>NC_073624.1:126124405-127424405 GCF_029407905.1 Bubalus kerabau | reverse complement strand
TACCAGTCCTTCTGGAAATCCTGCTTATGATTCCTTCAGAACAGATTGAGGATCCAGTCACTTCTTAAGACTGTGATCCAAGCAGTCAGCATACTTCATCTGATTTATTGCAGGGAAAGCTTTCTCATTCATCTTCCCCTTCCACTTGTGCCAGCCTTGGTCTGTTTTCCACATCAGGGGTTGCAGACTTTCTGTGAAAGGCCAGGTGGTAAAAAATTTGAGGCTTTGTGGACCATACCCTCTATCACAGCTACTTAGTTCTTTTATTGCCTGAAAACAGCCATAGATAATAATACATAAACAAACGAGTGTTCCAATGAAACTTGACTTACAAAACCGGGCAGTGGGTAGTAGTTTTCCAGCCACTCTCCACATGGCAGCCAGACTGCTCAAAGCCCTCCAGTGACCTCTCTCTTAGTCCTTTCAGTGGTGTCTAAAGCCCCAGCTCTTCCCCTCTCTGACCTCATCTTGCACTGTCCACGGCTTTGCTCTCTCATCTCCAGGCACACTGACCCTCCTTTTCCTCACACAGGCCAGGCCCACCGCCTGGAACATTCACTGCTTATCTCCTTCAGGTCTGCTCAGATGGGTCTGCTGGACCCACTCCATTAACACCCCAGCGTTGTGTTCCCCATTCCTGCCTTGTGTTTTCAAAATACTAATCTTCTCACATACTATTTATTATGCTCTGTGTTAATGTAATTATTTTGTTTGTCCTTTCTCCTCCTACCAGAATATGTTCCCTGAAAGCAGTCACTTTTTTCTGTCTTCATTATTGTATCCCTAAGATCTAGAACAGTATCTGACATATGCTCAGAAATGCTCAGAAAAGATTTGTTGAATGCATGAACAAATAGTGGATATTTTTGAGGTGGTTGTTTTTTAATGCACTCTTCCTTCTCTGTCACTGCTACCAAATCCTGACTGTTTCACAGTCTTCATTTTGCCTTAATTCCCCTGTGCTTCTGTCCTGTGCCCCTCATCCGGGCTAGCATCTCTTGTCTATGTGTCAGTAACCTCTAATTCCAGGTCATCTACTCCATCCCCTATGAGTAGCCTAAGTGATGTTTGGAGAGTTGAAATATTTTTTTGCTACTGTTATTTGAAATTTGTTACTGTTGTTCAGTCACTCAGTCGTGTCCAACTCTAGGCGGCCCCATGGACTGCAGCACACCAGGCTTCCCTGTTCTTCACTATCTCCCTGAGTTTGCTCAGACTCATGTCCATTGAGTTGGTGATGCCATCCATCTCGTTCTCTCTCGCCCCCTTCTCTTTGCCCTCCATCTTTCCCAGCATCAGGATCTTTTCCAATGAGTCATTTCTTTGCATCAGGTATCCAAAGTATTGGAGCTTCATTCAGCACCAGTCCTTCCAATGAATATGCAGGGTTGATTTCCTTTAGGATTGAGTGGAAATTTGGGCCTTTGTTAATCAGAATCCTATGGAGTGCTTGTTTAAAATTCTGAGATCGAAGGCCTCATCCCATACTTACTAAATCAGGATTTCAAGTATGGGGTTTGGAATCATAGTTTAAGAAGACCAGGTGATTAATTTGGCTTCACTGACTTGTAAAAAAAAAAAACTGAACATATGGCGAGAACCTTTCTGCCGGCCCCTGCCCATCTGTCCTTCCCTGTCTCCCACAGCCCTGATGGGGACTTCCATCTTCCCATGGTGCTTACCTGGTTGTGGTCCTCTCAGGGTGCCATATTTGTTCATGGTTTTTGAAAATACTGTTTCCATTACTTGAAAACTCCCTCTACTCTGGAAGAGTTCTATTATTATCCTTCAAAATTATGCTCATTTGTTACTTTCCCTATAAAATGTTTTATAGGGATGCCCCATTCCCATTAAAGCATTAATCATCCTTGCTGTCTGGGTACCTTGTGTAAGACCCTGCTTTGTTTATTACACTGTCCTGGATGCCTTTGCATGACTGTCTCCCTGTTTCGACCTACCTGAGCCAGTTCAGTTTAGGTATTAGGTTCTCTTTGAGAGATAATGCTCAAGTTTGCAGCTTCAGATAAATGAGCAGTGTTGACCTAGTCCTGCAAAACAGCTTCTAGATGGCATGTTACTATGAAAACAAAACTCAGAGCTCTGCTACACCCACAAACGTAGTCTTAGAGACTCCTTTCTAAATTGGATGAAATCTCTACTCTCCATTTTAGAAACTCTTAGGAAAGGTTTATTCTAGGCAGAAGTGCTAATCTGGTTTTAGTATTCATTTTAACATAGGTAGAATCAGACAACAGAATTCCCTTGTAGGGGACTTACCACAGAACCTGTAGGAATCTTAAGCCCTAGGGAACCATCCCAAAGAGAATAGGCTCCTGGGTTCATTAGACTCCTATGCATGTACTCATGTAAGAGCAGTGGTCCCTGTGTGGTATCTAACCAAACCACATAGCTTATTCACCGCTCTTCTATACCGTCATCATTTCAAATACCTGTTATGCTAATTACCAACATCTGTCGATTTGAAAAGAGATAAGGATCGAGGGCTTACCTGAGGTTTTTGATTAGAAGCTTTCATCATTAATCAGTAACTCTGTCCTGGAGTGGTTTTGCAGATGTTCACTAATGATCCAGGATGAATAATAGGACCCTCTAATTCAAGTCCTCCATTCCATCAAAGCAAATCAGCACTCTCTA
Source organism: Bubalus kerabau (assembly GCF_029407905.1). Lineage (NCBI taxonomy): Eukaryota > Metazoa > Chordata > Mammalia > Artiodactyla > Bovidae > Bubalus > Bubalus kerabau. The sequence continues at coordinate 127,421,750 of NC_073624.1, read as the reverse complement.
TGCTGAAATAACTTACATAGTTTAAATCACACCTCTCTTCCAGACTCTGGAATTTCAGGAAGCAGGTGTTGAACTTTTCATCTCTGTATCCCCAGGCTTAGTGCACTGCCTGTTCTGTGGGCCTTACGAGGTGCTGAAATTATTGTTGGTAATGTTCAGCAGCTGGGGGTTTTGTTTGTTTTCTTTGTTTGAATGCTAAACTGCAAGCTTGCCGGAGAATTATTTTATTAATAAAACAAGTTTGCCACAGCTGTCAGAGACCGTGTCTTAGCAGTGCGCCTTCCTGCAGGGGCTGGAATGCAATAGTGTCTCTCCTGGAGATCAAGCTGAGGCCTGCCTGGACCCCTGCCTCCTTGTGGGGAGAGGTTGCTCGGTCCTCCTCCTCAGGTGCTGTGGGTGAGTGGCATAACTGCAAAGCCTGGCCTGGGGACCTGAGGAAGGGCTGTGCCGAGCTGGTGAGCTTGCAGCCGAGGCTAACAAATCACAGGTCTCCTCTGACAGCAGAGCCAGGCAGCCCAAATATAAACTGCTCCACAGACCAGTTCCTGACATGTAAAGTAGAATTTTATCAATTCCTTGCTAAAAGGGAAAAGAGTGCAGTAAGGCATCATTAAAGATGAATACACTACCTGTTGAAACATTGCTCTTAAGTAAGTTGATTTTTAAATGTATATTGGAGTTGTTTTCTCTCAGCCTAGAATTAGGGCCCAAGAAGGAAAATAGTGTGTCTGGTATTGAATTAAACAGCCCATCATTCTTGGGCTATTTAAGGAGTAATTTGTAGCAATACTATTATATTATCTTTCCTTTTTCCCCCTGCATTTCATTCCTATGAGTATGGTCAGAGGAGTCTCTTGGACTTTTTAAAACTTTAATTTATAATTAATATGATTATACTCGGCCTTTGTATACAAATTATACCTAGCTCGTATTAAATATTCTATAGAAATATAAAAATGTTGAAATTGTTGTTTTATCATATGATAGAAGATTTATACTTAAAGATCTCTCAAAGATTGAGAGAAGTGATGAATAACCCATTAGGAAAGTGAATAAAGGATGTGAGTTAAGCAGTTGACAAAAGAATGAAACAGCAAGTAAAAATATGAAAAATCTCATAAATTGGGATTTCCAACCAGCTCAGATGGTAAAGAATTTGAGAATCTGCCTGCAGTGCAGGAGACCTAGGTTCAATCCCTGGGTGGGGAGGATCCCCTGGAGAAGGAAATGGCAACCCACTGCAGTATTCTTCCCTGGAAAATTCCATGGATAGAGGAGCCTGGCCAGCTACAATCCATAGAGTTGCAAAGAGTTGGACACAACTGAGCAACTAACACTGTATGTTATTTATAACATTAAAGTTTAGCAAATAAGTCAAGAGATTTAAAATTTTAAATGCCTATGGATTGTCCTTCCTCATCACCTCTGTTTAACAGGCTAATATACAGTGAACAAAATTCATAATTTTATAAAGTTTTTAGTTGTATCTTTTAGGAAATGAGATTACCTAAACAAATATAATTGAAATCTGCAGTTTAAGGAATAAGATTATGGTAGATACCAACTTGTTTTTAGTCTAGTTCTTTTGATGATACGTGTCCCCCCATATTTGAGCTAGAGTTGCGTAAACCCGAATGATAGTGCTCGTGTTGGGTACCTGTGCTGTGGGAATGGAGGAGGAAGAGACTTCAGAGGGGTAATGCAGAGTTGGAGGAGACCTCCCAAAGCGCATGGGAGAACTGAACCTCGTGCGCGCGCGCATGTGTGCGTGCCTATGCGTCCATCTGTTGTGGCAGGTGGGAGTCCCTCAGGAGCCGGCTACTGGTTCACCTGAACTCTTCACTCGGACTGAACACAGCCTTACTGGAAACAGGAACTGAGGAGGACGTAAAGGAGGTGGTTTTCTCCTCCAGACTCCTTAGCATCTCTGTGACGTTTGGCAAGTTTTTCATTCTCATTATAGCTATGTTTTCTAATCTCCAAAATGAAGAGATTAATTGGACCTACCTCATAAGTTTGTTGTGAGTGGTGAACGAGATGATCCTTGCCTGGCTTATGGTGAGTGCTTACTAAACGTTAACTGTCTGTGTCTGCAAAGGGCAGAGGGCTGTAGACCTGGGACAATATATTTTAATAGAATAAATTTTCAAATAATAAAGCTTTTCACCACATTCCAGGTAAAAAATAATACTTTGTTAGCCATAAAATTTTACTTTTCTTAGCTTTGAATCAGTGTTTTAAAATAATTCAGTTCAAGAAGGAAAAAAAGTGAGTTTCCTGGTTCAACTTCATATTGAATACAAGCCTTCCAATGCCAGAAATAAATGTCTTCAGATTCCAGAGAGGTACCACAAACCTCTTCCTTCCTTTTATTCTTAAGAGTAAAAAACAAATTTATGGTTTTTCTTATCCTAAGAACATCTTCAATCATGTATATTTTCATGTCAAAAAGGGAAAAAACAGCATTTAATTGTTTTGCTTATGTTTAAATAGGCTTTTCCCAACGAGAAACTGAAATGTTTAAAATTGGTGTCTCAAAGACATGTCAGATTAGGAATGTGCCTCAGAATGGTAGAGCAGGCAATTGCATTGTTTCTTTTTCAGGCAAATGTCGAGTCTTTTCCACTGTCTTCCAGCCCAGCCCTCATGGGAGTGTGAGGTCATGTCTGCTACTCCTCAGAAAGCATAGAAGAATACCCAGGGAGTAGCACTCCAGTCCTCATCAAATCTCTAGAGATAGTTGTTTTACTTGATAGACTTCAGTGACTTTCCTTATCCTTAGGACCACTATATACAGTGTAAATCTCTTGAAACAATTTTATCCTTTATAGGTATGCCTTTTTCCTCTGCTGAATTTTCTGCTGTCTTTATAGGTATAGGTATGTCTTAATCCATTTGGGCTGCTACAGCAAAATACCACAGACTGAGTAGCTTATAAACACGGAAATGTATTGCTTACTGTTCTAGAGGTTGGCAGGCTCAAGATCAAGGTGACCATGCTCGCCACTGTCTGGTGAAGCCCCTTTCCTGGTTCATAGCCACTTCAGGCTGTGTCCTCGCAAGGAGGAAGGGTCAGGGTTACCCTCAGAGCCCCTTTGTAAGAGCACTTATCCATTCATGAGGGCTCCCTGCTTGTGACCTCAGTGGCTCTCAAAGGTTCCACCTCTTAAATATTCGGGGCTTCAGAGTTTCAGCCTATGAATCTATGCAGGGATGGAAACATTCAGATCATAGCAATGTCCTTTATCTTATATAATCTTTCATATAAATCCTAGAATAGGGAATCTGCCTTCAAAGCTTTCATTGTAGCCATCCCTGCACAAGGACCACAGTGGCTCACTGTTGCTCTTCCTCTGCTGAATTTTCAAGATTTCATCTTATTTGTGCCAAATTAACTTTACCTGCTTAATTCATTATTAAGTGACAAAGCAGACCATCATAAACGACCCCGCTGTCACTCAGCTGTTTCCTGTGTTTGCCGTGCCCGTACTGTTGGTTTTTTTATCCCTTTACCTTTCCAAATCACACCTGTCCTTTAAAGGTGAGCCAAGGTCATGTGTAGCTCAGAGCCTTGTCCTTTTATTTTATCCCACATGAATAATTCCTTTCTTCCGAATTCCTTTTCTGTTTATTATCTGCACTATTCAGCTTATCAGTTGATTTGCAAGTGCCTGGTGTTTTCTTTCTTTCCAGCTAAGCCTTTTCAGACATACCATACTGACCCTTTTTGTAGTGGGATATTGTAGGTATTTCGTAATACTTTTTAATACTGCTAATGACTTCTAGACTACTAATGGTCTCAAGCAGGTAAAATCAGGTGTGGAATGAGTTGTTATTGTTTTACCGAGAGATTAAGAGAAGAGGAATTTATTAAAAGTATTGTGAACAAGAACCTATATATTAAAAAAAAAGTCAAGAATAGTAATAGTCTTTTTTACACAAATATATATACAATATACCTAGAAAACAAAATTACCAATTAAGACATAAAGCATAAATGTTATTTAAAACCTGTAAGCACTGTGTAACATTTAAGAAACTTTAAATTTTGATAGTCCAAATTGTAGCTAAGGATAACTTTGTTTAAATTCACATTTGTTTAAATGTGAATACTTATTTTAAACATAACAGCTTCTAGATGTCATGAGATTTTATAGAAATGTCTTTTTATGTTTTTTAGACTCCAAGTGGGGAGGAGTTTCAGGACATGCGTGAATTGCTCAGTGCGTTTCACTGTGTCGTGTTTAGGCCATGCGGATATTTGAATGAATTCATGACCCTCCCAAATCTTTGCATGTTTCCTGCAATATTTATCTTTCCCCAGAACCTCTAGGAGTTTGACTCCTTCAGGTCTCAGGTTTTCCAAGGTGATCTGCTTTTTCTGGCTGTGCTTGGTTTTCCCTTCTCCTCTTAGAGTCTCTAGTTGTAGGCACAGAAGGGCTTGTCTGTCTTCTGGGAGTAGGATCCTCTTGCTTCTTTCTCTTTTATACATTACTCATTTTATAGCCACCTGCATTTAGCTCTGATTATCAGTAGGCCTTCTAGTTTGCTGGGTTATGGTGGGGTTTCTCATCTTATCCTTTTTACAGTTGTAAGAATGTCCTTCTGCTTTTGCTATGGCTGCTGTAGACAGGGTGAGTCAGCAAACAGGCAGGCCCTGTGTAGCACTGACTCCCTTCCCCGCCTTCCTTTCTCTCCACTCCGTGGTGTCCTGTCACCAGAGCAGAGCCAAAGGGCTCTCGGGAACACCAGACACAGAGCAGAGCCAAAGGGCTCTCGGGAACACCAGACAAGGCTCCGGTGATAATGGCCCCTCAGATAATACATTTAGGTGGAGGTAACTGAGCTACTTCAGGATTATAAAATTTAATTAATACAGTTGTTTAAAACTTTTATTACATCTTTTATTTTTTCCAAAAAGTCTCGCTTGGAATTCAGTGGAAACAGATAAATGGTACCCCAGTTGAAGGTTGGGGCAAGACCTGTTTGTTTGGCCTCTTGTCATTTTATGGGTCTCTGGGGTTGCAAAGAGTTGGACATGACTTAGCGACTGAACAACATTTCTCTGGACTGCCTATCAGTCACCCCTAGGTACCGCCATGGAACCCTAAAGGAGAACAGTGTAGAAGTGCCTAACACAAACTTCTCATTCTGAAGCATAATCATAGTGTCTTCAGTTTTGTTCTACTCTGGAATATCTGGCTTATCAGGACCCCTGCTGGGAAGCTCCTCTTGTACCCTGTGTGTGGTGTTAACTCTTTCACCTAGTATTTCTGGGGGTGTTTTTTGTTTTTAGTAAATACTCCATTCATTCAGTTACATAGGCTGAAAACAGCAGAATCATCCTTCACTCTCCTTTTTCTCCACTTCCAGTCCATGAGCAAACCCTGTTGGTTTTCTACCTTCACAATACATCCTACCTTGCCACCTTAGTCAACCTGATTTTTGTTTTTCTCCTGGAAACAAACTGCAATAGCTAACTAGCAGTCTTCTTTTTTCCCTCTCCACCCCCTGACCCCCAACACACACGAGTATAGCGGCGTGTTACATGGATAACATAGTACAGTGTCAGTGACTTGGGTTCTGAAGCCAGGTTGCCCACATTCATACTTGATCTCCTGTCATGTGTCATTAAGAACATTAACCTTCCTGGGCCTCAGTTTCCTTAACAGAGGGGCGTGTTACATGCTAATTTTTCATTTAGTCTCATTAATATTAAATGAGTTAATGTTCAGCATTGATCTTCTAAATTGTGTCTTTCCAAATTGGTTCCACTCAGAGACAGTGTTGGAGGTGGTTTGTAACTGTGAAATGGTAACATAGGTGTTCTGTGGTGAGCTCAGGGAGAACGGCCATCTTCCATGGAGCAGGACAAAGCCCACTTGATCTTGATTATCAGCATGAATAAAGGTCACAAAAGAGAGGCCTTTCTGCAGTCTCTCTGATCCTTCCATGTCAGCTCTTCCCATCACTGTGACACAGAGTTCTCCAGACCTTGTATTGTTCACCAGCCTACCCTGTGCTTTTTATACACATCAGTGTAGAAGGTCTTTACTTCTTCTTATCTACAAACATGATTTTTTTACTAGAGAAAGAATTTAAATGTAAGTCAGAATAGCCAAAAATCAGAGATCTTTGTTATAAGTTGTTTTCCCTTTTTACTCATAGTTGGACTATTAAATTTATTATTATTATTGTTACAGGCCATGGTTGCTTGTTACCCTGGCAATGGAACAGGTTACGTACGTCATGTCGATAATCCAAATGGAGATGGAAGATGTGTGACATGTATATATTATCTTAATAAAGACTGGGATGCCAAGGTATGCCACCTAATTGAGCATTTATTTTTTATCTTACAGGTGTTCTTTTCTCACAAATACTCCTCATAGGTGAGACTGACTTTAAAATGTGGAACAGTTAAACATTTCTCCTTAGATATGCTTTACTGTAAGGTATTAGGGGTGGATCTTTATTAAAATGAAACAGATACTAATATAGCTCAAAAAGTAGATTCCCTTATTTTGGATATTGAAGCATTCATCCAAAATTTAACTTTTACAAAAGTATCTTTTATTAAAATAATACCCAAAACACTTATGAGAATTTTTTGCTCTATTACGACTTTTGAGGGAGATTATGTATAAATGATTATTAAGAACTATTTGCTATTTAACTCCTACATTTTATTTTTTGCATTGTTACAGAGATGTTGTTTGGCATTGAGTTGTTAGACTGTTGGAGGCAGGACTTCTTTCTCTGATTATGAAGTTTATCAATACTGACAGATTCTATGGTACAGTCAGAATGTACAATACAGCTAATCTCTGTTGTTTCAAAAATATATTCCCTGAATATCAGCCTTAGTTTCACTTAAGTTTAAAAGATTTAAACTTCAGAAATGTGTCATGTATGATTGCATTGGAGATTGTATAAACTAATTTTGGTTGATTTCTTTAAAATCTTTTTTATTTACATATATTGAAGCAAAATAGAAAAGTGAGCATAATATATAGCCCAGTGGATTTTCACAGAGTGAACATACTTGTGTAGCCATGGTAATTTTTAAAAATCAAATAACCTTTAAAACACCTTCCTTCGCCACACACACATATGCATAAATGAAAATCACCAGGTCCTAAATGTCCCAAAACTTAGTCCTGTTCTAAAAGCATATCCTAAAACTTAGTGATCCAGTAATCTTTCTGTACCATACTGATTTAAAGAATATCCTCTGTCCTTGATACTCTTATAGAAAACCTTAAAGACTCCACACAAAAACTATTAAAACTGATAAATGAATTCAACAAGGTAGCAGGGTATAAGATTGATATATAGAAGTCTGTTGCATTTCTTTATGCCAATATTGAAAAGAGAAGGTAGAAAAAATCCTGTTTAAGATCATGTCAGAAAATATGTATCTAGAAATATACCTAACCTATATGCTAAGGCTTATTATAAAACTCTGATAAAGGAAATCAGTGATGATGCAAAGAAAAGGGAAGATATCCCATGCTCTTGGATTGGAAGAATTAATATAGTTAAAATGGCCATACTACCTAAAGCAATCTACAGATTTAATGCAGTCCCTATCAGATTACCCATGACATTTTTCACAGAACTAGAACACGTAATCCTGTAATTTATATAGAATTGCCAAAGCAATCTTGAGGAAATAGAACAAAGTTGGAGGCACAGCCCTTCCAGACTTCAGGCAATGCTATAAATCTATAGTAGTCAAAGCAGCATGGTATTAGCGCAGACACAGACATGTGGATCCATGGAATAGAATAGAGAGCTCAGAAATAAATCCACACATCTACAGTCAATTAATCTTTGACAAAGAAGGCAAGAATTTGCAATGGAGAAAAAACAGTCTCTTCAGCAGATGGTGTTAAGAAAGCTGGACAGATGCATGTAAATCAGTGAAGTTGTTATATTTTTTATATATATATATATATACACACACATACATATACACACATACACATATATATAATAGAACACTCCTTCACACCATACACAAAAATAAACTCAAAATGGCTTAAAGACTTAAATATAAAACATGACACCATAAAACTTAGAGAACATAGGCAGTATATTCTCTGACATAAATTGTACCAGTGTCTTCTTAGGTCAGTCTCCCAAGGCAATAGAAACAAAAGCAAAAATAAATACAACTTAATCAAACTTAAAACAAAAATACAACCTATGGACTGGGAGAAAATATTTGCAAACAGTGTGACTGACAAAGGCTTAATTTCCAGATACACAAACAGCTCATACAATTCAATAATGACAACAAAAACCCAGTCAGAAAATGGCAGAAAACCTAAATACACATTTCTCCAAAGAAGACATTCAGATGGCCAATAGACAAGTGAAAAAATGCTCAACATTACTAGTTATTAGAGAAATGCAAATCAGAAGTACAATGAGGTAACACCTCACAAAATGGTCAGAATGGCCATCATCAAAAAGTCTACAAATAATAAATGCTGGAGAGGGTGTGGAGAAAAGGGAACGCTCCTACACTGTTGGTGGGAATGTAAATTGGTGGAGCCACTCTGGAAAACAATATGGAGGATCCTTAAAAAACTAAAAGAGTTACCATATGATCCTGCAATCCCACTGCTGGACATATGTCCAAAAAAGATGAAAGCTCTAATTCAAAAAGATACATGCACCCCCAGTGTTCCTAGCAACACTGTTTGCAGTAGCTGGGACACGGAAGCAGCCTGAGCATCTACCAGCAGATGAATGGACAGAGAAGTCCTTACAAGGGAACGCTATTCAGCCGTGAGAATGAAACTGCCATCTGCAGCAACACGGATGGTCCTAGAGATTATCATGCTAAGCAGAGTAAATCAGAAGAGAATGACAAATATTATTATGTATGATTTATGTGTACAATCTAAAAATACTACAAATGAACTTATTTACAAAATATTTAGAAATAGATTCAGACTTAGAAAACAAACTTGTGGTTAACAAAGGGGAAGGTGGGGAGGGATAAATTGGGAGGATGAGATGAAGAGGTATACACTACCATATATAAGATAAACAAGGATTTACTATTAGTAGAGGAAGCTGTATCCAATATCTTATAATAAACTATAGTGGAAAAGAATTTTCAGAAAAGAATATAGGAAAATACATAGATATGTGTAACCAAATCACTTTGCTGTACCTCTGAAACTATTACAATATTGTCAATCAACTATACCTCGATAAAATGAATAAATAAAGAACAAGTAACAAGGCTTTCCTGGGGGCTCAGCGGTAACAAATCCGCCTGCCAATGCAGGAGACACAGGTTCAATCCCTGGTCTAGGAAAATCTCACGTGCCGTGGAGCACCTAAGCCTGTGCAACTCCTGAGCCTGTCCCCTGGAGCTGGGGAGCCGCAGCTACTGCGCTCATGCGCCCTAGAGCCTGTACTCTGCAGGAGAAGCCCACGCTCCACAACTAGAGAGTGGCCCTCACTCTCCACAGCTGGAGAAAGCCTGTGCACAGCAGCTAAGACCCAGCACAGCCAAAGATAAAACGAATGAATTTTTTTTTTTAAAGAGCAAGTAACAAATGCAAGAATATTATAGAAGCGTGACAAGCAGTTAAAAATAAAAAATGTTGTTTTTTGAAAAGAAAGAATTTCCTCTGTCCTACTCCAAGTTCAAAATGGAGGTAAGTTTTATTGCTAGTATATTTTGAGGCCATAAAGCAACAAACATGGTTTTTTTGTTAAAACTTTCAAAGTTTGAAATCAAGAAATTGTTAATTCACCTTGAGCTCAACATACAAAACATTTTGTATGGTGTAAATTTAGTTAAAACTTAACATTTTTTCTTCACATTTTGTGAATCTCTAGAAAATTAGAAATATGTTTGATCAACTCTTCCACATTTTGTTAGAGTCTAGGTTCTTTCTAGGCTGATCCTAGATCCCATATAAATGACCTATCTAAGGTCATCAATATATAATTTTTATATTAGTACATAAGCAGAAAAAAGTCTTCAGTGCTTTTATAATGTAAAACTGAAAACTTTCCTTGCAAGATTTTGCTCTGAGTAAGTACACCGTACCAGAGGGTGCTCTGGGCACTGGAAACCGAGCAGAAACAGAGCTCTCCCTCACAGAGCTGGGCTCCAGTGGAGGGTGCAGACCAGATGGACTGGTGATTACAGTTGGTTATACCAAGTGCGGGACAGATTGCTGTGGGAACACATGGCAAGGCCACCTGATGCGGGAGTCAGGGAAGGCTTCCCAGAGGAAGATCAGTTCAGTCGCTCAGTCAGTGATGCCATCCATCTCATCCTCTGTCATCCCCTTCTCCTCCTGCCCTCAATCCCTCCCAGCATCAGAGTCTTTTCCAATGAGTCAACTCTTCACATGAGGTGGCCAAAGTACTGGAGTTTCAGCTTTAGCATCATTCCTTCCAGAGAAACCCCAGGGCTGATCTCCTTCAAAATGGACTGGTTGGATCTCCTTGCAGAGGAAGATAGGAAGCTTTAAAACCTATCTCTATTCCCGTTGACTCCAGGGGAAGGACAGAGAGAAGCAGGAAGAGTAAAGAAGGTATGCTCTCTGTCACAGTCTAGACCCCCTTTAGATGTTCACAAGTGCCCTGGGAGCCTCTCAGGGCAATGCTTAAACCTGCAGAAGGCGGGCAAGGGCACCAAGTAGCTTGAATCTAACTCACTTGACTATGAGCCTGGTGAACAGCTTCTCTGACTGTTGGGGAACTGAGGAATAGGCTCAGCCTCCACAGTGTCTTGATCAAGTATCAACATTCCGTTCAGTTCAGGAGTCTGCTTGTTAGGAGTTTAGTTTTTCAAGAGTAAAGAGTTACTCAGTTGGGTGGGGGTTACCTTGCTTAAGTCCTGCCCAGATTATAATCACCACAATGACAACATCTGTCTGAATTGTTCCCTACTTGGGAAATAGATGGGGAAACAGTGGAAAGAGTGTCAGACTTTATTTTGGGGGGCTCCAGAATCACTGCAGATGGTGATTGCAGCCATGAAATTAAAAGACGCTTACTCTTTGGAAGGAAAGTTATGACCAACCTAGATAGCATATTGAAAAGCAGAGACATTACTTTGCCAACAAAGGTCCATATAGTCAAGGCTATGGTTTTTCCAGTGGTCATGTATGGATGTGAAAGTTGGACTGTGAAGAAAGCCGAGCACTGAAGAATTGATGCTTTTGAACTGTGGTGTTGGAGAAGACTCTTGAGAGTCCCTTGGACTGCAAGCAGATCCAACCAGTCCATCCTAAAGGAGATCAGTCCTGGGTGTTCATTGGAAGGACTGATGCTGAAGCTGAAACTCCAGTACTTTGGCCACCTCATGTGAAGAGTTGACTATTGGAAAAGACCCTGATGCTGGGAGGGATTGGGGGCAGGAGGAGAAGGGGACGGCAGAGGATTAGATAGCTGGATGGCATCACCGACTTGATGGACGTGAGTTTGGGTGCACTCCGGGAGTTGGTGATGGACCGGGAGGCCTGGCGTGCTGAGATTCATGGGGTCGAAAAGAATCGGACACAACTGAGCAACTGAACTGAACTGCACCAAGGGCCAGCAACAGATCCTGGAAGAGTCAGTATCAGAATGCATGGGGAGTCCCTCTGGTCTCCAGTAGAGACAGATACCTACTGGGGTAAATGGTAGTGGCCCTCTGTGGACGAGTTCAGTTATATAGGCCCAGTGCTGATGATAAATGACACTTTCTCCCGATAGATTGAGTTCCTTAAATAAGACTGCTCTATTAATACTGTCTGTTGAACTTTTAAAATATGATGAACTATTTCTTTGACACAGTTAATCATTTGTAGTAATTTTCTTCAGAATGATTTGAAAAAAGAGTAGGTGAAGCAAGTCATCACCATACATAAATAAGGAATGCTTACTAGTTTTTCAGACTTTCAAGTGTCACTTTAAGACTTCTGAGTTCAGAGAATATTCATCTGTTTCATCAAATATTTACAAAATTCCCTAAAACAAGGAATGAATTTTTCCTTGTATCTCTGCATGTACTTGAAATCTCAATTCCAGACATTATTAATCGAGATGTTATGTGAACAATTCAGTTAAGACTCGATTTACTGAAGTGGTCTTTTCCCCCTAAATTTAATTTTGTCGCATTCTTGGTTGCTCATATTTACATATTTGGCTCCTTTCCTAGGTAAGTGGAGGTATACTTCGAATTTTTCCAGAAGGCAAAGCCCAGTTTGCTGACATTGAACCCAAATTTGATAGACTGCTGTTTTTCTGGTCTGACCGTCGCAACCCTCATGAAGTACAACCAGCATATGCTACAAGGTAGTATTCCTTTAAAGGAAAAAAAAAATTGGTAAAGAGCATAGTAAGATAGGAGGGGCTCAATAGCATAAACGTGAACATTTTCTAATGAATATCTTCCTGTCCTTCAGTTACCTTTATCGTAAGGCTTCAGTCATGACTGTTTTAATCTGAATGATTTTATAAGGGTGTTCACAGTTAGTCCCAAATGTCTGTGAGTCTCTGTGCAGCCCCTCCTTGTCTAGGGTGAGACAGGGAGCCTCAGGGTTCTTGTCTTCCCAGGCCTGTCTCCTTGGTTTGTGCATCTCTTAACTAGTATCCATTCTCAGACCTGGTGAGAGTATTCACGTGGGGAATAAGGACTAGGCAGAGAAGAGAAAGGGCAGCTTTGTTAAAGGGGGTCCAGCAGAAGTGGGGGGCAGAGGGATGGTATGGAAAAATGATACAGGGTAGAAAAATACATAATCAGAGAGTGGAAGTGTAGAGAAAAAAGAATAGAGCAAAGAGAAGTAGAGAAAAGGTGTGTTAAAAAAAATTACCCTTCTGCTTTAACATACAGCATCTTTTAGGCTTATACTGTTTTTTACATTTTCTGCTTTATACTCTTTCTACAAGGTTTCATTTTCTAAACCAATTTTTTACTGTATTCTTAAAGTTTTTTTTTTACCATTTACCATGACCTAATTAAAATGTGTAGACTATTAAAATGGAAGATGTTACAGACATTGTTAGCAAAATAAATATTTGTTTTAAAAAAAAAAGCTCTACTTTTTAAATACCTGTTTTTCATTATAGAAGGGATTTGGGACATTATAGTGAATTACTGGCACACAGTGGCTTAGATCTGGTGAGATCCCTTAGAAACACAGGAAGAGCTGGCTCTTGACAGTGATGTTGTATTATTTCATGAGCTTCAGACGGTGAAGGTTTTGTCACCTGCCTCTCCTTCCTTCCTTCTGAGCCGTGTTGCCTCAGCCCTTATGCATCTTAGTGGGTAGCGGGCTGAGCACTGTGACTTGAGGCCGTAAGAGCTCTTGGGTGGAACCCGGGGATCCCATCACATCGCAGACTCTGTCCTGGATCCTGTCTCTCCTTCCATCACCCCAGTGCCCATCTCAGCCCCGACTGCTTCTTAAAAATCGTTTCTGAACTTGAAACTGCTTCATTGATCTTCCTTTGTATTAAGTCTTGAATGTGATGTGGTGTATCCTTTCTCACTGGAGATAGAATGAACATTTTAGGTAATGAATAGATGCCATGCAATTATGGGTTGCTCCAGGAGTTTGGAGGAGGAAGAAAGTGGTCTTACATTGGAATCGATTGGTCTAGTGTAGCCGCTGGGCCTGGAGTGAGGAGAAGCAAGGAGTAGACAGTGTTGGCAAGGCTGGGAGGAAAGGGCGAGGCTGTGGAGTCAGAGCAGAGGCAGATATGTGGAGGAGGAATCCAAAGAGATAGGGGATGAGGCAGGAGAAACAGAGTGCTGTGTGGTGGTTTACAGCTGTCTTCTGGGAAGGCCTTGGGCAGTGCAGGGACCTGATGCAGATAGCTGAACTCTGGTTACTGAGGAACTAAGAGCTTGGGGCGGGTGCAAAAGACAGAGGAAGATATTTGTGCACTTTCCCCATTGCTGTGGCCACCTGTGTGATAGGGTAGGGGCTGGATCTCTGGAGCCAGGCTTGACCTCGGCTCTGTCCCTTTCCAGCCTCCCAGGCTCTGCCTCTGCTCTGCCTTTGACTCTTGACTGCAGACAGTTTGCTGGTTCATTTGATCAGTATTGCTTTTCCCCACTGAATACAGGCCAGAATCTGCAGGACACCTGACTGATTGCTGCATTCTTCTAAGGAACTGATCCTTTCCAACATGCTTTCACTCCCTGTGGTGTTTGCAGATTTTCTGCGTTTTTAGTACCAAAAGGTGTAACTAAGCGCTTTGTGGTCTTTAATAAACGAGAGTCTTCATTCATTTGTCAAATGAGGTGTTCCAAATGATTGAAATTTTCAGAAAAATGAAACAAGACATAGTATAATTGTTTTGGTTAAAATCCTAAAAAATTCTTCGCATGATCGAACTTTCTTGATGACTCCAGGTTGTAAAATTATAAATGCCTGTCATGACTCTTTGTTGTTACGAGTGTAGTGACATCCTCAGATGTTAATGAGAGTGCCCACTCTCCCCTGCTCTGCAGGCCTCTGCTCTGGTGTCCTCCTGTTTCTGTTCTTTTCTTCTGGAACGCTATTGATAACATGCTTTTTCTCTGACAGCCACTCTTTCCTTCTTGGTGTCTATGTCTAATTTGCTATAGGCTTGCAAAACAGATAATAAACAGGTTATGTAGGTACTAAGAAAACCATAAAAAGTCACTAACTCTGTAGTGTTAATTTGAGCTACTCCTGGCTCTGTGTTATGCTCTTGACCGTTGGGGTTCTTGGATAAGTGGGTTGTTACTGTGCCCACGTATCACCTGATGTCATTCACTTCAAGTTAGGTGTTGTTTTGCCATGATGAGTTTTACTAGATCTTTGCAACAGCATTCCCTTTTTTCCTCCCAGTGTGATCATTCTTACCCTGTTCTAAATTTTCTTTTAGGTACGCAATAACTGTTTGGTATTTTGATGCAGATGAGAGAGCGCGAGCTAAAGTAAAATATCTAACAGGTAAACATTTGGGGCCTGGGTACACTAGAAGGAAGAGACCCCGCAGCCAAGTGGTGCTGTCCATGAGCCAGAAGGCTTGCTCTTTGTTTTTGTCAGATTCTTAATTCCTCTATTTAGAAGAGGGCTGCTCTTAAGTCACCTTTAACCATCAAAATTGCCCAAAGGTGAGGCAAGTTTGAAACAAAGCAATCTGGGGAAATGGTTCGAGCAAACTGAGTTTTCTGTGATTATCCTTCTCAGTCATAGGCTGTCTTCATCTTATTCTCCCCATGGAAGAAAGGTAATATCCTTTCCTCTTTTGATGTACATGCTCTGGAGAATAATCCAGGTCTCCCATGTTAAATGTGGATATGAAGAAAATGAACGCAAAGGAGATGAATTGAGCTGCTGTAATCAGTGAATCTGACAGGCATGCAGAGTCCGTATCTGCAAGTGGCGTCTGTTCACCCCCACTTGTGGACGCCCTCCTGGAGCACTTGGGCCTGAGGTTTCCAGCAGATGGACTGCTGACCTGTCTTGTCTTTAACCCCACTTTGTGTCTCACAGATCTGCTCCAGTTCACATTACTGATTGGACTGCCTGTACTGTCACCAGCCATGGATAATCCCACATCAGCCTTCTATAAAACTATAAAAATTGAATATTCACAAGTTTCTGTTTATTTTCAAAGTCACTGTTTGTGACAGAAGCCTAGTAGTGTGCTTTCAGTGAGGCTGAACACACTGCTATTAATACTTTATAGCAATTCCGTTTGTTTTTCAAAAAAAAAAAAGACAAAAGTCATTATCCCTGTGTAGAGAGTGGTTTTTCCCATTGAAGGTTTACTAGTCCAGAGTCCCTGCATTTACCGTAATCAACCCTGAGGGTAACTTTTGGGAATCTGAGTGTGATCACTCTCAGATGATGTGTGTTTGCAAGTTGAAATGCTGTGCACACTGTTAGGAGCTCAGTGGGATGCAGGAACAGAAGCTCTCTGGTACTTAATGAATGAATGAATTTTCTTTTTTTTTACTTTGCAGGTGAAAAAGGTGTGAGGGTTGAACTCAATAAACCTTCTGATTCGATCAGTAAAGACGTCTTATAGAGCCTTTCATCAGCAATACCCCACTTCACCTACAATAATTATTGACGCTATTTGTTAACTTGTGAATACAAATAAATGGGGTAAAGAAAAGTAGACAACCAGTTGGCAGTTTAAGGAAACAGAAACAACTTTTTTGTGTTGCATCAAAACAAAGATTTTGACTGTGTGGCTTTGTACTGCATGATTGACTCCAGACCTGTGATGGGAGGAATATGAGTTATCAACTGAAAGTGGTGTTTACATCTGGACATGAAATAAGTGCCCTAGGTAGAATTTTTTTCATTCTTATATTTTACCAGATCTGTCATCTAGCTGAGTTCATTTCATCTCTCCCTTTTTTTATATAGTCAAGTTTGAATTTGAAATAATTTTTGTATAATCAGGTACAATTTATCAAAACTGAATTGAGAAAAAATTACAGTATTATTTCCCAAAATAGCATCAATCTATTTTTGTAAACCTCTTCGTACTATTAAATTTTGCCCTGAAAAGCCTCTTACAGTGATTGTTGCCAGTGACTAATGATTAATTTTGTTTTTACTTAAAATAAGAAAAGGAGCACTTTAATCACCAACTGAAAAATCAGATTGTTTTGTAATCCTTACACTAATTTGAACTCCTAAAAGACTGCTGCTGTTGTTTTTTTGACATTGTTAATAGTGAAACATAACAGTAAAACCGTCACTGTTTACTTTACCATTTACTACCAGTAACTTTTAGTTCATGTTTTATAAGAAAAAGACACAGTAAAAAGGTTTTATCTTTTAAGTTACATTAAAAAAAAAAAACAAAACTACAGTGACTGGCACTAAATGAACTTGAGGTTCTCCTCAGCATCAAGTTCCCAAGATAAAGGGCTTTCTTCTGCTTTCAGGTACAGCCTATAGATGTAGAACATACTGTCCACTTTCCTAGACTTTTCCTTGTGCTTCCCGTCAGGTTGATTGTACTTTGGAGTTTTGCTGTTTTCTTCCTACTTCTGTGCCCATCTGGCCAGCAGATCAGAACCTCATTCCTGTTGGGTAGCGTCAGGGGGAGACTGTGCCTCCAGACCGAACGGTGTTGTTAGAGACGTAACATCAGGGCCTCTTCAGCCCACTGCTGGTGCGCTCCGCAGAGGCGGTGCTCTCCGTCAGTACTGAAAGATGGGTGTTCGGTTAGAGATCAAAGCACGAAGCAAAAAACCAGATAACTTCTATGGGTCTTCTTTTTTATTTTTCAGAAAAAAGAGGGAATCCTACAAAATCACGTAAGTCCTCCCAGACTTGAGTTACGTAACACCTGAATTAGGATGGATGTCTTAGACTTGAGTTTCTTAGGCTGTTTAGCAAAGCCCAAAAGGTGGTATCTGTATTTTGCATGAATTATGGGTGTAAGACCTTGCCCACTTCAGTTTTCTATCTCTGTCCTTGATCTTCTTTGCCAAAATAATGTGAGTGTACAGAAATATTTCTGTATATTTCAACCTATGACAGTTTTAGCATCTGTATAGTTTGTATTCAGTTAGAGACCTTTTCTATGGAAAGCTCAGTAATTTTTATTAAAAGATTGCTACTGTTCATGTAAAACATGAAGAAAAGTTGTTTAGTGAACTGGCAGCATGGATTTAGGGTGGGATTAAATATTGAGTACTGTGATCTCACTTCGGAGAACTTGCAGGAGACAGTTGTAGTTATCGTTGGTTTTCCTCACCCACTGCAGTTTTGTTCCACTTCTTTCCTAGTCCCAGATAATATTAGTACAATGCAGCATCTCAGCAGTAAGTGCCTCTGCGCCTGCTCCCCTCCCGCCCCAGCCTGGTCTGCAGCGCAGTGCACTGCCTTAGGCCACAGCTCAAAAGCACTATTCTTTTCAGGTTGAGTAGAAATTGTATGATGTTGGTGGGAGGGTTGTTTGTCAAGGTGTACAATAACAGCCTTTTAATCTGGGAGCCCCTGTGTCATTCAGATACGTATTTCTGCAGTTGTGCAAAGTGTCCGATTCTACTGTCTGTGGGTTGTGCTTGCCTGACAGGTTTTAAATTTTGTTGTGGGTTTTTTTTTTTGTTTCTGGAAAAGTTTATAATTTCTTGGAGATTGTTGTGAAAGGATGGAGAAATCAGGATAGCCATTTCTTTTAATATCCATTTAAAATCTGTTCTTTTCATGTTAGTGGGACTGTTAACTTGTCACCAAGCAGGACTCTATATAAAACAAAATTTAAAACTATTTGTGGCCTATATGTGTTTAATCCTGGTAAAAGATGAAGCTTCTAATGCTGTTTTTATTCAACATATTAACCAGCTATAAAACACAGACCTTTATCAACAGCAGGCAAAGAATTTCAGGATTTACATATAGATAGACTATAAAGTCATGTAATTTGAAAAGCAGTGTTTCATTATGAAAAAGCTCTCAAAATGCTTGTAAAGCTAATCTAATTAAACAGATGTATAAATGTTCTTGAAAAAATTTATGCTTATTTCCACCTGTCTCTTGTTGTTTTTTGATCCTTTATCATACACTGACTTTCTTGATGGGCTCCTCCATCAGATAATGTGTTTTTCTCTCACTCATCTCTGGCTTAGCCCAGAGCATCTGGTACTACTTTTTATAAATGATAACAAGGGAAAGAGAACAGCAAACATGGAGTGTGACAAGTTTAGCAATCCTGGGAGTAGCTGGACTGTCCATGGGATCCATGAGCTCTGTGTTTGTATTCTCAACATTGAGGTTCTTGCCCTTTTGATAGAATTTTTTTTTAATGACTCTAATACACTGTTGAGTCTATCTGTGTTGCTCCTCTGCTGCAGAAACGGAAGGGCCATGAGGTTTATCTCTGTCACAGGTATCCTCTGTGTATATATGCAGAAAAGTATAATCGGTGTGGTCATGAACTAAAGAGCTGATTACAACATGAGGTCAATATACATATTCATTTACCTCTTATTTAAAATATTTTTTGGTGTGGTGTTTTTGTTATATTTCAACCTATCTTAGGGCTTCCCTGAATAGCTCAGTTGGTAAAGAATCCGCCTGCAGTGCAAGAGACCCTGGTTCGATTCCTGGGTCGAGAAGATCCACTGGAGAAGGGAAAGGCTGCCCACTCCAGTATTCTGGCCTGAAGAAGTCCATGGGGTCACAAAGAGTCAGACACAACTGAGCGACTTTCCCTTAGGGCATTTGTAAAATTCTACTGAAATACAGCTGAATGGATTAAAGGGAAGGGCCAGTGTGAGTTAGGGATGAAAACTGATTATTTTTGGTGGTGTGGCAAAAAGAGCACAGACAGGATTGACAGATCTGTTTAGTTCTGATGCAACCACTGAATTGTGTGACCTTTGGAGCCTTTTGCATCTGAAAATAAGCACAGTGGCTCCAGTCTTACAGAGAGTTGTGCGCAACCCAAGTGAAACACAGAGTATTCTCAAGATGCAGAGGGTCTGAAAACATGAGCTCTATCTTGGTTGTGGATGGCAATTATATGTAGTTATGCCATATATTTAATAATTGTACCTGGGTTTTTAGAAGTACCCAGTCTCCACTGCTTCAGGAATAGGCTCTTAGGCCTCTTACTGTCAAGAATGCACTCCCCAGATTCTGCTGTTGATTTTAAGGCAGAGTCTTTTCATGATCAGTTCAGTTCAGTCGCTCAGTCATGTCCGACTCTTTGTGACTCCATGAACTGCAGCACTCCAGGCTTCCCTGTCCATCACCAACTCCCAGAGTTTACCTAGACTCATGTCCATTGAGTCAGTGATGCCATCCAACCATCTCATCCTCTGTCGTCCCCTTCTCCTCCTGCCTTCAATCTTTACCAACATCAGGGTCTTTTCAAATGAGTCAGCTCTTCGCATCAGGTGGCCAAAGTATTGGAGTTTCAGCTTCAACATCAGTCCTTCCAGTGAACACCCAGGACTGATTTCCTTTAGGATGGACTGGTTGGATCTCCTTTCAGTCCAAGGGACTCTCAAGAGTCTTCTCCAACACCACAGTTCAAAAGCATTAATTCTTCGGAGCTCAGCTTTCTTTATCGTCCAACTCTCACATCCATACATGACCACTGGAAACACCATAGCCTTGACTAGATGGACCTTTGTTGACAAAGTAATGTCTCTGCTTTTTAATATGCTGTCTAGGTTGGTCAGAACTTTCCTTCCAAGGAGTAAGTGTCTTTTAATTTCATGGTTGCAGTCACCATCTGCAGTGATTTTGGAGCCCCAAAAAATAAAGTCTGACACTGTTTCCACTGTTTCCCCATCTATTTCCCATGAAGTGATGGGACCAGATGCCATGATCTTCGTTTTCTGAATGATGAGCTTTAAGCCAACTTTTTCACTCTCCTCTTTCACTTTGATCAAGAGGCTCTTTAGTTCCTCACTTTCTGCCATAAGTGTGGTGTCATCTGCATATCTGAGGTTATTGATATTTCTCCCGGCAATCTTGATTCCAGCTTATGCTTCCTCCAGCCCAGCATTTCTCATGATGTACTCTGCATATAAGTTAAATAGACAGGGTGACAATATACAGCCTTGACGTACTCCTTTTCCTGTTTGGAACCAGTCTGTTGTTCCATGTCCAGTTCTAACTGTTGCTTCCTGACCTGCATACAGATTTCTCAAGAGGCAGGTCAGGTGGTCTGGTATTCCCATCTCTTGAAGAATTTTCCACAGTTTATTGTGATCCACACAGTCAAAGGCTTTGGCATAGTCAATAAAGCAGAAATAGATATTTCTCTGGAACTCTCTTGCTTTTTCATTATCACCAGAAAGTAAATTTCACCTGGAACATGGCAGTGCTCAAGGACACACCATTGGACCAATGATATGTATAAAGGGCCTGGCCTAATGAGCTGGGAAGAGCTTTACAAGTAGAAAACACTTAAATATAAACCAGGTCATAAGACACAGAGGGCCTGAACAGCTGCAGGCAGCTTCTTATCAAATGGATCATTTCTGAGCTCTTAACAGGTGTTATAGACGTTATTGGATAAGTTACTGGATGAGGTCTATATTTATTGAGATAGGCCTTTTTCTGCCAAAATTGTCGTATTTCTATGGTCTTCTGCAGAATAGCATTACAGTTTTTTTTAAGTCAAAGTTACAAATGCACTTGTAGGTTAAGTGAGCTTATTTTATGTGAGGCTTGGTAAGAACAATAGCCCCTTGTGTTCTTCCCCTGAGAAAAGATTTTAACTCTTTTAAGTGATTTTTTGGGTATGTGCCCAATTGCTGTGCTTAGTCACTCAGTGGTGTCTGCCTCTTGTGACCACATGGACTGTAGCCCGCCAGGCTCCTCTGTCCATGGGATTTTTCAGGCAAGAATAGTGGAGTGGGTTGCCATTTCCTTCTCCATTTGTGCCCAGTTAGTTCTAAATAATACAGTTGCATTGCCACGTTTTAGATTATTCATTATCTCTGAACTTCCGTACGTGGGAGGTAAAAATGCAGGTGTCTCTCCAGCCCTCCTCCTCTGCCTCTACCATAACCTCCCTGACCTCCTTACATAACTATCTTGTAACTTTAGATCACATGAATAGTCAAAGACTATTTGGGACATCCCTGATGATCCTTCCCTGGTGGTCCAGTGATTAAGACTCTGTGCTTCCACTGCAGGGGGAAAGAGTTCCATTCCTCGTTTAGGAACTAGATCCCGCATGCCATGTGACACAGCCGAAGCAAAAGAAAAAAAGTATTTGTGCTATTCAAAGGTGAGATGTAGAATAAATCATGATGACTTCTATAGTTTACTTTTTTCTTAATGTCTTGCTTGATCTTCCGTTTGAAACCCCCAAGGCCCGCAACCTGCAGGAGCCTAGTGCGGTGGTGCTGTCTGCCTGGAGCACAGCTGTCTCCCCTGACCTCCCACGCTGTTTTGGAGGTCTTGTCGCTCCTTTCTGTGGGGTCTTTGTTTCCTGGGTCCTGCGTCTTCTACTCTCTTGGCTTACTTGCTCAATCTGGTGTAGCATGTCCTTCAGTACTTTCTGTGAAAGAGTACCTGGGAGGTAAATTTTCTTTTTTTTTAACTCTCACATTTAATTGGTAATTTGCCTGAGTTTAGAATTCTAGCTCGGAAATAATTATCCTTCAGAATTTTGCAGGCATTGCCTAGGTTGTAAGTTGCAGTGTGGATGCTGAGGAATCTGAGCCATTCCTGTTTCTGCTTTTCCTATGTGGACACTCACAGAATAGTCTCGTGTCCCAGGGCTGTGGCAGCACGCCTGTTCTCAGCCATTATGCGAGGCATGCAAACTGTAAACTCGTGCCCTACATTTGGGGACATTTTCTTAAATTATTTCTCCCCCCCATCTTCTCTGCTCTTTCTGAACTCCTGTTGTCCAGACAGGGACAGGGAAGCCTGGTGCGCTGCAGTTTATGGGTCGTGACGAGTTGGACATGACTGAGCGACTGGACTGAACGGTTGTCCAAACAGTCCATCTCAGGTGTGAGCCTGTGACTGTCGGCTACCACTGTGTGCCTCTGTCCTTTGCTTTGAAGACACCTCATTGCCAGTTCTCCAGGGGTTTCACATGTGCTGTCACATTTTTAATTTTCAAGAGCTCTCTTTTTCTCGACATTTTTAAAATATATGAAAACCTGTTCCATTTAGTAGATACAGTATTTAACATTTTTTAAATTTTTGTTTTAATTTTTTGTCAGGTTAGAAGTTTTCCTCCCAGGTCTGACCATTCTTGCTTGTGTGTTCATACTTAAGGGGAAGTACTTGAGCTTCTGGCTTTCCAAGGAATCTTAGTTGCTGCCTAATCTGAATCTCTTTCATTATCTTCCCAACAAAGTCACCCATAACCTGTAGCTATAGCTTAACTGTGAGACACAGAAAAAAGTTCAACTTACATGCAGAGAAATAAGCATCCGAAACTAGAGCCAGCACCAGAATTCCTGCGAAAGCCGAGTCAGGTGGAAACGATACGTTGAAGAGAGAGGGCAGTGGGGGCCCAGTGGTAGCAGCGTCCAGGGGAAGCAGGGCCCCGCCACATGCTGGGAACACGGGTGCTTCACAGCCGTGCACCACCAGTGCTGGCCACTGGGGCATCGGGGGAGGCTTGGAAGTTCATGAGAGCGAGGAGGCTGCTTGAGGAAGGCTCCATGTCAGAGAGGGGGAGATGTCTCCTGGAGGCTTGAAGGCAAAATGGAAGAAGGAGGGAAGCAAGGGTCTTAGAAAAATAAAATTATAGACTCAAATGAGATTGCAAATCCCTCCCATCTCACAAATATGTCCTCTCTGAGAAACACTGTTTTTCACTGTTCCAGCAGAAGAAAACACTCTTGATTCAGAAGCCTCTCATCTTTGCCTATATTAAACCAACTGTTTTTGCAAGTCAAGGAAAATAATACCTTTGAAAATGAGCAGAATGGGGAAGAAAAATAGCTACAAACAGTACTATCTAAAAGGAAAAAACATGAGAATTATAGCTGATGAAAATTCTTTACTTTATCGTAAGGCAACTGCAGAATGTTCAGTGTGAAGGAAATATCTTTAAAAACAGGACTTTGCAGGAATAAAAACTAAAACCTGAAATTCGAAATTCAAAATCTCAGAACAAAAATGGACCAAAAGAAAAAATCCCTCAGGAAGCTGTGAAACAAGAATTGATGTAACTCCAGCAAAGAAACTGAAGATGACAGAATTATCTGAAATTAAGATTAAATTGTAAGATACCCCAGGAAAAACAAATTCAACTGAAGATATAATCACTGTCATTGGGGAAAAAATAAAAAGTAGGAAAGCAGACCACAGTGCAATATAAAATAGTCAAAAAGGGTTAGAAAGCAGAAGGGGACACACGATGAGCACATGTGTTGTTTAGTCGCTAAGTCATGTCCAACTGTTTTGTGACCCCATGGACTGTAACCCACCAGTCCCCCTGTCCATGGGATTCTTCAAGCCAGAATACTGGAGTAGGTTTCCATTTCCTTCTCCAGGGAATCTTCCCAACCCAGTGATCAAACCCCTTCTCCTGCTTGGCAGGCTGATTTTTGACCAATGAGCCACCTGGAAAGCCCCTGTGTTGCAGTATGCTTACATGAAATAGCAACTAGAACGAACAGTTTACAAACAACAACATGGGTGACGAACAGACATGATAAGAAGCTAGACTCCATCCTACCATCAGGGGTCCTGTGAAAGTGAAACACTCAGTTGTGTCCAACTCTTTGCAACCCCGTGGACTATACAGTCCATGAAATTCTCCAGGCCAGAATACTGGAGTGGGTAGCCTTCCCCTTCTCCAGGGGATCTTCTCAACCCAGGGGTTGAACCCAGGTGTTCCACATTACAGGCAGATTCTTTACCAGATGAGCCATTGAGGAAGTATTTGAATATCTTGATATTAAGAGTGCAACTGAACAAGTGTCTGCATGTATCTTACTGAATTATTTTAAATGTATACAAATACATATGAGGAATCTTGTTAAAAAGGAAATCCAGTTTTCTTTCATGTTTAGTTTGCAAGAAATGCTTATAACCTGGAATGATTTGGGTCTCAAGAAAATACACACATTTGATTCTTTGGAGAAGTATGGAGAAGAATCAGTGTTACATTAAGATGTTTTTGCAAAAGCAGGTAACAGTGAAAGTTGAGAAGTGCCTAGCCATTTGATGCACTTAACACAGAGAATTTAACAAGCTCCTCTTTGTTATACTAGACCTCTGATACAGGGGCAAACGACATTACATCCTAGGAAGCTTTCAGACTAATCAAGATGATAAGAGAGCAGAATAATAAGTATTAGACATTCAAAGGAAGAGTACTATGATTTTGAAAATAGTAGAAAATATAGGTCCCACCTTGTCTGGAAGACTTCCTGTTGGGGGTTACCGTGTTTTGCCATACTGGGTACTGGTTTCTTGCAGAAGACTGTACATTAGTGTTCAGAGTAAAAGGTGAAATATAAACAAGTTTAGGAAGATTAAGGTAGATCAGTAGATCTACCTCAGGTAGACCTGTAGATCAGTCTTTGAACAAGCACATACTCTTGATCATGCTGTGTCGCCTCTCCCAGGACTTGAGATCATAACCTGTCTTTTCCCTTTATGTGTCAGAACTAGTCATTGTTATTCCCATTGCTGAAGTTTCTCTTTCTCTTTGGCTTTGCTTTGCCTTCAGTTTTTCAGAGAAATTTAATGTACTAAGGTGGTTCAGATGGTAAAGAATCTGCCTGCAATGCGAGAGACCTGGGTTCAGTCCCTGGGTCGGAAAGATCCCCTGGAGGAGGGCATGGCAACCCACTCTAGTATTCTTGCCTGGAGAACCCCCATGGGCAGAGGAGCCTGGCGGGCTACTGCCATGGGGTCAGAGTCGGACATCAGTGAACAACTAAGCACAAGAGCGCCATCTGGTGTTCAGTAAGCAAGAGGGTAAATCTTTTGGTCGGTTTAGCACCAGAACCGAAGAAAGCAAACTGCAGCTTGTTTCTGTATTGCAGTCTACAGCATTGTAAAGTTTGATAATGAGAGGATTCCTGAATCATTACAGAACAAGTTTTTAACTTTTCATATCAAAAGATATGAGATGATGTGTATTTAACAGTGGAATGTTAGAAATAAAAAGCCAGAGCTAATCACCTGCCTACAATGTGGGAGACCTGGGTTCGTTCCCTGGGTCAGGAAGATCCCCTGGAGAAGGAAATGGCAATCCACTCCAGTACTCTTGCCTGGACAACCCCATGGACGGAGGAGCCTGGTAGGTTATAGTCCATGGAGTCGCAAAGAGTCTGGACATGACTGAGTGACTTCACTTTCAGAGAATTTAATCTGTAATAATAATTGTCTAATAGAGTTTTACTTCATCTGGTGGATATGCTACTCATTTCAGTTCAGTTGCTCAGTTGTGTCCGACTCTTTGCAACCCCATGAATTGCAGCACAAGAGGCCTCCCTGTCCATCACCAACTCCTGGAATCCACCTAAACCCATGTACATTGAGTTGGTGATGCCATCCAGCCATCTCATCCTCTGTCGTCCCCTTCTCCTCCTGCCCCCAATCCCTCCCAGCATCAGAGTCTTTTCCAATGAGTCAACTCTTCACATGAGGTGGCCAAAGTACTGGAGTTTCAGCTTTAGCATCATTCCTTCCAAAGAAATCCCAGGGCTGATCTCCTTCAGAATGGACTGGTTGGATCTCCTTGCAGTCCAAGGGACTCTCAAGAATCTTCTCCAACACCACAGTTCAAAAGTATCAATTCTTCGGCGCTCAGCCTTCTTCACAGTCCAACTCTCACATCCATACATGACCACAGGAAAAACCATAGCCTTGACTAGACGGACCTTTGTTGGCAAAGTAATGTCTCTGCTTTTGAACATGCTAGGTTGGTCATAACTTTCCTTCCAAGGAGTAAGCGTCTTTTTAATTTCATGGCTAGTGATATGCTACTAGTCGACAACAAATACAACAAATTTCCAAAAAGGCATCAATAATCTCAAGGATAAAAAATCAAAACAAAGAACAGGAACCCACTGCCCCTCAATAAGGATTAACTGCAAAGAGCTCAGCTTCTTTTCAAGGCAGCCCAGTGAGGAGATCCTGCAGGTATCCCAGGTATAGGATCCCAGCTGGGTACTAAGTCTAAGTCTGAGGAAAGTTACAGCTCCTGCCTCTTTCACTGTGACGTTCTTACTTAAAACTCCCATAAGCTTTGGAAAGAAAATAAAATCTCAGAGCTTTTGGACCATGGGATAAAGTGTGCTTCCCTTCTCTCCTTCCCCATCTCTTCAAATGAAGGGCAGTAACATTTAAAAGTTGACCCCTAATGATTTTTAAAAGTGAAAAACCAACAGAACGTAAAACTGATTGTTTTTCCTAATATAAAACAGCAGATTTGGGAGTATCAGAATTCTTAGATATTGAAATGAAGTCTTAATTCCAAATTTTAAATTAACTTCAACTTTCTTGCCAGTTAACATATTCCCATCATCCCTTAAAACTGACCAAATCTTATTTTACAACCTAAATATTTCTGGAAGCCATCTTCTCTCCATCCCACCCCCGCCCCCACCGTGAACCCCTCAAAACACTTCTCAGATGTTCTTGGCTGGTGTATAAGCCTCCCTGATCCCCACAGCCCCACCCCAACGTGAATCAACAGATGTGTATTAACAGGGACCATACAAACGATGTAAGTGGAGAATGCGATAGATGGGTTTTTCAGCCTCAAAGGTTTACTCGAATCTGTCCTGTCTGCAGTCTTTCTCCTTCTACCATTTCACCCTTCACATTTTACTCTGTTCATCTGGAACAGCTCAGTTCTCCCAGTAGAAGAACTGCTGCCAGACCTTAGTGTTCCTTCTCTCTGCAAGGCTCTTTCTCCCCATCCTGCTCTGGACTAACTTGACTTGCCCTAGAACACTCAACTTTGGTGTAGAGTTTGTCTCCTCCATCTCCTGAAGCCCTGGGCTGGGCTGATTGTCCTTTCCAGTTCCCACAGTACTTAACTATTTTGAAATTACTCTGCTTTTGTTTCACTCCCCGAAAGGTTGTACTACTCCTTGAGGCCATGGGTGGGCTATCATATACTTCACAGAACCAGAGCTTTGTATGGTTTTGGCACACAAAAAAATGTTTCCTAAACATAATTTGTTAAATGATCTTGTATGAGAGTATAAATGTATATATTCAACATAATACACATTTTAAGTCATTTATAAATATTTATTAAATACTATGGTTTAACTTCATGCTTCAGAAGAATCAAAACTCATAAACACTCACTGAGATAGGCTAAAAATGAAAAGGACAGAACAATAATGTCTCATACATTGCTGGTAGGTAAACTGGCAGGATTTACTGAAGCTAAACAGAAGCTGGTGACCTGGTGACCCTGCATTTCCAGTCTGGGGATATGCTCAACAGAAACGAATAAGAATGTTCTTAGCAGCACTGTTCACCAATGGCCAGCCCCAAACAGATGATGCCAATGTTTGTTAATATTAGAATGATAAATTGGCATATTCATACAAGCAGTGCAGAGCAATGAAAAGAATGAACTTCTGCTACCCACAGCAACAAAGACACGACTTCATGAAGTTCAAAAACTAACTTGAGGTGACAGATGAAAACAATGGTTACCTGGGGGCTGTGGGTATTGACTAGAAGAGACGCCCATGAGGACACCTTCTAGGGTAACTTCTAGAGATCACACAGAGGGGAGCCCAGCTGCACCTATGTATGTAAAAGTCATGTTGCAACAAAGAAAAAGAAAAAACTTATGAACTAAGGCCTTGAAAACATGCCAACAGGCTGGCGTTATAGTCATGAGACAACAAAGTAAATTTCATCAAACTATCTTTGTCCCTTTGTTGTAACATAAAAAAGAATTTTTTTTAAAAGAAATACTTTGCATAGGCAAAATGGTATTCCTAAATGGTTTCAACTTTGGCTTACGGTTCATAATACTGTTTCCAGATGATGTTTCACTTGTACATGAACTAGGCAACTTTGTTATATTACTTAGCATCTAAAATTTTGAAAAAACAGCTAAGCTCTGGCCTACAGAATTACAATAGCTATTTGTCACTAGCGATATTCCAAAAGAAATTTATTTTACTATACTTATCTATAAGTAGATACTGTAAGTATCAATATATAGAACACATATAATATCTATATAATATTTACTATAAATATCCATTTACTATAAAATCTGCCACCTTTTAGTGAAACAGAAAAATTAAAATCTTTATAATATAGGAAATGTTAAAATTTGGAAGAAAAAAACCCAAAAACCTTGAGTACCCTAAAACAACTAGTTCGTAATTTTGGTCAATATGTCTGACACTATGGATATTACCAGTTCTGGGAACGAATTTTAATATTAATAATGAAATATTCAATTTAACCAAATACCTGACAGAATTCCTCACTGAATGTTTTAAGGAAAATAAAAAGATTAACAGATTTAAATACTTTTAAAAGCCAGAAAGAAGTATCTAAAAATTATACATGAAGGCATCCAGAAGAAATTCTGGGCTCCAGTGTACATAAAACAAAAGTATAGCACCTCTAGGCAAAATATTTTTTAATTACAATCTCATATGTTTATATAAAGTAGAACATTTAATATTGATGAACTAGATTATAACCTGCAAATCTTATTAGTCAGGAATTCCTGAGTGTAGTAGTGAGGCAATAAAGGTGGACATTGGAGGCCCGTTCATTTTTCAGAGATTTTTTTCAGCTTTTGACTTGGGTGCTATCACGTTCAAGGCACCAGTCCAAGTGCTCATTAATCTGTGTCTCTGAAACCTCGTCCTGACACACAGGACAGTGCACCGCCCTGCTCTGACCGCATGCACCGCTGGGACCCTGCGCTGCAGCTGGAGGATGCGAACGACTCGTCACACCACCACCACCACCGCTCTGCGCTTGCTCCTTCTTGATAAAAAAGAGGTCAAAAAAAGTCTTGTCTTCTATCCTGGGTCGTTTACTTGGGAGTTTACCTTCAGGCCCACCTGCATCCTGGGGCGCAGTGACAGATGTTGATTCCATGGCTTTTAAGGAATCTCTTAGAGATGTCCTGGAAGATGTAACCCTCCTTTGAGAACCGGAAGAGACTGACTTTGTAGTGCTGTCGCCCACTGTGAGGCTCTTCACTGGAGACCCACTCACACTTCTGAAAGCCTTGCTGCTGGCAACGGACACTTTAGAGAAGTAGTTGCTTAAGACATTCTGATGACTGGTACTGAGAACAGGGGATGCTACGGAAGTCTTTTTACTTGGACCATTCTGTTCAAATTTCACCTCAGTTTTAGAATGAGGTCTCAGGGCATTTGCTGAATGGTCTTGACTTAAAGGCTCTTGGCTTTCATTAATAGCATGTGAAGTGATACATTTCCCAGATGAAATATTGCTGGTTTCCCCTAGGACATAACCTTTCCCGGTAAAGGGGATTAACAGCTGTTTCTCCCCTCTGTTCGGTTTGTCTGCAAAAGAAGCAAGATTTTTCCTTGATTCAAAATTTATACCATAACAAGTATTAAGCTAATGGATAGTTTTTCCAAATGAAAGAATACTGTTTTGTTCTAACTTAGAACTATACTGTAATTCTCTATTAACAGGAGGACAACCTTCAGCAGTCAGAAAGCTCTGATATCAAGAACACATAAAGGACAAAAACACCCTCTCTTCAAAACAAAACACCATCTCATACTTAGATAAGCAGTTCTATCATGCAAATATCAATAGCAGAATAACTTTTATCAAGAAAACTGCCTTTAGTACTCTTAACCGTGTCCCATATGGGGAAAATCTGCTACTGCATTATCTTCCCAGCTCACAAAACAGGATATAATCTTTTGACATAAATTCTTCTATAGTTTCTCAACTTAGTAAACGTTTCAGATTTGAGAAAGCTTATGTCCATGAATCCTTATCACATCCAATCAACAACTTCCCAAGGGAAGAAACTAACTTTAGTAACCTGGTTACCCCTTCAAAGGGCAGTAACTCTGAACTGCAGAGGAAGGGGGTAAATCTTGAAGTGTTAGCATATACGTGCCATATCCTTTTCCCATTCTTCTAATGAAAATACATACATCAACAGAAGTTGCTTGGATGGACTCCAACTGATAGGAAGGGGTGTAGCTAGGACTTACATTCCGGGCATTGTTATTTGAATTACTGTTTTTACCTTGACAATCTTTTTTTTGCCTTCTGTTTCCTAATGACCCAGTGAGTCAGGAGAGGGAAAGGGACTTTACCCTTAAATTTTAGCAGTGGAAACTATTCCCACTTTTTCTCACAAATATATAGAGCAAAATATATTTTTCTACCACTGTTTTATGGACAATGGGATTTTTTTCCACTTTAAGTCCACACTTGAAAACATCTACACAAGAAACACTCTTCATCTTTTTTTTTTCTTCAAAAAATGTTTCTTCAAAAAAGGGTTTTATCTCTAACAAGAGAAAAATAATTTAAAAAAATTAAAATGGGCTTCGGTTGAAACCAAGTTTCTTGTTTTGCCTTTTTTTCTTTTGAATACATTAATTAAAGCTTTATCTTAATGCCAGTTCTCTGAAGTGTCCTTCAGAGAACTAGCCACGGTAGTGGAAAAGTAGGAAGACTATAAGCAGACTTACCTTTCCTCTCTGCTTCTGACACTGGCTGCTTTGTCAGTTTTGTCTTTCCTTTGCCCTTTTTTGAGTAGTTCTCTGGCTCCTTGATTTTGATGTAAGTGCCTCCACAGGTCTTCTGGTGCTGCGCCCACCAGTAGTCACGGGCGGAGGGTGCCCTGTTGGTGGCGCGCTTCACATAGCCGTAATAGGGCTTGCTGCGCTGGCACGGCCCGGTGCAGCGCCACCAGTGCTGGCGGTACTCGTCCACCTCTTCGTGGAAAGTGTGGTACACCTGGGCGACACACAGTTCTTAGCGTTAAGTAGGCAAGTTAACAATTTTAAGAAAATATATGTAATAAATAAGCACCCACAACTTTTTTTTTAAACTTTCCAACTTCTCAAGGGTTTTCTGAAATTATGTTTTGGGAAAGATGGTAACTATATTTAGCTTCTCTTCAAAAGTTCATTTTAATGGGAATTAGCAGATTCCCATAATTTAGTGCTACATAAACTATGTAAAGATAGAAAAATGTGAGACTAGAAGACAAATTTAAAAAAACAAAAAGCTTCTATACATGGTATGTCTTAGAAACCCAATTTCTAAAGGATGAAAAACTAGGATAAAGATTTTATAGGATGTCATATTCAGTAAGAACTGTTCCCACTGCTTAGGTTGAAATTTCCCCTATAGGTAACCATACCAAAGGATTCCGGAGGACTCTTCCCTATCAACTCTGGGCCCACACACAAGCACCCGGTCTCAGGCTGCCTCTGCCAAATCCATTCTCCACATTCGCCCAGCTCTGCTCATTTCCTCACAACAAGCTTTCTGGGGTACCACTGTATCTGTTTATAGGTGAAAAGCTCTCCAGTGTTTGAATGTTCTCATCCTTGTATCCGTAGTGGTTATTACCAGCTTGGCATAAGGAAGGTGCTCAGTAAGTGTTTGGTGATTGAGTGAATGAGAAACTTCACTGAGACAAATTCTCTTTAAATGTGCTTTTCAGTCCTTGAACAGGATCCCTCTGTTTCACCCTCTAGATGAAATCTTACTTATAACCTAAGCAGCAGACAGACAGAGAAGAGTTCAGGCTGAAAGGAAGGTGAGCCCTCCCACATGGCACTGAGGCTGGCACGGCACCATTTTACAAATGATACTTCCAAATGACTGAGGAACTTTTCCTCCTGTCCTCTCAGTGGAACGTTATTAGTTTTATAAGGTAAGGAGCAACAGCAGCATATGAGTTTTGTTTTTTTTTAAGCTCTTAATAAATTCCCCTTGTGGGAAACAATACTAAGCTTTTTGTAACTCTACAGATAGTTTTATATTCACTATCTCTCTACTATAAGCAAACAAATTGTATTATTTGGCAAGCATGCAAGCAATGCAAATTATAGTAAGCGCAGAAGAGACTGGAGGACAGGTTTGGGAACAAGGAGGCTTGTAAGACCCTGCCTTCTCTCTTATGTTGAGAACACCTCGCCTAGTAATTCAGTGGTAAAAAAGACAGGGAATTGGATCTATTCTGATTCCAACTTCTGTAATTCCTATAGCCTGGGGCTGTAACTTTAACAATGCAGTTAACTAAAAACTGTCCTCAATGTGGATGCCCCATGGAGTCTGCTATAACAGAATGTAACCTGGGAAAGCAAGGGCTGTCTACCTGATAAAACCTCCTGAATTCTCTTCCAACTGAACAACAGGAAGTACACTGGAATTTTGCTTAAAGTGTAAAAGTCTTTTATGCTAGCAACTGCGTAATTCCTTTGCTAATCTGGATTTTATGTGACTGTGTTAAAGCAAGCCACTTATTTGATGTGAAAGGACCTCAGTCCAGTAATGAAATGAGCTCTCTAAAAAATTAAACTGACAGCTAGAAAATAATACATGGAGGGTGAGTACTCTCCCTTTCCATCACACTGGCTTTTACTGCTTTTTAAAATAAGGAAATTTCTAAACACTAAACAAACCAAGGCATTTAATCTCTGTAGGAATTAATATTTATTTTGGTTCAGTTCAATTCAGTACTTGCTAAGTGATCTAACCAGTCCATTCTAAAGGAGATCAGTCCTGGGTGTTCACTGGAAGGACTGATGCTAAAGCGGAGACTCCAATACTTTGGCCACCTCATGCAAAGAGTTGACTCATTGGAAAAGACTGATGCTGGGAAGGATTGGGGCCAGGAGGAGAAGGGGGACAACAGAGGATGAGATGGCTGGATGGCATCACCAACTCAATGGACGTGAGTTTGGGTGAACTCCGGGAGTTGGTGATGGACAGGGAGGCAGGGCCACTCCAGTACTCTTGCCTGGAAAATCCCATGGATGGAGGAGCCTGGTGGGCTGCAGTCCATGGGGTCGCTAAGAGTCGGACATGACTGAGCGACTTCACTTTCACTTTTCACTTTCATGCACTGGAGAAGGAAATCACAACCCACTCCAGTGTTCTTCCCTGGAGAATCCCAGGGACGGCAGAGCCTGGTGGGCTGCTGTCTATGGGGTTGCACAGAGTCGGACACGACTGAAGCGACTTAGCAGCAGCAGCAGCAGCAGGGAGGCTTGGCGTGCTGTGATTCATGGGGTAGCAGAGAGTCGGACACGACTGAGCAACTGAAGTGCTTGTAGAGGCACTATGTTATACATCTTGTGCAGGTGTGTGTAAAGATACACAGGTGTGTATAAAGATAGGTAAGAGCCACCCTATTGGGGTATGAAAGCAGAATATAACATTGTAAAAGGCTACATATCTGCTGAGGAGGTTAAAATGAGGGAGAAGTTATATCCCACTGTAAAAATGAAGATCATTTTGACAGAAAATA
This sequence comes from Bubalus kerabau, assembly GCF_029407905.1. NCBI lineage: Eukaryota > Metazoa > Chordata > Mammalia > Artiodactyla > Bovidae > Bubalus > Bubalus kerabau. Next base: position 127,387,844 of record NC_073624.1, on the reverse strand, counting down.
GAAGAGGCACATTTTAGGGAGAGACTATATGAGGAAAGGCAGAGATGAAAAGTTCCGTTAGAAACATGGGCAGGGGAGTTGTGAAAAGTAAAAAAAAAAGGAACAGTGAGGTTACTGGATAAAATGAATGTACAATAACAAAGACAACTAAAATTTAATTAGTACCCAAACTGCACTAAAATGTTTTTGCTTGCGTTTTCTCTCGCCCTCACAAGGATCCAGTAGCCTAAGGATTGTTATCATCCTCCTTTTAGTGCGAGTAAACCAAAGCATGGAAGAGTTTAAGCAGGTCCCACCATCAGGGGCGCCAGCATCGGGAAGTAGGCAACCTGACTCTTCCTGCTTTCTGACCCCAGGCTCTCCCACCTCCCACATTATGCAGAAATGCAAGTCACAGACTTCTGATGAAGGGAGTAACATATAATAGAAGCAGAATATAGGACAGATTGAAGGAAGAGACAATGAGGAAACCTAATTAGGAGATGTTAGTAATAGTCCAGAAGAGAGGTACTCAGGCCTGCAAGAACTCTGCACAAGCTGCTCCCAGAGGTTAGAGATCTCAGGGATGTCACTAGAACTGCTGTCTTCTACTATGGGGTCCCAGATAAGCCGGTCTGCTTCTCTGGGCCCCTCACTTGCCCTGGGAAATCCTCAAACACAGTATTTGTTTCTACCCAGTTCTCTATTTTTAATTAAATCCCAAGAAATACTGAATAAATAACTACTAAATATCATAAATGTGTGTGGCTTTATATACCGTTATATTGGCTCCTGTCAGGCGATTGATGCGATGCATATGCTTACAAAACTCTGGACCATGCCCTTCCCGATCTTTATCATTATTAGTGACAAATAAATAGGCATGTATCATTTCATGCAAGAGAGTCTGAAACAAAAAACAATCACATTAATTTGTTATGGTGCTTCTGAAAATAAAAATGCTTTTCTGACTCTACCTGGAGTCTTAACCTTCTTTGGATCACAGGCTCCTTTCACATACTGACAGAAGTCATGAACCATCTTTCTAGAAAAATTATGTAAGCACACAGTCCCAAAACTTTGCATATAATATCCAAAGTCCTGTAGATCCCAGGTTAATTCCCTGTTCCAAGGAAGCCTTTTTAATTATTAACCAAAATCCACTAGAAAAGACTGATAAATTCAGCTACATGAAAATTTTAAAATTCTGTATGGGGAAAAAAAATGTTATCAGTAAAGTAAAAAAAACAAACTCAGGAAAATATATGTGCAACTATCTCACAGGCTATTAACTCCTAAATTATAAAGCACTCCTAAAAATCAACAGGAAAATGATCAACAATCTGATTTTAAAATAGGCAAATGTCATGGACAGATCACAGAAAATGAAATACAAATGATCCATAAACATATGAAAAAATGCTCAACTTCATTTGTAAAAACAGATATGTGAGTTATTACATAAGTATATAACTTCTTGCTTATTGAGACTGGTAAAACTAAAGTTTGACACTATTAGTAAAGCTAAGGGAAAATAAGCATTCCCATGTATCACTGATTGTTGTTGTTGTTGTTTAGTCAAGAAGTCGTGTCTCACTCTTTGCAACCCCATGGACCACAGCCCGCCACGCTCCACTGTCTATAGGATTTCCCAGGCAAGAATACTAGAGTGGCTTGCCATTTCCTCCTCCAGGGGATCTTCCCAACCCCAGTTGATCCCCAGTTTTTTGCACTGACAAGCAGATTCTTTACCAGAATCTAGTAGATTTAGCCAGATTTAGCCAGAATCTGGCTCAGTAGCCACCACGGATCACTGGTAGGAATGCAAAATAGTACAACCCTTCTGGAAAATTTGGTAACATCTAACATATTTACAAACACATTTATTGTTGGACTCAGCAACACCTAGACTAAAATGAAAGGCCATGTGTATGAGGTATTTCATTGTGGCACTGCTTACAATAGTGAAAGAGTGAAAACAATGTTTAGCAATAGGGGCCTCATTGAAAGAACTATGGTACAGCCACATAATGGAATTCTATGTAGCCATAAAAAAGAATGAAAAGTATCTCTATGAAATGATATGGAGGAGGCTATAGAATGTATTGTTTTAACAGAAAAAGGCAAGGTACAGAAGAGTGTACTCAGCATTTTATATAAGAAGTATGCTATGTGGTGGGGAGTAGATAAGAGTGGATATAAATACTGGCAAAAGAGAATGATAGGAAAAAAACTAACAACAGTATCCTTTATAGGTGAAAAGGTCAGAATAGAGGCATGGGGGAGACCAAGATTTCTCTGTGTATAGTCTTCTGTAGTTTGAGGATTTTAAATCATGTAAAATTTTAAAACAATAAAACTTACTGCTCATTCCATACCAAGGATGGAATAATTTAGGTATAAAGTTTAAAAAAGCATTTATGGCTGATATTTCATAATCTATTCTAAAAACAGTGAAAATCATAAAGGTCCTCAAAAGCATAGCTTTTTTCATAATCCTCCATAATTTTTTTTTAAATTTTCATCAGAAATACTAGATTGGCATTAATGAATTTTAGTTGTATAGAATTATATGAATAAAGAAATGCAGAAATCAAACATTTACCAACTCTCATCTTTTCAAGACAATGCCACTCTATTGAGACTCAAATTCAAAGCTCATTCTACATTTCAGATGTTTTTCAACATTCTAAAATACTAACTATTCTCATTAAAGAGAAAACAACTTAGGTTCCTAATTTTTGGTTCAATTCAAACATGTCTTGAAAATGGTACATGGCATTTTACTGAACATTTCCATTTTTATTTATCTACCATTTTCCACATTTGGCTCTATCTATACATCATTGTCCCCAAACACCTCAATTTCCCACCATTGTAATATATATGGTCAAAAACAACTACTTCTAGACCTAAATATGCCATAAGCCTAGTGGCCTCACTTTTGTCCACAGCATACCCATTCCTTCTGCCAAAAGTAGTCTCCTCTACCATGTCTACATGTCAGAATTCAATTCTGTCCTGTTAGGCTCACCTCCTGGAGAAGGAAATGGCAACCCACTCATGTTCTTGCCTGGGAAATCCCATGGACAGAGGAGCCTGGAGGGCTGCAGTCACAAAGAGTTGGACATGACTTAGCAACTGAACAACAACAAACATCAAAAGCAAATTCTAGAATAACTAGATTAGTCTGGCACACAGTAGGTACTCAATACAGTGAGTGGTAGGCGTGCTGATGTTAGTAGTAATGAAATCCAGATCTGTAAAACTTTTCTTTACCTCCTTAACCAGTTTAAGTTTTCTCCTTTTCTGAATTCTATTCATTATAATTTAGGAAGCTACTTCAAATACAGGCCAGTCCCTCTATTCCTCCATCCATCTTACTCCTGATTTTATATTATAACTTTCTGCCAACAGCAAATGCTCACTTGAAGCATTACCACATAGTTCCCATTTTCTTCTTGCCTATTACCTTAAGAAAAAAATCATTCATGTGTTATTTAAACCAACATTATTTATGCAACAAATTCAATTTTCAATTAGGGCTGTTCCAATTAGCGCTCCTTGTAAGGTTGATTTGGTTAATCATATTGTTTAATTTTTTAAAATGCTTTAGTGTTTTTTTCCTGCTTCTTCACTGAATTACTAACCGAATTGTGTTTTTATCTACAACTATGACTGTAGATCGCTTATTTCTCTTATTCATTTCTGCTGATTGATGCTTCATGTTTAAAGCTTAAAGCTATGCTATTACTTTTAGGGTCATTATGTGTCTGTATTTAATAGGTTATTTTATCATTTTAAAATGTCTCCCTTTTTTCTAGTAAAACTTCTTCCCTTAAAATCTTTATATTAATACTAGATAGCCATAACAATTTTCTGTTGTCTAATATTTGGAAGATATGCTTTTTCTCATCCTTTTATATTTAACATATGTGTGTCTTTGTTTTAATCACATCTCGGTTAATGTCATATGCCATTCCATGTCTTTAACTGGAATGTTTAGTCCATTTACATTTAATATAATAACTGATATTGTTTTTATGTTCACCTTTCTATTTCATCTGGGTTTTGTCCCTTTATTAGTTTCTTTTTTATTGAGTATTTCTGTTGTACTACTTTAACATTTAGTAGTATTTAAAAAAAAATGATTACAAAAAAGTAACAAAAAATGTACCATCTTAACTATTTTAAGTGTACAGTTCAGTGGTGCTAAGTACATTCACATTGTTGTGAAACCCACTACTTTTTGTTATCCTTACACAACATATTTCCAGGCATATTTTAACTTATTTCCCATCCAACCTCTACCACCTATGCTCTCTTGTGCATACATTTCAAGTGATACAATTGAGGCAAGATAACTCACACCAGATATATCTTGAGGATTTCCAGGCAACTACTGGACTCAACTAAACACAACTGAGGGCTCCTACTGCTTCATTCAGCTATTAGAAGTGATCACCATCTCTAGATATGAAGTGTGCCCTCACATTGGTTTGTTCTGCCAGCTCAGCTATATGTCATGGGAGGACACCATGGTGGCTGAACAGAAGAGAATCAAAATTTGTGTGTCTCAATAAAAAGATCTGGATCTTAACTTTCTGGCTGCTTCTAAACCAACTACTTTGTCTATCTGAACCTTATTTATAAAAATAAGGATAACACATACTGAACATAAACAGGATTGTTGTAAAAATCAAAGTAGCTAACATACCTGAAAGCCTCCAACTTTGAAACACTGTAAGAATATAAGGTAATCATTATTTGCCCCACAATAAAAGTTTGCAGTAAGGGAAAACTGATTTTTCCCCCTCATGTACTGGTTAATTTACAGCAGTCTAATAATAACTGTTTCTAAATTACTGAGCTAAGAATCAGGTTTATGCAAAGAATACCTCCACAAGATCTTTTCTTGGTCTCAGCTTTAAAAGGGGTTCACTGAGACGGATGGAACACATTCCACCCCTCCCTTCATAGCTGCATATCCCAGCACACCTGGAAAACAACCACCACAAAAATTGTTAATCATCAAATATACACAAAAGGAAAATAGAAACGAAAGAGCAAAATCCTTATCCACTGTTCTTGGACAATTCAGACCGAGAGAACTCTATGAAGGATGGCTTTCTTGAGAGTGTACCCACTCTGTTGGGAGATACTTGTATTTCATCCGAGTAGTGGCTTCCCTTACCCTTACCAGGCTATAACAGCTTGAAGATAATCCTATTTTGCTGCTCCCTGTCTCCTCCCTACAAGCTATGCTCAATCAGTTGTAGTGGTAAAGGCCAGATCTCCATTAGCATATGTCCAAAATTATAATGGAATCCTATATGAAAGAGATCGATACTTTAAACACACAACTTTGTATCAGATCTTCTCTCTTATTTTAGATGCTTTGATATCAAGTCAAAAACAAGTAGTGGTACACAACGACTTCTTAGACTTACTTGTTAACTCTGTTCATATACCGGGTACATTATCTCAAATCAGAATTTCTCAAACCTGGAGTGTCAGAAAGGGATCCTTTTATAGGCATCCCTTTAGATCCCCTGGATCCAGAAATATGGGAACATGAGCCCCTTCCCCACTCTGACTCCCGAGCTCACTGCTAAGTACACCACACGGTGTGTCCCTGGCACGCTCTCTTGGGGCAGATTCTGGCTGTTTCTCTTACCTGGGTCCTAAAGCACACCCATAAGACAAATCAGATAAGCGTTAACTCGCTTTTTAGTAACGGTTAAGGGCCTTTGGACTGTGCTGTGTGCTTAGTCGCTCAGCTGTGTCCGACTCTGAGACCCCACGGACTGTATGTAGCCCTCCAGGCTCCTCTGTCCATGGGATTCTCCAGGCAAGAATACTGGAATGGGTTGCCATGCCCTCCTCCACGGGATCTTCCCGACCTAGGGATCAAACACAGGTCTCCCAGGTCTCAGGCGGATTCTTTAACGTGTGAGCCGCCAGGGAAGCCCTTTCTAGTGAAGTGAGATTCAAAGAAACACACTTTTCTCTCACTGCGCCCCTTACAAGTCGGGATGGGCCACGGGGCTTTCTTAAAGTCGTTTAAGGTGAGAAGGGAAGAGGCTGGAAGGAAGATAATCCCTGTGGGGCCGCCTGCCCCAAATCCAGAGCCCGAGCTAACGCCGCCGGGACCGCGAGGGGAGACAGCAGGGCCGCCGGCGGCCCCGTCCCCAGCGGGGCTCGGGACTCACAGCGTCATCCGCACGCTCCACTTCACCTCGACCGCCTCCAGTTGGCCCCAGAAGAAACGGTCGTTGAACAGAACAAACAGGCCCTGTAAGTCAGGGGTAGGGTCCACCAACTCCCAAGACGCGTCCACCAGAGACAGGGGCTCCTGGGCCGGTTCGCGCTCCGAGACCTGCAAGTTCCACTCCTCCTGAAGCTGCAGTGCCAAAACCAGGTCTTCATCCATGGCTGCCGAGGTCCAGAGCGGGTAACTCCACGTCCTGGGGGGTCTGAGGGCCCAGTCGCGCGCCCAGGAGATACCGGCTTTCTGGTCAGTTCGCCGATCTCGCGAGACTCAGGGAAAACGGGCACGACAACGAGAGCTTAGCTTGTTCCAAACGCCGAAGTCAGATTCTGGGCCTTAAAAAAAAAGAACTCAGCGTGACACCACCTAGTAGGCTCAAACCTAAGGTTGAAGGTTTCAGATACCTGGTTACCGTCCTCACGGCTCACGAGTAACGTCAAACACCAACGACACACTCCGCCCATGCGTAGCACCTCGTAGTACCTATATCACTCTGCCCCGCCCTCCACTCACTTCCGCAGTAGCTTCTCCAGCGTAGGAGTCCTAGGCCGCTGAAGTTCCTGCGCAGGCGCATCGCCGGCACTCGGCCCCTTGCGCAGGCGCAGTGTCTGAAGTTCAGTCCCGGACGCAGGCGTATTCGTCTCTCTTACATCCTGCTTCCTTAGCCCTGGAGTTTGTCCCGGCTTGGGTGGGCCTCCACAGCGGTGGCACCCGCCACGGCGGTAGTGACAGGGGCTGCGTGAGTCCGGGCGGCGATGGCGATGGCGATGTCAGACAGTGGGGCGAGCCGCCTGAGGCGGCAGCTCGAGTCGGGGGGCTTCGAGGCGCGGCTGTACGTGAAGCAGCTCTCACAGCAGTCGGACGGGGACCGGGACTTGCAGGAGCACCGACAGCGCATCCAGGCGCTGGCGGAGGAGACGGCGCAGAACCTGAAGCGCAACGTCTACCAGAACTATCGGCAGTTCATAGAGACGGCCCGTGAGATCTCTTACCTGGAGAGCGAGATGTATCAGCTCAGCCACCTGCTGACGGAGCAGAAGAGCAGCCTGGAGAGCATCCCGCTTACCCTGCTGCCTGCTGCCGCTGCCGCGGGCGCCGCCGCCGCCTCTGGAGGGGAGGAAGGAGGAGGTGGCGCGGGGGGCCGCGACCAGCTCCGGGGCCAGACCGGCTTTTTCCCCAGCCCCGGGGGCGCCTCCCGGGACGGTTCTGGGCCAGGCGAGGAAGGAAAGCAGCGAACCCTCACCACCCTGCTTGAGAAGGTGGAAGGCTGCAGGCACCTGCTGGAGACGCCGGGACAGTACCTAGTGTACAATGGTGACCTGGTGGAATACGAGGCGGACCACATGGCCCAGCTGCAGCGGGTGCACGGCTTTCTCATGAACGATTGTTTGCTGGTGGCCACCTGGCTGCCACAGCGGCGGGGAATGTATCGTTACAACGCCCTCTATCCCCTAGATGGTTTGGCTGTGGTCAATGTCAAGGACAACCCACCCATGAAGGACATGTTCAAGCTGTTAATGTTTCCCGAGAGCCGTATTTTTCAGGCAGAAAATGCAAAAATCAAACGGGAGTGGCTCGAAGTGCTGGAGGAAACCAAGAGGGCCCTCAGTGAAAAAAGACGCAGGGAACAGGAGGAGGCAGCGGCCCCTAGAGGGCCACCCCAAGTGACCCCCAAGGCCAGTAACCCATTTGAGGACGAAGACGACGACGAACCAACTGTTCCCGAGATAGAAGAAGAGAAGGTGGACCTCTCAATGGAATGGATCCAAGAATTGCCTGAAGACCTGGATGTCTGTATTGCCCAGAGGGACTTTGAAGGTGCCGTTGATCTCCTGGATAAATTGAACCATTACCTAGAAGACAAGCCCAGCCCACCTCCTGTAAAAGAACTAAGGGCGAGAGTGGATGAGCGTGTCCGCCAGCTCACCGAGGTACTAGTTTTTGAACTCTCCCCGGATCGGTCCCTGAGAGGTGGTCCCAAGGCGACCCGCAGGGCAGTTTCTCAACTAATCCGACTTGGCCAGTGCACGAAGGCTTGTGAGCTGTTTTTGAGAAACAGGGCGGCAGCTGTGCACACTGCAATACGCCAGCTTCGCATTGAAGGGGCCACCTTACTCTACATTCATAAGCTGTGCCACGTCTTCTTTACCAGCCTTCTGGAGACGGCCAGGGAATTTGAGACCGACTTTGCAGGCACCGACAGTGGCTGCTACTCTGCCTTTGTCGTCTGGGCGAGGTCAGCCATGGGCATGTTCGTGGATGCTTTCAGCAAGCAGGTGTTCGACAGTAAGGAGAGCCTCTCCACGGCAGCCGAGTGCGTCAGAGTGGCGAAGGAGCATTGTCAGCAGCTGGGCGACATCGGACTCGACCTCACCTTCATCGTCCACGCCCTTCTGGTGAAAGACATCCAAGGAGCCTTGCATAGCTACAAAGAAATCATCATCGAAGCCACTAAGCATCGCAACTCCGAGGAGATGTGGAGGAGGATGAATTTGATGACTCCAGAGGCCCTGGGGAAACTCAAAGAGGAAATGAAGAGCTGTGGGGTGAGTAACTTTGAGCAATACACGGGGGATGACTGCTGGGTGAACCTGAGTTACACCGTGGTTGCCTTCACCAAGCAGACCATGGGCTTCTTAGAAGAGGCACTGAAGCTGTATTTCCCAGAGCTGCACATGGTGCTTTTGGAGAGCCTGGTGGAGATCATTTTGGTTGCTGTTCAGCATGTGGATTACAGCCTTCGGTGTGAGCAAGATCCAGAGAAGAAGGCTTTTATCAGACAGAACGCATCCTTTCTGTATGAAACAGTCCTTCCCGTGGTGGAAAAAAGGTTTGAGGAGGGTGTGGGGAAACCTGCCAAGCAACTCCAGGACCTGAGAAATGCCTCCAGACTGATTCGAGTGAATCCCGAAAGTACAACGTCAGTGGTCTGACACCTGGACCTGTTTATATGTAGCCGTATAGATTGCTTATATATTATTTATATTTATATTAAGTTGTATTAGCATATTCTTTATACTCTCAAACACATCTTGAAAATAAAAGATGCTCTCTCAGATAGAAATGCAAAATCAAAAGAAAGAAAAAAAAATGTTAAGCCCATACAACAAAAACAGTGGAATTACTAAAATAACTAATATGCCTTCCTTTTAAGTTATGCTAACTCTCTAGTGAATATATTGTCACAGTATAGCGTTTCAGCTTATCCTTTGACTCAACACACTTGCTCACAGTATAGATTATGCGGCGCAGATAGAACAGTACCTGTAAATACACAGAGTATGTGGCGAAAGTCTCCCAGTGCACTGAAATGTTAGGTTTCTGAAAGGATACAGTGCCATATAAAACACCCTGCTTCATATTCTTCTGGACCATAAAATTTGTTTGAACAATTTGGGGGAGAGGAAGGAGTTGAGAAAATTGGCTTTAGGGTAAACTTTGGTCAACAGAATTCCTTCATGAACGTAGCTAGTGTGTGGAGTCTAATACTCGAGTCCTTACAGTTCTCAAGAAGAAGCTTTTGTAAACACAGTTTAGCAAGCATTTACAACCTGATTTAAATGGTTCATTAGTTGTAGCTGCTAGTTAGCAGCTTGATAACACTTGATTTGGGTGCATTTACTTGAAAATCTAAAGAACTGTGTTAAAATTTTTTTTGTACATATTTCTGAGTTGTCTGAAGTTCCAGCTGGAGCTTTTTTCCTTGTCATGTTAAGAATAATAAAGATAACAAGACACATTGTTAAGATAACCCACTTTTAGTATGGGTTACATAAAGTGACTCAGACTTCATGCAAATGAGAGAAAAGTTTTCATTGAAATACTTAACTTGGATTTCAGGGTCTGGGTGGTTAGGAAATTAGGGAAAATCATATGCAGACCCCATAGCATTCTCAAGTGTGACTGCTTTGAGCAGAGATTTGTTTTTTGTGGCTAAGAGGAAAACAGAAAAGTGCCCATTAAACTATTGTATCTATTGTATATTGATTATATGGCCTTCCTCATACTTAGAAACTGCTAAGACCTGTTTTCCCCCAGCTTCTAGTTATCATTCTTGTCCATAAGTGTCATTTCTGATGTCAGTGACTTCAAAAGGTCATTTCTTTTATCTGAATGAAAATAGTGGTATTAAGACTGTGGAAATTATGTAAAACCTGAAATAGTTTCTAATAGCAGCTGAGGGTTGTAAAGCTCCTTGACGTTAATTACGCATATGCCAGACAAACCTCTTATTTTCTGTTTAGCTGTGCATATTTAAAAGGTTGAAAATCATTTCTTTGACTAAATTTTTTCACATAACTTTAGCATTTTCTAGATAATAACTATGACTGGATATTTCAGTTGATCAAAAACAGTTGTAACCTGCCTTTTGTTTTTTTTAAGATCACTGGAAACTTGAATTTGATAAAAATTTTATGCCACTTGAAGTTTCTAAAATTATATTGTATGAAACATGTATTGTGTAAATATTTGATGCTGGGTTCATGAAATGATACTTCTGAAATCAAAACTTCTCTTACAGCATGAAGTTGCAGAAACCTCAGTGTGTATACTCAGATATTCAAATGGTTGCCTCCATAGAATTGTCTGCTTTTTAAAACTGGAAGTACAGAATTTTCTTCTGGTAAAAGTTGTGTGTTCCTCAAAGTTGTAGCTGGAGGAAGTATGCTGTTGGAGAATCAGTTAGCTGATTGATTAAAGAGCATTGATGTTGTAACGTGCCTTTGTGCCAAGACAGGGCAATTTCACTGCATTCCTCCAAGTGGGGTCAGAGCTCTAGTTCTTGTTTAATTAGACTCCAAAACAAGGTCTAAAAATTGAATGCAGTTAGAGATTGCCCCCAAATCTAGTACATACTGTATTATACCACTTACATGTTGGTTGCCTTTTCTCAATTGCTTCAAACATAACACTGTCACTTGAGCTTGAAATCAGACTTGAATGAATTAATTACTGTTGAAAAAAGACGCCCTGTGGAATTAAGTCTCTTTTTGATTAAAGCCTCATTTCACTTAAGTGCTGAAAACTCATTTATTTTTGTTTCAAATACTACCTGTAGTTGTTATCAGCACTAGTATTCTGCAGCTTGCTTTCTTGGGATTGGGAATTCAGGACTTGACATGTAGTATAAAATCAGTATGTGTATGTTTTGCTTATTGGTATGCTGTGATCTGAGGGAATCTGAAATGTCTTACCAAAATAAAGCTTACATTTTTTTCTTACACTGGGTAAAATTGATTGATGTTACATTGTTATATATTCATTTCTTTTCTTTAATGATTTAATATTCTTATGTTCATGTTACTAAAATGTTTTAAATGCCTAGGTTTTTATGTTTTGTTTTTCTATATGGGGATAATAGGTACAAAACCATTAGCTAATTTAAGTAAGTGTTCTGCTACTATCAGAACTGTGAATTGTCAAATCGCACATTTTTAGGATTCCCCTGAATGGGAGTCAGATATACAAAATATGAATTTACTCAAAGTGGGTTTTGTAGCTTCTGCACATCTTTAAATGAAGAAAATATAATGTGGGCTATATGACCTAAGAACTTGGGTCACAAATGACAAAAATCTCCTTTTTTAAAAAAATAATATGTGGATACTGCAGAAACTATCACATTTAATTGACTTAACAGTATTTATCAAGTAACTTAAGTATTTATTAAGTATTAAGTATTTATCAAATACTGTGCCTCACATTGACTAAAATATGGGGTGGGGAGGACAGGATAAAGTTAAGTGTGTTTTCTCTTAATGTGTTTAAAAACTGGAGAAAATAGAGAATAAAAACATTGAAACAATAAATTAGCAAATTAAAAGCAAAATTGTTGCAAGCTGAATTAAGCAAAATTAATTTGAATAATTGCAAACTGTGTTAAAAAAAAAAAAAAAAGACTGAAAAACCTGTGTGTTGTAGTTTAAGTGCCTTGGGAGTGCTAAGAAGGAAGAGTGCAGTGTTATTCTGAGGAGTCTGGAAAGGCCTCATGGAATCGTTGGCTTTAGAGTCGGTCCTGGAAGGGACAAGGTTTAGGTGTGCAAGGAAGATGGGCATGCAAGCATGAACAGAGACACGCAGCGGACAGTCTTGTGAAGTAACGTGCCACCGCCATTGCAGACGGGCTAGATTCAAGGTGAGGAAAGCTGTAATTCATCCCTACTAATTCATCCCTGCAGAAGGTATGGAGTAAGAAGTCCACATCATCACGCCCAGACCCCTAGTGACCCTCAGCAGGGGTGCCACGGGTAAGAGTTTCTCGTAATGTTTTCCCCAGAAATTGGACCATACGGCACCTACTGTTTGTCTTGCTCTCACATGAGTGTTACCAGTTCAGTACTTCTCATATCTCAGTGCACCTCCCCAGGTTGGGCTTTGTGACTGAACAGCACTCTGTCACATGAATGGGTCTGTCAGGCTTGTGCGTTTTCTGATTACTTTGCTGTCTTCAGGGTATTTTCAGAATTACCAGAAATCCTGAAAAAAGCTGTGCATGCATCTTTGCTTACTTGTGTGATTATGTCTTAGGAAAGATTTATCAAAATTGTTCAGCCAAACCATACATTTTAAATTTAGGTAAAACATTGTCAGATTGCTGGTCAGGCAGGTCGCACCATTTTACCTTCTCAGCAGTGTGGGAGAACACCTGCTTCCCCAAATGTCACTATTTACTCACTCACTACTTTTCGTCATTCACTGTTTAATAAGATTATTCTGATTAGTAATAACATTTATTCTTTACTCATCTGTGAAAAATCTTACTGTGTTTTCTTTGCAATTTTTATGAGTGAGTTTCAGCAACCTTGTATATCTTTCTTAAGCTCTGTAAATGTCTTTTGTCATTCTTTTCTTTGATGATCTTTGTATTATGATTTTGTAGTTTATAGTATAGTGAAGAAATTAATTTTCATGTATACTGTGTTACAGATTTCCCCCTAGTTTGTCATTTATTCATCTATGTATTCATTCATGTATTTATTTTCAGAGTATAGTAAATGTTAATTTCTTATGAAGCCACATTTATCTGAGTTTTTTTCTGTGTGATTTATAAGGTTTCTATTAGGTTTTGAAAGGCCTTACTCACTTTCAGATTTCAAAAACATTCATGCTTTTCTTTTAGTAATTATATTTTAATACTTGAAATTTTGCTCCATCTATCATTTGTTTTAGAGTGAAGAATAATGTAAGAATCCCATTTCCTCACAAATAATTAGCAAATTGTTGCAGTAATTTTGAATCATCCTTTTTCCCCCACTTAACCTGAAATGCTATTTTAATAACATATTACATTTATTAGATGTGGATCGGAGTATACTTTTAGGCTCTATATTCTATTTTACTGATACAGTAAATTCACTTAAGTCAGTTAATAGCACTGATTTCTGTGCTATTAACAATCTTAATTGTAGATTTATAATTTGACAGCTGGTACAACTGGTCTCATTCTTTTGCTGTTTCAGTTTTTTTCTAAGTATTCTCACATATTATTATCCAATTTTAAATAATTTAATAACATTCCTTACCATCCTGCCAAACAGTTGGCATTTTCATTGAAATAATCTCAAATGTAATTTAGGGAAGTCTGACATCTTTATAATTTTGAATCTTCTTATTTTATTTCTTTATTTTATTCCTATTTTATTTATGCAAGGGTACTTTTATATCTCAGTAGCATTTTCAAATTTTCTTCAAGTAGATCTTGTACATTTGTTGGTGAATTTATTCCTTGGTACTTCATCTGTTAATACTTTTGTGAATGAATCCATTATGTTTTCTGATTGTGTGTAAGAAATGTACTGATTTTAGTTTTCTGGGGTTTCTTTTTTAGAGTTTTCCAGTGTGTAATCATATCACCCAAGATGTGATTCTAAAGATAATTTTGCCTCTTAAATTTTTATACATCTTATGTAGTTCTCTTCATATCCTGTATTAAATTGAACACCTAAAACTATATTAAATTATAGTTTTTGCTTGATGTTAATATAAAGGAATTAGGAATTATAGTAGATACGTATCTACTAGAAGTTTTTTTTCCTGTTGTTCTCAAAGCATGATGTTGGCTTTTGGTCATTATGTTAAAGAAGTGATCATGTATTTCAGTGAACTAAGTGTTGCGGTTTTAATTTTTTTAAGGTCAAGAATGCATGTTGAATTATCAAATGAATCTCAGCACCTATTTAGAGTTTTTTTCTCCTTTTTCATATTAATTTGGTAAGTTTTTAGGAAAGATTTCCTAACACTGAATCATACTTCACTCTATGAATTAATTCTATCCTGTTGTAACAACATAATTCTTTTAATATACTGCCTGATTCTAGTGAATATTTCATTAGCATTTTTGCATTGATATCCAATGCTCATGTCATTCATGAGGTGAGTGCAACATGATAATGATGGTGACGTAATGAGACATATCCCCATTCCTTTTGATTCCTGAACAATAAGAATGAAAAATCATACAGTGTGACACAGGTGACTTGTGTCACTTCAAGTATGAGCCTCCCTAAGCTGTTTGGACGGTCAGAGCTCTTAAAAAGAGTAAAGGATCCCATTGAATCTCATCCCCATTTCCAACTGTGTCAGCGATATACAGGATATGTAAATATATGCATGTTAAAAACATTATATATTGAGAAACAGGTATGTTTCATTAGCACAGAATATTTGCATTTCATTTTTTTGCCATCAACTTGCCTAGAGCAGTGTTGGGCATAACATTAATGATAAAAGCTTAGTAAATAAATGCTATTGAGTGCATTTCTTTAATAACTAATGACAGTTATAATTTATGAGGCTTCTAGTTTGCACCACCTTTTGTTACATGCTTGATCTCATTTGATCCTGACAATAACCTGGAAAATAGGTATCATTATACTCCTGGTACCGATGACGCAGGGGTAGCCAGACAGCTGGCCGAGGTGTTTCCCCACTGAGTGGCAGGCCATGCTCAAGTCCAGGTCCTGGGCCCAGTTTTTTCATTCTGTCATGAACCAGACCATTACTTATATCAGAATCATTTCAAATTGGTATTTCTAAGTAAACTTTCTGAAGACAAAATTATTTGAGGCATGTGTCTGAATCAATAAGAATGACAATATTTGTGTGAAAAAAATTCAAGTGTGACAAGCAATGTGTGAACCTGCCTTTGGAGGACAATTGATCAACAATCACTATGTTCCAGACTGTGCGGTAAGCCCCCTTAACAGATGATTTATTCTTCACATCAGTCTGTGAAGGAATTTCAATTTTTTGAAGTTAAATAATTGGCAAGTAATCCAGTCTACAAGGGGGTCCCTAACTAAGTGGGACTTGAACTCAGAGGACATTCCTCTAAGCTCTAAGTCAGAGGTCCCTGACTTTCTTGGCACCAGGGACTGTCTTCATGGAAGATAATTCCATGGACTGGAGTAGGGGAGTGGGGTAGCAGAGATGGTTTGGGAATGATTCAAGCTCGTTACATTTATTAAGCAGTTTACTTCTATTTATTACATTGAGATATATAATGAAATAATTACACAACTCACTATCATGCGGAATCAGTGCATCACTGCCTCAGCTCTACCTCAGATCATCAGACATTAGATTCTCGTAAGGCACATGCAACCTAGATCCCTCTCATGTACAGTTTCCAGTAGGGTCCGAGCTCCTTTTAGAATCTAATGCCACCATGAATCTGACAGGAGGCAGGATGCAGGCAGTAATGTGAGTAACGGGGAGTGACAGTGACAGGTGAAGAAGCTTCAGTTGCTCGCCTGCCACTCATCCCCTACTATGCAGCCCAGTTCCTAAGAGGCCGGACCAGTACTGCTCTGTGGCCCAGGGCTTGGGGACCCCTGCGCTAAGTCATTGAGCTGTGTGATTGGATTCTGTCTGATGTTGACATCTCACCAGGATAGGTTGCTCTTTTTCCAAAGGCTTATCTGTACACATTCTGGGTACTCTGTTAAAATTATAGGTACTCCGTTACGTCAGAGGATATTTTTTTAACTTCCTTAAAAGAATTAAGTTGCAGGTTTGAGTTAATGAGATAGTTACAATAAGACTATTTTCACTAATCACAAGATGTACATTGTTAAGTTCTGAGTGAAAGAAAGTGAAGTCGCTCAGTTGTGTCCAACTCTTTGGGACCCCATGGACTGTAGCCTACAAGGCTCCTCCATCCTTGGGATTTTCCAGGCAAGAGTACTGGAGTGGGTTGCCATTCCCTTCTCCAGGGGATCTTCCCAACCCAGGGATCGAACCCGGGTCTCCCGCACTATAAGCAGACGCTTTACCTGAGCCACCAGGGAAGTCCAAAAAGGTTGTAGGGGCAGTCGTCCCTAGAGGAGGACTAGTCTTCAGTTAAGGGTATATGAGTAGCTGTGCTCCCCTGCTAGAACCTCCAAACAAGCTCTCAAGTTCTGAGTAAGAGTGATATTAAACAGTCTCAAACACGCAGAAACTGCCTTGGGGATTAAAATGCTTGTGACTGCTCCCTGCAGAGGTGAGGGAGGCTCCTAAGCCACTGGGTAGGTGTCATTTAAGTAGGAAAGAGCTTCCCTTGTAGCTCAGTTGGTAAAGAATCTGCCTGCAATATAGGAGAAGAAGAAGAAGAAGTGAAGTCACTCAGTCGTGTCTGACTCTTTGCGACCCCATGGACTGTAGCCTACCAGGCTCCTCCATCCATAGGATTTTCCAGGCAAGAGTATTGGAGTGGGTTGCCATTTCCTTCTCCAGGGGATCTTCCTGACCCAGGGATTGAACCCAGGTCTCCCGCATTGCTGGTAGACGCTTTACCGTCTAAGCCACAATACTTTCTTCTCAATACAGGAGACCTGGGTTCAATTCCTGGGCAGGAAAATCCCCTGGAGAAGGAAATGGCAACCCACTCTAGTATTCTTGCTTGGAGAATCCCATGGATGGAGGAGTCTGGCGGGCTACAGTCAATGGGGTCTCAAAGAGCCAGACACGACTTAGGGACTAAACCTAGGACTAAACCTTAGGAAAGTTGCAGGAAAAGAGCTGTGTTTCTCATGTCACACTTTATTAGTTTTGCCTGATAAGTTGATTTCAGACTATTATACCAGCTAAACATATGAAGCAAAGTTACATAAGCCAAACCAGAATTAATAATTACCATAAACTGATTCACTGGATAATTTGAAATTACAGAATTATTCCAGGGCTTCCCAGGTGTCTCAGTGGGTGAGGAATTTGCCTGCAACACAGGAGACACAGGACACGCGGGTTCAATCCCTGTATTGGGAAGATCCCCCAGAGGAGGGCAAACCCACTCCAGTATTCTTGCCTGGAGAATCTCACGGACAGAGAGGCCTGGTGGGCTACAGTCCTAGGGTCACAAAAAGTCGGACACAACTGAGCGACTGAGCATGCATGCACAAGCCCTTTAACCTAGCAATAATACACTTCTTTGCCTACTTCCTAAAGCAGATTTACCCATTAAACAAATGTATGTGATTTATGAACTTTTTAAAATTTTTAATTGGAGGATAATTGCCTTAAATTGTTGTGTTGGTTTCTGCCATACATCAACATGAACCAATCACAGGTAGGCTTTTAGGATTGGAACCCTGAAAGTCAAAGAAAAACCAGAAATAAAAGAGGCTGTCAAGGGACAGAAGCTGAGGATGGACTCATCATAAACCATAGATGAAGGGGATTTGTGGTTGCTAGTTCCTCCAGTGAACAGCCAGAAGCAAATGCCAAGTCTTTCACTGAGGATATAAAATTCTCAAAGAGTCTGTAACTTTTTTATATACAGTGTTTAGTCCTCAAATAAAAATAGTGAGATCTATGAAAGAGACTGTTTGATTAAAATGAAAGCGAAACAATAGACAATAGAAACAGACTTAACAGAGGATCCAGATAAAAGAGTTATCAGGCACAACTTTAATATGTTCTCAGAAATAAATGACAAAATTCAGAGTTTCTCAGAACCGGAAATGAAAAAGCCAACACACAAAATAATGAAATGGAGAGCCTAGAGCTGTAAAACTCAAAACCTGAAATTGAGAACCAATAGATTGAGTTAAGAGAAAATCAGATGCAGCATTATTGAACTGGAAGATAGGTTAAAGTGAAAGAAAGTGAAGTCGCTCAGTCGTGTCCGACTCTTTGCGACCCTGGGATCAAACCCAGGTCAAACCCAGGTCTCCTGCACTGCAAGGCAGATGCTGAGAGAGTCATTTCCTAGGCAGGTTGATAAGGAGTCTAGGGGTCCCCAAGGAGAGAGGGGTCTGGAATTCTCAAGGAGGAAGAAAGGACAAACTTTTCTTTCTCCACATTCCTTAGGATTATATAACAATAATGTATCCTGCCTGAGGACAGTCTTTGGATTAAACCTTCTGGCTAATTCTGTTATCTTAAAATGTAAATTATGGGAGTAGGTCTGATGAGGTCTTTACAACCTCCAGATATTCTTTGTATTCACTGAAGAGTATATAACTTCATTGTTAACACTAGCAAGCGGGTACTCTTTCTGCCCCCCTTCTGATGCCTATGTCAGAAGCTTTCTCTATCCCCTTTATACTTTAATAAAACTTTATTACACAAAAGCTCTGAGTGACCAAGCCTCGTCTCTGGCCCCGGATTGAATTCTTCTCCTCCAGGGGCCAAGCATCCCGGTGTATTCGCGTGATTCAACTACAACCTTTCAATGCTTTACCCTCTGAGCCACCAGGGAAGACAGATTAGAAGAAGGTATTGTGGCTCAGACAGTAAAGCATCTACCCACAATGTGGGAGACCTGGGTTCAATCCCTGGGTCAGGAAGATCCTCTAGAGAAGGAAATGGCAACCCACTCCAGTACTCTTGCCTGGAAAATCCCATGGATGGAGGAGCCTGGTAGGCTACAGTCCATGGGGTCGCAAAGAGTTGGACACGAATGAGTGACTTCACTTCAATTCAGACATAAGGTATTCAGCACTAAGGAACTTTTACAAGGGGCTATCAACAACATTTAGAATGTGGATAATTAGAACCTCAGAGGGAAAGATTACTTTCCAATTTTCATCTTTATATTTCTTTTTGCCCTAATTTATGAGAAATGTCTCATCTTCCAAACTTCTACTGAGTTTTTCATTTCCATATGTTTTCATGTTTATTTTTCCTGAGCTTGCTTTTTGTCTGCTATCCCTTTATATGGGTTTCCCTGGTGGCTCAGATGGTAAAGAATCTGCTTGCAATGTGGGAGACCTGGGTTCAATCCCTGGGTTGGGAAGATCATCTTTTACCTCACAGAGGACATTAAGGATATCAGGTTTTATTGTTACAATGAACCCCAGGGTCTGGGTTCTCTGTGCCAACGCTCCTCACCCTGCCCTGCTTGCTGCCCTCCCCGTAACCTAGCACCCCACTGTTGATTTCTGGATTCAACAGTAGATTGAATCCTGTAGGACAAACCCCTCCCCACCCCACCAGCCCCAAGGCCATCTTTCTTTCTGAAGAACTCCAGAATCAGGTGGAGGAGACAAGAGGTGGTGGTCAGGGGGAGGTGTCTTTCCTTCTCACTTCTTTCTTGGAGCCTTGCTTCTTCCTGCAAGGCCTATCTTTTGCCTCAGGTTTATTTAATTTTTTTAAATGTTGATTTATGTTTTATTTCTAAATCTCAGCTTTTTGGATTATGATGTTTTTACAAGGCTACACAGGTAATGTGGAAGGGAAAATGGAAAAATACAAATGGCAGAAAATGTCTTACAGTAATAAATTTTTTTTTGCAAGCAGCAACCTTTTCTCAGTCTTTTTTCATGTATGTATATACATATATTCTTTTTAAAATATTCTTTTCCATTAGAGTTTATCATAGGATTTGTTTTTAAATTGTTTTTAAATTGTACAACAATGTGAATCAGCTATAAATATGTGTGTGTATATATATATATATACACTTATGTATATGTCCCCTCCCTCTTGAAATGCCCTCCCACCCCACCCCGCACCCCACTCTGCACCCCACTCCCCTAGGTTGGCACACAACACCAAGCTGAGCCTCTTGTGTTATACAACAGCTTCCCGCTGGCTAGCTATTTTACACACGGTAGTTTATATACGTCAGGCTACTCTCTCAATTCATCCCAACCTTTCCTTCCGTGCTGTGTCCACAAGTCCATCCTCTACATCTGGTTTCTATTCCTTCCCTACAGTAGCTTCATCAGTCCCATTTTTCTAGATTCCTTATATATGTGTATTCCTGTATATGTATTCCTTATATGCGATATTTGTTTTTCTCTTTATGACTTGACTTCACTCTGTGTGAAACAGACTCTAGGTTCATCCACCTCACTACAAATGACCTGATGCTGGGAAAGGCTGAGGGCAGGAGGAGAAGGGGACGACAGAGGATAAGATGGTTGGATGGGGTTGCCGACTCAATGGACATGGGTTTGAGCAAACTCCAGGAGATAGCAAAGGCCAGGGAAGCCTGGTGTGCTGCAATCTATGGGGTCACAAACAGCTGGACATGACTTAGTAACTGATCAACAACAACAAATGACACAATTTTGTTCCTTTTTATGGCTGAGTAACGTTCCATTGTATATATGTACCACATCTTTATCCATTCATCTGTCAATGGCCATTTAGGTTGCTTCCGTATCCTGGCTACTGTAAATCATGCTCCAATGGACATGTGTCATCTTGAATTACGATTTTCTCAGGATATATGCCCAGTAGTGGAATTGCTGAATCATATGGTAGTTTTATCCCTAGTTTCTTGAAAAGGAGAAGGCAATGGCACCCCACTCCAGTACTCTTGCCTGGAAAATCCCATGGACAGAGGAGCCTGGTGGGCTGCAGTCCATGGGGTCGCTGCGAGTTGGACATGACTGACTTCACTTTCACTTTTCACTTTCATGCATTGGAGAAGGAAATGGCAACCCACTCCTGTGTTCTTGCCTGGAGAATCCCAGGGACGGGGAGCCTGGTGGGCTGCTGTCTATGGGGTCACACAGAGTCAGACACGACTGAAGAGACTTAGCAGCAGCAGCAGCAGTTTCTTGAAAACAAGTCTAAAAGCCTAAGAGGGAAACATTTTGCCGGCAATTCTTTTTGCCTTCCATCCCACTGTTATTAATAATTTCCCCTAAGACAAAGAAAAGGAAGCTTAATTGAACTGTGAAAAAGGAAAAGAAAAAACAAGGAGAAAAGTGGAAACATCAAGAAAGAAATATCCATCCACATATGTATATTTGAGTGGTGATTTTAAATAAAGAATTAGAGACAGAGAGAGAGGAAGGAGGTGGTGGGGCTCAGTGATGACAGCAAAGCTGATACCCTGGCAGGAGGACGTAGTGGCCTCAAGGTGGGAGCCTGTCTCCACTCCAGGAAGCTTCTGTCCTCAGCTGAGTCCCGGGGCAGCTTAAGTGAGCCCCCCACCACCCCTTGGACCAACACTTTTGCTTCCCCAGGTCCTGCCCTGAGCAGCTCTGGGCCATTGCCTGGGCTCCTGCAACTACCATCCCTTTGGCCTCTGGCCTGTGATTGAACATTATATAGTCCTGTTGGCAGTGGTTGTTTCACCAAAAGCATTCATGAAATGGAAACAGTAAATGGAAATAATTTAAATCATGTCATAGAACATCCATGCAGCTCGCTTTCTTGTGGATAAAAGGATTAACCTAAAGGTAACAACCTCACAGTTGTCCTGAGGATCAAATGAGCTAATATTAGGGCTCTTCTGAGGGCGCGTGGCACAGAGCTGGCCCCGTCTGGCCTTGGGTGCACCCCAGGAGACACACCGGCCCACTGAGGCCTTGCCTGCATCCCCAACCTTAAGCTCTTTAGTTCAGAGGCTGCCACACCAGGACAATGGGAAGCTTCAGTTCTTCAGGCAGAGTGGTACCTTCGATTTCAACTCATGAATTTTACATGTAAAGAGTATAATTTTCTCCTCTCAAATTAAGGACAGACTGAGCCAGTGGAGATCCCATGAGCATCCCACCACCAGGGTGACTGACACCCACCCCTGGGAAGTGCTCTGTGGCTGCAAGGGCCACTACCCACAGGACAAGCTGGGGACAAGGGGGCCCAGCCTCTGCATGCCCATGTGTGAGGACGGGTAAGAGGCAGCGATGATCTGATCTTTACTGGATGCTTCCTGTGGGCTAAAGCGCCGTGAGTGAACAGGTACCCCCTCATTCTCATGGTTGAGAGGAGGAAATGAGGCTTCAGGGGTTGGTACAAGGTAGTGGCAGGCTTGGGCCTGGGTTGGTGCCCTGGCCAGCTGGGAACAGGCCACAGATCTGGGCCCTGGCCATGCCTATGCGGACAGGAGGGCATGCTATCCCCCCAGCTTTCTGGACACCAAGAAGCAGGGGCCAGTGATGGGAATGTGGCCCCGCTAGCACCGATGCCCCAGCTGCCCTTCCCAGCCCTCTCCCCAGTCCTGGCGCAGAAAGGCCAGACTCTGCGGGCCCTCAGCCCAGCTCCAGCCTGCCTGCCTTTCCTTAGCTGCTCCCTTCGTGGGGACCAGGACTTGCAGGAACAGGCAGTCTTTTTTCTCCCTGGGAAGGCGCTCTTTCCCCTACTTTCTCCTTGGAAGTGGAGCCTCTCCTGTGACCCCATGAGGTCACCTCTACTCTTGTGCACAGCCGGCTCCCAGGGACAGCTCCACGGTAAAATGACTGCTTGACATCTAGTTCCAAGTTTCTTGCTGTGTGGATCTGGGTGAATTATTTAACCTCAATCTGTCTGGGCAGCCATATGGTGGAGGTAGAGTAACATGCAGTCTGCTGTCTGCAGGAGTAAATGAGCGAACACATGTAAGGGATTTAAGATGGTGCCTGGCACACAGCAGGTGCTTAATGCATGTTAGCTGTTATGACCACTGTTTGGCTTTAAGGGGCAGGTGGCAGCAGCCTGAATGTGTGCCCAGAAGACCCACCTACGGGAGGCAAGACTGTGGACTGGTCCTACCCCCACCTAGTCGACACCAGGATTTCTTCGTGTCAGCACTGGAAGCCTGCAGAAGAGCATATGTGGTCCAGCTCTCCTGACCTGCAACGCGATTAGGTTTTTCTAATTTCACACCCTTTAATGCACTTCTGAAGGAGTCTAGTCCAAACCTACAAAAGAAACATCATGAACAGGTAAGAAGGGAAAATAATGCCACTGGGGAATTGTAGATGTAGGGACCCCTGGTGGTCCAGTGGTTAAGAATCCATTTGCCAATGCAGGGGACTTGGGTTCAATCCCTAGTCCAGGAACTAAGATCCCATAGGGCAACTAAGCTCATGTGCTAGAGCCTGCGCTCCACCTTAAGAGAAGGCACCACAGTGAGAAACCCGCACCACGCAAGTAGAGAAAGCCAGTGCAGAACCAAGACCCAGCGCAGTGGGAAAACAAATACAGACATGGATGTCAGTACTGCTTTGGCCAGCGAAAGTGAATTAGTAAGTGCTCCTGTTTCAGAGTATCATTTTATTAATAGGAAACCCGCATCATTGCTCTCCCTGAGTACCTGCTGGCAGGGCTGCTGCCTCCTGGGTTTGGCTAAGTCCTGGCTCTGCCCCTCCGTCCACGGGGCAGCTCATCATAGCCTGAGATCTGGCTACTTGGGTGACCTTGACTGACTTCTGCCCAGTGGCCCCAAGATCATGCCTTCCTAGAGCCATCTGACATAGACACTGTGCTCGGGACTCCAGGCGCACCCTAGTGGGGTGACCTGGGAACCTGTATCTTCAGCCAGCCCTCCAGGTGACTCTGAGACACTTGTCAACCACTAACACATAAGTACAGCTAATTATGACCATACAGATGCGTTCTGCTTTAACCTCCAAGCTTGCCTGAAGAAACTGATAAATCTTTCTACCTATGAGTTTCCCATGGGCAAAGAAAACTGAACAAGTTGCTTTGTCTCTACTTTGTCAAACTGACCCAGATGGAAAATCTTATTTTTAACACAGTTGGGGCAGAATCACACTTTCAAAGAAAAATTAGTTTTTTATGTGTTAGTTATTTATGGAATTGTTTCCTTTTGGTTCTCAGTATTTAATGGCTCAGTTTCCAAAGAAATCAAAGGTTTCAAGCCTCAAGAGTCTACACAGAAGCAGCTAAGACTGCCTGTGTGTGTGCTAAGTCGCTTCAGTTTGCGTTTGACTCTTTGCCATCCTATGGACTATAGCCCGCCAGGCTCCTCTGTCTATGGAATTCTCCAGGCAAGAATGCTGGAGTGGGTTATCATACCCCTCCAGGGGATCTTCCTGACCCAGGGATTAAACAGGGTCTCATGTCTCCTGCATTGGCAGCAAGTTCTTTACCACTAGTGCCGCCTGGGAAGCCCTAGTCTTAATAGCTGAGACATAAAAGCAACCTAAACGTCCATCAATGAATGAATGGATAGAGAAATTGTGGTATTTATATACAGCAGAATATTTCTCAGTCATAAGAAAGGAAGGAAATCTTGCCATTAATGACAGTCTGGATGGACCCTGAGGGCATTATGTTAAGGGAAGTAAGTCACACAAGAAAAGATAAATAAGTCACACAAGAAAAGATAAATAGCATATAATCTCACTTACATGAGGAACCTAAAGGGAAAAAAGAAAAAATTGAGTTCCTGGATATAGAGAACAGATTGGTGGTTGCCTAAAGCAGCAGGTTTGGATGTGGATGAAATGGGTCCGGGGGTGGGGTGGGTAGAAAGGAACAAGCTTCCAGTTACAAAATGAGTTAAGTCCTGGGGATGTGATGTACAGGATGGTGACTCTAATTAATAATACTGTATTGCATACTTGACAGTTGTTGAGAATAGGTCTTAAAAGTTCCCATGACAGGAAAAAAGAATTCTGTAACCATATTTGGTGACAAATAGTAACTGGACTTATTGTGGGGATCATTTTGCAATGTATACAAATACTGAATTATGACATTTACACCTGAAACCAATATAATGCTATTTCAATTATACCACCATTTTCTTAAAAAGTGGAAAAGAGAGAGAAGAGAGAAGCAGGAAGAGGCAGTGTGAGGACTCTGCTGGACACCGTGGCTTTGAGGGGACCCAGGAGCTGAGGCACATGGTGGTCTTTGGAAGCTGGAAAAGGCGAGGAAATACACCCATGTCATACACCCATGACAGCCTCAGAAGGAAGGCAGCCCACTGAGATTCCCTTTCAGACTTCTGGCCTAAACAGTAAGATAATAAATTGGCTTGAGCCACAGACAGAAACTCACTGAGAACAAAGCACATCACTTGAAATTTCAGAAGGGAGATCCTAAAGATTTTCTGAGAAAGCAAATGTTTATATTCGGGAATCAGAATGTTCTAATCAACTTTAGAAAACAGAAGATAAAGGAGAAACGCTTTTCAAAATTCTGAAGGAAAATTATCTCTAACTTAGAACTCTATACCCTTAGCTAGCTAAGCCATCAGACAACTGTGACTGTGGAAAGATATTTTTAAGCAGGTGAAACCTGAAATATTAACCCCTCATCCCCTTGGAACATGTGCTTCACTAAAATTAAACAGATAAAAAGAAAGACATGGGATCCAAGAGAGAGGGGAATCCAATGCAGAAAAGTGAAGGGAAATGTTAAGGTAACACTTTCCCAGTGATGGGAAACCCCTGGTTGACAGCTATATGCAGGCCTACAAAGCAACCAGTCCAGGGTGGGCTCTAGAAAAATGTGTTTGAACCTACTGAAGGGGGAGTCATACTTTTGTCAGAGTTGAAAACTTTAATCAGGAAAAACAAAAAAGTAAAGATATGAACAGAGTCAAGTAACACATCAAAATCTGTTTTCTACCCGACACTGAAGGATTCGATCCTATTGGTGAGAGGAAGAAGGGATATCTGGAAAGCTGTGACTTCCACCATGGCCCAGCTGGCCTTGGAGGATGGCAGGTGTCTGTGAGAGACAGCCCAGTGAGGCACATGTAACGCTCTTGGGCTAAACAGCTCAACTGAGGCTGGCTCTTAAGGTTGTCAGTCAGGGATGCAAGCGCCTATGGCCATACTAACCACTCTGGAAGCCTCCAATCTCATTTACTCTGGAAGCCAAGTAGGGTGGTGTCCCAGTCATCAATCACAGTAACAGGTTATACTTACTGCCAAGGACTGGATCTAACATTTTACTGACACTATTTCTTACAACTCAAGAGGTATTCTCATCATCCTCATTTTATGGATAAGGAAGTTGAGGCTCTAAGATGTTAAGCAAATCACACAGGGCTCACATATGGTTGCTGGACTTCACAGCCTGTTGGGCTTCAGACTCTGCATTCTTGGCTGCTACACTGTGTGGTGTTAGGATGGGAGACTGTCCTGGAAAACCAGATGCTATGGGTCCTTCTTTTACTAACTTCAAAGCAAGGGCAGCTCCACAGTTTATAGATGGGATGGGGGGCAGGGGCAGTTTAGGCACAGCAGTGTGGCTTGTAACTGCAGGTGTGTGCAGGAGCTCGTGTAGGGCAGGGTACAGGATACCCACCTTGAAGCCCCATCAGCATAGGAAGCACGCTGTTCCTTGACTAAGACTTTAGATTGACTTGGGTGACTTGGGAGGGTCTGAGAAGACTGAGAGAGAAAAAGCCCCACCTACCCACTCACCTCCCACAGCTGCCCCTACACCAAGACCTCAACTGTTTGGGCTGTACCCCATTTCTCACCTCTCTACTATGGGCTTACTTGCCTGGCTCTGATGCCAGAACTGGCTGGGAGAGAAGTCTATAGCCATTTGCACCCAAGTAGCTTTGTCCCCAAACTGGAAATGCATTACAAACACATCAAAAAGTGAATAAAAGTCATCTTACTCAGTCTTCAACACATACATAGCATGAGAAAACAAGTAACCAGATTGGGTGCACACCCACTCGGCAAGGACTGGCCAGGGCCCCAGCTTCCCCACTGCTCTGGACTACCTGGAGGGCAGCAGCTCAGTGCCGTTTAGCTGGCAAGCCATACGATCCATACAAGCCAAGAACTGTTCAACTGACTCCTCAGCTCTTAGTGAGTCTTCTCTGGCTTCCCAACAAGCAGAGCCACACAGAGGGCCCCTCTGCCCCCAGTGCACGGACCAGGGGAGTGACTCTCCAATCCGGATGTGCAGCACAAACAGCTGGGCCTCTGGGGAACGAACACATATTCCAAGGATTTGGATACAGACAGTCCTACAAGCAAATGCTGAAACCATGTTTCAGCATTTCCCACAGGACTTATATTCCTGTTCAAATGTCTTACAAGAAGTTTCTAAGGCACTGCAGAAATTGAGCCTTGTTGCTATGGACTGAATGGTGGTCCCCAAATTCAGACTGTTATTGTTGTTCAGTCGCTCAGTTGTGTCCGACTCTGCGACCCCATGGACTACAGCACACCAGGCTTCTCTGCCCTTCTCCTCCCAGAGCTTGCTTAAACTCATGTCCATTGAGTTGGTGATGCCTTCCAACCATCTCGTCCTCTGTTGCCCCTTCTCCTCTTGCCCTCAATCTTTCCTAGTATCAGGATCTTTTCCAGTAAGTTGGCTCTTCACATCAGGTGGCCAAAGTATTAGAGCTTCAGCATCAGTCCCTCCAATGAATGTTCAGGATTGATTTCCTTTAGGATTGACTGGTTTGATTTCCCTGCCGTCCAAGGGACTCTCAACAGTCTTCTCCAGCACCACAGTTCGACATTCAGACATGGATGCCCTAATTCCCAATGTGACATGTCTGGAGCCGTTGGCAGTAATTAGGGCTAGATTGGGCAAATGGGGTGGGGCCCTAGTCTGATGGGGTAACGCCCTTCTAAGAAGAGATACCAGAGATTGTTCTGTCTTCAGACGCATAGAGAAGTAAGGTGAGCACACTGCAAGGTGGTGGCCTCCTACAAGCCCAGGAAAGAGGCTTCAGAATGAAACCTACCTTGCTGGCACCTTGATCTTGGACTTTGAACCTCCAGGACTGTAAAAAACCAAATTTCTGCTGTTTAAGCTGCCCACTCTGTGGTATTTCATTATGGCAGCCCAAGCAGATGAATATACCTGTGTTTCTTTTTAATTTCATTTTCCATGGCTCTTGTTTCAGTTACATTGGTCTTCCAGGTCCTTCAGAACCAACCCCAGGACATTCTGATTACACTTCTCTCTGCACACTCACCCCTTGCCCCCTCCTCTGTCACCTCAGCCTCACATTTCGAGGACTGGCTGATTTCATCCAAATTCTCAGCTTAAATGCCCTTCCAGAAGTGGCGAGAGGTTTGCTATTTGCCCATCTTATTTCAAACTTTTCTTCCTTTGAATTGTTAAGCCTATTTATGATACATCGCATAACTTTTCTCTGTCATATGTACTTTCTCTAATTCAGTTTTACTGATTAAGGCCCTTGGGTGGCAAAGTTTAATGGAAGCTAGCTACTTTATTATATATCTTTGTCAAATGTGTACTTGTTTGAGGCAACCTGAATTAAAGAAAGTCACGAGAAGCATAAGACATGCCCTTTCTAGTAGTTTTCTTTTGATAGCCAGAGCCTTTATAGAGTTGATGCTGCATTTTAATTCAGAAGTCAACGTAACAGTTAAATACATGTAATAAGTTGAAAGTGTTAGTGAAACAGGAGCTAGGCTTTGTACTTCCAAACATGTTTCCAAAAGCCTGTTTTATTTTAAAACACACACAGGGTTGGACACAAATGTCTTTTTAACCATTGTGGAGCAAATTTCACTGACTGCTTAAACTGATGGCTCTCTCTCTGTACTGAGTCCACTGTTCTCGAAGCCTTATAAAAGATGGAAGATGGGTCGCTTCTTTTACTTTCCTCTTTGTTGTAATACGAGTCCATGAATGACAGAAATTACACGACCAATTTTTCCGTAACCATTTGGCAATCATTAAAGCTTCGCAGTTGCTGGTTTTCCTACCAGTGTTTTACAACCTAAGGTAAAAACAGAGAGATGGCTCATGAAATCGTACAACACTTGGGCACTGGCAAAAGGAAAACACACGACACCTGTGCAGAGTTTTACAGACTGAAAAACAATCAGTGGAGACAGCAGCACCGTTCATAGAAGCAGCAGTGTCTCAAAGAGGCGATGGGCATGGCCACTGTGCCCCCAGCCACGTTTCCTGAACTTCAAGGCGAGCATGTTCCAGTATGTTCACTCTCACACCGTTGACTTCTGAGATTAAGAAATCAACTCCATCATCCTCAGAATGAGGGCTTTGGTGTCTATTTTAGCTTTATGCCTCTCTCACCAAATTCCGAAGAATAGCAGGGAGATAAAAAAAAAATCTTAAATGAACAATGCAAAGAAAGCAGAAAACAAACGAATGGGAAAGACTAGAGATCTCCTCAAGAAAATTAGACACCAAGGGAACGTATCATGCAAAAGACAGACACAACAGAGGACAGAAGTGGTGTGAACCTAACAGAAGCAGAAGATAATAAGAGGTGGCAAGAACACACAGAACTGTACAAAAAAGGTCTTCAGTTCAATTCATTTCAGTTGCTCAGTCGTGTCCGACTCTTTTCGACCCCATGAATTGCAGCACGCCAGGCCTCCCTGTCTATCACCAACTCCCGGAGTTCACCCACACCCATGTCCATTGAGTCGGGGATGCTATCCAGCCATCTCATCCTCTGTCGTCCTCTTCTCCTCCTGCCCCTAATCCCTCCCAGCATCAGTCTTTTCCAATGAGTCAACTTTTCGCACGAGGTGGCCAAAGTACTGGAGTTTCAGCTTTAGCATCATTCCTTCCAAAGAACACCCAGGACTGATCTCGGTTAGGATGGACTGGTTGGACCTCCTTACAGTCCAAGAGATTCTCAAGAGTCTTCTCCAACACCACAGTTCAAAAGCATCAATTCATCCCACCCTCTCCCTCTCCCACAGAGTCCACTGAAACATGTATAATATCATATATGAAACGAGTCGCCAGTCCAGGTTCGATGCACGATACTGGATGCTTGGGGGCTGGTGCACTAGGACAACACAGAGGGATGGTACGGGGAGGGAGGAGGGAGAAGGGTTCAGGATGGGGAACACGTGTATACCTGTGGTGGATTCATGCTGATATATGGCAAAACCAATACAATATTGTAAAGTTAAAAAATAAAATAAAATAAATTAAAAAAAAAAAAAAAAGCATCGATTCTTCGGCGCTCAGCTTTCTTCACAGTCCAACTCTCACATCCACACATGACCACTGGAAAAACCATAGCCTTGACTAGATGGACCTTTGTTGGCAAAGTAATGTCTCTGCTTTTGAATATGCTATCTAGGTTGGTCATAACTTTTCTTCGTAGGAGTAAGCGTCTTTTAATTTCATGGCTGCAATCACCATCTGCAGTGATTTTGGAGCCCAGAAAAATAAAGTCAGACACTATTTCCACTGTTTCCCGATCTATTTCCTGTGAAGTGATGGGACCAGATGCCATGATCTTCGTTTTCTGAATGTTGAGCTTTAAGCCAACTTTTTCACTCTCCTCTTTCACTTTGATCAAGAGGCTTTTTAGTTCCTCTTCACTTTCTGCCATAAGGGTGGTGTCATCTGCGGTTATTGATATTTCTCCCAGCAATCTTGATTCCAGCTTGTGCTTCATCCAGCCCAGCGTTTCTCTTGATGTACTCTGCATTTAAGTTAAATAAGCAGGGTGACAATATACAGCCTTGACATACTCCTTTTCCTATTTGGAACCAGTCTGTTGTTCCATGTCCAGTTCTAACTGTTGCTTCCTGACCTGCATATAGGTTTCTCAAGAGGCAGGTCAGGTGGTCTGGTATTCCCATCTCTTTCAGAATTTTCCACAGTTTATTGTGATCCACACAGTCAAAGGCTTTGGCATAGTCAATAAAGCAGAAATAGATGTTTTCTCTTGCTTTTTCGATGATCGAGTGGATGCTGGCAATTTGATCTCTGATTCCTCTGCCTTTTCTAAAACCAGCTTGAATATCTGGAAGTTCACAATTCACATATTGCTGAAGTCTGGCTTGGAGAACTTTACTAGCATGTGAGATGAGTGCAACTGTGTGGTAGTTTGAGCATTCTTTGGCATTGCCTTTCTTTGGGATTGGAATGAAAAAAGGTCTTAATGACCCAGATAACCACAGTGGTGTGGTCACTCACCTAGAGTCAGACATCCTACCGTGTGAAGTCAAGCGGGCCTTAGGAAGCATCACTATGAACAAAGCTAGTGGAGGTGACAGAATTCCAGCTGAGCTATTTCAAATCCTAAAAGATGATGCTGTTAAAGTGCTGCACTCAATATGCCAGCAAATTTGGGAATCTCTTCAGTGGCCACAGGACTGGAAAAGGTCAGTTTTCATTCCAATCCCAAAGGAAGGCAATGCCAAAGAATGTTCAAACTACCATACAATTGCGTTCATTTTGCATGTTGGCAAGGTAATGCTCAAAATCCTTCAAGCCAGGCTTCAACAGTATGTGAACTGAGAACTTCCAGATGTACACACTGGATTTAGAAAAGGCAGAGGAACCAGAGATCAAATTGCCAACATCCACTGTCTCATAGAAAAAGCAAGAGAATTCCATGAACCATCAACTTCTGCTTCACTGACTATGCTAAAGCCTTTGACTTTGTGGATCATAACCAACTGTGGAAAATTCTTAAAGAGATGGGAATACTGGACCAACTTACCTGCCTCCTGAGAAACCTGTATGCAGGTCAAGAAGAAACAGAACCAGATATGAAATAAACAGACAGGCTCAAAACCGGAAAAGGAGTACGTCAAGGCTGTATATTGTCACCCTGTTTGTTTAACTTATATACAGTGTAGGTCATGTGAAATGCTGGGCTAGATGAAGCACTGCTGGAATCAAGATTGCCAGGAGAAATATCAACAACCTCAAATATGCAGACGATACCACTCTAATGGCAGAAAGCAAAGAGGAACTAAAGAGCCTCTTGATGAAGGTGAAAGAGGAGAGTGAAAAAGCTGGCTTAAAACTCAACATTCAGAAAGCTAAGATTATGGCACCTGGTCCCATCACTTCACAGCAAATAGATGGGGAAACAATGGAAACAGTGACACACTTAATTTTAGTGGCCTCTGTGGACGGTGACTGCAGCTATGAAATTTTAAAAAAGACACTTGCTTCTTGGAAGAAAACCTATGAAAAATCTAGACAGCATATTAAAAAGCAGAGATGTCACTTTGCTAACAAAGATCCATGTAGTCAAAGCTATAGTTTTTCCAGTAGCCATGGATGTGAGAGTTGGACCATAAAGAAGGCTGAGTGCCGCAGAACTGATGCTTTTGAATTGTGGTATTGGAAAAGACTGTTGAGAGTCCCTTGGACAGTAAGTAGATCAAACCAGTGAATCCTAAGGAAATCAACCCTAAATATTCACTGAAAGGACTGATGCTGAAGCTAAAGCTCCAATACTCTGGCCACCTGATGTGTAGAGTTGACTCATTGGAAAAGACCCTGATGCTGAGAAAGACTGAAGGCAGAAAGAGAAGGGGACGACAGAGGATGAGATGGTTGGATGGCATCACCAACTTAACGGACATGAGTTTGAGCAAACTCTGGGAGATGGTGAAAGACAGGGAAGCCTGGTATGCTGCAGTCCATGGGTCGCAGAGCCAGACATGACTTAGGAACTGAACACCACCACCACAAAATTCAAAATCGAATTTCAAGGTTACGTATTCTGAAATTTCAGACATATTATAAATAGAAGACTATTTTAGTCCTAAGCTGGCACTCCAGTGGTTAGGACTCCGTGCTTTCATTGCTAAGGGCCTGGCTTCAGGCCCCATTCAAGAAACTAAGGTCCTTGGCAATGAAATGGGAGCTAATGAATCCAAACTAGAAGGAGAGGAATCTTCTTGACGTCACCAGGACTAGATCATGCATCCTGATTAGTTATGTTAGGAGCTGATCATTTTTATGCTGCATAAGACTGCCTATTTTATGCCTGGTGTGTCTTCTGTTAGTTTTCTTCTTAGTTCCTTAAGAAAACTCTAGATGATAGAAATAGTTCTTTGCCTAAAGGGAAGGACAAAATTCTGTTGTTTGATAAATTTTAACCCCTTTGGAAAAACTTCCTTCTAATTAACATCAACTCATTTTTATGTAGACATTGGAATAAAGCTTATCCATGAATATAAAAAAACAAAAATAGTTCTCTGCGTGTATTAAAGCTTGACTGGTGTTCATTTTGATAAATTATTTAGTACCGTACTTTCTTGTTTTACTATATGTTGCTAAGTGCAATGTGAAAACACATCACATTTTATTAAATGGTACTTACCAAGCATTTCCTCTAACTTTGTTGTGGCAGGTTCATTCACATTAAATATATAATCATTATTTCTAGGAGAAAAAATAATAAGCTTTCTTACTGCATAAATTAGGACGAAAAGACAACATTCATTTTTTATATAGTGAGAATGTTTAAATAGTCTTCCTCAAGGGTAGTTTTAAATAGCTGAAAGTTGTGTGTATATTAATATATATGTAAGGATACACACACACACGACATGCCCCCCCACTCGGATTTTCTTATAATTAACCAATATGTGTGCACTTGTACTCAATCGCTCAGTCGTGTCCAATTCTTTGCTCCCCATGGACTGTGCCCACCAGGCTCCTCTGTCCAGGGAATATTTCAGGCAATAAAGGAGTGGGTTGCCATTTCCTACTCCAGAATTAACCTATAAATTTCAATAATTAGGTCAAAGCCAAAATGCTGGCCTAGCGCAAATTTTGTCTTTGCTTCAGTGTAATTTTTATTCATAGCCACATAAAATCTGCATGGTAACGCAGAGTGCCTTCACTACTCAGAATGTGCAAAAGTGAAGCATGATGTGATGTTTCCCAGATCACATGCGTTTCCACAGTTCTCTCTATGGACTTGGTGCTCAACTGTTCTGAGCTGTCGCTGCCCCGAGCCCACCCTGGGCATCATGCTCCGTTACTTACACCTTCTTCTTCTCCACCACACCGAGCCTCACAAAAGCTGCTAAGGCATTTTTCTGTACGTCAGAGGATAATACATCGTAACACTGTGAGGCCCCTAAAACAGAGGGATGAGGGAGTGAGTGACCTCCTGTTTGTTCTCAGCTGACAGAAAGCACCACCTTCAGGGTTGTGACTCACCTTGATCGAGAAGCTGACTTGTGAATTTTCTAACTCTTATGAAGTACTGTTTCTCAGTGAAGTAGTCTTCTTCTTCGTTCAAGAGGTATTTGCAAATTATCTGATTTTTAAGAGGGGGGATAAGAGGAACAGAAAGTGAAAAAGGGCAGCCAACTACAATAGAACAGTAAAAATTTTACACTGACCCTCTTAATTGTATTCTGCCCCTCTATGGCAGAATAAAGACCCCTCCCTTTGCAAAAAAAAGTTCTACCATTCCCCTGGGGAAGATACTTGCTCTTCAGATAGAAATAAGTACAGGGTAGGACAGTCTCAGTTATATTTGTTATGGGAGGATGAAGGAGAACTTGCAAAGATTTACACACCTGATAAGATTCCACAAAAGGTTTAAAAAGTCCTATTAAAAACTCTAACACAGTATTTCCTTTTTCTGTAACTAGGATGTCCCTCGTCATCACTTGTATGGCCTCACTTTTACAAAGCAAGTAACAGCCTTCTTCAAAGTCCTGGAAGGGGAGGGGAAAAGACAGAATTCATCCACAAATTTATAATTTAGGTCAATGATCCACTGCTGGGCTCAGTGTATGCAGCCATGCACCCTTGAAACAAGAAAAACACTAGCTAATTCTGCAACCCTTCCCAGACCCACGGTTGTGGTTGTTAGGAGCCAGAGCAGCACTGTTTCGACGCTCAGAATATTGATCCTCAAATGCAGTAAACACTGAAAACCCGATAAGCCTCAGAAATCATTACCTGGGCAACAGATCTTCTTTCACTTTGTATACAGCCATATTCTCCTCACATTTAAACAAAAGTGCATGCGGAAAGTCCGAAAAACACTGAGAATCATGTTATGCTCAAAATGGCTGCCCTCATTTCCTACTGAACAAAACCTGTGTCCCTCAGCGTAACGGACAGACCCCAGACCCACTTGCCAGTGCTGCTTCCACGCCAGCAAGCCAGCGGTCCAGCTCTGGGGGCTCGATCCTTCACCAGCTGTGCACACCACCAGGCAGGACCACTGTTCTCCAGTCTCTAAGCAAAAGACCCTAATCATTCCAGTTAGTTGTGCTGGAAAACATGTCCTGATTGGTAAATTTCCTAACAGAGTAGCTGGCTATTAGTTATTTTTACAGTGGCCGCACTAACAGCTCAACGATTTGGCTCCTCTCACCAAACAATCCCCAGAGCATTGATTAAACGTGAGGAAGTAAAACCGAGTTTGTTGAACTGTAAGTGTCCAAGTTTCTCTTTTGCACGTCTCTTTCTCTGCTGCATGTAGCCTTGAAGGAAGGGAAGACACACCTGTGAATCCAAGCCTAATATTTTCAGAACTCACACCACAAACACACAGCTTTTCTGCAGTTAAGGATTTACCTTTAGTGCATTTCCTGGAAGAAAGATGAACTCATCTGAAAAAACACTGCATAGGAAGCGAAAGCAACTGTAGACATCCTCTGGAAATAAATTCATTACACAAAATTACAACTCAGCTTTTTAAACAGGCAGGGAGTACCAAGCAGTTCATGATACTCCAAAATGTAGTATTTTATTTTTTTTAATTTATTTATTTTTAATTGAAGAATGATTGCTTTACAATAGCTTTGGTTTCTGCCATGAATCAGCCATAGGTATACACACGTCCTGTCCCTCTTGAAGCTAAAAATGTAGTATTTTAAAGACATATTATTCATGTACCAGGGGCAAAGAAGCTATGCTGTGTGCTTAATTGCTCAGTTGTGTCTGACTCTTTGCGACCCCAAGGACTGTAGCCTGCCAAGCTCCTCTGCCCATGGGGATTCTACAGGCAAGAATACTAGAGTGGGTTGCCATGCTCTCCCTCTAGGGGATCTTCCCACCCAGGGATTGAACCCAAGTCTCCCACATTGCAGGTGGATTCTTTATCATCTGAGTCACCAGGGAAGCCCATGAATATTGGAGTGGGTAGCCTATCCCTTTTCCAGGGGACTTTCCCGACCCAGGAATAGAACTGGGGTCTCCTGCATTGCAGGCGGATTCTTTACCAGCTGAGCTACCAGGGAAGGAAGCTATAAACAATCTAAATTTTACCCACAAGTAAACTACAGTCTAGTATGATTTCAATGGTTGAAGCTGAATTACAATCAGGCTTCTAATCAGTCAGTGTGGAAATCAGCAAGTGGCCTTAAAGCCAGGGCACTTCACTTCACCTGTGCGTGGTTTCCCAGCAGAGACGGAAAGGAATGGCTTCCTCCCTTCCCTTCCACATTAACATCTGCCGATGTCTCTACCCCATCTTTGGCACTAGAACACACTGGCACACAACACTAGAAACTACTGTCTTACCCCTCAGATGTGTGGGTCTTCCTGGCCCATCAGCTACAGACATTCATCTTTCTGACATGACTTTTCTCATCATAAAAATATACCTCCATACGGACACAAACGGTCGCCTCCCATTTCAGGGTGTTCACGCTGAAATACTCCAGAAGACTACGTATGTGCCCCTCAGCTGTGGATGAATCCCAATGTGAGAAGCCTCAGGGAGAACTGGGATCAAGGTTTGAGTTTCCTTTGTCCTGAGCTAAGCTGTCTGACCCCTCTGGGCCCCAGTTTCCTCATTCACAAAATGACATTTCCTTCCAAGGCTAAAGGTCTGCAGCTGAGCCCAGTGTACCTCCACTCTGGCTTTTCCTTAAAATGATCTACAGAGCTTTGGATGACAAACACAAAAACAACCAACTGAATCAGAAGCCTTTGGGGAAGGAACTCAACCTCCAAAAATTCTACAGTGCAGCCTTGTGTAGAAAATCCCTGGCCCTGACTACAGGTTTCTGTGAAAAAAACGGTTTCACTTGTTATTATACTCCTCGGTGCGACCAGCATGCTCCTGTATATGAGCACTCACACACCGCTGGGACTGTTCACCCCGTCTGCTTCTGTCGGCTGAGGGAAGTGACATCAGAGAAAGCGCATCAGACCAGGCAATGGAGTTGCCCATACCCTTGAGTAGTCAGAAATTTCTAGGCCTAGTGTTCCTTATTTATAAAAGGAGATGCTTAGATTAGATGATTTTTTTAGGTCCTTTGCAATTCCTGAGTTTTAGGCAGCTAGTCATGTATTTAGGAGGAAAAACCTGACTAATTCTGAGTACAGGCCCTTCCCTTGCTGGTGTGTGGGCTGCACATACGTGGCACAGCATTTAAAACTTCAAACGTTGCTCCCTACATGGGACTGAATGGCCAGGTCTCTTCCAGAATTCAAGACCATAGTACCAAAAGTTACCTTTCCTGAACCCAGGCGTCATCTGCAATGCCACAGCGACTAAGGAAGGACGGACAAAAGTGTTGAGCAGCTGGTTCCTGTATGCCAAGCACATGAGGTGGGTGATATGCTGGAAAATGAGTCCATCCACCAGTTCCGAGTCTCCGCACTCCATTTTCAGAATCACCCGGTCTTTGACAAGGCTGACGATGTTGGAATGCAGAAGAATGCTGGACTGGATAACTGCTTCAGCAGGTTCATTATCTACACAGGCAAGGACAATTCACTCAGGGAAATGGCAAAGAAATGGGCTGGGTCACTGCTGGGGTCTTACCCCCAGTATGAATTAACGCTAGTGAACTGACACATTTACTGTTATGTACAGGTACTGGTTTTAGACCCCACCAAATGAGGTAATGATACTACATGGGAAGGATATTTTAAAAGCAGTATATCATAAATCAACTCTTTTTAAGGACACAGAACATACTTTTTCATCTACCCCAAATCTGTTAGCCATTGTGAAATGCACATCAACTCCCATTTTGAAAGCCA
This sequence comes from Bubalus kerabau, assembly GCF_029407905.1. Classification (NCBI taxonomy): domain Eukaryota; kingdom Metazoa; phylum Chordata; class Mammalia; order Artiodactyla; family Bovidae; genus Bubalus; species Bubalus kerabau. Next base: position 127,349,764 of record NC_073624.1, on the reverse strand, counting down.
ACACTTTCTCAGGAATCACATTTTTGTAATACCAAGTTACATGACAAGAAAATCACATATGTGAATCTAAGAATACTAAGACAAGAAGACATGCTAGGGACTTCCCTGGGGAGGGGAGGGGGGTCCAGTGATTAAGAACATGCCTTCTAATGGGTGGTTCTACCCTTCTAACGTGGGTTCAACCTTGGTCAGGGAACTAAAATTCCACATGCTACACGTCAGTTAAGCCTGCAGCCTCAACTAAGACGCAATGCAGCCAAAAATAAATAAATTAATTTTTTTTTTAAAAGAAGATATGCGACACACCTAAATTCCAAGATGGCAAAAATATCACTTTACAACTTTGGAGGTAAACCAAAGGGCAACCCGAACAGGCGCCCTCCAAGCTTCACGTCTCCCTGAGTACAAAGGGACACCAAGGAGACTTTTCTGGTTTTCCTGTATCAAAGGTAACTGAAGAAGTAGGTTCATAACAATTTCTGGTACGTCAGCACCCGACACTCCACCGGCCAAGAGATAGCTGAGGAGTTAGAATTATACGCATGATAAATGAGATGGGAGTATTTAACAATATTCTTGATAAGGGAACTCATTTTATTCTTACCCTGAGACAAAGAGCTGGCTGCTGCTGCTGCCAAGTTGCTTCAGTCGTGTCCGACTCTGTGCCACCCCATAGATGGCAGCCCACCAGGCTCCCCCATCCCTGGGATTCTCCAGGCAAGAACACTGGAGTGGGTTGCCATTTCCTTCTCCAATGCATGAGAGTGAAAAGTGAAAGTGAAGTCGCTCAGTCGTGCCCGACTTTTAGCGACCCCATGGACTGCAGCCCACCAGGCTCCTCCATCCATGGGAGTTTCCAGGCAAGAGTACTGGAGTGGGGTGCCATTGCCTTCTCCAAAGAGCTGGCTGACAGGTGTGTAAAGGAGGCACACTGCTCAAGCGGGACAACAGGTTCTGAATACTTCATGGAAGGGACAAGTGGGAGGTGAAGTTTTTCCTTCCAGACTCAATCACATTCACTCTGGACTAATCTGCCTTGTCTCAGGTTGCTCATGGTAATGATACAGTGCGTGACACTATATATACAATACAATATGATTTATTTTACATATATAATATAATAATATGCATATCATAGCCTAGACATGAGAATGCTTAAGAATATGAAATAATCTGGGTAAAAAGGCAAAAAAGGAACCAAATATACACACCACGTTCTAAATTAGAAACTGTGTTTGATCATTTCTGGTACCTGACTTCTGGAACTTAGCAACCGACTCTCCCTGTGTGTTGATGACAACCGCAGCGGTTGCGGTGGCTGCACAGGTGCTTTTAGCTACGGAGCAGCCACATATTGATCCTCTCTTGAGAAAGCAGAACACCTCAGAAAGAGGTGCCTCCATTTTCATATGTTTCTGGGTATTCCTCTTTCACGACTTTACACCTTATATTACAATCAGCATGTCCTTTGCCTCCTATCAGACCATTACAATACTGGGAAGAGATGTATGATTCATCCTTACTTCCCTACTGGTGATCAACACTCGGCTGACCAGCACTCCTGTGAGTAATGCCTCCAGGCCTCTGTCAGCCATGCCGCCCTCTGCGGCTGCCTGGCTCTGCTGCCTGAGTGCTCATCTCTGAATGGCAGCCTTCCTGCTTGTCTCCCTGACTCCAGTCCCTCCCCACCGTGGTCCATCTTTAAACTGAAATCTGGCTACTTCCTAAGGCCAATCCGCCATACTTCCCTGCCTAAATCCATGGCTGCATTCTCTGACCTCCAACTCTAGTCCAGACTCCAAGACAGCAGGCCTCTGGGATGCAGCCTTTGTCCACACGTCCATCTCCATCACTCCTTCCCCAAAGCCAGTGCTCTAGCGTCACCTGTCACCAGCGGGTCAAGAGGCGCCCAGTGCTGTCGCCCCCTCACCGCACTCCTACTCCCTGCATTAGCCATGCTCCTCCCCAGCTGTCTTCCTGAAGGGCTCCTAGTGCCCTTCAAGGCTGGTTCACAAGTCCCACCTTGCTGAGTGTGCGCCCTTTCCCACACACTATTCTCAGTAACCTCAACAGTCTGTCCATAGCTCTGTCTTTATTTCAACGAACGACTAGTTTACACATCACCACCCACCATGCCTTCTATCCAGAACAGGGTTTACATCTTGTTCATCTTTGTACCCCTGGTACTCCCCAGATTTAACGAGTGAACAGTCAGTAAGTATCTGACTATATATAATTGTATGGTCTTAAAAAGACTGCATTCTGGGACTTCCCTAGAGGTCCAGTGGTTAAAACTCTACGTTTCCAATGTAGGGGCACAGGTTTGATCCTTGGTTGGGGAACTAAGATCCTGTATGTTATGGGTTGTGCCCCCCTCAGAAGACTGCAGTTTCAATTGCAGTCTCTACAATTTTAAATCAAAGAGATTGAAAGTAACTTAAGCTAACTACTGTTATATATATATTCCAAACTCTGAGCATAGTACTCACAACTCCAATGAGGTTTTCAAAGCTGTTATTATCAGAGAATTGTATACAGTTCTTCAAGACTAGCCCTTTAATCCTTACAATCCAGTAAGGCAAAGGGTTGCAAATACGTGGTAGAAAGAGGTCGGTGTAGCGGGAAGAATATGTGGAGTACGAAGAGTCATTATTTATTCCCCACTCCACTGGATACAAAGGAGGGTGTTCTAGTCCTCTATCTACTTGGAGTCTCACAGTGAGACATGACATATAGACAATTATTCTCAAGTAATCAACAAGCTATGGTCAATGTCCTATAGTATAAAAACAGACTAAGCTTTCTTTCTCTGAGCAATGCTTTGCTCAAAGTCCTGTATGGGTTTTTTTCACGTTCAGTTTTCCAAATTTAATAAATAAAAAAAGCAAGCATTCTCACCACATATGTCCCACATACGTACCAGGCCAAGTAAGAAACCCCCCGAAGGCCTGGGTTAAGCCTTTCAGCCATAAAGTTTTTTCCAACAGGGCATCAAAGTCCATGGATGGCCGGTTCTGAAGCAGGACAGCAACTATTAGTGGCCACGGGCTCAGGACCAGGTTTTGAATTTGGAGAAGCTGCATTTTATAGGCAACTTCAGTGACAAAGGTGTGCATCTCCTCTGACTGTTTCTGAGGAATATATCTAAAAGGAAGAATACAGAACAAGCAATCACAGTTCTGCTACTGAGACAACGTGAGAGGAGAACGGAATGGGAGAAGACAGACCCTTTAGAGTCTTCTCATGCTTTATGCCAACTGAATTCTCTCAGGTCACATTGAAAAAATATACTTGCACTTTACTAAAGTGTGATCTGTCTGTTCACCTTGAGAGCATGCTCTTGACAGGTGATTAAAAATACTCAAGCTAACAGGGTTCTATTATCCCTGATTTCAGGCAAAACAACACGTCTGCTGCTTTGTAAGTGGGATAGATCACTTCTTTTGTGAAAACTGATGCCTCCTCCACTGGACTGAACTACTATGCCTTGTTCAAATCCATAGTATTTTGAAGGTGTCTCTTGTAGAACACACCAATCAGGTTATGACAGGTATATGTTCTGTTGACAACGGCTCATGTCTGCATTGCTAGGCTGTACAGTGGGCCTGACTGCCACACCGTCCTTCTGAGAAGTTTCAGGGCACCTGCCCGGTGTTGCCAGGGTCCTCACCTGACACACTCCTCATGCCTGGATCACTAAACACTGCATTGGATGATATCAGGAACCTACTCAGCTGGTTGGACCGTGGATATGCATATGACCTAACAGCAGTCACATAATAACCCACAAAATAATGTGAAAGCTGTAGCCAATGAGAACTCCCTGGTAATGGATACAACTGACCAATTTGAGACGGAAAGAGTGAAAGCTTGTGGCCACAAAAATCTAACTATCTGCTTCTGATAGCTAATGAAGCTGGAGCTGCTGTGGGACCACTGGCACTGCAGATAAATTATGAAACAATGCTGCAGTCACGTGAGGCCTGGCTGAGCAGGTGGTCTGTCTCCTTTACTCCTGCAGGTGTTCTTCTCTGCATTAAGAAAACCCCCAAATGCGTGTTTGCAGCTGCATCCTGAGAGAACCTAACATGTTTCCTTGCCCATAAAACTATAACCTTCTTGAGAACAGGGACTCACTCCCATTCACTATTACTAAACAGTCCTTTCCAGGATCAAAAATAAATACTCTGACTGGCCTACCAAAAGTGCTCAACAATTCCCATACATGTGCTTGTTAACACACTTTTCTTGTTTGTGCTTTTAAGTTTGTAGGTTACTGGGAAGGGAGCCTGGGGAGAAGGAATCAGAAGAAACATCTGTCACTTTGAGAGCAGGCAATGGGGTCTTGTGTTTGTTTTAGCACTGTCTGGCTTGGCATGTTTAATATACACAATGCAGCTAACTGTCTGGAAAACACATTAATTGAAGCTTTCTCTTCTCCAGGGTATCATCTCAGAAAAGCAAGTTTCAGTTCTGCAAGTGGTCAACTCGAGAATTACAATTTACACTTTTAGATTTTTGTCCTTGTTTCTATGTCAGTTAGGAAAACACAGGCCTTGCACCTGGGAACCAAGTTATACGGGCTCCGACCCATCCTCCCAGCGGCCAGAGATCGAAGCGACACAGGGTCTCCAAAGTACACATGAATGTTTCCAAACTTCTCAGAGAGGATTCTCCTGGCTTTCAACAATCCCTATGAATGTCACAACAGGGGGGAAAAATAGGAATAAATCCAGAAATTAGTTACGTATAAACTAGCATTTTTCTATAAATTCCAGTAAAGTCAAGCTTGGCTATCAAGCTTTACGTACAGTTGTAGATTCTTTTGGCTTAGGAACCCCTAGAAGCTCATATGCATACAGAGTTTCTTCCAATATCCTATCGTAACTGATGCTGATTGGAACAAGGTAGGTATCAAAAACTTCTCTTTTAAAAAATGGTTCCATCACAATATTTAGAAGACCTGTAAACACAGGGAGAAAGAGCTTTTCATACATATTGAAAAGGAGAGCAAACAAGGGCATGGGAAGATACTAAGAGTATACGTTACAACCAAGCCCATAAATATAATATAGACAGTTGCACTTATAAAGAAACACTTGCACTTATAAGGTAAAGAATATCTTGAAAAAAAAAAAAGAAAGTGTCATGTTCTATTAAGCAGTTATGATAACACCACACCCGAAGTCTTTGGGTTTGTATTTTTCCTTCAATCTGTAAGGAACCTACCAAATTTTGGAGTCAATGTCTTGGCAGAGCGGCTTCTTGTCCCTTCGAGGAAAAATTCAACAGGAGCATAACCATTCTTTAAAGAGAAAACACAAACAAACAAAACAAAACACAAAACCCGTTGCCTACTCTCAAAGTGATAAATGCTTCTTTTGATTCCTTTTCCCGAGTTCCCTCCCCAGCCCTCTGAGCAAACACTGCTCACAGTGAAACTTAAACAAGGGAGCCACGCAGAGTAAACAGATTGCTGAGGTTACACACATTCCTCGAGGGGAAAGAAACAGCTAAGTGGTCCACTCGGAAGTTAAGAATTTAAATAAGACCTTACAGCAAACGCCAGTGAAAAGAAAGCACAGCTTGAAAGCACTGGGTAGTTATCTGCATTTACCCGTAACATGGTTTTCACATATTCGGAGAACACGGCCCAGTAGAGCTTATTGCCACCAAAGGTGCGCCGCATGAAGAAAGCCCCCGACATCCGCAGCAGCTCACCAACCATCTTCATTCCCAGGAAGTCTACCAAAGAAAGGCTGGTTAATATTTATCCACAGAGTGCAACTTCCTATAAATGTCTCAAGTCAAGTTCTATTCAGATAGATTTTATGTATGTAAGACACTCCTCATCTTAAGAAGAAACATCTAATGGGATTATGGGAAAGAACGGCCTTGGTGGGCAGGTGCTGGTAGGGGGGTTACCTCGTGTACCCTCCTTCCCATGCACCTCTGCATCTACAACCAGACCAGCAAGAGACAGGGGCAGCAGCCTCAACTATGGCATCATGCCAACCTTTTTAGTCAGTACTGCTGCTGACCTCAATGACGTGAGTGCTTAGTTGTTTGTGTCCAACTCCTTAAGATCCTATGGACTGTAGCTGGCCAGGCTCCTCTATCCATGGGATTCTCCAGGAAAGAATATTGGAGTGGGATGCCATGCCCTCCTCCAGGGGATCAAACCGGCATCTCCTGCATTGGCAGGCAGATTCTTTACCCACTGAGCCACCTGGGAAGCCTGGCCTTGATGACAGATCAACACATCCTTCATGCTCTGGACAGGTAGGCCAAACTAACTCACTCTCTCCTTTCCTTTTTACCCATCGGGTAGAAATATCGATATTCTTTTAGAAGCACAGATTAGAAAAGAAAAGTCAACAATGAAAAGAAAGAGTTCACTATCAGTTTTTAAAAAGTTCTTTTCATTTTATCCTAATTTTCAAATAACTTTTTCACATGTATATAGATGGAAATGCTTTTAAAGTGCTTAGGTTCCTGGCAGTTTTTATTTTACTGTTAGTGCTCAGTTGTGTCTGACTCTTTGCGACCTCATGGACTGTAGCTCACCAGGCTCCTCTGTCCACGGAATTTTCCAGGCAAGAATACTAGAGTGGGTTGCCATTTCCTCTTCCAGGGGATCATCCTGGCCCAGGGATCAAACTCACATCTCTTTAGTCTCCTACTTTGGCAGGCAGATTCTTGACCACTGTGCCACCTGGGTTTATTAACAAAGGTGTTGATTAAATCCAGGTGGCTCAGATGGTAAAGAATCTGCCTGCAATGCAGGAGACCCAGGTTTGATCCCTGGGTTGGGAAGATCCCCTGGAGAAGGAAATGGCAAACCACTCCTCCAGTATGTTTCTGGAGAATCCTAGAGACAGAGAAGCCTGGTGGGCTACAGTCCATGGGGTCACAAAGGGTCAGACATGACTGAGCATGCGCATACATGGTTGAATCCCAGCTTTCCTGGCTACCTATAAGGGAGATAAAAAACAATTTCTTCACCTTGGTAATCCTACTTCTTGGAATCAATTCTACAGAAATAAAAGCACTAATATGAAAATATACTGAAAAGTTGTTTGTTACAGCAAAACTACTACATTATGATACATACACACTGCTGAATATTATGTAGCAATAAAAATCTTAGACCTGAAGTTAGAATCTTACCAGAAAAGTCACACCACATACAAAGATTAAACCAAAACACATCAAGGACCTAAATACAAAACCTAAGTCTATAGAACTTTTAGAAGAAAATATAGGGGGAAAGCTTTGTAACATTGGATTTGACAATGATTTCTCGGATATGAGACCAAAAGCACAGAAAATAAAAGAAACAACAGACAAACTGGACTACAGTCGTCCTTGGGTTGGGAGAAGTCCGTGGGGGACTGGTTCTGGGACTGTCTGTGGGTACCAAAACACTTGGATGCTCAAGTCCCTTATATGAAAGGGCAGAGTATTTGCATACAACCTAGCACACCTTAGTACACTTTAAATCAGCTCCAGATTACTTATAATTCTTAATATAACTGCTTGTAAATAGTTGTAAGTATACTGTAAATGCTATGCAAATAGTTCCCTGTGAATGGCAAGTTCAATTATTGCTTTTTGGAACTTTCTGGAGTTTTTATTCCAAATATTTTTGATCTATGGCTGGTTAAATCCATGGATACAGAACTTGTGGATACAGACCACTGACTGTAAATCAAAATGAAAAACTTCCATTCATCAAAGGATACAATTAACAGAGTGAAAAGGGATAAAATATTTACAATCACATATCTGATATAGAATATATAAAAAATTCCTACAACTCATCAACAAAGAAAACAAACAATCCAAAGGACTTAAAATACTCCTCTGAAGAGGATATAGAACTGGCCAACAAGCATATGAAAAGATGCTTAACATAACTAATCACCAGGGAAATACAAATACTCATGATGAGATATCACTTCAAACCCATTATGAAGACTATTATAATAACAAAACAAAAAAATCTAAAAAACCAGAAAATAATCAGTGTTGGTTGGATGTGGAGAAAGTGAACCTGCATGCACTGCTGGGGTGCAGCCACTACAGAAAACAAAAGGGCAGTTCCTCAAAAAATTAAAAATAAAACTACCATCTAACCCAGCAATTCTACTTCTGGGTACATATCTGGAAGAACTGAAAGCAGAGCCTCAAACAGGTATTTATCCATCTACACTCACTGCAGCACTATTCACAACAGCCACAAAGTGGAAGCATCCCGAGTATCCAGGGATAGATGAATGAGTAAACCAAATCTGGTCGATACAAACAGTGGGGGACAGTGAAGGACCGGGAAGCCTGGCATGCTGCAGTCCCTGGGGCTGCAAAGAGTTGGACACGACTTAGCAACTGAACAACAATACACTGGGTATTATTTAGCCTTAAAAAAAAAAAAAAAGAAAATTCTGACAGACACTACAATATGGATGAACCTCGAGGACACTATGCTGTGTGAAATAGGCTGGCAAAAGCAGGACACATCCTGTGTAATTCCACCTGCAGAAGGTAGTGGATAGTCAGATTTGTAGAGACAGAAAGCATTAACAGAATAGTGGCTGCCAGGGGATGCAGGGAGAATAGAATGAGAGGTTAAGTGTTAAATGAAGACAGAATTTCATTTTTGCCAGATGAGACGACTTCAGTGGATAGACTGTAGTACCACAGTGTGAACTTTATGTCACTGAAGTGTGCACTGAAAAATGATGAAGATGGAAAATTTTATGCTTTGTGCATTTTAACACAATTGAAAAATAGTAAAAAGAGTTTAGACCTTTTTTTTTTTTTAGATTTAAAATATTTTACGGCTGTACTGCACAGCATGTGGGATCTTAGTTCCCTGACCAGGGACTGAACCTGCATTGCCTGCATTAGAAATGTGAAGTCTTAATCAACAGATTGCCATGGAAGTCCCTTTAGATTTAAAAAAATTTTTTTACTTTTTAAAAAAAGTTTAGATCTATTTATTGACCTATAGAGATAGCCACTGATGCATTATCAAAAAAAACCTAAAACCAGTAGGGTAGTATACTCTCCTTTTTCAACCTAAACCAAAAGCCCTACGTGCACATACGCTTGCTTATGCCTGTTCAGGCCAGTAGAGCACAACACAGAGGACTCAATCCAACTATTACACCTGGAACCGGAAGGAAGGAGGGAGAGGCTATTATATTTTCATCATTTTCTTCAACTTCCTTGGAATTGTTAAAATCGTTCCAGTGAACGCTTTAATTTTTATAACAACAAAAAAAGGAAAGTAGAAGACTGAAGCATACCCATTCCTGCTGCTATGACCGGCACAGGTAAGTCATAGTTGTACAAAAGGAAAGACAACATCAGAAAGTCGATGTAGCTCCGATGACTGGGCAGCAGGACAACTGGATGCTCCTGGATGGCTCGCTGGAGCTTTAAGACAAAGGTTACACTTGGAACACTTTCAGCTTTCACGCTTATTAAAACTGTACCTTATATCAGAAAGTGGAAGAATGTGCTACTGGGGGAACACTAACAATGTTTTTTCTGCCTCTCTGACCACATACACAAAACTTATTTCTGAGTTCTAGCTAAATAATTTCACATAATGCAAGAATATTAAAAACTTAAAATTTACAGATCATAATAGTAATGGTGATGATCACTAACATATATTAGTTGAGCAGCAATTAAGCATTTTACATGCATTGTTTAATATTACACACATATTTGTAAATAATGCCTAAGCCTTATTCAACTTCCTTGGTTGTGACATAGTCATGCCACTAATGTTCGCGGGGAACTGGGAACGAATCTGAAGTCAGACTGAGTTAAGAAGTCAACAATTAGTTGCTGTACTAGACTGACTGGTGGTTTGTAGGAAGAGAGAGCAAGAGATTCTCTCTCAGAGATTTAAAAAAAAAAAAAAATTACACATTGTTAGGACCAAGAAAAGGAATGGTACTTTTCTATTTATACACTAGACTCAGGGGAGAGTGGATGCCCGGTAGTAGGGCACCCCACTCCAGTACTCTTGCCTGGAAAATCCCATGGACAGAGGAGCCTGGTAGGCTGCAGCCCATGGGGTCGCTAGGAGTCCGACACGACTGAGAGACTTCACTTTCATGCATTGGAGAAGGAAATGGCAACCCACTCCAGTGTTCTTGCCTGGAGAATCCCAGGGACGGCGGAGCCTGATGGGGTGCCGTCCATGGGGTCGCAGAGAGTTGGACACGACTGAAGTGACTTAGCAGCAGCAGGGACAAATGCAAATGAACTTCCCAATACATTTCTCAGGCTAGCAACTTCAAAAATACCCAATGTGTCAACATACAGTCTGTTCTTCTGAAATCTAAGTACACAATCAACTGAGATAAGGTAGTTTGTTATCAGTTAGGATCTAGCCAGCAACATCCCCTGCCCCAGCACTGTACCAAACACCCTCCTGCAGAGATCCAAATAGTAAGTCAGCAATTTAGAAATTAGTCACAGGAGGAAAAAGAAGAAATACTTGGAAGCAAAGCAGATGACTGAATAAAAACACAGCATTAAAAGGCATGAGCAGGAAGGCCAATGAAGGTAAGAGCTTCCAAGTAAATTAAAAAATGTATTAAAAAATAAACAGATAAAATACTCTTCATAGAGAAAGCTCTTGTTACCAGAAAAAAAGTATTAAATGACAGGAGTGATGCAATTAGAAAAACCAGCATTTGGCAATCATAAGAGTAATAACTGGATTCAAGCAAAAATCATCAGTGGGTATAAAAACTAAGAGAGGAAAGTATGATGAAAAACAGGAACCTGAAGCACTCCCCAAGATGTGTATTAATTACAAGGGGACAGAGAGTAACTGAGTGGAGAAACACGGCAGAGAGCGGAGACCAACCGACGAACGTGAGCATTACAGGAACAAGCACAGAGGCCGCCTGCTCGCAGGTTGGACGGACACACGGAGGACGCGGCCTTAGCCTGAGTGAGAAAGCAGCTCCAATCCAGATCAAGGGGCAGTGGAAAACACCTGGTCTGTTTCCTTCAAAAGTAGTTTCATGAAACACAAACAAAGACTAAGGAATTGTTCTAGATTAAAAGACTCCAAAGAGATATGGAAGCTGACTGTGACATATGACGTAGGACTTTCCTTGCCTGTATGTGACAGAGCTGGGACAGCTGGTGAAACATGAAAAAGATCTGTATTACCAGCACTGTGTCCATGTTAATTTGCTTATTTTGATAATTACACCACAAGAGAATGTCTTTGTTTACAGGAAAAACATACCAGAAAGGTGTGTGAGTAACAAGAAAATGTTGTAGAACCTCAGTGAAACATATACAGAAACTCTCTTACTACTCAGTGAACATCTGACATTAGCTTAGTCTGTCAAGTCTGTGAGTAAGTGACTAAGTTGGTTTGTCTGAAGCCTGCAGGTCTGAAGGGAAGAGAGAAACACCGATCAGAGAGGCAGAGCTGCTTTCTGCTCAGGCTGGATGCCACTTGATAACCAGGAGCTGCTCATCCAGTGCAAAGTGAGATGCCTCTGAGTTGAAGAAACTGTGAGGGGTTGAAGAAGAGATTGTTTTTTAACAAGCAATACTCACTTTCTGAATCCCTTCTTCATTTACACGCACTTTTGAGAAAATCTGTTTAAATATTTTACTCAGGGCAAAGGCAAAAAACCGAATGGCTCCTAGACGCAGCTTGTGGCTCATTTCATCCAGGATCTCACAGGCTTCCTCTCGGAGGACCTCGACAGGTTGAAGGGATTCCTTGGAAAGCTAAAAGGGAAAGCAGGGATAAATTTCTGGGGAGAAAAAAAAAAGTCCAAATTCTTTTTGCTCAAATCAGCGGGACCAGTTCCAAACGGACTAATGTTACATAACTCACAAATGGCATGTTTTCTTCCTAATTTAAATGGATATGATTTAAGCTTATATCCAAATTCTCTAAGTTGCTGCTCAAAATCTAGTGTCTGAGAGCATATACTTTGAGAGTAGTTACTTTCAGTAGATTATTTTATCTCTTCATCTAATTGCTTAGTGCTATTACAAGGTAACAACATACAAGGTGAAAATATAAGATTCTATTGAAATAACCACTCATTGTATCAGATATGCAGGACACTGGTACAAAAATCTCTGAACTATCAAAGGATAATTAGTGAAATTCATGACCTCACAATGGAATGCTCTTCATTCATATGGCGTGCCAATGGCGTGCCACATCTTTCTGTACAGAGAACAAAATGCTGGCTGTGTGCTGGGACTGTCAAGTGCCTGGAGACGAACAAGTCACAGCGTCTATCCTCAAAGAAGCCTAATCTGTTCCTTTAACTTCTCCCTAAAAAAGCACTTTGAAAAAGACTGAAATCTATGTAATAAATTATATTTGTTCTTACTAAAGGAGAATGCTCTTAAAGACAAGGATGGGATGTTAGAGCCCCAATCTCCCCAGTTACATGCAATGAAGGAGTTTCACTTTTTGAAAAAACTGAGGTGAATTTAACACACAAATTGCCGTATCAAAGGAAATAAGTCAGTGGCATTTAGTACTTTCACAAATGTATAATTATCCTCTACTTAGCTCCATATCTCAGCTTTTCTCTAACATTTTAAGATTTTTTTTTTAATGTGTACCATTTTTAAAGTCTTCATCAATTTGTTACAATATTACTTTTGTTTTATGCTCTGGTTTTGGCTGTGAGGCATATGGGATCTTAAGTCCTCAACCAGGGATTGTAGCCCCTGCACTGGATGGCAAAGTCTTAAGCACGGGATCGCCAGCAAGTCCCTGTATCTGAGTTTTTGAGGAGCCAGTTCACAGGCCCAAGACTGTGGGACCAAGATAAATTGCTTCCTCTTAACCGGCACTCCCTTATTTTACTCAGAGCTTATCCTTATACTCAGAAAACTGATGAAGCAAGAAAGGTTTAGTGGTATGATCAGAACAGAACCAACACTGAATATTAACAGACCGGAGACTGAATGAACAGGAGGTGGGAAAGTGAAGACAGTGGCCACAGAGTGAATAACTGGAAAGTCTGAATGAGGAGAATAGAGAGGACAACAGTTACAGTAAAAATGTTTCCAAACTTGGAAAAGCCTTAGCCCTGTTTCTTGTCTTTATATCATCATTGCATTTAAAAAACTATGATAAAATATAATAACATGAAATTTACCATTTTAACTATTTTTAAGTGTAAAGTTTGGTGGCACTGGACCTGTTGTCAGATTAAGGGAAGAATCAACAGAGAAAGAAAGGCTGAAGATAGAGACAGGGAGAGGCTTCTGCTAGAAGTCTCAGAAGAGATTAACGAGTGCTCATCTTGGCCCGGAACACAGAGGCCCTGCCACCGAGCCCAGACTAAAGCACACGTGGAGAGGGTGCATGCAGAGGCACACCTCAAGATAAGGAACAGGGATTTGAGGAAAGCAATTTCTAGTCTTTTTCATTATTCCAAAGTAAAAATATGATTGTTTGCTAATGGCAAGAAGGGTAGAGTCTAATAAGAGCTTAAGGTTTGGCAGATTTAGGGGACGGGAAGGGACTGATGTAAGAAGGGATCTCAAGTCTGGAGATCACTGATGTGCACACCTCTGCCCATCCACCCAGGAGCAGCCTGGTACCTGGTGACATGAACAGAGAGCCACACTGACACAGATCCTGGGCAGTCTGGAAGGCAGACTGGGGTACATGAGAATTAAAGTTACTGGTAACATAATTAAGCAAGTAATCCTAGGAAAGGCTAATTAGGAAGAGAGGACAGAAAGGCAGAATTAGAAAAAGGGAAAAAGGAGGACTCAAGGATTTGGTGGGAATGGATTTCAGGAAATGAGCCTAGGAAAGGGACTACACTTGGAAAACTATCAAGATAGTTCAGACCAGAGACAGAAGAGCCCCAAACAAAGGTAATAATGGGTGCTGAAGAGAAGGGTAAGGACAGTGTGACGCTCAGTTTTAGGCAAAAGAATGGGTAGTAGGGCCATCCTCTGAATAGAGAATGCAGACCAGGGACACTGCAGGGGTTAAAAAGGCAGATATACTGATTTTGAGGTATTTGTGAGACACAGACATTAGATATCCAGCAGGGAATAGGGCTGTCAGAGATAAAATTCTGAATGCCAATAATCTAGCCAAGGGTAGAGATATCGTTTTGATATCATCAGACTATAGATGAAAACTGAAATCATGAGAATGGATAAAATCGATCAGGGAGACTATAGAGAGGAAGAGAAAGAGGTTGTTAAGATTCAATCCTGAGAAACACTGGCAGATGTAAAAACACATAAAATAGATTAACAAGGAAGATGTACGAAGAGAACCATTTGTGTGATGTCACAGACGTCCAGGTAAGACAGCCTGAAGAAGAGTGTCCAACAACAGTGACACAGCAAGAACTGAGCAAGTGGGGACTAAATGGGTCCCTGGGATCGGGTTACTTGGAGACTCACAGTAACTTTTACTGGATGAATTTCAGCAAATGAACTTCTGAAACTGGGATGTGAGGAGGGCATCTGGTCCCATCACTTCATGGCAAATAGATGGGGCAACAATGGAAACAGTGACAGACTTTATTTTGGGGGGCTCCAAAATCACTGCAGATGGTGACTGCGGCCATGAAATTAAAAGACACTTGCTCCTTGGGAGAAAAGTTATGACCAACCTAGATAGCATATTAAAAAGCAGAGACATTATTTTGCCAACAAAGGTCCATCTCATCAAAGCTATGGTTTTTCCAGTAGTCATGTATGGGTGTGAGAGTTGGACTATAAAGAAAGCTGAGCACCAAAGAATTGATGCTTTTGAACTGTGGTGTTGGAGAAGACTCTTGTGAGTCCTTTGGACTGCAAGGAGATCCAACCAGTCAGTCCTAAAGGAAATCAATCCTGAATATTCATTGGAAGGACTGATGCTGAAGCTGAAACTCCAATACTTTGGCCACCTAAAGCAAAGAACCAACTCATTGGAAAAGACCCTGATGCTGGGAAAAATTGATGGCAGGAAGAGAAGGGGACAACAGAGGATGAAATGGTTAGATGGCATTACCAACCCAATGGACATGAGTTTGAGTAAGCTCTGGGAGTTGGTGATGGACAGGGAAGTCTGGCGTGCCTCAGTCCATGAGGTCACAAAGAGTCAGACACAACTGAGCGACTGAACT
The DNA here is from genome assembly GCF_029407905.1 of Bubalus kerabau. Lineage (NCBI taxonomy): Eukaryota > Metazoa > Chordata > Mammalia > Artiodactyla > Bovidae > Bubalus > Bubalus kerabau. The sequence goes on along the minus strand of NC_073624.1, from coordinate 127,334,600 downwards.
GAACTGAAGAGGGCAGCCTGTACTTCTAAGGAGTCAGGATAAGAAGGGAAAGAGAACTGGAGATTTAAAAGAAAGAATACAAGCCCAGGAGAGGACCTTCCTCCAGATAGGAAATGTACATGCCAGTTTAAGCCAGCAAAGAACGCTGGGGAGTAGGCAAGACAAGACACCTGGAGACAGGAAGGATGTGAATAGATGAAGGACACAAGTTAACAGGCTTGTTGTTCAGGAGGAATGACTTCTTCAAGGCACTGGAGGAAACCAGAGAAGCAGAGAATGACCTGGTCTCTTATTCTGTGCAGCTGTGCTTCTTATTTGCCCAACAGATATGCCATCCCCATAGAGCCCTCTTCCTGGAAACCTAAAAGAAGCTGGTCTTCCAACTGCTTGTGCCCAGTGTGGTCCCTCTTCAGTCTATTCTACATCTCACAAACCTGAATGGTCTCTTAAATGCAGACATAATCACTTCATGCTACCGCACTCTGTGAGATAAAGGGAGCCTGAGGTGGAGAAGTGGCAGCAGAGATGGAAAGAAAATAGACAAGTGCTATTTTTAGGAGAGCACCTCACTGTTAGGAGAGTACATCAGCAGCTCTCAGTGACGGACAGCGTATGAGAGGAAAGTAAGCAGTGGAAGATGGCATCCAGAGTTTTGGTTTGTGCAACTAACACGTGGTGGGGAGCATTCTTGGAGACAGGGTAATCTGGGGTGGGGGATGGGGTGGGAGCACACCCACGGCACGAGGGTGAGGTGGATCACAGGCTTTGATTTATACATCTTGAATACGAGGTGCTTCTGGAACTTGCAAGAGGATATCCAATAAACTACAAAAATACACATATGAAACTCCAGAGAGATCTGGGCTGAAGCAATAGATACTAATTATCTATATTATTTATAATATACCATTTTTATATAGTAATATTATAATCAAGATTGCTGGGAAAAATATCAATAACCTCAGATACACAGATGACACCACCCTTTTGGCAGAAAGAAAAGAAAAACTAAAGAGCCTCTTGATGAAAGTGAAAGAGGAGAGTGAAAAAGTAGGCTTAAAACTCAACATTCAGAAAACTAAGATCATAGCATCAGGTCCCATCACTTCATGACAAATAGATGGGGAAACAATGGAAACAGTGACAGACTTTATTTTGGGGGGCTCCAAAATCACTGCAGACGGTGACTGAAGCCATGAAATTAAAAGATGCTTGCTTCTTGGAAGAAAAGCCATGACCAACTTAGACAGCATGTTAAAAAGCAGAGACATTACTTTCAGTGACAAAGGTCTGTTTAGTCAAAGCTATGGTTTTTCCAGTAGTCATGTATGGCTCGGAGAGTCAGACTATAAAGAAAGCTGAGTACCGAAGAATTGATACTTTTGAACTGTGGTGTTGGAGAAGACTCTTCTAAGTCCCTAGGACTGCAAGGAGATCCAACCAGTCAGTCCTAAAGGAGATCAGTCCTGAATATTCATTGGAACGACTGATGCTGAAGCTGAAGCTCCAATACTTTGGCCACCTGGTGCGAAGAACTGATTCACTGTAAAAGACCTTGATGCTGGGAACGATAGAAGGCAGGAGGAGAAGGGGACGACAGAGGATGATATAGTTGGATGGCATCACTGATGCAACAGACATGAGTTTGAGTAAGCTCTGGAAGTTGGTGATGGACAGGGAAGCCTGGCATGCTGCAGTCCATGGGGTCGCAAAGAGTCGGACACGACTGAGCAACTAAATTGAACTGAACTGAATATTATAATATGGAGACATTAGTATAAGGAAGGTACTTAAAATTCTGGCAATAAATAAAACTGTCCAGTGAGTGAGTAGAATAAGAAGGGGAGAAAACAAAATCTTGAGGAACAGCAGTATTTAAAGAGATAGGTTAAAAAAAAAAGAAGCCTGTAAAGACAACTGAGGAATAATAAAACAGATGCGGTGGGTAAGCGGAAGAGTATGGTGTCAGGGAAAGAAAGAGAAAGCATGTGCCAAAAGTTAGCCAGGATTTTAACTAGGTTGATTTTAGTCACAAGGAAGGAAGTCATTCACAGCCTTGGTTAGAACTACTACAAGGGGTTGGAAGCCACTCCATGAAGGGTGAGAAAGTAGGGCAAGAGGCATAGAAACCAGCCAACTTCTTCAAAGGGGAGAGAAGTGGGAAAGGAAGGGAGGGGTACTAAGGAGAGAAGGAACATGGTCAAAGGGGGTCTATTTAAGCTGGAAGAGCAGTGAGCATATTAAATGCTGATGGTAAAGAGCTGATAAAGAGGAAGAAGCTGAGACATCTGACTGGACAGGCAAGAGAGCCAAGTCCCTGAGGATGAGGAGGAGGAGGGAGGAGGGATCCAGAGCGAAGGAGTAGGGTCGGGACTAAACTCAAACAGAAGGGGCTCCATTTAAGAAAATGATGTATATTAGGTGCAGGTAAATTAGAAGCCTGATCACAGCAAGTTCAAAGAGTTCTCACATAATGGCTTAAATTTTCTTTGTGAAGTAGGAAGAAAAGTCATCTGTCGCGAGTATGTGGAGGTAGATTTGGAGGTTCAAGGAGAACGGGGCAATTAAAAAGTGCCATTTAGGAGAAAGGGAGGAGACGAAGAAAAGAGAAGAACGCCTAGGTCCTAACCTAGACCAATTAGGTCAGAATCCCTATGGATGGGACCAAAGTATTTTTTTTTCCCATTAATTCAAGAAGTATTTATTAAGCGTGCACTACGTGCTAGGTACCAGGAATACAGCAATTTAAAAAAGAGAAAGAGAAAAAAAAAATCTTGCCTTTGCAGAGTTTACATACATGTGGAAAACTGTGTTTAAGTTCTGCATAAGTTCTCTAGGTGATTCTCACAAAGAGTCAGTATTGAGAACAACTGTCTTTATCTTCCAACAGATGAGGAAACTTGACTTCACTTACGTGAAGTGAGAGAAGATTAATAATTTCCCCAAGACAGATCACGCTAGATGAAAACAATATGATTAACAGCATAGGTCATAAGTCTAAATCAGAGGAAAGCAGACAGCAAATAATAAAGATAATAAAGAGTTTTCCTGAGAATTCCCTGGCAGATCAGTGGTTAGGACTCTGTGGTTTCACTGCCATAGGCCCAGGTTCAATCCCCTGGTCAGAGAATTAAGATTTTGCAAGCCATGTGGTGTAGCCAAAAAAAAAAAAAAAAAAAAATTAAGAATTTTCCATAAACCTGACTCACCTCCACTTAAATGTCAAAGAAGCAGGATCTCTCCATGAACATCAAAGTGTGGAAGCTCACTACCACATGAAGGGCCGCTACCACATGGTGTCGCACCAGCTAGAACGTCGACCTGGACAGCTCAAGTGGCGGGTCCAGAGCAGGAGCACAGCTTCTCTCTCCAGCCTTCTTCTCACCCCTCCTCTAAGCCCCTAACTCAGTGAATGGCTCCATCAGCCTTGATTCTGCCTTCCCTTCACTTCATTCACCCAAATGTGAGATGTAGGTACAGGGACTTTTAAAGGCTCCCTGAATAATTTTAATGTGCCACGAGGTTTGAAAACCACAGGAAAGAAGTTATTTGTTCTGCTAGGAACACTCTTCTTCATCCATTTCACATGGAAAGTCCCTATACATCTTTCGAGCCTCATTTAAAAAATAACTTCTCTTACTCCCTGCACAAAATTAACTACCCTAAGGCAATGGCACCCCACTCCAGTACTCTTGCCTGGAAAATCCCATGGACAGAGGAGCCTGGTAGGCTGCAGTCCATGGGGTCGCTAAGAGTTGGACATGATTGAATGATGTCACTTTCACTTTTCACTTTCATGCATTGGAGAAGGAAATGGCAACCCGCTCCAGTGCTCTTGCCTGGAGAATCCCAGGGACAGGGGAGCCTGGTGGGCTGCCGTCTATGGGGTCGCACAGAGTCGGACACGACTGAAGCGACTTAGCAGCAGCAGCAGCATGCTTAATTAACGTTCTGTACACTGGCCTCCCACTGGCATGTCTTGTGTATGTATTTCACTGTAACTGACTGCACACCAGTCATCATTTCCTATGAGACTAAACACTCAGGAGGTCAAGGACTCTGCTCAACTAGCTCACTATTAGACACAATGTCTAGCAAAGAGGCTAGCATGCATTATAGGTAAAATAAATATTGGATGAATGTGCTGAATATAGTGAAATCCAAAAAGATACATTAAAAATAGCAAACTAAATTCACAGAATCAAGAAGAGAAAGAAACTTGTACACAATGAATGAATCTGGCTATGGCTGAAGATGGACTCACTTACCTGTTTAATGACATAATGAATCTCTTCGGAATTGAGAACACTACATTTAATATCACTTGGCTTACAAGGAGTAATTCCCTTATAGACAAGAGGTGTGTAGCATTTCATTGCAAACTTCAAGTCACTGACATGCCTCCTCTCCTCTAAAACATCTTCAAACTCATCCCACTTTTTGAGCTCTTTCTGTGGACAAGGCAAAGGAAAGAAAGTCATGCACATACTGTAAAATAAATTAAGACAGGTTAGGAACTACATTGGTAAGGTTTCATCTTTGTCAAAATTTTTATTCTGACATAGAGTAAGAACAGAATGCCCTGGAGAAGGAAATGGCAACTCACTCCAGTATTCTTGCCTGGGACATCCCATGGACAGGGGAGCCTGGCTGCAGTTCATGGAGTCGAAAGAGTTTGAAACAATTTAGTGACTGAACTGTTACCACCACCACCCTCACCACCATATGTATCTGAGAAAATTCCATACATGAAATGAGTGGGTCTAAATAAATTTTTGCCTAAAAAAGAAAAGCAAAAAAAAGAACAGGGTGTTCTGATTAGATTTTCACATAGTAAGAAAAAAAAATGTAGCTATTATTAGGATCAATGAATTGATATTAAATTGTAATATTTTATTTTTGATTGCTATCTTTATAAAGCCAGTGTCCCTGTGCGAAAGTTAACAGATACAGTCACAGTGGGGCACTAAGGTCTAAAGCAAGTCTGATCTATTTTACAGGTTTCATCCATTACCCTTGTTTTGTCTGCCTCTTTTAGTTGTTTTAAAAATTTTTTCATTTAAAATTTATTTGGCTGTGCCAGGCTTTACTTGCAGCATGCGAACTCAGTTGTGGCATGTGGAATCTAGTTCCCTGACCAGGGATCCAACCTAGGCCCCCTGCATTGGGAGCGCAGAGTCCTAGCCACTGGACTACCAGGGAAGTCCCTTCACTTAGGCTTAAAAATTAAATCAAAGCATACATTAGAAAGTTACCATTGTGTCAAATAAATCAAGAGTACACAGGTGCAAACTCAAGACACAAGTGCTCCCATATAAGCTCTCTGGGGCAGTTCATATTTTGTTGTACTAGTTTCTTATCTCCTTTCAACCACTGCAAATCAGCTTCTAGCCAACCCACCCCGGAAATTGCTTGTTATTAGGCTTCTAAATCGTTAAATGACTTCTAAATTGTTAATTCTTAAAAGTTTGTTTTTCTGATGATAAAAGTAATAGTAGTAATAGTCAGTACAGCTAACATGCTTCACTGCTTCCTAAGTGTCAGGCAGTGTTCTAAGACCTTTACCTCCAAGAAGGGGCAGTCCTCACAACGACCCTGTGAGGGAGTCAGCAGCACTACCCCGTTCCACAGCGGGGAGCCTGAGGCACAGAGAAGTGAAGTCACTCAGCCAAGGCCCCACAGCTCTCCAAGGGCAGAGACAGGACTCAACCTCGAGCCTTATCTCGGCACAGACCTTGTTTCTAACCACTATCCTACACTACTCAGCATGTTAATTATGGAAAATTTGGAAACACAGAAACACACAAGCAAAGACAAACTGCCCACTACTCTTAACTTTTACTCAAACTACTCTTAACTTTTACTACTAGTTTCCTTATTTTTTTCATTCATAGATAAAAAGTACATATTTTTAAATTTAAAGCACGGACCATACCAAATATGGTTTATCTTGGTTTAAACCAAATATGGTTTATCTTATCAACTGTATTCTGAGTACTTCCTTACATTATTAATAAATATTGTTTTAAAATATTTTAGGGGCTGCATAATCACCTTTATATTCCTTAATTTCTTAATATATTTTGTTCTAATTACCAAAGTGATACATGTTCATTATAAAAATTCAGAGGATAAAAAAAGCACAAAGAAAACTAAAATCGACACCCAATAAGCCAGATACTATTTCAGCAAATGCTTGTCTCTATGCCTGTGGACTTGGTCTCTTGCTCAATCACACACATATTTTTGTCACCTGATTTTTAAAAACTTAATGTTAAAAACACTCTTCCATGTCAATTTAAGTTTCTCCTATATAACTTTAAATGCCGGACATTTGAACTATTTTTCATTCATTGCTACTATAAAAGGTGTAACAAACACTAATATTTCTTTCAAATCTAATTACTAGTCCTGGCCTCTTTCTAGTCTTCATCCTCCTCAACCTCCGCACGGTGTGACACCACTCTCAAGCATGCCCTCCTGTCCTTAGCTACAACAATTCTGAAATGTTCCTACTTTGGTTTTTAATTCTCAATTCTTGTCAAGTAGAAAATTCTTCTCATTTCTCTAATTCAGAGATTCTCAACCTGGGGGAAATTTTCTCCCTAAACTACAAATACGTTTTTTTCCCTCCCACTTCCTTTAATATGTGTTAACCTCTCCAGCCCTCTTCTCTTCACTCCACGCAGCGTTGAGCACTCTCACCTACTCAACTGCTTTCAAATATTTGTTCCTGAATCCCCTGCACTGTCCTCTCTCTTCTTCAATTTGGCCTTTCCAAAAGTGAATTCACTTCTCCTCTGAACAATCCTACAACCTGATCATTTTCGTGAAGTATTAATCAATAACCTCCATGCCATCTTCACTTCTCTGTTTAGATCATTCTAGACCTCTCCTCCCTCACCCTTTACATCCAATCCATTTCATCCTGTTAACAGGGCCTTTAAGAATCAATCCTGTCTTCTCATTCATGTCTAGCCCGTGCTCTTTATCACAACAGCTTCCTCATTGGTCTCCCTGCCTGTGTTTTGCCCCTTTGAATCAGTCTTCCATGCCACTACATGCCTTTTTTATTTTCTTTTATATTTAGCCGTGCCAGGTCTTAGTTGCAGCATGTGGGATCCAGTTCCCTGGCCAGGGATTGAACCCAGGCCTGCCTGCATTGGGAACACTGAGTCCCAGCCACTGGATCAATGGGGAAGTCCCCACTCCATGCCCTTTTAAAACACAATTCTGGCCAAATTCTGGTTTAAAATATGACTCCCCACCTCCCCCACCATCTCCTTCAGAATAAGACCTCAGCCACTCCTGGTGTCATACAAGAACCTCTGAGACCTGGCTTTTCCTTCTCACCACACTCATGGCCCACTTAACAGTGAGTGATTCAATTTCCCCAACACAGTCCATTGCTGACATGCCTCTGGGCCTCTGCACATGTCCATTGGCCTGGAATGCCCTTCTGTTCCTATCCTTGCTCAGGTATTACTCTTCTGTGAAAACTCTCCTCAAGATCCCCTGATGGAATCACTCTGCCTTCCTCATTAGGACTTCTTTCTACATACAACTATTATGGTATGTATCACATGACATGTGATCATTTGCACATCTGCCTCCCTACTGAAATGCGAGTACCTTGAGGGCATCTTTGTATTTCCAACATCTAGCTGTGTTTGGAATATATATATTCTGAATTACAAAGGTCTGTCTAGTTAAGGCTATGGTTTTTCCAGTGGTCATGTATGGATGTGAGAGTTGGACTGTGAAGAAAGCTGAGTGCCAAAGAATTGATGCTTTTGAACTGTGGTGTTGGAGAAGATTCTTGAGAGTCCCTTGGATGGCAAGGAGATCCAACCAGTCCATTCTGAAGGAGATCAGCCCTGGGATTTCTTTGGAAGGAATGATGCTAAAGCTGAAACTCCAGTACTTTGGCCACCTCATGCGAAGAGTTGACTCATTGGAAAAGACTCTGATGCTGGGAGGGATTGGGGGCAGGAGGAGAAGGGGACGGCAGAGGATGAGATGGCTGGATGGCATCACTGATTCGATGGACGTGAGTCTCAGTGAACTCCGGGAGTTGGTGATGGACAGGGAGGCCTGGCCTGCTGCGATTCATGGGGTCGCAAAGAGTCGGACAGGACTGAGTGACTGAACCGAACTGAACTGAAGGTAATTTAAAAAAAAATCCAGAATTTTAAACTGAGACCACCATTAGGCACAACAAGAATATAAACAGAAGCAAAAAAGCATTGATGGGGAGCTTAAGTATGAAAGGGTAGCATGTAAAACACGTGAAATATGCAAACGAACATTTTTATGTTCATATATAAAGAAAATATATGAGGGGAAAATATTGTAACTGTTGGAATTCCGGTGTAAAACTGCAGTCATTGTAACATATCACAGACTCCTGCTGAAGAACCTTAAATCTCACATTTCTCATTAATAAAGTAACAGTATAAGTTATATAGGCTCAGACTGGGTAGAATGCCACAAATTACCATTATAAATGATATAATTTTCAGGGACAAAAAGGGACTTAAGAGACTTCCCATTTAGTGTGGGAAGAGAAAAGGATCAGAATCAGCTGGGGAGGTGTGTTTAGGGTTGGGCGGTGCAGAGAGAGAGGACGGGGGAGTGGGGAGAAAGGGAGTCCTCAGAACAAGAACGCGCCAGGCAGAGCAGCAGGTATGTGTACTCTGCAAACTTCCAAGATATGTTCACCCACAGTCCTTCCATGGTTCTGTTAACTGCAGGATCAAACACACACCTCTTAACACTTGACCTGGCTACATAAAGACCTAGTTACCTAAACAAGCTATGACATCCCATGGCTCCTACAGCTTTGTTCAAGTTACCTCCAGGAGCAGCATTCCTTATCAAACATTTGGCACCTGTTATTAACATTCTTGGCACTGTGGTGTATGTCGGGGATATGAGTTGTGTGACCCAGAGAGCCACAGCTTCTTTTGTTGGTAACCAGGTGCACGGTGGTACCAGTTGTTGAGACAGGGCACTTACAGGTGGCCCTCCCCCACTGTTCACCTTGACAGTGCTCAGCCTTCAACCACAGTTTCTGCACACCTCCTCTGTGTACTATTTCTAGATTCTCCTTTAACCTAGGACTGAAACGGTCATCTTCTCCTTTGAGTTTGTAGGGAGTCCTCATTACATTTTCATCTAGAAAACTTCAATAAACTTGTATTTGGTGTTTCCCCTACAAGACTGTGAACTTCTTGTCATGTGTCTTTAAAAAAAAATTTGTTCTTTCTTTCTTTTTGGATGTGTTGGGTCTTCGCTGCTGTGAGGGCTTTTCTCTAGTTGCAGTGCACAGGCTTCTCATTGATGTGGCTTCTCCTGTTGTAGAGCAGGGGCTCCAGGGTGCACAGGACTTGGTAGTTGTGGCTCCCAGGCTCTCGAGCACAGGCCCAGTAGTTGTGGAACATTGGCTTAGCTGTTCCATGGCATGTGCGATCTTCCCAGATCAGGGATCAAACCTGTGTCTCCTGCACTGGCAGGCAGGTTCTTTACCCCTGAGCCACCAGGGAAGCTCCTTGTCATGTGTCATACATTTTTGTATTTCTAGTCCCTAGTAGGAACCCAATCATTGTTTGTAGAATGATAACAAATTACTAAATGAAGCCACTTCTTGAGCCCTGTTGATGACAGCTCTCCAATATTTAGTCTAAAGCTCAAACTTCTCCCAATCTGGTCTAACTCAATGTCTAATACAGTGCTTTTAACACAGGCTGCATATTAAAATTAACTCAGGGAACTTAAAAAAGGAAATGGCAACCCACTCCAGTACTCTTGCCTGGAGAATCCCATGGAGGGAGGAGCCTGGTAGGCTACAGTCCATGGGATCGCAAAGAGTCGGACACGACTGAGCGACTTCACGACACGACACGACTTAAAAAAAATTCTGATACCCAGGCCCTCCCAAAGATTCCTGATTACTTTGGTCTGTGAGTGCTACCTGTGTATCAGAAGTATTTTTGAAAGTACTTTAAAGATTTCCAACATGCAGCCAGGGTTGAGTGTTACTGCTCCTTAACTGGCCTTCCCCACGTCTTGCTGGACAAGTATTTACCATCCTAAAATAAATACTCACAGGACCAAAATACAATGAGGAGTCCAAGTCAGAAGGCTGAGGTGAAGTGTTTTTCCGCTACTGTCTTCCCTATCTTACTTTGTACAGCAAGCCTCTACCTGTATCTCCCTTACCACTGCTCTGGTGGGCCCACTCACTCAACAGTGACTGGGAGCCCCAGATATACCCGGCACTGTTCTACAGGCTAAGAATACAGCCTGAACAAGGCAGACAGGAAATGTACCCTGAGGGGGCTGACTGTGCCTGCCCTTAAGGAGATAAACAACAAAGAAACAAGACAGGTTCACGTAGGAAGTCCACCAGGAACATGCTGGTAAAGGTGCATCTACGGGAGAGCCTTGATTTATAGCATGTGCCAGTGTCTGTGGTCTATACCCTCCCACCGTGGCAAGTTTCAAGCTACCAATGCCTGTATGCATGCTAAGGTGCTTCATCGTATCTGACTTCTGTGCGGCCCTACGGACTTATGTGTCATGGGATTCTCTGTCCATGGGATTCTCCAGGCAAGAGTACTGGAGTGGGTTGCCATGCCCTCCTCCAGGGGGTCTTCCCGACCCAGGAATCGAACCTCTGTCTCTTACATCTCCTGCATTGGCAGGCGGGTCCTTTACCACTAGCGCCACCTGGGAAGCCTCAAGCTACCAACACAACCTTACTAAACATAGAGTTAGGAGGAGATGGAAGGAGCCACTGTACTTTAGGATTTCCACCTTACAGTGTGACATAAATAACTTCAAGAGCATAACAGTGAAATTTAGTAAACTAATGAGGAAGTGCTGAGTTGTATTAACTATTTTTAACAGAATTTAATGGAAATTTATATAATAATCTTTAATTTTTAATAACAGCCGTGTTTTAACCATAGGGTTGCAAACTTCATACAAGTTAATGAGCTTTGAAAGTCAGGATAAGACTGTTGTAGCATAACACTGAAGACAGAATATAAAGAAAATAAAACAGTAACTAATGAAGAGTGATTGGAGAGCTACTTTAGACTGAGTGTGTGGTGGGGGTAAGGCCTCTTTGAGGAGATGATGCTTGAGCTGGGATCTCAATAATAATAATAATAAAAGGCCAACAATGCAAAGTTCTGGGAAAACACAGCATGTTGTACAGAGAGGACTTTAAGTACTCTGAGGAGTGAGCATGCTTACTTCTGAGAAACAGAAGGCCAGTGTGGCTGAATACCAGCGAGCAAGATGAGTCAAATAAGAGACAGAGCAGTTGCCCGACTGTGTAGTCTTGTAGGACACTGTAAAAGGACTAGACTTTTCATTCAGACTCTAATAGGAAGTTCTAATTTGGGTTATGGGTACACCCAGTAATTACCCAGTCCCAGTCTGCTTTTCATCTGTGGTATCACTGGAAGATTCCAAGCAGACCTATGGCTTCAGATACAACCTACTTGCTGATGGCTGTCATATCCATGTTTTAAGGCCAGATCATCCTCTTTCACTCTGGTATCATATTTAAATATCATATGAAATATATTTATAGACCATATCATTAGAAATATCATATTTCTAACTGTATTTGGATGTTTCCCCAATACTTTGTGATGTATTGGGTCCATAACAAGATAATTCACAAGTTAAAAATCATAATGTTGCCTCTTACATCTCCAACTCCCCACATCCTAAACTGAAATTACTATTGTATAACCCCAACTAAACCTGTTCCTCTTCCTCTTTCTTCTCAGTGAAAGGTGGCATCATCTGTCCAGGCGCCCTATTGCAGAAATCAGGAGTCAGCTTCAGCCTCTTAGCCACCACATGTAACTGTCCCGAGCACTAGACAAACTCATCCATCTCCCTTCTCCACAGACTCACTGCCACTGCCTGACTTCAGGCTTTCATCAATCACTTCCCTGAACTGTGGCAACAGAGTCCTAACTGATCTTCATGCTTCCAGATCAGATTCCTTCCCTAACCAGATTCTAATTCTATAGTCTTTGCTTAAGTAAAAGAGATCATCCACACAATCATTTGAGAAACCTAGTAGTCTTCTTCACTTTCACTTTTCACTTTCACGCATTGGAGAAGGAAATGGCAACCCACTCCAGTATTCTTGCCTGGAGAATCCCAGGGACAGAGGAGCCTGTTGGGCTGTCATCTATGGGGTCGCACAGAGTCAGACACAACTGATGCGACTTAGCAGCAGCAGCAGCAGCAGCAGCAGTTCTCTTGGACTTTGAAAAATACAAATCCGATCATCCTTAAATGATGCCCCGTAGGGACTTCCCTGGCGATCTGGGGGTTAAAACTGCACAGGGGGAACAGGTTAGATCCCTGCTCAGGAAACCAAGGTCCCACATGGCGCAGCCAAAAAAATAAATAAATGATTGCCTCATAAAGTTTAAGATTTACCCTTAAGGGCATTTAAACATATAAACTTCCTTTAGGAAATATCCTCTGCCTATCGCTTAGCAGTGCTTCTCAGTTCAGTTCAGTTCAGTCACTCAGTCCTGTCCGACTCTTTGCGACCTCAGGAATCGCAGCACACCAGGCCTCCCTGTCCATCACCAACTCCCGGAGTTCACTCAGACTCATGTCCATCGAGTCAGTGATGCCATCCAGCCATCTCATCTTCTGTCGTTCCCTTCTCCTCCTGCCCCCAATCCCTCCCAGCATCAGAGTCTTTTCCAATGAGTCAACTCTTTGCATGAGGTGGCCAAAGTACTGGAGTTTCAGCTTTAGCATCATTCCTTCCAAAGAAATCCCAGGGCTGATCTCCTTCAGAATGGACTGGTTGGATCTCCTTGCAGTCCAAGGGACTCTCAAGAGTCTTCTCCAACACCACAGTTCAAAAGCATCAATTCTTCGGTGCTCAGCCTTCTTCACAGTCCAACTCTCACATCCATACATGACCACTGTAAAAACTATAGCCTTGACTAGACGGACCTTTGTTGGCAAAGTTATGTCTCTGCTTTTCAATATGCTATCTAGGTTGGTCATAACTTTCCTTCTAAGGAGGAAGCGTCTTTTACTTTCATGGCTGCAGTCACCATCTGCAGTGATTTTGGAGCCCAGAAAAATAAAGTCTGACCCTGTTTCCACTGTTTCCCCATCTATTTCCCATGAAGTGATGGGACCGGATGCCATGATCTTCATTTTCTGAATGTTGAGCTTTAAGCCAACTTTTTCACTCTCTTTCACTTTGATCAAGAGGCTTTTTAGTTCCTCTTCACTTTCTGCCATAAGGGTGGTGTCATCTGCATATCTGAGGTTATTGATATTTCTCCAGGCAATCTTGATTCCAGCTTGTGTTTCTTCCAGCCCAGCGTTTCTCATGATGTACTCTGCATAGAAGTTAAATAAGCAGGGTGACAATATACAGCCTTGACGTACTCCTTTTCCTATTTGGAACCAGTCTGTTGTTCCATGTCCAGTTCTAACTGTTGCTTCCTGAAGTGCATACAGATTTCTTAAGAGGCAGGTCAGGTGGTCTGGTATTCCCATCTCTTTCAGAATTTTCCAGTTTATTATGATCCACACAGTCAAAGGCTTTGGCATAGTCAATAAAGCAGAAATAGATGTTTTTCTGGAACTCTTGCTTTTTCCATGATCCCACGGTGCTTCTCATATTCCATTTATTCTACCCTTGTCTATTTTGGTTCCCCCAAACATGCTAGGGTGTGGTATTCTTACACTGGCATCTAGGGTAGTCTTCCTCTTCCTCATCTACCATTCATATCTTAAAATCTCATTTCAGGTGTCATATTCTCTTAGAAGCCTTCTCCAAGTTCCCAGACAGGTTGGGTGCTCCTCCTTATCCCTCCCGCAGCATACTCAGCATACTTCAATCATTGCACTTATCTCACTTGCCTGGGTACTAAGTTGATTCAGTTGTGTCTGACTCTTCACGACCCCATGGATGAACTGTAACCCACCAGTCCATGGGGCTCTGCAGGCAAGAACACTGGAATGGGCTGCCATGCCCTCCTCCAGGGTATCTTCCCAAACCAGGGATTCAACTCACATCTCTTATGTTTCCTGCATTGGCAGGCATGTTCTTTACTACTAACGCCACCTGGGAAGCCGTTATCTCACTTAATTATCATTATTTATTTTCATGATCTCCTGTGAAGTCCCTAAAGGCAAGAGGTGGATCTTTAACTTGGACACTGTCAATGCTGACTAGAACACTGTAGGTACCTACTACTGCAACATCTGCTGCAATCAGCGGTTTCTAAAACATCTTAAGATCAGAGTGTTGCATAATTAGGAGCATGGCAACGAAATATATAAGGGCGGTCTGAACCAGTAAGAAAAAGTTCAGGTTAATAAGAAACTAAAGACTGTAGTCATAAGAGTAGTGAGGGTTGCTGTCTAGCTTCAAAAGTAGTAACAGTGTACATGCAATTTCTTTAGTTTTTCACATGAAAAAGTGGACCAAAGTCTTACCTTTGGTGAGCGGGGGAAATAAAAAATCAATTATTTCCTTTAATACACATGGAAAATTGCTGTTAATTCATAAACCAGTTTAGGGCTGAAAAAGCTACCTATAGGGAGTCAGAGCTACACAGTAACCCTCTTCACTACATTCCAAGGTTGAAATATTTCACTGAACTATGAAGTGAGGTCAATGAAGAGAGGCACAAGTGATAAACCTTAGGAGAGTGGACAATTAGCAGCAATTATAAGCCCAGGCTCTTCACAGCAAGGGAACAGACGTTTTCCCATGTTCCACTGATTTCCCAATTTGAAGGTAGAGGTGGGTTTTGTTGTTGTTGTTCAGTCACTAAGTCATGTCCAATTCTGTGCTACCCCATAGACCAGCCCGCGAGGCTCCTGTGTCCATGCGATTTCCCAGGCAAGAACACTGCAGAGGGTTGCCAATCCTGTCTCTAGGGGATCTTCCAGACCCAGGGATCCAACCCGGGTCGCCTGCATTGCAGGTTGATTCTTTATCATACGTATGTTCTTTTCTGAAACTGAGTTTCTTGTTTACTTTGCTCTTTCATGTTTTCCCTGTTACCACGTTCCTACATAAATTAACCTTAGATTTAAGCCAGAACATAGATAACATGACTTTAAAATATGCACTTTTATTTCTTCTTATGGTAAATAAAAATTAATTTTTTTTAAAGTCAATTGCCCCAGGGTAGTGCAATATTGAGAAGTACAAATTTCTGCCTCAAAATTTCTTCATGAAACTGTGAGTGACCAACATTCCATTGGCAAAAAAGTTAAAATCAGGAGAAGGGGTTTAGGCGGTGAAAAGGCCAATTGTAGGGAGGTCGGGTGCCATTAGCTGTCTTTCAAAATGACTTGTGGGACAAGTACAATGATGGACAGAGACAGAAACACAATAAAAATTTCCAGAAGCTCCAAATCTTCTTAGATTAGAAGTTTTAGAAACTCGATGCACACATACAAGCCAAATACTTTTTCTCCCAGGAATATCACACCTGCAAAAGAGCGGGATGGGGAACCACAGGCTACCTCAGGTTGGGTCAGACCCGCAGGATTCTCTGGTTCGAGAAACCAACCAAAAGGTAGTTCGACACGCCCTCGCTAGAGGGAGATTCTCAACTCTACTCCCTCGTTTTTGTGTCAGAGGCTTCCTGAAGGCCCCATGCCTGGTGGAGTGAAAGGGAAGGAACGAGCGGGCAGGAACCATCACCAAACACAAACTTCTAAAAGCATACTGACGTTCACACACACCGAGATACACCGTCGCCCTGGAAACCAAATCAATCACCTAGTCCCTCCTCTGGGGATCTCGGACCCACTCTTTTGGACCTCGGGTCGCAGCCCGGAGGAACCCAGGACCAAGAGAAGCGGGTCCCCTCGCAGCCCCGCCCCGGCCTCGCTCCCCTGGGCGCATACCGAGTAGAGAAGCATGACAGCCCCGGGACTGGTGGAGCCAACGGAGAAACAAGAGTTGGATGAACTGGAATGATCCATGCTGCGGCTGCTGTCCCGGGCGTGGCCTGCGATTCTTTGCTAAGCAGTGGTGGTGCTGCTGCTGTGGGCGGTTCTTCCGCGCGGGGCGGCCCGACCTCGCCTAGGGCGGCAGCACCCTCTACGGCCGCTCCACAGGACCCCGGGCGCCGCCATCTTAACCAGGACGGAAGCCGCGCGGGGACTTGCGGCGCGCGCAGCCCGTCGGAAACCGGAAGCGGACGCCGAGCGGCGGGAGGTCCGCGAGATCTGCGCTGTCTCGTTGCGGACCGCTGGCCTCACGATGGCTCAAGAGACCCGGTTGGCGATCTCTGGGCCTCCCGGTTCTCAGGCCCTTCTGGACTCTTTGCTCCAGAACCTCTACGACTTTGGTGAGTGCGGGGCCTCAGAGCCCACGTGGAGAGCCGACTTGAGGACCCCGGACCTGGCTGGCCTCAGGCTCCTGGAGCACCCCTCGGCTCGTCCAACCTGGTTCAGATAATGGGTCCTGCACCCTCCCCTCGCCTACGACCGGGGTTTGTGAGTCTTTCTATGAATCAGATGTCCCAACTCGTTCCTGAGTGTGGGGGCCAACCGGCTTGCTTGTCGAAAGCATTAGGCTTTCAGACTTAACGAGGAGATGTGCAAAGGACCTCATGCTCTAGAAATAGCGTCCTTTTTCACTCCCGACCTCTGGCAAGCCCCTTTCCCCCACGCACCCCCAGATCCGCCTGACTCTCGGGCATTGGTGGCACCTTGTCGCGTTGGGACCCAGTCTTTTAGTGACTTCAGAGAACGGTTTTACATGAAGCTTTTCACTACCTTTCAGCCTTGAGTTGGCTGACTTATGCTCGCCTTCCTTCATCTTGATTGCGGAAAAGGAAACTTATCATTAAAGGCTGGGAACTCCTGGCACTTCAGCAAGGAGCCAGTTCTACACACTGAAGAACTTGCCCCAGGGAAGATGACACTCCTTCATGCACCAGAAATCATTAGGCATTAGTGCCGTATAGGTCAAACACATTTCTTCAATTTGTAGTGTGATGTTGCTGTTTTATTTTGGAGCCAGTTGCTCAAAATTCTAAGCTCATTACATAACTTGGAATAAAAATAATAGCTAAAAAAGCATTGCGGTTTTACCATATACTCCATACTTTACATGTATATACTCATTTAATTATCACAACAATTCTATGAAATAGATATTGTCATCGATACTATTAGTACAAGACAAATAGCATTATTGTAGAAATAAGCACTAGAAGTTAAAAAACTTGAAAGTTCACCCAGCTAGTAACTTGAAGAGCTTGGGTTCTAAGCCCCACACTGTCTGTCTCCACCTCCCTCACTTGTATTGATTTGTACTGTGGACAGAGTATCTCTGGGCCTTTGGGAATGTTGGAAGACTGAGAAGACTTAGTCTCTGACCTTGAGAAGTCCTAGAGGAGAAGACTGTATCTGCAAAATCCTAAATATAGTTTGTATTAACACAGGCTGGAACTTACACTTGGAGCTCTGAAGACACGGGCAGTATCTACTTGTTTTTATATCCCTAATGCCAAAGTTTAGTTGGCTCTTGTTTTAATGTGTCTATTTTATTGACATATAGTTGACTTACAATGTTTCAGGTGCACAGCAAGGTTATTTATACAAATACACATTATTTTTTGAAATTATTTTTCATCATAGGTTATTACAAGATATTGACTATAGTTCCATGTGCTATACAGTAAACCTTTGTTGCTTGTGCATATCTATTTTTTAATTAGAAATCTAGCATTCTGTTTATACTAAGTCAAACAAGTGGAATCAAAATGTAATTTTTTTAGTTAGGCAAAAACTCAAGTTTTCTTAAATATATATATTATACATATGTATACAAAAGTTTTTTAGAAAGAAAGAAATGGAGAAATTGGAGAACATAAACTAAATGAAACGGGAGCACTGACTATGAAATAGAAAAAGTGAAACTAGGAAAAAGTAAAAGATCATCTATAGTCTTATTGTTTTTAAACATGAGTGCTCATTAGAAACATATCTGGAGCTCTGAAGAAAAAAACTACCTGAGCATTTGTATTTTTCAAAAAAAATTCAAGATAATTCTGATAAGCATCTGGATTTTAAAAAGTGATTACAGGTTTTTCTACTAGATTCTAGTTTTGGTGATACAGAGTTCTATTATTTTTCTGTTGACCAATCATGATACAATAGTGTTAAGTAAGTAGTAGTTACATAATTACAAAGTAAAAGATGTTTATCAGTTTTCACAGTCAATAGCCAGACAAAAAGTAAAAGACAATTACAATTGCAAGTCATAATGGGAACATGATTAACAATATAAAATAATTACATAGAATTTAGGGGGGATCAAGTAGAGTGATGTGGTAAGTGGAAGTGCATACATGCACATTTTTCGCCCACCCAGTGTCTTTTGGTTGGTGCATTTAATCCATTTACATTGAAGGATCTATATGTATGATCATATTATTTTATTACTGTATATAATATAATAATATCCTCCTATATTATTACCGTTGTCTTAATTGTATAGGTCTTTCCCTTTTCTTGTGTTTCCTGCCGGAAGTTCATTTAGCATTTGTTGTAAAGCTGGTTCCGTAGTGCTGAATTCTCTTAACTTTTGCTTGTCTGGAAAGCTTTTCATTTCTCCATCATATCTGAAGGAGAGTCTTACTGGGTAGAGTATTCTTGGTTGTAGGTTCTTCTCTTTCATCACTTTAAATATGTCATGCCATTCCCTTCTGGCTTGTAGAGTTTCTGTTGAGAAATCAGCTTATAGCCTGATGGGAGTTCCCTTGTATATCATTTGTCATTTTTATTGTGACATAATGGGGTTGCAAAGAGTTGAACACAACTGAGCAACTATCTCTTACTCAAGCTTTTGTTGATAGGAGGGGTCTTGCTCTGATGGGCAGGGCCTTGCTCAGTAAAGCTTTGATCCTATTGCTGATGGGTGGGGTTGCACTGCCTCCCTGGTAGTTGGCCTGAGGCATCCCAGCCCTGGGGTCTGAGGGCTCTACTGTAGGGTTAATGGCAAACTCCAAGAGGGTTTACTCTAAGGGAGACCTTCCAGTGCCCCCGCCCCTGTGGTGAGCCCCTGCCAACCCACACCTCCCGAGGAGGCCCTCCCACACTAGCAGGTACTTTAGGTTCAGTATCCTGTGAAGTCATTGCTCCTCTCCTCTGGGTCTTGGTATGTACAAAATTTTGTTTGTGACCTCCAAAGACTGGAGTCTCTGTTTCCTTCAGTCCTTTGGAAGGCCTGTAATCAAATCCCACTGGCCCTCAAGGCCAGATTCCCTGGGGATTCCAAGTCCCTGTGTTATATCCTCAGGCTGGGAAGCCTGACGTGGGGTTCAGAACCTTCACAGCAGTGCGAGAACTTCTTTGGTTTTATTGTTCTCCAGTCTGTGGGTCACCCACCCGGCGGGTATGGGTTTTGATTTTATTGTGTTTGCACCCCTCCTACGTCTCGCTGTGGCTTCTTCTTTGTCTTTGGACATGGGGTGTCTTTTTTTTTTTGGTGGGTTCCAGCATCTTCCTGTCAATGATTGTTCAACAGCTAGTTGCAATTTTGGTACTCTTGCAGGAGGAGATGAGCATATATCCTTCTACTCCACATCTTGACCAAGGTTTTCTAATCGACTCTAAATACATATATTTTCTTATTAAAGGTTTGTATTTTAAATTTAATTTTTGGCTGCACTGGGTCTTCATTGCTGCACCTACCTGGGCTTTTCTCTAGTTGCGGTGAGCATGAGCAAGAGCTCTTCTCTAGTGGTGGTGCGCTGGCTTCTCCTTGTGGGGACTTCTCTTGTTGCAGAACACAGGCTCTAGACGCACAGGCTTCAGTAGTCGCAGTTCATGGGCTCAGTCGTTGTGGCCCACAGGCTTAGTTGCCCTACAGCATGTGGAATCTTCCAGAAGCAGGTATCAAGTATGTGTCCCCTACATTGCAAGGTGCATTCTTTACCACTGGACCACTGGGGTCGGGTCCAGTGGTAAAGAAGTCTGATACACATTTACTGAATAAAAATCTGAGAAAATACAAATAAGCATAAATACTCAGCTAATATTTAGAGAGCCCTGTGATATACTGTCAGTCAGTAGTGAGGCCTAGAGTTCTTGTCAGAACCTTCAGGTGACTGGTCAGAGTTTAAACAGTTAAAACAAAGGGGAGGTATATTAGTTGCAAATAAAGGGATTCAAATTTAGCCAATTGTCTTAGGTTCATCTTGGGTTTCCCTGGTGGCTCAGATGGTAAAGAATCTGCCTGCAATGCAAGAGACCCGGATTCGATCCCTGAGTCAGGAAGATCCCCTACAGAAGGAAATGACTGCCCACTCCAGTGTTCTTGCCTGAAAATTCCACGGACAGAGGAGTCCATGGGGTCACAAAGAGTCGGACACAACTGAGCAGCTTTCACTTTTTCACTTTCAAAGCCTTTCAAATTAAGCCAGTTGTCTTAGATTCATTTTAGTTTATAACCATGAAAGGAAATAGGAAGACTGTGGTACCCACCTGTAACCCTAGAGAGTGTTAAAAAGAAGCAGTGGTGGATGTACTTACATTTTTGGTACAGACTGTGAGCCAGCTAGGATTACCAGTTCCTGGGGTGTTGTCGTGATGACACGTTTAGTCAGGACCAACGTAAGGACTAGGTAATTGTACTGAGAGTCAAAGACATGAATGTAATTACCTTGGGAGAAGATGACTAAGTGCTTTGGAGTCTCTGAATTGTGCAGATATTGGATACGACCCTCCGAAGAAAAACAGGTATCTTCTTTGTGTGTATTTCTGGGTGTTTGTAAACTGTGACATATGGATGTGTGCATTCATATGATTTGATATTGGTGACAGCTGAAGCACAAAATATTTATTTTTCCTTTTTGTGTTCAAACAAACAGGAGAGACAGAAGATGAAACAGAAGAGAAAAGAGTCAGAAAAAAGAGAGAGAAGAAGAGAGGTACGGGGACCCTGGCATCCTTGGCAACAGAGCCAGCTCCCCAACCCGAATCTCTTGTCAGAGGCCAGAGGAAGAGTGCTGCTAGCTTCTTCCAGGAGCTCCAGGAAGAGCTGCAGGGCGCTCCTGCTGTGACCCCCAGTGGTTCCCCTGCAGGACCTGTAGTCTCTGCAGCTGCAGCAGCCTGCTCTCCCCCAAGGAATGACAGGGAGCTGGTAGAAGTGGTACAGTTTCACAGCCGAAGTAAAAAAAGAAAACAGAAGCCAGATCAAGACGAGAACACAAAGGTAAAGAATCGGCTCATATGATGAAAACCCTGATGTTGTCCTGCCACAGTTCTAGGCACTGAGATGTAGCAGTGAACAAAACAGGCAAAAACTGCCTTCTCTCAAGGAACTTCCATTCTGATGGGAAGCAGAGGGATTCTGCTGAGCAGCAGTCTCAGGCTACATTTGTAATTCTGGCCCAGAATTCAGTCCACGAGAGAGGTGTGGTTGCTTAGCCAAACTTTTTCACAAGTTTTTGTCAAGTTCATTGCGGAAATCCAGATGGTTACATTTCTGTTGCTTTCCGCATGTCCTATAAACTTTTGTCTGTCAGCAAAAGAAAAAGAGTATTATCTTAGTTTCTTGGAGCTGCTGTAGGGAAATTAATTCTCTCACAGTTCTGGAGGCCCGAAGTCCAAATTATGGTGTTGGCTGGGCCCTACTCCCTTCTTCAGAGGGTGAGTTCTTCCTTGCTTCTTCCATCTTCCAACAGTTGCAGAACTCTGAACTCTTCCTCCGTCTGTACGTGGCCTTCTTCCTGGTGCCTGAGTCTCAAATCTCTTGCCTTTCTCTTAGAACGGCACCCATCATTGGATGTGTTGTTGTTCAGTCGCTAAGTTGTGTTCAGCTCTTTACCCAGTGGACTGCAGCATGACAGGCTCCTCTGTTCTCCATTGTCTCTTGGAGTTGGCTCAGAATCATGTCCATTGAGTTGGTGATGCTATCTAAACATCTCATCCTCTGCTGTCCCCTTCTTTTGCCTTCAGTCTTTTCCAGCATCAGAGTCTTTTCCAAGAAAAATCAGCTCTTTGCATCAGGTGGTCCAAGTATTGGAGCTTCAGCTTCAGCGTTAGTCCTTCCAGTGAATATTCAGGGTTGATTTCCTTTAAGATTGACTGGTTTGATCTCTTTGCTGTCCAAGGGACTCTGCAGAGTCTTCTCCAGCACCACAATTTGAAAGCATCAATTTTTCGGTGCTCAGCCTTCTTTACAGTCCAGCTCTCACATCAATACATGACTGCTGGAAAAAAACGTAGCTTTGACTAAACAGACCTTTGTTAGGCAAAGTGATGTCTCTGCTTTTTAATACATCATTGGATGTAGGGCCACCCTAAATCTGGGATGGATCTCATCATGAAATCCTTAACTTGATAACACTACAGAGATTCTTTTTCCAGAGAAGGTCACATCCACAGATTCCTGGCATTAGTGCATGGTCATCTCTGTTTGAAGACCATGATTCAATCCACTGCAAAGACAGCTAGGCTTGCATATTCTTGATGAACGTGTGAACACAGGCTAGGAGGTAGCCATATCTCCTTTGATCCTAGGTCAGCTTTCCAATTCTTATAGTATCCAAGTACTGGGGCAATGGGAATTCTTACAGGCACATAAGAAATGGATTCTTTTGGCCCTTGTAGCCAGAGCTCCCAAGCTGGCCAGCCAGGGAGCTTCCAAAGACTGGTATTCTTTACCATAGGGTACTACAGTGCGCCAGACAAATAATTAGTATTTTCTGTGTGTGCCATGATATGAAGAAGGTTGGAGAACAGCAGTGTGAAATACAGTACTGCCTTTGGGGAATTTAACTGACACTAAGCACCTAGATACCCTCGTTTCCTGAAATGTCTCGGTCTTTAGTTTCCTCTTATATTCGCTTGTGTTCATCCTTCTGGAATAGAGTTTTATTTTGTTTTTTTCCTAATAGAAAGGACAAAAAAAGTTGTCATTGAATGAGTCTGTATCTCCCTGTCTCTTAATGATAGCAAACGTATAGCAGTCTTTTTCTTTCTGCTCTACAGAATCCCCTTTTCACTGTAGTTGGCTTTTCTCAGGAACCTCAGCTCGTTTTACCTTTTGATGTGGACCTTTTCGTTTCTTTGTTTATTCTGGGCTGTGCTGAGTCTTCGCTGCTGCGAGGGCTCTTCTCTAGCAGTGGTGAGCGGGGCTGTTCTCCAGTTGTGGTGTGTGGGCTTCTCGTTGCCGTGGGTTCTCCTGTTGCAGAGCGCATGAGCTTCAGTAGTTGTGCACGGGCTTAGTTGCCCGGCGACATGTGGAATCTTCCTGGACCACGGACTGAACCTGGGTCCCCTGCATTGGCAGGTGGACTCGTAACCACTGAACTAGCAGGGAAGTCCTCGTTTTACATTTTGGACTTCCTCATCTTGGTGAAATTTTTTAGCTCTTCTTGGTGTTCTGCCCTTTGCTTCTTTTAAAAATTTATCTTCTGAAGATGTAAATGTGTCTGCCTAAGGAGACAGTATTGTGAACACAATGAAAATACATATGCCCATAAAAAGACTGTAGAATGTTGATATTGCAATATATAAATAACTGCAAATTAATATAGTGCTAGTCATTATGGCATATCCTGGGTATAAGGCACACCAGGCAAAGGCCAGTTCTTTGGAGTAATTAGGACACAATAATACTATGCTAAGAGTTTGCAGAACATGGGAAAATGTACATGTTGTGGCTCCTGCTCTCTGAAAACTTACAAGTCACCATCAGACAGTCCAACAGACATGGAAACAGACATGATAAAATAATGGTGGCTTCCACTGACCAATCACAGGAACAGCAGGTCATCTTTGAAGTATTCCGTTTGTTTTTTATTCCTGTTTTCATTTTATTTCTCCATTTATGTGGCTCCCCCCACTAGTCGATTCTCCATGTGAGTTCCTGTTGCTGTCTGTTGTCTGAAGTACTCATGTGAACACAAGAGGTACTGGCAAGTAAGTGACCCCCTTTTCCCAGAATTTAGGTTGTGCCATCAAAAATGGTCCAACTACACAGTGTATTGAAACAGATATTCTTGGGTGTGATATGGTGATTTATAATAAGAAATATTACATTAAACATAGCCCCTGTTTCTGGCATAGAACTCCTAAAACTCTTAGAATTTCTTCAAAGATGAGAGAAATAAAGGTGTCTTTTCTGTTAGTGAAGTGACTTGGAAAGCATCCTTGAGTGGGAACTGGTTGCCAGGAGAACCAACCTTGTGATTAGAGGACTGGATAGTTCAGTCCTATCCCCTGACCTCTGGAGAGGGCAGTCAGTCAGTCAGTTCAGTTGCTCAGTTGTGTCCGACTCTTTACAACCTCATGAATCGCAGCACGCCAGGCTTCCCTGTCCATCACCAACTCCCGGAGTTTACCCAAACTCATGTCCATCAAGTTGGTGATGCCATCCAGCCATCTCATCCTCTGTTGTCCCCTTCTCCTACCCCCAATCCCTCCCAGCATCAGGGTCTTTTCACTGAGTTAACTCTTCGCATGAGGTGGCCAAAGAACTGGAGTTTCAGCTTTAGCATCAGTACTTCCAATGAACACCCAGGACTGATCTCCTTTAGGATGGACTGGTTGGATCTCCTTGTAGTCCAAGGGACTCTCAAGTCTTCTCCAACACCACAGGTCAAAAGCATCAGTCTTCGGTGCTCAGCTTTCTTCACAGTCCAACTCTCGCATCCATACATGACTACTGGAAAAACCATAGCCTTGACCTAACGGACCTTTGTTGGCAAAATAATGTCTCTGGTTTTTAAAATGCTATCTATGTTGGTCATAACTTTCCTTCCAAGAAGTAAGCATCTTTTAATTTCATGGCTGCAATCACCATCTGCAGTGATTTTGGAGCCCCCAAAAATCAAGTCTGACACTGTTTCTGCTGTTTCCCCATCTATTCCCATGAAGTGATTGGACTGGATGCCATGATCTTCGTTTTCTGAATGTTCAGCTTTAGGCCAACTTTTTCACTCTCCTCTTTCACTTTCATCAAGAGGCTTTTTAGTTCCTCTTCACTTTCTGCCATAAGGGTGGTGTCATCTGCATATCTGAGGTGATTGATATTTCTCCCGGCAGTCTTGATTCCAGCTTGTGCTTCTTCCAGGCCAGCGTTTCTCATGATGTACTCTGCATATAAGTTAAATAAGCAGGGTGACAATATACAGCCTTGATGTACTCCTTTTCCTATTTGGAACCAGTCTGTTGTTCCAGGTCTAGTTCTAACTGTTGCTTCCTGACCTGCATACAGATTTCTTAAGAGGCAGGTCAGGTGGTCTGGTATTTTCATTTCTTTCAGAATTTTCTACAGTTTATTGTGATCCACACAGTCAAAGGCTCTGGCATAGTCAATAAAGCAGAAATAGATGTTTTTCTGGAACTCTCTTGCTTTTTCGATGATCCAGCGGATGTTGGCAATTTGATCTCTGGTTCCTCTGCCTTTTCTAAAACCAACTTGAACATCTGGAAATTCATGGTTCACATATTGCTGAAGCCTGGTTTGGAGAATTTTGAGCATTACTTTACTAGCATGTGAGATGAGTGCAGTTGTGCGGTAGTTTGAGCATTCTTTGGCATTGCCTTTCTTTGGGATTGGAATGAAAACTGACCTTTTCCAGTCCTGTGGCCACTGCTGAGTTTTCCAAATCTGCTGGCACATTGAGTGTAGCACTTTGACAGCATCATCTTTCAGGATTTGAAATAGCTCAATTGGAATTCCATCACCTGCACTAGCTTTGTTCGTAGTGATGCTTTCTAAGGCCCACTTGACTTCACATTCCAGGATGTCTGGCTCTAGATAAGTGATCACACCATCGTGATTATCTGGGTTGTGAAGATCTTTTTTGTACAGTTCTTCTGTGTATTCTTGCCACCTCTTCTTAATATCTTCTGCTTCTGTTAGGTCCATACCATTTCTATCCTTAATTGAGCTCATCTTTGCATGAAATGTTCCCTTGGTATCTCTAATTTTCTTGAAGAGATCTCTATTCTTTCCCATTCTGTTGTTTTCCTCTGTTTCTTTGCATTGATCACTGAGGAAGGCTTTCTTATCTCTTCTTGCTATTCTTTGGAACTCTGCATTCAGATGCTTATATCTTTCCTTTCTCCTTTGCTTTTGGCTTCTCTTCTTTTCACAGCTGGAGAGGGCAGATGTACTCAATTATGCCTGTGTGAGGAAACCTCTGAAACTCCACAGAGGAGGGGTTTGGTTTTGAGAGCTTCTGGGTTGGTGAGCATGTGGAGTGCTGCGAGAGTGGGGCCCAGGGAGGGGGTGCAGGGTCCTCTGCTTCCCACACGCCTTGCCCTCTGCATCTCCTCCATCTGACTGTTCCTGAGTTACAACCTTTTAGAATAAACTGGTGATCTAGGAAGTAAATGGGTTTTTTGAGTTCCATGAGCCACTTGAGCAAATTAGTTGAACACAAGAAGGGGCTCAGGAGAACTTGCAGTCTGTAGGTGGTGGGTCAGATGTGCTACACATAACAATCTGGGCTTGTAGCTGGTCTGAAGTGGGGATGGTATTGTCGGACTGAGCCCTTTGCCTGTGGAATCTGTGTTGTCTCCAGTACATGGTGTCGGAATTGCACTGAGCTGTGAACACACAGCTGTGTGTTCTGTGTGTGTGTTCTAATCTACAGTACACGCTTTATTGTACACTGGCTCCCACATGTGAGGCAACCTTCTTCCCTACATTGGAGTTGGTGATCAGAACCCCTTTTAATGGACTCATTTGGGAACTTGCCCACCATTGGTCGGAGAAGGCAATGGCACCCCACTCCAGTACTCTTGCCTGGAAAATCCCATGGACGGAGGAGCCTGGTAGGCTGCAGTCCATGGGGTTGCGACGACTGAGCGACTTCACTTTCACTTTTCACTTTCATGCATTGGAGAAGGAAATGGCAACCCACTCCAGTGTTCTTGCCTGGAGAATCCCAGGGACGGGGGAGCCTGGTGGGCTGCAGTCCATGGGGTCGCAAAGAGTCTGACACGACTGAGCGACTTCACTTTCACTTTTCACTTTCATGCATTGGAGAAGGAAATGGCAACCCACTCCAGTGTTCTTGCCTGGAGAATTCCAGGGACGGGGGAGCCTGGTGGGCTGCCGTCTATAGGTCGCACAGAGTCGGACACGACTGAAGCGACTTAGCAGCAGCAGCAGCAGCCACCATTTGTATATTTAACCCATTCCAGATATCTGACCTATAAGTAAACTTCCTGATCATGTCCCATTTGTAAAGTTCTGATTACAGAAGTAATTTGATAAGAAATAGTAGGTCAGAGGTCACCTTTACATTGATTTGTTCATTCATTTATTCCGTAAGTAATTGGGTGCCTACTATTTGCCAGACCCAGGAGATGCCACAGTAAACAAGATAATAGTCCTCGGCTTTCATGGACTATATTGTTTGTTAGTGCAGTCAGGCAAACCCTGCATAAATTAATAATATACTTTAAAAGTGTTATAAATACTCTGAAGGAAAGATGCAGGGTCCTGAGAGTAACAGGCAGAACCTCCATTGGAGTAGGTGGTTGGAAGTGTCCGAGGAGGTGACTCTAGGCTGACACTGTGTTGAAGGTTGCCAGGGATGGGAGAGAAGAGAGCAGTGTAGGCAGAAGATGTCCTGAGCTGCATGGAGGCCTGTAAGGTTCTAGGAGCTGGGAGACTAGCAGGAGGAAGACAGTGGGGAGAAGGTGTGAGCTGTTGGAGATACAGGCTGGGGCCAGTCACACCAGGCCCCAGAGGCTTGGGGCCTTCGGATTTAAAGTGCATGGAGAACCACATGGAAGAATTTAAGCAGGGGCGTGAAGTGATCTGATTTATATTTTAAAAGATTGCTGTATCCCCTGCATGGTAAATGGATTATAGGTAAAGCAGTAGCCAAAGGCATGAGGGGACTGGGTGAGGTGTTTACTGCAGGGTCCAGGATCAAAATGGGGTGGCCTAGACTTGTGATTTGAGAGTGGAGTGGATGAGCCCACTCTTTAATGAGTGAAAGGCTGCCTGTGAGGAAGAAAGTTCCTATGCTCTTAAGAAAGGGTCAGGTGTAGCTTAAATGATCCAAGTATTATTCGGCTGTCAGGGCTGTATCTGATAAGCCTATTTCTCCACCCTTAACGCGGGTCCATCTCATGAACCTTAGCCTCCTCTGTGGCCTCTGTAGAAAAGAGACAAGAAAGACATAGTAAAAACAATAGAGCAGTGTACCGTAGATCAGAAGGAACGCGTGGATCCTATGGCATGGGCTGTGGTACACATACACGCTTCTGAGCATGTAATGCATTGCTGAGTAAAGATTTGCCAGTATTTCCTGAAAGCTTACTGTGTATATTTGTTGCTCAGTCATGTCGAACTCATTGCAGTCCCATGACTGTAGCCCACCAGGCTCCTCTGTCCATGGGATTCTCCAGGCAAGATACTGGAGTGGGTAGTCATTCCCTTCTCCAGGGGCTCTTCATTACCCAGGGATCGAACCCAGGTCTCCCACATTGCAGGAGATTCTTTACCATCTAAGTCCCTAGGGAAGCCCCATTTCCTGAGTGGTTGCTGTGTACTAAAAGTGATTATTTATGTTTCTTAACTAGTTCAGTATTTCATTGAATCTTCACAATTCATGTGACCTGTTTTCCTTTTGCAGAGGGAATTGATGCCTAGACAGATTTAATGATTTGCTTGCATATAAACAGTCACCCCACCATCCCATATATACAACTCTAATACCCTAGAGCTTTGTTTGGAAAGCATACGTTTAGGTGGTTTTTTTTTTTTGTTTTTTGTTTTGTATGTTTGGTACAGATTTATTTGGCAGCAAAACTGACCTGAACTGATGTGAGGCTTAAGAGTTACTTTTGTTGGTTCCATTTGACATAAATATTTATAGGCGTTGCTACAGAAATGTGACTGTGCTTAATTATGAGCTGCTGTCTTAGATCCCACTGGAAATAGTCAACAGTATCCCACTGTGTACCATTGAATGGGAAAGATTACAGAGATCTCTTCAAGAAAGTTAGAGATACAAAGGGAACATTTCATGCAAAGATGGGCAAAATAAAGGACGGAAATGTACACAGTATTCAGTATATTCCCAATATTTCCTTCTGAGTTTTCTTAGGATTCCAGATGAAGGGTTGTGGATATGAAAAACGTGCCCAAGTTCTGCCGCTAGGCTTTCTGGCTTAAAAGCTGTTTGCCTGAGTGCGACACTGGCGAGAGGAGTGTGGGTCAGTTAGGCTGCTTGTGCCTTGAGGGGCGTGAGCGCGCTGCGCCGGAAGTGTCATCAGCCCTAAAGGCGCTCTCCCGGTTATTGCCCCGCTTCTTACTGCCCTCACAGTCTCTGCAGCATCCCAGCCTGCGTGCATGCTCAGTTGCTTCAGTCATGTCCGACTCTTTGCAAGCTTGTGGACTGTAGCCCGCCAAGCTCTTCTGTTCATGGGATTCTCCAGGCAAGAATACTGGATTGGCTTGCCATGCCCTCCTCTAGGGGATTTTCCTGACCCAGGGATCAAACCGTAGTCGTCTCTGTCTCCTGTGTTGCAGGATGATTCTTTTTCTGCTGAGCCACCTGGGAAGCCTGCAGTATTCCAGGGCTACCTTGAGCATCACCCTTCAGCTGTACCAAGTCTCCTGCTCTTTAGTGGATCCAGTCAGAGAGGTATTAGGAAGAAACTAATCTAGTTGAAATAATAATTTTTTGAATTAATTTATTTTAATTGGAGGCTAATTACAATATTGTGGGTTTTGCCATATATTGACATGAATCAGCCGTGGGTGTACACGTGTTCTCCATCCCGAACCCCGTTCTCACCTCCCTACCCATCCCATCCCTCTGGGTTGTCCCAATGCACCAACTTTGAGTGCCCTATTTCATGCATCCAATGTGGATTGGTCATCTATTTCACATATGGTAATATACATGTTTCAGTGCTATTCTCTCAAATAATCGCACCCTTGCCTTCTCCCCAAGAGTCCAAAAGCCTGTTTTTTATATCTGTGTCTCTTTCGCTGCCTCGCATATAGGGTCGTCGTTACCATCTTTCTAAATTCCATATATTTGCGTTAATATACAGTATTGGTGTTTCTCTTTCTGACTTACTTCACTCTGTATAATATGCTCCAGTGTCATCCACCTCATTAGAACTGAATCAAATGCGTTCTTTTTTTAATAGCTTACTAATATTCCCTTCTGTATATGTACCACAACTTTCTTATCCACTCATCTGCCAGTGGACATCTAGGTTCCTTCCATGTCCTGGCTATTGTAAACAGTGCTGCAATGAACATTGGGGTACATATATCTCTTTCAATTCTGGTTTCCTCAGTGTGTATGCCCAGCAGTGGGATTGCTGGGTCATTTGGCAGTTCTATATCCAGGTTTTAAGGAATCTCCACACTGTTCTCCATAGTGGCTGTACTAGTTTGCATTCCCACCAACAGTGTAAGAGGGTTCCCTTTTCTCCACACCGTCTCCAGCATTTATTGTTTGTAGACTTTTTTGATAGCAGCCATTGTGACTGGCGTGAGATGGTACCTCATTGTGGTTTTGATTTGCATTTCTCTGATCATGAGTGGTGTTGACCATCTTTTCATGTGTTTGTTAACCATCTGTATGTCTTCTTTGGAGAAATGTCTGTTTAGTTCTTTGGCCCATATTTTGATTGGGTTGTTTATTTTTCTGGTATTGAGCTGCATGAGCTGCTTGTATATTTTTGAGATTAATTCTTTGTCAGTTGCTTCATTTGCTATTATTTTCTCCCATTCTGAAGGCTGTCTTTTGACCTTGCTTATAGTTTCCTTCATTGTGCAAAGGCTTTTAAATTTAATTAGGTCCCATTTGTTTATTTTTGCTTTTATTTCCATTACTCTCGGAGGTGGGTCATTGAGGATCTTGCTGTGGTTTATGTCAGAGAGTGTTTGCCTGTGTTTTCCTCTAGGAGTTTTATAGTTTCAGGTCTTAGATTTAGATCTTTAATCCATTTTGAGTTTATTTCTGTGTATGGTGTTAGAAAGTGTTCTAGTTTCATTCTTTTGCAGGTGGTTGACCAGTCTTTTAATGCTCAGGGCTGTGTTCCTGCTTTGCTGGAGATTTGCATGGAATGTCTTACTCTGGAACTTGTTGGCTCTTGGGTGGAGCTTGGTTTCAGTGTAGGTATGGAGGCTTTTGGGTGAGGTCTGGTCTATTAATGTTCCCTGGAATCAGCAGTTCTCTGGTGCTCTCAAGTTTTGGAGATAAGCCTCCTGCCTCTGGCTTTCAGTCTTATTCTTACAGTAGCGTCAAGATATCTCCATTCATACAGCACAGATGATAAAACATCTAGGTTAATGGTGAAACAATTCACAGTGAGGGACACCCAGAGAGGTTCACAGAGTTACATGAAGAAGAGAAGAGGGAGGAGGGAGATAGAGGTGACCAGGAGGAGAAGAGGGGGAGTCAAAAGGGGAGAGACCAGTCTAGCCAGTAATCTGTTCCCTAACCTTTCTCCACAGCCCAGAATACCGTGAGAGATTCACAGAGTTAAGTAGAAAAGAGAAGGGGGAAGGAGGAGATAGAGGTGACCTGGTGGAGAAAAGGGAAAGTCAAAAAGGGAGAGAGCAATCAAGCCAGTAATCACACCCTTAAGTGAAAATGAATACTGAACATTAGATTCTTAAATTTAGGTAAAAAATTGATAACAAATACCAAAAAGCGAAGGTTAAAAATCTAGAGTAGAGGTTAGACTCTCAAAAATACAATATTAAAAATACAAAACAAAATCAATCACAAAAATTATAAAAAAATATATATGAAATTTGCTTTAAAAATAGGGTCTTTTTTTTGCAAGGTAATAGTAGGTTATACTAATGAAAATTAAAGTTGTAATAAAGGACTTAAATTAAAAAAAAATTAAAAAGTGATAATAGTAAAAATATACCTATGAGTTTCTCTGGAGCTGTTGTGGGCAGTGTGGGGTCAGTTCCATTTCAGATAGTTCCTTGTTCCAGCTTGTACTTGTTCTTAAGGTCTATAGGCCCCCTCCAATGCATGCTGCTGCTGCTGCTGCCGCTAAGTCAGTCGTGCCCGACTCTGTGTGACCCCATAAACGGCAGCCCACCAGCGGGGGATTCTCCAGGCAAGAACACTGGAGTGGGTTGCCATTTCCTTCTCCAATGCATGAAAGTGAAAGTGAAGTCGCTCAGTCGTGTCCGACTCTTAGCGGCCCCACGGACTGTAGCCTACCAGGCTCCTCCGTCCATGGGATTTCCCAGGCAAGAGTACTGGAGTGGGTTGCCATTGCCTTCTCCCCTCCAACACATAGTCAGTGTTGATTAACTACAGGGTTTTAATTTGTTGCACCTGTCACTTCCAGAGCGGTTCCCTCTTTTTTTTCTTGGCTTCCTCTGGAAGTCTCTTCAGTATCTAATTTCCACCCTGACACAAGGGGGTGAAGGTGGTCACTTATTTAGGCTCACTTGTTCAGTTGTGTTGTGGGGAGGGAGGAACACAGCAAACAAATATCACTGGCGTGTGTGGGGAGTGCTCGCGGTGTATGGACCACAGTGGGTCTGCTGCAGCTCCAGGTTGCTCAGCAAGGGCACTGTCCAAAGTGGGCCCTGTGTTTCATGTACTTCCCAGGTCTGAGCTGCTCAGGTTCAGGTTCTCGGGTACTCCACAGGAGCACAGACTCGGTTGGGTGTGTGTTTTGTGCCCTTCCCAGGTCCGAGCAGCTCAGGCAACTGGGTGCCTGGCGAGCGCACTGTCCCAGGTGGGCCGTGCATCTTAATCACCTTCCGGGTCCCACCCACTTGGTTTCCCGGGTGCGCTTCGAGAGCACGGTCTCAGGTGTGCCGTGTGTCTCCTCTGGGGAGCTGATCTCAGGCTGCGACCCTCCTGGCAGATGTCAACCATCCAGGATCCCAGGAAGACGTGGTTAGCAACTGGGAGCCTGCTCACAGTTTGGTGGAAGATTCTGGTCTCTGGGGCTGAGAATGGAGCAGCCCCTTGCCTTCCGACTCTGGCTGTCACCCGCCTGCCTCTCTGCCTCTGGCAGCGGGGAGGGGCCAGGACCGAAGCCAGCCAGCTCTCCTTTGGTATTTGCTCAATCCTTTGTTGTGTGAGTTGTGTCCTTTGTCAGGCTGCAAGTTAGAGCCTTTCGCAGGAAAGTTATCTCACGTTAGCTCCCTCAGATTGTCCTCAGGCCATTCAAGCCCAGTCCTTACCCTAAGCCCCAGTTATCAGCCCGCACCTCCCTGTCCAGCCCCCGCTGCTGGTGGTGGATGTGAGCCTCTGGGCTACTTGCCCACTGGCAGTTGCAGTTAGGCGCGTATTCTGTGGGTTTTTTTTTCCTCCCAGTTATGTTGCCCTCTGAGTTTCCAAAACTCCCCACAGACCCACCTGTGAGAGGATTTCCTACAGTTTGGAAATTTCTCCTCCTTCACAACTTCCTCCCCAGGGACAGGTCTCCATCCCTAATTCTTTTGTCTTTCTTTCTTTCTCTTATATTTTGTTCTACCTCCTTTCAAAGAGATGGGCTGCCTTTCTGGGTGCCTGGTGTCCTCTGCCAGCGTTCAGAAGTTGTTTTGTGGAAGTTGCTCAGCATTCAGATGAATTTTTGATGAATTTGTTGGGGAGAAAGTGGTCTCCCTGTCCTATTCCTCCACCATCTTGGGACCGCCCCCCACCCCCCGAAATAATAATTTACACTCAAGAAGACGTGAAGAAAATTCTCAATATTCCCAGAAATGCTGGCATATTAAAGAGAGAGTGTTTATCTACCCAACTCTTCTCTAATTGGACAAGGATTGGACAGTGTAACTAATAGATAAAAATCTCACCAGTGCAGGAGAAAATACTTTTGGTCAGCCCATCAGAAAGATCACTGAGCCTGGTAACCTGCTTGCCTTCCCCCCTCACCCCACGCATTCCTCCCAAACTGCTCCTCCTCTTTTTTTTTTTTAACATGGACCAGTTTTAAAGTTTTTATTGAATTTGTTACAATATTGCTTCTGTTTTATGTTTTGAGGTTTTGGAGGCCAGGGTAAGGGATCTTAGTTTCCTTAGTTCCCTGACCAAGGATTATACTTGCAGCCCCTGCATTGAAAGGCAAAGTCTTAACAACTGCACTGCCAGGGAAGTTCCAGCTTCTTTTTGTAGCTTGTTCTCTTCTTCATAACCTCACATACAAGTTCTCAGAATCTCCAAACATTTCTCTTTCTTGTGTGTGGGACAGGGAAGCTTTATCAGTGAGCATAGGTGAGACGGTGGTTCTGTAACAAGTAGTCCCTTACACCTCAGTGGTTTAAAGGCAGAAGTCAATTTTGTTCTCACGTCATGCGTTCATCTGGAGAAGGCAATGGCAACCCACTCCAGTACTCTTGCCTGGAAAATCCCATGGACAGAGGGGCCTGGTGGGCTGCAGTTCATGGGGCCGCTAGGAGTCAGACACGACTGAGCGATTTCACTTTATTTTTTCACTTTCATGCATTGGAGAAGGAAATGGCAACCCACTCCAGTGTTCTTGCCTGGAGAATCCCAGGGATGGGGGAGCCTGGTGGGCTGCCGTCTATGGGGTGGCACAGAGTTGGACGTGAGTGAAGCAACTTAGCAGCAGCAGTAGCAGCATGTGTTCATCAGGATTGTCAGGGCAGAATGCCATGGTCCACACCATCCTAATCTAGGGACCCAGGGTGATAGGGGCTCCACCATTTGCTGAAGAAGGTAAGTCGATAAAGGCTCTTAAAGGTTCTCTGTGGAAGGCATATGCTTCCTTCTGCTGTCATGTCTTTGGCTAAAACGTCAAGTCAGCATGCCTAACTCCAGGTAGGGAGCAAAGCCCAGTTCTCCTGTGAACCTAGAGGTAGAGGAGACTGAGTGTTGCTTGCAGACAGTAGGGCCTCCTACCACAGTGAGGATAGGGGCAAAGAAAACAGGGGAGACCATGGATTAATGTGCTAAAGTGGTTTTAAAGCTAAAAATAGAAACGAAAGTTAAGGTAGTGGTGGGGTCATGCTAATAGACTCAGCATCATGAAATAATTAGCCAAGAATTTTTCCCAGATGTTTGTTTTTACTATGAAGAAGGATCTGTTACCGAACCAGGTCCATTTGCCCAATGTGCAGCAAGCCAGACACTGAGATCCTGCAATGTACAATTTATTCACCAGGCAGCCAAGTGAGGAGATGGGAGGACAAGTCTCAGTCTGCCTCTCAGAAGTGAGGGGGTTGGGGTCTTCATGGGATAAGCACGATGATCTTAGGCATGGGGAGAGGTTATTGGAGGAAGGGGGAAAGGTGAGGTAATCAGTGTTCTGATCAGGTGTGTCTGGGTTACAGGCTTCAGTGTGTTCAAAGTTGAGGTGCTCAACTTGATCTGAGGGTTGAGTTTTCTGCACCTGACCCTGGAGGGCCCTTCCTTGGGCCCTGTGCAGGCCCAGTAGGGCCCAGTTTGGGGCTGGTGATCCCAGTAGCCTTAGCCACCTCTCACAGGGCAGGAGCTGACACTACATGCCTGTGGAACAGCTGGGCTACGAGAAGCTGGGAAGGTGTGCAGTTAAAGAGAGGAAAAAGGGAAGAGTAACTAAAGTGAGCCTACTCCATTAAGGCAGGTGACCAGCAGAGGGGTTTTAACAAGCCGCTCCCCTGTCCATTGCTGTCCATACAAGACAGCTGTATCCTGCACCGGCCCCGCCCTGTGGACCCAGAGGCCAGAACTGCTTTTCAAGATGCTGCATGGCTAGGATGGCCTGGGGTTGAATAGTGACCGCTGTCCTTGGCCAGATTGACAAGAGAGTTTCCTTGAAGTCTCAAACTTCTGGTTAATTACATGAATTGGTAACCATAACCAGGGGGTATATTGATGTAAAGAGTCACATATCTTGATGGCATTTGCAGTATCATTATTTTCTATTGGGAATTATGCATCTCCATCTCTATCATTTCTAGATTTCTGATGTTCCTGAAAGAAATTTGTTCCTTTATGCCTTTTTTCCTTCCTTCCTTCCTTCCTTCCTCTCTTTCCTTCCCTTCCAACCCACCACCCCCCTTCCTCCCTTTCCCTCATGGCTTGTGGGATCTTAATTCCTCAACCAGAGATTGAACCCCCGGCTGCAGCAATGAAAGCACCAAGTCCTGAGTCCTGAGAATTATTTAAATATGACTTTTTACCCTCTAGAATTCCTGCTCGGTAGTTATCCCTTTCTAAACCCCTCACTATGCAGAGCTTCCCACATACACTGCATGAGATACAGATATTGGTCTCTCCCTTACTCACGTCTCTTTTTTCTTAGTTTCTCATCAATCCTTTCTTAAACTTTGAAACCTTAAATTTATGTTCTCCGTTTTTCTTCCCTTCGCTGTTAATTAGGCTTTTGTGCCACAAGCATATGTTATTGTTTGTTATCTAGGCATCTGGGCCAGATTCACAGCTTTTAAAAATATGACTACTCTCTTGGAGGATGGATACTGTAAAGAACAGATGACCTTAATAATTATTTTTTTCTTTTCAGACCAAAACTAAAGACCAAAACCATCTTGATAAAGATGTGGCTATACAAGAATTTAACTTAGAAAAGGTAGGTGTTTTGAAATTATTTTTTCAGCTTTTAATACCAAAAATGCATGTGTTTCTATGTTGTCCAATGGTCAGGGAACGGTGACGTAGGGCACACTGCATTTACTGGGTTGAACATTGTGTAGTTGTTTAAAACACGCTGGTTTTATGATTATAGTGTCTATGATATAGTGGTAGGAAAAACAGGGATGTTTGTGTTCTCTGGTTGTAACTTGGTTTTAAAAATGTGTGAGAAGGGGGGCGGTCCTAAGATGGCAGAGGAATAGGACGGGGAGACCACTTTCTCCCCCACAAATTCATTGAAAGATCATTTGAATGCTGAGCAAATACCACAAAACAACTTCTGAACGCTGGCGGAGGACACCAGGCACCCCGAAAGGCAGCCCATTGTCTTCAAAAGGAGGTAGGACAAAATATAAAAGATAAAAAGAGAGACAAAAGAGTTAGGGATGGAGACCTGTCCCAGGGAGGGAGTTGTAAGGGAAGATGTTTCCAAACACCCGTAAACCCTCTCACCTGCGGGTCTGTGGGGAGTTTTGGAATCTCAGAGGACAACATAACCGGGAGGAAAAAATAAATAAAACTCACAGATGACGCGCCTAACTGCAATTCCCAGTGGAGAGGTAGCCCAGACGCTCCTGTCTGCCACCAGCAAGCGGGGGCTAACAGGGAGGCGTGGGCTGCATTGCTTAGGGTAAGGTCCGGGCCTGAATGCCCTGAGGGCAATCTGAGGGAGCTGATGTGAGACAGCAGCCCAAACTGTGGGATAGCCAGAGAGAGAAAGAGGAAAATAAAAAAGAGGAAAGAGAGAGAGAACTTTCCTGCGAGAAGCTCTAACCTAAGGCACTGCCAGACCCACTCACAGAACAAAGGACTGAATGAATACCAGAGGAGAGCTAGCCAGCTGCGGACTGGCCCATCCTCCGCAGGAGGCAGGAATGCAGGCAGGCAACAGCCAAAGCTGGAAAGGGGCAAACTCGGCCCCAAGAGACCGCATCCTCTACCAAACTGCAAGCAGGCTCCCAGTTGCTAACCAATTCTTCCTGGGATCCTAGATGGTTGACATCCACCAGGAGGGTCACAGACAGAGATTAGCTCCTCAGAGGAGACACATGGCACACCTGAGATGGCACTCCCGAGTTGCTGGGACCAGGGAGGTGATAAGATGCACCCCTACCTGGGGCGCTCTCCAAGCACCTTGTCGCCTGAGCTGCTAGGACCTTGGAAGGGCACAAAACGCAGGCCCAACTAAGTCTGTGCCCTTGTGGAGTACCTGAGAACATGAACCTGATCGGCTTATACCTGGAAAGTGCACACATCCCAGGGCCTGCCTTAGATGGTTCTCCAGCAGAACAACCTGGAGCCTGAGCAGTATAGACCAGGAAAGCACACATGCTGTGAGCAGGGGCAAACCCAGTGTGGCCCAGACACCGCAAACACTCCCCACATGCACCAGTGATATTTGTTTGCAGTGTTCCTCCCTCCCCACAGCACAACTGAACAAGTGAGCCTAAATAAATGACCACCTTCGCCCCCTTGTGTCAAGGCGGAAGTTAGATACTGAAGAGACTTGTAAACAGAGGAAGCCAAAATAAACGAAGAAGAGGGAACCGCTTTGGAAGTGACAGGTGCAACAGATTAAAACCCTGTTAGCATTGACTACAGGAGAAGGCGATGGCACCCCACTCCAGAACTCTTGCCTGGAAAATCCCATGTACAGAGGAGCCTGGTAGGCTGCAGTCCATGGGGTCGAGAAGAGTCCAACACGACTGATCGACTTCACTTTCACTTTCCACTTTCATGCATTGGAGAAGGAAATGGGAACCCACTCCAGTGTTCTTGCCTGGAGAATCCCAGGGATGGGGGAGCCTTGTGGGCTGCCATCTATGGGGTCGCACAGAGTTGGACACGACTGAAGCAACTTAGCAGCAGCAGCAGCAGCATTGGCTACATTAGAAGGGGCCTGTAGACCTTGAGAAGAAGTATATGCTGGAACTGAGCTGACCCCACATTGCCCTCAACAACTCCAGAGAAATTCCTATATATATTTTTCTATTATCACTTACAATTTTTAAAAAAAATTTTAAGTTCTTTATTACTCCTTTAATTTTCATTTTTAAAACCTACTCTTACTTTGCGAAAAAAAAGACCCTATTTTTTTTTAAGACCCTATTTTTAAAGCAAATTTCATGTATTTTTTATAACCTTTGCGACTTTGTTTTGTTTTTTTAATATCATATTACCTCTACTCTAGATTTTTAATCTTTGCTTTTTTGGTATTTGTTATCAATTCTGTACCTTAAAGAATCCAATCTTCAGTACCCATTTTTACTTAGGAGTGTGATTAGTGGCTTGAGTGCTCTCTCCCCTTTTGACTCCTTTTTCTCCCCCAGGTCACCTCTATCTCCTCCCTCCCACTTCTCTTCTCTGCTTAACTCTTGTGAA
The DNA here is from genome assembly GCF_029407905.1 of Bubalus kerabau. Taxonomy (NCBI): domain Eukaryota; kingdom Metazoa; phylum Chordata; class Mammalia; order Artiodactyla; family Bovidae; genus Bubalus; species Bubalus kerabau. Next base: position 127,295,592 of record NC_073624.1, on the reverse strand, counting down.
TCTCTTTGGGTGTCCCAGGTGTGGAGAACACTTAGGGAACTGATCACAAGCTAGATTGGTCTCTCTCCTTTTGACTCCCCCTCTTCTCTTCCTGGTCACCTCTATCTCCCTCCTCCCTCTTCTCTTCTCCATGTAACTCTGTGAACCTCTCTGGGTGTCCCTCACTGTGGAGAATCTTTTCACCATTAATCTAGATGTTTGATCATCAGTGCTGTATAGACGGAGAAGTCTTGAGGCTACTGTAAGAATAAGACTGAAAGCCAGAGGCAGGAGGCTTAAATCCAAAACTTGAGAACATCAGAAAACTCCTGACTCCAGGGAACATTAATCAACAAGAGCTCATCCAAAAGCCTTGATACCTACACTGAAACCAAGCTCCACCCAAGAGCCAACAAGTTTCAGAACAAGACTTACCAAGCTAATTCTCCAACAACCCAGGAACATAAACCTGAGCACAAAAATACAGGTGGCCAAAAGTCACACCAAACTCATAGACACCTCAAAACTCACTACTGGAAACATCATTGCACTCCAGAGAGAAGAGATCCAGCTCCACCCACCAGAACACCAGCGCAAGCTTCCCTAACCAGGAAACCTTGACAAGCCACTCGTCCAACCCCACCCACAGGGAGGATCCTCCACAATAAAGAGGAGCCACAAACTTAAGCATACAGAAAGGCCACCCCAAACACAGCAACCTAAACAAGATGAGAAGGCAGAGAAATATTCAGCAGGTAAAGGAACATGATAAAAGCCCATCAAACCAAACAAAAGAGGAGGAAGAGATAGGGAGCCTACCTGAAAAAAAATTCAGAATAATGATAGTAAAAATGATCCAAAATCTTGAAAACAAAATGGAGTTACAGATAAATAGTCTGGAGACAAGGATTGAGAAGATGCAAGAAACATTTAACAAGGACCTAGAAGAAATAAAAAAGAGTCAAATCAATAATGAATAATGCAATAACAGATCAAAAGCTCTCTGGAGGGAGCCAACAGTAGAATAACTGAGGCAGAAGATAGGATAAGTGAGGTGGAAGATAGAATGGTGGAAATAAACAAAGCAGAGAGGAAAAAAGAAAAAAGAATTAAATGAGGACAACCTCAGAGACCTCTGGACAATGTTAAACGCCCCAACATTTGAATCATAGGAGTTCCAGAAGAAGACAAAAAGAAAGGCCATGAGAAAATACGTGAGGAGATAATAGTCAAAAACTTCCCTAAAATGGGAAAGGAAATAGCCACCCAAGTTCAAGAAACCCAGAGAATTCCAAACAGGATAAACCCAAGGCGAAACACCCCAAGACACATATTAATCAAATTAACGAGGATCAAACACAACAAATATTAAAAGCAGCAAGGCAAAAACAACAAATAACTCACAAGGGGATCCCTATAAGGATAACAACAGCTGGTCATTCAACAGAAACTCCTCAAGCCAGGAGGGAATGGCAGGACGTACTTAAAATGATGAAAGAGAAAAACCTACAGCCCAGATTACTGTACCCAGCAAGGATCTCATTCACATATGAAGGAGAAATCAAAAGCTTTACAGACAAGCAAAAGCTGAGAGAATTCAGCACCACCACATTAGCTCTTCAACAAATGCCAAAAGATCTTCTCTAGACAGGAAATACAGAAAAGGTTTATAAATTCAAACCCCAAACAACAAAGTAAATGGCAATGGGATCATATTTATCAATAATTACCTTAAATGTAAATGGATTGAATGCCCCAACCAAAAGACAAAGACTGGCTGAATGGATACAAAAGCAAGACCCCTATATATGTTGTCTACAAGAGACCCACCTCGAAACAAGGGACATGTACAGACTGAAAGTGAAGGGCTGGAAAAAGATATTTCATGCAAATTTGGAGACCAGAAGAAACCAGGAGTAGCAATACTCATATCAGATAAAATAGACTTTGAAATATAGGCCGTGAAAAGAGACAAAGAAGGACATTACATAATGATCAAAGGATCAATCCAAGAAGATATAACAGTTATAAACATATATGCACCCAACATAGGAGCACAATAATATGTAAGGGAAATGCTAAGAAGTATGAAAGGGGAAATTAACAGTAACACAATAACAGTGGGAGACTTTAATACCCTCCAGTACTTTGACCACCTCATGCGAAGAGTTGACTCATTGGAAAAGACTCTGATGCTGGGAGGGATTGGGGGCAGGAGGAGAAGGGGACGACAGAGGATGAGATGGCTGGATGGCATCACTGACTCGATGGACTTGAGTCTGGGTGAACTCCGGGAGTTGGTGATGGACAGGGAGGCTTGGCGTGCTGCGATTCATGGGGTCGCAAAGAGTCAGACACGACTCAGCGACTGAACTGACTGACACCTATGGATAGACCAACTAAACAGAAAATTAGCAAGGAAATACAAACTTTAAATGATACAATAGACCAGTTAGACCTAACTGATATCTATAGGACATTTCACCCAAAACAATGAACTTCACCTTTTTCTCAAGGGCACATGGAACCTTCTCCATGATAGATCACATCCTGGGCCATAAATCTAGCCTTGGTAAATTCAAAAAAATTGAAATCAGTCCAAGCATCTTTCCTGATCACAATGCGTAGGATTAGATCTCAATTACAGGAGAAAAACTATTAAAAACTCCAACACATGGAGGCTGAACAACACGCTTCTGAATAACCAACAAATCACAGAAGAAATCAAAAAAGAAATCAAAATATGCATAGAAACAAATGAAAATGAAAACACAACAACCCAAAACCTGTGGGACACTGTAAAAGCAGTGCTAAGGGGAAGGTTCATAGCACTACAGGCATACCTCAAGAAACAAGAAAAAAGTAAAAAAAAAAACAAAAAACCTAACTCTACACCTAAAGCAACTAGAAAAGGAAGAAATGAAGAACCCCAGGGTTAGTATAAGGAAAGAAATCTTAAAAATTAGGGCAGAAATAAATGCAAAAGAAACAACGGAGACCATATCAAAAAGCAACAAAGACAAAAGCTTGTTCTTTGAGAGGATAAATAAAATTGACAGACCATTAGCCAGACTCATCAAGAAACAAAGGGAGAAAAATCAAATCAATAACATTAGAAATGAAAATGGAGAGATCACAACAGACAACACAGAAATACAAAGGATCATAAGAGACTACTATCAGCAATTACATGCCAATAAAATGGACAACGTGGAAGAAATGGACATATTCTTAGAAAAGTACAACTTTCCAAAACTGAGCCAGGAAGAAATAGAAAATCTTAACAGACCCATCACAAGCACGGAAATTGAAACTGTAATCAGAAATCTTCCAGCAAACAAAAGCCCAGGTCCAGATGGCTTCACAGCTGAATTCTACCAAAAATTTAGAGACAAGATAACACCTATCCTACTCAAACTCTTCCAGAAAATTGCAGAGGAAGGTAAACTTCCAAACTCATTCTATGAGGCCACCATCACCCTAATACCAAAACCTGACAAAGATGCCACACAAAAAAGAAAACTACAGGCCAGTATCACTGATGAACATAGATACGAAAATCCTTAATAAAATTCTAGCAAACGGAATCCAACAACATATTAAAAAGATCATATATCATGACCAAGTGGGCCTTATCCCAGGGATGCAAGGATTCTTCAATATTCGCAAATTAATCAATGTGATACACCACATTAACAAATTGAAAGATAAAAACCATATGATTATCTCAATAGATGGGAGAGAAAGCTTTTGACAAAATTGAACATCCATTTATGATAAAAACCCTCCAGAATGCAGGCATAGAAGGAACATACTTCAACATAATAAAAGCCATATTTGATAAACCCACAGCAAACATTATCCTCAATGGTGAAAAGTTGAACACATTTCCCCTAAAGTCAGGAACAAGACAAGGGTGCCCACTCTCACTGCTGCTATTCAACATAGTTTTGGAAGTTTTAGCCACAGCAATCAGAGAAGAAAAAGAAAGAAAAGGAATCCAGATTGGAAAAGAAGAAGTAAAACTCTCACTGTTTGCAGATGATGTGATCCTCTACATAGAAAACCCTAAAGACTCCACCAGAAAATTACTAGAGCTAATCAATTAATAAAGTTGCAAGATATAAAATTAACACACAGAAATCCCTTGCATTCCTATATACTAACAATGAGAAAACAGAGAAATTAAGGAAACAATTTCATTCACCATTGCAAAGAAAAGAATCAAATACTTAGGAATAAATCTACCTAAAGAAACAGAAGACCTATATATAGAAAACTATAAAACACTAATGAAAGAAATCAAAGAGGACGCAAATAGATGGAGAAATATACCATGTTTGTGGATCGGAAGAATCAATATAGTGAAAATGAGTATACTACCCATAGCAATCTATAGATTCAGTGCAATCCCTATCAAGCTACCCATGGTATTTCTCAGAACTAGAACAAATAATTTCACAATTTGTATGGAAATACAAAAAACCTCGAATAGCCAAAGCAGTCTTGAGAAAGAAGAATGGAACTCGAAGAATCAACCTGCCTGACTTCAGGCTATACTACAAAGCTACAGTCAACAAGACAGTATGGTACTGGCACAAAGACAGAAACATAGATCAATGGAACAAAATAGAAAGCCCAGAGATAAATCCATGCACCTATGGACACCTTATCTTTGACGAAGGAGGAAAGAATACACAATTGAGAAAAGAATCTCTTTAACAAGTGGGGCTGGGAAAACTGGTCAACCACTTGTAAAAGAATGAAACTAGAACACTTTCTAATACCATACACAGAAATAAACTCAAAATAGATTAAAGATCTAAACATAAGACCAGAAACTATAAAACTCTTAGAGGAAAACATAGGCAAAATGCTCTCTGATGTAAATCACAGCAGGATCCTCTATGATCCACCTCCCAGAGTATGGAAATAAAAAAAATAAACAAATGGGACCTAATTAAACTTAAAAGGTTTTGTACAATGAAGGAAACTATAAGCAAGGTGAAAAGACAGCCTTCAGAATGGGAGAAAATAATAGCAAATGAAGCAACTGACAATGAATTAATCTCAAAAATATACAAGAAGCTCATGCAGCTCAATACCAGAAAAATAAATGACCCAATCAAAAAATGGGCCAAAGAACTAAACAGACATTTCTCCAAAGAAGACATACAGATAGCTAACAAACACATGAAAAGATGCTCAACATCACTCATTATCAGAGAAATGCAAATCAAAACCACAATGAGGTACCATCTCACGCCAGTCACAATGGCTGCTATCAAAAAGTCTACAAACAATAAATGCTGGAGAGGATGTGGAGAAAAGGGAACCCTTTTACACTGTTGGTGGGAATGCAAACTAGTACAGCCACTATGGAGAACAGTGTGGAGATTCCTTAAAAAACTGGAAATAGAACTGCCATATGACCCAGCAATCCCACTGTTGGGCATACACACCGAGGAAACCCAAACTGAAAGAGACATGTGTACCCCAATGTTCATTGCAGCACTGTTTACAATAGCCAGGACATGGAAGCAACCTAGATGTTCATCAGCAGATGAATGGATAAGAAAGCTGTGGTACCTATACACGATGGAATATTACTCAGCCATTAAAAAGAATGCATTTGAATCAGTTCTAATGAGGTGGATGAAACTGGAGCCTATTGTACAGAGTGAAGTAAGCCAGAAACACCAATACCGTATATTAACACATACATATGGAATTTAGATAGATGATAATGATGACCCTATATGCGAGACAGCAAAAGAGACACAGATATAAAGAACAGACTTTTGGACTCTGTGGGAGAAGACGAGGGTGGGATGATTTGAGAGAATAGCATTGAAACATGTATATTATCATATTTGAAACAGATCGCCAGTCCAGGTTCAATGCATGAGACAGGGCTTGTGCACTGGGAAGACCCTGAGGGATAGGATGGGATGAGAGTGGGGGGAGGTTCAGAATTGGGAACACATGTACAACCATGGCTGATTCATGTGAATGTATGGCAAAAACCACTACAATATTGTAAAGTAATTGGCCTCCAATTAAAAAAAAATGTGTGAGAAAAAAGATAGGAAGTAGTTCAGCTGCCAAGAGTGGATATTGGTGTCTTTTTCTGTTTTACAATATGTTTTTTATATATAATGTATTTTTTTAAGTTGTTGTTTTTTTTAATGTATTTATTTATTTGGCTGCACTGAATCTTAATTGTGTTGTGTGGGATCTTTGGTTGTGGTGCACAGGCTATGGCGTGCTCAGGCTCATAGCTCCTTGGCCTGTGGGATTTTAGTTCCCTGACTAGGGATCAGACCCGTATCCCCTGCATTGCAAGGCAGATTTTTTAACCACTGCACCAGGGAAGTTCCAGCAATGTTTTTAAAGAAATGGACCTGTGTTTGAAGCTGCTGTGATAAAGGGTTTCTTGGTGTGAGTAGATATGTCTGGGGAGGTGCTTTGTTGCCTTTGCGGGTAACAGCTTGTTTTAGAGCACATCTAAAGCACCACATGGACTTCCCTGGTGGCTCAGATGGTAAAGCATCTGTCTAAAATGCGGGAGACCTGGGTTCGATCCCTGGGTCGGGAAGATTCCCTGGAGAAGGAAACAGCAACCCACTCCAGTACTCTTGCCTAGAAAATCCCATGGACGGAGGAGCTTGGTGCAGGCTACTGTCCATGGGGTTGCAAAGAGTTGGGCACGACTGAGCGACTTCACTTCACTTCACTTCAAAGCACCACAGAGCTCTGTGGGTCATCCTCATTTTATCACTGATTTGTATGCAGAGAAATCTCAGCTTTAGCTGCGTGCATTAAATGTGGGAGAATGGTGTGGGGAATTCATGAACCTTCATGAGAGCTCCACAAAGCTGCTTACCTGCCACCATGACAGAACTCTTACGCGGTGTAGCCAGCCACTGCAGGTCATAATAGCATTGGGGGTATAGTGCGTCATGTCTGATGGGCAGTACCCCTCCGGCTGTGTTCCCTTTGTGGAGTCTTTGGAAGGCACTTGGGTCTGACTGTGCTTTGTGTCTGCAGGCTCGCTTGGAAGTGCACCGGTTTGGGATCACAGGCTATGGAAAAGGAAAGGAGAGAGTCCTGGAACAGGAACGTGCCATTATGCTGGGTGCTCGGGTGAGTGGCTGCCTCTGCCTTCCACCCCCAGCTGGGTTACGGCAGAGGGGAACACCTGACCAAGGCAGGATGAGGGATGCTGGGAAGTGTTTGCAAGATAAAAAATGATAAGTGTACTTTCTCGTTTCAGCCTCCGAAAAATAGTTATGTGAATTACAAGGTTTTGCAGGAGCACATCAAAGAAAAGAAGGCAGCAAAGGAAGAAGAAAAGAGAACGGTAGGTGTCATAGCCTCTCTATTAAACTAGAATGGAAAGATGGTGTCAGTCTGCCGCAGTGCAGCACTGGACCCCTCTGCTTGGAAAGCAGTCTAGGCAACAGCAAGCCTAGGGTTAAATAACCGTTCTGTCTACTTCTTTGAGTCAGCTGCATTTTGTGATACCAGCCACGTAATCTGACTCATTTACATGAAAGGTTTGCTTTGAAATGGCCGACTCCTGTTCAGGTACTTTGAGCTACTTTGATCCTTTTGCTATATCAAGTTGTTTCTTTTGCCTTTTGTGTTGTATAGAACATATGGACTTATGACAAACCACAAGGGTATGTGGATGTTATGTTCCCTCCCTTTTGCTTAAAATGGAAGGTTTGACCTTTCTGCTGTTCATTTTCTCTGAATGGCCTTTCACAGTCTTGAAAGGGTTTTAGGATGAAACTTTGAATCAGTTACGTTTAATGTGCCTACCTGAAAAAATATTAAAAATAAATGGTATCTCTGTGGCTTTTGGTGACAGATCTCTTGCCTTTTTTTGAATCTCCATTATCCATTATGGATACATATTTTTTCTTTGATTCTGAAATCAGGCCAAGGACACAGATATTTTCAAGAAAAAGAAGAGGAAAGGGCAGGAAGACAGGTAAGTGATAGTTAGGCACTGGGGTGGAATGATTTGGATAAACCTTTTGGTTAGTTCTGAAGGTGATACCTTGAATGGATGTGGTGTTTCTAGCCTGGTGCAGCGCTGCCCTATCTTTTATCCTAAATCAGGCCCTTGAGGGGGGAATACAGGATTTAGTGAATTGTCCAAGATGAGGTGACTCCCTCAGAATTGAATAAGGAACCTGTTTTCAAGCACCAGACATGTGCAGTGACTGATGGAAAAGCTGGGACTGAAGTTTCCAACAAGACCTCTGTTCCCTCCTAAGAGAGGTACTGCTGGTTCAGCATGACTGGCCGGGGTCTGTGCTGCCTGCCTGTCCACAGCCACACGAGGGAGAGCACTGGGGTTTGAGTAGTAGAACCTTGATTTTCTGCCATTCTGCTTATTTCTTAGCTTTCATTCAAGTACCTCTTTCTCTCTTCTGAAATTACTGTTTCAAAATCTACTTTTGTCTACAGCTGGAAGCTGATCAGTTGTTTCTGGCTGTGTGGTCTGTCTTCTGTGTGCTGGGCACATAGATGTGGGGGGTACAGCCATGAGCACATTGAGGGTCTCTGCCCTGGAGGAGCTTACATTTTAGGGCGGGAGACACATTAAAACCTATAAACAGATATATAGGGCTTGTCAAGTCTGGGCAGGCTTCGTGAAAGTGTTAGTCTCTCAGCTGTGTCGATTCTTTGCAGACCCCATGGACTGTAGTCCACCAGACTCTTCTGTCCATGGGATTCTCCAGGCAAGAATACTGGAATGGGTTGCCATGCCCTCTTCCAGGGGATCTTCCCAACCAGGGATCGAACCCAGTTGCAAGCAGATTCTTTACCATCTGAGCCACCAGGGAAGCTGGCAGTCTTAGTGAGGAGGTTGAAGTTTAGCACAGTATGAGGGAATGTCACTGAGGGTGGACTGGTGTGTTGTTCTAAGGAAGCCATATCTGAGTCTTGAGAACTGAATAAAGAGGAAGATCTGGAAAGACCTGGTAGCAGATTATTCAGGGTAGAAGAAGCCAGTGGAAAGGCCCTGAGGCAGGAGGCAGTTCAGGGACCGCAGGAAGGAGGTGGTACTACATTGGGTCGGGGGCCATGCCTGGGAAGAGCTGAGAGTTCACAGGAGCAGACCCAGGTGGCCTGGTTGTGGTGCTGGAATCATTTGTTTAAAGCTTGATTATAGTAATTTTCTCTCACTTTAAATGTAGGAAATCAAAAAAGAAGAAGTCTGCTCCAAGTATTTTGTCAAGTGGACAGATTGGACAGGTTGGAAAATTCAAAAATGGGACATTGATTCTGAGCCAAGTTGATATCAAGAAAATAAATTCTTCCAGAGTGGCTAAATGACGTTATTTTATAAAATAGAGGAATGGGAAAGTGCCAAATGGACCGAAACTGGACCCCTACAAGACTTCCAGATTATTCTTATTTATTTTGTATTTCACAGACTTTTTTATCTTAAGGAAAAGAAATAATTAATTTCTAGCTGCTGAAGTATCTGTCTTTTTATGATAACCACATTGGGCCAACTGCAACGTGAATCTGAAGTCGAATTGTTGAGAAGAATGTTTAAAATTCTTCAGCGAGGTTCACTCAAGTTTCACTTTCACTGGTGCCTTGTGCGTTTACTTGTAGATATTTCATAATTTTACAGATTTGTAGATGCTAATAATTAGCTTAAAATTGGTTTATAATTTTCTAAAAATGTTTAATCATGAAAGAATTAAGAATGTGATAATTTGTCAGTTGTTTTGTGGGAAAAGCAGTTTACATTTTCAGCCTACCTAAGGTGTATAAAATCTACTTTGTAAGAAGCTGTATAAATAAAACACAACTTTTTGATAAAAATGAACATGACTATTAAAAAACACAACCAATAAGTTAAATGTTATCTCCTTCAGAGTCATCCCTTGGGGCAGCCATACACATATGCTTGAATAGTACTGCCCTTATTGAGTGTATTGGAACTTCCTAAAGCTTGTGACACTTAAAAAAGAGGTCTTCATTTTTGGCTGTTTTTTTTCCCCCCACTGTCCAAAAATTCAGATCTAAACCTAATAAATAATAAAGTTTTGGGGAAAACAGAGGGGTACTTTTCACCACTGGCTGACTCTCTTAAGTGACTCATAAGTTGACTTGGAAGGCATTTACATTGTTCAAAATATATTTTCAATTGAGGCAAAATTGGAAATGTTTTGTTAAACACTGGAAGTATTTTTTTTTTTTCTGGTTTATTTTGAAAGGCAGTCTTCATTAGGGTCTATATTTTGGTGGATTTATTTTAATTAGTTCATTTTGGGCTGAGCTGAGTCTTCTGTCCCTGCATTGTTGCCTGTAGGCTGCTCTCTGGTTGCGGTACAAGGGTTTCTCAGTTGTGCTGGCTTCCTGTTGCAGAGCATGGGCTCTAGGTGCATGGGTTCAATAGTTATGGAGTACAGTCTTAGTTGTTCTACTGCGTATGGGATCTTCCCGGACCAGGGATGGAACCATTGGCAGGTGGATTCCTAACCACTAAGACCACCAGTGAAGTCCTTGGTAGTTAAATGTTTTTATTTTTCTTTTTTCTTTTTTTTTTTTTAAGAAAGTGTGAAACAGTTGTGTCCGACTCTTTGCGACCCCATGGACTGTAGCCCACCAGGCTCCTCCGTCCATGGGATTTTCCAGGCAAGAGTGCTGGAGTGGGTTGCCATTTCCTTCTCCAGGGGATCTTCCCGGCCCAGGGATCGAACCTGGGTCTCCCTCATTGCAGGTGGATGCTTTACTGACTGAGCTACCAGGGAAGCCCACCAAACATGACAAAGCCCTAGGAAAAATCTGAGGAGCTGGAAATGACCTACTGGAGTGGGTACCCGGTCAGTTTAACTCCTTTTCTTATTGATAGGGAGCCAGGAAACCCAGCAGTCCCACCTCACCCCACCTCCCATGAGCCTTTGTGGCTCAGATAACTCAGCACTTGGCCCAACTCTCGACCAGAGTCCCAGGCTAGTCAGTTCTGGAAAAGCATGCAAGCTCCTAGTGTAAACTGCTTTCCTTGTTTCTTGTTTCACCTTTTAATTTATGGAGTAAATACAGAGGAGCCATGTAACCACTGGGTGCTCTGGAAATAGTCAGGTCTAAGGGTGACAGGCAAGCCTGCATGATCAGGACTGATGGTCACGTGTAAGACCATGCTGCTTATTTCCCCATTCAGGAGGCTTCCTCCAGCAAGGCTAGCAGCAGAGAGAAGTGACAGTGGAGAGCAGTGCTGCCATGGAAGGAGCCCGCGCTTGGGGGGAGCTTAAGTGCTTCCTTGCTATGTCTTGCATACTCAGCGCCCTTCCCCCTTCACAGGGCGTCTCCCTGACCATGGATACACCTGGGTGGATCGGTCCTGGTGCCATACAACACTACCACCTGCCCTTAATCCCAGGCACCCCCTTAGGGAATTCTTGATTCCCGTCCCCACAGCGCTTGGCCTTGTGGACAAAGAAGAAAGTAGAGAGCACAGCTGTGTTTCACTAAACCAAGGCTCTTGCCCGGGCAACAGTAGGCACCAGCTTGCAGAGGTAACTGACCCTGACCGGCAAGTGGAGGCAGGGCTACAGTCACCCAGGGGGCAGGGAGGAGTCTGTTCCCAGGTGGTTACCCAGACGTCTCCGGTGCTCCGTGTCCCGTGTCGGTGGTAAATTGACAAGTGCGGGAACCCTGGACAGAGAAGGGCCTTGGCAACCTGAAGCTCAGGTCTTCCACACCCCGCCCCCCAGGGGATGGAGTCTGGATCAGGGATGCTGGGGTGGGGGGGTTGATGGAGTCCAGGCAAATGGTGAGGGTCTGTGCAGCTCCAGGACCAGCCAGCCTGGCTTGTCTCAGCTTCCCTCTCTGTGAGTCTGGAGGAGCCTCTCCCTAAACTTGAGGGGAAACCTGTGTGTGGCACAGGGCGTGGACTGGTGGGCCCTGCCATGTCCCTGCAGACCCTCTGCCAAGAGCGCTGAGGTACCTGCTTCAGCAGTGAGCTCTTCTCAGGGATGCCCGCCCCCTGTAACGTCCCAGGCAGTGATGACTGACGTCCCAACACTGGGTAACTGAGCTGAATGGCCGAGGCCTTTGCTGGGTCTCCCTTGGCCAGATTCTGCTTCCTTCTCTTTGTGTTGATGCCAAGAGCTCCCTCTAAGAGATGTCCTGCCCTCTGCTCTCAGAGTCCACAACTGGCCCTGAAACCTGGCTAAACCACTTGGTGGTCCGGCAGGTGACAGAAGGCTGAGACCAGGTCGCCAGCTGTGGGAGCATGGGAGACAGCTGTTCTTGGGAAGCACAATTTGAGAAAAGACAGTTTTCAGTCAGACACCAGGCTCAGTCTGTGGGTGAAGGGGCTGGTCAGTCTCCTTCATCCTCCCAGGTCAATTAGGACATTTTCCCCAAATCCTAGTTAGCTTCCACTTGCAGCCCATGACCCACTTTTCATTCATGAATTTATCTCAACTATGTGTTAACTCTTACCAATTACTTGCGAAAATGAGTTTCATGAGCTGTTTGAGATGGTACCTTATAATTGAGAGTCATATGGTGCTAGTGGTAAAGAACCCACCTGCCAACGCAGGAGACAGAAGTGAGTTCGTTCCGTGGGTCAGGAAGATCCCCTGGAGAAGGGCAGGGCAACCCACTCTAGTATTCTTGCCTGGAGAATCCCATGGACAGAGGACCCTGGCAGGCTACAGTCCATGGGGTCACAAAGGGTCGGACCCGACTGAAGCGACTTAGCACACAGCATATTTACCTCATGATTTCCTGAGCATAATCACCTCATGATTTCCTGAGCACATTGACCTTGGGCCTCCCCGGGCCCCCACCCCATCCCACTGCAGCCTCTGCCCCATCCAGCTGGCACTTAGGCAACTTTGAAGAGAGGCAGACCTTGCTGCTGATCAGTAAGCACAGATCAGACCTTGTCTTTCAGCTGTTGGCAGTGTCAAAAGAATTTATTTCAAATCTGCTTAAGGTTGTGGTAAAACTCAAGTTTTCCAAAAGGCGATACACAAAGTCCAACCAACCCCCGAAGACCAGAAAGCACAGTGTTTGCAATTCAAAAAATACAAACGCTTGGCATACCAATACAAAAATTAGAAAAAAGTTGCATACCGTCCCCCCACCTCCCTCCTCCGGGTTTCCAGTGGAATGTGAACACCAACGGGACCAAGAGCTGCCACCCTATGGCAGCCGCTCCCGACAGACAGGGGCGCGGTGGGGGAGGAGCGGGGGAGGGGGAAAGCAGGGTAAAGACAGACAGGAAGACGGAGCTTCCGTCATCGACAGCTAAACAAGGACACGAAGCTTTTTGCTACTTTGAAAATTCCTTTGCCAACATTAAACACACATCTCTCATGCTTAATACAACAGCTGAGTGTGAAAGCAGCAATTCTACATCATGCATTTAATGTTTTCTGCTTTGCTCACTCTGCACTTCCTCTTGGTGCTGAGAAAACCCCGGGGCCTGGGACGTCCAGTCACCACTGAGGAGTTGGAAGGGCCCTTCCCTAGCTGCAGCCTCACCCAGGAAACACCCACTGTGCTCCTGTGTCCACAACTGCCAGCAGTCACTTTTCCAGACCCGAAGCCTGTCTTGGATTCTCTCCTTGGAGGCTTCCTGAGGTCCTAGTCTGGGGAGTGGCACCCAGGAGCTCTCTGGGTCTCCCAGCACCCGGGCCAGGCAGCCTTCCGCTCCTGTTGAGAGAAAGCAATGCCTCCTGGCTTAAAGACTTGGCTGCAGTCTCAGCTCCCAGCTACTCTGACTCGAGTCAACATCATTCATCAGGAAACCATTGAGCCCCACCCCCCACAGCAGATGGTGCAGGTGAGTCCCAACCCGTGTGGACACTGGGCCCCCCACCTTTTAGGCCAACCTGCCTTCCAGATGGTAGCTTGGTTGTATGCCTTCTCATGCTTAGATGTTGGTTTTCAAAACCATTCCTTCTGCGGAGATCTTTGAAAACAGGAGAAACATTGTCAGCTGAAGGTGCCCTTAAAAGAGAGCTAAGATAACCGCAAAGGCAGGAAGGCGGTCACTCTTTCCATGTTTCAAGGCAGCTTCTGCAGGCAGATGCAGTGCTTCACACCGTGCCATCAAAGCAGGCCATTCTGAGAACAGGAGCGCTTGTCCTGTCTCCTCCGTGCTCAGGTGAATCTGGTTTTACGCACTCCTGGCCAGGCAGCTGTGTAATCAACATGTGCTCCTGGATGGAAGACATGTCAGACGAGGCTCAGGAAAGTCACCGCGCAGGCTCTGTCCTCCAAGTGTGAACCGTTGGCCTGGACTCAGTAGATGCAAGTCTCCACTTTGTTCTTGAAGAAGCGTTAGTCTACGATCATCACAACACACCAGATGAGGTAGGTTAGTGTGACCGCGCCCACATGCAGGTGGGGAGACTGAGGCACAGAGAGACTGAAGAGGTTTGGCCCCACCCGTACTGGGTTGAAAGAGAGGCATTTCTGATGGCTGAGCCTGGCATTCTCCCCCAAACCCACTCTTCTCTGTTTTATAGTCCATTTAAAGTTCAAGCCGTGGATCAATGAATGTGACTGATGAATAGCCAGGAGCTCCTGGCTTGCTTGAGAAAGAAACACTGTGGTTTCCAGGATTTGCATAGGCCTTAAGTAGCTTCCTGATGATGCCTGATTTGATGTTTTCACCAGTTGAAGGCCACACACCTACTAAGACGTTCCTGTAGCTTCTAGTCAGAAGTGGGCTGGGAAGAATGTGGATGCAGAGTGTTGCTTTCTGGGAATGGTGGTGGGTTGGAGACCCTTCAGAAATACAAAGTGAGACCTGACGGGCTGGCTTCAGTGAGAGGCTCCCCCATTTTCCTGCCCTGTCCTTTCTGGCAGGACACTGCAGACTTGGGAAGGCCTGGTCATGGGTGTTAGGATGAAGCCCACAGGTTTGTGGTTCAGGCTTTCTGGGGACCACAGCATGGACGCCCCACACACCACTCTGCGTGTCGACCAATGACCAACTGCTAGCATAACCCAGTGGTTCTCAGCTGGGGAGTCCCCTGGGCATACTTGGCAATGTCTGTAGATCCTTTTAAAGCTTTTTTTTTTTTAATTAGTTTTTTTTAAAAATATATTTTATGATGTATTTTTGGCTGCACTGGGTCTTTGTTGCTGTGTGCGAACTTTCTCTGGCTGTAGCGAGTGGGGGCTGCTCTCTAGTTGTGGGGTGCAGGCTTCTCACTACACTGGCTTCTCGTTGCAGAGCATGGGTTCTAGGGTGTGTAGGCTTCTTGGGCTTAGTTGCCCTGCGGCATGTGGGATCTTCCCAGACCGGGGATTGAACCCGTGTCCCCTGCATTGGCAGGTGAATTCTTAACCACTGGACCACCAGGGAAGTCCTGTAGACACTTGTAGGTGTCACAGCTAACTTGGGGCACTACTGGCGTCCACTGAGGGGAGGTCAAGGATGCTTCTAAGCAGCCTATGGTGCATAGGACAGGCCCCCGCTGTGCCAAATGTCAAGAGTGCTGAGACTGAGAACTCCTGGCATCACCCACAGCCTTGCAATAGTTTTTCAGTGTTGACGTACTGAGTGCTTTGGAGTTTGTATGTGGATACGATACCTCACAGCCGGCAGCAGCTTCATCTATAAGCAACCTACTCACCTGTTCTGAAATGCGCCTTCTCCGGGGACTAAGCCTTTCAACTGAGGCTTGGATGCAAATATCCCTGGAAGAAGTACACACGGCTCCAGCATCCTGGTCCCTTCCTGAGAATGCTCTGGTAGGCAGAGGGCAGGGGCACCAGAGGGGCAGGGGTACCTGAGGGCGCTGTCGAAACGACAGAGTACGTATAGCGCTGAAGACTCATCCTGGACTATGTACAGTTTGATGGGTTTCAGGTTGGTTACTCTGTGCGGCAGGTGGGATCGTTATTTCCCCAAATAGGACAGAGCAGGAAAAGCGGCTGTGTGTGATGTCTTACCTTGCTTTAAATTAGGAGCTTGGGTGCTATGCAGTGAGATGCTATTGGATAAATTTTAAGGAGATTAATTCTAAAAGGAAAGGCATACACTTTGACCAAACCTGCTCACTAGCAAAGAACAAACTGCAGATCTATGTGGCTGGGGCATTATTTACAATGAAATGGAACTTGACATCTTAAATTAGTTTGAATGCCTTTCTCACTGAAACTGCTCAATAGACAAACACCAAGTTATCCTTCAACCAAAGCATCATCTTGATACCACCTTATGTACAGAGATGACACCATGTTGTAAAGGAAAGGGAATCTGATGGCAGATGAGAACCCCTGCAGTAGCTCTGAACCCCAGGCTTCTTGAGAGCATAACACAAACCATGAGTTGTTGTTGAGTCCCTCCTTCATTCTGTTGGTCCCTCAAGAACATGTGGACCTGCCTTCTCCCTGTGGTCCATTCTTGCTTCTAGAAGTTGTTTTGTGCTGAGGACAGGAGAGTGGCTGTCGGACCACCTGAGCGGTGCTCGGTTTCAGCTGTATTGCTTCTGGCCCCGGAGGAGCTGGGAAAGGCAGGTGCTCGCCTGCTCCTGCACTCACAGGGCCTTGGGGCCGCTGCTGCTGCTGGTGGGAAGGAAGTCATGTTATTCCTCAGGAGGCCTTCCTCCTCCCTTGCCCATCTCCCTCTGACCCAGATACTGCTCTCCCAAGGGTGCCACCAAGTGCAGGCTGATCCCAAGGAGCTCCTCCCCGAAGACGCAGAGCCTGGGTTGCAGGGTCACCCAGCTTCGATGATCCTGGGAGCTCCCAGCCTCTCACCCAGACTCCACTGAAAGGAGCCACTTCTATCGGGCCGTCTGTGGCCGCCTTCCCAGCCACACCTCACTCCCAGCTCACTGGGCTTTTCTTTCCCCAAAGATACTCCAGTGCCGATGCCTCTGGACCTGCCGGCCTCGGCTTCCTGCCCCGGGAAGGCAGGGGCTCCTCTGGGGCCTCCAGTCTTCAAGAACTTTCCCCACCCTCCACGTGGAGTCCCCCAGAACCGTGGCCCCGGAGTGAGATGAAAGGATGCTGGGGGCGGAGAAGAGACAGGCAGCTGCGAGGATGCGGATGCCGTGTGCGTCGCTTGCTGGGCTCTGGCTGGAGCTTTGCGGGGTGCGGGGCACCTCCGTGTGCCCTGGGAACCACCTGCTGGATGGAAAGGAGGAGGCTGGACCTCGACTGAGTGGGTGGCTGCTGGGACCTGGGCAGCAGGGGCTTAGACAGCACCAGAAGACTCCTGCAGACGTGGGCGGCCAGTCTTCCTGGCCACCTTGGTGGGCACAGTTGGGCTGGCAGTCTTCGTCTGGGAGCAGGGGCTTGAGGTAGGATTGTCACATCTGCTGAATAGAGGCTAGTAGGATCTGCACAGCACTGGCCGGGCTGACTCCGAAAGCAAGTGCAGCGTCTAAACGAGCAGGTAAGACCAAGTAGACACAGTCAGTGCCGGTTTACGGGCTAAGTTTTATAAAAATCCAAGCCAGCAAATAGACAAGTTACTCCTCGACCTCAAAAATAATGCTTGATAAAATATATTCTTTTAAAAAGGAGAGAGAAAGGCTTACTACCAGTTGGACAGGGAGGTGGCAGGCAACAAGGAAGAAGAGACGGGGAGGAGAGCAGAGGGGCGCAGCTGGGCTCAGACCCTGGAGCAGGCTCTTTTCGACAGGCGGACTCCAGGGAGAAGGTTAGCATTCCCAGCAGGGAGGGGCGGGCTCATCCCGGAGCCCACGGCAGCCACGTGGAGCCCTCACACCGAGGAATGGTGAAGGCCAGGAACACAGCAGCGTCCACTGTTTCCTGACTTCTGCAGAGTGCTGCCCGCCCCAGGGCACAGCCTCCCCTGCCATTGGGCCACTCCTTGTTATCACGATGCTGTCATGGTGGCCGTGGATGGTCTCAAGTGATGGTGGACTGAGTATAACAGGCTTCCCCAGGGCCTCATGTCTCAGGAATCTGAGAGCCTCACAGCTCAGAGGAGTAACTCGGGTTTGCAGCTAACTTCTGGGGGAGCCATCTCCTGAAAAAAGCCATCACCAGGTGGAGACTCAGCACACAGTGATTCAGATTCCAGGGTTTTGTGTTTAAGAACTGAGTGAATGAATTTTAGGAGACTGGTGTGTGTGGGCGCACGTGTGAGTGAGGGGGTGGGGAGGGGAGAGAGACTGGTTGATTAATGAAGGACCTAAGGAAACTGTTTGAAAAAGTTCTCAACAGTTCAATGGGAGCAGCAAAGAGCAAGATGAATAATTAACGTCCCTCTCTGTGCATCCTGGCTTCGTCTGCAAGTGGCGTAACACACTGAATATGCCAGAACTGAAAACCTGAAGGATGACACTTCCTGGCAGAGATGGGAGCCGGCACCCTTTGTTCTCTGAAGTGGTGCATCCAGCAAAGACTTGACACCAAGGATACAGGATTCCCGAGTGTCCCCTGACTCCTGCTCTCAGAATGCTCATCACAGGATCTGCTCTCCCCTTGCCCCCCCACCCCGCCCCCTGCAAAAGACAAGCATTGAAAATAGAAGGCAGGAAACCAAACAAAACCCCAGATACTTCCTCGCTGTCTTGACAAATGTCCTTCGTGTCTGTAATGCCCGGTGGAACGACAGGAAGCACCCATGTTCACCACCCTCTGTGGCCTCAGTGAGCATGGCCTGCAGACATTCTCCATCCCTCAAAGAAAGCAGGTCTCTAAGATGCTCAGCGGCTGCTGGGTTGCACCCAGGATGTGGCTGTGCTCCCTCAGGGGTTATGTGAGTGCAGTGAGGGATGGCCACGCAGAGCAGGACCTGGCAGCCTAGTTGCCTGACAGCTTTGGCCGCCCCAGGTTTGTTGGCACTTCCAGTCCCGTGTGCAGAGTGACCTGGAAAAGAAGATGTGGTGATCAGGGGCAGAGCGGCCCTGCGAGCCCCCAATGCACACAGCTCAGCAACCGTGCCCTGCCCTCTGCTCCAGGATCACCAAGGGCAGTGGCCCGGCTTTTCTGTGTTGTGGAATCTGCTATTTATCATGCTTGGCATCACTACCATCAGGCCCAGGAGCTTGCTCCGAGGAGCTGTGCACAGCTCTTTCCTCACAGTGAGAACTGCGTATTGCCTGGTTCCCATGCTGCCCCAGCCTGCAGGAGCCTCGGCAAGGCTGAGGTTCTTTGCTGCAGGAGGAATTTGGCTCAGGATTTATATTTGTTTCTGCTTTCTTTCCTTTCCTACATTTGTTTTCTTAACCCTGTGTAAGAACAGCTCATACTTCAGGCTGCCTCAGAGCTCTTTTGCAAATGAATGGAGATACAAATCAATCAAGAGCTTCCCAGGTGGCACTAGTGGTAAAGAACCCATCTGCCAATGCAGGAGACATAAGAGATGTGGGTTTTATCCCTGGGCTGGGAAGATCCCCTGGAGAAGGGCATGGTAAGCCACTCCACTATTCTTGCCTGGAGAATCCCCATGGACAGAGGAGCCTGGCAGACTATATATCCCATAGACTCTCAAAGAGTCAGACACCTCAGAGACTGAGCACACACATGCATTGGTTGATTTGTGCGTGAGTAGATGCTAAGTTCCTTCTGTCGTGTCTAATTCCTTGCAACGCCATGGACTATAGCCAGCCAGGCTCCTCCTCTGACCATGGGGATTCTCCAGGCAAGAATACTGGAGTGGGCTGCTCACTTCTTCTCCAGGGGATCTTCCTGACCCAGGGATTGAACCTACATCTCCTGCATTGGCAGGTGGATTCTTTACCACTGCGCCACCCCACAAATCAATCAATAAAGGATAATACTCAAAGTCAGTGGACACCTTGAAACAGGGCTTTGCCCCCAACCCCATACTTCCCAGGGGAGGAGCCGTCTGTGGGAAACAAAGGCTGGCACACTACCCACACTTTCCACACTCCCCTCTGTCCTTCACACCCTCATGGGGCTCCTGAGAAGGTGTCCCCCCAGGACTGGACTCGGCCCTGGGAGGATGCTGGCTTTCTGAGGGAACCAGAGGGGCAGGGATGGGATGCGGGTAAATCCTTAGGCGTGGTCTCTCCCCAACTCTCCCTCCTCTTGGAGGAAAGCCACATGAGGCCCAGCACACACCTGGGCACCAGGGCCCTGCAGGACAGGAGGCACCGACTTGCCTGTCTGGCAGCTTTCCCAGAACATGTCATCAGGACTTGCCCGCCTCCTGCACCCTCGCTGCCCCTCCGTTCCCCTGCTTGTGCACAAAGAGCCACGTTAGAGCCTCTGCTGCTTTCAAGGAGCCAAGTAAGGATTCATCACGCCGGAGGAGACTGTCTCCAGGCGCGGCCCAGGTGGGCAGTAAGTAAGCTCCTGGCTGGGCAGCCGTCGGCTTCTTTAGAGCCGTCTTTGTCCAGTACACCTTGGAGGCCCACGGGCAGTGGGGGTTGGGGCCAGCAAGGGGCCCTGGCCCGGAAGGTGCGCAGTACCTGAACGTTGCGGTTGAGGCTGAGGGCCGGCATGAAGACCCCGTCCACGTGGCTGAAGGCCGTGGGGCCCTGCTGCTGCCCGTTGATGAAGAACGTCAGAGTGTGCTTATTCAGGTCCAGCAGCACACCCACGGTGGCCCCCTTGCACACACCGCCTTCGGTCCTGGGGAGAGAAGCCGGGGTGGAGGTGAGGACAGGAGGATCAGCTGAAGGCTGCTGGGGACCCCCTCGCCTGGAAACACAGTGGAGCAGGGAGCCGGTCATGCCCCAGAGCCCGCCGTAGAGCAAAGGACCACAATCGGGACCCTCGTGGGGGATGTTGGGGCGCTGCATCTCATGGTGGTTTGGATTCGCATCCACTGGGCGGGGCGAGTCTCTGGGTGGGCGTCACCCTCCTTCCCGGGGGTGGGCGGGCCGAGTCCGTTAGACTCTCTCCTCCCTTAGCTGAGGTGGAGGTCCGCCTTGACACAGGCGGCTCTGCTCTGATCAGAAAACCGTTTTTTGTCCTTTCCTGATGGGGAACGAGCTGGTCAGCTGGAGAGCTGGTCAGCGGATGGTGGGCTGACAGCACGGGAAACGGCGAGGAGTGCTGGGTGGGTGTCGTCAGAGGGCGGAGCAGGACCCGGGGCGGGACACTGCTGGTGGGAGTGCGACTTGAGAGTGGGCCTGTGGCGCTGTTCAGACACTGACCAACAGGTGGCGGTAAGGACCTGCCTGAGGCACAGGAAGGAGGCCCACCCAGCGCCTCCCCCGGGTCTCCTGGCCCAGCCCAGCCCCCTCTCCACCCTTCCCCTAGAACTGGAGCCTGGGTCCTGAGTTAAACCCTGACACCATGCCTAATTAGCCCCAAGACTTGGACATTAACCTTGAGCCCTGATCTCATAATCTGCCAAATGGTGATAACAATCAAACTTTCCTGAGGCCCAAACGAAATCCCATGAGCCAGGTGCTTCCCACAGCACAAAGTAGGCTGTTGATAGATGCTCTTTGTTGTCACCCCCACCCCAGGGTATCTAGGCTTCCGCTTGGCCTGAGCAAGCAGAGAGGGCGCTGCTGGGCCTGGACCCAGCCCCCGGGTGGCATGTGAGCAGACGGCCGGGCAGGCGCAGGGCCAGGCCGCCCAGCCCCAGGGGAGGAGCTGCCTGCTGTCACCCCAGACCTGTGGAGAGGGGGTCACAGCTGCCGAAAAGGCCGACTAGGGGTCCCATCTGCCTTCAGCCCCCGGGGACCCTTCAGCAAGTCCCTGTCCCAGGCCAGGACTCCTGGGGCCATCTGCAGGAGCACTGAGGTGGGCCTGGAGCTCTGAGAGCCCCTGGAGTTGACCCAGCCCAGCGCTGCAGCCCAGGGGGGTTGGTTCCTCGGCGCCTCTCGCCTCTCCCAGCAGGGGTGACGGCCCTCAGCAGACTGGGAAGGAGACCCCACAGTGAGGAGGTGGCTTGGAGGGCCACAACCCTCCAGTACTGGGGCCAGGTTCTCCCTCAGGATTCGAGTTTCCCGTGTCTGGCTTGGTGGCCCCACTCTCCCAGGCCAGCCTCAGGGCAAGGCAGCGCTGGGGCTGTCCGGGTCAGAGCCGGCCACAGTGAATGCCCTGGGGCACTGCACCCCCTCCCTGCCTGTTTCAAGGCCCTGTGGTTGTGTGTGGGGAGCTCCGTGGTGACTCAGGCTGGGCTGAGGGGTGTGGAGGAAAGTGGAGCAGAGCCTGGAGGAGAACTGGAGCCCAGGGCTGGTGAGCCTGGCCTCGGGGCTCGCTGAGCAGCCTGCACACCCACCAGCTCCACACTCTGTCATATGCTCCCATCTGGGCTGCAGGCCAGCGGTCATGTCTCCCTGGGAACTGGACACCAAAGTGGTCAAGGACACTGCCCCCCACCGCGTCCTGATGAATTTGGGAAGGGCAGGAGGACCCGGACCCCAAGCCTCGTGTCGGGGGAGGGCGGGGGGCACGCACCTGTTGGTGTGAGAGTTGCAATGCATGAACCAGCTGCGGTTGTTGTCCACGTACATGGCCCAGGCCTTGTCGTCCTTGCCCAGCATCATGTCCTTGACCACGCTGGCCCTGGCCACCCCAAAGGCGGGGTCCGGGTGGTTGTCATACCGGTCCACGTGCAGCTCCCAGTAGTGCGCGCCCTTGGAGAAGGCCGCCGTGCCCAGCACCACCCGGTCGTCATAGCTGCTGCAGGTGGCTGTCTGATTGTCGTTGGACAAAATGATGTCCCGGTGCCCAGAGTTGGGGTCAAACGTGAACCAGGCCACTGGAAAGGAAGGGGCGGGCGAGAGGGGCAGGGTTGGGGTGAGCTTGCCGGCAGCCTCTGACCTGGGCTTGCAGACGGACTCACTGACATCTCTCAGGAAGTGCGCACATGGGGTTGAGTGTTCTTCCCTGCTCAATTCACACACGCATGCACGCACATACACATTCATGCTCTCTCCTCTGTGTTCATCCATGTGCCCAATCCCATGACCCCAGCTGGGCCAAGTACACAGACATCCAGGCCCCCACCTACATGCTCTCATGGAATCTTGGTTTCTACAGCACTCATGCACATTTTGGGTGCTGTTAGGAGTGAGGATATGCATCCAGCCCCGCGTCATGGGAGAGAGACTTGAGAGGCAGAGAAGTGAAGTGGGGTCACCAAAGCTCCCGCGCTCTGTTCTCCACCCACAGCCTGCTGGCAGGTGAGGGCTTCTAGGGGCACACAGCTGGGGAGCCCACCCCTGGGACAGCACCATCTGCTCATCCCTGGGGGGCGGTTCAGGCTGTCCTGCGTTCCTCAGGGCAGCCAGAGGATGGGCTGGGATAAGTGAAAGTGCTAGTTGCTCAGTCACGTCCAATTCTTCGTGACAGTATGGACTGTAGCCCACCAGCCTCCTCTGTCCATGGGCTTCTCCAGGCAAGACTATTGCAGTGGGCATGCCCTCCCTCCAGGCAATCTACCTGACCCAGGGATCAAAACTGCGTCTCTTGTGTCTCTTGCATTGCAGGTGGATTCTTTACCCGCTGAGCCATCAGGGAAGCCCTGGGACAAACATTGACAGTAACACAGGGCTGGTACCCTCCAGGGACCCCTGAGGCCTGATAGGTACGTGTTCGATGTAGCAGACCAGACTCTACATCACCCCTCGACGCTTAGGATTCACATGATCAAAATCCAGCGGAGTGTGGATGTGCTCTGATTGCCTGAATCCTGAAAGGACACAGCGAGGTCTGCAGCACTCAGATCTGAGCTCTGGTACGGGGTGCTCGAGGGGCAAGTTCCTCCTGGCAGCCTCCTGCCTTCTTTTCTCTGGGACATCCCACCCACTCTTGGCCCCTTGGAAGTGAGACTACACAGGGAGTGTAATCTCCCTGTGCCTCTCAGCCTCCAGTCTCACTTTCCAGATCCAGCAAGTGGGGTGAAGGAATGTCTCCTTCCTTTGTGATGGGCGGGCAGGGAGCAAGGTGAGCAGATCAGGGGCAGGGCTGGAGGAGATGGACTCACCCAGCTGCCACCTCTTTCCTTTACCCCTGATGCCTCCCTCACCAGCAACTCACAGATATTCCCTGCCCATCTGTCTGCCCATCTGATACGTGGGCTGGGCCTGAATCTGTTTCCCCTGAGACACCCCAGTGCTCACCGTCAGATGTCTGCAGGACCACAGTCTTACTGTAGGGCCCAACGCCGGAGGAGTTGAAAGCCTTGACCCTGGCGTTGTATGTGCTGTTGAAGTGAAGGCCGTCGATGGTGCACAGGGTCTCCTTGCCAACATACACCTCCTGGAAGAGACACAGACCACTCATCAGGTGCCCCTGTTACGTGGAAAATTTCACTTAGCCACATGTTGCATCGAAAGTGCTATCATCCCAAGAGTGTTATTTTTTAAATTAATTAATCAGTTTTAACTGGAGCTAATTACTTTACACTATTGTGGTGGTTTTTGCCATACACTGACATGAATCAGCCACGGGTGTACATGTGTCTCCCTATCCTGAACCCTGCTCCCGCCTCCCTCCCCATCCCATCCTTCTGGGTTCTCCCAGTGTACCAGCACTGAGTGCCCTGTTTCATGCATCAATCTTGGACTGGACATCTATTTCACATATGGTAATATACATGCTTCAATGCTCTTCTCTCAAATCATCCCACCCTTGTCTTCCACAGATTGCAAAAGTCTGTTCTTTATATCTATTTCTCTTTTGCTGTCTTGCATACAGGATTATCATTACCATCTTTATAAACCCTATATATATGCACTCAGTTCAGTTCAGTCACTCAGTCGTGTCCGACTCTTTGAGACCCTATTAACTGCAGCACGCCAGGCCTCCCTGTCTATCACCAACTCCCAGAGTTTACTCAAACTCACGTCCATTAAGTCGGTGATGCCATTCAGCCATCTCATCCTCTGTTGTCCCCTTCTCCTCCCACCTTCAATCTTTCTCAGCATCAGGGTCTTTCCAAATGAGTCAGCTCTTCCAATCAGGTGGCCAAAGTATTGGAGTTTCAGCTTCAGCATCAGTCCTTCCAATGAATATTCATGAGTGATCTTCTTTAGGATGGACTGGTTGGATCTCCTTGCAGTACAAGGGACTCTCAAGAGTCTTCTCCAACACCGCAATTCAAAACCATCAATTCTTCGGCACTCAGCTTTCTTTATAGTCCAACTCTCACATCCACACATGACTACTAGAAAAACCATAGCCTTGACTAGATGGACCTTTGTTGGCAAAGTAATGCTTCTGCTTTTTAATAAGCTGTCTAGGTTGGTCATAACTTTTCTTCCAAGGAGCAAGCATCTTTTAATTTCATGGCTGCAGTCACCATCTACATTGATTTTGGAGCCCCCCAAAATAAAGTCTGTCACTGTTTCCACTTTTTCCTCATTTATTTGCCATGAAGTGATGGGACCAGATGCCATGATCTTAGTTTTCTGAATGTTGAATTTTAAGCCAACTTTTTCACTCTCCTCTCTCACTTTCATCAAGAGGCTCTGTAGTTCTTCACTTTCTGCCATAAGGGTGTATGGTATTTCTCTTTCTAACTCATTTCATGCTATATAATAGGCACCGACCAGTAATGTTGAAGAAGCTGGAGCTGAACAGTTCTTTGAAGACCTACAAGACCTTCTAGAGTACTGGAGTGGGGTGCCATTGCCTTCTCCAGACCTTCTAGAACTAACACCCCCCAAAAATGTCCTTTTCATTATAGGGGACTGGAATGCAAAAGTAGGAAGTCAAGAAATACCTGGAGTAAAAGGCAAATTTGGCCTTGAAGTACAGAATGAAACAGGGCAAAGGCTAATAGAGTTTTGCCAAGAGAACACACTGGTCATAGCAAACACCCTCTTCCAACAACACAAGAGATGACTCTACACATGGACATCACCAGATGGTCAACAGCAAAATCAGATTGATTATATTATTTGCAGCCAAAGATGGAGAAGCTCTATACAGTCAGCAAAAACAAAACTGGGAGCTGGCTGTGGCTCAGATCATGAACTCCTTATTGCCAAATTCAGACTGAAATTGAAGAAAGTGGGGAAAACCACTAGACCATTCAAGTATGACCTAAATCAAATTCCTTACAATTATACAGTAGAAGTGACAAATAGATTCAAGGGATTAGGTCTGATAGACAGAGTGTCTGAAGAACTATGGATGGAGGTTCATGACATTGTACATGGAGACAGGGATCAAGACCATCCCCATGGAAAATAAATGTAAAAAGACAAAATGGTTGCCCGAGGAGGCCTTACAAATAGCTGTGAAAAGAAGAGAAGTGAAACGCAAAGGAGAAAAGGAAAGATACACCCATTTGAATACAAGGAGAGATAAGAAAGCCTTCCTCAGTGATCAATGCAAAGAAATAGAGGAAAACAATAGAATGGGACTAGCGATATCTTCAAGAAAATTAGAGATACCAAGGGAACATTTCATGCAAAGATGGGCTCAATAAAAGACAGAAATGGTATGGACCTAACAGAAGCAGAAGATATTAAGAAGAGGTAGTAAGAGCACACAGAAGAACTATACAAAAAAGATCTTCATGACACAGATAACCACGATGGTGTGATCACTCACCTAGAACCAGACATCCTGGAATGTGAAGTCAAGTGGGCTTTTAGGAAGCATCACTACGAACAAAACTAGTGGAGGTGATGGAATTCCAATTGAGCTATTTCAAATCCTAAAAGATGATGCTGTGAAAGTGCTGCACTCACTATGCCAGCAAATTTGGAAAACTCAGCAGTGGCCACAGGACTGGAAAAGGTCAGTTTTCATTCCAGTCCTAAAGAAGGGCAATGCCAAAGAATGTTCAAACTACTGTACAATTGCACTCATCTTACACGCTAGCAAAGTAATGCTCAAAATTCTTCAAGCCAGGCTTCAACAGTACATGAACTTCCAGATGTTCAAGCTGGATTTAGAAAAGGCAGAGGAACCAGAGATCAAATTGACAAATACGCTGGATCATCTAAAAGGCAAGAGAGTCCCAGGAAAACATCTACTTCTGCTTTATTGACTATGCCAAAGCCTTTGACTGTGTGGATCACAATAAACTGTGGATCACAATAAACTGGAAAATTCGTCAAGAGATGGGAATACCAGACTACCTGATCTGCCTCCTGAGAAATCTGTATGCAGGTCAAGAAGCAACAGTTAGAACTGGATATGGAACAACAGACTGGTTCCAAATTGGGAAAGAGTATGTCAAGGCTGTATACTGTCACCCTGCTTATTTAACTTCTATGCAGAGTACATTATGAGAAATGCTGGACTGGCTGAAGCACAAGCTGGAATCAAGATTACTGGGAGAAATATCAATAACCTCAGATATGCAGATGACACCACCCTTATGGCAGAAAATGAAGAAGAACCAAAGAGCCTCTTGATCAAAGTGAAAGAGGAGAGTGAATAAGTTGGCTTAAAACTCAACATTCAGAAAACTAAGATCATGGCATCTGGTCCCATTACTTCATGGCAAATAAATGGGGAAACAATGGAAACTGTGACAGACTTTATTTTGGGGGGCTCCAAAATCACTGCAGATGGTGACTGCAGCCATGAAATTAAAAGACGCTTGCTCCTTGGAAGAAAAGTTATGATCATCCTAGACAGCATGTTAAAAAGCAGAAACATTACTTTACTGATAAAAGTCCGACTAGTCAAAGCAATGGTTTTTCTAGTAGTCATGTATGGATGTGAGAGTTGGACTATAAAGAAAGCTGAGTGCCAAATAATTGATGCTTTTGAACTGTGGTGTTGGAGAAGACTCTTGAGAGTCCCTTGGACTGCAAGGATATCCAACCAGCCCATCCTAAAGGAAATCAGTCCTGAATATTATTGGAAGGACTGATGCTGAAGCTGAAACTCCAATACTTTGGCCACTTGATGCAAAGAGCTGACTCATTTGAAAAGACCCTGATTGAAGATTGAAGGTGGGAGGAGAAGGGGATGACAGAGGATGAGATGGTTGGATGGCATCACTTACTCAGTGGACATGAGTTTGAGTAAGCTCCAGGAGTTGGTGATGGACCAGGAAGCCTGCCATCCTGCAGTCCATGGGGTCACAAAGAGTTGGACATGACTGAGCAGCTGAACTGAACGGAATAGGCTCCAGTTTCATCCACCTCATTAGAACTGACTCAAATGAGTTCTTTTTAATAGCTGAGTAATATTCCAATATGCTACTGGAGATCAGTGGAGAAATAACTCCAGAAAGAATGAAGGGATGGAGCCAAAGCAAAAACAATACCCAGCTGTGGATGTGACTGGTGATAGAAGCAAGGTCTGATGCTGTAAAGAGCAATATTGCATAGGAACCTGGAATATCAGGTCCATGAATCAAGGCAAATTGAAAGTAGTCAAACAAGAGATGGCAAGAGTGAATGTCGACATTCTAGGAATCAGTGAACTGAAATGGACTGGAATGGGTGCATTTAACTCAGATGACCATTATATCTACTACTGTGGGCAGGAATCCCTCAGAAGAAATGGAGTAGCCATCATGGTCAACAAAAGAGTCCGAAATGCAGTACTTGGATGCAATCTCAAAAACGACAGAATGATCTCTGTTCGTTTCCAAGGCAAACCATTCAATATCACAGTAATCCAAGTCTATGCCCCAACCAGTAACGCTGATGAAGCTGAAGTTGAACGGTTCTATGAAGACCTACAAGACCTTTTAGAACTAACACCCCAAAAAGATGTCCTTTTCATTATAGGGGACTGGAATGCAAAAGTAGGAAGTCAAGAAACACCTAGAGTAACAGGCAAATTTGGCCTTGGAATACGGAATGAAACAGGGCAAAGACTAATAGAGTTTTGCCAAGAAAATGCACTGGTCATAGCAAACACCCTCTTCCAACAACACAAGAGAAGACTCTATGCATGGACATCACCAGATGGTCAACAGCAAAATCAGATTGATTATATTCTTTGCAGCCAAAGATGGAGAACCTCTATACAGTCAACAAAAACAAGACTGGGAGCTGACTGTGGCTCAGACCATGAACTCCTTATTGCCAAATCAGACTTAAATTGAAGAAAATAGGGAAAACCACTAGACCATTCAGGTATGACCTAAATCAAGTACCTTATGATTATACAGTGGAAGTGAGAAACAGATTTAAGGGACTAGATCTGATAGATAGAGTGCCTGATGAACTATGGACTGAGGTTCGTGACATTGTACAGGAGACAGGGATCAAGACCATCCCCATGGAAAAGAAATGCAAAAAAGCAAAATGGCTGTCTGGGGTGGCCTTACAAATAGCTGTGAAAAGAAGAGAAGTGAAAAGCAAAGGAGAAAAGGAAAGATATAAGCATCTGAGTGCAGAGTTCCAAAGAATAGCAAGAAGAGATAAGAAAGCCTTCTTCAGTGATCAATGCAAAGAAATAGAGGAAAACAACAGAATGGGAAAGACTAGAGATCTCTTCAAGAAAATCAGAGATACCAAAGGAACACTTCATGCAAAGATGGGCACAATAAAGGACAGAAATGGTATGGACCTAACAGAAGCAGAAGATATTAAGAAGAGATGGCAAGAATACACAGAAGAACTGTAAAAAAAAGATCTTCACAACCCAGATAATCACGATGGTGTGATCACTCACCTAGAGCGAGACATCCTGGAATGTGAAGTCAAGTGCGCCTTAGAAAGCATCACTACGAACAAAGCTAGTGGAAGTGACAGAATTCCAGTTGAGCTATTCCAAGTCCTGAAAGATGATGCTGTGAAAGTGCTGCACTCAATATGCCAGCAAATTTGGAAAACTCAGCAGTGGCCACAGGACTGGAAAAGGTCAGTTTTCATTCCAATCCCAAAGAAAGGCAATGCCAAAGAAAGCTCAAACTACCACACAATTGCACTCATCTCACAAGCTAGTAAAGTAATGCTCAAAATTCTCCAAGCCAGGCTTCAGCAATATGTGAACCGTGAACTTCCTGATGTTCAAACTGGTTTTAGAAAAGGCAGAGGAACCAGAGACCAAATTGCCAACATCCACTGGATCATGGAAAAAGCAAGAGAGTTCCAGAAAAACATCTATTTCTGCTTTATTGACTATGCCAAAGCCTTTGACTGTGTGGATCATAATAAACTGTGGAAAATTCTGAAAGAGATGGGAATACCAGACCACCTGATCTGCCTCTTGAGAAATTTGTATGCAGGTCAGGAAGCAACAGTTAGAACTGGACATGGAACAACAGACTGGTTGCAAATAGGAAAAGGAATACGTCAAGGCTGTATATTGTCACCCTGTTTATTTAACTTACATGCAGAGTACATCATGAGAAACGCTGGACTGGAAGAAACACAAGCTGGAATCAAGATGCCGGGAGAAATATCAATAACCTCAGATATGCAGATGACACCACCCTTATGGCAGAAAGTGAAGAGGAACTCAAAAGCCTCTTGATGAAAGTGAAAGTGGAAAGTGAAAAAGTTGGCTTAAAGCTCAACATTCAGAAAATGAAGATCATGGCATCTGGTCCCATCACTTCATGAGAAATAGATGGGGAAACAGTGGAAATTGTGTCAGAATTGATTTTTCTGGGCTCCAAAATCACTGCAGATGGTGACTGCAGCCATGAAATTAAAAGACGCTTCCTCCTTGGAAGGAAAGTTATGACCAACCTAGATAGCATATTCAAAAGCAGAGACATTACTTTGCCAACAAAGGTCCGTCTAGTCAAGACTATGGTTTTTCCTGTGGTCATGTATGGATGTGAGAGTTGTACTGTGAAGAAGGCTGAGCGCCGAAGAATTGATGCTTTTGAACTGTGGTGTTGGAGAAGACTCTTGAGAGCCTTGGACTGCAAGGAGATCCAACCAGTCCATTCTGAAGGAGATCAGCCCTGGGATTTCTTTGGAAGGAATGATGCTAAAGCTGAAACTCCAGTACTTTGGCCACCTCCTGCGAAGAGTTGACTCATTGGAAAAGACTCTGATGCTGGGAGGGATTGTGGGCAAGAGGAGAAGGGGATGACAGAGGATGAGATGGCTGGATGGCATCACTGACTCGATGGACGTGAGTCTGAGTGAACTCCGGGAGTTGGTGATGGACAAGGAGGCCTGGCGTGCTGCAATTCATGGGGTCGCAAAGAGTCGGACACAACTAAGCGACTGATCTGATATGATCTGAATATTCCATTGTGTATATGTACCACAGCTTTCTTATCCTTTCATCTGCCAATGGACATCTAGGTTGCTTCCATATCCTATCTATTGTAAGCAGTGCTGCGATGAACACTGGTGTACACATGTCTCTTTCAATTCTGGTTTCTTCGGTGTGTATGCCCAGCAGTGGTATTGCTAGGTTGTATGGCAGTTCTATTTCCAGTTTTTTAAGGAATCTCCACACTGTTCTCCATAGTGGCTGTACTAGTTTGCATTCCCACCAACAGTATAAGAGGCTTCCCTTTTCTCCACACCCTCTCCAGGATTTATTTGTAGACTTTTGGATAGCAGCCATTCTGACTGGCGTGAGATGGTACCTCATTGTGGTTTTGATTTGCATTTCTCTGATCATGAGTGATGTTGAGCATCTTTTCATGTGTTTGTTAGCCATCTGTGTGTCTTCTTTGGAGAAATGTCTGTTTAGTTCTTTGGCCCATTTTTTGATTGGGTCATTTATTTTTCTGGTATTGAACTGCATGAGCTTCTTGTATATTTTTGAGATTAATTCTTTGCCAGTTGTTTCATTTGCTATTATTTTCTCCCATTCTGAAGGCTGTGTTTTCCCCTTGCTTATAGTTTCCTTTGTTGTGCCAAAGCTTTGAACTTCAATTAGGTCCCATTTGTTTATTTTTGCTTTTTATTTCCGTTACCCAAGAGTGATATTAATAAGTAGATTTGGGGTGAGTGGTGGCTGAGTTTCAGGGCACGTCCAAGTTGAACACAAACCCTTACTGGTGGCTGATGGGCTCCTCTGCTGTGAAGGTATGGGGTGCAGTAGCTGTGATGCTGCCTGATAACGTCCTACCTCTTCAGAGGGTGGTTCTCACGGATAGGACTCTGGAGCCCAAAGATGGGGGTGCACAAAACGGTTGGAGCAAGAGGAGATCATCAGTTTTCAATGGGAATTTAAGCTGGAAAATATGAACTAAGCATCGAAGTAGACAAAATAAACAATATTTGAAAAGGAAGCATCATCACACATGATGGGAAAAAGCAGACGGGGGAAGGGCGTGGTCAAGCACAGGTGGTTCAAGTTGATTTGGCCACTTCTGGAGTCAGAGGGCCACTCCACCTTCTCCCACCTCTCCCACCGCTGAGGCTGGCATCTTCCAACTCCTTGAGCCTCCTGGAGCTGCTTTTCTCCTGGTTCCCCAGAGGGTGGGGCATTTCTGCATTGGACCCCAAAGGTCCTTTTCTAGAACATTTACTTCAAACTTAATTTGTCCCGTTAACTGCCCCCAAATACATAGTCTTACACCTCACTTTTGTCATTACATAAAACGTCATTCCTGGGCTTCCCTTAGGCTCAGGGATGAAGAAGCTGCCTGCCAATGTAGGAAACACGAGTCGGACCACTGGTCTGGGAAGATCCCACATGCCGTGGAACAACTAAACCCGTGTGCCGCAATTACTGAGCCTGTGCTCTAGCGCCCACGTGTTGCACCTCCTGAGCCACATGCCTCAGAGCCTGTGCTCTGCAACAACAGAAGCCACTGCAGTGAGAGCTGGCATACCACAACTAGAGAGAAGCCTCTGCTCACCACAACTAGAGAAAGCCCGTGCAGAAAAGAAGACCCAGCACAGCCTGATTAAATAAAATTGTAAACATTCCTGCTTGATTACTTGGGGGTGTTATTCTTCATTTGTTTTTTCGAGTTATTGATAATAATAGCTGTGTGCCAGCTATTATTGTATAAGGCATCTTAATCCTTACACAACCTTGGGACATTGCTATTATTTTTTATGTTTTACTCACAAGGACACTCAGAGAGGGCAGGAAACTTGCCCAAGATCACAGTCAATCCATTTAGAAGCCAGGGTTTAAATCCAGGTCTGTCTGCGTTAAGCCCACGATTTTTCCACCATGACACACTGTCCCTCAGAAACTCGAGCCCTTGGCTCCAGCTTCTATTAATGGTCACGTCTCAAAGGGGAGAAGCCACTGAGCTCTGTGGCTTCTTCTTTTTTTTTGGTAAATATTTATTTACTTATTTATTTGGTTTCACTGGGTGTCAGTTGTGGCTCATGGGATCTTCAGCTGTGGCTCACGGGCTTAGCTGCGTCTCAGCACGCGGGATCTAGTTTCCCGTGTCCCCTGCAGATTCCTAACCACTGACTACCAGGGAAGTACTGGTGGCTTCTTTTCCTTCATCCCATTTCAAAACCATAAACTGTCTTCCTGGTTTCTGGTTAGTCAAGGAACTCTGTCAGTTCCTCGTTCATTTGCATATGACCAGACAGTGTATGACCTGCTCTTCCTGACCAATGTGACTTCAGCTTCTCTCTTCCCTAAAGAGCCCATATTCCCAGGGACTCAATTTTCCCTCATGGAGTACTACAACTTTGGCATTCACAAAACAAAAAAATGAAGACTTAGGCGTAAATCCCGTTGAGGAAAACAAAAGGAACACTGACTCTGGTAAGATTCCTTGAATGGGTACCAGTTCTAGGAGAAGAAGTATGAGAATTGTTATGATTGCTCTGGTTTGATAGAATGAGTCTTTATTTAGTCTCTTGGGGACAGAAAGGTGAAGCTCTAAGAAGAGCCAGAGTTTGTGCTTCCTGGAGTTCATTGTCAACAAAATTACTGGACAGGAGTCTGAACTCCACTGTGATGTCTCAGTAGAGCTCTGTTGGGGGGATGGGGTGGGGAGCTGTCAGGGTTCCCACCACAGGGTGAGACTGGAAGATACATTTCTGACTCACTAAGGGTTTTTACTCTCCCCATGTATATCATCACTGGGGACCTGAAGGTAGATCATCACCCAAACCCTACAACCGTTTTTGATGTGTCTTCCCATGCAGATCACCTTGCCAGATGAGCTAATTAGTGAACGGGGCAGGGCAGTTGTGTGGGAACATTGAGGGAGTAGGAGGCTGCTTGGGGGGGATGTGTGGGAGGGCGTTGACTAGATACTGCTGGGTCAGCTGGGAAGCAGGTCTGTGTGGGGGACACCTTTTCTGAGCTCTGCCTTGGCCTCCAACCTGCGTCAGTCTTCACAGAAAAGCCATCCTGAACTTTCTCTGCCTGCCCAGACCTAGCTCTCGGTAGAGAAACCCCCTGCGTGTCCCATGAGCCCAGGCCTGCCAGTCCTGCGTCCTTGGGGCTGACACCCCCGTTAGTGGCATCAGAGTTAGGGGCAGCCACACGGAGTGGCCCAGAGGCTGGGACAGTGCGAGCCTTGCCCCCCACCCCCCGCAGCAGACCTCACCCGGAACTGCCCCCCGTCGCCGTCGTCTAGCTCCAGGATGTAGCCATCCACAGGACTGTGGGTGAAGGGCGGTGTCCTCCAGGCCAGCGTGACGCTGTTGTTCCGGGTGCAGCACTTCTCCAGCTGCAACAGGGGCACAGGCGGCACTGTGACGGGACAGGCGGGCTTCAGTGTGCACGCCCTGCAGGGCGCAGGGACAAGCTGCGGGCCCGGCCCACCCCAGAGGGAAGGCGACCACCTGCGCCACTCCCTGCTACTTGTATGCACACTCCGTGGACCTCCTAGCCTGGAAGGGGGTCCTGGGATTTGAGGCCGGGAGAGACGCAGAGACGTGGCAGTTGCCGCCACCCCTCTGAGTCTGGAGCCCTGAGGACAAGGTGTCCTCTCCCCACCGACCCAGTGAGCATCACTGGTTTTGATTCTGCCCCACGAGCGGCTCCCTAGGACTTGCAGCAGAGCCTGACCGCCTGTGCCTCCCAGTGCGGCAAGGCCTCTCTAGACCCTCTGCATGGAGTCATGTGCAGCTCACACCTGGGGCCCATGAAGTTGTGGTTGCGGGTGGGGGACAGGCAAAACACAGAGATACATTGAAACCTTTGTCTGGGAGTGTTTTAAAGGCTTAGGGAACTAGATCCTGGAAGGTGAGGCAATCTTAGAGTATGGGACAGTCTACCCATGGAATTAGGGATTCAAGTCAAGTGTATCATCAGTTCTATCAAGGTGAGCTTGGAAGTATCTTTTTATTCTCTAGTTGTCTTCAGGCTCGAGAGATTTTAGAAATATAGTCTATGCTGGGGCTTCCCAGGTGACGTTAATGATAAAGAACTTGCCTGCCAATGCAGGAGACATAAGGGACTTGGGTTCTATCCCTGGGTTGGGAAGTTCCCCTAGAAGGGGGCACGGCAACCCACTTTAGTATTCTTGCCTGGAGAATCCTATGGACAGAGGAGCCTGGTGGGCTATGGTCCATAGGGTTGCAAAGAGGTGGACACAACTGAAGCTATTTAGCATGCATGCATGCATAGTCCATGCTGACATTTTTCAAAGGGAACACTGCAACATGAGTTTTTGTAAAAACTACAGATTTCCATTTGGGTCCAGATGTTAGGGCACCATCTTCCACCTTTGGTGGACAGTTTAGTGGGGTGTGAGCACTGTCTGTTATGGATGTCGTCTCAGGGCTGGCTCCATGCAGACTGGCCCCAGGACCCTGGGTTATCAGTGTGGAAGAAGTCCTCTCTGCATCCCCGGGCACTGCTTCTCGCTTTTCCACTTCCTCTGTGAATTCCACCACCCCACCCTGTAAGGAGCAGCTCCAAGCGGCCTCTTTCAGCACCCCCACCTTCCAGAGCCCCAACTTCTGCCAGGCTTATTCTGTTCCCAGAACCACACCTCATTCACACCTGGGGCAGATGGCATTTCCAAACCTTACCTCAGGTGCAAACTGAGTGTGGGAGTGAGCGCAGAGACTGGGTGTCTTCGGTTTAAAAATGGCCACACACTTTGCAAGTGAGCATTTTCCTGAGTTCACAGCTTCTGAACTGTGGTGCTCAGCTCTTTGATACATTGATTAAAAAAACAAACCCCCAAAGAGTTTTATTCCCTCCACTCCTGCTGCTGCTGCTGCTGCTAAGTCGCTTCAGTTGTGTCTCTGTGCGACCCCATAGTCGGCAGTCCACCAGGCTCCCCTGTCCCTGGGATGCTCCAGGCAAGAACACTGGAGTGGGTTGCCATTTCCTTCTCCAATGCATGAAAGTGAAAAGTGAAAGTGAAGTCGCTCTGTCGTGTCCAACCCTCAGCGACCCCTTGGACTGCAGCCTACCAGGCTCCTCCGTCCATGAGATTTTCCAGGGAAGAGTACTGGAGTGGGGTGCCATCGCCTTCTCCTGAATGTACCCTTAATGTCTCTGGAGAGGCAGGGTGACCTCACATGCTAATTTTGTAACCTGGGGAAAGTTATGCAAACTTTTCTTAACCCATAGCCTGTGCCCCCCCGGCTCTCTGAACTCACCTCTCCCACCCACCACCTTCTCCACGCTGCTGTCACCTCCGACCTCGCTCTGCTTGGAACACAGCAAACTTATACCTGCCCTCTGCCGCCTGGAACCTCCTTCCTTTATACTGCATCTCTTTCCTTCTCACCTCGAAACACTACCCCCATACTAATGCCTTCTTCTCAAAAAATGGCTTCCCTGGTGGCTCAGATGGTTAAGAATCAGCTTGTAATGCAGGAGACTCAGGTTTGATCCCTAATTGAAAAGATCTCCTGGAGAAGGGAATGGTTACGCACTCCAGTATTCTTGCCTGGAGAATTCCATGGACAGAAGAGCCTGGCGAGCTACAGTCCATGGGGTCAGAAAGGGTCAGACATGACTGATCAACTAACACTTTCTCTTCTCAAAAAGCACCTTGTCGGTCACACCCGCCACCATCAGGGTATATTATACTATCTGTTGTATCATTTCCTTCTCTAGATGCCGGCTCAGTCTTGTGAGGGAGTCTGTGGACTTGTTCACGGCTGTGTCCCGAACACCGAGGATGGTGCCTGGCAGGCGATAAACACTCAATAGGTATCTCTGAACGAACAAACGATCCTCTTTCATACATGCGAAAACTGGCTCAGGCTGGGGGCTACCCGCAGAGGTCACCAGCTCGAGGACACTGAACTGGGACCTGAACCCAGGTCTGTGCTGCAGAAGTCCCTCCCTCCCCATCTGGGTCACACCAGGGTCACAAGTCTGCCGATGCACGAGCTGCCCTGCAGAATGATGCCTCTTCCAGAAGAAGCAACAACTGAACTGGGCCAACCACGGCTCACCCCTACATTTCATCTGAATGAAGTCCAGCTGGTGGATGGCCTGCAGCAGCGGCTCGCTGTCCAAGGTCAGCTCAAACTCCGCGGACACTTTGGGCTCCAGGGCGCCTTTGACCCACTGCTCTTGAGACACCTGGACACGCTTGATCAGGGCGTCCGAGATCTTAAAGGAAGCACAGAGTTTAGGGTGTCCACATGCAAAGGAAAAATAACACAGCAGGTGGTGAGGAAAGGGTAGGGGCTTCATCTCCATGGGCTCAGGGGGTGGCTGTGTTAAGCATGCCCTCTCAAGCCCTGGCAGAGATGTCAGGACCTATGCTGGTATGGGGGTAAATAAAAATGCATTATATTGTTTAAATCATCTGCATAGGTCAGGCATGTTCCATGTAAAGAAGCACTTGCTGTTTTAGGCTAAACCCTTTTGTAAAGCAAATGATACTTTTTATTTATTTTTTTGAACTTCTTATTTTCTATTGGGGGATGGCCTATTAACAATGTTGTAATGGTTTCAAGTGAACAGCCAAGGGACTCGGCCAGACATACACGTGTATCCATTCTTCCAGAAACCCCCCCTCCCAAACAGGCTGCCACATAACACTGAGCAGAGTTCCCTGTGCTCCACAGAAGATCCTTGTTGGTTACCCATTTTGTATATAACAGTGTGTCCATGAACCTGCCAAATTCCCTACCTATCCATTCCCCTCAGCAACCACTGGTTCATTTTCTGTGAGTCTCTTTCTGTTTAGTAACTAAGTTTGTTTGGAAGCAAACGATACTTTTAAAATATACAGAAACACTCTGCATATACTTCTTTTGCTAGATCCCGCACTTTGCAAAGTGAAACTCACTAGTGGTTTGTCCTAGCATGTGAAAGCATCTCCTTCACCCCAAGACTGGGCTGCTTCCTTCCTCCCACTGTCTTTCCCCCATGTTATTCTGCAGCTTCTGCTCCAAACTCTCACTTTATCAAACCCACAGCTCTGTTCTCTGCTGGAGAAAGTCTTGCTCATTCAGAACATTTGCACGTGTCCCTGTAGAGCTATGATGCCCATGCACCCTTCCTGGGGACCAATCAAGGAGATTCATCATTTTCCCCACAGACGGAGGACTGGGCTTTCATTTGAGTCACAGAAGTGTTCCCAAGAGATGCTCGTGACCCGGATTAGCCTAGCTGCTGGGGGTTGCCCAGCAAGGCAGCCCGGGCTTTCTGGGCTGCAGTATTCTGTCTAGACCTGTGGGACTCTGCCCACTGGGGGTCATGTGGATTCTGCTAACTCACTTCTTCCAGTGCAATCTTTCCAGCTTGACTGGCAGACTGTCTTCTTTCATCTGTGGGGAAAATGTTGCACTGGTGTTCTAGGAAGTCGAGCCACGAGAGCGTGGCATTGCAGGCCTAGAGACTGTGATGTTTGACCTCCTCATTTAATGATGACCCAGAGCGAGGTCAGAGCTTGTGAGAACAGCCAAGATGAGATTTCAGGTATTCTGGAACCACTGAGCACAGGAGAATCTGCTCAACTCCAAGCCACAGGGAGGGACTTTCCTAGAACCTTGGCTGGTTTGGGACATGGCCATGGAGTTGGAAGAAGGACTGCCAGCCTGCTCACCTGCAGGAACCCGGCGGGGTCGTTCTCCTTGATCACCTCCAGGCAGTACTCCATCAGCCCAGTGGACTGGCGCAGCTTCAGTGTGCAGTGATTGATCTGGTCCCAAACCATCTGCCATGAAAAGAACCCCTGGTAACTGTCTCATGGATGAAGAACAGCTCAGCTGCAGCAGGAAGCAACACTGTTCTCGACTCCCTTGTACCCTCTCCTGCCGCTGCTCTGTTCCTGAGCTCCACGTGCCCTCATTACAGGGGAGTAATTGGACACATTGCCCCACAAGCAGGCCTGCCACACCCAACAGAGCACACTTCCTGAACTCTGGATAAAAAGCAGAGAACGCACACAATCTGAACCCTCCCAAGTGACCAGCCCATGCCCCCTACTCTCGCTTGCTGGGTGATCACTTGAAGGGCTCAACTGCTTTGCATGTAAACCCATGGACCACCCCCAACACGCATTCCTTCTCGCCCTTCAGTAATATTTCTGGTTCAGTTGGGAAATGTCTATGAAATAGATCGAGCCCAGACCATGAAGTGAGTAGTTTTCATTAAGGCAGGGTGTTCACGGGGCAGCTGCCTGGGCCGGGGGCCCGGTGCAAGTGAGGGAAGTCTTGCCTTTCCACGGTGGTCACTGGCCACCGTGCTGACCACGCGAGCACCAGACGCCAGAGAACCTGATGGATGGGCCGAGCCGGGATCCTGAGCCCAGCCCTCGTCATCCAACGAGGCTGTCTCCGCTCTGCAAGATGGGAGCAGGGAGTGTGTCTTCCACAGAAAGCAGGGGCCTGGCCGATGGGAGAGCGGGGCTTCTGACTGAAAGCAGCAGGATTCAGGGGTCTGGTCCCCACTTTGGAGGGAGAGTAGGCATGGCGATTACTACAGGCAAAGTGGCACGAGGGTACATAGGTCCCAGGGAACCTACTCAGTGCTTCCTCCCCTCACTCGTTCACTCATTCATACCCTCAACTAACACTGACCCTGTGTCTACACTGCGTGTTCCCCCACCCTAGGCAGGGAGGGGGATGGGACTGGGCGCGCTGGCTGCCCGGGCACCCACCTTCAGCTTATGCTCCCTCTCTTTGGTGACCTTGGTGAGCAGCTTGGCTTTCTGCCGGGTCAGAGCATCGACCAGCGCATCACACTGAGCCACCAGGCAGGCCTCGTAGTCCAGGCCATTCTCCTGTGGGACGCAGAGAGCTTTAGGGAGGAGACACACAGAGACGTGGCTGGTGCTAGAGACACGGCCATGTCAGCAAGTGGGCCCCAGAGAGAATGGTCCTGCTTCCAGATTGGAGACCGTGCATGTGAGTCTCAGCACATCGGAGGATGGAATGAATATTCAACATCACCTGAGCTGTGTGGGTTTGTGAGGGTTTTCAGTGTCATGGGAAACACTCATGAGAGACTTTAAAAAAAAAACGCAGCTACAAGTGTGCGCAGCATAATTGCATACTGTGTGTGTGTGTGTGTGTGTGTGTGTAAACTAATGGAAGAGCATGTCAAAATAGTGGGATGTCCACTTAAAGGGGTGAGATATTGGTGAACTTCTGTTACTTTTGTCTGCTATTTTCTACTTTTCACAGTTTCTAGAACATATTTTTACTTTTCATAATCAGAAAACAGTAAAACAAACAAAACCCGGTGGTCTGGCTGTAGGATCTGTCTTTCTCAGTTGTGAAAAAGAATCCTTTAACACCTCTCAGACCAACCTGGATTCAGACCTCGTGTCATGGGCTAATGTGTTTTCTCCCACCCCTGCCCCGAGCTTCTATGATGAAGTCCGAACCCCCATGACCTCAAGACTGTGTTTGGAGAAACGGCCTTGAAAGAAGTAACTTAAACGAGGTCCTTAGGCTGGGCTCTGATCCAACATGACTGTGTGTGTCCTTAGAAGAGGTGGTCAGGACACAGACAGGCACAGAGGGAGGGCCCCCTGAGGACGCAGGGAGGCGGTGGCTGTCTGCCAGCCCAGGAGAGAGCCCTCAGGAGGAACCACCCCTGCCCACGCTTCGATCTTCAACTTCTAGCCTCCATAACTGTGAGAAAATAGGTTACTGGGGTTGAAGCCACTCAGTCTATGGTGCTTTGCTATAGCAACCCCACCAAATAGCTGGTGTTCTGAAACATCAGAAACAGGGAAGGAAATGCCTGGTGGCTGAACTCTGTGCTTTAGCTTATTAGGAAGGGTGGTTTCTATCGGCTGGTTTAGAGTTCAGTGCCCTCAGTCCCTCTTTTCCACCCAGACACCAGGAAGTTCGTGATCTGTGTGAAAGTTCCTCCCTGCATGCATTTATACACTCTTTCCCTGACAGACAGAGCGCCCCGGGGCACAGACTGCAACTTATCGATCAGTGTCGGGCTTGTACGTGACACAGCGTGGGTGCTCAGTAAATACATTTATTTAGTAACTGATGCTTTTCTATTATGATGCATTTGGTATGAAAGCACTGTATACAGACACTGGTAGCACTGTATGGCCCTGCATTATTTCTGCCTGGTTCTCTTTTATGATTCTTTCTGAGTTCAAGTGAAATCCCCTTCCTACCAGATGGCTGCCAATGGGTTGCGTGTGTAGTGTCTGCAACATCTGAGGCGGGGCAGTGGAGGAGTTGGGCCTCCCCGTGTTCAACACTGAGAAGTGCTGCCAGGCGCCTTCCTTTTCCTCATCCGTGTCTCACATCCCTTCTGCGGAGGGGTGGGGTCTGGGCTCACCTGGATCTGCTGCAGAATGTTCTTCAGCTGAACCAGAAACTCCTTTGCTTCTTTTGCCTTATCGGAAACTCCATTTAACGCCTGAGACAGCTGGGCCTAAAAGATATTACAGGTTGAAAAGGAAAATCAGGTGTTAAAGGCATTTGGTCTGCCCTTTGCTCTGAAAGCTGTGTTTATAACAGGGTATAACCAAGAGCTTTCCTCTATGGAGGGAGCCCGGTCATTGCAGCATGGGCTTGTCTTTCCAGCAATGGCTGATAAAGTGTTGGCTGACCTGCTCTCTTCTGTCTGCCCTCCAAAGCTGGATAGAAGTAAGGAGCATTCAGCCAATTGGTTGGGGCTGACAGGACCCAGAACAAGAAGCAAGTATAGACCTGACCGGGTCTGGCCCCCGCCCCTCCCACAGCAGCTCTACCCCCATGAGTAGGACACTCAGACGCCAATGTGTGGACACCCCAGGTGCCAGGCCACACTCTGCCCACCTCATTTGTACACAGTTCTGTTTTGGTCTAAGTGGGATGGGTGGGAAAGAGACCTGGAAATGAGCTTGAGCCAAGTGGATGGAGGGTCCCAAGTCACCATGTAGAAGGGATGGTGGTGGCCTCTTTGGCAATCGACACTCCTAACTCTGCTCAGTTGCTGGGACCCAAAGGCAGAGCTGCAGGCTGGTTTCAAATCTACGGCCTTAAGCCTCAGGCTTCTTTTCAATGAAACATATGCCCACACAATCGAATCTGTCTTCAAAACTTCACTATTGAATAGACTGATGCCCTTTGTTTTTAAATTTTATTTATCTATATTTTGATCATGCTCTGCAGCCTGTGGGATCTTAGTTTCCCAACCAAGGATTGAACCCATATCCCCTACAGTGGAAGTGTGGAGTCTTAGCCACTGGACCGCCAGGGAAATCTCCTGATGCCCTTGATTTTTAACGGTACTCTCATGTTTCAAATTAAAAAGCTGAGGGCAGAGGAAAAAATGGTGCCAGAAAAGCCGGGTCATACCGGATATCCACTGTCTTTAGGTCTCTGCTCAAATATGATCTGTCTGAGAGGCCTCTCCCCTTGCCCTGCTTTATGCTTCTTCACAATGTTCATTACCACCCAACACAGGTTTGTTTGCTGTGCGTCTCTCCTCCCAAGAATGTAAGTTCTCTGGTTGCTCACATCCAGAAAGAGCACCAGGCACAAGGCAGAATTAAACAGTGTAGATATTTGTGGAATGAATGGGTCAATGAATGTGGTTCTTTGGACCATATCCATGGTGTTCCAAGTGTGGTTCCTGGACCCTCAACATCAGCATCACCCAGGAATTTGCTAGAAATCCAAATTCTCTGGCCTCACCCCAGTCTTACTGCTCAGAACCTGGGGGTGAAGCCCAGGAATCTTTCTTTTAACAAGTTATCCAGGGATGACTGATGCACTTTGAGATCCATTGCATGGTACAAATATAGCCACAGAGTGGATGAGAAGATGTGGGAACATGGAAGGTGACCAGGGTCACCAATGATCAAGGTGAGGTCTGGGCTGTGTCCTGCTCTGGGAGATGGCTGGGAACCTCGGGTGTGGCTCAGCTGAGAGGTGGCTCCTAGAGAAGCTCTTCCTGCCTCCAATGGCTTCCTAATTCCACTCCCCACACCCCACACACTTCAGCTGGTGTAAGCCCTTCCCTTTATGCTTACCCACTATGGACAATTCTGTTGCAATTATCTATGCAGGAAGACTAGCCAATAGAAATCGCAAGAATAGCTGAGTGTTCTGCATCTTCTCTCTCATACAGCTGCCACCAGTATGGGTGGCTCTGAGCCCTTGAAATTTTACTTCGTTTTCAGCCGCCATGTGTGGCCAGTGGCTGCTGTCCTGGGCAGCACAGATCTATGCACTCATCCTTAGCAGCTCAGCCTGTGTCTGATAACTTCACTCAGGAGGAGCTGGAGAGGTCAGCGTCACTCAGACTCATCATCTGTGTTCAGAAAAGGGGTGCCTCCCTCCCTACCACACTCAATGCAAGAAGAGGGCCCTCGGAGGCTGCACCCCTTTTCTCTTCAAGGAGAGGCCCATTCCTGGGAACATATGCACTCCTTCATGGTGGGGACTTTGTCTTTCTAGCCAGGCACAAAAAAGGGGCTCAAAAACCACTCACTGGCTGAATAGAAAGCAAAGCAATTGCTCCACTAGAAGCGGATGCTAACCAAGACAGATCCCTGTGGATCCACAGGCAGCACACTTGTCCACAAGAAGCCGCATTAGTGAGTGTCCCCCTCCTTCCACCTGGGAAACTGGAGCCAGCATGGCTCTGCCCCCACCAGCCCCGGCCTCCCTGCAGCCCAGCCCTGCTCTCGACCTACATCCCACTTGACAAATAGATCCTGGAGCTTGGCAATGAGCCCAGAACAAGTGATTTTTGAAAGGTTCCAGTGGCCTTAGGCAGACACCCAGCTGAAAGGGGAATGAACTCACAGCTCACTAGACACTGCTCCAGGCTCATCAGACTTGCCTGTGACCCCAGCCCAGCAGGGTGCAGCAAAAGCCTGACGGAAGAGCCCGGGCTCCCATGTGAGAGCTGGTCTCCCTTGAAGGATGTCCTGACCCAACAAGCACACACTTGTATTAATTCCTTTCTTGACCCCAGTTCCTTCCCATGTGGTGGGGCCACAAGTCAGCTCTCCTTGCCCAGGTGACAGCACCGTGGAAACTGGCCATGGTTGTTCTACTGGAAAAGGAGCCAGGGATTGGGTGGCAAAGGTGGAAACCATTTCTCAAGGGGCAAATTACATATTGACAACATGTTACAGGCTCACAGCATATTGTATTTGGCTGCAGTTTTCTGAGACATGCTCTTCCTCTTTTCCACAAGGACTGTCTAGGGGGGCCAGCAGGGGACATGGAAAACTGTGTTCTTCTGGTCCTAGAGAAGGGCTTCCCTGGTGGCTCAGATGGTGAAGAATCTGTCTGCAATGCAGGAGACCCAGATTTGATCCCTGGGTCGGGAAGATTCCCTGGAGAACAGAAGGGCAATCTGCTCCAGTATCCTGAACTCCATGGTCAGAGGAAGACCCTGCCATCTGTGAAATGAGAATGCGTTGTTCAGTCTCTGTGACCATACTATACTCTTGGAAAGAAAGGAAATATCCAGACAGAAGATAAATATTTTTAAA
This sequence comes from Bubalus kerabau, assembly GCF_029407905.1. Taxonomy (NCBI): domain Eukaryota; kingdom Metazoa; phylum Chordata; class Mammalia; order Artiodactyla; family Bovidae; genus Bubalus; species Bubalus kerabau. Next base: position 127,251,035 of record NC_073624.1, on the reverse strand, counting down.
TGACTGAACAGATTTTTAACTTGAATCAAACATTGTATTTTATGCCTTCCTATTTCTTAAAGGTTAGAATTACTTTGCTATAGAGTCTCTGAGTTTAGACAGCTTAAAAATGTCAGTATTTCCAACAGGGCCAAACCACCTGCTTCCTGGCCTAGCATCATGTCTTTGCCTGCAGCGTGAAGGAGTAGCTTCTAGATGAACGGTGTAGTTTTCTGCCTCTACCCCCGCCTCCTTCTAGATGGTGTTATAGGGCCTCATAATGCATTAAGCTGGTTTCCCTGGTGGCTAGGATGGTAAAGAATCTGCCCAGGAGACCTAGGAGACCTAGGTTAAATCCCTGGGTTGGAAAGATCCCCTGGAGAAGGAAATGTCTACCCACTCCAAGATTCTTGCCTGGAGAATTCCATGATCAGAAAAGCCTGGAGCGCTACAGTCCATGAGGTCACAAAGAGTCAGACACGACTGAGCGACTGCTGCAATGCATTAAGCAAGAGGACTCTGGGGCATATAGCCAAATCTTGGCTCTGTCATCTGTTAGCTGTGTGTCTCAGAAAGATTCTTCATCTCTCTGTTATACAGGGTCCTCTCCTCATATGAGTTTGCACTATTATACTTGGAAATATAACTTGAGCTTTCCCCAGATCCTCTTTTGCTACTTTTTAAACCTGATCACACCAAAACAGGACATTTTAAATGTTATTCTTTAGTGAATGTTTGGGAGATAATAATGCAATGATACTTATCTAACAGGATGCTTTCAGTTTGATTTCTGGGTTGTGAGAAGTGCTGAACCGATTTAAACAGTCTAATTTTTTGTGCAAATTTTTCTAATTTTTTAAACTTACATCCGTTCTTTTAAAATAATAACAACTGTTTGTATTCCTTTGAAAGTGCAAATTGTAAAATAATTTAACTATTGTTTTCATGGTAACTTTATTAATAATATCACTGTTTAAAATATTTAATCATCCTAATTAATAACGATAACAATCCTTTTAGATTACTCATGCTATTACTTTCTTAAGCAAAAGAAACCTGTAAATTAGAAAGAATTTATTTATCTATCTATTTTTGGCTGTACTGGGTCTTCATTGCTGCACAGGCTTTTCTCTAGTTGCGGAAGTGGGGGCTGCTCTCTGGTTGTGGTGAGCAGGCTTCTCACTGCGGGGGCTTCTCTTGTTGTGGAGCATGGACTCTAGGTGCTCAGGCTTCAGTAGATGGAACAGGGTGGGTTCAGTAGTGGTGGTACATGGGTTGAGTTGTTCCACAGCATGTGGGATCCTCCCGGACCAGGGATTGAACCCATGTCCCCTGCATTGGCAGGTGGATTCTTAACCACTGGATCACCAAGGAAGTCCCCCAAAGTCCTCTTCATTGTTTGATCTGGGTCTATCATATATGGGTGGTTATGGACTGAATGTTTATGTCTCCCAAAAATCCATATATGGAGGCCTTGACCTCTGGTATGGAGGTATTAGGAGATGGGAACTTTGGAATGTGATTAGGTTTTGAGGGTGGAGCCCTCATGATGAGATTAGTATCCTTAAAAGAAAAGATCTTACTCTCTCCTCCCACATGCACTGAGGAAAGAACATATAAAGACTCAATAAGGTCCAGGCTTCAGAACTGTGAGAGATGAATCTCTGTTGTTTAAGCCACCTAGTCTGTGGTATGGTTCAGTTCAGTTCAGTTGGTCAGTTGTGTCCGACTCTTTGTGACCCCATGGACTGCAGCATGCCAGGCCTCCCTGTCCATCACTAACTCTTGGAGTTCACTCAAACTCATGCCCATTGAGTTGCTGATGCCATCCAACCATCTCATCCTCTATCGTCCCCTTCTCCTGCCTTCAATCTTTCCCAGCATCAGGGTCTTTTCAAATGAGTCAGCTCTTTGCATCAGGTGGCCAAACTATTGGAGTTTTAGCTTCAACATCAGTCCTTCCAGTGAACACCCCAGAGTGATCTCCTTTAGGATGGACTGGTTGAATCTCCTTGCACTCCAAGGGACTCTCAAGAGTTTTCCCCAACACCACATTTCAAAAGCATCAATTCTTCAGCGCTCAGCTTTCTTTATCGTCCAACTCTCACATCCATACATGACCACTGGAAAAACCATAGCCTTGACTAGATGGACCTTTGTTGGCAAAATAATGTCTCTGCTTTTTAATATGCTGTCTAGGTTGGTCATAATTTTCCTTTCAAGGAGTAAGCTTCTTTTAATTTCATGGCTGCAGTCACCATCTGCAGTGATTTTGGAGCCCAGAAAAATCAAGTCTGACACTGTTTCCACTGTTTCCCCATCTATTTCCCATGAAGTGATGGGACCAGATGCCATGGTTTCAGTTTTCTGAATGTTGAGTTTTAAGCCAGCTTTTTCACTCTCCTTTTTCACTTTCATCTAGAGGCTCTTTAGTTCCTCACTGTCTGCCGTAAGGGTGGTGTCATCTGCATATCTGAGGTTATTGATATTTCTCTCGGCAATCTTGATTCCAGCTTGTGCTTCATCCAGCCCAGCATTTCCCGTGATGTACTCTGCATATAAGTTAAATAAGCAGGGTGATAATATACAGCCTTGATGTACTTCTTTTCCTATTTGGAACCCGTCTGTTGTTCCATGTCCAGTTTGAACTGTTGCTTCCTGACCTGCATATAGATTTCTCAAGAGGCAGATCAGGTGGTCTGGTATTCCCATCTCTTTCAGAATTTTTCACAGTTTATTGTGATCCACACAGTCAAAGGCTTTGGCATAGTCAATAAAGCAGAAATAGATGTTTTTCTGGAACTCTCTTGCTTTTTTGATATCCAACAGATGTTGGCAATTTGGTCTCTGATTCCTCTGCCTTTTCTAGAATCAGCTTGAACATCTGGAAGTTCATGGTTCATGTACTGTTGAAGCCTGGTTTGGAGAATTTTGAGCATTACTTTACTAGCATGTGAGATGAGTGCAATTGTGCAGTAGTTTGAGCTTTCTTTGGCATTGCCTTTCTTTGGGATTGGAATGAAAACTGCCCTTTTCCAGTCCTGTGGCCACTGCTGAGTTTTCCAAATTTGCTGGCATATTGAGTGCAGCACTTTCACAGCATCATCTTTCAGGATTTGAAATAGCTCAACTGGAATTCCATCACCTCCACTAGCTTTGTTTGTAGTGATGCTTCCTAAGGCCCACTCAACTTCACATTCCAGGATGTCTGGCTCTGGGTGAGTGATCACACCATTGTGATTATCTGGGTCGTGTAGATCTTTTTTGTACAGTTCTTCTGTGTATTCTTGCCACCTCTTCTTAATATCTTCTGCTTCTGTTAGGTCCATATCATTTCTGTCCTTTATCGAGCCCATCTTTGCATGAAATGTTCCCTTGGTATCTCTAATTTTCTTGACGAGATCTCTAGTCTTTCCCATCCTGTTGTTTTCCTCTATTTCTTTGCATTGATCACTGAGGAAGGCTTTCTTATCTCTCCTTGCTATTCTTTGGAACTCTGCATTCAGATGGGTATATCTTTCCTTTTTTCCTTTGCTTTTGGCTTCTCTTCTTTTCACAGCTATTTGTAAGGCCTCCTCAGACAGCCATTTTGCTTTTTTGCATTTCTTTTTCTTGGGGATGGTCTTGATTCCTACCTCCTGTACAATGTCACGAACCTCCATCCATAGTTCATCAGGCACTCTGTCTATCAGATCTAGTCCCTTAAATCTATTTCTCACTTCCACTGTATAATCATAAGGGATTTGATTTAGGTCATACCTGAATGATCTAATGGTTTTCCCTACTTTCTTCAATTTCAGCCTGAATTTGGCAATAAGAAATTCATGATCTGAGCCACAGTCATCTCCTGGTCTTGCTTATGCTGACTTCTCCATCTTTGGCTGCAAAGAATATAATCAATCTGATTTCAGTATTGACTATCTGGTGATGTCCATGTGTAGAGTCTTCTCTTGCATTGTTGGAAGAGGGTGTTTGCTATGACCTGTGCATTTTCTTAGCAAAACCCTATTAGCCTTTGCCCTGCTTCATTCTGTACTCCAAGGCCAAATTTGCCTGTTACTCCAGGTGTTTCTTGACTTTTTACTTTTGCATTCCAGTCCCCTATAATGAAAAGGACATCTTTTTGGGGTGTTAGTTCTGGAAGGTCTTGTAAGTCCTCATAGAACCATTCAGCTTCAGCTTCTTCAGCATTATTGGTCGGGGCATAGACTTGGATTACTGTGGTATTGAATGGTTTGCCATTTCGTTGACTATGATGGCTATCCCATTTCTTCTAAGGGGTTCCTGCCCACAGTAGTCAATACAATGGTCATCTGAGTTAAATTCACTCATACCAGTCCATTTAGTTCACTGATTCCTAAAACGTCGACTTTCACTCTTGCCATCTCCTGTTTGACCACTTCCAGTTTGCCTTGATTATATGGTATGGTTATAGAAGCCCAAACAGACTAAGACATGAATTATCTAAATTACCCTCCTAGGACCTATTTATACTTTTAGTTCACACAGCCTCAGAGATAATTTTCATGTTTGCCACAGTCTCTGTGGAGAAGCCCCTAAGTTGCTGCCTTTTAAACTAGGTGTTTTTTGTCTGATATCAGGATTACCTGGTAGAAGTGCAGGAAGTTAGACACCAAGGATCCAGACACGGCTCCTAAACGCCCCCTATAGATCGTTTGCTTCCCTCCCCATATGGAATGTGTCCTTGGAACTCCTTCCGGGGTGCTTCTCCCTCTCTGTGAGATGGGAAACCCTTGGGAAATGCATCGGCTCCCCGTGGCATCCCCGGGCCCAGCTCCTGCTGCCCCGCAGGCCTGTCCTTTGCTACTCTGTGTGGGCAGCAGAGGGCCACCCACGTAGAAAGTGCTCCACAGAGACCAGTCAGTGAGGAGATTCTGTCGTGGATTCCGTCTGACAAGCTGCCCCCAGCTACTCCTTGTGTCTCAGTCCTCTCCAACTGGGCTTAATTAAAACAGCCATGTGGCCACTCTGAACTTGCTGTTTCTAGGGCACAAAGCCCCATCTGGCCCTGGGCACTGGCAGTCAAACCCTGCCCTCTTTTTGTGACTTTTCATGCCACCCCTTCCCCACTTCACTCTCAGACTTTCCTTTCTTTTCCTCCCTAAGTGCCTCCATAATGGGTGGGTGGGATGCAGGTGGTCCCGGGAATGGAAGGCTCCTTCTTCACTGGAGTTTCAGATTATGAACATGTGAATCCTGACAATGGGGGAGAGGGGTCAGGATAGGATGTAGTGTGACTACATTATGGCTGGTTTGACATTGTCCCCGCCCCAACCTGGAGCCAGCCACTGAGGCCGTGGCAGACCAGAGGCAGTGATGGGGGCCCTGCTCCCCAGAAGCTCAGCTCACAGCTCAGCCCTGCACTAACCAGGCTGGAGAGTGGACTAAGCTCCTGGATCTGCCAGCCATGTAGCTGGAAGCCCTGCTGTATCCACCCAGGGACCCCAGAACTGGACTTTGGGGTCAGGGTCTGAACTCAAACCCTCATTTTATGTGACCAGGTTTCTTTGGGAGCCTTTGGGTCCTCACTTTGGAGTGGGGGTAATGATACACTCTCCAAGAGCTAGCTCAAGATTTAAGAGAGCGCCTGCATGGAGAGCCCTGGGCTCGGGCTGGCGGTCTAGTGAGGGTGGTCCTGCGCATAATGGGGCCGTTGCAGGCACTGCTGCTTCCTGCTGTTGGCCATCTGCTATCGTTCCCAACGGCACTTTATTTTGCTTTGAGAATTGCCTCTCTCCCAGCAGGCCCCGCCTGGAAGGACTGGAGTCACGACCCCGCTACTACTACCATCACCCGACAAGGCGCAGGCACATGCCCCATTCTAGTTGGGAATGTGCCAGCTCCTTGCAGTTCACAATTGAGCAGAAGGCCCAAGAAATGTAGAAATAGAGGCATTTGCTCTGTAGCAGGGGTCCCAACTTCCGGGATCGAATGCCTGATGATCTGAGGTGGCATCACTGACTTGATGAGTTTGAGCAAGCTCCAGGAGTTGGTGATGGACAGGGAAGCCTGGCGTGCTGCAGTCCATGGGGTCACAAAGAGTGGGACACATCTGAGCGACTGAACTGAGCTGACCGATTTGAGGTGGAGCTGATGTAATAATAATAGAAATAAAGTGCACAGGCCCCTGCCTGGATAACAGCCTTGTTGTGGCACAGGGGCTTCTGTAACTCAGTGAAGCTATGAGCCATGCTGTGTAAGCTCCCCCAAGATGGACAAGTCATAGTGAAGAGTTCTGACAAAACATAGTCCACTGGAGGAGGAAATGGCAACCCACTTCAGTATTCTTCCCTTAAGAACCCCATGAATAGTGTGAAAAAGCAAAGATATGCCACCAGAAGATGAGCTCCCTGACCAAGTCAGAAGGTGTCCAATATGCTACTGGGGAAGAACAGAGGGCAATTACTAATAGCTCCAGAAATAATGAAGTGAAAAAGCCAAAGAGGAAACTATGCTCAGTTGTGGATGTGTCTAGTGGTGAATGTAAAGTCCAGGGCTGTAAAGAACAGTATTGCATAGGACCTGGAATGTTAGGTTCATGAGATTGGAAGTGGTCAAACAGGAGATGGCAAGAGTAAACATTGACATCTTAGGAATCAGTGAAGTAAAATGGACTGGAATGGGTGAATTTAATTCAGATGAATATTATCTACTACTGTGGACAAGAATCCCATAGAAGAAATGGAGTAGACTTTATAGTCAACTAAAGAGTCTGAAATCCAGGTCTTAGGTGCAATCTCAAAAATGACAGAACGATCACAGTTCATTTCCAAGGCAAACCATTCAACTCCACAGTAATCCAAGTCTATGCCCCAACTACTGATGCCAAAGAAGCTGAAGTTAACTGGTTCTATGAAGACCTACAAGACCCTCTAGAACTAATACACAAAAAAGGATATCCTTTCATCTCAGGGCATTGGGATACAAAAGTAGGAAGTCAAGAAATACCTGGAACAACAGGTAAATTTGGCCTTGGAGTAAAAAATGAAGCAGGGCAAAGACTAGCTGAGTTTTGTCAAGAGAACACACTGGTCATAGCAAACACCCTCTTCCAACAACACAAGAGATGACTCTACACATGGACATCACCAGATGGTCAATACTGAAATCAGATTGATAACATTCTTTGCACCCAAAGATGGAAAGGCTCTATACAGTCAGCAAAAACAAGCCCTGGAGCTGACTGTGGCTCACTCAGATCATGAACTCCTTATTGCAAAATTTAGACTTAAATTGAAGGAAGTAGGAAAAACCAGTAGGCCAGTCAGATATGATCCAAATCAAATCCCTTATGATTATACAGCAGAGGTGATGAATAGATTCAAGGGATTAGACCTGGTAGACAGAGTGCCTGAAGAACTATACACAAAGGTTCAAAGACTTATACAAGAGGCAGTGACCAAAACCATCCCCAAGAAAAAGAAAAGCAAGAAGGCAAAGTGGTTGGCTGAGGAGGCTTTACAAATACCTGAAGAAAGAAGAGAAGTGAAAGGCAAGGGATAAAGGAAAAGATATACCCAACTGAATGCAGAGCTCCAGAGAATAGCAAGGAGAGATAAGAAAGCCTTCTTAAATGAACAATGCAAAACAACAACAAAAAAAAAAAAAAAAAAAAAAAAACAGAAAAACAATATGAATGGGAAAGACTACAGGTCTCTTCAAGAAAATTGGAGATATCAAGGGAACATTTCATGGAAGGATGGGCACAATAAAGGATAGGAATGGTATGGACCTAATAGAAGCAGAAGATATTCAGAAGAGGTGACAAGAATACACAGATGAGCTATACAAGAAAAGGTTTTAATGACCTGAATAACCACAATGGTATGGTCACTCACCTAGAGAGGGACATCTTAGAATGTGAAGTCAAATGGGTCTTAGGACCCATTTGTTCATTACTATGAACAAAGCTAGTGGAGGTGATGGAATTTCTGCTGAGCTATTTAAAATCCTAAATGATGATGATGTTAAAGTGTTGCACTCAGTATGTCAGTAAATTTGGAAAACTCAGCAGCGGCCACAGGACTGGAAAAGGTGTTTTCATTCTAATCCCAAAGAAGGGTGATGCCAAAGAATATTCAAACTACCACACAATTGCACTCATTTCACATTCAGGTCATTAAGATCTTTTCTTGTATAGTTCATCTATGTATTCTTGTCACCTCTTCTGAATATCTTCTGCTTCTGTTAGGTCCATACCATTTCTATCCTTTATTGTGCCCATCCTCCCATGAAATGTTTCCTTGATATCTCCAATTTTCTTGAAGAGATTTGTAGTCTTTCCCATTCCTATTGCTTTTCTGTTTTTTTTTTTGTTTGTTTTTTTTTTTTTTTTTTTGCATCATTTAATAAGGCTTTCTTATCTCTCCTTGCTATTCTCTGGAGCTCTGCATTCAGTTGGGTATATCTTTTCCTTTATCCCTTGCCTTTCACTTCTCTTCTTTCTTCAGGTATTTGTAAAGCCTCCTCAGACAACCACTTTGCCTTCTTGCATTTCTTTTTCTTGGGGATGGTTTTGATCACTGGCTCCCGCACAAGTTTATGAACCTTTGTGCATAGCTCTTTAGGCACTCTGTCTACCAGGTCTAATCCCCTGAATCCATTCATCACCTCCACTGTATAATCATCTAACAATCAAGCTAACCTTGAGCTAGCAAGGTTATGCTCAAAATCCTTCAAGCCAGGCTTCAGCAGTATGTGAAATATAAACTTCCAGAGGCACAAGCTGTTTTTAGAAAAGTCAGAGGAACCAGAGATCAAATTGCCAGCATTTGTTGGATCATAGAAAAAGCAAGGGAATTCCAGAAAAATGTCTACTTCTGCTTCATTAGGTACACTAAAGCCTTTGGCTGTGTAGATCACTACAAACTGTAAAAAATTTCTAAGGAGATGAGAATACCAGACCATCTTGCCTGCCTCCTGAGAAACCTGTATGAGGGTCAAGAAGCAACAATTATAACTTATATAACAATTATAATAGTTCTACATGGACAACTGACTGGTTCAAAATTGGGAAAGGAGTACATCAAGACTGTATATTGTCACCCTGCTTATTTAACTTATATGCAGAGTACACCATGCAAAATGCTGGGCTGGATGAATCACAAGCTGGAATCAAGATTGCCAGGAGAAATATTAACAACCTCAAATATGCAGATGATACCAGATGGCAGAAAGTGAAGAGAAACTAAAGAGTCTCTTGATGAAAGTGATAGAGGAGAGTGAAAAAGCTGGTTTGAAACTCAAGATTAAAAATACTACAATCATGGTATCTGGTCCCAACATGTCATGGTAAATAGAATGGGTAAAAGTGGAAACAGTGACAGATTTTCTTTACTTGAGCTCCAAAATCACTGCAGCTGGTGACTGAAGCCACAGAATTAAAAGATGTTTGCTCCTTGGAAGAAAAATCTATCACAAACCTATTAAAAAGCAGAGATACCACTTTGCCATCAAAGGTCCCTATAGTCAGAGGTATGGTTTTTCCAGTAATGTATGGATGTTTTCTTTGCAGCCAAAGATGGAGAAGCTCTATACAGTCAACAAAAACAAGACCAGGAGCTGACTATCGCTCAGATCATGAACTCCTTATTGCCAAATTCAGACTGAAATTGAAGAAAGTGGGGAAAACCACTAGACCATTCAGGTATGACCTAAATCAAATCCCTTATGATTATACAGTGGAAGTGAGAAATAGATTTAAGGGACTACATCTGATAGATAGAGTGCCTGATGAACTATGGACTGAGGCTCGTGACATTGAACAGGAGACAGGGATCAAGACCATCCCCATGGAAAAGAAATGCAAAAAAGCAAAATGGCTGTCTGGGGAGGTGTTACAAATAGCTGTGAAAAGAAGAGAAGCAAAAAGCAAAGGAGAAAAGGAAAGATATACCCATTTGAATGCAGAGTTCCAAAGAATAGCAAGGAGAGATAAGAAAGCCTTCCTCAGCTATCAATGCAAAGAAATAGAGGAAAACAACAGGATGGGAAAGACTAGAGATCTCGTCAAGAAAATTAGAGATACCAAGGGAACATTTCATGCAAAGATGGGCTCAATAAAGGACAGAAATAGTATGGACCTGACAGAAATGGTATGGACCTAACAGAAGCAGAAGATATTAAGAAGAGGTGGCAAGAATACACAGAAGAACTGTACAAAAAAAGATCTTCATGATCCAGATAATCACGATGGTGTGATAACTCACCTAGAGCCAGATATCCTGGAATGTGAAGTCAAGTGGGCCTTAGAAAGCATCACTACAAACAAAGCTAGTGAAGGTGATGGAATTCCAGTTGAGCTATTTCAAATCCTGAAAGTTGATGCTGTGAAAGTGCTGCACTCAATATGCCAGCAAATTTGGAAAACTCAGCAGTGGCCACAGGACTGGAAAAGGTCAGTTTTCATTCCAATCCCAAAGAAAGGCAATGCCAAAGAATGCTCAAACTACCGCACAATTGCACTCATCTCACATGCTAGTAAAGTAATGCTCAAAATTCTCCAAGCCAGGCTTTAGCAATACGTGAACCGTGAACTTCCAGATGTTCAAGTTGGTTTTAGAAAAGGCAGAGGAACCAGAGACCAAATTGCCAACATCCACTGGATCATGGAAAGAGCAAAAGAGTTCCAGAAAAACATCTATTTCTGCTTTATTGACTATGCCAAAGCCTTTGACTGTGTGGATCACAATAAACTGTGGCAAATTCTGAAAGAGATGGGAATACCAGACCACCTGATCTGCCTCTTGAGAAATTTGTATGCAGGGCGGAAGCAACAGTTCAAACTGGACATGGAACAACAGACTGGTTCCAAATAGGAAAAGGAGTATGTCAAGGCTGTATATTGTCACCCTGCTTATTTAACTTATGTGCAGAGTACATCATGAGAAACGCTGGGCTGAAAGACGCACAAGCTGGAATCAAGATTGCCGAGAGAAATATCAATAACCTCAGATATGCAGATGACACCACCCTTATGGCAGAAAGTGAAGAGGAACTAAAAAGCCTCTTGATGAAGGTGAAAGATGAGAGTGAAAAAGTTGGCTTAAAGCTCAACATTCAGAAAACGAAGATTATGGCATCTGGTCCCATCACTTCATGGGAAATAGATGGGGAAACAGTGGAAACAGTGGCAGACTTGATTTTTCTGGGCTCCAAAATCACTGCAGATGGTGACTGCAGCCATGAAATTAAAAGACGCTTACTTCTTGGAAGGAAAGTTATGACCAACCTAGACAGCATATTGAAAAGCAGAGACATTACTTTGCCAACAAAGGTCCGTCTAGTCAAGGCTATGGTTTTTCCAGTGGTCATGTATGGATGTAAGATTTGGACTGTGAAGAAAGCTGAGTGCCGAAGAGTTGATGCTTTTGAACTGTGGTGTTGGAGAAGACTCTTGAGAGTCCCTTGGACTGCAAGGAGATCCAACCAGTCCATTCTGAAGGAGATCAGCCCTGGGATTTCTTTGGAAGGAATGATGCTAAAGCTGAAACTCCAGTACTTTGGCCACCTCATGCGAAGAGTTGACTCATTGGAAAAGACTCTGATGCTGGGAGGGATTGGGGGCAGGAGGAGAAGGGGACGACAGAGGATGAGATGGCTGGATGGCATCACTGAGTCGATGGACGTGAGTCTGAGTGAACTCCGGGAGTTGGTGATGGGCAAGGAGGACTGGCGTGCTGCAATTCATGGGGTTGCAAAGAGTCGGACACAACTGAGTGACTGAACTGAACTGAACTGAACTGATGGATGTGAGAGTTAGCCCATAAAGAAGGCTGAGCACAAAAGAATTCGAGCTTTTGAACTGTGGTACTAGAGAAGACTCGAGAATCCCTTAGACAGCAAGGAGATCAAACCAGTTAATCCTAAAGGAAATCAAGATGCTGCAGCTCCAATACTTTGGCTACCTAATGCAAAGAGCTGACTCATTGAAAAAGATCCTGATGCTGGAAAAGACTGAAGGCAAAAGGAGAAGGAGGCAGTAGAGGATGAGATGGTTAGACAGCATCACCAATTCAATGGCCATGAGTTTGTGCAAACTCTGGGAGACAGTGAAGGACAGAGAAGCCTGGCATGCTGCAGTCCATGGGGCCACAAGGAGTTGGGCACAACTTAGAAACTGAATAACAATGAAGTGCATAAGAAATATAATGTGCTTGAATCATCCAGAAATTATCCCTCCTGACCCTGATTCATGGGGAAAGTGTCTTCCTCAAAACCAGTCCCCGGTGCTAAAAAGATTGGGAATTGTGGTTCTACTTGCAGAAGTCCCCTGACCAGACTCCTGCAAGTAGACCATTCTTGTAGCCCCTGTGTCTTAGGTTTTGAGGAAGACTTTGGGATCAAAATGCCAGGTATGGATTCCAACTCACAACCTCTGTGTCCCTGGGTGAATGGTTTAATCTCTTCCTGCCCCTGTTTTCCTCCACCGTATACAGGGGGGTAGTGACAGGAGGGAATTTGTGATGCGGTTGTGGGCTAAGTGAATTGCTGCTTGTCAGTGTTGCGAGCACAGGCTGGCACACATGCAGTGCTGTGTGTAGTCCCTGTCATGACTTTGAACCTGGCTCTCAAAGCTCCCTTGGATTCTGTGAGTGCTTAGGAAAAAGTGTAGTTTTTCCAATAAATCTTCTTCAGTTCAACTGAGCCATAGTTGGTTTCTTTTGCTCACATCAAGTAAGTCTAACTGGCTGGGAGGTCAAACAAACACAAAGATATCTATGCTATAATCAGCGATTCATGCTGTACTTGGGTAAGTTGAGTCCCTCTGGAGATGGGGATGGTGGGAACTGTTTCTCCTTCCCAACCACAGCTCAGCTTCAGAGTCCAGCTCCCCAAAATGTTGACAGCTTAGGCGTTCTTGATGAGCTCCTGCCCCAGTCGTGCAGGGGGAGCAGTTCAACTTGTCAACAGGTATCTTCAAGCTGCCAATATTGATTTGTCACAGACACCAACCAAACTTCCTTGGCTAGGCCTTAATGCTGGTGAGGTCAAAAATAAGAAGAGGCAGGCCTGAGGGGAACTCGCTACATCACTACATGTACCCCTGGGCAGACATGGTCACTTCCTATTCTGATAAAAGGGTCAGTTAGTGCCAAGTGACCCTCAAGAGCTCACGTGTGCAGAAACCAGACCCAGATTAATTGGAAATTCTATGTCCCCTAGGGACATAGGCTTGTCAGTTCGTGTAGGAGTTAACAGGCAAGACCAGCAGCCAGACACAGACAACCTCAGCACACATGCCAGGCTGCTCCGTCTTGCTCCATCATGCATCCCTGTATGCCTGCCTGATATGGTCTCCCCCTTGCTTTGCCAGTGCCCACCCTTATCATCCAAAACTCAGCTCAGGGCTTCCCTGGTGGTTCAGTGGTTAAGAACCCCCCGGCCAAGACAGGGGCATGGGTTCGATCCCTGGTCTGGGAAGATCCCACGTGCCTCAGGGCCACTAAATCGTTGTGCCACAACTACTGAGCCATGCACTGCAAGTACTGAAGTTCGAGTGCATGATCTCCTTCCCTGGCAAGTGTAGAGTTCTAGGATAGTTGTCTCTAAAACAAACTTTCAGGGCTTCCCTGGTGGTCCAGCGGTTAAGAACCCACCTGCCAATGCAGGGGACACAGGTTCAATCCCTGATCCGAGAAGATCCCATGTGCTTCGGGGCAATTAAGCCCACGTGCCACAACTACTGAGCCTGAGCTCTAGAGCCTGTGAGCTGCAGCTACTGAAGCCCTCACTCCCTAGAGCCTGAGCTCCACAATGAGAGAAGCCACTGCAGTGAGGAAGCCTGGCACAGCAGTGAAGACCCAGCACAGCCAAAAAATAAAAAATAATAAAAATAAATAAATCTAAAAAAAAAAAGCTCAGCCCTAAAGTCCCTCCCTCATGCTGTCTCCTCTCTCCACCACCCCTTCATGGCTGGTGGAAAGGCTACTTTTCTGGGCTCCTGTACGGGCCCACATCTCAATATTCTGTAGCCAGCATGCATTTACCTTTTCTTCTGCTCAACTGTGCGGTCTTAGAGGATGGAAACTCTGTCTGCTTCATCTCTGTATGACTTACCAGTGTATAGTCAATAAGTATTTGCTGAACAGATGAATTGAATAGTTTTTTTTTTTTTTTTTTTTTGGACAATATGGCAGAGAAGTTTATAAAATGAACCAAAGATCAGAAGCAAGGACCAGGACTTCCCTGGTGGTCCAGCGGTTAAGAATCTGCCTGCCAATGCAGGGGACATGGGTTCGATCCCTGGTCTGGGAAGATCCCACCTGCTGTGGAGCAACTAAGCCCAGAGCCACAACTACCGATCCTGTCTGCCACAGCCCAGGAGCCACAGCTACTGAAGCCCGCAAGCCCTGGAGCCCATGCTCTGCAACAAGAGAAGCCACAGCAAGGAGAAGCTTGCACAGCACAGGAAGAGTAGCTCCCACTTGCCACAACTAGAGAAAACCCTAGCACAGCAATAAAGGCCCAGCACAACCAAAAATAAATAAAAACAATTTCAAAATAGTAAAAATTCATACGCAACCTTAAATATACAGGAGTAATGGTTAAATCAATGTGGCATACATATGTATGTTATTATGTATGTGGTCACTATTAAGGTAATTATATATGTGTGTGTGTAACACACATGTAAGAATTTTAAGAGTACACATGAATTTTCACATTTTTCTTTGCATCTTGTCTGTATTGCCTGAATATTTAAAAATGAGTATCATCTTATGTAATTAAAAAAACAATAGGGTTATTTTCACTAAAAAATTCATGTTACTAAGGTCTCATTTGAAATTTCTACCCTGAGCAGTTAAGCAATTTTATAACTGAAAACAGTCACATGCTCTTTCCCTAGATGTCCTCTGATTCGGGACATTTAGACTTCAGAACAGTGTCTTGATGCAACATACCATTGTTTATGATAAACCTGGATGGCTAATATTTTCAATATAATCAATTTGGGTGATCACCACGAGGGCTCAGAGGAAAGCTGAAGGATGACACGGCTCCCCTTGAAAGCCCTTCTCTCCGGCACCCCGCTCCTGCCCAGAGTCTACAGGGTCCTCGCTGCCACCCAACACCCACAGCCCCTCTCCCACCTCAAAGCCTTCATTCTCCCTGACCCACCACAAGGATCTGAACTCCCACTTGCCTTAATGTGCCTAGTCTCTGCTAGAAAACAGTTCAAATCCATCCTGGCCAAATATTTTTATAGGGTATGAGGAGACAACTTCCCTGGTGGCTCAGATGGTAAAGAATTTGCCCGCAATGCAAAGTTTGATCCCTGGGTCAGGAAGATCCCCTGGAGAAGGGAAAGTCTACCTACTCCAGTATTCTCGCCTGGAGAATTCCATGGGCAGAGGAGCCTGGTGGGGCTACAGTCCATGGGGTTGCAAAGAGTCAGACACGACTTAGTGGCTAACACTTCCACTTTTTTTCATGAGGAGACAACTGGCTCCCTCTGCCTGGTTAGTAACTTAAAATAGTTTTTCACTGTCCTGATCCTCAGTGCCACCAAATGTGATATAGAGGCTCACTGCAGGTGTACTCAGTTAAGATGAGGTCGTAGCGGGGTAGAGTGGCCCCTTATCCCGTAGGACTGAAGTCTTTAGAAAAGGCAAGATTTTCCCTGGTGGTCCAGTGGTTAAGAATATGCCTGCTAATGCAGAGGACACAGGTTCAGGCCCTGGTAGGGGAAGATTTCACATGTTCCAGGCCACTAAGCCCATGTGCCACAACTACTGACCCCTCGCTCTAGAGCCCATGCTCCCCAACAAGAGAAGCACCGCAGTGAGACGCCCGAGCGCTGCAACCAAGAGCAGGCCCCTCCACAGCTAGAGAAAGCCCACGCACAGCAACAAGACCCAGTGCAGTCAAAAATTAATTAACCAATTAATTAAAAAAAGAAAAAGAGGAATCTGGAGACAGACACACACAGCAGGAAGATTGGAGTTACGCAGCACAAGCCAAGGAGCTGCCTGAAGTCAGGAGAGAGGCCTGGATCAACCCTTCCCAGAGCCTTCAGAGGGAGCCTGGTCCTGTGACACCCTGATCTCTGACTTCCAGTCTTCTGAGCTGTGAGACAAGAAATTTTGGTTGTGTTAAGCCACCCGGTTTGTGATAATTTGTTATGGTAGCCTTAGCAAACTAGTATACTTTCCCCTATTCTAACATGCGTGCTAAGTAGCTTCAGTCATGTCTAACCTTTTGCAACTCTATGACTATTGGTAGCCCACCAGGCTCCTCTGTCAGTGGGATCCTCCAGGCAAGAATACTGGAGTGGGCTGCCATTTCTTCCTCCAGGGGATCTAAAAAATGTTTTTTTCATATATATTCATTGAAAGTGAAAGTGTTAATCACTCAGCTGTGTCTGACTCTTTGCAACCTCATGGACTGTAGCCCACCAGGCTCCTCTGTCCATGGGATTCTTCAGGCAAGAATACTGGAGTGAGTTGTTATTCCCTTCTCCAGGGGATCTTCCTGACCTAGGGATCAGACTTGGGTCTCCTGAATTGCAGGTGGATTCTTTACCGTCTGAGTCACCAGGAAGCCCATATAATCACTGAATGGAATCATAGTATGCATACTCTTTCTGTAGACCATAACATGGGCTTTAAGTTCTTTAGAGAAGAGGGACATGGCCAAGTTGCTTGTACCTTCAGGAAAGAAGCAGGGGCTACAATGGACTGAGCGCCCTGCAGTTACTATTGGTACCTTTCTTTACTTCATCTCACTTCATCCTCACACCTTTCAAGTGTGAAAACTGAAGCTGAGGGACATTAAGAAACTTATCTCAAGAGACAGCTCTAAACTGAACCCAGAGCTCTTGATTTCAACCCAAATCCTTCCCATTATATCAGTCAGTGAGGACCAGAAGGTTGGTCCAGGTAGTACTAGGATAGATCATCTCTCTAGCACCTATTCATGTAGGGTGGTGAAAAGGCCCCACCAAGGAGACAAGTGCGTCATTAGGGTGATGGCTGCTTCTCAGGCCGCCTGCAAGATCTCGGACCCTGAAACAGTTCCCCCTTCTTTCCCACTGTGTTTGGCCTTGACACTCACGATGAGCACAGTTGTGGTGGTGACACTGGCCTTTCTTTTCCAGGCGCTTACTGTGAGGTGTGCACTGCTTAAAATGCGCCATCTCATTCCCTGAAAAGTGGTCGAGTTTTAGGATAGTTATCGCTAAAACAAAACTTCAGGGCTGCCCTGGTGGTCTAGAGGTGAAGAATCTGCCTGCCAATGCAGGGGACTTGTGTTCGACCCCTGGTCTGGGAAGAAACCACATGCTTTGGGGCAACTAAGCCCGTGGGCTACAACTACTGAGCCTGAGCTCTAGAGCCTGTGAGCTGCAACTGCTGAAGCCCTCATGCTCTAGAGCGCATGCACCACATCAAGAAAAGCCACTGCAACGAAAGGCACGTGCACTGCAACTAGAGAGCCGTCCCCACTCGCTGCAACCAGAGAAAGCCCGGTGCAGCAGTGGAGACCCAGTGCAGCCAAAAACAAATAAATAAACAGAATTTTAAAAAGAAAAATATATATTAAAAAAACACAACGAACTTTATTTATTCTGTTTCTGCTACTTCTGGAGCACTAAAGAGTTCAGGAATCACAGTCTAGTAAACAGACTCAGTCTGTTCTCTGGACAAGATGTAAGAGCTAACATTTGGGAAAAGTCTCAACCACATTTCTAGTTAGCTTCTGTCATCCCACGAGATCAATGGATTGTTTCCAAAACCACTAGCAAATATAATGGGGGAGGGGTGTGCCATGCTAATGAATGCAAATGGCTCTCTTCATCAGGGGCCAAGAAAAACCACATAATTCTTCCTGCCCTCATTTCCACACTGTTCCCTGGACTGCCCCTCCCGCATGAATCACACTGTTGAAGAGTCACCATGAAGTTAAAAGGGGCCCCACTGAAACAGTCATTTACTGTGTTGATATTAGAATGCATTTTGGTGTTGAGTCACCATTCACATATTAAATAGATGTTTCTCTGGCCTCCTGGGTGCCAACTTCTCTTCTGGGTACTGGGGGTACAAAAGGAGCAAGACACAGCCCTTGCTGCCAAGATGTCCCCAATACAGCATTGTTTATGCATGTGATGTATTGTTGTTGTTTAAAGCATAGACATTACTTTGCCAACAAAGGTCCATCTAGTCAAGGCTGTGGTTTTTCCAGTAGTCATGTATGGATGTGAGAGTTGCATTATAAAGAAAGCTGAGCACCATAGAATTGATGTTTTTGAACTGTGGTGTTGGAGAAGACTCTTGAGAGTCCTTTGGACTGCAAGGAAATCCAACCAGGAAATTTCCTAAAGGAAATCAGTTCTGAATATTCATTGGAAGGACTGATGCTGAAGCTGAAACTCCAACACTTTGACCACTTGATGCAAAGAACTGACTCATTTGAAAAGACCTTGATGCTGGGAAAGACTGAGGACAGGAAGAGAAGGGGACGACAGAGGATGAGATGGTTGGATGGCATCACCAACTCAATGGAAATGAGTTTGAGTAAACTCCAGGAGTTGGTGATGGACAGGGAGGCCTGGCATGCTGCAGTCTATGGGGTCAAAAGAGTTGGACATGACTGAGTGATTGAACTGAACTGAGTCACTAAGTTGTTTCTGACTCTTTGTGACCCCATGGACTGTAGCCCTCCAGGCTCCGCTGTCCTTGGAATACTGGAGTGTGTTGTCATTTCCTTGTCCTGGGGATCTTCCTGACTCAGCAATCAAAACCGCGTCTTCTGCGTCTCCTGCACTGTGGGTGGATTCTTTACCACTGAGCCACCTGGGAAGCCCATGCCTGTGATGTACAAAGTTGATTAAATAAAGAGAACTGGTAAGTCTCTGTCACCCGCAAAATAGCACTGACAGGTGTAAATAAGAAAAGTCCGGTTAGGTGGTATTTTACATTTAAAGCTGTTTAGCACGTGAGATTGGAGAAGGAAATGGCAACCCACTCCAGTGTTCTTGCCTGGATAATCCCAGGGACGGGGGAGCCTGGTGGGCTGCCATCTATGGGGTCGCACAGAGTCAGACATGACTGAAGTGACTTAGCAGCAGCAGCAGCACGTGAGAATGAGTGTCATGGAGAATCTGAGAAAACCCAGTTGGTAGAAAAGTAGACCAGGGCACAGCAAGATTGTGTTTGCCTGAAGAAAGGCCATAGATGAAAGAGATCATGTTCCAGTGGTAGCATATCAGCCTGGGACAGGATGGTGGATGCACAAACCCCTGGGCCAGAATTCTGACTTTGTCTTTGTACAAAGGCCATTTGCATGGCAAACCCAGGTGATTTTTTTTTTTTTTTTAATCACATATGGCCCAAACTACCTCTTTATTGGGATCAGGCCAGCCCCAGTCACTGGCAACCATAACAGAATGGTTTTGAGGGCAATCATGTCTGATGAGGACTTATCTTAGAGTTTTCTATTCATGGTTGGGCTTCCGTGGTGGCTCAGACAGTAAAGAATCTGCCTACAAGCAGGAGACCCAGGTTTGATCCCTGGGTCGGGAAGATCCCCGGAGCAGGGAATGGCAACCCACTCCAGTATTTTTGCCTGGAAAATCCCACAGACAAAGGAGCCTGGCTGGCTATAGTCCATAGGGTCACAAAGAGTTGGACATGACTGAGAGACTTTCATTATCCATGGTCAAATTATTAAAAAAAAGAGAGCACTTTCTTTTCATTCGGATACCTCCTTCCTTTCAGCTCTCCAAATCCTCCCAATACTTTGAAACCCAACTCAGCTCCAATCCCCTCTGTGCAGCCTACCCTGCCATCTGCTGTTGATCCGACTCTGCTCTGCACCCATTCACACTTAGGGTTTAGTGCCAATTATCTGCACTCTGGGCTTCCCAGGTAGCGCTAGTGGTAAAGAACCTGCCTGCCAATGCAGGAGACACAAGAGACTCGGGTTTGATCCCTGGGTTGGGAAGATCCCCTGTAGTAGAAAATGGAAACCGGCTCTCGTACTCTTGCCTGAGAATCCCATGGGCAGAGGAGCCTGGTGGGCCACAGTCCACGGGGTCGCAAAGAGTCTGACATGACTGAGTGACTGAGCACAATGACACATCTGTGCTCTGGTGCTGTTCTTTATTTCTTGTGTGCAAGTGGAGAGACGGGCCCTTCTGTCCATCTAAAAGCCAGTGCAAAATCGACTCCTTTATCAACCTTTTCCCAAGTTCCTTTCACTGCTGCCTTGCTCCTGCAAGTCTTTTCTGTCATAGTTTCCTCACTTTTTTTTTTGCCCCCTCTCTCCTCTTAACTCAGCAAAGCTAATTGAGATGTTCAAAAGGTTTTTGCTGCCAAATTTTACTAGCAAACTGGATAAATATAACAACCCAGGGAAAATAATGAAAATTTACAAGAACCTTCAAAAGGATTATAGCCAGGCTATTTCTATTCTTCACTGAAATTTAAATGAAGCCAACAGCTAATCTTTCTTAGACTCCCAAAGTAGCTGTCCCCTTAAATGCCGCTTCTGGAATCCATTTATCCCATCATTATCTCACCACTGTCTCGAGATCCAGAATGTTTTCTGAGTCTCAGATGCTGTGTGGGTAATTTAAGTTCCCTCACTTTTATCAGAAGCAGTGTCATAGGTCTCCGTGCCCCTCGTGTGTGAATATATGCTCATCCCTGGTGTTTGAAAGTAGAAACTTGACTTTCAATATCTTTGTTCACACCTCACACAATGTTGTATATTCAAGTCTCTCCTTTCGATCCCTGGGTAGGGAAGATCCCCTGGAGGAGGGCATGGTGACCCACTCCAGTATTCTTGCCTGGAGAATTCCAGGGACTGAGGAGCCTGGAGGGCTACAGTCCATGTAATGCAAAGAATCGGACATGACTAACACTTTCACTATTTCTTTCCCTGCTGAAAAAACTCCTACTCATCATTCATGACTGCAGCTCAAACACCATTTTCTCTTCAATCTCTCACTTGCTACCCTTCTCCTTCCCAATTTCCAGGCAAAATTAACTACCTTTCCCCCACCTCTTCTCTCATCAGTTTATTCACTTGACAAATATGGCACTTATTCCACTTTTTAATATCAGTTGTACAAATATTACAGGGGAGTAAAATTATCCTCTCCTCCAGTTGACTGTGAGCTCCCTGTGGCCTGTTTCAAGTGTATCCACAACCCTCAGCACAGCCTGTGGGTTACGTAGGTGCCCAGTGAATGCCTATCCAATGGAATGTTTCAGTTGCAAAATACGAAGCCGTGAGATGGTGTTTGTCCTTCCCATGCTGGAGGAGACACAAATGCACCCAGGAATGAGTCACCCTAACCACTCATACGTCCTGTGGACCGCACCACAGGCATTCCGCCACCATCGCCACCAACATCACTATCACAGCACCCAGAAAACCCTGAAGCCTGTGTACCCCAAGTGAAACAAGAAGTTCTGAGAACCAGCGGAGCTTGGAGAAATTACCCATAATGCACACAAGCAGAAATCACTTGAGGAACTACCTGAATTTTGATTTAATCTTCCTGTTGGAAGGTAATTTTGCTCTCTTGTGTCTCTCCGAGTGTTGTCAGTGAGGCACTGGTTGCTCTTTATCCTGGGCAGTCCTTCCAAGGATGTTTGCATAGACAACAACCTCGGAAACTGGACTTACTGTCTCCCTCTGGAGCAAAGAGCCCTGTGCTTGATTAATGCCTTTTACCAAAGATTCAGCTTCCCTAAGCTCATGTTTCTCTTCTATAAGGCAATTTACTGTGTGTGCTGATGCCATCTGGCTATCTTCACATCACCTTGGGGGAACTGGGCTCACGGAAATGGCACAAACATGCTAATACTATGACTGTGAGTATACCATGCTATACTACTGCTGTGAGTAATAAACTGTCTTCAGTTCTCACCCAGGAGTGTCACGTCTCCTGTGCACATCCATGAACTGTGGCAAATGCATGTGTAAGTTGTACACAGGCTAAAATCTCAAATCTCTCATGGTTCCTGACAGCCTCTCAGCGAGGCCTTCTGGCCCTAATGGGCCCTGACTTCCCCTCTGAGCATCTTCCCCTCCAAACAAGCTACAGAAGTGGAACCCTGCTGAGCTATGTGGAAGACAAATATTCATCAGGAAGAAGCTGCAAATACTTGTACAGGAAGCCAACTTGAGAGGTGATACTCACACCCTCCAAACAAGCTGAGATATGTGGTGATATTCACAGGAAAGTTGTAAAACAGGACAAATGATCCTGCAGTCAAGACCAGGCATAGTCATTCTGGAGTTTCTTTATTGTAAGGGACTAAACGGGAGAAGGGAGCAGTCACGCATCCCAGTGACTGGGAGGGTCCCTATTTCTTGTTCTGAACATTTTCAAACAATATTTTGCTTTTGTAACAGTGACTGGGCACCGTTCAAAAGTAGAGGACTTTCTTAACAAGATTTTCCAGAAGTTTCCGTTTCTTTTTTGCTTTATTCAAGCAAGCCACTTGCTTGATTATTCATTAATCTATTTAGTTCAAAGGGGATTTAAGACAGCTTTCAAGGGTTTATAGAATTCAAGATGGCATTACTTAAAGAAAAACAAAGGATGCAGCATAAAATGGAGTTGGAAATGAGGTTCCAAATTTATAACATAAATTTCACACCAAATTGTATCCATTGTGTACACACCAAATATTTGGCTCTAAGCATTTTGGCAACCAAGGAGAAAAGTGAAATCTGACTATTTGCAAAATCTAAAGGATCTATTAGATTTTAAAAGGGAGACACCTGCACCTCAGAGCTGGCTTGAAGGAGAGATATGACAGTCACCACAGGAAAATACAAAGCCCTACCAGGACCCTTATCTCCCTCCAAATAAAAACCTTAAGCCACTGGGGACAAAGAGCAAAACCTGTTCCTTTCCCCTACCACCCCAAGCAAAGTGAAGACCCCACAGGGCTGGAGACAGGGAAAAGAAAAATACCAATCCTCCTGGAGAAGATTCAGGAGACAGCCATGGGTCCAGATCATGCAAGGCTTCCTACTGCTGGGGAAAGGCAGGACAACTGAGAAAATGCAGAGGAAAGATAAAAAGAGACTAGTCTGTTGACTTGACACAGTCTAGGAAAGAATCAGTGAACTTAAAGAGAGATCAATAGAAATTAAGGAAACTGTAACACAGAGACAAAAAGAATGATTAAAGGGAAAAGAACAGAGCATTCAAGAACTGTGGAACAATATCAAACAGTGTAACATACATGAAATTGGAAAACCGGCAGTAAAAGAGACAGAGAGCAGAGCAAAAGAATAATCTGAAGATAATAGATGAGAATTTTCCAAAAATAGTAAGACATCAAACCATGAATCAAAGAAGCTCAGAGAATACTAAGCAGCATTCAGTTCAGTCGCTCAGTCGTGTCTGACTCTTTGCAACCCCATGGACTGCAGCACGCCAGGCATCCCTGTCCTTCACCATCTCCCAGAGCTTGCTCAAACTCATGTCCATTGAGTTGACGATGCCATCCAACCACCTCATCCTCTGCCATCCCCTTCTCTTCCTGCCTTCAATCTTTCCCAGCAACAGGGTCTTTTCCAATGAGCTAAGCGGCATATGAATGTATAAACTTTTCTCCATTTCTGGACTTTCCTGGTGGTCCAGTGGTTAAGAATCCACCTGCCAATGCAGGGGACATGGGTTCGATCCCTGGTCAGGGAAGATTGCACATGCTGTGGGGCAACTAAGCCCATGCACCACAAGCGCTAAGCCCATTGCACCGCAACTACTGAAGCCCATGCGCCTAGAGCCCATGCTCCTAGAGCCTGTGCTCCACAACGAGAGAAGCCACCACAACGAGAAGCTGCACGCCACCACTAGAGAGTAACCCCCACTCGCCACAACTAGAGACAGCCCATGCACAGCACAGAATATCAAGTACAAACAACAACAAAAAATAACTTCTCCCCATTTCTGCTGCCTTCCTCCTAGTTCAAGTCCATATTTATAGTCCACGTGACTCCCATGGCCTCTAAGTGGTCTTCCTTCCTCTACTCTTATCCCCCTACCACACATTTTCCAACTGCAGTAAAAAAATCTTAAAAAAAATAAACATCACTCCTAAGCTTAAAGTCCCCCAGTCATCTCCCTTTGCATTTAACATAAAATCGCATGTGTTCCCTGCACCCTCTGGATCCTGTCTGTATCTGCTCCAGCCACTTATCCGCTTTCTTCATGTACTCCAAAGGTTCTTGGGTCTTGCTCTCCCTGTGAAGTGAGCTGTCTTCAGAACTGTGCTGGGCTGGTTACTTCTCAGCCAATCTTCAAATCTTGCTTTTTCCAACTTTCCCCATGAACAAGTCTGCCTAACTGCTTTTTATCACATTTTTTACTTCCATTGTAGTACTTATTATTATCAAAAATTATCCAATGTATTTAACTGTTTATGCACATGTTGATTTTCTCTCTCCTGTGACTAGATCTCTGCTCTTGGGAGGAAAAAACATGCCCTTCCATAGCCTTGGTGCTTACAATGGTCCCTGGCATGATACTGGCATTGAAGATTTCAGTGTTGAATGAATAAGCAATTAGGTCATTTGAAGAATAAATAGGCATTAGTGGCTTAGGTTCAGAGGAAGGAATTACAGGTCAAGAGGTGTCATCAACTTTCAAGTTATCCTCAGTGAGTGCTAGAGATGAATTTTAGTCATGTGGGTACACAGCTCAGCTAAGAGGTAGCCAGACATTTGATAACACATGATTATGGCAGAAAGTGAAGAGGAACTAAAAAGCCTCTTGATGAAAGTGAAAGAGGAGAGTGAAAAAGTTGACTTAAAGCTCAACATTCAGAAAACTAAGATCATGGCATCTGGTCCCATCACTTCATGGGAAATAGATGGGGAAACAGTGGAAACAGTGTCAGACTTTATTTTTTTGGCCTCCAAAATCACTGCAGATGGTGACTGCAGCCATGAAATTAAAAGACGCTTACTCCTTAGAAGGAAAGTTATGACCAACCTGGATAGCATATTAAAAAGCAGAGACATTACTTTGCCAACAAAGGTCTGGCTAGTCAAGGCTATGGTTTTTCCATTAGTCATGTATGGATGTGAGAGTTGGACTGTGAAGAAGGCTGAGCGCTGTGTTGGAGAAGACTCTTGAGAGTCCCTTGGACTGCAAGGAGATCCAACTAGTCCATTCTAAAGTAGATCGGTCCTGGGTGTTCTTTGGAAGGAATGATGCTAAAGCTGAAACTCCAGTACTTTGGCCACCTCATGAGAAGAGTTGACTCATTGGAAAAGACTCTGATGCTGGGAGGGATTGGGGGAAGGAGGAGAAGGGTATGACAGAGGATGAGATGACTGGATGGCATTACCGACTCGATGCACGTGAGTTTGAGTGAACTCTGGGAGTTGGTGCTGGACAGGGAGGCCTGGTGTGCTGCAATTCATGGGGTCACAAAGAGTTGGACATGACTGAGCGACTGAACTGAACTGAACTGAACTGATTTATGGAGTGATGTTAGCCACAATTGTCTGCCTCAAAGAGGACTGTCATTTCTGATTATTCATATTTTATTGGTTTTCTGGTTTTATAGATATCACCCAGAATATATAGATATCAAATTATAAGGAAGAATTTGGAGACTGGACAAGTACAAGTACTTGCCTAAATTTCCTAACACAACCTTGACCTACTTTTTAAAACGATGCACTGTCTGGACAGGTTTTTCAGATGCCATGTGACCAAGGCCCAGATTCTCCTGCTGGATGAGTGCTGGAGGGGTCGATTCCAGTCTCTTACACCGGTCATTTAGACTCCCCCACCTCATCGGTTCCTGTCTCTTGTGGATCCTTCCCTATTCTCTATTTCCTGCAAATCTCTTCTTCCTTCCGTAGCCACATGAGAAATGAGGAGACAGAGCTATTTGATCTTCTAGATTTCCTCCAGCACTCAAATTCTTTTATCCTATTTGTTCTAAAGAGGACACACTGTGTCCTTCTCACCCTTTCATCTCCCTTTTCTGTAGCCCATTGCAGTCAAATGAGGGAGGGATTGTGCCCCCACGTGCTGCTCCACTTTCTAGACTAAGTGTCCGCCAACCCTTTATTTTTTCCCATTCCTAATGACTCTTTAGGGGGTGCCGTATGCCACCTGTTTTCGTTCAGATACACAGAGTATTCTGTTACATTTTTGTAGTCAATTGAAAGGTACAAAGGAGGAAACTTGATCATCATTTTACAAATTGCTGTGCAACTGTGACAATCCCCGCAACCTCAGATGTTCCTCATCTGCAAAGGAGGAGGCTGGAGTTATGATCTCTGCTAGGAAACAGCCCACACTAGAAAATGGAAATTCTAAGCAGAGAGGCGTGAATTCATGAGAGCCCCACAATATGTGCCTGGATTTTCTCCTGCTCCTTTGGGTTTCATGATTCTGAGAGTTCCAACCTCCCTCATTCTCTGGGCAGGCCCTTCAAAACTGCCTAAAGAGTGGATAAAGCACCCTCTTTGCTTCTTTATAGAAGGACTAAGACACAAACCCAAAGGAAACCCAGATATACAAACAGCAGTGAACATGTTTCTGTTCAGACCAGGGAAGCAGCGAAGAGCATCTGCCTGAAGTTCCCTTCTCAGGAGACACCTATGCTGTGGCCCAGGAGGGCTCAGACAGCACCACCGCCCCTCTGAGCTTCCTGCCTATCTCTGGGTCAGGGGGTTTTTGAGCACCACACTGCCTCCCTCCTAGCACCCAGAATCTGATGAGCTTGAAGATTCCCAGAGTAATTAAGACTCTGGTTCAAACCTCTCAGCTCCCCCTAGAGTCCCCTTCACACTGCTTCTCAGATGATGTGCACAGAGTGTTGGGCCCAGCCCCCAAAGTATTCCCATCAGGGCTTCTCAAACTTTAACATCTGTCTGGACCAACTAGGGATGTTGCTGAATTCAAATCATGAGTCAGTGGCTGTGGCGGGTCTCAAGATTCCACATTTTCAAAAGCTCCCAGTGCCGCTGCTGCTCTGCAGACCACTGTTTAAGTCACGAGATCCTAGTCTAGAAGTTGGCACTTTTCCCCCCCATAAAGAGCCAGACAGTAAATATTCTTGGCTTTGCAGGCTATAGATCTCTGGTCACAACTACCTAAATCTACCAAAAACAACCATCGCCCAAAGAAGCCATGGGCAGAATGTAGGCAAATGAGGATGGCTGTGTCCCAGGAAAACTTTATTTACAGAAACAGGCAGTATGCCAGCATGTCAGCCCCTCTAATCCATCTCAGAGATTAGGAGATCTCTCCTTTCTAAAACAGTCTATCTCACTGGCATCTACAAGCAAGGTCCCATCTCTACCAGTGTAGACCCAGATACAGGACATCCCACTGCAGGCTAAACATAGAACACCTTAGCCATGGAGTGACCTCCAGTACTATACTAGGAAACACATTCTTCTGCAGTAACCTGGGGTTTTCCTTCCACAGTCTCTAAGGTCCTTCTCAATTCTCCTGAACCCCTATCCTCCATACATAGTCTTCAAAGAGAAGAGAAAGCAATTCAAGTTTATGGATTCTTGCTTTCTCTCAAACACACTTTTTGTTTTT
The DNA here is from genome assembly GCF_029407905.1 of Bubalus kerabau. Classification (NCBI taxonomy): domain Eukaryota; kingdom Metazoa; phylum Chordata; class Mammalia; order Artiodactyla; family Bovidae; genus Bubalus; species Bubalus kerabau. Next base: position 127,223,494 of record NC_073624.1, on the reverse strand, counting down.
CAGATGTATGGAATGATGAGGAAAGAAGGTACTTCAAAGCTTGTAACACAGGGGCTCTTTCTAATAGTTGTTCCTGAATTACTGACCTGCCTGGAGTTAAATCCAAGCAGGAGGCAGGCTACAGCCCTGGCAGCTTTAAAGACAATGGTGATGTTAACACAGAGGGTGGTTTCAGAAGACGAGGCAGCCTCTGCTTATCAGAGTCAGCTCGTGTTCGCAGGTGTCTAAGCAGTTTTGCCACTGGTTCTTAGCCAGTCTGGGACCGATGGAACAGAAGCCAGCCTATGCAATTCATTTCCCAGAGCTCCAGAGTTGGTGAAGGATTCAACATTTCAAGCAATCCATGTTTCCACTCAGATTGTGTATATTTCCATGCTACATGCTCTGACAGCTCTGAGAGATTTCTGTTAAGTAACTCTCAGCTTGCAGTAATTAGCCAGAAAGCTGGAAACTTCAGACCTCCCAGAAGATTTGTGCCAAACACTTCTCTTTACCTAAATCTCTTTTCCCCTTTCAGTCCTACTCAAAAATGCCTTAGATGGGCCCTGAAGCATTGGTCTTTTCATGGGCCTTAATTCAAGAGGGGATAGGTGGTGCGACTGGTAAAGAACCTGCCTGCTGATGCAGGAGACCCAAGAGGCTTGGGTTTGATCCCTGGGTTGGGAAGATCCCCTGGAGGAGGGCATGGCAATCCACTCCAGTATTCTTGCCTGGAAAACTCCATGGACAGAGGAGCCTGGTGGGCTATGGTCCATAGGGTTACAAAGAGTTGGACACTACTGAAGTGACTCAGCATACATGCACATATTTAAGCAATAGTTATACATATTAAACCAGTTTTTGAGGCCAGACAGATCACAGGCAGGTAGTTATAAAAATCTAGATACTGTGATCCTCTTTAAAAATAGTTCTAATAATAATGTAATGAAAATAGCAAGCAATGGTTACTAGAAACAAGACAATCCATCTATTTGTTTTCCTCCATGGTCCTTGTCAACTTGGACTCTGTGGGAGAGGGAGAGGGTGGGATGATTTGGGAGAATGGCATTGAAACATATATAATATCATATATGAAACGAGTCGTCAGTCCAGGTTCGATGCACAATACTGGATGCTTGGGGCTGGTGCACTGGGACGACACAGAGGGATGGTACAGGGAGGAAGGAGGGAGGAAGGTTCAGGATGGGGAACACATGTATACCTGTGGCGGATGCATGTTGATATATGGCAAAACCAATACAATATTGTAAACTTAAAAAATTAAATTAAATAAAAAAATTTTTTTAAATATAGTTTTGCTATTGGGAGAAAAGATAGGTATGAACTTTATGGAAAGCAATTTGGCAACATTAATCAGATGTCTGAAAGCCAGATCTCCTTTGATATAGCAGCTCCATATTTAGAAATTTAACTTAAGGTGATTATTAAGGATATAGGCATAGATTTAGCTTGAAAAATGTTCCTATCAGCAAAAGACTGAAAACACCTAGATAAAGTCCAGCATCAGGATGTGGATAAATCCTTACAATGGAATAACATGCAGCCATCCAAAATGATGTACATTAATTGACAGGAAAGATATTCATATTGTATTGTTAAAGAAAAAAAAAGATAATTATAAAATAAATATATAATAGAATTCTAGAAGGAAAAAACTCCAAAATGTTAGAATTTGTTTTTCTCAGCAAATTGAAATTTGAGGATGATATTTAATTTCTACATCTCTACACCTGTAATTCTAATGCTTAACAAAGAGCATTTATTCCCTGTGTTATAATGTACCACAAATATTCTAATAAATATATTTATGATCATATACAATTATGATTACATGTTGTGCTTTTGTCATTTATGTGTTATCTTTTAATGGAGAAAGTCTTTCCTCTGAGACTTTAAAGTTTAAATCCCATTCTTTATCTCTTCTGTAAAAATAAGGTAGGACCAGGCTGCTGAGAAGCCTGGCAGATCCTTGGGACATGGCAGTAACCTGAAATCCTGTCTTTCCTGTGATTTTTAGACCTTACTGTCTCCTTTGCTCTTGTGAAATGCTGACTCATTGGGAACAGTATTCCTGGGGTACCATGAGATTTTGTTTTGATTCTCTTTTATTGTTTATGGTTCTCAAAAGACTTCTGAAGAAGGGCTTATCCAGCAGTCCCTACCTCAGTTCAAGAATCAACTTCTAGCCATTTTAATTCAGAGTCCTGCACTCAGCAGGAATTACAGTGGTTGCTGACGTTCTGCGACTCGGCACACAGGGAAGAGGTCCATCCCACAGTGACCCTCTCCTTCTAGTTTCAGGAAAATTGGAATTCCACCCAATAGCAAAAAGACAGAAGCTCTCATGGAAAGCCTCCCTTCTTTGTCTTATCTTTTGCACTGTATTGCTTCTTCACATCAAATTCTTTGAAATGATTAAGGCTGTTCTGGGAGAATCATTCAAAAATGTGTTTGGCCAAGACCTGAAGTATTTTCACTGTTTTTGAGAGGTGATAATCAACCTTGTTTCAAAATAGATTTCAGTGTCACTTACATGTCTCTTTGCCTAAGAATCACTAATTAGATGGCAAGCTCCAGTCGCACTAGAGAGGAATTAAAGCTTTGATTAAGGCTCCTCCAGTCATAGGGATATGAGAGAAATATTTCTGTCCTGATTCTAGTTCTGGGAGTATACCAAGATTGTCATGGCACCTGGGATTTTCAGACTATGACAGTGATGATGATGACAGCAAAATCCAGAGACTTTAGTAAGTTTTACCAAAGAACTCAAACAGCCACGGTGGGGGTGTGAAATCGAGTTTATCTTTCAAAAGTAGTCATCTAGGGACTTCCCCGGCAGTCCAGTGGTTCAGACTTTGCCTTCCAGAGCATGGGGTTCTATCCCTGGTCAGGGATCCCACATGCCTCAGGGCCAAAAAACCAAAACATAAAACAGAGGCAATATCATAACAAATAATGACTTTAAAAATGCTCCATATAAAAAAATAATCTTAAAAACAAACAAACAAACAAAAGTAGCCACCTTCACAGCTCAAAATGGTGGTCTAGATGCCTGCTCACAAAGCAAAATCAAACTTTCCATCAGGGCTCCCTCTGTTATCTTTTCTTTAGATTTCCAACCCCTAGTTGAGATGGTAAGGAGCACTTAATGATTTCCTGTTCTGTAGAAAAACAGCAGCTGGTGAAAGAGAATAGCAGAACTTCTTCTCATTCTTGAAAAGAAGTTTTCACAAAAGTATCTCATAGAATTCCTTCTTTACTTAGGAGTATGTCTTAGTTCCCTGAAGACGTGATATTAAATTGAGACACTTAGGTTCTGCATAGCTGTGTTTTCCCCAGATAACTGTCCCACTCTATTGAGCAAATATTATGTATTCTTTTCGTATTTCCTCAGATAGAAATGTTGTAAAACTGCTGTTGACACTAAATCAAGATGACCAGTGTTTTTCCTGCATGATCTTGGTTATTGAAACCATTGATCGTTATCCAACTCACTTTTCCAGGTAAGAGACTTAATCTTTTAAAATTGCAGATTCATCTCAACTCATTTTGGTTTCCACTCTACACTAAGCCTAAAAATTTGGGTGGCAATGTCCAAAATTAGTTCTAGCTATCTAAGCTGTGAAAATTTACTAGTTTGTAAATCTGAATGTGAACCTTGTCTTGATAATTGTTCACAATTTCTTTGCAGAAGATTTCTTTATTTGTAAAATAATGTCTCTTCACTTGAAAGATAAAATAAACAAGGCAGCTACAGAAAGTGATATGCAACAAAATGTCCTGTGAATGGCATCTCACTGGAGCAGACGTTCTCATTTAGCTCAAAGCTATTTTAGGACTCAACATGCTACCAGTTCATGTTTTCTTCAGATTACCAAGTCACTGCAGTCAAATAAGAACTCTTTGCTGTTGCCCTATAGCTTTCTGCAAGTTTAGTGTTTTTAAGGATTAAGACTGTAATTCGCCCAGCCGTGTCTGACTCTTTGCAACCCCATGGATTGTAGCCTGCCAGACTCCTCCATGGAATTCTCCAGACAAGAATACTGGAGTGGGTAGCCTTTCTTCTCCAGGGGATCTTCACAAGCCAGGGATCAAACCTGGATCTCCTGCATTGCAACTAGATTCTTTACCATGTGAGCCACCAGGGAAGGCAATAATAATAATAATAATGATAAATATATATCTGTTACTGTGAGTCAGATACTGTGCTAGAGGGTAAAGATACACTATTATACTTACCCTAACAACAACTATCTGAGTTAGACATTATTCAGTGGGTTTAAAATTGTGCTTAAATGTTTATAGAAAGTGAATTACAAACCCTGAGAGTTGGATCTAGGTCTGTGTAACTTACAACACGGTTTCTCTCAGAGACATGAGAAATAGAATATTTCAACATACAAAGATGGCACAGTCACCAGCAACTGCAGCCACCATGGATGGTGAGCTGGTGAACCCCGAGGGAGCTCAGGAAGCAAAGAATACCAGCCATCTAGTAGCTATCACTGCAGCCACTCCCTATGGTGAGCCTTGAGGAAACTAAGGATGTGAAGAAAACACAGGATATTGGCCCCCAATAGCTGAGGTGCATATCAAAGGAATGATTTCAGTGAGCCCAGACTGTTGCATCTTCCCATATACAGAAAAGCCCTAAATTCCTCAACTTGGGTTATCTGGTTTTCTTTAATTAATGATAATCTTTTGATGTTCAGACTTGTCCTTATTTGCAAAATTTCTGTATAACCTGGCTCCTCCCATCACCTCCTCAGAGCAGTTCTCTCAAGATTTCTTGAGCTGCTGCCTCCCAGGCATGAAGTTCTAAAAATTTCCACTAAATAAAACAAAACTCTCAACTTTTAGGCTGTGAATATTTTCAAGTCCACAGACAGTAGTGATATTTTTATGGGTTATTGTTTTGATGGAGGTTGTCTCTGTACTGTAGGCTATTTCACAGCTTCTTGGCCTCTAACCCAGATGCCAGGGGCAACTTCCTAAGTGTGACAACCAAAACTGTCTCCAGGCATTGGCAATGTCCTATAAGGAGAGTGAAATTGTTCCCAAATGAGAATCACTGCTCTAGAATTAGAGATTCGACTCCAGATTTCTCTTTTCTGGCCTATAATGCAGATTTCTCTCTCCAAGGTAGATTTCTGAAGTGTTCGTAATTTTTTTTTCTTTGAAAATGTTGAGTTACAGAAATAACTGGCACACTGTAGCAGAAATTGTATAGCAACTGTATGTAATAAATCTATAGTATAAATGGTTGGCCTCTTCTTCTCTCCCCCCTGTGCTCTCCTTTTTGTCCATTTCCAGTTGGATGATATGAAGAGAGAACCATGGCAAGTTGCCTTATTTTCCTGTGTCTTTCCTCCTCAATCAGAATACATACTTCCTGTTGGGCTCTTTGGAGACCTTCTGCTTCTCTGTGGGGCAAGAGTTTACTGGAAAGAGGACGTTGAATGATAAACATACAAATTTGCAGTTGGACTCTTTGAACAAGGAACCTGGATCACTGACCTTAGCAGTGAGTCCAGTTGCTCAGCCTGGCCTTTGATTAGGAAATTAAGGTGAATGTTTGTTAGAAAAACTGACCTCACTCATGCCTTGGGGTCTGATCAAGGGCCTCACCTGATTTTGCAGGCTTTTCTCCTTCTGTGTTAGATATGAAGATACATTGGCAGCCACAAGTGTGTGCGAGTTACCTATTAGAGGCTGTTCCTTCCCACTAGGGAGGTGGCATCTCCAGGCAAGTCCCTGGGAACATGGCTTAAAGCAGCCTGAAGATGAGTGTGGCTTTCTGTCTTCCTAAGAGCTTACTCTGCAACCCTGCCACACTTCCATCATCCAGAGTCCCAGTAAGAGAAAGTCTCTCTATAAATCCAGGTGCCATAAATCCAAAGGGGTCATCAATGTAACTTATTAGTCAACTTTAGGAGTGAAAGAGTCCTGCGACCTGCTTCTGCATTCTGGATGACTTTTGGGTGGAATCAAAACAGCCTCAAGGGGGAGGGGACCTAGTATGTCATCTTTCCATTCCCTTCCCATTTCCAACACCAACTCAGAGTACTTGTTCATTTAACCAACGGGAGGGGGCACCCTTTTCTTTGCACCCGTGTCCCTGTGCCCCGCCCAGCGGCGCTCACCTTGTGCTGTTTCCACATGGCCCCCAGCGGCTTCACCTCGTGCTTGCCGTGCCGGCCTTCCTCCAGGCACAGATAGCACACCGGGGTTCGGCAGCTTAAGCAGTACATGCTGTAGTTCTCCATTTCGTGTTCGGGGCACGTAGGGTACTTGCGGGTGGTGTTGCCCCCCGCCGCTCCGGCCCCGGTGGCTCCCGGGCTCTTACAGCCGCCACTTCCGCTGGGGGCGCCCTGGACAGCGCCCGGGGACCCGGAGGCGACCTCGGAGGGCGCAGGCGGCGGCGGCGGCTGCACCAGGCGATGCTTAGCGAAGGGTCCCCGGGATGGATGGCACTTGAGCTGGCAGGCAGCGCAGTAGAGCACGTCACACTGCTCGCAGAGCGTAGCGGCCGGCTCCGGCGGGGTGCGGTCGCACAACTGGCAGATGGCCACCGCAGCAGCTGCGGACGCCCCCGGCGCCGCCCCGCGGCCCTGCTGATACCGCTGCACGATGGCCTCAAGCAGTCGGTTGCGCTGGAAGCCGCGCAGGCCGCGGTGGTCCAGGGAAGCGCTGCGGTGGCACTGCGGGCACGTGATGGAGCTTGAGGACGAGGACAGCGAGGAGCAGGCGGCGCCTCGGGCAGCAGCGGCGGAGGAGCCAGGAGGCGCGGGCACCATGGGCAGCACTCGAACCCCGTTTGGGGACTTGAGGCTCGGGGTGTAAGAGCCATAACCGCTGTCTGTTTCACTGTACAAGCTCAGCTTGTCCGCGTGGTCGCTGCCGCCTCCCGCACCGCCGCCCAGGCCGCCAGCAGCGCTTCCGCCCGCGCCGCTGCAAGCCGGGCCAGCCGCCGCCTCCTGGTCTAGAGGGGGCGCGGCGGCGGCGCCTGAGGATAGCGCTGAGCCTCGAGAGTGCAGCAGCGGCGGGGGCAGATGTTGCTCACCGTCCGGGGTCTGCACCGCGATGGTACGAGCGCAAGGCAGGCAGACATTGTGGGAACACGGCAAGATGATGGGCTCCCGAAACAGGGAGCCGCACACTGGGCACTTCAGCTCCTCTTCCATCGCTGAGCCGGCGGAGAACTGCTCGGGGTGGAAGGTGGAATGGCCCAAGCTCCGCAGACGGGCAGAGGAGAATAAGTGAGGTTAGCACCAGTGAGATGGGAGGAGGGAGCATCACACGGGCATGACTACTTTGCAACCCATGGGCACGCCCCTCTCTCTGTCCTGGGGCCACCGCCCATAGACGATTAGGTGAGGGGGAAGAGGTAAAAGAGAGTCCTCACCTCCTGCCCGCGAGGCTCCTGCACCAGAGGCTTCAACCTGCGGCCAGAGTCCAGGGCCGGTCGGCTGCCCCCGCGGTGGCCTGCGAGATGCTTTAGGTGATGAATCAGCACTAGCGCCGCCGCTGGCAGTAGCGGGCGTCTCCTCTCCACATCAGGACCGGCTGCTGGATTGCGGATCGCTAGCTCTCCCGTTTCAGCCCTTCGGTTCCAGATTCCAGTGGGCAGCTGTCCGGGGGCCCCCTTTGCTCTCGCCCCGCCCTTAGTCCGGGTGATCTTTGAGAAGGAGGGCGAGCAGGCCCCTTGGCCTTGGGGCTGGGTTCAGCACCACGAGGCGACGGACAGCGCCCGGGAACCGAAGGTGCAGCTCGAGCTTCTCTTGCGCGCATCCAAGGGCCGCCACCTGCCGAGTCTCCGCGCCAGCGACTACCTCCGGCGGCCGTGCCGGCCCGGAGACCTTCTCTCACCTCTCTCCGGCCGCTGCTGCCGCGGGCCGAGCGCGCCCTGGGGCTCTCTCCCCGAGGGCAGGATTGACCCTCCGCTTCGGTTCGCAGCCTCTCCTCCTGCGGCGCCTCTGACCTTGGCCGCACGGCGCTGCAGCCAGCGGGCGGAGGGCGAGCGCCCGGCTGGCTCGGGAATCCCCTCTTGTCTCCCTCCCCGCGCAGCCTCCTCCCGACGCCGCGCGCCCAGGAGTTGTAATTTCCAGAGCCGGGAGTAGTGATGGGGAGGAGGGGAGGAAGAGGGAGGCGGAGTCTGCTCGGCGAATGAGGGCTCGCCTCTTGCTGCTAGGGTAGGCAAAGGGGCAATTTTAAGGGTTCGCAGAGAGGATCATTGTTAATAACAATCTATTATTTGGATGGAAATTGCATCCTGAATTAGTACGACGACCCGTCCCGTCCCTGCCATCATCTCCCCTGCTCATTCCCCCTTACTCCCATCCGCCACCATAAAAGGGTAAAAACAGGATCCTAGAAAGCCAGTTGTTTACAAATGCAGCGATAGCACGGTTGACAGTCGCTTCCTAAATCTGATAGACCGAAAAATGCAGCAGCAAGATGTCGGACAACCTGGAGTCAAAGGGTGAGGTTTTATTTATGGATCAAAACCACAAGCCATCTTGTCTCTTCAATCGAGAGGGCTCCTGCACAATCGATGTCAGTCGTCTAATAGAGAGAGGACCCCGCACGGAATTTATGAAATGGGACTTCCTGGAGAAACGCGAAGACGAGCCACCTATGCCCGTTGGCCCTCGTAACCCATTCCCTGGACCCAGGCCTACTCTGCCGCCGAGCGGGCGGCGAGGGGCAGGCGGGAACGCAGCGATCATGGCTGATAGTTTTATGAATGAAAAAATCTTCACATTGTGCCTCCCCAGCCGCGAGGAGAGCCTCCCACCCGCGGCCAGGCTGCTCTTCTGCGTAGCTGTTGTCTCTCCGCCGCCGGGAAGGATGGGTGGGGAGGCCCCCCGGGAACGCGGGGGCTGGGGGCTGGCAGGAGCAAGTGCTCGCGGCGCAGCCGGCTCTGCCTACCGACGCTTCACGCTGGCCTGAAACAGACACAAGTTAGGAGATCGTTTGTTTAAAAACGACAAGAATATTGAAGTCAGGCCTCCTCCTGTTCTCTGGTTCTCCCGCGCTCCAAACAAAGGCAGGAGAGGCGCTGCAGCGCCGGGCGGGGAGCCTCGGTGTCTGCCAGTCACCGGGCGGGGAGCGCGCCCACCGGGGCGGGGGCGGCCGCGGGAGAAAGCCGCCATCCCGGGGAGACCAGTGTCTGGAGTTAGGGGGTGGGGGCGGCGCAGGTAGACCCCCGACGGAGAGGCGTGCTGACGTTTTCCTGACCGAACTCTGCGAGTCAGGATCCTAGGTGGGAATCTCGGCTCCTTCGCTGATCAGTCGCTTCCACCCTGAGCGGTCTGCTCATGCTTTCCTAGTCTCTGAGCCTGGCAATAATACTTGTGTGTGAGAACTAAACGAAGTTGTCCTAAATACAGATTGCATATCTTACTTCCTGCTCTAAAATCCTGTGACTCTTCAGTTCGGCTTTGGCTACTGTTGAACAGCCAGCTTCCAGTTTGTCTTAAAGTTGAAGAGCAGGCCCACAGCGTGGAGTACACAGAGCAGCACAGAGTTAAAAGGCCTGACCGGAATTCTCAGCAGCAGGGAGCTTAGAAGGAGGATTCACCCAGGCCCAGTATCCCCAGATGGGGCCCGGTGACCACCCCGTTTTAATCTCCCTTCTATAATGAAGTCACCATGTGCTGCATCTTGCCTGCAATGCTTTGATAAGCCTTCAAGAAAGTTTCTATAGTGTTACTACTGCTGTGCGGTGGGGTGGGGTGGGGTGGGGGACTCGGGTGGGGGTAGATAGGTGTAGATAAGTCATGTGATCGAATCATTCAAAGATGCATTTGTTGTGACGCTAGCAGTATCGTCACTCACCCCAGCCCATTCCAGCCACCTGGTGACTGCAGAGCAAATAATAATCTCTTATGATTCTACTGTGAACAGGCCTGCCTGCCAACCGCCCCCCTCCATCCTCAACCAGTGCATATGTCTGAAAGACACACTCTACTTTGTCATTTTCAGACCAAGGTAAACTGCTGGGAGGGCAGGCTGAGCATTGGGAGCTCTTGAAGGGGAATGGAAATATGCCTGATCAGGACTAAATTCCGATAACTCTGTCACTCAAACTGAGCATGATTTTGTTTTTCATGGGAAGGAAGCTCAGAATTCAGAATTTTCCACCTGTGCCTTTCCCACCAGCCCCCTTCCATTCCCTCAATCCCATGATCTAAATCAGCTTAACCTTGTACAGCTGTTGCCAAGGCATTGCTCACTGTGGGGACTGGCATCCTTCAGCTGCTATGTAGGAGCTGGGGTTACACAGTGGTTCCAATAGCTTACTGTACATAACCATAATCACTAATAGTTGTCAACATTACTCTAAAAAGCCCTCTTTCTGTCCCGAGTCATGTACCATACATATATAGGAAAATAATCTTACTTCTCTGATCCTCAGTTTTTTTCTATTATAAAATTTCAGGATAGAATTCATTGGTTCTAAAAGTGTCTGTATATTATTGATAATTGTTAAGAATGGAATCCCAGGGTCAGGCACAACTTAGTCATCAAACAACAACAACAAGAATGATAGAGCTTAGCTGGTGGTTCAGTGGTTAAGAATCTGCCTGCCAAGGCAGGGGCCATGGGGTCAATCCCTGGTCCAGGAAGATCCCACGTGCCTCGGGGCAACAGAGCACATGTGCCACACCTACTGAGCCAGCAAGCGCAACTACTGCAGCCCACTCGCCTAGAGCCTGTGCTCTGCAGCAGGAAAAGCCACCGCAGTGAGAAGCTTGTGTAGCTCCCACTCACCCCAACTAGAGAATGCCCATGCTTAGCACTGAAGGCTCAGTGTAGCCAGAGTAAACTAAGTGGTGTTCAGTCATGTCCAACTCTTTGCCACCCCGTGGGATTTCTTTCAGGAAGAATACTGGAGTGGGTTGCCATTTCCTCCTCCAGGGATCTTCTTGACCCAGGGGTTGAACCTGTGTCTCCTGCACTGGCAGATGGATTCTTTACTACTAGTGTCACCCGGGAAGCCCCAATAAATAAATAAGTAAATAAAAATTTAAAAAAGAATGATATATCTTTCTTAATAAAAATGACTCTCATGAAGACATTTGATCCCAAGATTGAATGGCATATCCATTTTTTCAAGTCAAAATCTGGGCCTCATTTAGATAGTGAGGAAAATAATAATGTTTCCATTGTGGCACTTGGCGGTGTGTCCTCGACTGTTAAGTCTGCTATAAAAAAATGTCATAGACTGAGTGGTTTAAACAACTAAATTTACCGCTCACCGTTCCAGAGGCTGAGAAGTCAATGATCAAAGCACTGGCAGATCTGATGTCTGGTGAAGATATCCCACCTCGATGCCAGACCTGCCTTCTTTATGGATCTTTACATAGAGAAGGGGAGAGCCCAGCAAGCTCTCATATCTCTTCTTGCTGCTGCTGCTGCTAAGTCGCTTCAGTCGTGTCCGACTCTGTGCGACTCCATGGATGGCAGCCCACCAGGCTCTGCCGTCCCTGGGATTCTCCAGGCAAGAACACTGGAGTGGGTTGCCATTTCCTTCTCCATTGCATTAGAGTGAAAAGTGAAAATGAAGTCACTCAGTCATGTCCGACTCTTAGCAACCCCATGGACTGCAGCCTTCCAGGCTCCTCCATCCATGGGATTTTCCAGGCAAGAGTGCTGAAGTAGGGTGCCATCACCTTCTTACAAAGGTACTATTTCCACTCACAAGGGAGCCACCCTTATGACCTAATTACCTCCGAAAGGCCCCTCTTCCAAATATAATGATAGTTCGGATTTCAACATATGAATTTTGAGTGATATACACATTTAGTTCACAGTACAGTGTGAAATTATATAATTAAAATTTTTTTATTTTGTTTTTTAATTTATTTTTGGCTGTGCTGGGTGGATTGTAGCTTTGCCTAACTCAGTGAAACTATAAATCATACCGTGTAGGGCCACTGAAGACGGACGGGTCATGGTGGAGAGTTTTGACAGAATGTGGTCCACTAGAGGACCAAATGGCAAACCACTTCTGCAGTTTTGCCTTGAGAACCCCATGAACAGTATGAAAAGGCAAAAAATATAACACTGAAAGCTGAACTCCCCAGGTTGGTAGGTGCTCAATATGCTACTGGAGAAGAGCGGAGGAAAAGCTCCAGAAGGAATGAAGAGGCTGAGCCAAAGCAGAAACAGCCCTCAGTTGTGGATGCGTCTGGTGGTGAAAGTAAAGTCCGATGCTGTAAAGAACAATATTGCATAGGAACCTGGAATGTTAGGTCCATGAATCAAGGTAAATTGGAAGTGGTCAAACAGGAGATGGCAAGAGTGAACATCGACATTTTAGGAATCAGTGAACTAAAATGGACTGGAATGGGAGAATTTAATTCAGATGACCATTATATCTCCTACTGTGGGCAAAAATTCCTTAGAAGAAATGGAGTAGCCCTCACAGTCAACAAGAGTCTGAAATGCTGTACTTGGGTGCCATCTAAAAAATGACAGAATGATCTCAGTTTGCTTCCAAGGCAAACCATTCAATATCACAGTAATCCAAGTCTATGTCCCAACCACTGGGCTTCCCAGGTGGCGCTCGTGGTAAAGAACCTGCTTGCCAGTGCAGAAGATATAAGAGATGTGGGTTTGATCTCTGGGTCAGAAAGATCCCCTGGAGGAGGGCAGGGCACTCTAATATTCTTGCCTGGAGAATCCCATGGACAGGGGAGCCTGGCAGGTCCATGGGGTCACAAAGAGTCGGATAGGACTGAAGCGACTTAGAGCGCACGTGCATTTGCACGCACGCATGCACACACACACACACACACACACACACACATGCTGCTGCTGCTGCTAAGTCACTTCAGTTGTGTCCGACTCTGTGTGACCCCATAGACGGCAGTCCACCAGGCTCCCCCGTCCCTGGGATTCTCCAGGCAAGAACACTGGAGTGGGTTGCCATTTCCTTCTCCAGTGCATGAAAGGGAAAAGGGAAAGTGAAGTCACTCAGTCATGTCCGACTCTTAGCGACCCCATGGACTGCAGCCTACCAGGCTCCTCCATCAGAACTAATATCAAAAAAAGATGTCCTTTTCATCATAGGGGATGGGAATGCAAAAGTAGGAAGAGCTACCCGGAGTAACAGGCAAATTTGACCTTGGAGTACAAAATGAAACAGGATGAAGCCTAACAGAGTTTTGCCAAGAAAAGAAACTGGTCATAGCGAACACCCCTTTCTAAAAACACAAGAGATGACTCTACACGTGAACATCACCAGATAGTCAATACCAAAATCAGGCTGATTATATTCTTTGCAGCCGAAGATGGAGAAGCTCTAAACAGTCAGCAAAAACAAGATCTGGCACTGACCGTGGCTCAGATCATGATCAAATATTTGAGCATTTGAATATTGCAAAATTCAGACTTAAATTGGAGAAAGTAGGGAAAACCACTAGGCCATTCAGGTATGACCTAAATCAAATCCCTTACAATTATACAGTGGAAGTGGCAAATACATTCAAGGGATTAGATCTTATAGGCACAGTGCCTGAAGAACTATGGACGGAGGTTTGAAATATTATTGTACAGGAGACAGTGATAAAAACCATTCCCAAGAAAAGAAATATAAAAAGGCGAAATGGTTGTCTGAGGAGGCCTTACAAATAGCTGTGAAAAGACGAGAAGCGAAAAGCAAAGGAGAATAGGAAAGATACACCCATCTGAATGCAGAGTTCCAAAGAATAGCAAGGAGAGATGAGGAAGCCTTCCTAAGTGAACAATGCAAAGAAATAGAGGAAAGCAATAGAATGGGAAAGACTAGATATCTCTTCAAGAAAATTAGAGATACCAAGGGAACATTTCATGCAAAGATGGGCACAATAAAAGAAATGGTATGGACCTAACAGAAGCAGATGATATTTAGAAGAGGTGGCAAGAATACACACAGAAGAACTATACAAAAAAAGATCTTAATGACTGTGGTAATCACAATGGTGTGATCACTCACCTAGAGTGAGTGAGACATCCTGGAGTATGAAGTAGAGTGGGCCTTAGGAAACATAAGTACAAACAAAGCTAGTGGAGGTGATGGAATTCTAGATGAACTACTTCAAATCCTAAAAGATGAAGTTGTTAAAGTGCTGCACTCAATATGCCAGCAAATTTGGAAAGCTCAGCAGTGGCCACAGGACTGGAAAAGGTCAGTTTTCATTCCAGTCCCAAAGAAGGGCAATGCCAAAGAATGCTCAAACTACTGCACATTTGCACTCATCTCACACGCTAGCAAGGTAATGCTCAAAAATCCTTCAAGGCTTCAACAGTACGTGAAACAAGAACTTCCAGGTGTCCAAGCTGTATTAGAAAAGGGCAGAGGAACCAGAGATCAAATTGCTAACATCTGCTGGATCATAGAAAAAGCAAGAGAAATCTAGAAAACCTCTACTTCTGTTTCATCGACTACGCCAAAGCCTTTGACTGTGTGGATCACAGCAAACTGTGGAAATTCTTCAAGAGATGGGAATACCAGACCACCTGACCTGCCTCCTGTGAAACCTGTATGCAGGTCAAGAAGCAACAGTTAGAACCAGACATGGAACAATGGACTGGTTTCAAATTGGGAAAGAAGTAGGTCAAGGTTGTTTATTGTCACCCTGCTTATTTAACATATATGCAAAATACATCATGAGAAATGCCAGGCTTGATGAAGCACAAGCTGGAATCAAGATTGCTGGGAAAAATATCAATAACCTCAAATATGCAGATGGCACTACCCTTATGGCAAAAAGTGAAGAACTAGAGAGCCTCTTGATGAAAGTGAAAGAGGAGAGTTGAAAAGCTGGTTTAAAACTCAGCATTCAAAAAATTAAGATCATGGCATCCAGTCCCATCACTTCATGGTAAATAGATGCGGGAACAATGGGAACAGTGACATACTTTATTTTCTTGGGCTCCAAAATCACTGCGGATGGTGACTACAGCCATGAAATTAAAAGAAGATTGATGCTTGGAAGAAAAGCTATGACAAACCTAGATAGCATATTAAAAAGCAGAGACATCACTTTGCCCACAAAGGTCTGTATAGCCAAAGCTATAGTTTTTCCAGTAGTCATGTACGAATGTGAGAGTTGGACCATAAAGAAGGCTGAGCGCCCAAGAATTGATGCTTTTGAACTGTGGTGTTGGAGAACACTCTTGAGAATCCCTTGGACTGCAAGGAGACCCAACCAGGAAATTTTCTAAAGGAAATCAGTTCTGAATATTCATTGGAAGGACTGATGTTGAAAACGAAGCTCCAATACTTTGGCCGCTTGACGTGAAGAACTGCATCATTAGAAAAGACCTTGATGCTGGGATAGATTGAAGGCAGGAGGAGAGGGATACGACAGAGGAGGAGATGATTGGATGGTATCACTGACTTGATGGACATGAGTTTGATCAAGCTCGAGGAGTTGAACTGGACTTTGTTGCTTTGCATGAGCTTCCTTTAGTTGCAGTGCTCGGGCTTCTCATTGTGGTGGCTTGTCTTGTTGCAGCTTGTGGGCTCCAGAAAATAGTCTCAACAGAGGCGGAACACAAGTTTAGTTGACCTGCTGTATGTGGAATCTTCCCGGACCAGGGATTGAATCTGTGTCCTTTGCATTGGCAGGCAGATTCTTTATCACTGGACTACCAGGGATGTCTGGAAATTATATTCTTGTATATAATCTCATTTAATCCTCACAACAAGTCTGGAAAATCACCACATTATCTTAATTTTATGATGAACATATTTTTACATTTTAATGTTGCTGAAATCAGTAAGCATATTACAACTGACACGTCTCTCTCCACGCTTACCTTGAAAATTTCTTATTAAATTGATAGTGCATCTTCCAGTCACTTAGGATCATGGAAATATTTTATTATTTCCATTTTACAGACAAGGAAACTGAGATGAGGACACTCAAGGTCTTACTATAGCTTTTAATGGTGGATCTATAACTGATCAGACTTCAAGTTCAAAGCATTTTCCTTTCAAACACAGTTGCCAGTGAAGACTTATGTCAGAGTTTCTGATGGACAGTCAAGGGGAAGTCAGGAATACTGGCGTCCATGCTCCCTTTCCTCACTTGGTCCACTGAACATGCAGCTGTCTGCCTTCCCAGGCTCCTCCACCCTCCAGGTCAAGTGTTAGTCGCTCAGTTGTGTCTGACTCTTTGTGACCCCATGGATGGTAGCCCACCAGGCTCCTCTGTTCTTGGAATTCTCCAGGCAAGAATACTCAAGTGGGTAGCCATTCCCTTCTCTAGGGGATCTTCCCAACCCAGGGATCAAACCCGGTCTCCTGCATTGCAGGCAAATTCATTACCATCTGAGCCACCAGGGAAGCCCCCTCCAGGTTAGGTGCATCTCTAACAAGCCCCTAGAAGTATTCTGTCTTATTCTTCCTATCTCTATCTTTGCCTGTCATTTTTGTTTGTATATCTCTCTCCTCAAGACAAGAAGCTTCTCAAGGATGGTATCCGTATCTATATTGTTTCCCAGGTGTGTTTCTTCTGCTATTTTCTGGCTCTGACTAAGTTTTCCATTTTTGTAGACCAACTGACGGGCTGTCAGTTTGAGAATATCCATTCCCTTAACCTTCCCTGAAAAACTTTGGTGGAAATAATTTTTTTTCCCTGTGGAAAATACCAACAGATCCACAAGGAAATTTTCTCTGTTTAATTCTGAAGTTCAAATCGGTTACTGAGTTTTTCCTTTGGGGTGTGTGTGTGCACATATGCTCTCCTATACATGTGCATCTTTTCTTAGAATTCTTTATTTATTCTAATCTTCTTAGTGTTTAACCTGATTATTCTTACTTGGTTCTCCTTGACCATCTTCTTCTCTGTTCTAAACTACTTACCCCTGGTGGTCCAGTGGGTAAGAGTCTGCCTGCTAATGCAGAGGACACTGGGTTTGATTCCTGTTCTGGAAAGATTGCACGCACCTCGGCGCAACTAAGCCAGTGCAGCACGGCCGCTGAGCCTGGGCGCCGAGAACCTGTGCTCTGCAAGAGAGGCCACAGCCGTAGAGGCCAGTTCAACACAACTGGAGAGTAGCCTCAGGCTGCCAAAAGTCTGAGAGCAGCAATGAAGACCAGCTCAGACAAAATTAAATAAATAATTTTTAAAAAGATAATTATCCCTCTTAAAAAATTACTGAACTACTTACTGGTCTCAGAAACGAGGCCCTGTATTTAATTTCTAGTGTCATCCCAGTTGCTCCATTTTTTATGGCCCTTTTTGTTTTAAAAGGGAAGCATTTGGACACATCCGAACAGCACATTAATAATTAAAATTCCGTGATGCACTGTCTTCAAGGCAGAGAAAAAACACTCTGCTGTGAGTTACTTTATGCTCCAGCATGAGTTTTATGCTTAAAATCCCAGAAACACTCAAGACAAGACAGAGGGTATTACTTCTCCTCAAAAAGCACAAATGAGTTACATAATTTACTCTGGGTAACACAGCACGTTACAGGTAAAACAGTCAATCTGCTTTGCCCTTTGAATTTTAAGTATGAAGTAGAATGGAATTTAAGGCTGTATCAGATAAAAATAGATGCTATAATCTCAAGTATAACAATCCCTGAAATATATCCTTAATGAAAACTTATGATATATTTTACTTTAAAAGGTAACTTTTAAGTTACCTTTTGTTTGTTTTTGACAGTGTAAGAGAAGTCAGGAAATTTAATAAAAATCTACAGCTCAAGAACCATCTGGTCTACAATAATTAGCATTTAATGAGAAGAAAGCAGCTACATCCACCTCTATGCCCCACACACTAAAGCTTCTTTATGGTGAAGTTAATGAGGAGCGATTATCTCTAGCAACACAAAGCATCCTCTCCAGGGTTTACAACTGGCTTCTTTTCCTGAAGGTAGACTCTATAGAGGAAACTTAAAACCCACCCACTTTCCCCTTCAAACATCCTTGACTGGTGCTTAACAGTTTCCTGTGTTACCTTTACGGATGCCAAATATTGACTGTCTCTCCCCCCGCCCGCCCAATCCTGAGCATCTTCTTCTCTATAGAGCAGAAGACCCATTCTTGGAAAGTCTTCCCTTCTCTCGTGGCATCCTTTGCAAGCAGTGTTTAGAATAAAATCTCAGATGAAGCAAATTCACTCCAATTTACAAGACTCTATATACCCAGGGTATCTTTATAATGCGTGGAAACTAATATTACCACAAAAGCAATTTGAGCTTCGAATACTTACGGCTACACGTTTCAGCCATGAAAACTGGAGTGCTTTTCATTTTCATGGTACCTTTTCATATATTTTCTCTAATCTGATCCTTACAGCAACACAGACTGGCCTAAGAGATGGTAAAACTGAGGGAGGG
Organism: Bubalus kerabau; assembly: GCF_029407905.1. Taxonomy (NCBI): domain Eukaryota; kingdom Metazoa; phylum Chordata; class Mammalia; order Artiodactyla; family Bovidae; genus Bubalus; species Bubalus kerabau. The sequence goes on along the minus strand of NC_073624.1, from coordinate 127,205,149 downwards.
GCCCCCAACCCCCTGGTAGGTTCTCACCAGCCATGCTACTACAACTTGACCCAAACTTAGGCAGAGGTGTTTAGTCCAAGGGTGGTACCAGACCAGACTAGGCTGATCAGAATCTTTTTGTCCTAAAATTGAAATCCAGAGAAAGAGTCTAGATGGGCCTCTAACACCCAAGTTAAGGAGCTCTCCTAGAAAAAGCCTAGAAACAGAGAGTGAAGAATAAAGCAGAAATACAGAGACAGCAAAGAGAGAGGGGGCCTCTGAGGGTCCCACAGTCTGGCACATTTCTGAGACCCAGCTATATTCCTGTCCTTGGGTTCCATAAAATATCCCTCTAATCTAATGATATTATGACACTCTATTTTCCTTTCAGAAAGGATAGGGGTTCAAAAATGTACCAGCTCTCATGCACATGGGCTTCAGTAATTGTGGGGCAAAGGTTCAGTTGCCCTGTGGCATGTGGGATCTTAGTTCCCAAACTAGGGATTGAACCTGGGTCCCCGGCATTAGCAGGTGGTCTTTACACTGGACCACCAAGGAATTCCTTTATTTTTCTTCATTTGATATTTTAGTTGCTTCTTTTGGGGTGTTGAAATTGTTCTGCTCTCATTCTACTGGATTCTGGCTTTGACTATTCATTGATTTGGGCTTTCCTGGTGGCTAAGACGGTAAACAATCTGCTGCAATGCAAGAGTAAAAGTGAAAACGAAAGTCACTCAGTCATGTCCGACTCTTTGCGACCCCATGGACTATACAGTCCATGGGATTTTCCAGGCCAGAATACTGGAGTGGGTAGCCTTTCCCTTCTCCCGGGGAATCTTCTCACCCCAGGGACGGAACCCAGGTCTCCCACATTGCAGGCAGATTCTTTACCAGCTGAGTCACAAGGGAAGCCCATGCAGAAAGCAATGCAGGAGACCTGGGTTCAATCCCTGGGTCGGGAAGATCCCCTGGAAAAGGGAATGGCTACCCACTCCAGTATTCTTACCTGGGGAAGTCCATGGTTTTGCTCATTTCATCGCTGGATGCTATTTTCTTCCAAAGGCTTGACCTTTCTAGTCTGCTAAGCTTTGGCTCCCTCTTTTCTCTCAATCTGACCACAATTGTATTGGGCGTTGCCTCCCCTTTGGGGAGCTCCCTGCTTCCTCTTCCTGACCACAGTCAGAGTCATGGCTCCATGGTGGTGTTATTCTCTCCAGTTGATATTTTCTTAGACAGGGAATCAATGGGGTGTTAGAATGTACTTGTGGTCACTGTAAATCCAATAGCCTCCCATATTAAGACAGGGAACAAACCCCTAAGGTTTGTAAACTGTTCAGTGTCTATATGAAATAGTAAGTTGGTTACTTGGTAGGAATAAGATCAGAAGAAGCTATGGAATGCTGTGCATAAGTGATTTCAAATCCTGACAGCTTTATTTACCCAATGCCCCTGCAAGGACACACCACCAAGGACAAGAAACTCATAGCCCCAGGCAGGGCAGCTTCCATGTGGAGAGAGCTGAAGACCAACCAAAACAATATCATGGTCCAGTTCACTCACCAAAAGCATTACTTTTATCAGGGAAGTCACTAGACAACTTGAGTAGCTTTGTAACATCAGTTGTGTTTGACTTAGCTCTATGAAAGAATCCCCCAAATTTTGGTAGAAATTTGACAAAACTTCTGGGATCTGAAGTGGTATGGAGGTGAGGAATGTGGGCTTTGGAGCTGAATTGGATGGGCTTGGAATCATGGCTCTAGCCAGGGGAACTCTGGCAAGATGCCTAACTTCTCAGAGACTCATATTCCTCACCTGTAAAATGGAGATAATAACTGTGTGCATGCTCAATTGCTAAGTCATGTCTGACTCTTCGTGACCTCATGGACTGTAGCCCGCCAGTCTCCTCTGTCCACAGGATTTCCCAGGCATGAATACTAGAGTGGGCTGCCATTTCCATCTCCAGGGGATCTTCCTTACCTAGGAATCGAACCTGTGTCTCCTGCATTGGTAGGAGGATTCTTTACCACTGAGTCACCTGGGCAGTCCACAGAGAGCTGGGACAACTTAGTGAAATTACACATACAAAGCATCAAGAAAAATGGGCAATACGGAGTGCTCAACAAACATGATGTATTATTACGCTACTACTTTTCTGCCCTCCAACAAGGTCATATGGTTGAGTCCCAATAGATATTTGTGAATGAATGAACTACAAGTAGACTATTTTGGCTAGAGTATAGGGCTATACTTGGGGAGAGTGAGAAAAATGAGCGCATATCTTGCAGGAGCTACAGGAGGAGATGGGAGAGCTGTCAGATCTAATCTATCAGGAAATGAGTATAGTTCCTGGGAAAATACAGTCTGTGCTCCTGAGGAGCTTAATGTCTAAGGCAGATGTCACAGCAAGTCAGAGCAAACACAGAACTAATAAACTTGCTAAAAATAGACAACAAGGTTTTTAAAGTACAAAAGAAACAAGGGGAGATTTTAAATATTTATACTATTCATAGGTTAAGGGCTGAGCATTGACTTTAAAACTTTTAGTGAGGGACTTCCCTGGTAGTCAGTCTAATGGCTAAGACCCCAAAGTAGGTGTCCTGGGGTCGATCCCTGGTAAAGGAACGAGATCCCCCATGCCACAACCAAGAGTTCATGTGCCGTAACTAAAATATCAAAGATCCTGCATGTCACAACTAAGACCCAGCATAGCCAAACAAATCAACAAATAAAAATGAATATTAAAAAAATCTTTTAGTGAAACAATGCTAAATAAAGAAATTATGACCAGCTTTTATACTTGCCCATCTTTTGGATACATGTAACTGAATAGTCGGAGAAGGCAATGGCACCCCACTCCAGTACTCTTGCCTGGAGAATCCCAGGGATGGGGGAGCCTGGTGGGCTGCCGTCTATGGGGTCACACAGAGTCGGACACAACTGAAGTGACTTATCAGCAGCAGCAGCAGCAACTGGATAGTATTTCAACATAGTAATCAAAACAATCAATAATTTTTTATTCACTCATTTCTCTTTATCTCAAGATCCTCTTACTGGAACTCTACACCCACTGCAAAGTAATGATTGTCATAGTAGAATCAGAGAGTAAGAAAAGAGACAGTTCTTAGCATGTGATTCTCAAATAAGGTTTTTTAACTCAGGGCAAATATAATGTTTTAAGAGAAAAAAATTAATTTTCAGATATTGAATATAAAAATAATTCTGAGTTCTAAATAACTCGGGACACATACTCTATGTAATAAATAATGGTTTTAGAAACTGTAAGATTGGTTAGAATCAGTTTTTCCTGCATCAGGAGAAAATAAAAACCAACCAAAAAAGCACCCCTTAAGAGAAGAAGGGACGTGTTAGAAGGAGAGCTGAGATGCTGGTTTGTCACCAGGAAGATGTCACAGTCCCAGTTCTTATACTGGCCATGGGGGAAGGGATAAGGGGTCACAGATGCTTCGTGCGGGTCAGGGGGCCTGAGAGCAGAGAGTGCGCTGACTCCTGGGAGTGGACAGAACGCTGCCAGCGTCACACAGAGGGCTGGTGGGTGAAAAGGCAGTGGAGCTGAAATGTGTCCAGACAGACAGGCTAAGGCAGCCCAGCTGGGTCCTGTATTCCCTGCAAGCGCCCCAGAAGCATAAAATGTTTTTTGTACAGCTTATTACAACTCATGTTCACCCCGGAACACTGGCAAAGCTAAAGCCGCCTTGTAGCCAGAATCTACAAGAACCATATGACCAGAAGCGAAGCTGGAAATCTGCTTGACATCCCAACAGATGTCAATGTGTGTGAGAATGACAGTGATGTGAGACTAGATGCTTATGCCCTTGTGCAGACATACGCTATCACAATGGAAAGTGCTCCAGAGCTCAAGCACACCCCAGGGATGGGGAAGGGTGTTTGCCTAGAAATAACTGCCAGAGCATCTAATAGACAGAAAACAAATTTCCATCATCAGAAGAATCGTAGCTGAAATAAAAACTGAATTCACTCAGAGAGACAATAAAACATTACATTTCTTGTTCCCCTAAGGTTTTTGGCATGAGACTCATGGTTGTGGTGGTTTAGTCGCTAAGTCGTGTTCGACTCTTGTGATCCCATAGACTGTGCCCGCCAGGCTCCTCTGTCCATGGGATTCTCCAGGCAGGAATACTGGAGTGGGTTGTCATTTACCTTCTCCAGGGGATCTTCCCAACCCAGGAATTGAACCTGGGTCTCCTGCATTGCAGACAGATGATTTACCAACTAAGCCATGAAGGAAGCCCATGAGATTCATACCCGATTCCTATATTCCCCAGTCTAACCATCACAACAACATTGTGAAGTGGGATTATGACCAATTTCTAGATGAGACTGTAAAGAGTGGAAAACATTAAGTATCAATAACTGCTGCAGAGTGGTGGGACTGAAATTTAACCCACACTGTCTGATTTCATCATTCCTTTGAAAATGTTTGCATACTTGCTGTATATCGAGCACACCTGATGAAGATGTTATTCCTGTTTTCATAATACATCTATGAAAATATGGCCACAGCACACACATAGGCCATGTAGAAGAGATGGTAAATTAAAATGTGTAACAGATATAATCTGGGGCATTCTTGTTCCTTGAAATCTAGATATTTTGATCCAAATTGGTGATTCCACACCTCTTCATAGAGCTTTTAAGAACTTGCAGGGTGCCAACAATCTCAATGTCATCTCTGCCTGTGACCATCTGCTATAACACAAGGCATTCTTATTCTTTACCACGTCAAATTGAAGAGGATACCCAGCTCTTTTTGAGTTTCCTAAATGCTCACCCTCTTCTGTCTCCAACTCTGTCCTAAGAGTTTGATCCAAGACTTGAATTTTTTGGATCTGAGCTTTGCAGTCTGGCTAAACATCTACTCTGAGCTTCTGACCTGCCCTCAATGGTCAAATGCTGGTGTTACCATGGCTGGACTGATCCTTTCATCTGTGTTCACTCTATGTAAACAAGCTTGCCAAAGAGTCTGGAAGCAGGTGATGTGGCTCTAAGAACTATGGGGTACAGTCAAGTGATCTAACATACAGGTATTTAGAGTTGTAGGAGGAGGAGCGTGTGTTTGTGAGAGAGAATGGGACAGAGGGTGATAACTTGGTAGCTCAGCTGGTAAAGAGTCCACCTTTGATGCAAGAGACCCTGGTTCAATTCCTGGGTAGGGAAGATCCCCTGGAGAAGGGACAGGCTACCCACTCCGGTGTTTCGGCCTGGAGAATTCCATGGACTATCCATTGGGTTGCAAAGAGTCGGACACGACTGAGCAACTTTCACTTCACTTCAGCTAGGGCAATCATTAAAAGTGGAATAGATAAGTCACTAGTGGAGGTGAATGGAATTATTTTTTAAATTCTCAATTCAAAAGAAGACAATACTAGAGAAAAAAAGGATTAAAGAGCAGATTTGATAAATTGAAAACATAGGAAGATTGTAGATCTAACTCCAATCATATTAACAATTACATTAAATGTCAATAATCTAATCACTTCAGTTAAAAAGCAAAGATTGAATTTTAAAAAGCAAGAAATCTACTTTAAATGTAAAGACACAAATAGGTGAAAATGTAAAATTATGTAAAAAGTTATTTTGTGTTAATATTTATAAAAGAAAGCTAGAGGGACTATACATCCAAAGTACATTAAAAATGAGACATGTTGGCAGAAATAAAGAGGACTATTATATAATTATGAAGGGGGAAATTTTTGGAGGGGGCAGCACTTTGCTGCATGTGGGATCTTAGTTCCCCAGAGACTGAACCCCTGTGCCCTGTATTGAGAGCACAGAGTCTTAGTCATGGACTGCCAGGGAAGTCCCAGAAAGAGGTAAATTTAAGAACACAGCAATCCTAAATGTGTTTGCTGTGTGTATTAATAATAGCTTCAAAATATATAAAGAAAAAAATGGAAAGAAATGAAAATAGTCAAGTCTAATTATAGTTGGAAGCTTCATTACTTCCCTCCAATGACAAATATGCAAAAAAAAAAAATAGACACTATATAAGACATGAACAAGACCATTAACCAACTTGATCTAATTGACATTTACAGAACATTCCATCCAACAACAGCATAATACACAGTTTTTTCAATTGCACATAAAACATTTAGTAAAGTAATCCATACTCTGGGCTACAGAAAATAAAAAACAAATTAAAAAACACCTTTAATAAATTTAATAGTATTCTCATCATAAAAACTATGTCTTTGACAATAATTAAAGAGCAAAACACAATCAAAGTAGCATAAGAAAGGAAATAATGATGACCAGAGCAGAAATCAGTGAAATAGAATACAGAAAAATAACAGAGGAAATTAATAAATCAAAAAGTAGGTTATTTACAGCTCAATAAAGTTAACAAAGTCCTAGCGAGACTAATCAACAAAAAAGAAATGAATTACCAACATCAAGAATTAAGAGGGAACATCATTATAGAGCCCTAGTCACTAAAAAAAAAAAGAAAGAAAGAAAGAAAGAAAAAGAAATAAGAGCAATTTTAGGACAATAAATTGTATAACTTTAGATGAAATGGATAAATTCTTTAAAAGACTCAAGCTACTCAAGAGGAAACAGATAAGCTGATTAGTCCTAAATAAAATTGAAAAAAATGAAAAAAAAAAAAAAAGAACTCTTAGTTAAAAACCTTCTCACAAAGGCTACTCCAAACCCCTGTGGCTTCACTGGTAAATTCTACCAAAAATTTAAGAAATTTTACCAAGCATTGAAAAAATAATAGCAATTTTGGGTAATTCCCTTGTGATCCAGTGAATAGGACTCTACACTTTCATTGCTACTGCTAAGTCACTTCAGTCGTGTCCGACTCTGTGCAACCCCATAGACGGCAACCCACCAGGCTCCCCTGTCCCTGGGATTCTCAAGGCAAGAGGACTGGAGTGGGTTGCCATTTCCTTCTCCAGTGCATGAAAGTGAAAAGTAAAAGTGAAGTCGCTCAGTTGTGTCCGACTCCTAGCGACCCCATGGACTGCAGCCTACCAGGCTCCTCCGTCCATGGGATTTTCCAGGCAAGAGTACTGGAGTGGGGTGCCATTGCCTTCTCTGACACTTTCATTACCATGTCCCAAGTTCAATTTCTGGTCAGGGAACTAAGATCCCACAAGCCACATGGTACAACCAAACAGGGTACAATCAATACAATAGAAAGAGTTCAAATAAGGATACTGACTTTTAAAAATAGCAATTTTATATAAGCTTTTTACCCTGATGTAAAAACAAGGCAAGGATCTTACAGGAAAAGAAATATACAGACCAATATCCCTTATAAACACAGTAGCTAAAAATCTCTAACAAAATTTTAACTTGAATCTTTCAATATATAAAAAGGACACTACTTCATGATCAATTGGTGTGCATGCATGCTTAGTCGCTCAGTTGTGTCCAACTCTTTGTGACCCTATGGACTGTAGCCTCCCAGGCTCTTCTGCTCATGGAATTCTCCAGGCAAGAATACTGGGCATTGTTAAGGCACCGTTTCTTCCCAAATTAGTCTATAGGTTCAGTGCAAACTCAAACAAACTCCAGCTTGTCATAGAAATTGGCAAGCTGAGTGGTGCAACTGTCTGGAGAGTGCAGTACTTAGTAAAGTTAAGAAAGCACACTCCCAATATTGCCCTAGTGGGCCAGCAGTTAGACTGGCTGTGCTTCTGCTGTAGGGGGAGTGGGTTCAATCCCTGGTCGGGGAACTAAGAGCCCACATGTTGCATGGCATGGTCAAAAAAAAAAAAAGGATGAAAGAAAAAAGGAATACACACTTCTGGGGGAAGGGATAGTTAAGGAGTTTGGGATTGACATGGTACATTTCAATATGTATGCTGTTTTTAAAATGGATGACCAACAAGGACCTACTGTATACCACAGGGAACTCTGCTCAATATTATGTAACAACCTAAATGGGAAAAGAATTTGAAAGAGAATAGACATATATATGTACAACTGAATCACTTTGCTGTACACTAGAAACTATCATAACAGTGTTAATCAACTATCAGATCAGATCAGTCGCTCAGTCGTGTCTGACTCTTTGTGACCCCATGAATCGCAGCACGCCAGGCCTCCCTGTCCATCACCAACTCCCGGAGTTCACTCAGACTCACGTCCATCGAGTCAGTGATGCCATCCAGCCATCTCATCCTCTGTCATCCCCTTCTCCTCCTGCCCCCAATCCCTGCCAGCATCAGAGTCTTTTCCAATGAGTCAACTCTTCGCATGAGGTGGCTAAAGTACTGGAGTTTCAGCTTCAGCATCATTCCTTCCAAAGAAATCCCAGGGCTGATCTCCTTCAGAATGGACTGGTTGGATCTCCTTGCAGTCCAAGGGACTCTCAAGAGTCTTCTCCAACACCACAGTTCAAAAGCATCAATTCTTTGGTGCTCAGCCTTCTTCACAGTCCAACTCTCACATCCATACATGACCACAGGAAAAACCATAGCCTTGACTAGACGAACATTTGTTGGCAAAGTAATGTCTCTGCTTTTGAATATGCTATCTAGGTTGATCATAACTTTCCTTCCAAGGAGTAAGCGTCTTTTAATTTCATGGCTGCAGTCACCATCTGTAGCAATTATGGAGCCCAGAAAAATAAAGTCTGACACTATTTCCACTGTTTCCCCACCTATTTCCCATGAAGTGATGGGACCGGATGCCATGATCTTCGTTTTCTGAATGTTGAGCTTTAAGCCAACATTTTCACTCTCTACTTTCACTTGCATCAAGAGGCTTTTGAGTTCCTCTTCACTTTCTGCCATAAGGGTGGTGTCATCTGCATATCTGAGGTTATTGATATTTCTCCCGGCAATCTTGATTCCAGTTTGTGTTTCTTCCAGTCCAGCGTTTCTCATGATGTACTCTGCATGTAAGTTAAATAAACAGGGTGACAATATACAGCCTTGACGAACTCCTTTTCCTATTTGGAACCAGTTCAAACTGTTGCTTCCTGACCTGCATACAAATTTCTCAAGAGGCAGATCAGGTGGTCTGGTATTCCCATCTCTTTCAGAATTTTCCACAGTCTATTGTGATCCACACAGTTAAAGGCTTTGGCATAGTCAATAAAGCAGAAATAGATGTTTTTTCTGGAACTCTCTTGCTTTTTCTATGATCCAGCAGATGTTGGCAATTTGATTTCTGGTTCCTCTGCCTTTTCTAAAACCAGCTTGAACATCTGGTTCATGGTTCACATATTGCTAAAGCCTGGCTTGGAGAATTTTGAGCATTACTTTACTAGTGTGTGAGATGAGTGCAATTGTGCGGTAGTTTGAGCATTCTTTGGCATTGCCTTAATCAACTATACTCTGATATAAAATAAAAAGGTTTAAAAAAAAAATTGACAAGCTGACTCTAAAGTTCACATAGAAATGCAAAGGATCTAGAACAGCGAAAAGGATTTTAGGGTAAAAACAAAAACAGTTGAAAGACTCAAACTACATAATTTCAAGACTGACTATAATACTATAGTAACCAAGATAATAGGTGTAGCTTTAAAAATATGTATGTAGGCAAATAGAATAGAATAGATTCACATATACATGGTCAGTTGATTTTTTATAAAGCTACAAAAGCAATTCAGTGGAGAAAGGACACTCTTACTAAGTGTGGTTCTGGAACAATTGGCTATTCGTATGCAAAAACTAAGCCATTACCTTGTATCATATATAATACATTAATTTCAAATTGATCATATAAGAGTTACTGTGATAAAACTATAAGAAGAAAAGCTTTGTGACCTTTATTTAGGCAAAAATTTTTTTTAGATATGACAAAGAACAAACCATTCAAAAAGTTGATAAATTGGGCTTCTTTGAAATTAAAAATTTCTGCCCTTCAAATGACACTGTTAAGGAAATGAAAAGACAAACCACAGACTGGAAAAAAATATTTGCAAAATGCATAGCTGATAGAAGATTGATATCTAGAACATCCCCCCCCCCCAAAAAAAAATGGGCAAATGATTTGCACAGACCCTTTACCAATGAAGATACACAGATGGCAAATAAGCACATAAAAAAGAAGCTTCATATTGGTCATTAGGAAAATACAAATTAAAATCTCATGAGATACTACTGCATACTCACACAAGTGGTTAAAATTTAAAAGCCTGACAATATGAAACACTGATGAGGATGTGAGCCAACTGAAACCTGTATCTGTTTCTGATGAGAATGAAATGGAACAGGCACTTAGGAATAGATTTCTGCCGTTTCTCATAAGTTAAACACAAATATAGCACACAGTCCATTCTTAAACATTTATTAAGAGAAATAAAAATCTATTGTCTAGGACTTCCCCGGTGGTACAGTAGATAAGAATCTGCCTACCAATTCAGGGGACACAAGTTTGATCCCTGGCCCAGGAAGATTCTACATGCGGCAGAGCAACTAAGCCCGTGTGCCACAACTACAGAGTCCAAGCTCTAGAGCCCATGCTCTGCAACAAGAGAAGACACAGCAGTGAGAAGCTCATGTTCTGCAACCAAGCGTAGCCCCAACTTGCCACAACTAGAGAAAACTTTGCATAGCAGCAAAGACCCAGAACAGCCAAATAAATAAATAATACATTGTTTACACAGAGACATATTTCAAGGAAATATTCAGAGAATCTTTATTTATAATGACCAAAAACTGAAAACAATCCAAACCTACATTAACAGTTGAAGAGATAAATAATGATATATACCTACAATGGAGTATTACTCAGCAATAAAAGAATGACTTAATGCATGCAACAACACTGCATTGCATTGAGTGAAATAAATACAAAAGCTATCTACTTTACCATTCCATTTGTATGGCATTCCAGAAAAGGCAAAAAACAAACAAACAAACAAACAAACAAAAAAAAAAACACCACCACAAAACATAGTTCAGGAACTGGGGACTGAGGAAGAGAATTGAATGCAGAGGAAGCTTTGGGAAAAGCTGTATATGGAAATGTTCTATATGTTGATTATGGTGGTAGTTGCATGACTTAAAATTTATCAAAACTCACTGAGCTGACCACTTAAAAATTAATTTATTAATGCAACTTATATGTTAGTTTTATATTGCTGACCAATCAGCGGAAACTCACCCTCTGAACTCAACAGTTGTGTGTGTTGAACTAGGGTGTGCTGTGGCTGGTTTCCCAGCTCAGGGTGTCACAAGGCTGAAACCAGGGAGGCAGTCACTGAGTTCCTGTCTGGATGCTCTGGAAAAAAAATCTGTTTCCAAGCTCGTTCTTGAGAATTTAATTTCTTGAAGCTGTAGGAATGAGGTCCTTATTTCCTTGCTGGCAGTCAGGAGGGTCATCTCTTGGGTCCGAGAGGTCACCTGTTCTCTTTGCAGCATGATGTCCACATCTTCAAGCCAGCAGGGGCATGCCAACCCTCTGAGTTCTTCTTCTGCCACCAGCCAGAGAAAATTCTCCCCTTCAAAAAGCTTATGTGCAAAGGGCAAGTCCACTTGCATAATGTCCCTATTTTAAGATCCCTATTTTAAGGAATTCCTGGGGGCCATCATGGAATTTTGCCTGCCATCATACCTAAATAAATCTTTCTTTAAAAAATTAAATTTCATGTAATTATACATTCAATGTTACCTTTTTGAAAATAATTAAATGATAAGTTTGGGACTGTCCCAAAAAATATGGTATATGTTGCTGCCATATGATAAAGTTATTTTCCTGCCACATATGTTAGGATAGCACAAAAGGGGACTAAGTAAGCTATCATATCTTGAAGCCTACCAAGTGCCAGACACATGCTAGGCATTTTATATAAATAAAGCAACAGGAGAACAAGATGGCAGAGGAGTAGGTGGATGTAGAGTACATCTCTCCATGGATACATCAGGAATAAACCTTCAGACACAGACGTGCATGCAGAACACCAGATGAGAGCAGACAGGAGTACCTGACCAGAGGAAAGAATATATAGAACCATGCAAAACTCAGTAGGACGAAGGAACAAGGGAAAAAAACAGGAGTGTTGATAGGACTGGACCTGCCCTCAGCCAGTGACAGAACTGAAGCAGGGGTCCGATCCCTGCAGCGGGGCAATTGTCTGAGTCAGAGGAGAAACATTTAAGGCTGAGAGTGAAACAGCTGATCTGAGGCAGCCTAAATGGAACGAGAATCAGAGAGTCCTTGCCACAGCCATACATACCCTGGACAGTGATGCAGGTCCCCTGGAAGGCATAGGAGCTGGAAGCTGGAGTTTAGGGATTATGGAGAAATCCCAGGGCAAGGGCTGCTGTTGACTGCAGAGAGACAGATCAAGGTGATGTGAAGGAGGAGACTGTGGTGGGAAATGCCTGTGGAGGAAAGCCAGGCAGCCATGGAAGCAAGACAATACTGCTGAGTCACTCATAGGGGGTGGGGCCATCACCATAGCCTCTCTAGCCCCACTACCAGCATCAGCAGCTGAACAATAGAGAGCCTGGCCTAGCAAATGCCTGACGCACTGAACTACAGAGTAGGACCCCACCCAGGGTGCTCCTTTAAGTGCCTGACGCACTGATCTACAGAGTAAGACCCCAGCCAAGGGGGCCTCTCTATATGCCTGATGTGCAGAAAAACAGAGAAGGACCCCAGGCAAGGGAGCTCTCTAAATGCCTGAATGGGTGGAGCTACGGAGAAAGACTGGCCAAAGAGGCCTTCTGATCACCAGCTACAAGAGGCTCGAAAAAAGACTCTGATAGGGCCATAACTCCTGCGATGGAGGCAGTCCATGTCCCTGCACGCTTGATACCGCCAGGGTCCTGCAAGCCAAGCAGCTGCACCACCTGCACGCTCATCTCTCACTGGGGCAGAGCTGCCACAGGCGAAAAAAGCCATACATCTATGCAAGCAGGGTTGCTTCCGGAGTGTCCAACTCTTTGTGACCCTGTAGACTGTGGTCTGCTAGGCTTCTCTGTCAGGGAAGGGGGTTCTCCAGGCAAGAATACTGGAGCATATTGGTCAATACTGGTTGCCATACCCTTCTAGAGTGATATATTTCCTGCTGCCCTAGCCGCCAACCCCCCTGAGTACCTGGTGCTGCCAGAACCCCTGCAACCCAAGCAGCTGCACCTCCTCCACACCTGGCCCTCACAGGGGCAAACCCAAGTCCTCCAGTGCAACCTCAGGAGCAAACCACAGTGGACAACACACATGCAGAGCTAGAAATAAAACCACGGTTGAAACCCAGGGGCAGTGTGGCTAAGGAAGAAGACCCAAAAGATTCCCACCAGCTGTACAAGCTGCAGATTAAATCCACACAATCAACTAGGCACACTCTGTGTCTATGGAATATATAAAAGGTCATTGAGAGCTCCCACAAAAGAAAACACACTAGTTCTGATAACTGTGGACGTTGGAGGCAAGAACACACAGGAGTAGGACCAGATTAGAATCTGAGCTGCCCCCACAGCAGGTCCAGAGATGAGCACAGTGTGGGAGGGCATCCTAGGGAGGTGAGGGGGACTGTGACTCCCAGCGAGGGGAAGGACTCTGACAGCAGTGACTCGAGACAAACATTTACTATTCTTATGTTTTGACTTGTTCTGTAGATTCTCTTGGATTCCCCCCCTCCCCATTGTAGTTGTTGATTTTCTTGGCATTATGAAATCTAATTAAGCTTTTGAGCCTTTTTCCACCCCCCCCCCCAGTCACACTTTTTATTGTTGTTATAAACCTCTGCCTCTACATTGGGCTTTTGCAGTTCTGTGAAGTTTTCCTTTTTTTTTTTTTTTTTTCTTTTTTCTCTTTTTTATAATTTTAATTTTTAGGCTATTATATTTTTTCTACATTTATGCCTTTGTGTGCCTTTCCTACCGTTCTTTTCCCCTTGCAGTAAATCTTTAATGTATATAAATCTTCTTTATCTACCTCTATTTAACTTTGCGTATCTATTCTTTCTTTCCTTTCCTCTCAACATATTTGTTAGTTTTGTTTTCATTGCTTTATTCCCCACTTGGCACCTTGCTTTAGTTTTGTTTTCAAGTTTGTGCTTTAGTTTTGTTCTTAACTGGTAAATATAACTTTTGATTTCCTTTGTTCACCAGGTCAATCTACTGTATTTTATTTTTGTTGGGCTGTTTTGACTTTGCTCATAGGTGTATATGTATAAATGTATATTCTATTATTTTCATTATTATTTGCCTGATTTTGTAACTGCCATTTGTCTGGGGTTCATCTTTGGTTTCTCATTGGATATTTGTTTTAATCTCACTAATGCCATAACAAGACACTTGTGGAATCTTCATTCCTGACCAGAGATCAAGCCCTGAGCCTTTGGAGTGGGAGCACTGACTCCAGAACCCTAGACTACCAGAGAACTAACCCTAGAAAGTGTCAAATAGTGAGAACTCAGACAAAGGAAACCACTAGAATACAAGACTCAGGATCACCCAACCACCAGTAGCACTCTGTGCAGGATGCCTCATCTAAACAACAAACAAAACAAAAATACAGACCCAGTCATCAGCAGACAGGATTACCACCTCACTCAACCTTGCCCATCAGAGGAAGAACAAACAAAAACTCAGCACAAATCTCACCCTATATAAAACTTACACAAACCACTGGACCAACCTTAGGAGGGCAGAAACCAAAAGGAAGGAAGAATTTAACCTTGAAGCCTGGGAAAAGGAGACCTCAAAGACAATAAGTTAAAAAAAAATAATGAAAAGGCAGAGAAATACTACACAAATGAAAGAACAAACTAGAAACACAGAAGTCCAAAAAAATAAAGTGGAAATAGACAAACTACCTGAAAAAGAATTCAGAATAATGATAGTAAAGATGACCAAAAACCTTGAAAACAAAATGGAGAAAATGCAAGAATCAATTAACAAAGACCTAGAAGAATTAAAGAATAAACATATAGAGACAAACAACAAATTACTGAAATTAAAAATACTCTAGAAGGAATCAATAGCACAATATCTGAAGCAGAAGAATGAATCAGTGAGCTGGAAGATAAAATGGTGGAAATAACTTCTGAAGAGCAGAATAAAGTAAAAAGAATCAAAAGAACTGAGGATACTCTCAGGGACCTCTAGGACAATATCAAATTCACCAACATTCGAATTATAGGGGTCCCAGATGAAGAATAGAAAAAGAAAGGGTATGAGAAAATTTTTGAAGAGATTATAGTTGAAAATTCCCCCAACTTGAAAAAGGAAATAGTCAATCAAGTCCAAGAGGCACAGAGTCCCATACAGGATAAACCCAAGGAGAAACATGCCAAGACACATACTAATCAAACTAACAAAGACTAAACACAAAGAAAGAATATTAAAAGCAGCAAGGGAGAAGCAACAAGTAACATACAAGGGAAACCCAATATGCTTAACAGCTGATCTTTCAGCAGAAACTCTGCAGCCCAGAAGGTAATGGCAGGATATATTTAAACTACTGGAAGGGCCAAAATCTACAACCAAGATTACTACACCTGGCAAGGATCTCATTCAAAATTGATGAAGAAATAAAAAGTTTTCAGACAAGCGAAAGTTAAAAGAATTCAGTACCACCAAAGCAGCTTTACAACAAAAGTTAAAGGGACTTATATAGTCAATAAATACAAGAGAAGAAAAAAGATCTACAAAATCAACCCCAAACAATTAAGAAAATGGCAATAGGAACATATATATCAATAATTACCTTAAATGTAAATGGATTGCCTTTTCCGGTTGCGGCGCCGCGCGGTGAGGATCTCGTCTCTGCGCCTTCAGCCATGCCGTCCAAGGGCCCTCTGCAGTCGGTGCAAGTCTTCCGACGCAAGAAGACGGCCAAGGCCGTGGCGCACTGCAAACGAGGTAACGGCCTCATCAAGGTGAACGGACGACCCCTGGAGATGATCGAACCGCGCACGCTGCAGTACAAGCTACTGGAACCTCTTCTGCTCCCGGGCAAGGAGCGATTTGCTGGTGTGGACATCCGCGTCCGAGTGAAGGGTGGTGGTCACATAGCCCAGATTTACGCCATCCGCCAGTCCATCTCCAAAGCCTTGGTGGCCTATTACCAGAAATATGTGGATGAGGCTTCCAAGAAGGAGATCAAAGACATCCTCATCCAGTACGACCGGACCCTGCTGGTAGCTGATCCCTGTTGCTGTGAATCCAAGAAGTTTGGAGGTCCTGGTGCCCGTGCCTGCTACCAGAAATCCTACCGATAAGCCCATCATGAAGACCAGGGTTTCCCTTTACAGCACCTTTATAATAAATGTTGTGGGATTTAAGGTTTCAGGAACTATAATAAAAAATGTAAATGGATTAAATGCTCCAACCAAAAGACACAGACTGGCTAAATGGATACAAAAACAAGACCTATATATATGCTGTCTACAAGAAACCCACTTCAGACATAAAGACACATATAGACTGAAAGTGAGAGGATGGAAAAATGTAATCCATGCAAATGGGAAGCAAAAGAAAGCTGGAGTAGCAATCCTCATATCAGACAAAATAGACCTTAAAATAAAGATTACAAGAGATAAGGAAGGACACTAACAATTAGACCTTAAAATAAAGATTACAAGAGATAAGGAAGGACACTAGTAAAAAACAAGGACACTAACAAAGCTGGAGTAGCAATCCTCATATCAGACAAAATAGACCTTAAAATAAAGATTACAAGAGATAAGAAAGACATAACAATTGTAAATATCTATGCACCCCACATAGGAGCGCATCAATACATAAGTCAAACACAGACATAAAAGGAGAAACTGACAGTAACACAATAATAGTGAGAGAGTCATTTCCTAGGCAGGTTGATAAGAAGTCTAGGGGTCCCCAAGGAAAGAGGGATCTGGAATTCTCAAGGAGGAAGAAAGGACAAACTTTTTTCCATCTACCTTCCTTGAAAGTGAAAAGTGAAAGTGAAGTCCGTCAGTCGTGTCCAACTCTTAGCGACCCCTTGGACTGCAGCCTACCAGGCTCCTCCATCCATGGGATTTTCCAGGCAAGAGTACTGGAGTGGGGTGCCATTGCCTTCTCCAAAGAATACTGGAGTGGGTTGCCATTCCCTTCTCCAGGAGATCTTCCCGACCCAGGGATTGGACCCAGGTCTCCCGCATTATAGGCAGACGCTTTACCGTCTGAGCCACCAGGGAAGTTCTACCCTCCTTAGGATTATATAACAATAATGTATCCTGCCTGAGGACAGTCTTTGGATTAAACCTTCTGGCTAATCCTGTTATCTTAAAATGTAAATTATGGGAGTAGGTCTGGTGAGGTCTTTACAACCTCCAGACATTCTTTTGATTCATTGGAGAGTATGTAACTCCACTGCTAACACTAGCAAGGGGGTACTCTTTCTACCCCCCTTCTAATGCCTATGTCAGAAGCTTTCTCTATCTCCTTTATACTTTAATAAAACTTTATTGCACAAAGCTCTGAGTGATCAAGCCTTGTCTCTGGCCTTGGATTGAATTCTTCTCCTCTGGAGGCCAAGAATCCCAGCATCTTTTCTGTGGTTCAGCAACAACCTTTCAATAGTAGGAGACTTGAACACCCCTACAGATAATCAAAACAGAAAATTGATAAGGAAACACAAGTCTTAAATGATACATTAGATGAGATGGATCTCATTGATATTTTCAGGACATTCCATCCAAATGCAGAAGAATACACCTTCTTCTCAAGTGTACATGGAACATTCTTCAGGACAGACCATATCTTGGGTCATAAATAAAGCCTCAGTAAGTTTAAGAAAATTGAAATCATATCAAGCATCTTCTCTGACCACAACGCTATGAGACTAGATATCAATTACAAGAAAAAAAAAAATGTAAGAAATACAGACACATGGAGATTAAACAACACCTTTCTAAATAACTAACAGGTTACTGAAGAAATCAAAACGGAAATAAAAAAATTTCTAGAAACAAATGACAATCAAAACATGACAACTTAAAAACCTATGGGATGCAGTAAAAGCAGTTCTAAGAGGGAAGTTTATATCAATACAATCCTACCTCAAGAAACAAGGAAAACATTGAATAGACAACCTAACTTTACACCTAAAGCAAGTGGAAAAAGAAGAACCACCCCCCTCCCCCATAATAAGTAGAAGGAAAGAAATCATAAAAAACCAGTGCAGAAATAAATGAAAAAGAAATGAAAGAAACAATAGCAAAGATTAATAAAACTAGAAGCTGGTTCTTTGAGAAGATAAACAAAATTGACAAACCTTTATCCAGACTCATCAAGAAAAAAAGAGACAAGAATCAAATCAACAAAATTAGAAATGAAAAAAGAGAGATTACAATGGACAATGCCAAAATACAAAGGATTATAAGAAACTGTTATGAACAACTATATGGCAATAAAATGGATAACCTGGAAGAAATGGATAGATTCTTAGAAAAGTTCAATCTTCCAATACTGAACCAGGAAGAAATAGAAATTATGAACAACCCGTTTACAAGCACTGAAATTGAAGCTGTGATCAAAAGTCTCCCAAAAAACAAAAGATCAGGACCAGAATGCTTCACAGGAGAATTGTATCAAACATTTAGAGAAGAGCTAATGCCTATCCTTCTAAAACTTTTTCAAAAAATTGCAGAGGAAGGAGTACTTCCAACCTCATTCTATGAGGCCACCATCACCCTAATACCAAAACCAGACAAAGACAACACAAAAAAAGAAAATGACAGGCCAATATCACTGATGAACATAGATGCAAAAATCCTCAACAAAATTTTAGCACACAGAATTCAGCAACACATCAAAAATCTCATACACCATGATCAAGTTGGGTTTATTCCAGGTATGCAAGGATTCTTCAGTATACACAAATCAATCAATGTGATACACCATATTAACAAACTGAAAGATAAAAGCCATATGATCATCTCAATAGATGCAGAAAAGGCCTTTGACAAAATTCAGCACCCATTTATAAGTAAAGCTCTTCAAAAAATGGGCATAGAAGGAACCTACCTCAACATAGTAAAGGCCATATATGACAAGCCTACAGCAAACATTATTCTCAATTGTGAAAAACAATGCATTTCCCCTAAGATCAGGAGCAAGACAAGGGTGTTCACTTTCACCACTATTATTCAACATCGTTCTGGAAATTCTAGCTACAGCAATCAGAAAAGGAAAAGAAATAAAATGAATCCAGATCAGAAAAGAAGCTCTCACTGTTTTCAGATGACATGATTCTGTACATAGAAAACCCTAAAGATGGTATCAAAAAATTACTAGCGCTAATCAGTGAATTTAGCAAAATTGCAGGATACAAAATCAGTACACAGAAATCACTTGCATTTGTATATGCTAACAATGAAAAATCAGAAAGAGAAATAAAGGAATCAATTCCATTCACCTTTGCAACAAGAAGAATTAAATGTCTAGGAATAAACTGACCTAAGGAGACAAACTGTCACCCTGCTTATTTAACTTATATGCAGAGTACATCATGAGAAACGCTGGGCTGGAAGAAGCACAAGCTGGAATCAAGATTTCCAGAAGAAATATCAATAACCTCAGATATGCAGATGATACCACCCTTATGGCAGAAAGTGAAAGAAAGAAAGTAAAGTCGCTCAGTCGTGTCTGACTCTTTGCGACCCCATGGACTGTAGCCTACCAGGCTTCTCAGTCCATGGGATTTTCCAGACAATAGTAATGGAGTGGATTGCCATTTCCTTCTCCAGGGGATCTTCCCAACCCAGGGCTCGTACCCAGGTCTCCCACATGGTAGACAGATGCTTAACCATCTGAACCACCAGGGAAGAGGAACTAAAAAGCCTCTTGATGAAAGTGAAAGAGGACAGTGAAAAGATTGGCTTAAAGGTCAACATTCAGAAAACTAAGATCATGGCATCTGGTCCCATCACTTCATGGGAAATAGATGGGGAAACAGTGGAAACAGTGGCAGACTTTATTTTGGGGGGCTCCAAAATCACTGCAGATGGTGATTGCAGCCATGAAATTAAAATGTGCTTACGCCTTGGAAGGAAAGTTATGACCAACCTGGATAGCATATTAAAAAGCAGAGACATTACTTTGCCAACAAAGGTCCGTCTAGTCAGGGCTATGGCTTTTCCAGTAGTCATGTATGGATGTGAGAGTTGGACTGTGAAGAAAGCTGAGCGCTGAAGGATTGATGCTTTTGAACTGTGATGTTGGAGAAGACTCTTGAGAGTCCCTTGGACTGCAAGGAGATCCAACCAGTCCATTCTGAAGGAGATCAGCCCTGGGATTTCTTTGGAAGGAATGATGCTAAAGCTGAAACTCCAGTACTTTGGCCACCTCATGCAAAGAGTTGACTCATTGGAAAAGACTCTGATGCTGGGAGGGATTGTGGGCAGGAGGAGAAGGGGACGACAGAGGATGAGATGTCTGGATGGCATCACTGACTCGATGGATGTGAGTCTGAGTGAACTCCAGGAGCTGGTGATGGACAGGGAGGCCTGGTGTGCATGGGGTTGCAAAGAGTCAGACATGACTGAGCAACTGAACTGAACTGAACTGAACTGAAGGAGACAAAAGAACTGTACACAGAAAATTGTAAAACACTGATGAAAGAAATCAAAGGCAACATAAATGGGTGGACAGATATTCCATGTTCCTGGGTAGGAAGAATCAATATTGTGAAAATGACATTACTACCAAATGCAATCTACAGATTCAGTGCAATCCCTATCAAATTACCAATGGCATTTTTCACAGAACTAGAACAAAAAATTTCACAATTCATAGGGAAACACAAAAGGCTTCTGAATAGCCAAAGCAGTCTTGAGAAAGATGAATGGAGCTGGAGAAATCAACCTTCCTGACTTCAGATTATACTACAAAGCTACAGTCATCAAGACAGTATGATACCGGCACAAAAACACAACTATAGACCAATGGAACAAGATAGAAAGCCCAGAAATAAACCCGTGCACTTATGGGTACCTTATTTTTGACAAAGGAGGAAAGAATATACAATGCGGCAAACACAGCCTCTTCAATAAATGGTGGTGGGAAAACTTGACTGGTACATGTAAAAGAATGAAATTAGAATGCTTCCTAACACCAAACACAAAGATAAACTCAAAATGGATTAAAGACCTAAATGTAAGACCAGAAACTATAAAACTTTTAGAGGAAAACATAGGCAGAACACTAGATGACATAAATCAAAGCAAGATCCTCATCACTCATTATCAGAGAAATGCAAATCAAAACCACAATGAGGTGCCATTTCATGCCAGTCAGAATGGCTGCAATCCAAAGGTCTACAAGCAATAAATGCTGGAAAGGGTGTGGAGAAAAGGGAACCCTCTTACACTGTTGGTGGGAATGCAAACTAGGTCAGCCACTATGGAGAACAGTGTGGAGATTCCTTAAAAAACTGGAAATAGAACTGCCTTATGATCCAGCAATCCCACTGCTGGGCATACACACCAAGGAAACCAGAAATGAAAGAGACACGTGTACCCCAATGTTCATCACAGCACTGTTTATAATAGCCAGGACATGGAAGCAACCTAGATGTCCATCAGCAGATGAATGGATCAGAAAGCTGTGGTACATATACACAATGGAGTATTACTTAGCCATTAAAAAGAATACATTTGAATCAGTTCTAATGAGGTGGATGAAACTGGAGCCTATTATACAGAGTGAGGTAAGCCAGAAACAAAAACACCAATACAGTATACTAACGCATATATATGGAATTTAGAAAGATGGTAACAATAACCCTGTGTACGAGACAGCAAAAGAGACACAGATGTATAGAACAGTCTTTTGGACTCTGTGGGAGAGGGAGGGGGTGGGATGATTTGGGAGAATGGCATTGAAACAGGTATAATATCATATAAGAAATGAATCACCAGTCCAGGTTCGATGTAGGATACAGGATGCTTGGGGCTGGTGCACTGGTATGACCCAAATGGATGGTACAGGGAGGGAGGTGGGAAGGGGGTTCAGAATGGGGAGCATGTGTACACCCGTGGCGGATTCATGTTGATGTATGGCAAAACCAATACAATATTGTAAAGTAATTAGCCTCCAATTAAAATAAATAAATTAAAAAAAAAAGATCCTCTATGACTCACCTCCTCAAGTAACAGAAATAAAAACAGAAGTAAACAAGTGGGACCTGATTAAACTTAAAAGCTTTTGCACAGCAAAGGAAACTACAAGCAAGGTGAAAAGACAACCCTCAGAATGGAGAAAATAATAGTAACTGAAACAACTGACAAAGGATTAATTTCCAAAATATATAAGCAACTGATACAACTCAATGTCAGAAAAGCAAACAACCCAATCAAAAAGTGAGAAAAAGACCTAAACAGACATTTCTCCAAAGAAGACATACAGATGTCTACAAGCACATGAACAGATGCTCAACATTGCTTATTACTAGAGAAAATCAAACCAAAACTACAATGAGATGTCACCTCACACTGGTCAGAAGGGCTCTCATCAAAAAGTCTACAAACAATAAATTCTGGAGAGGGTCTGGAGAAAAGGGAATGCTCTTGCACTATTGGTGGGAATGTAAATTGGTAAAGCCACTATGGGAGATGGTATGGAGATTCCTTAAAAAGCTAGGAATAAAAGCACCATATGACCCAGCAATCCCACTCCTAGGGATATACCCTGAGGAAACCAAAATTTAAAAAGACACATATAAAGAGACACGTGTACCCCAATGTTCACTGCAGCACTGTTTATAATAGCCAGGACATGGAAGCAACCTAGATGCCCATCAGCAGATGAATGGATAAGAAAGCTGTGGTACATATACACAATGGAGTATTACTCAGCCATTAAAAAGAATACATTTGAATCAGTTCTAATGAGGTGGATGAAACTGGAGCCTATTATACAGAGTGAGATAAGCCAGAAACAAAAACACCAATACAGTATACTAACGCATATATATGGAATTTAGAAAGATGGTAACGATAACCCTGTATGCGAGACAGCAAAAGAGACACTGATGTATAGAACAGTCTTTTGGACTCTGTGGGAGAGGGAGGGGGTGGGATGATTTGGGAGAATGGCATTGAAATATGTATAATATCATATATGAAATGAGTCGCCAGTCTAGGTTCGATGCACAATACTGGATGATTGGGGCTGGTGCACTGGGATGACCCAGAGGGATGATGTGGGGAGGGACGAGGGAGGAGGGTTCAGGATGGGGAACACATGTATACCTGTGGCAGATTCATTTTGATATGTGGCAAAACCAATACAATATTGTAAAGTTAAATAAAATAAAATAAAATAAAAAAAGACACATATATCCCATTGTTCATTGCAGCACTATTTACAATAGCTGGAACATGGAAACAACCTAGATGTCCATCTACAGATGAATGGATAAAGAAGTTGTGGTACATATGCACAATGGAATATTACTCAGCCATAAAAATGAATGCATTTGAGTCAGTTCCCATGAGGTGGATGAACCTGGAACCTATTATACAGAATGAAGTGAGTCAGAAAGAAAAAGATAAATATATTCTAACACAGGTATACAGAATCTAGAAGAATAGTACTGAAGAACTTCATTACAGGGCAGCAATGGAGAAACAGATATAGAGAATAGATTTATGGACAGGGAAGAGGGGAGGAGAGGGTGAGATGTATGGAAAGAGTAACATGGAAACTTACATTACCATATGCAAAATAGATAGCCAATGGGAATTTGTTGTATGGCTCAGGAAACTCAAACAGGGGCTCTGTATCAACCTAGAGGGGTGGGGTGGGGAGGGAGACAGAAGGGAGGTTCAAAAGGGAGGGGATATATGTATACCTATGGCTGATTCATGTTGAGGTTTGACAGAAAACAACAAAACTCTGTAAAGCAAGTATCCTTCAATAAAAAAATAAATTAAAAAGAAAAAAATACTATGTCATTGAGGTTTACCAAACATCTAAAGGAAAAAAAAAAAAAAACAACTAAAATCAGTGTACACGAATTTTTCTATACAGTACAAAATTAGAAAACTTTGCCATCATTTTATTAGGCTAGAATAAGCTAGATTCCAAAACCTGCCAAAAATATACTAATAAGTAAAATTCTGTAAAAAAAACAACATAATTTTAATAAGATAAATTATTAAAAGAATAGATGATAGCTTCAAACTATTCTATAGATGTATAATACAGGAGAGTTAACTTCTTTAATTCCAAGAATAAAAGTTATTTGACTTTTATACCAAGTTATCAAATAAGTGATCAAAATTGATTTTAAAATGAAGGCAAATTGGTACACCACTATTAAGAACAGCATGGAAGTTCTTTGAAAACTAAATATATATATATATATATATATATATATATATATATATAAATATAATCCAGCAATCCCACTTCTGGGCATATATCCAGGGAAAACCATAATTTGCAAAGATACTTGCACCCCAATGTTCACCGCAGCACTATTTACAATCACAAAGACACGGAAGCAACCTAGCTATCCATCAGTGTATGAAGGGATAAAGATGTGGTAAATATGTACAATGGAATACTGCTCAGCCATAAAAAGAATGAAAGAGTTGTCATCTGAGTGAAGCGATTCAGACAGAGAAAAAGATCAATATCATATAATATTGCTTATATGTGAAATTTTCAAAAAGTGGTACAAATGAACTTATTTATAAGACAGAAATAGAGCCACAGATGTTGAAAAAAAAGCTTATGCTTACCAATGGGAAAAGGGGGGAAAGATAAATTGGGAGAGATAACTACTAAGAACCTACTATGTAGCACAGGGAACTCTACTCAATGCTCTGTAACCACCTATACGGGAAAAAATATAAAAAAAAGTAGATATATGTATATGTATAACTGATTCACTGTGATGTTTGAAAGTTTGAAAACAGTATGGAGTTTCTCAAAAAACTAAAAATAGAACTACTGTATGACACAGCAATTCCACTCCTTGGTATACATTTGAAAAACAAAACAAGAACACTAATTTGAAAAGATCCACACATCCCAATGTTCACAGTAACCTTATTTACAACTGCCATGATATGGGGAAAAAAAAAACAACCCAACTGTCCATCAGAGGATGAATGGATAAGGAAAATATGGTACTCTCCTCAGCCAAAAAAGAACAATCTATTGCCATTTGCAGGAATATAGATAGACTTGGAAGGCGTTACACTAAGTGAAATGTCAGATAGAGAAAGATAAATACTGTATTATATCACTTATGTGTGAAATCCAAAACAACAGCAACAACAAACTGGAAAATATATCAAAAAACAAAGCAGAATCACAGATAAAGAGAAAAAACTAGTGGTTATCACTCGTTTTATGAAGGGCCAACATAGGGGTGTGGTAGTTGAAAGATACAAACTGTTGCATATAAGATTGGCTACAGAGATAAACTGTAAGACCCAAGGAACATAGCCAATACTTAGTAATAACGGTAAATGGAGTATAGACCTTAAAATTAAAATGTCATATGATCATCTCAAAAAAAAAAGTGACAAAGGGCCTCTGAATCAAAGAGAATAGTGTGTGTGGGTGTGTGTGTAGGCAGAGGTGGGAGGGTGAGCTTGGACATGGTTTCCAATCAGAGAGCTGTGAGATTGAAAATGTCAGAATGGAAGGCCAGGTCATTCTGGGATTCTGTCCTCAATAAGGCTGAGAAGAAGGGAACTCAGGTGAAGGTGCGGTAGAGGCAAAGCCATAAGCAGCACTCTCTAGGTGTCTTGGGGGTCAGAGTTTCCCAGTGGAGGGTCTCTCTCTCTCTTTTTTTAATTTTGGCTGCACAGGCTCTCTTTTTATAGTGAGCACAGCCTTAGTTGCTCTGCGCATGTCATATCTTAGTTTCCCAGCCAGGGATCAAACCCTTGTCCTTTGCATTGGAAGGTGAATCTTAACCACCAAACCACCAGAGAAGTCCTCCAGTGGACAGTCTTGAATGGGTTATACATACCAGGGGCTGGGGAAACCAGAACAGCCTTCTCAGTTTACCTGTTAGATATACCAATTTCACCATTTTTAGAATGTGCTATCAGGTTAAAAAAAAACAGCTTGAGAAGCATGGGTCTGGGTTGAAGACGAGATTTCTAAAGAAGACGAGATTCCTAAAGAGAAGGAACACAGATGACTTAGGCAGAACAGAATCAAGGACGCGTTCTGGGGTGGGATCAGTCCTTCAAACCCTCAGAAGTGCTGGCATAGCAGAGGTGTTGGAGGACCAAACGTTATTGATGCTCCCCCATTGCAGACCACAGAGGAAGGAACAGGACAGGCACTGTGAGCCGCCTGGGGTGCAGGTTGAATAGTCAGCTGCCTGCTACTGCTGCTGCCTGGTCACTGTCCCTAAGGGCCCCAAAGTATGGCCTCAGCATATACAATGAGTCTGGCCCAGTCCTGAGCTAAGCTGACCCAGGTAAGGGGCTGTGGTGGACAGGCCAAGGATTCTAAAGGGAGACTCATGTCTCTTCCTGATTCCACCTCTTCCCAGCTTGGAGCCCCAGCAAAGTTTACCACCGCTCTAAGGCTGTGTCCACATCTACACCCAGAAAGAGGCTCACGGGATGATGGGCATGGGACCAAGCTGCGGTCTACCTCAACACCTGGCGAGTGGTACGCACGCTGTGAACAGGAGCTCGGTTCTGCCTGATGGAGAGGCCTGGCATTATTGTGGCCTGGGGGTGTGGCACATTTTGCAGATGGGAGAGACCACATACCCGTCCTCTGTTGGGTGACCCAATCTGTTTGTCGGGACTTTCTTCCCTGTCCAACTCTTGCTTGCCTCCTTTCCTCTCCCTGTGGGAGTCGGACCCCATCTCTCATCCTTGTGACTGCTCATCAGTGTTCTTCCAATAGGACCATTGTTCAGATCCAAAAGAGTGCTGCACCTTGACTTTACTCCATCACTGGTTTATACTCGCGGTTCTAAGACTAGGCTCTGCCATACCTCTTGAGGCTCACGGACTCTGCTGTTGGCTGCACATTTGGGGGTCTTTTTTATGGAGCGGCTGTGCTGTGCTTGGTTGTTCATTCCTGTCTGACTCTTTGTGACCCCCTGGACTATAGCCTGCCAGGCTCCTATGTCTGTGGGATTCTCCAGGCAAGAACACTGGAGTGGGTTGCATACGCTTCTCCAGTGGATCTTCCCAACCCAGGGATCGAACCCATGTCTCCCATATTGTGGGCAGATTCTTTACTGACTGAGTCCCCAGGGAAGCTCAAGAATACTGGAGTGGGTAGCCTATCCCTTCTCCAGGGGATCTTACCAACCCAGGAATCAACTTGGGATCTCCTGCATTGCAGGCGGATTCTTTACCAGCTGAGCTACCAGGGAAGCCCCCTACAGAGTGGAAGGGGACTCCCAAATTTGGAATCCCCCAGATTTTTGGCACCAGGAATCGGTTTAGAGGAAGACAATTTTTCTGCCGAATGGGGGAGGGCAGAGGCGAGGGGATGGTTCAGGCGGTAACGTGAGTGATAGGGAGCGGCAGATGAAACTTTGCTCACTGCCTGCTGCTCATCTCCTGCCTTGCAGCCAAAGTCCATATCTGTACCAGCCCATGGCCTGGGAGTTCTGGACCCCTGCTACACAGGATTAGCTCCCCTGGCCCCGGTTTCTTCCCCCTTTTCTCCAACCTGCACTGCCAGATCTCAGAATGGTTTAGTCTGTCTGTGCTAACAGCTGAGGGTCAGGAAGCAAGTGAGGTGACACTAACGTGCTTGGCTACCAATAGGTTCCCTCCTCACCCTGGGGAAAGAACGGGCTGAGAAGCAGCACTGGGCAGTGAAGAGGGAGGGAAGAGGTTTTTCTGGGCCGGAGCTCCTCAGGCAAGTGCCTGGGAGAATGGGAAGCTTTGGGTTGGAATGGGTAGAGACACCCACCCCAGAGAACCACTGCTGGCTTTTATCTTTCCTCCCCAAAGCTGTCCTGTTCCCAGTTTCTGCTTTGCTGAGATATGTTTCTAACCCCATCCCCAACCCCTGCCAAGGTTTTCCACATCAGAAGAAAGCTTTGTGGACCCAGCTGCCTAAGGAAAAGGGCTTTCCAGGTAGCACTAGCGATAAAGAACCTGCCTGCCAATGCAGGAGACATAAGAGATTCGAGTTTGATCCCTGAGTCAGGAAGATCCACTGGAAGAGGGCATGGCAACCCACTCCAGTATTCTTGCCTGGAGAATCCCATGGACATTGGAGCCTGGTGGGCTATAGTCCAGGGTTACAAAGGGTCCTGCATGACCAGAAGCAACTCAGCATGCACACACACCTAAGAAAAAAACCCAGCATTCACCTGGGATTCTCACCTTTATCTCACGTCTCAATTCACCACCAAGTCCTGTTTGTTCTACTTGTAAAACTGATCCACAATCAGCCCTCTATCCCTCATTTCCACCCTCACTTCTATAGTCTCTAGGTGTGTTAAGTTGCTTCAGTCGTGTCTGACTCTTTGCGACCCTATGGACTGTAGCCTTCCAGGCTCCACTGTTCACATGATTCTCCAGACAAGAATACTGGAGTGGGTTGCCATGCCCTTCTCCAGGGAATCTTTCCATCTCAGGGATGGAACCAGCGTCTCTTATGTCTCCTTCATTGGCAGGCGGGTGCTTTACCACTAGCGCCACCTGAAGCCACCATCAACTTTCCCCTGGACTAGTCTAGTACCTTCTTAGCTGATGTTTAGTTTAGTCTTGCTCCTTAATCCAATTTAGTAGCTACAGTGATTTAAAGCACACACACACTCACATACTGTGTCACTTTTCTCACTGCTCGAAATCCTTCTATTGCTTCCTCTGCAGTTGTGATAAATTTCAACTTCCTATCAGGGCCACAGCCTGGTGAGGACACAGCCCTGCTGACTCACTCTGTATCTCCAGTCCTTTTCCCCTTTGCTCACCAGCTCCTGCCCCACTGGCCTCCTTGGGGCTCCCAGGACACTGCAAGCCCTTCCGGCCTCCCGCCTAGCATGGAGGGGACCCCTTCTAGGAATTCCCTACCCCAACCTGGCTTCTGGAGAGCCTTCTCTGACCAGTCCTTCTTTTAAATTATTTATCTTGTTGTGTGTGTGTGTGTGTGTGTGTATTTTGTTTGTTTTGAAAAGCAAGTGAAAGTGTTAGTCCCTCAGTCATGTTTGACTCTCTACAATGCCATGACTGTAGCCCACCAGGCTCCTCTGTCCATTAAATTCTCCAGGCAAAAATGCTGGAGTTTTTTGCCATTGCAGGGGATTGTATCCACCCAGGCACCGAACCCAACTCTCCTGCATTGCAGGCAAATTCTTTACCTCTAACCCTGATCCTGACCCTAACCTTTTGGTTTTGTTTTATTGTTTATTTTCTGTGTCAGTGTGGGTGTGTGGTGGTGGTGGTGGTGGGCGGGTTGTTTGTTTTTCTTTTTATTTAAAGAGGTTTTCACAATCTGCAGTTGTCTGCTTTCTATTTATTGACTTTTCTGTGGTTTGTCCCTGACTGAAATTCTGGTCTGGAGGTCAGAGTCCTGTTTATTGTTCTCGCTGCTGAGTCTAGCACAGCGTTTGGCTCACAGTGGGTCCTATCGAAGGAGCAGTGAATTAGGACAGATGAGTAAGTGGGAAGAAGTGCTGGGCCTGCGGTCTTGCTCAAGCTACGTGCCATCTACATTCTTGAACACAAGTGGGAGGCCGGGGCAAGGTCTAGGAGGAAGGGAAGCCCACTCAGGTTTGGGAGGGTGCCCGGCAAGCACCAGGGCTGTGCATGCCCAACCGTCATGGGGGCACAGCGCTCCCTCACCTCACTCCCACAAAGCGGTCCCCTCCCCCACGCCACACTTCCCGGCTGTGGAGACGGCGTGGAGGCTGAGGGAGCCAGGCAGCCTGCAGACCCGCACATGGCGGGGATTAGAACTGAGCCCCGCGGGGCCTCCTAAGCAGCTTAACCCCCAAATCTGCCTCTGTTGTTTGCCAGACATTCCAGAACATTCCCCTCACCCTTCTCTTCAGCCTCCAGCAGAGGCAAACTCATAAAGGCCTTTTTCACCACACACACATGCATCGTGTGTACCAGCTTCAGGCTATTTAAGCAAGACCTAGAACTGGCTGTAGTTCAGAGATGAAGGGATTCTGGTATTTATAGCTTTAGTGAGGGCTTTGGGCCTTTAGGGGTGGAAAGCATAAGTAAACTTCAGCTCTCGGAGTTGAGTTTTCTATGAGGTTACTGCATAAAAAGCTCAGTTTAACAGCAGTTCTGACTGCAGTCCTTGTAGAAAATGTTATAACTTGCTCCCTGTGGTCAGCACACAGCTCCCTCTCCAAGACACACTGTAAGGGCATTCTCAGGATTCATGCTTTATGCTCTTTATTTCCAAGGAAAGGGGAAAATTCCTGCTAAGTGGAAGAATGTGTAGCCCAAAACCAAGAGCAGAATTTGTGGATTTCCTGCTGTCTTCTTCCTTTTTCCTGTAGGGCATTTGGAAAAATTTCATCACCACTACAAATCCTAAGTTACTCTGTCAACATGCGGGGTCCAAAAATGACCTGCCTGGAGCTATTGTGAAAAATAGGAGAAAACACTCCAAAAAATGCTAAGTATCTCCACCAGCAATGCTTTGGTCACATCCTAAAAAAAGAAGAAAATGAAGAAAAAGAATTCAGGACATGAGTTGAGGCCACTGAAGAAGAGCTAAAAGACAAGGATATTTGAAATGTCAGTGTCCCAAGGTATTTAGAAGCTAGCTGCAGAAAGGAACAGATGAGTTGCAAGGGGAATGAAAATTCCTTATGGGCCAGAAATATAAAGTCATACGACAACTCACTGATGGTTTTAATGCTTCTAGAATATTTATAGTAAAGAAACAAAATTGGTAATTGGGCCAAAGGCTGCACGTGAAGCCTCTGTCTAAGGTTGGGGAGCAAGCTGTTTTTAAGACAGAAGACTAAACTAGGGGGCAGAAGGCCATCCATGCTACCATTAATAAAAAGCTCAGGCTGTTCTGGGAGCGTTACATCTGTTATCTTCATCTAAACATTTAGGTAGCCCACATTTTCCCTTCTTGACCTTGCTATGGAATAAGAAGAGGCAGTCTGGCATAGTGAATATGTCATGGATTCTGGAATCAAATAGGCTGAGGTTTAAACCCCAACTCTAAACACCTACTAAATGAGTAGCTATGGAGAAATTGTCTCACCTCTTCAGAGTTTAATTTCTTTCTCTGTAAAAGTTGGGGAAGTTTCAACACTAGCTATCCGAGTTCAACAACACATTGAAAGGATTATACCCTAAAACGAATTGGAATTTCTTCCTGGAATGCAGGAACTGTTCAACATACAAAAGTCAATCAACATACCACATTAATAGAATGAAGGAGGGGGGGGAAACATGATTATCTCACTGGATGAGGAAAAAGCGTTAGACAAAATTCAAATACCCATTTGTGTATTGAAAACGCTCAGCAAACTAGGAATATAAAGAAACTACGTCAACGTAATAATGGTCATATGTGAAAAGCCCATGGCTAACTTCGTACTCAATAGTGAAAGACTGAAAGATTTTCCTTTAAGATCCAGACAATAATGCCCACGTCTGAGTCTCAAGGGAGAACTCCATGTTGAGGAATGGCAGGATGTGCAGATGACAGCTGAGGCCGCCCAGACTCTGCTCACAGCATGTGGGTGTTGAGTGGCACCCACTGGACTGGAGATGCTGCCACTGATATGAGAGCCAAGCTGGCAGTAGCCAAGCCTGGTGCTTCTCAGCCAAGGTTGTGCTGGCAGGCCAAAAATATTCAGGTGAAGCAGAGGTGAGGTTATTAGGAGAGGCAGAATTGCCTAGATCAAAGTCCAGGGATCTAGTTGTTTATCTTTCTGCTGGAGGAGGGCTTTGGTGTTGTGGTGCCTGAGCCTGAAGTCTCGGCCAGCACTAGAGGTAATTTCCCTACAAGAAGAATAGAGGTCATCAAGAGAGGCCAAGAGAAATCTTTTCTCATGAGATTTTCTTGGGTGCGTTTTCCAGGAGTACTGGACAAAGGAATGTACTTTTTGGTCATATTGCTTTTATTAGTAGATGAGGCTGCCATGACAAAGTACTGTAGACTGAGGGGCTTCACCAACAGACATTTGTCTCTCACGGTTCTACAGCCAAGAAGTCCAAGATCAACGTGGGGTCATTTTGAAGCTTCTTCTCTTGGTTTGGAGGTGGCTGCTATTTCACCATGAGCTCACATGACCTATTCTTTGTGCAGGTGCTGAGAAAGTGAGGGAGCAAGACAATTGTGTTCTTCTTCAGTTCAGTTCAGTTCAGTCGCTCAGTTGTGTCCGACTCTTTGTGACTCCATGAATTGCCAGGTCTCCCTGTCCATCACCAACTCCCAGAGTTCACTCAGACTCACGTCCATCAAGTCCGTGATGCCATCCAGCCATCTCATCCTCTGTTGTCCCCTTCTCCTCCTGCCCCCAATCCCTCCCAGCATCAGAGTCTTTTCCAATGAGTCAACTCTTTGCATGAGGTGGCCAAAGTACTGGAGTTTCAGCTTCAGCATCATTCCTTCCAAAGAAATCCCAGGGCTGATCTCCTTCAGAATGGACTGGTTGGATCTCCTTGCAGTCCAAGGGACTCTCAAGAGTCTTCTCCAACACCACAGTTCAAAAGCATCAATTCTTCAGTGCTCAGTCTTCCTCACAGTCCAACTCTCACATCCGTACATGACCACAGGAAAAACCATAGCCTTGACTAGACGGATCTTTGTTGGAAAAGTAATGTTTCTGCTTTTTAATATGCTATCTAGGTTGGTCATAACTTTCCTTCCATCATCTTTCCTTCCTTCCTTCTTTTAATTTCATGGCTGCAGTCTCCATCTGCAGTGATTTTGGAGCCCCCAAAAATCAAGTCTGCCACTGTTTCCACTGTTTCCCCATCTATTTCCCATGAAGTGATGGGACCAGATGCCATGATCTTACAAGGGCATTAATCCCTTTGGACTAGGGCCCTACCCTTATGGCCTCATTTAACCTTAATTTCTTACTAGGAGGTCCCATCTCCAAATATGGCCACACTGCATATTAGGGCATGAACGTTTGAATTTTGGGGGGACTCAAACATTCAGTCCATAAAAGTTGGCAACCCCAAGAACACCTTAAAAAAAAAAACATAGCTCCCTGGGGGGAATATGTGCCCCTGTGTGCCACTCACTGATAACAGGAGGGTATGTAGATTTTCAGGAACCCTTCTGGCAAATGACATGTGTGAGGTTCTGGCTTGTGGATGTTTTTTACACTTACCAAAAGGTAATTAATTGATGCTGAGAGAAGCAGCAGAAAAAGCTTGGAATTCAGAGTCAGATTTTAATCACTTTTAAGTATATAATCACTTGTATTTTAATCACTTGTAAGTATATAATTTAGAGACGTTAAGTACATCCATCCATATTGTTCTGAAACCATCACCACTGTCTATTCCTAGAACTTTCTCATCATCGCAAACTGAAACTGTATCCTTTAAACACTAATTCCCCATTCCCTCTTCCTCCCAAATTCTGGCAGCAACCATTCTACATTTTGTCTCTATACATATGACTACTCTAGATATTTCATGTATTTGTATTTGTCTTTTCATGATTGGCTTATATCATATAGTGTAATGTCCTCAGGGTAGCATGTGTCAGAATTCCTTTCCATTTTATGGCTGAATAATATTCCATTGTAAGAATGTATCAACACCACATTTTGTTTATCTATTCACCTGTCAATGGGCAAAAATCTTACCTTTTGACTATTGTGAATAATGCTGTCAAGAACAAAGGTATACAAATATCTGTTTGAGTTCTTGCTTACAACTTTTTGGGGTATGTATTTAAGAATGGAATTACTAGCTCATAAGGTAGTTCTATGCTTAATATTTTGAAGAATCATCATACTGTTTTCCAAAGAAACTACAATATTTTACATTCCTACCAACATGCAAGGGTTTCAGTTTCTCCACATCATCTTCAACACTACTTTTTTCCAGGTTTTTTTTGGTTTGTTTGTTTGTTTTTGGTCAAAGCCATCCCAAAGGGTGTGAGATGATATCTCATTGTGGTTTTGATTTGCATTTCCCTGATATCTAATAATGTTGAGCATCTTTTCATGTGTTTACTGAAACACATGTATTTCTTTTTGGAGAAATGCCTTTTCAAGTCCTTTGCCCATTTTTAAATTGGGTTGCTTGTTACTGTTGTTGATTTTAGGCATTTTGAAATTCAACGAATGCTTACCATGCAAGAACCTACTTAAGGCAGTGGGGAATA
Organism: Bubalus kerabau; assembly: GCF_029407905.1. Classification (NCBI taxonomy): domain Eukaryota; kingdom Metazoa; phylum Chordata; class Mammalia; order Artiodactyla; family Bovidae; genus Bubalus; species Bubalus kerabau. Next base: position 127,170,965 of record NC_073624.1, on the reverse strand, counting down.
CAAGGATGAATGAGACAGTGGCTCCCGTGCAACCTACCACTGTGGTCCACGTTGTGTGAGGAAATGCAGGTGAACAGCTCATTCAAGACAGAGAGTGCTGAATAATATGGCACTCCCAAGGCAAGGGGGAGCAGGCAGGTTCCAAATAAAAGAAGATGGCATTGGACCTGGTGGTGAAAGTAACTGAGATTTCAGCAGACAGAGAAGGAGCAGGGGAACAGAGCCCAGATTTCATGAGATTCACAATGGTTTTGGGATGAGTTCTTAAAAATCACTGCTTGGTTGTGTAGGATGAGATTACAGCTGCTGCTGCTAAGTCACTTCAGTCATGTCCGACTCTGCGCAACCCCCTAGACGGCAGCCCACCAGGCTCCGCCATCCCTGGGATTTTCCAGGCAAGAGTACTGGGGTGGGGTGCCATACAGCAGTTGTTTGTCTAAGTAGTCATCCTCCATTGTCTCCAGTGGCTCTGCGATCCTCCAAGTCCCTGTAATCAACCCTTCATTCCTGCATACATGGAAGGTTCTGTTTCCTTGACCCAGCCTCAGCTGATGGGATGGCCTCTCCCTAATGGACCAAGGGCACCAATCCCAGCCAGAGGAGAGCCCATCTTCTCTTTCCTTTGAATTTGCAATTGGATCACAAGGATTCCTAGTAGTTGGTAGAACAGAAATGAGAGAACATTGAGAGGACTGAATGAACTTTGTTCTGGTAGGAAAGAAATGGAGTTTGTGGAGAGAAAAATCAGGTAGATGCTTAGAGAGAAGTAGAGATAAGGGGCTAAAAACTTCCAAAAAGAAACATAAAGGAACTTTTTCTGGCTCTCCAAATGCTGGTTCCAGTCCTATGTAAAGTCCAGCATCTTGCACTTGGTTCTGTGAATATTCTTGCATCTTTTCACTCAATTCTCTTCTTTTCATTTAAGCTAATTTGAGTGAGTTTCCATGACTGGCAATCAAAATAGCTTTGACTAAAACTATAGGAGGTGCAGGGCTATTCTTTTGGATCATGAGTTGACACAGTCCCTGGCATATGAGTGCCTTTAAAAACATCGATTGATTATTTAATTAAAGCCGAACCACACTCCTGGACAAAGCACAATAACTGAAATAGTTATCTTTGGGAAGTAGCCTGTGAGGTAAACGCCTATTGCCAAAAAAATTTTTTTAAAAGGACTCATTGTCATGAATAGAACTTCCTTCAAAGGCATAATACATCACACAATGGCACAGTTGTGGGAATAGAAGCAAGAGGCTTACAATTAACTTGGAGTGGAACCTTTGCAGTTAGAGTGAATAATGTTCATGAATGGCACAGGCTAATAAAACTGTCCTAACGGGGGTGGCAGCTTGTCATCTGTGTGCTCCCAAGGCCCCAGGATGGGTTCCATCTCTGGGTTGGGAAGATCCCCTAGAGGAGGGCATGGCAACCCATTCCAGTATTCTTGCCTGGAGAATCCCCATGGACAGAGGAGCTTGTTGGGCTACAGTCCACGGGATCACAAAAAGTCCTATATGACTAAGTAACCGAGCATGAGCATGAACTGGCGCAGCTGTCCAAGCTGAACAAGGACCTCTTTTCTCAGAGTTACAAATGGGACCCTGGGTATATCCCCTCTGCTTTCTGCTGGAGCCTACTTCCCCACTCTGGGACTTTGCCCAGGAAAGGAAGCTGAGACACACATGTCTCCACACACTTCTGTGGGCTCCACACACTTCTGCGGGCTCCACACTCTTCCTTCTCCCCCAGTCCGTGGAGCAAAACCAATGCTATCTCATCTTTCCTTTCTGTTGTGCCAGGACAGCCCCTACGTTATAGTCTCCTTTCTGAAATGCTAGCTACCCTCCCACTTTCACTGGAGACAGAGTAGAGGGCAGAGTGCCTAGACAGAAAAACTGCTAATCTCGAGAATATACAAGCAACTCCTACAGCTCAACTCCAGAAAAATAAATGACCCAATCAAAAAATGGGCCAAAGAACTAAATAGACATTTCTCCAAAGAAGACATACAGATGGCTAACAAACACATGAAAAGATGCTCAACATCACTCATTATCAGAGAAATGCAAATCAAAACAAAATCAAAACTATGAGGTACCATTTCACACCAGTCAGAATGGCTGTGATCCAAAAGTCTACAAGCAATAAATGCTGGAGAGGGTGTGGAGAAAAGGGAACCCTCTTGCACTGTTGGTGGGAATGCAAACTAGTACAGCCACTATGGAGAACAGTGTGGAGATTCCTTAAAAAAATGGAAATAGAACTGCCTTATGATCCAGCAATCCCACTGCTGGGCATACACACTGAGGAAACCAGAAGGGAAAGAGACACGTGTACCCCAATGCTCATCGCAGCACTGTTTATAATAGCCAGGACATGGAAGCAACCTAGATGCCCATCAGCAGATGAATGGATAAGAAAGCTGTGTTACATATACACAATGGAGTATTACTCAGCCATTAAAAAGAATACATTTGAATCAGTTCTAATGAGGTGGATGAAACTGGAGCCTATTATACAGAGTGAAGTAAGCCAGAAAGAAAAACACCAATACAGTATACTAACGCATATATATGGAATTTAGAAGGATGGTAACAATAACCCTGTATGCGAGACAGCAAAAGAGACACTGATGTATAGAACAGTCTTTTGGACTCTGTGGGAGAGGGAGAGGGTGGGATGATTTGGGAGAATGGCATTGAAACATGTAAAATATCATGTATGAAACGAGTGGCCAGTCTAGGTTCGATGCACGATACTGGATGCTTGGGGCTGGTGCACTGGGACGACCCAGAGGGATGGAATGGGGAGGGAGGAAGGAGGAGGGTTCAGGATGGGGAACACATGTATACCTGTGGCGGATTCATTTTGATATTTGGCAAAACTAACACAATTATGTAAAGTTTAAAAATAAAATTAAACAAAACAAAACAAAACTGCTCACCGATAAGAACACTTCAAAGAGTGGAATATGAGTTAACAACTAAAACAGCAACAACAAAATACACACACAGGATTCCATGTAAACTGGTGAAATCTAAGTGCTAATGAATTGGGTACATATCAGTTTCCTGGTTGTGATGTTGTGTAAGGTGTTATCATTGGGGGAAACTAGGTGAAGGGTAAAGGAATATCTCTCTATATTATTTCTTTTTTTCTGAATTGGAGAATAATTGCTTTACAATGTTGTGTTTGTTTCTGCCATACAACCACATGAATCAACCATGCATATACACATATCCCCTTCCTCTTGAACCTCCCTCCACCCCCTTCTGTATTATTTCTTACAACTGCATGTGACTCAAAATTAAAAGTTTATTTTTTAAAAAAAGAAGAAAGATGATTAAGTGGTTAACCTTGTGGAGAATACTCCAGGCAAAGTGAATCACTTGGCTGGAGGTAAGGAAAGGGCTTGAAAAGTTAAGGGAGCTAAATGAGATAATGGTCAGAGCTCAGGCAGCAAGCAGGCATGTGGCCAGTGATGAGACACATGGGGAGGAAGACAGGGCTTAGCACATGGGCTTTAGAGCACTGTCAGCTATTTTGAATTTTAAGTGCAACTGAAGTATTTGAAGCAGGACAGTGATGTGATCAGATCTATCCTTTAGAGACACCTCTGACTTCATGATGAATGGCTGGGAAGTAGATGAGAGTGGAAGAGGGGAGACTTCTGCAAAGGTCCAGGTGAACGAGGATGCTGTAATAGTTGGGGGTGATTTGGGGAGATATGGGAAACTTTTAGAGGTAGAATTTGCAAGCAGAAAATTGGCACAGTATACAGGAATGAAATGTATGGTGAGGGATAAAGAGTAGGAACATGTCAAAGAAAATCTTTATGCTTCTGAAATGAGCAACAGAGTAAATAGAAGTGCTTTACTAAGAGGAGGAAGGATGAAGAAGTGTGTTCAAAGGGACACTAAAGTGGATTGATTCTCACACCAATACTGCACAGTTCTAAATACAGAACTTACAAATATGTTTGGTATCTGTGGGACGAGTTTCCACAACTTCACCTTTGTTTTTATAGACTTTCCCTGGCTTTCATTAACTTTTTGTTATTCTATGTGATTAGAATCAGTTTATCTAGTTTAAAAAAAAATCATATTGGCATTTTTACAGGGATCACAGTAAATATGTAAATTAACTTAGAGGTAAGTGGTTTCTTCTTGGGCTCCAAAATCACTGTGGACAGTGACTATAGCCATGAGATTAAAAGACTCTTGCTCCTTGGAAGAAAAGCTATTACAAACCTAGAGAGCACATTAAAAAGCAAAGACATCACTTCGCCCACAAAGGTCTGAATAGTCAAAGTTATGTTTTTTTGTACAGATGTGAGAGTTAGACCATAAAGAAGGTTGAGTGCCAAAGAATTGATGCTTTCCACCTGTGGTGCTGGATAAGACTCTTGAGAATCCCCTGGACAGCAAGGAGATCAGACCAATCAATTCTAAAGGAAATCAGTCCTGAATATTCATTGGAAGGACTGATGTTGAAGCTGAAGCTCCAATATTTTGGCCACCTCATGCGAAGAACTGACTCACTGGAAAAGACTGTGATGCTGGGAAAGATTGAAGGCAGGAAGAGAAGGAGGTGACAGAGGATGAAATGGTTGGATGGCATCACTGACTCAATGGACATGAGTTTGAGCAAGCTCTGGGAGATAGTGAGGGACAGGGAAGCCCAGTGTGCTGCACTTCATGAGGTCACAAAGAGTAGGACAAGACTGAGGGACTGAACAACAACAATTGGTATCTTTATGAGGTTAACTTCCTCTTCAGGGACATAATATACCTTGCCATATGTCTAAGTCTTCTTTAGAGGGATCTCAATAATATTTTCAAGTTTTCTGTAGTTCTTGTACATTTTGTATTTGGCTTATTTAATTCATCTTTTTTGTCATTGTAATCTTGGTCTTTTCTTTCATTATATCTTCTAACTGGATATTATTTGTACCTTTGAAGACTGTTACTTTATTTTTATGGTTTTCTATCTACCTTACTGATTTCTCTGATTGATCTAGTTTTTAGATTATTCTTTGAGGTTTCCTAGGTATAAAGTATCTCTTGCAAATAATTTTACTTTCTCTTTCCTCATTTTTATACCTCTTATTTCTTCTGCTAATATCTTGGCCTCAGCTCATATCTCTAAATATTATTAAATAGCAGAAAACATGATGGACCTTTCTGGCTTGCTCCTGACTTTAATAGAACATTTTTAGTTTTTTTCCTCCATAAACTTGATAATTTGGGTGAGACAGATACTTTTTAAAAATCATGGTAAAAAATTAATCTGTAATTTTTAATCTATTCAAAATCTGTATTAAGAATGGATGTTTATAAATGGATGAATCATAATCATATTACTTTTCTTTTGGGGGTATTGCTTTAATATTGAATATCTTTATTAAACTATCCTTGCATTCCCCAAATAAATTCCAGTTGGTGAAAAGATTACTCTTTCAACATTTGCAGAGTTTTTTTTTAACATTTTATTCACAATTTTTATATCAGTGTTTATTTAAATAAATTTAAATTTAGTCTGTAGTTTTCTTTTTGTGCTACACTTGTCAGGCTTGAGTTTGCTAGCTTTACACAGAGAATTTAAAAGGTTTTCTTCTTGTCTATGCACTGAAACATTAGAAATTGTATTGGAGTCATCTGCTCCTTAGAGGTTTGGCAGAATTGCCTGTAAAATCTTTGAGCCTGGTTCTTTGGGGGTTATGAGTGTTAGAGACAAAACAACAGGCCCAGAATGAGGTTGCTTATGCCAAGCCCCATGCCACCAAACCAAGATTTAGTTACAACTTTTTTTCCAGAAATGGAATCTTAAACTAATCAGAAATCACCTGACCAGTACTAGGAAGTCATCTGCCCAATAGACCCCTGCCCTCCCCTAAAGGAAAGCAATCTGGCAATAACCAATCTGATTTTTTGCCTAGTATAATTTCCTTGTTCCTACTCCCTTCTGCCTATAAAAGTCTTTGTACAGGAGCTTGGAGCTTCTTTCTATCTGCTTGGAGCTTATTTCTATCTGCTTGGTTGAATGTTGTCCAACTCACAAATTGTTGAATAAAGCCAATAAGATATTTAAAATTTATTCACTTGAATTTTATTTTTTAACAGCGGGGAGAGATGATAGTTAGCAAGAAGCTCTTGGACAAATTCCTGTTCCTTCTGTGATGATTGATCTGCTTATATTTATTTTCTCTCCTAAGATCAATTTCATCTTCCTGGGGAAGAGTCCACTTTATCTAGAAATTCAGATTTATTTGCATATAATTAGGAAAAGTAATTTTTTTTATTCTTTTAATTTCCTCTGTAACTGTGACTATTTCTCCTTTCTCATTTCTTATTTTGTGAATTTGTATTTTCTCTTCTTTTCACAATTAGTTTAGCTATTTCTCTATTTTGTTGATAAAAAAAACTATTATTTATGTATTGTTTTCCTTTTTCTGTTTTAATTCCTACTTATCTTCTTCCTTTGGCTTTATTTTATTGTTCTTTAACTTACTGAGCAGATACTTTATTAATTAGTTTTTACATATTTCAGGCTATGAATTTTGGTCCTAAAATGTGATATTTTCACAGTCATTGTTTCACTTAGTTTCAGATCTAATTTCCTCTTTGATCTAAGACTTATCTGAAACATAGTTTTAAAATTTCTAAGTGGAAGAGTATTTTGCTCACTTTGTTTACTTTTGTCATATACTTTATTTTGCATTATGATTAGAGATTTTGTTAGTTATATATTTTAGAATTTATTGAAATTTTCCTTGTGGCTTAATATATAGTTTGTGTGAATACTCCATGGGCATTTGAAAAATAAGATGAATGTTTCCTCTCAGGTGGACTTGTATATCTTCACTTTTTAGAAATATATGTTTATTAACTTGTTTATTTTGACTATGCTGGGTCTTAGTTCTTGCATGCAGGCTTTCTCTAGTTGCAGTGAGTGGGGGCTGCTCTCTAGTTGCACTGCACAGGCTTCTCACGTGGTGGCTTCTCTTGCTGCAGAGCACCAGCCCCAGGCGCACGCCAGCTTCAGCAGCTGTGGTTAACAGGCTTAGTTACCATATGGAACCTTCCCAGACCAGGGGTCGAACCTGTGTCTCCTGCATTGGCAGGTGGATTCTTAATCACTAGACCACCAGGGAAGTCCATATTGTTGCTTATTTTTAATCCATTTGATCTGTTAGAATCTAAAAGAGATGAGTTAAGTTTTCTAACTTCTAATGTGTTTCTGTTTCTCTTTGTAGTTCCTGTGGTTCTTCCTTTATGAATATTGACAAAATTATTTGCTATATAGATATTTTAAATTATTACATTTTCACTGTAGATTGCATGATCTATCATTAATAATAGGTCTTTATTTTCTCCTTTCTTTTTTTTTTTTTTTTTTGCCCTAACTTCAATCTTTTGTTATATTTGAGGTTATGAGTTCTTTCTTTTGATTGGCCTGATATTCTTTTATCTATGCCTGATTTTGAAAATCATTTAAAAAAATTCTGAGTGCTTTGTTTTGGGTTTATCTTTTTGATACAGAAAATGTTATGTTTTGCCTTGTAATACATTACTGTCCACTTTAATAGGTGAGTTTCATCCCTTTACATTGATGTTACAGATGTGCTTGGCCTAACCTTGGCATCTCTATTAATCCTGGGTTTCTGTCTTTATTGCCTTTAAAACATCCTCTACTACATGATTTGTCTTTGCTTATTGTAGGTAGGAGTTTTATCTGATAATCTGGAAATGTTAACTGTTTGTCCTGGTGAGTTTCTTTATAACTTTATAGAATATATTTAGCCCTCTAGGTCCTAAGACAATATATTCAAACTCACAGCTGTGAGTAAAGCAAGTATATTCTATATGTCCCACATTCTCTTCTTCTTCTCTATCAGCCAATCTTTTTTTTTTAATCACATTTTAATGTGTTTTACTTTTGTGTTTTTACAGTTATTTATACTGTTATCTTTCGTTTTTGGCCATGCCACCCAGTTTCCAGAATCTTAGTTCCTCAACCAGGAATTGAACCTGGGACCTCAGCAGTGAAAGCACCCAGTCCTAACCAAGAGACTGCCAGGGAATTCTCACTTATGTTATTTAATGTGTCAGCTTTACATGGTTCTTTTGACTTTCTGCTAAGAAACTGTCTAACTTATGTAATCTCTATATGCAGATAGAAATATCTTTCTTTGTTGATAATAATACTCTTGATCTTGAAATCATTCTTGTCTGATATTAATATGGCCACTCCAGTTTTCTTTTGATTAGAACTCTCATGAAATATCTTTTCCCATTATTTTAACTTTACTCTGTGTCTCTGAATTTTAAGTGTGACATACATAGCATTATACTTAGCTCTTGGTTTTTGTTGTTTTCAATTTTTTAACACAATCTGACTATTTCTACCTTTTTGGTTAATGTACTTAGTCCATTTATATTTAGCATGATGCTTGATAAAGTTGGATTTGATTTGCCACTTTGCTTTTTGTTTTCTATTTATCTTATCTGATTTTTTTTTTTTTTAGTTCTTCTTTTTGTGCCTTCTTTTTTTAATCAGATATTTCTTAGTCCAAATTTTAATTTTCCCATTGGCTTATTAAGGTATATAATTTTGCCTTATTTTTTTAGGTGTTTCTCTAGGGGCTATCCTTATGCTGAACATATAACAGTATGTTGTTTTTCAGTCGCTGAGTCATGTCTGACTTTGCAAGCCCATGAACTGCAGCACTCCAGGCTTCCTTATCCTTCACTCTCTCCCTGATTTTGTTCAAACTCATGTCCATTGAGTCAGTGATGCCATCCAACCATCTCATCCTCTGTCGTCCCCTTCTCCTTCTGCCCTCAATCTTTCCCAGCATCAACGTCTTCTCCAGTGAGTCAGCTCTTCGCATCAGGTGGCCAAAGTATTGGAGCTTCACTTCAGCACAAGTCCTTCCAATGAATATTCAGAGTTGGTTTCCTTTAGGATTGACTGGTTTGATCTCCTTGCTGTCCAAGGGACTCTCAAGAGTGTTCTCCAGCACCACAGTTTGAAAGCATCAGTTCTTTGGTGGTCAACCTTCTTTATGGTTCAGCTTTCACATCCATACATGACAACTGGAAAAACCATAGCTTTGACTATATGGATCTTTGTGGGCAAAGTGACATTTCTGCTTTTTAATATGCTGTCTAGGTTTGTCATAGCTTTTCTTCCAAGGAGCAAGCATCTTTTAATTTCATGGCTGCAGTCTTTGTCCACAGTGATTTTGGAGCCCAGGAAAATGAAGTCTGACATGATTTCCACATTTTCCCTATCTATTTGCCATGAAGTGATAGGACCAGATGCCATGATCTTAGTTTTTTGAATGCTGTTTTAAGCCAGCTTTTTCATTTTCCTCTTTCACCTTCATCAAGAGGCTTTTTCCTCCATGAGAGTGGAGGAAAGTGATTCTAGCTTGTGTTTCATCCAGCCCAGCATTTTGCATGATGTACTCTGCATGTAAAGTGAAAGACTTTATATAAAGTGAAAGATTTTGCATAAAGTGAAAGACTTTATATGCAGAGTACATCATGCGAAATGCCGGGCTAGATGAGTCACAAGCTGGAATCAAGATTGCTAGAAGAAATATCAACAACCTCAGATATGCAGATGATACCATTCTAATCACAGAAAGTGAACAGGAACAACAGTATACTTAATGTCAAATTACTTAACACCAAAATGGGGATATTTTAAATACAAAAATAAAAAAGTGTGAATAATGATCCTCTATAAACTCTATACAGTCAGCAATAACAAGATCAGGAGCTGACTGTGGCTCAGACCATGAACTCCTTATTGCCAAATTCAGACTTAAATTGAAGAAAGTAGGGAAAACCACTAGACCATTCAGGTATGATCTAAATCAAATCCCTTATGATTATACAGTGGAAGTGAGAAATAGATTTAAGGGCCTAGATCTGATAGATAGAGTGCCTGATGAACTATGGGATGAGGTTCGTGACATTGTACAAGAGACAGGGATCAAGACCATCCCCATGGAAAAGAAATGCAAAAAAGCAAAATGGCTGTCTGGGGAGGCCTTACAAAGAACAGAAGTGAGAAGCAAAGCTGAGAAAAGTGAAAAAGGAAGATGTGAGAAAGGCCAAAGCCTTTCTCAAAGTGAGAAAAGGAAAGATATAAACATCTGAATGCAGAGTTCCAAAGAATAGTAAGAAGAGATAAGAAAGCTTTCTTCAGCGATCAATGGAAAGAAATAGAGGAAAACAACAGAATGGGAAAGACTAGGGATCTCGTCAAGAAAATCAGAGATACCAAAGGAACATTTCATGCAAAGATGAGCTCGATAAAGGACAGAAATGATATGGACCTAACAGAAGCAGAAGATATTAAGAAGAGATGGCAAGAATACACAGAAGAACTGTACAAAAAAGATCTTCACGACCCAGATAATCACGATGGTGTGATCACTGACCTAGAGCCAGACATCCTGGAATGTGAAGTCAAATGGGCCTTAGAAAGCATCACTACAAACAAAGCTAGTGGAAGTGATAGAATTCCAGTTGAGCTATTCCAAATCCTGAAAGATGATGCTGTGAAAGTGCTGCACTCAATATGCCAGCAAATTTGGAAAACTCAGCAGTGGCCACAGGACTGGAAAAGGTCAGTTTTCATCCCAATCCCAAAGAAAGGCAATGCCAAAGAAAGCTCAAACTACCACACAATTGCACTCATCTCACAAGCTAGTAAAGTAATGCTCAAAATTCTCCAAGCCAGGCTTCAGCAATATGTGAACCGTGAACTTCCTGATGTTCAAACTGGTTTTAGAAAAGGCAGAGGAACCAGAGACCAAATTGCCAACATCCGCTGGATCATTGAAAAAGCAAGAGAGTTCCAGAAAAACATCTATTTCTGCTTTATTGACTATGCCAAAGCCTTTGACTGTGTGGATCACAATAAACTGTGGACAATTCTGAAAGAGATGGGAATACCAGACCACCTGATCTGCCTCTTGAGAAATTTGTATGCAGGTCAGGAAGCAACAGTTAGAACTGGACATGGAACAACAGACTGGTTCCAAATAGGAAAAGGAGTATGTCAAGGCTGTATATTGTCACCCTGTTTATTTAACTTCTATGCAGAGTACATCATGAGAAACACTGGACTGGAAGAAACACAAGCTGGAATCAAGATTACCCGGAGAAATATCAATAACCTCAGATATGCAGATAACACCACCCTTATGGCAGAAAGCTAAGAGGAACTCAAAAGCCTCTTGATGAAAGTGAAAGCGGAGAGTGAAAAAGTTGGCTTAAAGCTCAACATTCAGAAGATGAAGATCATGGCATCCGGTCCCATCACGTCATGGGAAATAGATGGGGAAACAGTGGAAACAGTGGCAGACTTGATTTTTCTGGGCTCCAAAATCACTACAGATGGTGACTGCAGCCATGAAATTAAGAGACGCTTCCTCCTTGGAAGGAAAGTTATGACCAACCTAGATAGCATATTCAAAAGCAGAGACATTACTTTGCCAACAAAGGTTCATCTAGTCAAGGCTATGGTTTTTCCTGTGGTTGTGTATGGATGTGAGAGTTGGACTGTGAAGAAGGCTGAGCACCGAAGAATTGATGCTTTTGAACTGTGGTGTTGGAGAAGACTCTTGAGAGTCCCTTGGACTGCAAGGAGATCCAACCAGTCCATTCTGAAGGAGATCAGCCCTGGGATTTCTTCAGAAGGAATGATGCTAAAGCTGAAACTCCAGTACTTTGGCCACCTCATGCGAAGAGTTGACTCATTGGAAAAGACTCTGATGCTGGGAGGGATTGTGGGCAGGAGGAGAAGGGGACGACAGAGGATGAGATGGCTGGATGGCATCGCTGACTCGATGGACATGAGTCTGAGTGAACTCCAGGAGCTGGTGATGGACAGGGAGGCCTGGCGTGCTGCAATTCATGGGGTCACAAAGAGTCGGACACGACTGAGCGACTGATCTGATCTGATAAAAGTGTAGGAGTATTACAGATGATTCTTGAAAATATCTCAACATAGGCCCTGAAGCCTTTGGAAACTTTCATATAATAAATTTTTCTTAAGAGGAAAAAAATCTGAATCTGTTGTTGATGCTTGTTTTGTCTCTTCATACTCACTTTGTGTGGTGCTAATGTTTTTTTTTTTTTTTACTTTTTAGCATGCCTTGGTTGGAAGCTGGACGTAATAAGAATTGAGGCAGAGAAGCATTTAATGTGAGGCTTATATTAATCTAACTAGAAGGTGGGCTGTGTTTGATGTTTGCTGTAGCTGCAGGAGCCAGAGAGTTGAAATTTTTCTAGTGTTCTTGTTTATGTCTCCTCTTTTGACTTCAAGTTTCATAACTATGCTTCCTCGGAGAGAGTTTGCATCTTTCAGCTATAATGCACTCTTATTGTACTGGTCCCCATTGATGTGTGATAATGTGTATAGGAGGGAAAACATTTTATACTCTTATGATTAAATCTTAGTCCTTTGTGGGTCTGTGCTTTTAGGCTGTGAGTTTCACAAGTATTTCTTAGTCCTCTCTTCCTCCACCCTTGAATGAGGTAAGAAGTCTAAGGGGCTGGAGTGGAAGAAATGCTCTTTCTTTATACCAGGTGGGATAGGCTCTGGTAAAGCCTTTTCCCCTGGAGAATGGGCTTTGTTATGGAAAATACTCTGTGCATATTTCACAATGTTCACGCCATCCCTACCCCTGCCAGAGCCATATAGGGACTTTTCTTGGCTCTTCACCATGAGAACTCTGGAGTTTCCAGAGATAATAATGAAAGGGTAGGGCCCTCTCCCGAGACTGTGGCCCTCACACTCAGCCTCCAGCAATTTGTCAAAATTATTGTTTAAGTTTATGACTTCATTGGCTTCGGCTCCAGGTAAGCAGATCTCACTGTACTCTCTGGATTCCCCTATCTCTACAGATGTACAGGAGCCAGTTTTCTCTGCAAACTCATTTCTCTGATGAGTCCAAGAAAGATCATTAAGTTTTAGTTGATTTAACTTTTTCTTGTTGTAAAGATGGAAGTGATGACTTCCAAGCACTTCACACGTCAGAGCTGAAACTGAACGTCATTTATCCTTGTTTTTCTTTTTTTTCTCTTACTGCTTTCAATTTTTTCTATTTATCATTGATTTTCTGCAGTGTGAATGTCTCTGCCAGAGCATGGTATTCTTTGTGTTTGTTCAACTTGGAGACTGTGGAGCTTTACCGGATTTTTCTTTTAAACCTTGGCTGTACTGGGTTTTCATTGTCGCGTATGGTTTCAGTTGCTCTGGAGCATGTGGGATCTTAGTTTCCTAACCAGGGATTGAACCCACATTTCCTGCATTGGAAGGCAGATTCTTAACCATTGGACTGCCAGGAAAGTCCCTTTACCAGATTTTTTTTTTTTTACAAGCTATTACTCATATTTTGCCAGATATGTGGAATTAGTAATTTTTCTGTTTTATTTTCTCTCTCTGTCTTCTTACTTTTGAGATTGAAATTTAGTATTATGTTGGACTGCTTGATACTGTTCTATAGGCCTCTGGGGACCTGTCTTTTTCTCACTTGCTTTTCTTTCTGCTCTTTAGGTTGGACAATTTCTGTTTATCTTCTGTCAAGTTTCTTGATTTCTTATTCTGTCATCTCTAATCTTCTGTTGAGCCTATTCAGCAATTTTTTTTTGTTTCAGTTATTGTACTTTTAGCTTTGTAATTTTATTTGGTTTTCTTTAATAATTTTAATGTCTCTGTTGACATCCCCATTCTGTTCACTCACTGAACTCATGCTGCTTTTAATTCTTTAACCATGATTGTAGCAGCTGCTTTAAAATCTTAATGTACTAAATATAACATCTAAACCAATTTCAGCAAGGGCTCATAAACTGTCTTTTGTCCTGAATGTGGGCTACGCTTTCCTGTGTCTTTACATATTTGGTAATTTGGGGGTGAAAATTGAACATTATAAATGATACGTTATGGAGACTGCATTCTGTTACATTCATCTGATGATTGTTGGATTTTGTTCTGTTAACTCCTTGACTTGCCTGAATCCTAGCTGTGAACTTTATCTCCCTTGTAGAGGGCAGCAGCTGAAATCTCTGCTCAGACTTATCAGCTGGCTGCCTTGCTCTTGGGGGTGTTCTGTACCTATGTAGTTAAGCCAAAAGTTCAGAAAGAGTTTATACTCAGATTTAGGGTCTCATTATCTCTGAGCTTTCCTTGCTTCCAGCTGATCTGCCAGGCCCAGCTCTGGCAGATACCACAGGCCATTATGGCGTCAGCTTTATGCCACATGAGCTCTTCATGAGTTGGAAACACTTACAGTCAAGAGTAACAAATGTCCTAGTTCTGCCTGTCCTTTGTTTTGTCCAGGAGAAAGCCTGCTTGTCAAGGCTCACCTCCCCAGGCTCCACAACACAAGCCCAGCCAGATTCTCCTGGACCAGAGACTACCCAGCCATGATCGATGGGGTTCCCACCTGCTGTCCCCTGACCAAGTCACACATACCACCCAGGCTGCCCTGCATGGGGCTCCAGCATCTCCTCTGTGTTGCGTGCTATGCACGTGAGTGCTGAGTCCCTTCAGTCATGTCCAACTCTTTGTGACCCTATGGACTGTAGCCAGGCTCCAGTCAGGCTCCTCTGTCTATGGGATTCTCCGGGCAAGAATACTGGGGTGGGTTGCCATGCCCTCCTCCAGGGGATCTTCCTGACCCAGGGATCTAACCTGCATCTCTTTAATTCTCCACATAGGCAGGAAGGCTCTTTACCACTAGCACCACCTGGGTAATAAACGCTTTTTAAAAAAAGAAGCATTAAAACACATACTGTGCCTGATGCAGTTCTGGCTTTTGAGAACATATTCCTCTCTCACATCTGCCTTTTTTTCTTTGAGGCCCTTGGGGTCTCTCTCACACATGCATAGGTTAGCAGTCAGCCAAGGATGTGGAAAGAATTTATACTCATATTTGGTTACCTACCCTCTCTGTGGTTATTTCACTTCCAGCATTTCCCACCACATTTCCAGGTACTCTGCAATCCTCAGTCCCATCCCCTGACTCTTTAGACCAGGAAGCCTTAAACTTTTTGCTGTTTAAGCTGAACACAAGTTGGAGGATTCACAGAGTCAAAAGAAGAGTGAATAACAAATCTTACCTGGTTCAGTTTTATCTTTCAAATGTAGATTCCTCTCTTGATTCTGCCTGTCATTTTCCTAGACCACTGCCTGACCCCCAACCCCTTATTACGACCATACACACATAGTTTATTAACCAGGGGTTTGGGAAAAGTTTATACTTATATTTTGAGTTCATTCCTCCTGAAACTCTCTTAATTTAAGATATCCTAAACTCTGTCTTCTGCCACTTTCAGCCAGTTGAAGCTGTAATTTTCTGAAGTAAGATTTTGAACTTGGAATAGAAAATGCTCCCAGGCACAGTAAGCCACAAACTTGTAAATTTTACTCTTACAGTCATCTTTTAAGAGTAAATTCCCCTGCAGTTTCTACCTGTTTCAGCCACTTTCCAATGCCTTCAGATGGTTAAAAAAAATTTTTTTTAACAATTTTTGTAAAAACTTTCCTGGGAAGGCTTGCTGGAGGTAGCTCAGATGGTGAAGAATCTGCCTGTGATGCACAAGATCCAGGTTCAATTCCTGGGTTGGGAAGATGCCCTGGAGAAGGGAATGGCTACCCACCCAGTATTCTTGTCTGGAGAATTCCATGGACAGAGGAGCCTGGCGGGTTATGGTCCATGACTGAGCAGCTAACACTTTCACATTCTTCACTTGCTGAAACACCTCACACCAGTCATTAGTGAAAGTCCCAAAGGGTTTTTTTAAAAACGTGTTTATTTTTATTTGGCTGTCCTGGGTCTTCGTTGCTGCACTTGGTCTTCCTCTAGCTTCACCCAGTGGGGCCACTCTCTAGTTATAGCATGTGGGCTCAGTAGTTGTGGCGAACTGCTTAGTTGCTCTGCAGCATGTCGAATCTTCCCCAGACCAGGAATCTAACCCATGTCCCCTGCATTGGCAGGTGGATTCTTAGCCACTGTATCACCAGGGAAGTTCCTAAAGAGGTTTTTTTTTTTGTCTGGTTTTGTTTGCTATTGTTTTTATATAGCTTCCTGTTTTGTTTTGGTAATGTCTTTTGGGGGGGCTTTAAAAATTATTTATTTATTTTATTATGATTTTTTTTACTTCCCTGGTGGCTCAGACGGTTAAGCGTCTGTCTACAATGTGGGAGACCCAGGTTCGATCCCTGGGTTGGGAAGATCCCCTGGAGAAGGAAATGGCAATCCACTCCAGTACAGCATTGTATTGGTTTTGCCATACATTGACATGAATCTGCCACGGCTGTACATGTGTTCCCCATCCTGAACCCCGACCCCCCACCTCCCTCCCAATCCCATCCCTCTGGGTCATCCCAGTGCACCAGCTCCGAGCACCCTGTATCATTCATCAAGCCTGGACTGGTGATCCATTTCACATATGATAATATACGTGTTACAATGCCATTCTCCCAAACCATCCCACCCCCGCCCTCTACCACAGAGTCCAAAAGACTGTTCTATACATCTGTGTCTCTTTTGCTGTCTCACATACAGGGTTATTGTTACCATCTTTCTAAATTCCATATATATGCATTAGTATACTGTATTGGTGTTTTTCTTTCTGGCTTATTTCACTCTGTATAATCGGCTCCAGTTTCATCCACCTCATTAGAACTGACTCAAAGTTATTCTTTTTAATGGCTGAGGAATATTCCATTGTGTATATGTACCACAGCTTTCTTATCCATTCGTCTGCTGATGGACATCTAGGTTGCATCCATGTCCTGGCTATTGTAAACAGTGCTGCGATGAATATTGGGGTACATGTGTCTCTTTCAATTCCAGTTTCCTCAGTGTGTATGCCCAGCAGTGGGATTGCTGGGTTGTTTGGCAGTTCTATTTCCAATTTTTTTTCTTTTTACATACACAATTGTCCATGTTTTATTTTTAATAAATACATAAATAAGAATTTACTATGATAACCATACATTTATATTCAAAAATAAGATATTGGGTTCAAGGAGATTGAAAAGTTTCTATTCCAGTGCACCAGCCCCAAGCATCCTGTATCCTGCATCAAACCTGGACTGGCAATTCATTTCTTATATGATATTACACATGTTTCAGTGCCATTCTCCCAAATCATCCCACCCTCCCCCTCTCCCACAGAGTCCAAAAGACTGGGATGACCCAGAGGGATGGCATAGGGAGCAAGGCAGGAGGGGGCTCAGGACGGGGAACACGCGTACACCAATGGCGGACTCACGTTGAAGTATGGCAAAACCAATACAATATTGTAAAGTAATTAGCCTCCAATTAAAATAAATAAATTTAAATTAAAAAGAAAAGTTTCTATTACTACATATTTGTAGTGGAATAGTTATTTATAGCCAGTTCTGTCTCAATATTCCTTATATTATTTCAAAGTTTATCAAACAACATTTTTTAATCCCATATTTTTTCTCTACCATCAAGGATCCATTCCTCTGGATTAAGATTTACACTTATAGGACACTTTTATTTTTAAACAACAGTGACATAAATGATAGCTTACAAAACCAGAATCAATAGATATATAAATATCTTTGAGATTTATTCATCGAAATATTTTCCAAGAAGTGGCAAAATAAGTTTTAAAAAGAAGAGAATAATAGAATAAAAGGAAATATTCAGAAAATATCTTCAAAAACTCTTTTTTAAGGGCTTCTGCTGTGGTTCAGCAGTAAAGAGTCCACCTGTAATGTAGGAGACTCAGGTTTGATCCCTGGGTCAGGAAGATCCCCTGGAGAAGGGCATGGCAACCCACTCCAGAATTCTTGTCTGAAGAATTCCATGGACTGAGGAGCCTGGCAGGCTGCAGTCCCTGGGGTCACAGAGTCGGATATGATTGAAGCAATTGAGCATGCAAGGAAAAATTGCTTGTATCTAGTATTTCCCACAACCTTTAAGAGAAATCCTCAGAAAGGAGCGGCTTACTTCATATACATAACCTATATCCATTGAGTATCAAAAGCATTTTCCTGCACTGCCAACTCTCAAAAAATAATAAATGATAATGCACATTATCATTTCAAATCATATTTCACAGTGAACAGTGACAGCAGATATTCACTCTGCAGTATTTTCCTCCCCTTATTTGGGGTATTCAAAAGTTTTGTACCCACAAGTCAGAACTAAGGACTCTCCTTTTTGCTTTTATATTACAGGCATCCTAATTCCAAATATCAGAACAGATCTTACTCAAAAGACATCCTGTGTTCCCTGCAGGGTTGGCAATCTTAGAAATCTATGAAGTATTATTTCCAATTTTTTAAGGAATCTCCACACTGTTCTCCATAGTGGCTGTACTAGTTTGCATTCCCACCAACAGTATAAGAGGGTTCCCTTTTCTCCACATCCTCTCCAGCATTTATTGTTTGTAGACGTTTGGATCGCAGCCATTCTGACTGGCGTGAAATGGTATCTCACAGTGGTTTTGATTTGCATTTCTCTGATAATGAGTGATGTTGAGCATCTTTTCATGTGTTTGTTAGCCATCTGTATGTCTTCTTTGGAGAAATGTCTATTTAGTTATTTGGCCCATTTTTTGATTGGGTCATTTGTTTTTCTGGAATTGAGCTGCAGGAGTTGCTTGTATATTTTTGAGATTAGTTGTCAGTTGCTTCATTTGCTATTATTTTCTCCCATTCTGAAGGCTGTCTTTTCACCTTGCTTATAGTTTCCTTTGTTGTGCAAAAGCTTTTAATTTTAATTAGGTCCCATTTGTTTATTTTTGCTTTTATTTCCAATATTCTGGAGGTGGGTCATAGAGGATCCTGCTGTGATTTATGTCAGAGAGTGTTTTGCCTATGTTCTCCTCGTTATAGTTTCTGGCCTTACATTTAGATCTTTAATACATTTTGAGTTTATTTTTGTGTGTGGTGTTAGAAAGTGTTCTGCTGCTGCTGCTGCTGCTAAGTCGCTTCAGTCGTGTCCAACTCTGTGAGACCCCACAGAGGGCAGCCCACCAGGCTTCCCCGTCCCTGGGATTCTCCAGGCAAGAACACTGGAGTGGGTTGCCATTTCCTTCTCCAATGCATGAAAGTGAAAAGTGAAAGTGAAGTCTCTCAGTCGTGTCCGACTCTTAGCGACCCCATGGACTTCAGCCTACCAGGCTCCTCCGTCCATGGGATTTTCCAGGCAAAAGTACTGGAGTGGGGTGCCATTGCCTTCTCCAGTGAAAGTGTTCTCATTTCATTTTTTTTACAAGTCGTTGACCAGTTTTGCCAGCACCACTTGTTAAAGAGATTGTCTTTTCTCCATTGTATATTCTTGCCTAATTTGTCGAAGATAAGGTGACCATAGGTGTGTGGGTTTATCTCTGGGCTTTCTACTTTGTTCCATTGATCTATATTTCTGTCTTTGTGCCAGTACCATACTGTCTTGATGACTGTGGCTTTGTAGTAGAGCCTGAAGTCAGGCAGGTTGATTCCTCCCATTCCATTCTTCTTTCTCAAGATTGCTTTGGCTATTTGAGGTTTTTTGTATTTCCATACAAATTGTGAAATTATTTGATCTAGTTCTGTGAAAAATACCAATGGTAGCTTGATAAGGATTGCACTGAATCTATAGATTGCTTTGGGTAATATACTCATTTTCACTATATTGATTCTTCTATTCCATGAACATGGTATATTTCTCCATCTATTTGTGTCCTCTTTGACTTCTTTCATCAGTGTTTTATAGTTTTCTATATATAGGTCTTTTGTTTCTTTAGATATATTCCTAAGTATTTTATTCTTTTTGTTGCAATGGTGAATGGAATTGTTTCCTTAATTTCTCTTTCTATTTTCTCATTATTAGTGTATAGGAATGCAAGGGATTTCTGTGTGTTGATTTTATATCCTGCAACTTTACTATATTCATTAATTAGCTCTAGTAATTTTCTGGTGGAGTCTTTAGGGTTTTCTATGTAGAGGATCATGTCATCTGCAAACAGTGAGAGTTTTAACTCTTCTTTTCCAATCTGGATTCCTTTTATTTCTTTTTCTGCTCTGATTCGTGTCTTGATCAGCTTCCCTAGTGGCTCAGCAGTAAAGAATCTGCCTGACAATGCAGGAGATGCTGGTTTGATCCCTGGGTCAAGAAGATGTCTGGGAGAAGGAAATGGCAATCCACTCCAGTATTCTTGCCTGGAAAATCTCATGGACAGAGGAGCCTGGTGGGCTATACAGTTCTTGAGGTTGTAAAGAGTCAGACACAACTGAGCATGCACACACTGGCACTATTATAACTTTTGCTTCTGCTATCAAACATAATATATAAAACTTAAGAGAAGAAAGAAGTATATTGCATTTACTCGTATTTTTGCTTTTATTCTGTCCTCCTTCCTAATGTCTGAAGATTCCTTCTTATATAATTTCCTTTCTCTTTAGAGAAACTTCTTTAGCCATTCTTTAAGGGTAGATCTGCTGGTGTCAGATTCTCTTAGCCTTCCTTCATCTCAAAATGTCTTGATTTTTCCTTCTTTCTTGAAATATATTTTCACTGGATATAGGATTCTAGGTTGAATTCTTTTATTTCAGTACTTTAAAGTATTGTGTCAATCCTTTACCCATGGTTTCTGATGAGGAATCCTATGAGTTTGTTTTTCATTTAAGGTAAAGTCTCATGCTGTTTTTAAGACTTCTCTTGGTCTTTAGTTTTCAGAAGTTTGACCACGATGTGTCTCTGCGTGGATTACATTGGGTTTATCCTGTTTGGTTTTAGCTTAGCTTCTTGAATCTGCAGATTTATACCTTTTACCAGATTGGGGTCAACTCTGTTGTTCTCCTCTCCTGAGATTATGATGATATATACATTAGACTTTTTGTTATTAGTCTCACAGGTACCTTTAGCTCTATTCCTTCCCACTCCCGATCTCCAATTTTTCAGGTTGGATAATTTCTGTTATTTCTACCTTCCAGTCCACTGATTCTTTCCTTTGTCCCATCCATGCTTCTGGTGAGCCCATCCACTGAGTTTTTCTATATTAGTCATTGTATTTTTAACTTCTAAAATTTCCATTTGGTTCTTCTCTGTATCTTGTATTCTTTGCTAAAAATTTCCATTTTTTCCATTTCAAACTTGTTTGCAATTGCTTGTAATTTTTATGATAACTGCTGTCAAAAGTCTTTGTCAAGTAATTCTAATATCTCTGTTGGATGTTATCATGCCAGATGTGCTGATATCTATGGATAGTTTGTTTTCATTGAATTTGGGATCTTCTTGGGACTTGGTATGCTGAGTGATTTCCTATTGAAAACCAAACATTTAAAAATGTATTATGACTCTAAACCTTATTTAAATCTGATTTAGCTGGCTTCCTCTGACATTATTATGATAGGGATAAGGGAGAATGTCAGGTTGCCCAGTTAGCTTCTGTTGAAATCTGAACGTTTATTCTGGGCTGTGCTGGGTGTCCCAGCTCCCCACTGAGCCTCTACTGCTACCTGTGTGGGTGAGAGGGTTGTTGCTGCTCTCCATGTGGCCTCCAATGACACCATGAGGAGGGGAAGCTTTCTAAGGCCCTTCAGGGATGCCAGGAATGAAATCCTGCTCCCTTCTCAGCCTTCGTTTATACAACCCCAGTGTGAGAACTGGGGTGCTTCATTATAGGCAGATGAAGGTCGAGGTCTAAGCTCCCCTTTGGCCTTTGTTGGCATATGGGTATATGTGTGGCCACAGTGTTTTTCAATGGAGATTGGCTGAAGTAGAGCTGTGATTGTCTAAAAATTTTCTGTCTTGTTAGTCTGTCCCCTTCCTTGTCCTGTGCCTGGAGAGAGCAGGCTTCTGCTAGGTGTTTTGTCTTTTTAATCTGCATTCATTCGTGTTTTCAGGTTGCCGACTTTCCCCAAGTCTAGAATATATGAGGCAAAAAGAAAACTCAAGGAACTCAGCAGTGTGTAATTCCTTGGTACATTAGTTTGTCGGGGCTGCAATGAGAAGCACCACAGACTGAGTGACATACACAATAAAATTAATTTGCTTACAATTTTGGAAGCTAGAAGTCCAAGACCAAGGTGTCTAAAAGGTTAGTTTCTTCTCTGTTCTCCTTCCTTGGCCTGTAGATAAGCACCTTTTAGTTGTGTCTTTATGTGTGCACATGTCCCCCTGGGGTGTGTGGGTCCAAATTTTCTCTTCTTATAGAGACGCTAGTCATATGGGATTACAGCCTGTCCTGATGACCTCATTTGACCTGAATTGCATCTCTGAAGATCCTGTCTCCAAATATAGTCACATTTGGAGGAAGTGGGGCTTAAGATTTCAACATTTGAGTTTTGGGGATTCAGCCAGTGACATGTGGATCCAAAGGTTCCTGGCCTATCTTCTTTCTCTGTACCTTTCTAAGTCCTTTATGTTTGTTTTGTATATAATATCCAGGGTTTTTAGCTATCCTTAGTGGGAGGAATAGGGAATAGTCAGTCCCCCATTCAGTTGTCAGACCATTAAAACGTAGCTGGTGACCGAGGTAGGGTCTGGACTAAGGCCATGGAGCAGAGCTCCTTTCATTGGAGCCCTCCGTGCTCAGGCAGTGGAGCCCCCGGGAGAGTACCTGGTATAAAGGGAGAGACAGACAGAAAAACAAAAAACAATCAGAACTAAGGTCCAAGAGCCCAGGGAGCATTTTAGTCACAGTGCTGTAAAAAGTGAGGTACCAGATGGCTTAGGAGATAAAGCAGAAGGTTTTCAACTAGCCAGAGCATGAAGGAAGTCTTGGTTCTAAGCGTAGTACTAGAACTTCTTCAAGACACCCATCAGTGTTGTGGGCTCACCTTGGGAAATGGCTCTAGAGTGAATCTGAATAATCATAACTTTTGCTGAGGATAGGCACCCCAATATAGAGTGTGACACAGAGAGGAAACCACCTCCCATCTGATTGCATGGTTGTTGCCTTGGCAAGCTGACCAGCAGGGTTCATGCAGCAATACCTATGACGATGGCAGATGTCCTGCTGTGCTGGCCAAAGGGACTGCAGGTGTCTACCACAGTATACAGCCCTGGTGCTCATGAAGCTGAGATCAGCAGACATAAGACGCTGAACTGGAGTGAAGTTCCAAGCTGCGCCCCCTCCACACCCTCGCTTCACCCCTCACCAGGCAGCCAGCCGCAGGCTCCTCTGAGCATGCCTGGGATTTCTCACATATCTCTGAGAGAATATCCCCTGGAAAAAGCTGCTTTTCTTACTGGTCATGTAAGTGGCTACAGAAGCATCAAGATTTGTGATATTGATGTAGGAATGACCTGACTTGCAGTTAGCGGGTACATTAAGGGAAGCACATTAGTCATTATTATAGCTCTTGTCTGAGTCTCTGGGCTGCAGCCAAGAGGGGAAATGTGGGTTTTTAAAATGAAAACATCATTTTTATGCAGGAAGTACTCCAACACCTCCTGTTTCCTCACAGTCCTTCAGCTTGTCTGGTTTCTGCCTTGTCATCCCATTTGAGTTAGGATCATGCAGCAGGCTAGAGAAAAGGGAAAGCCTGTCTGGAGCTGAAAGAGCATCACTGGGGTTGGCAACACACAGCATGATTCCTACCTTCATTTTCTGGGAGCAAAAGGAGAGTGGGGTCTTCAAATGCTCTGCAGACATTCTGGTCACTGACTCTGCAGCATGCATGTCTCATATTCATGAACATTGGTCCTATAGTCTCTGATTTCTACTTAGCACTTAATGGAGGTCAGGAGGAGAATTTCTTCTTCCTTTATTGGTTCAAAAAGGCCCTCATCAGGGAATTACACTTTATGGATCCAAGACCTCTAACAAGATGAAAAGAAGTAACACAATCACTTCCCACTATCTTGGACAGATTTCTTAGGAAGAGGAAAGTGTGCCATTTTGGCGGGGGTAGACAGGAGCCATATGTCATTGTAAAGTAACATCTTTGATTTTATATAAAACTCAGGTTCATTTTTAAATCTTATTTTCTCTCTGAAGGGCTTTCTCTTTCGGTTACTGCCTACATCTTGAAGTTAGGACTCCATGGAGGAGACCTACAATCCTGCATTCCATTTTGCAATAATTATGTTATGTTCAAGCAATGATGTCTTTAGTTTTAAAGTGATCTTTCTTCAGTGCAAATCTGATCTTATCAGACAGGGTTGGATGCCTGATCTCGGTGTCCTTGTAACGTCTATACCTTTATTAGCATTCATCACACTGTATTAAAATCCTGATGTACTTATCTGTCTTTCTTACTTGGCTGTGAACTTAACAAGTAGGGGAACTGCCTATTGCTCATCTTACAATCCTGGAATGTGGCAAAAAACCTGAAACATAGGTGGCCTTCAATAAATACTTGTTAGTTAAGCGAAGGGCTGATAAAATGAACGAGTGAATGACTAATCCATGACTTTTTATTCTGAAGGACAGGTCAACTTGGCATCACTTGCTTACTTCCTAAGTGTTCAGTGTTCAGTTGCTAAGTCTTATCTGATATTTGCAAGTCTATGGACTGCAGCACACCAGGCTTCCCTGTCCTTCACTATCTCCTGGAGTTTGCTCAAATTCATCACCTTTGAGAGTGTAATGCCACCTAGCCATCACATTCTCTGCCACCCTCTCCTCTTTTTGCCTTCAATCTTTCCCAGCATCAGGGTCTTTTCCAATGAGTCAGCTCATTGGACCACTTTGGGTTGATTTCCTTTAGGATTGACTGGCTTGATCTTGCTGTCCAAGGGACTTTCAAGAGTCTTCTTCAGCACCACAATTCAGGCATACATGTTCAATAAACTCAGTACACATTTATAGGTCACTCACCTAAGTGCCAGCCCAGCACTGGAGGTACAAAGATGAAGAAGCACAGTGCCCAGAAGTCTTATGTAGCTTCCAGTCTGGAAAGTGGTACTGCCACTGGTCCTATAGTAGATAAATACCATAGGCTAAAATAGCCTTACATCAGGCCAGGTCCATTCTTCCTCCAGTAAGATTCAGGTCTGGTTATCCTGCCAAATAAATGAGTTATGAAAACAGCAGCCAGCCTTTTCCGGTCATGCTCCCAGACCAGGAAACAGGTCTGCATTTAATAACACAGCTGTGAGTCCTGCCACAGAGGTGCAATGACCTTGGAACAAATGCAGAAGTGGTCTTATTGCAGGAAGGTGGACCCCTTCCAGGGCCTGAGAGTGGACTCTCGTCTAACACTTGGAAATGAATTGTCCAATGAGACACACATGCTGATAAAGCAAGAGACTTTATTGGGAAGGCATGCCTGGGTGGAGAGCAGCAGGAGAACCCCTCTATCTCGTGGCTTGCAGTCTCAGGTTTTATGGTGATGGGGTGAGTTTCTGGGTTGTCTCTGGCCAGTCATCTTGCCTGGCTCATCTTTGGTGACTTGGAGTCTTTCCTGCTGGTGCACATGTCTCTCAGCCAAGATGGATTCAAGTGTAAGGGTTTCTGGGGGGTTGGCAAGACTCTTCCCTCCTCCTTTTGGCCCCTCTTGAACTCTCCCACTTAGATTTCGGTGGCAGCACCTCATTCTTTGTAGTGATCTCCTGTGTGAGACAACTCAGGCAGGCGGTTGTCCTCATGCCTGGCCAAAGTGGGCGGGTTTTGTCGATGATTCGCTAACAATCTGACTGGAAGGGATGGTGGGGCTAGGATTTGTGAAGCTGCATTTCCCTCCAAGCTCTAACTTAGTGTGGATATTAGAAAGGACTTTTGGTGAATCTTTTAGAAGGGCATTGAGACTTGTGGGAGTGCAAAACCTCCAAACTCACCAACAGTGCCACCACTGAATGAAGCTTTTGTCCTTTACTGGGTCTTCCCTGGTGGTTCAGATGATAAAGAACCTGCCTGCAATGCAGGAGACCCAGGTTTGATCCCTGAGTTGGGAAGACCCCCTGGAGGGGGACATGGCAACCCATTCCAGTATTCTTGCCTGGAAAGTCCCACGGACAGAGGAGCCAGGCGGTTTATAGACCCTGGGGTCACAAAGAGTCAGACATGACTGAGCAACTAATGCACACAGAGTATCACCCTGTGCCTGTCACAGAGGCAGGACAGTGAGGATTTGGAGACATAGACCCTTCCTGGCATCTCGAAAACCACAAGTGAAAGGATACTGACTATAAGCGTCTTTTTCATTTTCCTCATTCCTTCAGAAGCTAGTAAAAGCTATTACAGAATTAGGAAGATGGGAAAACTATTAGCTCACTCAGTCACTTTCAATGCCTTAGTGTTATATAGGCAGCTCCATTCATCTGTCACTGCGTCTCAATTCCTCATCAACAGTCACAAAGTTCCAGAAAGATGGTCATATCCTTATTCTGAAGAGCCAGACATAAGCCCAGCTCTGGTTGGGACATTTAGTCCTAGGTGGGAAAACGGCGGGGGGAGACCAAATGTCTGGCCTGAACATGGCAGAAGCTCCTCACTGTCTTCCCTTTGCAAGAGGTTTTGGCAGAGCAAATGCACATATGATGAAAGGAGGGAGAGGCGCTGGGGGAGGGGTGAGCGCAAGGGAGTTCTTGGGAAGCCTGGTATGATTCTGTCACGTTTCATCACCATCACGGAGAGACCAAATCTGAAGTAAAAAATGGCAAAGACTCAAAGAAAATAAGTCATGCAGACTGGGTAATGACCTAATTAAAAAGCTACTCTATCTGCTGCCATGTTCTATTTATAGCTGAAATATGAACATTCCTGACAGGAAATAGAAAGCATAGCAAACCTAAGATTTTAAGGTGGTAGGTTCAGGTTTGCTTAACAAATCATTCCTGTGTTCATGAGGTTGGATATTTTTATTCATATGCTTTTTCCATTTTAATGAAATTGTTAGTTCATTCTCTTTTCTGTATGAGATGACATTCATGGGATTTACTTGCTGTTCAGAGATGGTGGAGAGAGCAGGAAAAGGATCTTTTTGTTTAAAGTGTTTTGCTAAGTGCACAAGAACTTCATGCACACACCATTACCCTCAATATACCCTAATGCCTGTTCTCAGTGCTGGTTTTTTAGGTTATATTGCAGCAGCTGTTTTTTCCCCTAGAAATGACCATAAATAATTGTATTATGTTTTACTGAAATCATTACAAAAATAAAACCAATAAGAAAAACAAAATCTTTTATCAAGAAATATCTAGACCTTTATACTAAATGTTAAGAGAAAAAAGTAGAACACATGTTGTGTAAGTAATCAAGCCCACATTTCTGAAGCCCTGGTATCCAAGACCTATGGATGTGCCAGCAAACCCCTCACTGGCAGAATTAATCTTTCATGAAAGAGTGTTTTTCAGTTTTGGGGAAAAAAAATCTTTACTAGGCCTTTCAGTTCTACAAACAGTGTTATTAAATCTGAGGGTAATTCGGAATTTTTTGAAAGAAAAAAATGTACATACCCTTCCCCACTGCCCAGAGCTGATGTAAAGTATTTTTTTTCAGTACTATAAAAGTATATATTTAAAACAAGTTTTAAAATCTTGATCTTTGTGGCTGTTGTATAAGTGCAAAGCCAAAACAAGTTGTGATGTTGCATTTCATTTGTCAACTTAGTGAGGCTACAATGTCTACATATTTAGTCAAATTCCAGGCTTCATGTCCTGTGAAAGAATTTTTAGATGAGATTAATAGGCTCTGAATACAGTAGATTATGCTCCATCATCTGGGCGGGCCTCATCTAATCAGTTGAAGGCCTTAGAAGACTGAGGTACCCTGAGGAAAAGGGAATTCTGCCTGCAGATAATCTCTGGGCTCAAACTGCAGCATCAACTCTTCCCTGAGTCTCCAGCATTCCATCCTGCAGATTTTAGATGCCAGCTCCTATAACCTCATGAATTTATTACAATTTTCTCTCTGTTTCTATCTGTATTCCTCTCTCTCTCTCTCTTACTCTCTCCACACACACACATACACATGTCCTGTTGGTTCTGTTTCTCTGGAGAACTTTAATACACAGATCCACAAATTAAGTAACTATAAAGTATGAAACCAATAAAAGTTGAAATTAACAACGCTCATATAATGTGACAGATATTGCCAGTTTACTAGTGTCTAATGTTGAATTTCATGGTGGAATATGGTTTCTTGGAATTATTTCAATTTTTTCATCTGTTTCTATATTTGATTTTAAAAATATTAATGCCAAGAAACATTGTTTAAATAAATGCATTGTAGAAAATAACATAAATAACTTTGCTCAGTAGCTTCAGTCATGTCCGACTCTCTGCAACCCTATGAATTTTAGCCTGCCAGGCTCCTCTGTCCATGGAACTTTCTCGGAAAGAATACTGGAATGGGTTGCCTTGCCTTCCTCCAGGGGGTCTTCCCAACCCAGGGAACAAACCTGCATCTCCTGCATTGCAGGTGGATTCTTTACCCCTGAGCCCCCAGGTTTTAAGATTTTATTTTTGCAAGTCCTGGAAAATTAGACCTTACATTTAATTAAAATTTTAACAATAAGCAATCTACAACTAATTCTATAAAGTTGCTTAATTCACTGGCATGCGTGCATGCTCAGTCACTTCCAACTCTTTGCAATCCATGGACTGTAGCCTATCAGACTCCCCTGTCCATGAAATTTTCCAGGCAAGAATACTGGAGCAAGTTGCCATTTCCTACTCTAAGATATCTTCCCAACCCAGGGATCAAACTTGTGTCTCTTGCATCTCTTGAATTAGCAGGTGAATTCTGCAGTGTCCCACTGCACCACCTGGAAAGCCCTTAATTCATTGGAGGGTAACATAAAAACCCTCCTGAAAGTGGGCATAGAGGGAACATAATAAAGGCCATATATGACAAACCCACAGATAACATCATATTCAACAATGCAAAGCTGAAAGCATTTCCTCTAAGATCAGGAACACACAAGGATGTCCTCTCTTACCACTTTTATTCAACATAGCTTTGGAAGTCCTAGCCACAACAATCAAAGAAGAAGAAGAAATAAAAGGAATCTGAATTAGAAAATAAGAAGTAACACTGTGATGGTCTGCAGATGACAAGATACTACACATAGAAAACCCTTCAGATGCTACCAGATGTCTACTAAAACTCAAATAAATAAATAAAAATAAAAAGCCAAATAAATAAAAATTTAAAAGATTACCAAGAGGAATATCAACAACCTCAAATATACAGATGGCACTACTCTAATGGTAGAAAGTGAAGAGGAACTAAAGAGCCTCTTGATGAAGGTAGAAGAGGGGAGTGAAAAAGCTGATGTGAAACTCAACATTAAAAAATTAAAATAAAAAACTAAGATCATGGGATGGGAGCATCTGGTCCCATCACTTCGGCAAATAGAAGGGAAAAAAGTGGACGCAGTGACAGATTTTACTTTCTTGGGTTCTAAAATCACTGTGGACAGGACTGCAGCCATACAATTAAAAGACTCTTGTTTCTTGGAAGGAAAGCTATGACAAACCTAGAGAGAATATTAAAAAATAGAGACATTACTTTACCGACAAAGGTATGATTTTTCCAATAGTCATGTACGGATGTGAGAGTTGGACCGTAAAGAAGGCTGAATGCTGAAGAAGTGATGCTTTTGAACCATGGTGTTGGAGAAGACTCTTGAGAGTCCCTCGGATAGCAAGGAGATCAAACCAGTCAATTCTAAAGGAAATCAACCCAGAATATTCACTGGAAGAACTTTGCTAAAGCTCCAATACTTTGACCACCTGATGCAAAGAACCAACTCATTGGAAAAGACCCTGATGCTGGGAAAGATCAAAGGCAAAAAGATAAGGGGTCAGCAGAGGATGAAATGGTTAGATAGTATCACCAACTCAATGAACTTGAATTTGAGCAACTCCAGGAGATAGTGAAGGACAGAAGAGCCTGACGTGCTGCAGTCCATGGGGTTGCAAAGAGGCAGATAGGACTGAATAACAACTATAAAAATTTCTTAAGTCTACAGTATTATCTAACTCAATGATTGATGCAACTTGGAAGAAAAAAAATTCTTCTTTGTAAATAAACTGCTTTAGTTGATGCATATAAATACTGGGCACCCAATGCAACTGCTTTTAAATATGAATGTGGAAGCAGGATCTTTGTAAGCAGCATGCTCGCATCGTCATATGCACAAGCTGATTCTATTCTTCTAGCAATCTCTTCAAGCTGTTTCAAAAATCCTTCATGGTAGAGTGTGCCATGATAGCATGTGGGCTTCAGCTCACAAACTTCACAAGTGCAAATGCAAGCACTAAACATTCTTGCCAGTCCTCATTTACAATCTAGTTCACCAGATAATCCAGAATATACTTTTATTATTTAGGTTATCATTGAGAGAAAGGTAAAATCTGTTTAAAATAATCGTATCTCTTTATATGAAGAGCTCTGAAATATTAGCAAAGAAAGGTAAGTAATCTCATTGACAAATAGAGGAAGCATATGAATAACAGCAATGAAATTAAAATGGCATGTAACAAATGGAAAGACTTCTGCTTAAGCATGACAAATTAAACATACGTATTTCCCCTTGCTTCCTTCTATACTCTGTTAAAATTGCAAAAAGTAATGAAAAAGCACAACTCACAGGGAAAGTCATGAAAGCAGATGAGTCACATGGATGTCATTTCGAAAACTGGGAAGCGGGTGGACGAGCAACACTTACTTAGCAGCCAGAATGGAACCTGAGACCACAAGAGTGGGGAGTAAGGATGGCACAGGAGCAAGAAGAAGGAAGTCAGTGTACACTGCAATCCTCTGAGGGCACAGGGATTGCTTATTAAAGCTTGGTTATAATGTTGTAGTTTTTAAGCCATACATGTGTGTGTTATAGATCCTTGCCCCTTGGTTTCATGCCCTTGTGTAGTCTCCTCCCACAATAAATGAGGTGGTAGAAGTAATAGGACATTGTGGAAAGGACAAAGTGTGACCTCAGAGGCTAGGTCACAAAGCTTCTGTCGTTCTGCTCTCCTTTCTCTCATGGAGAGCTGCTCTCGAATAACTCACGTTATCAGGACACAGGAGTGGCCCTATGCAGAGGTCTGGGCATGCTGACAGTCAGTCTTGCTGACCGTGAGAGCAAGCGAGCCGTTTGGAAGCAGCTCCGCCAGCACAGGTCAAGCCTTCAGATGACTGCAGCCCCTGCCGACACCCTGGCTTCAATCTCACGAGAGACACTAAGCCAGAAACACCCATGTAAGCTGCTCCAGAATTCCTGAAGCATACAAACTGAAACAGTAAACCTTTTCTAGCCACTAAGTGTTGGCGAAATTTTGTTCGCCAAACTACTGTAAGCAACCATAGACTAGAAACATTGAAGAAGAAGGTGCAGGAGGTGACTGGAGAGCCTGGAGTAGCCATAGTTCAGAGTGAATGTGACTGGCCACCAGGACAGAAGACCCCAGGATGGGCATGTGAGACATAGACATCTCTTGGAAACGCCCAGAATTTTATGGAGTAAAGGCACTGTGAGAATAGTAGTGGGAAGGCTGTTTACTCCGTTACTCAGTCGTGTCTGATTATTTGTGATCCCATGGATAATAGCCCACCTAGCTTCTCTGTCCATGGGATTCTCCAGGTAAGAATACTGGAGTGGGTTGCTGTGTCCTCTTCCAGGGAATCTTCCCGACCCAGGGATAAAATCTGTGTCTCCTGCATCTCCCGCATTGGCAGTTGGATTCTTTACCACTGGGAAGCCCCATGGGAAGGCTAGACTCCTGTTAATGGGGAATGGGAAGTTTGAGTTGTTCAGCAGCATGGTAGCAGTGCACCAGGACACGGTCGACTCTCTAAGCCAGCTGTGATGTACATATGTTGTTATTCAGTTACTAAGTCGTGTCCAACTCCCTGTGACCCCATGGACCGCAGCACACCAGGCTTCCCTGTCCTTCACTATCTCCCAGAGTTGGTTCAGATTCTGGTCCATTGAACCAATGATGCTATCTAACCATCTCATCCTCTGCCAGGTTATATATAAAATGCCTGGAAGGAAATTTTAATAATGAAGGTGTCTGGATGGTGAGATTGTAAGTAAACATTTACCTGTTTCCTTAGTCTGTTTTAAACCTTCCACATTTTCTGCAGTGAGCATGTGTTGGGTTAAAATTTGTTTTAATTGTGGTAAAATACACATAACATAAATTTTATAATTTAAGTGTACAGTTCAGTAGTATCAAGTCCATTCACATTGTTGTACAACCAACACTGCTATCCATCTCCAGAATTTCTTTTCATCTTGCAAACCTGAAACTCTGAACCCATGAAACAACTCTCCATTCCCGCCTCCCCAAGCCTCTGTTAACCATGACTCTACTTTCTATCTCTATGGAGTTGACTTTCTGGGGATCTGTGTAAGTGGATTCATGCAATAGTCCTTTAATGTCTGGTTTATTTCACTTAGCATAATGCCCTCAAGTTTCAACCATATTATATACCATATTATAGCATATGTCAAATTTTCCTCCTTTTTAGAGGCTGAATAATATTCCATTGCATGTACATACCACATTTCATTTATCCGTTTGTCTGTTGATGGGCACTTGGGCTGTGCATTAGTCTGCTCAGGCAGCTAGAACAAAATACTGAGACTGGGTGGCTAAAACAACAAAAATTTGTTTCCTCACAGTTCTTCAGGCTGAAAGTCCTACATCAAAGTTTGCACTGATTCAGTTTCTGGTGAGGGCTCTCTTCCCAACTTGCAGGTGACTGCTTCCTTCCCGGGTCCTCATATGGCCTCTCCTGTGTGTGTGCACACGGGACAGAGGGTGCTTTCTCTGCTAGCTCTTCTTTTTTGTTGTTTAGCCGCTCAGTTGTGTCTGACTCTTTGCGGCCCCATGGATGGCAGCATGCCAGGCTTCCCTGTCCTTCAGTATCTCTCAGAGTTTGCTCAAACTCACGTCCATTGACGCGATGATAACATCCAACTATCTCGTTCTCTGTTGGACCATAAAGAAGGCTGAGGGCCAAAGAACTGATGCTTTTGAACTGTGGTGCTGGAGAAGACTTGAGAGTCCCTTAGACTGCAAGGAGATCAAACCAGTCCATCCTAAGGGAAATCAGTCCTGAATATTTGTTGGAAGGACTGATGCTGAAGCTCCAGTACTTTGGCTACCTGATGCAAAGAGCTGACTCATTGGAAAATATTCTGATGCTGGGAAAGATTGAGGGCAGGAGGAGAAGGGGGCAACAGAGGATCTCTTCTTATAAGGGAACTAATCCTATTGGTTCCCTGGTGGCTCAGACGGTAAAGCGTCTGTCTACAATGCAGGAGACCCAGGTTCGATCCCTGAGTTGGGAAGATCCCCTGGAGAAGGAAATGGCAATCCACTCCAGGACTATTGCCTGGAAAATCCCATGGACAGAGGAGCCTGGTAGGCTACAGCCTATGGGGGTCACAAAGAGTCAGACACGACTGAGCGACTTTACTTTCACCTCTGGAATTAGGATGCCCTCCCCTGCAGGAGATCAGAAAACCTGCACTCTGACATTTTTCCTCCCCAGTTTCTCAGAGTCCATGTGAAGATCACTTCTTGTGTTAACAGGTCTTGTGGTCAAATATGGGAACAACAGAGACGTTAGGGGCACAGGTTAGAAGTCACTCCAGTCCTGAGGACATGAGCTGCTCACCCTCTTGGTGGGGTGCATTTCAGTAACGCAGAAAACTTCTTCCAGAGTTTTGCATTGATGGGTTAGTTATCCACTCATTTCTCTCTCAAAAGAAACTTCGTCTAAGCCCCAAGAGTTGCTCCTTATGAGGTCAGCACCTGTGAGATCTGGTGCTGGGTAGGGCTGTGCAGAGCATGGCATCCTCAGTGGAGGAGAGTGCAAAGCATGGACATTAACAACACGGAACTCACAGCAGCCAGAAAGGTGTATGGGCTGGGAAAAGTCTGCCGCATGTCCTTACATCTTTTTTTAAATATTTGTTTTATTTATGATTTATTTATTTGGCTGTGCCAGGCCTCACCTGAGCCATGCATGATCTTTTAGTTGCATCATGTGGGATCTAGTTCCCTGACTAGGGACCATACACAGACCCCCTGTATTGGGAACCCAGAGTCCCAGCCACCGCATCACCAGGGAAGTCCCCCTCACGTCTTTCTTATTCCAAAAGAAATGCCAAAGTCCGATGTGAAAGGATATGATTAAACTACTCAGAATCATGTGCCTTTATAAGATAGAGTTTCCTGAAGCAAACACTTGAACAGGCTGAGCTGATTACCAGCAGGTTTGTGTCTAATGCCTGGGTCACTGGATCATA
Source organism: Bubalus kerabau (assembly GCF_029407905.1). Taxonomy (NCBI): domain Eukaryota; kingdom Metazoa; phylum Chordata; class Mammalia; order Artiodactyla; family Bovidae; genus Bubalus; species Bubalus kerabau. The sequence goes on along the minus strand of NC_073624.1, from coordinate 127,136,756 downwards.
CAGGTGCAACATTCCCAGAGAGTCCTGGCCTCGTGGCTGTTGTTTAGACTGTGGAATTCTAGAATCACTGAGCCTTACCTTCTGGCATAGCCAGGCACAGGTGCGGAGTTACATTTTTTGTCTGATGTCCCATAGGGTATTTTTTAACACTCGCCTGGAGGTGAGTGAGCTTCTGAAGTTGGAAACACTCTGCGGCATCTAAAAATTTGCTAAACGTACTTATTTTGAAAAAGTATTTGATTCCATGTAAAATTAAGAGTACCTTTAGCAAGTACTTTTGCCTGGAAAATCCCATGGACGGAGGAGCCTGGTAGGCTGCAGTCCATGGGGTCACTAGAGTCAGACACGACTGAGCGACTTCACTTTCACTTTTCACTTTCATGCACTAGAGAAGGAAATGGCAACCCACTCCAGTGTTCTTGCCTGGAGAATCCCAGGGACAGGGAAGCCTGGTGGGCTGCCCTCTATGGGGTCGCACAGAGTTGGACACGACTGAAGCGACTTAGCAGCAGCAGCAGCAGCAGCAAACTTTAGGATGGAAAGACCTGGATCACCCCTCCATTAAAAGTCCAGAGAGGTGAAGTTTTCTTCTTTTCCTTTTAAGATTCCCAAAATGAATTCAGACTCAGTTCAGTTCAGTTCAGTCGCTCAGTCGTGTCCGACTCTTTGCGACCCCATGAATCGCAGCACGCCAGGCCTCCCTGTCCATCACCAACTCCCGGAGTTCACTCAGACTCACGTCCATCGAGTCAGTGATGCCATCCAGCCATCTCATCCTCTGTCATCCCCTCCTCCTCCTGCAAATTCAATTAAATTCAATGGATATTGTACTTGGAGACTAATTTTTTTTAAAGAAACAGTACGATACTAGTGATGATACACGTATATACATACACATATGCACATACATGAGAAAAAGAATCTGGATAGATACACAGAATCAAACTCAATTCTTTTTTTAAAAAATAATTTTATTTTTGGCTGCACTGGATCTTCATCGCTGTGAAGATCTCTAGTTGCGGCGAGCAGGAGCTACTGTTGAGTTGAGGCGTGGGGGCTTCTCATTGCAGTGGCCTCTCTTGCTGTGGAGCACAGGCTTAGCTGCCCCACAGCATGTGGGATCTTCCCGGACCAGGGATCGAACCTGTGTTCCCTGCACTGGCAGGCAGATTCTTAACCACTAGACCACCAAGGAAGTTCCCCACATGAACACATACACACAGCCAAAGTGATTTTCCAAACTGCATTTCCAAAGGAAATCGAGTTTTAAAGGCTCTCATTCAGACTCACATTAATCAAAATGCCACAGAGCAGCTGGGCCAGTTCAGCTGAGCACAATACCTCCCATGAGGTCCTATCTTCCGCTGGAGTCTATTGGGCATTTCTGCCTAAATGGGAGCCTGGGACAGGCAGCATGAGGTCACCAGTCACCCGGAGCAGCCCAGGAACACATGGAGCAGGCTCCATCTTCAGGAAGCCAGCAGACTCCTGGCAAAAGAAGGGAGCAGGAGAGAAGGGTGGGGGTTTGTAAAGCCAGGAGGTCCAGGAGAGTTCCTTGGGTTTTTTTCCTTCTAGAATGAAGTGCATTCCCTGTGTCTTGTTTATGACAGCCCTAGAAGGCTGGCGGTGAAATCTGCTGCTCCACGGGGAAACGCCCACCAGCACTGCTTTCCTGGATGCCTTTTCCCTTGCTCTGGGGGTGAGAGCACCCACTTAGGAGGTTTTCCGGGGAGAGAGGTAAAGGAAACCATGTGACGCTTTTAGTCATTTTATTCATGCAGCACTTGCCCCCAGGACGAGGGAATAGAGGTGAGAGACTGACCCCCTAGGGCCTTGGGAGCAGAGCGCCTGCATGAATGGCAGTGTCCAGAACTTAATCTGTCAGGGGGTGCTTAGCCGCCTTTGTGTTGGAGGTGACCAGATAACCGGGCACTTCAGCTTCCTTCCTTTGGTAATATTCAGCTATTAATTCACACACTGTGACCAAATCAGCCTTTTTCATTTTCTTTTTTTCTTGAGGAAACATGGGTAAGAGACAAAATGAGACTTCCCTGGTGGTACGGTGGATAAGAATCCGCCTGCCGATACAGGGGACATGGGTTCGATCCCCGGTCCAGGAAGATTCCACATGCCTCAGGGAACCGCATGTGCCGCACCTAGTGAGCCCCCGTGCCTACAGCCCGTGCAAGAGAAGTCACTGCAGCGAGACGCCCGCACACCGCAATGAAGAGGAGTCCCCAGGCTCCGCAGCTAGAACGCCCGAGCGCAGCAGTGAAGACAGCGCAGCCAAAAAGAAAGAAAGAAAATTTTTAAAAAAGATTGAATAAACCCACACTGAAAAGGAGGGAAAGACAAAATGATTTCTGTCAAGCATCTTCTTTCCTTCATTTTGGCAGCTAAACTGGTTTTTAAACAACACGTACCTACGTTTCTGTCTCTAAACCATATTTTGATGTTACAACTGTTCTGATAGTGATAACTATCGCTAATGGGGGACTGCTGACCAGCTGTGGCTGCATCCTCTCATGTGATTTCCACACCACAAACGAAGCATTACTAGTTCCATTTTATATATGGTGATTTTATAGAAAAGCAAGGTAATGAAAGGGGAAATTCATTAATGAATGAAAGAATTATGAATTAATGAATGGAACAGTTAACCAAGGAGCAATTAAATAACTTCTAGTTTATGTAGCTAGTAACTGAAGAAGCCAGAGTTTGACCTCTTCATATCCTCCTCCACCCACCATGCCTTCCTTTTGGCCCGCCACCTCCACAAAATCTGCAAGATTTATTTTCTGAATAACTGACTTCACTCATACCTGCACTCCATTGCGTTTTAAATAAGATCCCTTCAAGATCCCAAACAGTCTGGGAAATATGTCTGTTGTAGGCTCAGCTCTCCAGCAAGTCCAAAGCAGTGTGGTATCTGTCATTGAGGAAGGGGGATTTGTGCGAAATTTGGTTTTGTGACCATAAGCTGGCTGTAGGGCTGACATGCCACCTTTCCAGGCCCCATGAAACCGCAGCAGAGGATGCTGACAAGCTTCTCCCTGTGCTTTGAGTCAGGATTTCACAGACAATGAACACAAAGACCTGTCACCCCTGCAGAAGGAAGAGCAATGCTCTCCTTCATCCTGGTTCATGACAGCCAGGCCCCAGGCAGGCGCAGAGTGGGCCCTGTAGGGTGGTGGGCTGCCCACTGCCTGGACCACCCTCCTGGCCCCTCAGGTCACATGGAGGCTGATGCTCAGACAACACATTTCTGAGTTAGATCTTCCTCACAGAGTGGAATTTAAGCATCTTTTCCAATATTTTGCACCCCCTGCCTCCCCCACACTGCCTGCCTCATGGAGCTGACATGGCAGCTGTAGCAACTAATGGGGTGTTGCTGCTGCTAAGTCACTTCAGTCGTGTCCAACTCTGTGCGACCCCATAGACGGCAGCCCACCAGGCTCCCCCCGTCCCTGGGATTCTCCAGGCAAGAACACCGGAGTGGGTGTTAGTGCCTGGAAATCAGTAAGTACCCCACACCAAGAAACTGTTGTCATTGTTTAGTTGCTAGATCGTGTCCAGTTCTCTGTGATAACTTGGACTATAACCCACCAGGCTCCCCCGTCCCTGGGATTCTCCAGGCAAGAACACTGGAGTGGGTTGCCCTTTCCTTCGCCAATTCGTGAAAGTGAAGTCTCTCAGTTGTGTCCGACTTTTAGCGACCCCATAGACGGCAGCCCACCAGGCTCCCCCGTCCCTGGGATTCTCCAGGCAAGAACACTGGAGTGGGTGGAAATCGGTAAGTACCCCATACCAAGAAACTGTTGTTGTTGTTGTTTAGTTGCTAGATCGTGTCCAGTTCTTTGTGATCCCATGGACTATAACCCACTAGGCTCCTCTGTCCATGGAAGTTCCCAGGTAAGAATATTGGAGTGGGTTACCATTTCCTTCTCCAGGGGATCTTCTTGACTCAGGGATTAAACCTGAGTCTCCTGCATTGGCAGGTGATTTCTTTACCACTGAGCCACCAGGGAAGCCCAGACCAGTGAATAGCATTTTCAAAAATAAACATACAAAATCCTAAAGGGAGAAAGAAATGGATAAGCACAGGCTCCCTGTACGTGCAGGTGATACTGGGTGAAATATGGCTTAGAAAACAGTCCTCATCCCCAACCCCACTTCCCAAGCTCTACGTCACTGTCCCAGCGATCCATGACAAATTCCAGGGTAACTGTGCCCATCTGAAGATGGCCTGAGAAGAGGCCTTTCTAACCTTCTAAAGCCAAGGACGTCACTTGTGTGTGAGATATAAATCATATACACACAAATCCTTCTGTTTCACAGGGAAGCGTTAAACACACTGCCCATACATAATAATGTCTGTCATTATTCAAGAAGCAATTGTTGAGGATCTACTATTAATATTGGAAGAGACCAATATCTCAAAAAATTATTATAACACTGTGTAGTAAGTGCTGTTTCTCATGGGGTATTGAAATTAGAAGATAATAGTGGATTATATACAAAGTAATACAGGATCCCATAGAAGGAAGCAGATAAATCTGTCTGGGAGAGCTGAGGAACATGTCACAGAAGTTGAACTTCAAGAAGGCACATAGGAATTCATAGGCAGAGAATTCGTAGGTTATGTTAGGCAAATATTGTTGTTGTTGTTTAGTCCTAAAGAAAGTTAAAGTGAAGTAGCTCAGTCGTGTCTGACTCTTTGCGACCCCGTGGACTGTAGCCTACCAGGCCCCTCCCTCCATGGGATTCTCCAGGCAAGAATACTGGAGTGGGTTGCCATTTCCTTCTCCAGGGGATCTTCCCAACCCAGGGATCGAACCCGGGTCTCCCACATTGCAGGCAGACACTTTAACCTCTGAGCCACCAGGGAAGCCCCAGTCCAACTCTTTTGTGACCCCATGGACTGTAGCCGCCAGGCTCCTCTGGCCATGGGATTTCCAGACAAGAATACTGGAGTGGGTTGCCATTTCCTCTTCCAGGAGATCTTCCTGATCCAGAGATCAAACCCGTGTCTCCTGCACTGCAGGAGATTCTTTACCCACTGAGCCATTGGGGAAATCCTTAAATATTCATTAATTGGGCTTCTCTGGTGGCTCAGATAATAAAGAACCTGCCTGCAATGCGGGAGACTTGGATTCGGATCATCCCTGGCTCGGGAAGACCCCCTGGAGAAGGGAAAGGCTACCAACTCTAGTATTCTGGTCTGGAGGATTCCATGGACTGTATATCCATGGGATCGCAAAGAGTTGGACACAACTGAGCGGCTTTCACTTTCCCTTTTTAGCTTTGCTAAGCAGCATTATGGGTTTATGATTGCAAATTTGAAAGTGAAAAGCCAGAGAGAACTGAATTTGTATGGTTTAGCATAACTTTTGGAGAAGGCAATGGCAACCCACTCCAGTACTCTTGCCTGGAAAATCCCATGGACAGAGGAGCCTGGTAGGCTGCAATCCATAGGGTCACTAAGAGTCAGGCACGACTGAGCAACTTCACTTACACTTTTCACTTTTCACTTTCATGCATTGGAGAAGGAAATGGCAACCCGCTCCAGTGTTCTTGCCTGGAGAATCCCAGGGACAGGGGAGCCTGGTGGGTCTATGGGGTTGCACAGAGTCGGACACAACTGAAACAACTTAGCAGCAACAGCAGCAGCAGCATAACTTTGAGAGCTAAGGTGGAATGTGGGTAGGAGAAAGAAAAGTCTAGGGCCTGGTTTGGGGGAGGATCACAAAGAACAAATTTATTCATTAATTCATTTATTCAGAAAATATATATTGAGCTCTTGTCATATCCAGAAACTGGAGCTAATGGTAGTGAATCTCAACAGGACTTAAGAAGAACAGAAATATCTACTACCATGTAGGTTTCTAATCCGTGTCATCTCTCCTTCTAAATTTTCAGGAAAGTTTGTGTTCTTGTTAATCTTTTGGTCTAGGGCAGGAAACTGTAGGCTGTATTTTCTAGTCCAAGGATGCAATGAATCATGGAGACCGCTTCAGAGATGAAGATGCTAGGTGTCAAATGCAGCCAGAAGAGAGTTAGTCCTTGGAATTTGCAGAGTTTGTACAGGATGCAGGAATTTGGAGGTCCAAAGCAATTCTGTCTAGATCTCTAAGGCCAGCGAGTCTCAACCCCAAATCTAGTTTTTTCTTTGTTGCATCATCTTTTCCCACCACATCCTAAATACTGGTATTTAACAATGTTCTCATCTTACTCCCCTGTTTTCTCAGTTTGTATGTTTTTCCAAGGAATTGTCATCCAGGTCTGTAGCATCAGCAACCACTTCTATAATTATGACTCATAAATCTCTCTGGTTCCTGCCTCTCTTCTGAGCTCCAATCCCCTATTTTTTAGTTTGATACTGGACATCTCTTTTTGAACATCCCTCATGTAGTCAAAAATGAAAAACCAAAAGCATCATCTTCATCTTTAGTTGTGTTTGCCTATGTTCCCTGTGTTGGTTAATGTCTCCACAAACTGCTGAGGATGTCTTTTAATACTTCTCCTTCCAGTCAGGCTCTGAGTCCCATTAATTCCTAAGCATTCCCTAAATTCATCTTGTTCTCTCTACCTGCTGTGTGATCACTGTTGGAATTCATCATCTCTTACCCTGTCAGTTACAAAAGAGCCCTATTGGCCTCCCCTCTCTCCCTGATTGAATCCATCTTTCATACTTATAACAGAATGGAAAATACAATTACTGGTTTTCTACCCAAGATCCATTAGCTTATTTTTCCTTCCCGATGACTTAACTCACTTCTTCCTTCTTAATGGAACCTCAGTTTTGTTCGGGCATCCTCCCCTCCCCATATAACCTCTGTGCCTTGGGGGACGCTGACCCCAGTCCTAGTTCTAGGAATTAGTCCAGTTATATAGGAGGTATCCCCCTCATTGTCAGTAATGAGTTAAAAATTAGTATGAAATCAATTCTGCCAAATGAGACAGGAAGAGAGATTTGTTGGAAGCCACTAGGAAATTGCTTCTTAGTCTTCTTAGAGGGCGGAAGCCACTCAGCAGACGTGAACAAGGAAACATTTAGTCTCAGTTGCTACTGGCAGCTGTTCTCCAACCAGTGGAAGAGCCAGCTTTAAAATGACGCCAGCACTGTGGACGGCAGAATGGAGAGACAGATGGGCATCACCAGCTTCTGTAGTAACAGACCTCGATCACCTCTAGACTCATTAAGTGAGGCAATTGCCATTATGTCAGTTAATTTAGGGGCCTCCCCAGTGGCTCAGCACTAAAGAATCCACCTGCAATGCAGGAGATGTGGGTTTGATCACTGGGTTGGGAAGATCCTCTGGAGGAGGAAATGGCAACTGACTCCAGTATTCTTGCTTGGGAACTCCCATAGACAGAGGAGCCTCGTGGGCTACAGGCCATGGGGTCGCAAAGAGTTGGACATGACTGAGTGACTAAGCATGTATGCAGTTAGTTTAATCCTATTTTACTTGGCTCTTCTGTTCAGTTCAGTTCAGTTCAGTCACTCAGTCGTGTCTGACTCTTTGCGACCCCATGAATCCCAGCATGCCAGGCCTCCCCGTCCATCACCAACTCCCAGAGTTCACTCAGACTCACGTCCATTGAGTCAGTGATGCCATCCAGCCATCTCATCCTCTGTCGTCCCCTTCTCCTCCTGCCCCCAATCCTTCCCAGCATCAGAGTCTTTTCCAATGAGTCAACTCTTCGCAGGAGGTGGCCAAAGTACTGGAGTTTCAGCTTTAGCATCATTCCTTCCAAAGAAATCCCAGGGCTGATCTCCTTCAGAATGGACTGGTTGGATCTCCTTGCAGCCCAAGGGACTCTCAAGAGTCTTCTCCAACACCACAGTTCAAAAGCATCAATTCTTCAACGCTCAGCCTTCTTCACAGTCCAACTCTCACATCCATACATGACCACTGGAAAAACCATAGCCTTGACTAGACGGACCTTTGTTGGCAAAGTAATGTCTCTGCTTTTGAATATGCTATCTAGGTTGGTCAAAACTTTTCTTCCAAGGAGGAAGCGTCTTTTAATTTCATGGCTGCAGTCACCATCTGCAGTGATTTTGGAGCCCCCCCAAAAAAGTCTGACACTGTTTCCACTGTTTCCCTATCTATTTCCCATGAAGTGATGGGACCAGATGCCATGATCTTCATTTTCTGAATTGAGTTTTAAGCCAACTTTTTCGCTCTCCTCTTTCACCTTCATCAAGGGGCTTTTTAGTTCCTCTTCACTTTCTGCCATAAGGGTGGTGTCATCTGCATATCTGAGGTTATTGCTATTTCTCCCGACAATCTTGATTCCAGCTTGTGCTTCTTCTAGCCCAGCGTTTCTCATGATGTACACTGCATATGAGTTAAGCAGGGTGACAATATACAGCCTCGACGTACTCCTTTTCCTATTTGGAACCACTCTGTTGTTCCATGTCCAGTTCTAACTGTTGGTTCCTGACCTGCATACAAATTTCTCAAGAGGCAGGTCAGGTGGTCTGGTATTCCCATCTCTTTCAGAATTGTCCACAGTTTATTGTGATCCACACAGTCAAAGGCTTTGGCATAGTCAATAAAGTAGAAATAGATGTTTTTCTGGAACTCCTTTGCTTTTTCCATGATCCAGTGGATGTTGGCAACTTGGTCTCTGGTTCTTCTGCCTTTTCTAAAACCAGCTTGAACATCTGGAAGTTCACGGTTCACGTATTGCTGAAGCCTGGATTGGAGAATTTTGAGCATTACTTTACTAGCGTGTGAGATGAGTGTAATTGTGCGGTAGTTTGAGCATTCTTTGGCATTGCCTTTCTTTGGGATTGGAATGAAAACTGCCCTGTTCCAGTCCTGTGGCCACTGCTGAGTTTTCCAAATTTGCTGACATATTGAGTGCAGCACTTTCACAGCATCATCTTTTAGGATTTGAAATAGCTCAACTGGAATTCCATCACCTCCACTAGCTTTGTTCATAGTGATGCTTTCTAAGGCCCACTTGACTTCACATTCCAGGATATCTATCTCTAGGTGAGTGATCACACCATCGTGATTATCTGGGTCATGAAGATCTTTTTTGTACAGTTCTTCTGTGTATTCTTGCCACCTCTTCTTAATATCTTTTGCTTCTGTTAGGTCCATGCCATTTCTGTCCTTTATTGAGCCCATCTTTGCATGAAATGTTCCCTTGGTATCTCTAATTTTCTTACTTACAGCCAAATGTATTCTATCTGAGAACACAGAATGATTCTCAGAATCACAGAGTGATTTAACATACAGATCATGTTATATAAATCTACTTGAAGGCTCTCCACTCCTAGAAACAAAATCCCTTCTCACTGCTTCAGGGCAGAATGCAGTGGAGGCGGCCTGCATGACTTGCAAGAGCTGATGGCAAATATCCCTTCTCAGGTCTGCACTTGGTGATGCCATGGTGCCCCTTGAAGTTGGGCACTGTAGGAGTATTTATACTCAGGAAGTTGGAAACTACTGCAAATCAGGGCTTTTTCTCCAGAGAGCTGGTTGTTAAGCATTTGCCAGCACAGCACTGCCTTGGTGTAACATTCCAGACCTTTCTTAGTTGGCTCAGGTCTGCCTCTTCAGCTTCTTCTCCTTCCCTTAGTGTCCCTGTAGCTCTAGCCGGATTGAACTTGTCATTTTGAGTTCTTACTTAGAATGCCTTTTCCTTCATCCTCAGGGCTGACTTCCCTACCAGGCACATGAGTTACTGTGCATAGAGTCCATGGAACTTTCAGGGACCCATAAAAATGTCTTAGCTTCTTTTAAAATCAAAAGAGAAAAATGAACTTTTAGATAAAAGTGCTTTACAGAGAAAGAGAAATATCATATGACAACCCTTACATGTGGAATTAAAAAAGAAATGATACAAACAAGCTTACTTGTAAAACAGAAAGAAACTCACAGACTTAGAAAATGAACTCATGGTTGCCTATATTTAAAATGGATAACCAACAAGGACTTACTGTGTAGCACAGGGAACTCTGCTCCATGTTATGTGGCAGCCTAGATGGAAGGGGAGTTTGCAGGAGAATGGATACATGTGTATGTGTGGCTGAGTCCGCTGGCTACCTGAAACTGTCACACGTTGTTACTGATACCCCAATACAAAATAAAAAGTTTAAAACATGGAATTAAAAAAAGAAAGTGCTTTAATATGTAATATTATATATTTGTCTTCCACCTGTTCCATCAGTAAAATGTAATTTTAAGTTATTTCTTAGGAGGAGAAAGCCGCAAGAGCAAGTGTCCAGATCTCATGAAAGTTACAGTGTGGCCCTAGCTCATCTATCTATCAAATTCATCCCAGTGAAGTTTTTCTAAACTCCCCCAAATTAATTATCCTACCCATCACAATACTGTTTATACTTTTGAAATAATTCTCAGAATAAGGTGTGATGGTAATATATAAAATTTCTGTATAATAACACATCATAATAACACTCATAGGTATATAAATATCTACCCTCTTCACAAACCTAAGAGTGTTTTTGAAAACAGCCATTCTATTTTATTCTACTCTGTAACTCCAGGATCTTGAATAGGCCTTTCACAACAGGTGCTATACATCTATTTTTTGAATGAATGAATGAGTGGATGAAAACCTATGTGTATAAGTTTGCTTAGTTCAGTTCAGTTCAGTTCAGTCGCTCAGTCATGTCCGACTCTTGACGATCACATGAATCGCAGCACGCCAGGCCTCCCTGTCCATCACCAACTCCCAGAGTTCACTCAGACTCACGTCCATCGAGTCAGTGATGCCATCCAGCCATCTCATCCTCTGTCGTCCCCTTCTCCTCCTGCCCACAATCCCTCCCAGCATCAGAGTCTTTTCCAATGAGTCGACTCTTCGCATGAGGTGGCCAAAGTACTGGAGTTTCAGCTTCAGCATCATTCCTTCCAAAGAAATCCCAGGGCTGATCTCCTTCAGAATGGACTGGTTGGATCTCCTTGCAGTCCAAGGGACTCTCAAGAGTCTTCTCCAACACCACAGTTCAAAAGCATCAATTCTTTGGTGCTCAGCCTTCTTCACAGTCCAACTCTCACATCCATACATGACCACAGGAAAAGGTGGTCTTGACTAGATGGACCTTTGTTGGCAAAGTAATGTCTCTGCTTTTGAATATGCTATCTAGGTTGGTCATAACTTTTCTTCCAAGGAGTAAGCGTCTTTTAATTTCATGGCTGCAGTCACCATCTGCACTGATTTTGGAGCCCCAAAAAATACAGTCTGACACTGCTTCCACTGTTTCCCCATCTATTTCCCATGAAGTGATGGGACCGGAAAAAGTTAAACCAACTTTTTCACTCTCCTCTTTCACTTTCATCAAGAGGCTTTTGAGTTCCTCTTCACTTTCTGCCATAAGGGTGGTGTCATCTGCATATCTGAGGTCATTGATATTTCTCCCAGCAATCTTGATTCCAGCTTGTGTTTCTTCCAATCCAGCATTTCTCATGATGTACTCTGCATATAAGTTAAATAATATAATTAGTATAATAATAATATAATAGTGCCAAAGTACCACCCACCAGGGGCTTCAATAACAATTATTTTTTTACAGTTTTGGAGGCTGAAAATCCCAGACCAAGTTGTTAGGGCATCCTTGGTGGCTCAGTGGTAAAGAATCTGGCTGCCAATGCAGGAGACACAGGTTTGATCCCCAATCTGGGAAGGTCCCACTTGCCGCGAAGTAACTAACCCCGTGTGCTACAGCTATGAGCCTCAGCTCTAGAGCCCGGGAACTGCAACTGTTGAGCCCACTGCCGAACCTGCTGAAACCCACGCACCCTAGAGCCCGTGCTCTGCAACCAGAGGAGCCACGCAATGAGCAGTCCCCACACTGCAACTGGAGTAGCCCCCACTCTCCACAACTAGAGAAAAGCCCTCACAGCAACGAAGACCCAGCACAGCCAAACGTAAATAAAAAATTTGGAAAAATCACACTAGTTTAAAAAACATTAGATGTCAGCGGGGTCGATTCTCCTGAGGCCTCCCTCCTTGACTGGCAGATGGCCACCTTCTCCCTGTGTCTTCACAGGGTCTTTCCTCTGTGTGTGTCTATACCCTAATCTCTTGTTTTTAACTCGATTACTCCTTTAGACACTTTCCCTAAATACAGTCATTTTCTGAGCTACTAACAGGACTTTAGCATAGGGATTTGGGGAGACACAGTACAGCCTGTAGCACTATGCTATAACATGGTATATTGTTTATTTTCATTTTGGCTTTCTCACTGGGCTAGACTGTGAAGTCATGAAGGGCAGAAACTCTGGAGTGCTTCCTGTCTCCATTACCTAGTGGAGCAGTGCAGCCTTACCTGAGCGCATGGGTGGAAAGTATCATGGGAATGTTGTGCGTGGCCGGGAAGGAGCCACACATCGTGAGGCAAACCCTCTGGTCACAGGAGACTGCAGAGGCTTCTGGGAGCCAGCAGCACTGGGAGAGTACTGAGAGCGGGCGCTTGACCATTCAGCCTTGAGCTGGAGTAGCTTGTGCTGCACTGCTTTACACTTGACTTTGATGGATGCTTTAGAGACTTAAAAAGGCCTTTAGAGACTTTAGGCCTTAAAAAGCAAACACAGACTTCCCTGGTGGTCTAGCAGCTAAGAATCTGCCTGCCAATGCAAGGGACATGAGTTCAATCCCTGGTCTGGGACGATCCCACATGCCAAGGGGCAACTAAGCCCATGTGCCACAAATTCTAAGCTGATGCTCTCTCTGTGGCAAGAGAAACCACTGCAATGAGACACCCCGGCATCCCAACTAGAGAGTAGCCTTTTCTCCTCCTGACTGGCGAAAGCCCCAGTGCAACAAAGAGGACCCAGTGCACCCAAAAAGAAAAAAAATGCTTCTGGGTTTTTAAAGGCTTATTTATTAACAGTGATTTGCATAAAATAGTTTTGTAAAAGGAGGAGCTGTTTTCTTTTTTCCAACAGGTTTATTAGGACAACATGAATCACAGGAATACTCTCTGATTGTACCATCCCCAAAAGATGATGTATATACAGCTGAGGGTAATACGAATGTTTTTGATGGGATGATGGGTTAAAGTCCCAAGCCATATCTTTCCACTCAAGCCGTATCTTTCCACTGCATTTCTATCCTTCATAAAACTGCAACCTATTCTAAGCTTCTAAGATGCCAAGAGGCCCTGCCATGTGATACACATTCCTCGGATTATATCCCATTTTTGATTCTGGTCGTTTTGGCTTCTCATTTCAGATCACTGAATGTTGGAGCTGAAAATCCATTTCCTTGTGTTCCAGCTGAGGAAACAGAAGGTCACGGAGTGGGTGAGGGGTCGAGTGTGATCTGAGTCTCTACCTCACAGTCTAGGATTAGTTCCACACGTTCAGTTTCCTCTACCACCCAGTTCTCAGGCTTTGCTTTCAATCCCTTCTGAAACAGAAGTAGACTTGGAGTATGTGAGTAAGAGGTCAAGTATCCAGTAGATAGATAAATGGTTGTGCATGTGTGTGAAGTGCTTCCGTCACGTCCGACTCTTTGTGACCCCTTGGACTGCAGCCTGCCAGGCTGTTCTGTCCATGGGATTTCCCAGGCAAGAATACTGGAGTGGGTTGCCATTTCCTCCTCTAGGGGATCTTCTCAACCCAGGGATCAAACCCCAGTCTCTTGTGTCTCCTGCACTTGCAGGTAGATTCTTTACCACTGTGCCACCTGGGAAGCCTGAGGCCTGAGGGTTAAAAACAAACCTGGAGACCTTCCCTGGTGGTCCAGTGATTAAGAATCCACCTGCCTAATGCAAGGGATGTGGGTTCAATCCCTGGTCAGGAAGCTAAGATCCCACGTGCCTTGGGGCCAAAAATCAAAACATAAAACAGAAACAATGTTGTAACAAATTCAATAAAGACTTTAACAATGGTCCACATCAAAAAAAATCTTTAAAAAAGCAAACACAAACCAAACCTGGGTGGAGACAATCATGCGTGGAAAATAACATTGCTGTTCCACTGTTCACTCCTCAACATGCCACGAGCTTCCTGCATGCTGATGCTGCTGGGAGCAGCAGGCACACGTCCCCAAGTCACCCAGGATCCACAGCAATGGCTTGCAGAAACACTGCCACTGTTTGAATTATACTGTGTCAGTTTCTAGGTGTGCTGTGGAAAGTCACTTAGGGACCAGACTGTGGTTTTTCTGTCCCCGGTTCAGCGTGAGTTGTCATGCATTTGCACATCAGACTGTCTGCCACAACTGCCAGGCTTCCTAATATGTGCTCAAGAAGATTTTAACAGTCACTGCAATTGAGGTTCCTAAACAAATCTGAATGGACCAGCAATGAATACTAAATGAGCCTAGAAATCAGGGAGTTCTCTAAGTGGAATTACAGCAGTTCCTCTCGCTTCCAGAGAGATACAGAAGCACCATCCCCGTTTCCTGCCCAATGACAGGACGCCTGGAGAGGCGTTTAATTGTTGTTCAGTCATTCAGTCATGTCCAACTCTTTGTGACCCCATGCACTGCAGCATGCTAGTCTTCCCTGTCCATCACTATCTCCCAGAGTTTGTTCAAACTCACATCCATTGAGCCATTGATGCCATTCAACCATCTCATCCTTTTTCATCCCCTTTTCTTTATGCCCTTATCTTTCCCAGCATCAGGATCTTTTCCAGTGAGTTGGCTCTTTGCATCAGGTGGCCAAAGCAGTGGAGCTTCAGCTTCAGCTTCAGCATCAGTCCTTTCAGTGAATATTCAGGGTTGACTTCCTTTAGGAGGGACTGATTTGATCTCCTCACTGTCCAAGGGACTCTCAAATCTTCTCCAGCACCACAGTTCCAAAGCATCAGTTCTTCAGTGCTCAGGCTTCCTCATGGTCCAACTCTCACAACTGTACGTAACTATTGGGAAAACCATAGCTTTGACTATATTAATCTTTGTTGGCCAAGTGATGTCTCTGCTTTTTAATATGCTATCTAGGTTTGTCATAGCTTTTCTTCCAAAGAGCAAGCTCTTGGCAAAGTTTGGTTAAATGAGGGAACTTCCTGGCAGTCCAGCGGTTAAAATTCCACATTTCCACTGCAGGGGGCTTGGATTTGATCCTTGGTGCTGCAGGTGTGACCAAAAAAAGGAGGATTATTTCATTAAAATGAGGCAGATTCTGCTGAGAGCCTTGCAATCTTGTCTCTGGCCAGAGCTTACCCCGAGCCCACAGAATGCAGGCTGCGAAGCTTGCCTGGACACACCCCCTCCACTCTCCAGGTGTTTTAGCCACAGTTGGCTTCATCTTCACAGTGTGCTGGGTCTTTCCTGACTCTATAGGGTGTCCATACACCTTCAGGGAGGCCAGAGTCATGCTTCAGCATTTGTCATGACACTTTCCGCAGTCAGTAATGACTCTGAAACAGGAGGGAAGGGGCAAAGGGGCAGGGCACAACCTTTGAAAGAATGACATAGCCTGAGGACACAACAAAAACAGATTAGAGTCAAATGGGTCCGAGATGGCAGACAAGTCCACTTCAACTAGACCTTGATCCTCATTATACGCTCCTTGTAACACATCCGCAAGCTAAATCACACACCTAAAGGACCCATGACAGTTCCAAAGCCGACCATCAAAGACCAAAAGGTGGTTGTTGTTATTGTTCAGTCATAAAGTTATGTCTGACTCTCTGCAACCCCATGGACAACAGCATGCCAGGCTCCTTTGTCCCCCACTATCTCCTGGAGTTTGCTCAAATTTATGCCCGTTGAGTTGGTGATGATACCTAACCATCTCATCTTCTGCCACTCCTTCTCGGTGGCCCTATTCCTGGAAATCTCTGCTCTTTCCCCCAAATAGTTGGAATAATCCTCCCACTCACTAGCCTATGAAATTACCCAGCCCATGAAAGCTAACCACACCACATTTTGAGGCTGCACTTGCCGTCTGTGATGGCTCAAGCGCTTGTCTATGGAGTGTGTTTCTCCCAAAGCCTCTATTGCCTTCTGAGATGGCCCACGCTCTGTGTGTGGAGTGAGTTTCTTCTTTAAAAATCCACTTCTTACCTACCATTTTGAATCTCACTGAACTCTTTCTGCAATGAGACATCAAGAACCTGAGCTTCATTAGGTCCTGAAACCAGGTGTGTGATCTTAGTTAGAGTTTCAAAGAATAGCAAGGAGAGATAAGAAAGCCTTCTTAAGTGAACAATGCAAAGAAATAGAGGAAAACAATAGAATGGGAAAGACTAGAGATCTCTTCAAGAAAATTAGAGGTGCCAAGGGAACATTTCATACAAAGATGGGCATGAAACAGAAAGATATTATGCTCTAACAGAAGCAGAAGATATTATGAAGAGGTGGCAAGAATACACAGAAGAGCTGTACAAAAAAGGCCTTAATGACCTGGAAAACCACAATGGTTTGATCTCTTGCCTAAAGCCAGATATCCTGGAGAGTGAAGTCAATGGACCTTAGGAAGCATTACTATGAACAAAGCTAATGGATGTGATGGAATTCCAGCTCGGCTATTTCAAATCCTAAAAGACGATGTGGTTAAAGTGCTACACTCAATATACCAACAAATTTGGAAAACTCAGCAGTGGCCACAGGACTGGAAAAGGTCAGTTTTTTTCCCAATCCCAAAGAAGGGCAATGCCAAAGAATGTTCAAACTACTGCACAATTGCACTCAATTCACATGCTAGCAAGGTAATGCTCAAAATCCTTCAAGCTAGGCTTCAACAGTACAAGAACCAAGAAATTCCAGATATACAAGCTGGATTTAGAAAAGGCAGAGGAGTCAGAGATCAAATTGCTAACATCCATTGGATCATAGAAAAAGCAAGAGAATTCCAGAAAAACATATATTTCTGTTTCATTGACTATGCTAAATCCTTTGACTGTGTGGATCACAACAAACTGTAGAAAATTCTTTAAGAGATGGGAATACCAGACCACCTTACCTGCCTCCTAAGAAATCTGTATGCAGGTCAAGAAGCAACAGTTAGAACCGGACACAGAAAAATGATCTGGTTCAAATTGGGAAAGGAATACATCAAGGTTGTATATTGTCACCCTGCTTATTTAATTTATATGCAGATTACATCATGCAAAATGCTAGGCTGGATGAGACACAAGCTGGAATCAAGATTGCTGGGAGAAATATTGATAACCTCAGATATGCAGATGATACCACCCTAATGGCAGAAAGCAAAGAGGAACTAAAGAGCCTCCTGATGAAGGTGTAAGAGGACAGTGAAAAAGTTGGCTTAAAACTCAACATTCAGAAAACTAAGATCATGGCATCTGGTCCCATCAGTCCATGCCAACTAGATGCAGAAAGATTAGAAACAGTGACAGACTTTGTTTTCTTGGGCTCCAAAACCACTGCAGATGGTGACTGCAGCCATGAAATCAAAAGATGCTTGCTCTGTGGAAGAAAAGCTATGACAAACCCAGTGTGTGTGTGCATGCCAAGTCACTTCATTCATTTCTGACTCTTTGTGACCCTATGGACTGTAGCCCACCAGGCTCCTCTGTCCATGGAATTCTCCATGGAATACTGGAGTGGGTTGCCATTTCCTACTCCAGGGGATCTTCCTGACCCAGGGATTGAACCCACGTGTGTTACGTCTCCTGCATTGGCAGGCTGTTTCTTTACCACTAGTGCCACCTGGGAAGCCCCAACACAACTAGACAGCATATTAAAAAGCAGGGCCATCACTTTGCTGACAAAAGTCCATCTAGTCAAAGCTATGGTTTTTCCAGCAGTCATGTACAGATGTGCAAGTTGGACCATAAAGAAGGTGGAGCACCAAAGAATTGATGCTTTTGAACTGTGATGTTGGAGAAGACTCTTCAGAGTCCCTTGGACAGCAAGGAAATCAAACCAGTCAATCCTAAAGGAAATGAACCCTGTAAATGCATTGGAAGGACTGATGCTGAAACTGAAGCTCCAATACTTTAGCCATCTGATACAAAGAACTAACTCATTGGAAAAGACCTTGATGATGGGAAAGATTGAAGGCAGGAGGAAAAGGGGACCACAGAGGATGAGATGGTTGGATGGCATCACTAACTCAATGGACACAGTTTGAGCAAGCTCTGGGAGTTGGTGATGGACAGGGAAGCCTGACATTGCGGCAGTCCATGGGGTCGCAAAGAGTCGGACATGACTGAGCGACTGAACAACAACTTGCTACTCACAAGAACGTAGTCCCCAGATTTGGTGGATCCAGAAGTTTGATGGTGTTGACTCCCAATCACCTCACTACCAACCAATAAGAAGAATGTCAATGAGCTGATCACACACCCCACAACTCCATTTCCTTACCATGTCTTTCCCTGAAAACCATTAAGGAGTTTAGGCCTTTTGAGCACCAGCTACTTGGACTCCTTGCTTGATGCCTGCAATAAATGTGGCATTTTAGTTCACCACTGTGGTAGGAAAAGACTCCTCCATCAAGGGGACTTGGGGTCCTAATCACTGAGGTCCTCCTAGCCTCTAAGGCCCAGAGAGCAGACATGAAGCTACAAGTAAGGGCTATCACATCAGCTTCACTACAAGGGCAAAGAGAAGGTCTTTCTGTGGCTTTCAAATCTCATCATGCCCCTACCAGCCCACTCTGTGAAGAAGGATCATACAAGGAACCTAGGTCTGAAACTTCTCTGGTTTGGTTCAACAGCAAATAAGCTGAACAATCCCCCAAACTATGTTCTCTGTCTGTTGGGGAAGCCTTGATGGTGAGGAACTTGCTGCCACTGATGCCACAGAGGGTCCTGTGTGCTCCCGTTTCTTATAGGCAAGACTCCAGCCTCTATGGCCTTCTCTGAATCCCAAAGGGCAGAACAGTTACTAATCAAAGGAAAAGGAGCCATGAAACCACCTGATGTGAGATTTAAAGGATAAGAAATGTTCATCAAGATTAGGAGAGGACCACCTGAGACCCTGCACATACCCATATCTTGTCAGCAACCCCACCCTTTTGAAACTTTGCAGAAGAAAGAAGAATACAAGACTGTTACTGCCTTGATCCTTATTATCTCTCCCTACTCACCAGGGAGGGGGCAGAGTTCTTGAATCACAACCCTAATGTGTTCCCCTTCACCTGGCAAAATTATAAAGCCACGCTTTCCTTCTCCTCCATAACTCTGATCTGATATTTCTGTTTGGCATTGGTGCACAGAAAGCCAAGATTTTGACAACACCATCAGGGGTTCCAGCTTCTGTGCTGGGAGGTGGGCATCCTATTCGGCTCCAGCCTCTTCCTAACTCAACTGGGCAACTACCTTAGACATCCTGGTGTCCTCCCCTGCAAGCAGACCCACCACTGCTCCTAGCTCTGTGTGCACACACGGCTGTACATGCTGCCACGCATGTCAGACAACCTGCCCTTGACAGCCCGGTGGAGAGAGGAGGCTCCTCTGTCCATGGGATTTCCCCAGCAAGAACACTGAAGTGGGCTGCCATTTCTTTCTCCAGAGGATCTTCCTGACCTGTGGATTGAACCAAAGTCTCCTGCAGTAGGAAACAGATTCTTTGCCATTGAGCCACCACTAAAGGCTGCTTTTGAAGCCCAGTTCCTCCAGGAAAACAGACCGTAGCCCCTGAGAACTGCCAACCCACTCCCTCCCTCCCTCAGGAGCTGTTTTCTTTGTTCTCAGGCACAATGGTTGACCAACACCCTTTCCTCCGAGGTCCCCTCCCCACTCTCCAGAGATTTTCTTTTATAACAAGGTTCACTTGTGTGTGCTTCAGGGAGCTTGGGGCGGGTGGTCCCTGAGGCTTTTTCTCTGCAACTGGCCCCTTGCCTTGTTAAAGGAATAGGGACTTCCCAACAATCTCTGGTGGTACTTCAGGGGAGCCTAGGATAGGCTGACATGCCTGGGTCCAAACAGAAGAATAGGTTGGTCTCAGAAATCATCTAAGAGCATTAGCCCAGATTAGCACAGAATACCACCTAGGACAGTAGCTGGTAAAGGATGTGAAGACACAGTAGTCAGAGCAGGAGAAAGGGGACCCTTGATAAATATTACTTAGCAACTGCCCTCTCCAGCTCCCTTGCTCCTTTACCAATCCATGGGTAAATGATTTCTGTGACTTTGATGGGCGGGGCGGGGAGGAGGGGGCGGTGCCAGGACAACATCTTCCCTGGTGGTTCAGATGGTAAAGAATCTGCCTGCAATGCAGGAGACCTGGGTTCAATCCCTGGGTTGGGAAGATCCCCTGGAGAAGGGAATGGCTACCCACACCAGTATTCTTGCCTGGAGAATTCCATGGACAGAGGAGCCTGGTGGTCTATAGTCCGTGGGGTTGCAAAGAATCAGATATGACTGAGCGAGCGACTTTCACTTCATTTCACAGGAAAACATCAGAGACCCCCACCTCCAGACAGAGTCTATGGGCAAAACTGGGATTAGCAGATGATGTGGCAAGATGCTGAGGGAGGTAGTGTATCTTGTGTCTGTTGATAGGCATGTTAAAAAGAGCCCTGGCTTAAAGAGAAAGGAAGGAAGGGAAAGGGAGTAGGGGGGAGGGAGGAAGGAAGGAGAAAAACAAGAAAAAGGAAAAAAGAACTCAGTCCAAAATTACACACCATGAAGAGGAGAAAATATATTACAATCCAGAGAACCACAATTGCATATGTCTTTTTAAAAATCAGCTCACCAGATTTTTCTGTAAAAAATTTTTAAAAAAAGAGCAAGCAAATTAAAATTCCTTCCTGCTTACTTCTGAGAGTCTTAATCTCACAAGGGCAGACGATAAACAGAGCTCTCTTTCAGCAAACACTGATCCATTGATACAGAAATTGTCTCCTTTTCAAACAAAGGCAGATAGACAGGCCAGCAATGATCCCTTATGTACCATCCTGTATGCCCCCTGCACCCGCCTGCCTTGGATACCTGCCTTGACCTGTTGCCAGAAATTGCTTACAAACGGCATAATGAGATTGTGCCAAGTTACTGAGCTTTGACCAAAGAAAATTCAGGCAGAAGGCAGGGTATGTTGTAGACACATCTGCTTTTATTTGTGGCCCTCGTACAGACGGAGTTTCAGGTCCCCATTTCTTGCCTTTGAAAGCAGCTTTGTCTTTTTCCTGGACTGATGCATTGTATTTGCTGTAATCATTCCAACATATAAAGCAGCCATTTCCAAGGTGGCATCCGCTTTTACAGCTCACACCATGAAAGCATTGCAGGCTGGAACTCCCCACCCATATCTAGCTATGTGTTGGTTTATAATCATGGGGAGAGACAAAATGCTGGTTATTTGGTGTATTAGCATGCCAGCCCTGCCAGAACAAAGTGTTGCAGACTGGTGGCTTAAATGACATTTATTTCTCCCAGTTCTAGAGGCTAAAAGTCTGAGATCAAGGGGTCAGGAGCTTTGGTTGCTCCTGAGGCCTCTTTTCTTGGCTTGCAGATAGCCATCTTCTCTCTGTGTTTTCATTAGGTCTTCTCTGTGTGTGTGTGGCGGCGGTGGGTTGGTGGGGGGTGGGGGGGTGGGGGATGGGGGGGTGTACTCAAATTTCCTCTTCTTATTGGATTTGGGCCCATCCCAATGACCTCATTTTACCTTAATTACCTATTTAAAAACCAATCTCCAACTACAGTTACATTCTGGGTTCCTGGGGGTTCAGTCTTCCATATATGAATTTTAGGATACACAATCCAGCCCATTCAGTTCAGATCAGTTCAGTTGCTCAGTCAAGTCTGACTCTTTGTAACCCCATGGACTGCCCTATGCCAGGCTTCCCTGTCCATCACCAACTCCCGGAGCTTGCTCAAACTCATGTCCATCAAGTCGATGATGCCATCAAACCATCTCATCCTCTATCGTCCCCTTCTCCTCCTGCCTTCGATCTTTCCCAGCCTCAGGGACTTTTCCAATGAGTCAGTTCTTCATATCAGGTGTTTGAAGTACTGGAGCATCAGCTACAGCATCAGTCCTTCCAATGAATATTCAGGATTGATTTCCTTTAGGACTTCTTTTGATCTCCTTGCAGTCCAGGGAACTCTCAAGAGTCTTCTCCAATACCACAGTTCAAAAGCATCAATTCTTCAGCGCTCAGCTTTCTTTATAGTCCAACTCTCACATCCATACATGACTACTGGAAAAACCATATCTTTGACTAGACAGACCTTTGTCGGCAAAGTAATGTCTCTGCTTTTTTAATATGTTGTCTAGGTTGGTCATAGCTTTTCTTCCAAGGAGCAAGAATCTTGTAATTTCATTGCTGTAGTCACCATCTGCAGTGATTTTGGAGCCCAAGAAAATAAAGTCTGTCACTGTTTCCATTGTTTCTCCATCTATTTGCCAAGGAGTGATGGGACCAGACGCCATGATCTTAGTTTTCTGAATGTTGAGCTTTAAGCCAAACTTCTCACTCTGCTCTTTCACTTTCATCAAGAAGCTCTTTAGTTCTTGTTTGCTTTCTGCCATAAGGGTGGTGTCATCTGCATATCTGAGGTTATTGATATTTCTTTTGGCAATCTTAATTCCAGCTTGTGCTTCATCCAGCCCGGCATTTCACATGATGTACTCTGCATATAAGTTAAATAAGCAGAGTGACAATATACAGCCTTGACGTACTCCTTTCCCAATTTGAAACCAGTCTGTTGTTCCATGTCCAGTTCTAACTGTTGCCTCTTGACCTGCATACAGATTTCTCAGGAGTCAGATTGAAATTGAAGAAAGTAGAGAAAACCACTAGATCATTCAGGTATGACCTAAATAAAATCCCTTACAATTATATAGTGGAAGTGAGAAATAGATTCAAGGGATTAGATCTGATAGAGTGCCTGAAAAACTATGCACAGAGGTTCGTGACATTGTACAGGAGGCAGGGATCAAAACCATCCCTAAGAAAAAGAAATGCAAAAAGGCAAATTGGTTGTCTGAGGAGGACTTAACCAGTAGCTGTGAAAAGAAGAGAAGCAAAAGGCAAAGGAGAAAAGGAAAGATATACTTATTTGAATGCAGAGTTCCAAAAAACAACAAGGAGAGATAAGAAAGCCTTCCTCAGTGATCAATGCAAAGAAACAGAGGAAAACAATAGAAAGGAAAGACTAGAGATCTCTTCAAGAAAATTAGAGATACATTTCATGCAAAGGGAATATTTCATGCAAAGATGGGCATAATAAAGGACGGAAATGGTATGGACCTAACAGAAGCAGAAGATATTATGAAGAGGTGGGAAGAATACACAGAAGAACCATACAGAAAAGATCTTCATGACACAGATAACCACGATGGTGTGATCACTCACCTAGAGCCAGACATCCTGGAACGCAAGGTCAAGTGGGCCTTAGGAAGCATCACTACGAACAAAGTTAGTGGAGGTGATGGAATTCCAGTTGAGCTATTTCAAATCCTGAAAGATGATGCTGTGAAAGTGCTGCACTCAACATGCCAGCAATTTGGAAAACTCAGCAGTGGCCACAGGACTGGAAAAGGTCACTTTTCAATCCAATCCCAAAGAAAGGCAAAGCCAAAGCATGCTCAAACTACCGCACGATTGCTAGCATTATCTCAGATGCTAGCAAAGAAATGCTCAAAATTCTCCAAGCCGGGTTTCGATAGTACCTGAACCGTGAACTTCCAGATGTTCAAGCTGGATTTCGAAAAAGCAGAGGAACCAGAGATCAAATTGCCAACATCTGTTGGATCATACAAAAAGGAAGAGAGTTCCAGAAAAACATCTATTTCTACTTTATTGATTACGCCAAAGCCTTTGTGTAGATCACAACAAACAGTGGAAAATTCTTCAAGAGATGGGAATCCAGCCCATAACATTTGGTAAAAATTATACTGTTATTTTGACTTTAACCCTTTCTCATATAGAGAACAGCCTAGAAAGAAAAACAAAATAAAACAAAACTGCCGTTTGACCACATCTGCAGATGCCAGTTGAGGACTCTGGCCTGTTCAAAGGGAACTTGCCATTTTAAGTATCATGTTGTGGGAAACTCTGTCTATGGTAAATCATGAGATGAGTTTTTTCATCTGATACTTATATGGTGACCTCAGAGGACTTGATCAATTAATACACTAAAGTGATGGATAAATAGATCCCTTAAGCACACAAGACTTCCATTAAGAGAAATGTATGGAGCAGACCATTTAATGGGCTTTTGGGCTCAGAACTTGCCACTTGTGAATCTAAATTGAATGCCTGTCTTTGATCAGCACATTTTCCCTTGTTGGGGGCTGTTAATTTTTTTTTTTCCTTTCTAGATGATATTGTTCCATTTAGGTTTATTAGGCCTTTCAAACAAGGGCTTTAAATCAGTCACATCATGCAGTATTATGACATAAGAATTTCTTGTGTGACCAATCCTAGGAAAAAAGAAATTCTTAATTTTATTGAAGAAAAGACATGTGATTCACCTCTGCACATGCTAGATCAATTCCTTAGACTACTGTCTAGGAAATCAGTAACCCAAAACACTTCTGCTGCAATGACAGAGCCCATGTCATCATCAGCTTTCTCATCTCAGTCTACCCTCCCTCTTCCAAGCTTACATCTTCCACATCTAACTAATTCTCAGCTGCTATTGCTCTTGTGAACTTAGATCCCAGAGACTTCTGAGTACTACACTTGCCCCCTTAATTCTCCCACAGACAATTTGAACTCAACATGATCCAAAGAGACACCATTATTTTACTCCCAAACCTGCTCCTCCTCCTGTATCATCCCTGTTTGGTCAAATGACACCATCATCCATCTGGCCTCCCCACTATTCAACTTACCAATTCCCGAAGACTCTACTTCAAAAGACCTTTTGAATGCACAATGTCTCTCTTTCCCTATTGCTGCTGTCCTAGACTCTGCCCTCAAGTGTTCTCCCACGGAGCACTGAAAATCTAACTGCTACCGGGCATATCATGGCTAACATCATGGTTAAGACCTTTCCAACATCATGATTTGGACTCTGGAAGGTCTGGATTCAAATTCCAGTTCTACCACTTAATAACTGTGTGACTTTGGGCAAGGTACTTCATCTCCAAAAGCCTTGACTTCCTCATCTGTAAAATACAGAACATGTCTAATTTTACATGAGATACCATATGCAAAGTACTTATTACAGTGCCTGAAATATAGTTCTTGGATCTGATCATCAAACTCCTTTGGTTGTGATGTTCCAGAGACCTCAGATTTCCTGGGAAGGGCACACAAGGCCAGACCCATCACCTGTTTCTGTCTCTTGAACCCTTTTACCAACCTGCTGCCTCTCCACCATGCTGAACTCTCTGAAGTTTCCAGAATGAGCCAGGTTTTCTCTACTGGCTGTAACTATGTAAGCCAGATGCTCCCATGACCTGACCACATGCCTTCTTGTTCCCACCTTCTCTATCTTCAAAATCCAGCTCAGGACTCATCCTTCCAGGAAACCTGCTCTGGTCCCTTCAGGTTGAGCCTCGTACCTCTCCTCCTCATTCTAGTAGCTTCCTCCTATCATAGCACTGCTGCTGCTGCTGCTGCTAAGTCACTCCAGTCGTGTCCGACTCTGTGTGACCCTACAGACAGCAGCCCACCAGGCTCCCCCATCCCTGGGATTCTCCAGGCAAGAACACTGGAGTGGGTTGCCATTTCCTTCTCCAACGTATGAAAGTGAAAAGTGAAAGGGAAGTCTCTCGGTCGTGTCCGACCCTCAGCGACCCCATGGACTCCAGCCTTCCTGGCTCCTCCATCCCTGGGATTTTCCAGGCAAGAGTACTGGAGTAGGTGCCATTGCCTTCTCCGATCATAGCACTGGTCACATTCAATTCTATTCCTTTGTGTGCTTATATCCCTCCCTTTTCTTACTAGACATTGCCTTATGCCTTGTATGGGTAATTCCTGTTACTGAGGCTTGTATATTGAAGGAATGGTAATAGCCAACATTTATTTAGCACTTAGCATGTGTCAGGGTAATATGACCCTAATTTCTTTTTGTTGAGCCCCACCAATGTTGAGTTTGTTTTGTTTCCTAGGGGTGGGGGGAGTGGGGAACAAAACCCTTTTTAAAAGTGCTTTGGTTATCTGATCATATTTGGAAAACTTTAAGCTTGGCAGAAATCTGGTTTGTCAAATAATAACGCTACTATATGTCTCCATCTTCATGGGCTTCCCAGATGGTGCAGTGGTAAAGAATCTGCCTGCCAATGCAGGAGATACAGAAGACATAGCTTAAAACCAGGGTTCAATCCCTGGGTCATGAAGATCCTCTGGAGAAGGAAATGGCAACCCACTCCAGTGTTTTTGCCTAGGAAATCCCATGGACAGAGGAGCCTGGCAGGCTATAGTCCATGGTATCGCCAACGAGTCAGACATGACTGAGCATGCACACGCTACTCTCATATGTCTCTGTATTCATATTTGTTGCATATCTGTAAGAAGAAAGTTCATAGGGAGAAGGCTAAGCCAGGTCCCCAAAAATCTGTTCCTCAAGCAGCCCTGAGTACTGAGAAGTCAGACGTTTTCTTCTTAGACCAGTGTCTTTTGGACTGTATTTGTCCTGGTTGTTGTTGCTTAGTCGCTAAGTCATGTCCAACTCTTTTGTGACCCCATGGACTGTAGCCCTCCAGTCTCCTCTGTCCATGGGATTTCTCAGGCCAAAATACTGAACTGAGTTGCCATTTCCTTCTCCAGGGGATCTTCCAAACCCAAGGATTGAACCTGCGTCTCTGGCATTGCAGGTGGATTCTTTACCACTGAGCCACCTGGGAAGCCCCTCTTTAATCCTGGGTCACTCAACAAAACCTTATGAAATAAAACTCAAGAACACAGTGCTAAATGGAAGAAGTCAGACACAGAAGATCATACATTGTATGATCTATTTATATGGAAAGTCCACAATTGTCAAATCCACAGAGATAGAAAGTAAATTGGTGGTAGCCTAGGGCTGAGAGTGGGAACAGAAATTGACTGAAAAAGGACAAGAAGTTATTTTTTGGAGTGATGAAATGAACTAAGATTGGATTATGTTGCACAACCAATATAATCCTTGGTTGCACAACTGTGTAAATTTTCTAAAAAGAACTATCTAATTGTACATTTAAAATGGATTAACTTTATAATATATAATCTATACCTCAATAAAGTTATTTTTGTATTAATTTCTTCTGAGAACTTTCCTTAGTCCTACCTTGACTCCATGAGAGTCTGATTCTGGGAGCTGTTTTTTTAATTCAGTCCCTAAGTCCTATCCAACTCTTTGCGACCCCATGAACTGCAGCATGTCGGGCTCCCCTGTCCTTCACTATCTCCCAGAGTTTGCTCAAACTCATGTCCACTGAGTCAGTGATGCCATCCAACCAGCTCATCCTTTGTTGCCCCCTGCTCCTCCCGCCTTTAATCATTCCCCACATCAGGGTTTTTTTCCAATAAGTCAGCTCTTGGTATCAGGTGGCCAAAGTATTGGAGCTTCAATTTCAGCATCAGTCCTTCCAGTGAAGAGATCTCTCCAAACATTCCACCCTCTGGGAACTGCAAGTAGGTTTGGTTTGTGGTTTTACAGCTCAGCCACTATCTTGGGGAAACTGAGATGCAAAAGTGTAAGTGATACTTTCAACCAATTACTCCAAGGCTTTGAAGAAGTTATCTCAGTTTGTGAACACATACCCTCCAGGGCATAATCCTACCTCTCACCTCTATTTATGCTGTAACTCAGATTCATGTACTTACCTTCCTAAATGGCATAATCTCACCAAAGATAATCTGGCATTATTGTAGTCACCCTGCAGGAAATTTCGATAGAAATAAAATTATTTACTTAAGAGATATCTTAGAACAAAAAGGAAGCATTTCCAAATACTGAATGTTCTATATTTTTTGAATTGGTATGAGAAAGTGGGAAATTCTAAATTCTAAAATTCTAAATTCTAAAACTAAATTCTAAAACTCTAAAAGAGATTCTTTGGCCAAGGCAAAGAAAAATGTGAGTAACATAAAACTGTTTCTCCATTTTAATCCCTTGCTGTGCTGTGCGACTTTTGAGACACTACAGACTGGAGCCCACCAGGCTTCTCTGTCCATGGAGATTCTCCAGGCAAGAATACTGGAATGGATTGCCATGCCCTCCTTCAGGGGATCTTCCCAACCTAGGAATCAAACCCAGGTCTCCCGCATTGCAGGTGGAATCTTTACTGTCTGAGCTACCAGAGAAGCCCAAGAATACTAGAGTGGGTAGCCTGTCCCTTCTCCTGGGGATCTTCCCGACCCAGGAATCGAATCAGGGTCTCCAGGATTGCAGGCAGATTCTTTACCAGCTGAGCTACCAGGGAACCCCTTTAATCCCTTAAGCACAACTAAAATATGACAGCCTTCCTTCTCACTATTCCTCTTTCTCCACTCTGCGCTCCTCTATCTTTTCTGCCCCTGCCCTACCTCAATGGGCCCCTTTCCTTCCTGAAGAGCCAGAAACTTAAAAGTTCAATTATTTTTTCAATTTAAATCCTCCTCAGAACAGAGACAACCCTTTACAATTGATATTAAGCCCTCTTCTTGCTCTGAGCTGAGGGCCATTGTCAAAGTTTTTCCAAAGTCTTTGGAGAAATTTACAGAGGAGTTTAAAATAGTTTTAGGGGGTCTTCCCTGGTGGTGCAGTGGTTCAGACTTTGCACTCCCAAAACAGGTGGCCAGGTTCAATTCCTTGTCAGGTAACTACATCCTACATGCTGCAACTAAGACCCAATACAACCAAATAAGTAAATGTTTTTTTTTAAATAAAATAGTCTTAGAACATGTAATCCAAAACTCACAAATCTATACCAGTTAGTTCATGCATTAGTAGGAACCTCAGATGCAAAATAAATAAATAAAGGTTGAAAAAGCAGAATGGGAAGATCTAAGGATGACTTAAAATGACAGAGGAAATCAGAGGAATTTAGAAAAGCTGCAGGTGTTGAACAAGATTTTTTAAAGCTCCTCCCAGCTCTTCCCTATGAAAACAGATTGAGCTCTGATTCAGTCTGATACAAGCTCTGATACAAGCAAAAAAAAAAAAAAAAAAAAATCCATTGGAGAAACTAGAAACAGGCTCTTTCCCGCCTATAGACAGCATTCCAAAGTAGATCCTTAAGCAATTGTGACCTCACTTTTTATAAACGGCTTTAATCCAGAAATAAGGGATTTAATATACAAGCAATAGCTAGAAAGGGAAAGAGCCCCACTGCCAGACCTCCAGCCCCGTGCTGAGCAATCCAAAAGGAAAAATAAGGCTCAGAATAAACTCATGATCTTACAAAAGTTTCAGTAAACTACAGTCCATGGGCCAAGACCCTGACCTTCTGCCTGTTTTGCAAATAAAACTGATGGAACACAGTCACCCTATGTTTACACAGTGTTTCTGTCTGCTTTCACAACCACAGAGCTAAAAGACTGCAACAGAGCTGTATGGCTTGCATAGTCCAGAATGTCACTATCTGCCTCTGGCAGGAAAAGGTGGCCAATCCTTGGTATCACAAATAAAATAGTCATTTATCCCCAAAGGAGGGAATCTCTAGGCAAAGGCGCTTCTAGAAAGAACGAGATAAAAACAGCTGTTCTGCCTTAGCTAAGAAACTAAAGTGGGGGGAAAATGAAGTGATTGACCCACTAAAACGCTCCAGTGGGAAAGTAAGCACTTAATTTTATATTTTATCCTTAAATCAGAAGGAGAAACCTCTTTAAATATTAACAGACAACATTACCAAATTTTAATTAATTCAGATGCTGTAGAATAAAAATAATAATGACATAATATATAAACTTTAAACCTGCCACTGTCTTAGAGTCAACAACAAGTCAGTTGGTGGGTATCTCTAATAACCTTCAAATGTTCCCAATGCCAAAACAGTCTCCCTCCAGACCTGTAACCAAGGTACAATCTTTCCTCCTCCTGAATCATCAGCTTCAGATGTAACTTAATAGGGAGGGGTTACTGTGCAAATAAAATGCTGGATTAAATGTTCTCCAGGGGGCGTCTTCCTTGAAATCCCCCCAAACTCCCCTATCATATGAGATCATAGCTAATCCGGATGTTGATTTACTGTTACTCTAGTATCAGAATTAAGCCCAGATTGAAGATATCAAGAAGGTCCAAACATTTTTAAGAATAGGGAGGATTTAGGAGCTACAATGAAGGTTTAGATTGATTTCTCTAAATCTCTGTCCAAACCATGCCATGGTAGGGGCCGTGCAAGCCAGTTGGGTCTGACACGTTGCAACCTTCTAGACTGTAGCCTGCCAGCTCCTCTGTCCATGGGATTTTTCAGGCAAGAATACTGAAGCGGGTTGCTGTTTTCTGCTCCAAGGAATCTTCTCAACCCAGAGACTGCACCCGTGTCTCCTGCGTCTCCTGCACTGGCAGGTGGATTCTTTACCACTGGGAAGCCAAACTGCATAGCATCCTGTTAAACAAGAAGCTAAAGAAGGACTTTGGAAAAGATCCTGATTCTGGGAATGACTGAGGGCAGGAGGAGAAGGGGATGACAGAGGATGAGATGGATGGATGGATGGATGGCATCACCCACTCAATGGACGTGAGTTTGAGCAAACTCGAGGAGATAGTGAAGGACTTGTGAAAAGTAGGAGGGATAGTCCACGGGGTTGCAAAGAATCGGACACGACTTAGCGACTGAACAATAACAACAAAGAAGGACTAAAACCAATCATTAAAAGTCTTAAATAGGGCTTCCCTGGTGGTCCAGTGGTTAAAATCTGCCTGCCAGTGCAGGGAGCATGGGTTCAATCTCTGGTCCGGGGAGATCCCACCTGCCAAGGGGCACCTGAGCCCATGTGCCACCCCTACTGAAGCCTGGGCACCTGGAGCCCATGCCTCACAGCAAGAGAAGCCACCGCAAGAAGCCCTTGGACCTCAGCGAGGAGTAGCCCCCAGTCACTGCAACTAGAGAAAGCTCATGTGCTGCAACGAAGACGTAGTGCAGCCCCCAAAAATTAATATTTAAAAAAAAGCATAACAGAGAAAAAGCTTGTACCAATCCACACTCGGGGTTGTAAATAAAACAGACATTCCTTGCTTCCCTGTAGTACCAAACCCACATCTAATTTCATATTAGTGCCTCCTGAGGCTGCATATTTAACAGTTTGTAGATTTGCCTTCTGCTTACCTCAGCATCAGGGTTTCCCTGATGGCTCAGATGGTAAAGAATCTACCCGCAATGTGGGAGACCTGGGCCCGATCCCTGGATTGGGAAGATTCCCTGGAGGAGGGCATGGCAACCCACTCCAGTATTCTTGCCTGGAGAATCAATCCCCATGAACAGAGGAGTCTGGCTGGCTACAGTCCATGGGGCTGCAAAGAGTCAGACGCAACTGAATGACTAAGTATAGCATGTACCTCAGCATCACTATAGATTTATTGTTCATTGCACAAGGGCAATGGGCAATATGCCAGGCCCACTGTACCCCAGGGGTTTAGAATCTCCCTCCTACTTTTCACAAGTCTTCAGCCATGGTCTCAAGGACCTTCATTTCGCTAGGACTTAGTCTCTCCTGGGCTTCCTGGATGGCACTGTGGTCAAGAATCTGCCTGCCAGCGCAGGAGGTGCAAGAGACTCAGGTCCCGACCCCTGGGTCGGGAAGATCTCCTGGAGCAGGAAATGGCAATGGGCTCCGGTATTCTTGCCTGGAAAATCCCATGGACTCAAGAGCCTAGTGGGCTACATGGGGTTGCTGTGAGAGGCACACAGCTGAGCAAGTATGCACGCACTACTTTTAACCACTATATAATGACTTTCGTGTTCTGTGTTCTGAAGAGGAGGGGAGCTCTGAGACTGTTTCCATCCGTTTCAATGTTTTAGCTCAGAAAGGGGGAAGGTTTCCAAAGAGAAGTTATAGTTTTGTCAAAGTAAATTTCATTTCCCAGGACATGTTTCATCCCAAGATATCCTGCAGGGGCCTGTAGCACAAGGCGTCTGTGCCCCCATCTCTTTGACCTAACAGTATTCATTCAGCCTCCACGACCTTCCCCGAGCTCCAACGGGCAGATTCAAGCAGTTAATTGAGGAAGGGAGGGATGTGAGACTAGTGAGAAACAAACAGTCAAGTAGGCTTCAGGCAAGGTCCTGCTTCCCCATCAAGGGATACACACAACATCTGTGACCTATCTTGCAGATACTTAACCCCCCTTCAGGTGGGGAAGCTAATGATTAATGAAGGTATGCTGCCCACAAGCATGTAGGCCCCGGACCAGTTGGACTCGAAGGTTGATGATGCTGACTCCTACTTATCTCACCACCAAGCCATCAGAAGAATGTCCACGAGCTGATCACACCCTCTTTGGACAATTAATATGAAACTTCTCCCGATCTTCCCCAAATTTGGACACTTGGTTTGAGGGCATGAGCCCACTGGGTCCCCCTTTGCCTGGCAAAGCAATAAAGCTATTCTTTGCTACTTCACCCAAAACTCTGTCTCTGAGATTTGATTTGGCACTGGTGCACAGAGAAGCTGAGCTTTCAGCATCACCAAGGAGGTGACCTTACCAAGTCCTTGGTAAGCAAATATCTTCCCTGGGACTCTAAACATGAATGGGGCTTTAATGAGTTAAAATTAGCTCTTAACAATCTTCCTCTCTGGCCTTCCTGGTTACCATAAGCCTTTCTACATATTTGTACATGAGACTCACCTTCATGAGGATCATCAGAGGCCAATAATCTACTATAGTCTGTCTTGGTCCAGTGGCAAAGCTAAGCCACGTAAGTGCAGTAACCACAGCAGCCCAACTAGCCAAACTTGTTTTGTCTATGTGCATTATTTTTTAATTTTAATTAGCTTATTTATTCATTACTGCAAATGAGTCTTCTCTAGTTGGAGCGAGCAGGGACTATCCTCTAGCTGCAGAGCTTGGGCTGAGCATTGCGTTGACATCTCTTGTTGCAGAGCATGGGCTGGAGGGCAGGGGCTTTGGTAGTTACTGCTGCCTGTGGGCTCAGTAGTTGGGGCTTAGTTGCTCTAGGCCATGTGGGATCTTCCCAGAACAGGGATCGAACTCATGTCTCTTGCATTGGCAGGCAGATTCTTCACCAGTGGACAACCAGGGAAGTCTGGTGTGTATGTTTTTAATTGTGTAAAATAAATGCATATAACCTGAAGTTTTCCATTTTAATCATTTTTAAATTCATTGGCATTAATTACAGTGGCTATGCTGTGCAACCATCACCACTATTTATTTCGAAGTGGAATGGCAACCCACTCCAGTGTTCTTGCCTGGAGAATCCCAGGGACAGGGGAGCCTGGTGGGCTGCCATCTATGGGGTTGCACAGAGTCGGACACGACTGAAGCGACTCAGCAGCAGCAGCAGCTCTTTCATCAATCTTTCATCTTTCCAAACAGAAACTGTAGCCATTAAGCAGCAACTCACCGTTCCTCTCCCCACATTCCCTGGCAATTTCTAATCTGCTTTCTGTCTCTATGATTTGGATAGTTTACGTAAGTGGAATCATACAACATTTGTCCTTTTGTGTTAGGCTTATTTCACCTAGTATAATTTTCTCATGGTTCATCTCTGTTGTGGAATACATTAGAATCTCATTTCTTTTCATGACTGAATAATATACTGTTGCAAATACCACATTTTGTTTATTTATTCATCTACTGATAGATACATGTGTTGTTTCTATTTTTGGCTATTGTGAATAATGCTGCTATGAACATTGATGTACAAGCTTGTGTACCGCTTAGGTCCCTGATTTCAATTCTTTGGGGTGTATACCTAGGAGTGGAATTGCTGGCTTATATGGTAATTCTGTTTAACTTTCTGAGGAACTGCTGAACTCTTTTTCACAGAAGCTGCACAATTTTACTTTGCCTGGAAAATCCCATGGACGGAGGAGCCTGGTGTGCTGCAGTCCATGGGGTCGCGAAGAGTCGGACATGACTGAGCGACTTCACTTTCACTTTTCACTTTCATGCATTGGAGAAGGAAATGACAACCCACTCCAGTGTTCTTGCCTGGAGAATCCCAGGGACGGGGGAGCCTGGTGGGCTGCCGTCTGTGGGGTTGCACAGAGTTGGACACGACTGAAGTGACTTAGAAGCAGCAGCACAATTTTACAACATGATAGGCAGTGTATAAATGTTCCCATTTCACTGCATCCTTGCTAACTCTTGCTATGTCTGTTTCTTTAATTATCACCGTCATAATTAGTGTGACGTAGTAGCTCACTGTGGTTTAGATTTGCATTTCCCTTCATTCTCTGGGTCAGGAAGAGCGAAGAAGGAAATGGCAACCCACTCCAGTATTCTCGTCTGGGAATCCTAAGGACTGAGAAGCCCAGTGGGATACAGACCATAGGTTTGCAAAACAGTCAGACACGATTTCCTGACAAAACAACAGATTGACTAATGGTATCTAGATTCTTTTCATCAGTTAATTTTTGACTTGTATAACTTCTTCAGAGAAAAGTTTACTGAAGTCCTTTGCCCATTTTAAAATGGAAATGTCTTCTTGTTGAAATGTAGTACTTCACATATATGATTTGCAAATATTTTCTTCTGTTCTTCAGGTTGTCTTTTAACTTTCTTGAGTATCCTTTGATGCACAAATGTTTTAGGTTTTTTTCTTTTTTTTAAATCTATTTATTTTTAATTGAAGGATAATTGCTTTATAATATTGCGTTGGTTTCTGCCAAACATCATTGTTGATTAGCCATAGGAATACATATGTCCCTTCCCTCTTAAACCTCCCGCCCAATTTTTAGTCTTGATGACATCCAATTGATTTTTTTCTTCCATTGCTTGTGTTTTTGGTGTCAAACTTAAGAACACATTGCCAAATCCAAGGTCATGAAGATCTTCCCCAGGGCTTCCCTGGCAGTCCAGAGGTTAAAACTCTGCACTTCCAGTGCAGGGGGCTCAGGGTTAGTACCTGGTCAGGAAAGTAAGATCCCACATGCCACTCAGCACAGAAAACAACGATTTTGCTCTTAACGTCTCACCCATTTATTATTTTCTTTGATCCATTTTGAGTGAATTTTTGTGATTGGTGTAAGGTAGGAGTCCAATTTCATTCTTTTACGTGAGGATGTCCAGTTTTCTCAGTACCATTTTTTTTTTAATTTTGATTTTATTTTTTAAACTTTACAAAATTGTATTAGTTTTGCCAAATACCATTTGTTAAAGAGACTGTTCTGTCTTCATTGAATGATCTTGGCACTCTTGTGGAAAATCAATTGACCATGGATGTGACAGTCTATTTCTGGGCTCTCAAGTCTATCTAGTTCATTGGTCTGTGTGTCTGTCCTTATGCCAGTTCCACGGTGTTTTGATTACTGGAGCTTTGTAGATTTTAAAATTGGAAAGTGTGAGCCTTCCATGTTTGATCTATTTTAGGATCTCCTTTACATCTGATGGTCCTTTCTGCTGAACAATCTTAGTTATTCACTGAAAATACACATTTCTCAGTATGTAGGTTTATCTCCTATAAGATCCTGTTTCTTCTCCCTTACTCTTATTTCCATTCATCATTACAATACCTTGACCCTGGTATTCTTCTATTACTTGATGGGAAAACTCATAACCATCTAACTTCTGTTCATGAATGAATAGATATATCATAAATTTTAGCAAAATGCAGACTTAATCGTGTTGGTTGTTGGGCCATATCATTGGACTGAACCAAAAAAATACCCTGTAACACATTCACTTTATCTCTAAAACCTGGTCTTTTGGCAGTTGCAAAATCTGCCCAGATGGCAGAATTCACTGTGCTCACCAGGGCTTGCCAGATAGCTCCAGATAAGAAGATTTAATATATGCACAGAGGTTGTCCGTGGTTTTGGAATGCTTTCGAAACAAAAAGGACTCACCCTCAGCAGAAAACCCAGTTAGGAATGGGAGCATATCCAAGAAGACTAGAGTAAGGTGTGGGGGCCCTGAGCCAGAGTGGAGACCACCCCTTGTCCAGGTGTTTGTGATCCATCCCGTGTTCTTTTTTTAGATGTAAACACTGAACCTAGTGTAAAGCTCTGGCATATTATTTGTTTGCTTGTGTGTGTGTGTGCTTTTTAATTTAAGCAGAAAATTTCTCTTAAAATAGAGTTGGCAAAGGGGTTGAGAATGAGGCTGAAGACAAACCTTGCTGTCTCCTGTGCCTGGGACTTACTCTGCTCCTAACTCACTCTGGCTATCAGGGCACCCTTACAATCTGAGAGAGGGTTTTGGGCTCTAAGTACCTGAAAGGACAAGCCAAAGTCTGGGAAGGAGTTAGGCTGCCTGGAATCCTCCATGCTGCTTTCAAGGGCAAAGAAGACTGAAATACAACTGGAGGAAGGATTTTAAGAAGGATAGACTCACTGAGGAATCAGTTATTTTAAAAATAGCAGATTTGAGAAATGGGACAATTCTTTATTCAACTTTGATTTACAATATAACAATTTAAATTTCAGATGTTCCCCCCTCTTAGCTGCATCCTCAAATTATCTCAGTGTAATTCTTGATCTGGGTTACCTTGCTCGCTCACCTAGCCTGTGATATATAAACTAGGATGGCCTCCTCTTTCTCTTAAAATCTACTACCCCAAAGTGAAATGAAACCCACTCTCTTTCTTTGACTCAGGGGAAGATAGCTACTTCTGAATACATTTCTCTTTACTTTCCTAAAAGGTTTCCTTAACTATTTAAGCTTAAAAAGTTTATGTTCTAGTTCAGTTCAGTTCAGTCGCTCAGTTGTGTCCGACTCTTTGCGACCCCACGAATCGCAGCACGCCAGGCCTGCCTGTCCATCACCAACTCCCGGAGTTCACTCAGACTCACGTCTATCGAGTCGGTGATGCCATCCAGCCATCTCATCCTCTGTCGTCCCCTTCTCCTCCTGCCCCCAATCCCTCCCAGCATCAGAGTCTTTTCCAATGAGTCAACTCTTTGCATGAGGTGGCCAAAGTATTTGAGTTTCAGCTTTAGCACCAGTCCTTCCAATGAACACCCAGGACTGATCTCCTTTAGGATGGACTGGTTGGATCTCCTTGCAGTCCAAGGGACTCTCAAGAGTCTTCTCCAACACCACAGTTCAAAAGCATCAATTCTTCGGTGCTCAGATGAACTATTTTCTTGGCCTCTTTTCTACCTTAATGGAAAAGCTAACTGAAGACTGGGGAACAGTTCCTTGGGAACTTCAGCTCCCAGAGACTGGAAACACCTACAGTCAGGCTATCTGAGCTCAGGTCTGATTTCCTGGTCTTTAAGCCAGTTGTTCTCAGGTAAGCCACTTAAATTTATCCATAAAATGTGGATAATAATATGCATTCCATCTGCTTAATCAGCTGTTGTGATGACCAAATGAGATAATGTCTGAGAATGTGCTCTTTAAAAGGGACACAGTAAGCCTCGGAAGAAATATAGGCTGTGCTGCTCATAATTTTTGGAGGCTTTGTGAGGTAAAAAAAAATAAATAAATAAATAAAAGGGACACAGTACAAAACGTGGTTATCTGTTAGTGGTGGGATTATAGGCCATCTGATTTTCTTTGTGTTATCTATAACTTACACTTTAAAATACAATATTTAATTGTACTAAATGTTCTATATTTTTAAAAGAAAGCATACGGTGCTATGCAAGTAAAAGTTATTAAAATCAATCTTCTTAATGGTGTCAGAGTGTCTCTGTGGAATCTGGGCATGCAGAAAATAGTTAAGCTATGTATATAAACATTAGATAGGGAAAAAATGGAAACAATGACAAATTTTATTTTCTTGGGCTCCAAAATCACCACAGACAGTGACTACAGCAATGAAATTAAAAGACACTTGCTCCTTGGAAGAAAAGCTGTGACAAACCAGACAGCATATTAAAAAGGAGAGACATTGCTTTGCTGACAAAGATCCATGTGGTCAAAGCTATACTTCGTCCAGTAGTTATGTAGAGATGTGAGAGTTGGACCATAAAGAAAGCTGAGCACGGAAGAATTGATGCTTTCAAACTGGGGTGCTGGAGAAGACTGTTGAGAGTCCCTTGGATTGCAAGGAGATCAAACCGGTCAGTCCTAAAGGAAATCAACCCCGAATGTCCATTGGAAGGACTGATGCAGAAGCCGAAGCTCCAATACTTTGGCTACCTAATGTGAAGAGCTGACTCAGTGGAAAAGACTTTGATGCTGGGAAAGATTGAGGGCAGGAGGAGAAGGGGGCGACAGAGGATGAAATGGTTGGATGGCATCATCAACTCAATGGACATGAGTTTGAACAGACTCCAGGAGATAGTGAAGGACAGGGAAGCCTGGTGTGCTGCAGTTCATGGGTTTGCAAAGGCTTGGACACGATTTAGTGACTGAACAGCCACATAAACATTAAGCAAAATAGAAATAGGACTTTTGATAGTTCTAAGAAGTAAACCAATTCTTAGAAAATTGGTTCGTTTAGATACAACAAATGGCTTTACCTAGAGGTAGTAGAGTCCTATTACTGAGAAGTCAACCTCTAGTTTCTCCAATGCCTGCCGACACTGAGTGTTTACCTAGTATCTCTCCTCGGGTTGTCAGATCTCAGGATCTCCCAGCTCTGTGAGAGGTCTGACTTTTTTTTTTTTTTTTTTTGGTTGCACTGGGTCTTCAAGCTTTCTCTAGTTCCAGCAAGCAGAAGCTACCCTTCATTGTAGGGCACAGGGCTCTCATTGCAGGGGCTTCTCTTGATGCAGAGCACAGGCTCTCAGCCCACAGGATTTAGTAATTGCAGCAGGTGGGTTCAGTAGTCGTGATGCATGTGCTTAGTTGCTCTGAGGCATGTGGAATCTTCCCAGACCAGGGACTGAACCATGTCCCCTGTACTGGCAGGGAGATTCTTATCCACTGTACCACCAGGGAAGTCCTGACAACTGTTCTTTGTCATCATACCTCATGCCTGGGCAGCCAGGTGTTCATCAACAGCTTCAGGATGGCACCACACAAAATTCTGGACCACTCTGCATAGCTTTCTCCTCTCCATGTTCTGCCTGATGAGTTTCAGCTGCTTCTGTTTCTTCATGGTTCCAGAATTGAACCCTTCCCACTCTGCTGGAATTCTGGAAGTATCTCTGGATGGCAAGTCAGGGCAATCATATTTGTGACCTTCTTATTTGTGATCACTCTCTCAGGGAACACAGTCCCTTGTAGCCTGTTATCTAGTAAGCAAAAGCAGCTGTTTCCTAGGTTTTGTTCATTTTTCTAGTTGATTTGGGTGGGAGAGCTACATTGGTACCAGTGACCCCATATAGACAGAGTCAAAAGTCCTCAAACAAATTTTTGAAGTTAGGGCCTTCATCTCGCAAAGGAGATTGCTCATATTCTGGATTAGAAATTTGATGAGTGCAGAACTTTACTGGGCCCAAAGAAGCAAGAAAAGAGGCTTCATGTGGGTAGGGTGGGCATCTAATATAGGCCAATGGCCTGAGGATCATGATAAATAGTAGCAGATTACCCAGAGGGCAGGCTCCAAGAATAAGGGAAGCACTGAGGGGTCTTCTTCTACTTCACACTTTTGCCTGGAGCCCACCTTGGGAAGGACAAGGGGCAATGACGGCTTTCTTGATCTCTAGGTCCATATATTTACCTGCCACTTACCTGCCGCTGGTCTTCTAAATGGAAGCTCCCCATATACCTCAAAACTACATGCACTTCTCTGGTAGTCCAGTGACTAAGAATCTGCCTGCCAATGCAGGGGACATGGGTTCAGTCCCTGGTCCAGGAAGATCCCACATGCAAGGGGGCAACTAAGCCTGTGTATCACAACCACTGAGCCCACAGTCTAGAGCCCATGCTCTGCAATCAGGGAAGCCAGAGCAGTGAGAAGATCACTCTCTGAAGCCAGAGAAAGCCATGCACAGTAGAATCCAGTGCAGCCAAAAATAAAATAAATAAACAAAAATTTAAAATATATGTATCCACCCAACTTCTTCATTGTTTCCTCCAAAGACTGCTCCTCCTTACGTTCCTTCTTTTGGGAGAATCAGCAGCATTCACCTGCTGTCCTCCCTGAAATAGAAAGCTAGGCCACCCCTTGCCTTCTCTTTCCTCCCTCAGACCTAGTCAGTCACTGATACCTGTCAGTCTGATGGCCTCCGTTTTACCCACGATGAAGGCACCTTGTCCACCTGTGTTCTCCTATAGGCCCCATATAATGGGTTTTCAAGAGACAGTTACTGATGGACTTCCCTGGTGGTACAGTGGGTAAGAATCCGCCTGCCAATGCAGGGGACATGGGTTCGATCCCTGGTCCCAGAAGATTCCATATGCCGCGGAGCAACGAAAGCCCATGTGCCACAACTACTGAGTCTGTGTGTTGCAACCACTGAAGCCTGTGTGCCTAGAGCCTGTGCTCTGCAACAAGAGAAGCCACTGCCGTGAGAAGCCTGCACACCACAACAAAGAGTAGCGCCCACTCTCCACCGCTAGAGAAAGCCTGCTTGCAGCAACGAAGACCCAGTGCAAGCAGAAAGAAATAATAAATAAATAGGCAAAGTATTGTTTAAAGAACGAGAGAGATAGTTACTGAGTGAAAGAATAAATAGACCCTCACTGAGGGCTAAGGCCTTCTTCTTTTCAGATGAATAGCTATGATAGTGTGAAAAGGACAGCAGGCAAGAAACCCTCCAATTCATTGACCACAACTCTGCCAAAGGGATTGTTCTGAAGTGCTCTCAGTTCTTGTTATTCACTGGAGTTATGTTCTATGAAGTTGCCACAAATACTGAATTAGCCAATACCGAACGATTGCTCCTAAGGGAAAATATAGGATTAGGTTCCTGAAAGCCTCTGGTCATAACATTTTCATCAGCTAATCAGTATATAACCTTGTCTTATGTGCATTTCTGTTTAAGGACACCTTACTTAATCTATCTCGCTGATTCATTAATATTGAAGTCACAGCCACAGCATGCCAATGCATGCCTGGACAGTTTTATCTAACACGCAGTGTTTTCTCCATAACACACATCAGCGTGTTCATGCCCAGAGGAGCATGACGGCACTTCAGCATTTTAAAAAACACAATTGCCAACAAAAAGTGTGAAAGTGCCCCCCCAAAAGAGGGGACACTAAACAGACTATAAATAGTCTTTTAGGGTAGGAGTTGACGCAGGAAGGCAGAGATCCCCATGCTCCACCTCGGCTGAGGATGAGAGCTGGGAGATTCAGATTTTTCACTTCTCAGTCCAGGCCCATAGATGATCATAAAGTCCTGCAAGTGTTAATTTTGAGCTTACAAATAAATTTCACCAAGTAGACAAATTGGCAAATCCAGAACCTGCAAATATAGAGCCTGTAAATGATGAAGGTGGATCACAGAACTCCATCATGTCACTCCCTGCCTGAGCCCTCGATGCCTTATTCTTGCCACCAAGAAACTGAGCTTTGTCCACCCCACCTCAGTAATAGAACCAGGTCTGCATATTTAACTTCTGAGCTTACACGCTGATCTCCTGTGCTTATTGAAGGGAGAAACTGTGTTCCTATCACATAATGCAGTGGCTAGCACATAGAAGTTATTTAATACCTAGTAATTTTTAAAAAATAGGTTAATAAACCAATAAAGTGAAAAAAATAATGGTAGATCTCAGGGTATCTAGGATAGATGACAGAGAAGCCAATACTTTAAAACTGATTTCCAATTTATTGTTAATAAATTGCCCGGGGTGAGTGCATAAATCTATTTAACTGATTAATTAAACTTTAGTACCAAACTTGCCACCAAAAAATTTGAAAAGGTAGTAATCTGTTGACCAGATCACACCACTCTTTGCCATGCAGTTGGATTAGCTGGTCGAGCTGAATAAAGCACAATTCACTTTTACTCTGCTGTGTGGAACACTGATGACTTTGTCTAGATTAATTCTGTCTGATGCTCCTGATTCTATTTACATTCCAATTTCCCTGTGCTGTTTGTGTGGATTCCTGGCCAATATGTGCTGAGAGCTTTTGGTCTTCTTCCACTTTCTGTCCCGTCAATTTTAACCCCATTGTTTGATATTCATTTAAATAGTGAGTAGTGCCAAATGGGGAAACTCCATGATTTTCAGTTTCAGTTCAGCTGTTATCTAAACGGGATTTGCAAATAATTTTCCAACCAAAGGATTCTTGGAAATGCTGGCCATTATATAGAGGGCTTTTGAATGGTTTGTTTCAACTTGATTCACGTCAAATGAATGGCTTTTACTGTGTGTGACAGTCCCAGTGATCAGTGTAGTCATTCTCTCAACTCTCATTTTTTCAGGGTAAAAATGAAAGCGTGTGTAGATATATAGTCTCTGAGGGTAATTCTCAAATCTCTATATACCACCAGTCATAAAATACTAGAGGCTTCCCTGG
The DNA here is from genome assembly GCF_029407905.1 of Bubalus kerabau. Taxonomy (NCBI): domain Eukaryota; kingdom Metazoa; phylum Chordata; class Mammalia; order Artiodactyla; family Bovidae; genus Bubalus; species Bubalus kerabau. The sequence continues at coordinate 127,094,559 of NC_073624.1, read as the reverse complement.
TGCCTCAGCGGTAAAGAATCCACCTGCAATGGAGATTTGGGTTTGATCCCTAAGTTGGGAAGATGCCTTGGAAGAGGGCATGGCAACCCACTCCAGTATTCTTGCCTGGTGAATCCCATGGACAAAAGAGCTTGGCAGCCTATATATAGTCCTAGGGTCACAAAGAGTCAGACCCTCTCTGACTGAAGTGACTGAGCACCCACACGTCAAATACTATGTTGCTTTGTTAAAGATATCTCTTGTACCTCTCCTCTCCATCCTTAGAGCCAGGTCCTCAGTCTGGGGCCCAGCTTTAACTCCCACAAGGATAGAGGAAGACATTCACTTCTTAATTGTTCTTTCCTTCTTTCAGTGTCTCCACTTCTTCCCCTCTCCTACCACATCTGCCTTGAGCCCTGCCACGTTAATGCTCTAAAATGGATTTTGCTCTCTCTTTTGAGAGAGAGAGCTCTTACCAATGTGGTGTGTGTGGTTGACTCTGTTCTCATAGTTTACCTCTGGAGAGTTTCAGGATTAAATGATTCCTGGCCAAGAAACAAAAGCATAATCATCTCATTCCCCAGATGGATTTGGATGAACACTGATAATAAAATCAGGTCTAACTCCAAGAGGAGACAGTAGAGAAGAGCCAGGCTGGGTCTTTAAGGAATCCCACATGAGATGACACCATTCTTTAATGCTGTATCAAGGTCTCAGGCTGCTTATCTCATCACCACTATCTGGACAGTTGGGCAGGTTCTATTGGGAAACTGATTTTTTTCTTTGTTTCTATGCTTCTGCACTAGTAGGTCCAGTATTAAACATATGAGACATTTTGTTTGAAAAAATCAAGATGCAGATTTCATCATTCCAGCACTAAAAATATCTGTGCTCCCTCTCTGCTGAAGAGCAAATTCCCTGAGCTCTACCTGAACTTTACGGCTAATGAGCCCACCTGGTCTCTGTGGCGTTCCTCAGCCTCAATTACCTGCTTCATTCAGATTACCATCCTCATTCTTGCTCACAGCCCCCTGTCCATCTCCATGCTGTGGAGCTCATGTGGGCCCCTGTCCTGGAAAGTGAAAGTGTTAGTCGCTCAGTCGTGTCCAACTCTTTGCGACCCTATGGACTGTAGCCTGCCAGGCTCCTCTGTCCATTGAATTCTCCAGGCAAGAATACTGGAATGGGTTGCCATGCCCTCCTCCAGGGGATCTCCCCAACTCAGGGATTGAACCCGGGTCTCCTGCATCGCAAGTAGATTCTTTACCATCTGCGCTACCAGGGAAGCCCCCCTATCCCGGGAGCCTCTCTTTTAACTCCTTAAAGGCCCAGAGAAGTCCAGCCCCACTTCCAAGGCCTTTCTCTGTTGCTGGTCCCTATCTGTGAACTCCTGTAGTCTGTAGCATTCTATTTTGATGCTTATATTATTCAATAATACTTTTTATGTTCTTAACTCTTTCATAAATTTTTATCTGAACTGTAAGCTCCTGGGGATTCAGGACTTATTTTAAGCCAGCACTGTCTGATAGAAATACACAATGTAAGCCACAAATGCAAGCCTCAAATGTAATTACAAGTGTTCTAGAAGCCACTTAAAAAAATAAACAGGTGAAATTAATTTTAATAGTATATTTATTTAACCAAATACATCCAAAATATTATTTTAAATGCAATCAATTATTAATACGATACCTTACATTCTGTATTTCATACTAAGCCTTGGGAATCCAGGGCACAGCACATCTCAGTTTGGAGTGGCCACATTTTGGGTGCTCAGTGACCCTTTGGGGCTAGTGGCTACCATACTGAACAGCTTAGCCCTTGATATCCCACATGGGTGGGTGATGGCATAACATACACAGAGAATGTGAGTCAACACCTCGCTGTCACACTGGAGGAATGTCTCCGGCACAAGTTTCAGTCCTTGACCCTGCTCTGTTTATTGTTTTTACTGTTGGCTTGGGTTGTGCAGTGGTTAAGAATATTCACTCTGCTGCAATGTATATATAGTTAACAATACTTTAACATTTGAAAAGCAGGTAGACTTCATGTTATGTGTTCATTATCACAATTTAAAAAACAAAAAACAAAAAACAGAACATCTGCTCTGAGTCAGAGTGGCCTTAATTTCAAATCTCAGTGCTACCAAACTACATATGTGAATGTGGGCAAGTTAATTTTCTTCTCTTATCTCTGGTTTCATCATCCATAAGTGGGGATAATTACACCAACCCCAAAGGAGTGTTGTGAAGAGTCAGTGAGATACTGTCTGTAAAATGCCTTACCCCAGTACACAGAACACATCAAGCCCTTAAAAATACAGGGTTTTACCACTATCATTATCGCCATAAATGGTGTATTTATTAATATGGCAGATGAGATAATTCTGGGAAAGACAGGTTAAGTTAAAGAATCAAAAAGCTTTTCCCAGATTGGATGCACTGGGTTGAATAAAGCAAGCTGAAATGTCTGTAGATAAGTGAAAGTGCTGCATTTAGGTTAAAAAAATCCAATTACACAAAAATTAGCTTGCAGCTGAATTGTAGTTCATGTGAAAAGAAACAATTATTTTATAAGTTGAAATTTAAGTTAATTCTATAAATTAAAATTTATATTTGACTAAATATAGTTGGGATAAAATTATACCTTTTTATTCCATTACATATTTAATGTAAAATGCAAATAGTAAAAAAGGGTATAAAGAAAAAGTTTAAAAAAATCTCCCTCTGAGAACTTCCCTTTCCTACTCCTTAGAAGTAAGGAGCCACCTTCTTACATGTCCTTCCAGGAATGCCTGGTGCCTAAATAAACATATATCTGTTTACCCTTTAGAAGTTTTAACACTTATGGGGACAGACTGTTATTCTCTTATAAGACAGACAGTCTTATTCTCAGACAAGAGAATAACAATTTCAAGTAAGTTGCAACTTACTTGAAAAGGGGTTAAAACTAAAGCTGGATTAAAGGTCAATATTATTCATAAATGGGATGTGTCAACTCCAAACTTTAATTTGATTTTAAGCTTCAAAAGAAGTAGGCTAATGGTAAAATGAAGTAAATAGTCCAATGCTATTTAGAACTTGTCAAACACATCTGGGATTTTTCACTTTCATATGGTCACTGTCTTTTAAGAAAAACACTGACAAACTGTATGTGTCTGGTGGAGACTGATTAAGGGGACAAAGAATTCAAAACCATTGGTGAGCTGCAGGACGGCAGGATGTTTAACCGGAAGTAGGAAAATCCCAGAGGAATGTGCCAGCTGTTGTGGGGGGAGGAAAAGCAGTCCTAACCACCGCACAATTGCACTCATCTCACACGCTAGTAAAGTAATGCTCAAAATTCTCCAAGCCAGGCTTCAGCAATACGTGAACCGTGAACTTCCAGATGTTCAAGCTGGTTTTAGAAAAGGCAGAGGAACCAGAGATCAAATTGCCAACATCTGCTGGTCCATGGAAAAAGCAAGAGAGTTCCAGAAAAACATCTATTTCTGCTTTATTGACTATGCCAAAGCCTTTGACTGTGTGGATCACAATAAACTGTGGCAAATTCTGAAAGAGATGGGAATACCAGACCACCTGACCTGCCTCTTGAGAAATCTGTATGCAGGTCAGGAAGCAACAGTTCGAACTGGACTTGAAACAACAGACTGGTTCCAAAGAGGAAAAGGAGTACGTCAAGGCTGTATATTGTCACCCTGCTTATTTAACTTCTATGCACAGTACATCATGAGAAACGCTGGACTGGAAGAAACACAAGCTGGAATCAAGATTGCCGGGAGAAATATCAGTAACCTTAGATATGCAGATGACACCACCCTTATGGCAGAAAGTGAAGAGGAACTAAAAAGCCTCTTGATGAAAGTGAAAGTGGAGAGTGAAAAAGTTGGCTTAAAGCTCAACATTCAGAAAACGAAGATCATGGCATCCGGTCCCATCACTTCATGGGAAATAGATGGGGAAACAGTGGAAATAGTGTCAGACTTGATTTTTCTGGGCTCCAAAATCACTGCAGATGGTGACTGCAGCCATGAAATTAAAAGACGCTTACTCCTTGGAAGGAAAGTTATGACCAACCTAGATAGCATATTCAAAAGCAGAGATATTACTTTGCCAACAAAGGTCCGTCTAGTCAAGACCACCTTTTCCTGTGATCATATATGGATGCGAGAGTTGGACTGTGAAGAAGGCTGAGCACCAAAGAATTGATGCTTTTGAACTGTGGTGTTGGAGAAGACTCTTGAGAGTCCCTTGGACTGCAAGGAGATCCAACCAGTCCATTCTGAAGGAGATCAGCCCTGGGATTTCTTTGGAAGGAATGATGCTGAAGCTGAAACTCCAGTACTTTGGCCACCTCATGCGAAGAGTTGACTCATTGGAAAAGACTCTGATGCTGGGAGGGATTGGGGGCAGGAGGAGAAGGGGATGACAGAGGATGAGATGGCTGGATGGCATCACTGACTCGATGGATGTGAGTCTGAGTGAACTCCAGGAGTTGGGATGGACAGGGAGGCCTGGTGTGCTGTGATTCATGGGGTTGCAAAGAGTCGGACATGACTGAGCGACTGAACTGAACTGAACCACCTCAAGGAGCACTGTTGGGACTCCCTGGGGCTTCAGTAGCTGAGACTCTGCAATCCCAGTGCAGGGGGCCTAGATTCGATCCCTGATCAAAGAGCTAGATTCCACATGCCACAACTAAGACCCAGTGCAGACAAATAAATAAATTAAAAAAAAAATTTTTTTTAAAAGAGCAGTATTGGAGCAGAACCAAGTTTCTAATCCTAGTATTAGTTACTCAGTCACGTCTGACTCTTTATGACACCATGGACTAAAGCCCACCAGGTTCCTCTGTCCATGGAATTCTCCAGGCAAGAATGCTGGAGTGGGTAGCCATTCCCTTCTCCAGGAGATCTTCCCAACCCAGGGATTGAACTTGGGTCTCCTGCATTGCAGGCAGATTCTTAACCATCTGAGCCACCAGGGAAGCCCCAAGTTGAAGGCATATTTTTGAGTATGTAAAGACTTTTGTGGAGATAAATGAGATAATGCATGTAAAAGGGCTTTTAAAGTTGCCACCACCGAGGACAATTATTTCTAAAAATTCGAAAAGTCTGAAATCTGAATGGACAAATTTCACCCAGTTTGACCCCCGATTATTTCAGATGTTTATGGAGAGGGTGGTATATCATTAGCAAAAAGAATTGCCATGTTCTTCAAAGCATTTCATTCCTTATCTCAGCAAGACTTATTTTTGCTTGGTACAAAGTAGATCAAAGTGCAAAGAAGAAAGGAAGGAAGAGGTGAGGGAGGTAGGAATGAAGGGAGAAATGAATAAATGATGTTAAATCAAGTATTTTTCACTTTATGATTTTTTCCCTCCCACTCCCGGGCCATCTATTTTTCAGTCTCCTCCTGCCTGGATTCCTCACACACACTACTCTGGTTCTCTACCCGCGTCTCCCTCTTCTCTCGCACTAGATTTGAAGACGGTTCCTCTTCATCTCTGAAGGGCATGTTCTTGTCTGGTTAGACTCCTCAGCTAGGGCCTTCATCTTGCCCTTCAGAAAATCAAAGTGCAAGTGGTGGATTTTTCCCAAACGTTCTAATTCATTTACTGCATTTTCTAGGTTTGTGTACTCTCTTTGGCTTTTTTTTTTTTAAACTTCAAAGGCCTAGTGAGTGAAGGCATTTCCAAGTACTGGTTGAAAGGTACTCTCACAGTGATCTCTTCCATTTCAGGTGTTAACCATCACCTCTAAGTGTCCACTCTGGTCCAGCCTTTCACAACCAAACAGCTCCCTGGATTCTGTCTCTGGCATCTCCCCAGTAAAAAAAACAGTGGCCTTTGTCAAGATCCCATCATTAACGAGATAAGCAAACCTAAGCAAACCAGCTACCTTATTCATCGGATGGAACTCTAATGCTCACCTCCCAGAGGTTGTGCAGGCTAAAGGAGAAAAATCTATGATAAATCTATCAAGTGTTAGTTTTTTGTTTCCTATCCTTTGCTTCAGGCCTTCATTTCCTCTCAATTCAAATATGCTTTAGCAAGGACTTCCCTGGCAGTTCAGGGGATAAGACAATGCAGGGAGGGTAGGTTCTATCTCTGATCTGGGAGCTAAGATCCCACACGTCTGGAGGCCAAAAAACCAAAATACAAAACAGAAGCAATATGTAACAAATTCAATAAAAACTTTCAAAATGGTCCACCTCAAAACAAACAAACAAAAATCTTTAAAAAAATAAAAGATCCATTTGCCACTCAACTATTCTCCCTGGCTCTAATCTCTGCCTCTACCTGCAGTCTACTGAATATGCAAGTGCCAGAATGATCTTCTAAGTCTCAGGCTATGCTGCTTTAAGGGGCTTATCTGGTGGCTCAGACAGTAAAGAATCTGCCTGCAATGCAGGAGACCACGGTTCAATCCCTGGGTCAGGAAGATCCCTTTGAGAAGGGAATGGCTACCCACTCCAGTATTCTTGCCTGAAGAATTCCATGGACAGAGGAGCCTGGTGGGCTATACAGTCCATGGACTCAAAAAGAGTTGGACACAACTGAATGACTAACACTTTCACTTTCATGTTGCAATTAAAATGCTTAATAGCTACCCCTGGCTAAGAAATAGAATCTAAACTTCCGAGCACTCATTCTGAAACCTTCCCTGGTCTAAGGTTAAGAGCTGTGACACCCTTTGTCTCCCAAATGTAACCCTCCTTCCAAACAACCAGGACTCTTCCCATCCCTCCCTGGTCTGGCTTCACTTACTGAAAGCCTACTTACCCTTCTAACCCAGTTTAAATGAACACGCTCCTAGCATACCTTTTCTAAACCCCTCAAAGAATCTTTCCCTGCTGGAGCTGCCAGTGTTTGCTTTCTACTTCTCTTACAATGTCATCTCTCCTGATAGACTGTACATGACTTGAAGTCATGGATTGAACTCCAGCCATCTTCATGTTCATCATAGAGCTTAGCACTGGGGTTTACATATAGTAGATACTCAAAGTTACATCTAATGATACATTCTTGAATTTTTTGAAATATCATTAGGTGCCTAGCATCATGTCAGTTGCTATGGCAGCTACAAAAAGCCTTGCCCTTGTACCTGACTAAATAAACAAAATATTGTTGCACTCACAAAGCAACCATGTAAGAGCAATGTGTAAGAATCTAGGAGACACTGCTTTGGGAAAGAACTGCAGTGTGCTTCCTTCATTCCTTCTCCTGGAAAGAAAAAAAAAAGAAGAATAAGAATCTATGATTACATGCTAAGTTCTTAGTTCACTTTGTGTCTACACAGTTGTATATAAAGTTCTTTGAAAGGCTTTGTGTACATTTTAAAATTTAAAATGCTTTAGAAATGACAGAAACATAAGAAATTTTATCTTGGAATAAATACATTTGCTAAAATTGAGGCCAAATACATTGCACAACTCATCTCAAAGTATTCTAATTTTAGGTCTGGCCACAAGAGAAAAATGTTTACCATGGACAAGGAAACATGGTTCTCACTGGTTAGCAGAATTTAGGGCATCAACTCTAAAAAGACAGCTCAATCAACTTACAATGTATTTTTCAGGTTATTTCTATACTATCCACAACCTAAGTTATTAAATGTTAAGAATTACAAAAAAGCACAAAAGGACTCTGTGATGTTCCAGAAAGCACATGCCAAGTGGGTAGGGATTAGAGATGGAATGAAGAAGTGGCTGGATTGGTGGAAGGAGAGGATGGAGGGAGATGAGGATGCTCTCAGTGAGTCTTCGAAAGTTCACCCTGAGATCAAGTGCACAGCTGCCTGAAAAGGCTGGGAAACGAAGCTGAGATCCACTGAGTGTCATCAGATGTGAAGTCAGAGCTCTCAGGCCCAGGACCTAGATACTGATCTGCAAAAAAGTCTAAGAAGAGGTATGGGTTAATGACTACAGCACTGAAATAAAAGTCTGTATTTTCTGAGCTCCAAGAGCTTGTGAACAACAAACAAAAGAGGGAAAAGACTGATTTAGCTGCATAGGAGATGGCTAGGGTTCACTCTGATTTGAGGTCAGAAGGCTGGCATTTCAGACTTAAAGCAAAAACACGTATTTTCAGAAGTTTTTAAAAATTACTTCATTCCTGACATAAGCATGAACCTTAAAGGATACTTATATTTGCCTTGAAATAGATGGGGAAACAGTGGAAACAGTGTCAGACTTTATTTTTCTGGGCTCCAAAATCACTACAGATGGTGACTGCAGCCATGAAATTAAAAGACGGTTACTCCTTGGAAGGAAAGTTATGACCAACCTAGATAGCATATTCAAAAGCAGAGACATTACTTTGCCAACAAAGGCCCATCTAGTCAAGGCTATGGTTTTTCCTGTGGTCATGTATGGATGTGAAAGTTGGACTGTGAAGAAGGCTGAGCACCAAAGAATTGATGCTTTTGAACTGTGGTGTTGGAGAAGACTCTTGGGAGTCCCTTGGACTGCAAGGAGATCCAACCAGTCCATTCTGAAGGAGATCAGCCCTGGGATTTCTTTGGAAGGAATGATGCTAAAGCTGAAACTCCAGTACTTTGGCCCCTCATGCGAAGAGTTGACTCATTGGAAAAGACTCTGATGCCGGGAGGGATTGGGGGCGGGAGGAGAAGGGGACGTCAGAGGATGAGATGGCTGGATGGCATCACTGACTCGATGGACGTGAGTCTGAGTGAACTCCGGGAGTTGGTGATGAACAGGGAGGCCTGGTGTGCTGCGATTCATGGGGTTGCAAAGAGTCGGACACAACTGAGCGACTGATCTGATCTGATCTGATCTGATATTTGCCTTTGAATAAGCACAAACTATTGAAGAAGGAAATGGCAACCCACTCCAGTATTCTTGCCTGAGAAATTCCATGGGCAGAGGAGCCTGGTGGGCTATGTATTCCAAGGGGTCACAGAGTCGGACATAGCTTAACTACTAAACAGCAATAAAGCAGGTACTGATATGCCCCATGGGTGTTAAAATATTTAATGGGCTTTTGCATAATTATGTTTTGAGTTTATACAAATAAAATCTTAATCAGTATCACAGACATTCTGCAGAAATTTCTCTTCACACTGGATGTTATTGTTTGTTAATATAAATGATTTCCCCTCATTGAGCATATACCTGAACATAGAACCTGCCTTGAAAATTGTAGGTTTTGCATCATGTAAACTGTCTCTCTTGTCCTGGCACCAGGGACCTCATTCTGCTATCCCACTGGCTCCAACCCTCTTTCCTTCTGGTCATGTGTAATCCTCTCAAGTATATGCTTTCAGTAATTTAAGTGCCTACATACTTTGAAATTATTTCTTTTCTTATTGCACCATCACATAACCTGCTACCACCTTACGTCAATGATTTCTGCTAATTATTGTAGGACAGACAGCAACTTGACACACCAAATTAAAACAATCCATGCCAAGGTGTGAAGGAAAGATCAAATGTCCCATCCCTTCCTCTCCCCCGTCCCTTACTCTCTCACACAAGCAAATCTGTAACTCTCCCAGACACCCACTGTTTAAATAAGCAAATGAATGAATATCTGAAATCAGGAAATGTAACTAGGCTATTAGTGGAAGGTGAGGCGCAGAGATGAGGATGAAAATTCTGGGCATTGGGTGGGGTGAGCCTTCATGACACCCTTGCATCACACTGCTTACACTGGGGCTTCTCCATGTTCCTCTCACCAGGTTGCAAGGGTGTATCAAGAACATCTGCCAATGTTGCAGATTGATGCTGGAGAGGAGTCTATGGGGAATGGTAGATAAAGGGGGAAAAACCCCAAAAGTGCAGGGCTCTTTAATGTCTGAGAGTGTTCAGAACACTTTATAATTGTGATCCCATCGAATGCATTTAGAACAATCAAGTCCCTTTTATAACGAAAGCCAACAGTAGGCATTATAATGTATCCATTCTCTGTATACGCATTAGTTTTTAATCTGCAGTGAGGCTGTCTCTGCAAATCGATCTTAACTTCTTATCTTTACTGTCTCTAATCTGGTTGTAACATCTGTCATTTTTATTCTTCCTCCAAAAGATAGAGCCTTCTTTCTTTTCTCTCCCTCTCTGAGATGTGAATCGTATTTGTTTTTGCCTCAGAGTTGAATAGTTTCTGAGATATAATCCTTTTCTTCACTCTCCTAACATCTCCATTGAGAACTACTCTTGTGTTCAGAGTAGCCAGGTTGAAGGACACGTTTGGTCGCATTTTGAGGTTTCTAAAGATGACTCTTGGCTCCTCTTGGCCAAGCTCTTCTTGATTCAGCGCTCCTTTTGGCTGCTGTCGGTACGGACAATGGTATGGACGTTGCCATTTACAGAGAAGGCCTGTGGGCCCTCGAGTGAACTAGTGACTAGCCCGAGCCTGGGGGCCCCAGCTCTCCCGGCAGGAAGTCACACTTAGCAGGAGGCGGTCTAGATTCAGCCCTCGCGGACGGGCGGGAGCGGGGGTGGGGTGCGGTGGGTTCCCGTGGCCAGAGCCCCGCCTCCTTCCCCGCGGTCTCCGCGGACCCCGTCGGCTGCGACCACGCCGCCTCTAAGGACCGTGACCGCCGGCGCGATCCCAGCACTACCAAACCTTCCCGACGTCCTGCCTGCCCCGAGGGGGAGCCTTTATACCCCGATTCGCCGCACCAACTGGCCTCGTCAGATCGCATCTGAGGTGACCCTCGCCTATCAGTAATTACAAGCAGCTTTGAGGTCTCTTGGCGGAGCCCACCTTGCCGGGAGTGGGGCAGCCAGGGCAGGGCTCGACTCCACGAGGAGGGCCGGCAGGCGAGAGTCCCAGGAGGTGCTAAAGGTGAGCCAGGGACCGGCCCGGGGATGGACGCAGGGGTGGAGGGTGAGTGGGCGGGGCCGCAGGAAAGCCGGGGAGGTGGGGCCCCAAGAGGGCGCGGGCGCGGGACGGGGACGCAGGGAGGGGGCACGGGAGGGGACGGGGCGGGGCGAGGATGGGGGCGGAGCGCGGGGAGGGGACACAGGGAGGGGGCGCTGAGAGGGGGCGGGGCGTGGGGGGGTGGAGGCACGGGGAGGGGCGGGGCGGGGCGCGGGGCAGGGCAGCGATGTGGGGAGGGGAAGTGGGCGGAGCGCCCCCGGGAAGGGGGCGGGCTGGGGAGCAAGGGCCCCAGGCGGCGGCGGCGGCGGTGGCTGCGGCTGCGGACCGGAGAGCGCGCGGTCAGGCCGGACGGGATGAGCGGAGCCGGGGCTGCCGGCTCCGTGCGCGGGCTGCGGGTGGACGGGCTGCCTCCGCTGCCCAAGAGCCTGAGCGGGCTGCTGCACTCGGCGTCGGGCGGCGGCGCGTCGGGGGGTTGGAGGCACCTGGAGAGGTTGTACGCGCAGAAGTCCCGCATCCAGGACGAGCTGAGCCGCGGGAGCGCGGGAGGCGGCGGGGCTAGGGCGGCGGCGCTGCCCGCCAAGCCCCCCAACCTGGACGCCGCGCTGGCCCTGTTGCGCAAGGAGATGGTAAGGGAGGTCCGCGGGCCGGAGCGGGGGTCCTTTCCAGCCGGGCTCGCCGTTCTGGGAAAGTTCGCCGGAAGTCCCTGCGCCACCCGCCCGTCTCAGGCTCTTTGGCCCCAGGCGCCGACGCGTAAAGAGGGAAACTGCCCTCTCAACTACCCCGTTTTGCTTGTCCTCTCTGTGCCCACTACTGGACCCTCGCCCAGGGAGGTACCCCTTTCAAAAGGCAGTTTTCTGGAGACCCGGCGCTCCTCGTCTGGCCCCAGCTGGCTCAGAGACCCATGAGGAGCTGCGTGGGGCTAGCGCTTGGCCTCGGGCCGGGGGCGGCTGGTCACCCCTCCCCAGGGGGCAGCTCATGTCCCGGGGTCGGGGGGCGGCCTTCACTGCGCCCGCGGGGTTAAGAGCTGTGTGCAATTGTGTTTTCCTGCCCTGAAGAGAATAGCTTTTTGTCCTCGCGAGTGTAGACTGCGGATTGGAATAGCCCTCGCCCCTTCCTCCCCGCCCAGGGCGCGTGCAGAATCGGATTACAGCGGAGCGGCTCCTCACCCTGATAGTCTCCGCGTGGTGGCCGGTTCCCCAAGCCCGCTAGAGAGGATTGGGGGGGTGGAGTCCTCGCCGTGTGGGTGAAGTCCATGTGGGTTCTTCAGGTTGTGCCTGGGCTGCAAACAATGGGGCTTAGTTTTTCTCGGTCGTTGGAAAGTATGTTAGGTGTTCGTGGACTAGGACTAATGAGTTAAAGTGAAGCCGAAAGCAGCTCAAGGGTCTCCAGCTTTCTCCAGGCTTAGGCCAGCTCAGAAGACAACAGAAAAACCGTCTAACGCTCCTGCAGGCCTCTGATCACCTTTCTTGGCCACTCTCTCAGTTTAGAATTTGCACTTTCCTTTTACCTAATGCAGATTACCCCCTACAGGTAAGTACTTTATTAAGGAAATCTAATATATGAAAAATTTTTTTTATCCCCCCAAATAAGTTGGCACCTAAATTTATAATAGGAATCCTTTAAATATGCTTTAAGTATATTACGATATTATTTAGAAAAATTCAATTTTGCATTTCTTTCGGGAAAATGTCTGTCCTGAAAAGTAAGAATTAAATCTAGAAACAGCGTTAACACCTTTTAAGCAATTCAGTATTGTCTTCCCACTCTGTGGCTGCCACTGAAGTGATTTCCAGTTCTGCCTGAGAAGATTTTCTAAGCTTCTTACAGAATGACTTAAATTTCAAGCCAACTGTTTTTATTTATTAATCAGCATTAATCAACACCAGGATTGCACAGCTGGTAAGCTGTATTTTCATTAGATAAGCCTACACCCAGTATCTTTAGAGTCTGAACTTGGATGCAGCATAAATAAAGAGGGTGAAATAGGAAGACTCATCCTGGTTAATTTAAGGGACCAGAGACAGGAAAACCTCAGGCCACTCCCCCTGTGAAGCTCTCTCTGGTTTATAAACATGCTCTGGAGTCTTGCACACTCCTAAGTGGTAACTTGGGAGTAACCATGCTGTTCCCAAAAGTGTTTTTCCAGGTCCCTCCTGGTGCAACTAAAGTACAGTCATGGCCTTCTAATTATGCCCTGGACCAGAGCTCTCTCTCAGCCTATCGGAAACACAAGAAAAAAACAGCCGTCTGATATTTAGCTGAGATAAAAACAAAACATGGCTACAGGCCTTGACAAGTCCCTTTCAAGGAGTGTCACAAAGTCTTTAGGAGTATTCTGGGGTTTTTTTGCCTTTTTGAGATTTACTAACTTAGGGCAGTGGGGTCTCAGTGGTCGCTTCAAACTGAGGCTCCCATGAGGGTGGGGGTGGGGGCTTGCAAGATTAGAGTTGAGAGTTTGTGCTTGAATTATCTGCCCAGTAGTCTGTGTTGATCTATTTAATTTGAAGGCCTTAGGTCAAATCTATGCCCAGGGAACTAACAAGAAGTCCTGGCAGAATGTAGTTAGTTCCTTTTTAAAAAGTATACAAGCACACAGGAGCAGTAGTGTGGAAGCCCTCTGAATTGCGACTGCATTTTAAGAAGAGAATGGGTGATAGAAAATGCAGACTGACGTGCGCTCCTGTTGGAATAGGGCAGGCGTGGACATTCCACCTGAGAGGACCGGTTGGGGCCAAGTGGGCTGCGGAAAGCCTCAAGAGTAGCAAAGGAACAGGTAAAGCTGGAGAACTGGCTTCGAAGAGTTAATGTGAACGCAGGGTGCTTAGAGGGGTGAGCTGGCTGAGCTTGGGAGGTACTGGAGATGTGCTTGGAGAGATGAGAGCCTGCAGCAGCCTGGGGATCCCAGAATGTGAAACGAGAATCACGTGGGAGACACTTCATTGAAATAGAATCCACAGGACTTGCTGGGTAAATATCAGAGTCAGGATGGTGATGATAAGGAGCCAGAGATGACTTTTTTTTTTTAATAATTTTATTTATGTTATTTATTTTTGACTGTGCTGGCTTTTCTCTAGTTGTGGTGAGCACAGGCTACTGTCTAGCTGCAATGAGAGGGCTTCTTATGGTGGCTTCTCTTGCAGAGCTCAGGCTCTGAGGTGCTCAGGCTTCAGTAGTTGTGGCACGTGGACTCAGTAGTTGCCACTCCTGGGCTCTAGAGCACAGGCTCAGTAGCTGTGGTGCACGGACTTAGTTGCTCTGTGGCGTATGGGATCTTCCTGGACCAGGGATTGAACCCGTGTCTCCTGCATTGGCAGGCAGATTCTTTACCACTGAGCCACCAGGGAAGCCCCCAGAAATAAGTTTTTTAATGGAAAGTGCCCCTAAGCAAAACAATTAATAATTACAGTCGAGCTTCCCTGATGGCTCAGTTCAGTTCAGAGAAGTCGTTCAATCAAGTCCAACTCTTTGCCACCCCATGGACTGCCTGCCCCATGCCGGGCTTCCCTGTCCTTCATCAACTCCTGGAGCTTACTCAAACTCATGTCCATCGAGTTGGTGGTACCATTTAACCATCTCATCCTCTGTCATCCCCTTCTCCTCCTGCCTTCAATCTTTCCCAGCATCAGGGTCTTTTCCAATGAGTCAGTTCTTCGCATCAGGTGGTCAAAGTATTGGAGTTTCAGCTTCAGCATCAGTCCTTCCAATGAATGAATATTCAGTAATTTCCTTTAGGATTGACTGGTTGGATCTCCTTGCAGTCCAAGGGACTCTCAAGAATCTTCTCCAACATGCTTCTTCAAAAGCATCAGTTCTTCTGTGCTCAGCTTTCTTTATAGTCCAATCCTCATATCCAAACATGACGACTGGAAAAATCATAGCTTTGACCAGACAGACCTTTGTTGGCAAAGCGATGTCTCTGCTTTTTAATATGCTGTCTAGGTTGGTCATAGCTTTTCTTCCAAGGAGCAAGCGTCTTGTAATTTCATGGCTGCAGTCACCATCTGCAGTGATTTTGGAGCCCCAAAAACGAAGTCTGTCTCTGTTTCTGTTGTTTCCCCATCTATTTGCCATGAAGTGATAGGACTGGATGCCACGATCTTAGTTTTCTGAATGTTGAGTTTTAAGCCAACTTTTTCACTCTCCTCTTTCACTTTCATCAAGAGGATCTTTAGTTCTTCTTCCCTTTGTGCCATAAGGGTGGTGTCATCTGCATATCTGAAGTTGTTGATATTTCTCCCAGCAATCTTGACCCAGCTTGTGCTTCATCCAGCCTAGCATTTCACATGATGTACTCTGCGTATAAGTTAAATAAGCACGGTGACAATATGTAGCCTTGACGTACTCCTTTCCCGACTTGCAACCAGTCTGTTCCATGTCTAGTTCTAATTGTTACTTCTTGACCTGCATACATATTTCTCAGGAGACAGGTAAGGTGTTCTGGTATTCCCATCTCTTTCAAAATTTTCCATAGTTTATTGTGATCCACACAGTCAAAGGCTTTGGCATAGTCAATAAAGCAGAAGTAGATGTTTTTCTGTATTCTCTTGCTTTTTCAATGATCCAACGGATGTTGGCAATTTGATCTCTAGTTCCTCTGCCTTTTCTAAATCCAACGTGAACATTTAGAAGTTCACGATTCACATACTGTTGAAGCCAAGCTTGGAGAATTTTGAGCATTACTTTGCTAGCATGTGAGATGAGTGTAATTGTGCAGTAGTTTGAACATTCTTTGGCATTGCCCTTCTTTGGGATTGGAATGAAAACTGACCTTTTCCAGTCCTGTGACCCAAATTTACTGGCATATTGACTGCAGCACTTTTATAGCATCATCTTTTAGGATTTGAAATAGCTCAACTGGAATTCCATCGCCTCCACTAGCTTTGTTCGTAGTGATGCTTCCTAATGCCCACTTGACTTCGAATTCCAGGATGTCTGGCTCTAGGTGAGTGATCACACCATCGTGGTTATCTGGGTCATTCAGATCTTTTTTGTATAATTCTTCTGTATATTGTTGCCACCTCTTCTTAATATCTTCTGCTGCTGTCTCCTAATGGGTCAGTAGTAAAAAATCTGCCTGCCAGTGCAGGAGACATAGGTTCAATCCCTGATCTGGGAAGATCCCACATGCTGTAGAGCAACTAAGCCCATGTGCCATGACTATTAAGCCTGTGCTCTAGACCCCGGGGGGCTGCACCCGCTGAGCCCACATGTCACAATTCCTGAAGCCCATATGCGCTGGAGCCCGTGCCCAGCAACTAGGGCAGCCACTGCAGCGAGAAGCCCAAGCACCACAACTAGAGAGAAGTCCTCGAGGCAAACAAGATGTGTCACGGCCATAAATAAATAATATTTTAAAAATTACAGTCCTAGCACCTGATCACTTTACTATTTGGGGATATCTCCTGGTAGGCACAGTGTAAATGTTTTCCTTACATCATCTTATTTGATTTTTATAACTTCTCCATGAGATAGATACTGAAAGTCTACATTTAAAAAAATAGGATTCAGAATTTAAGTAGCTCACCTAATGTGACAATCTCAGCCAGACGTGTCTGGCTCCAAGACCCTGTTAAATCATAGGGTTTTACTGCTATGGGGGGTGGGGGGGCACATGTTGCAAGTATTTTCTAGGTCAGTGTATATTAAAATGTCAAACTCCATGGCGTGCCATTAATGTGGCAGTAATAACTTTAGTCATTCATCATTGGGAAAGGGGGGGTCATCACAGCAATAAGGGAGTCAGGAGAAGTGGCTGCTTATGGGGGAAGGTGGTTTGCCGTCGCATCAGTGGATGTTAAACATTTCAGAACGCGGAGCTGGAGGCTGGCAGAGCCTGGCCTGCAGATAACTGATTGCCGGATGATCAGGGCAGAACACAGGGAGCTAGTGTTGAGGGGCGCCTGTGTGGGTGACGCCCTGCTGTGCTTTGCGAGTCCTGATGTCCGCTGGAGTTTCAGCACTTCCTGTGCTAGTAATGGGCTTACTCTGAAGTTCTGTGCCATTGTGAGCTCCCTTCCCCTCCCCCAGCGAGCCCATTTGGAGAGCTGTGAGGGTCAGACAGATGCTTTTTGCTCTTTAGACCTGAAAGCATCCTTTAAAACAAGAAGTTCAGATTGTTTCCCCCCACCCCGCCCAACAGAGTATATTTGGATTGTATCAGACAGATGTTTGCCACGTGTCTGCTGGTTATAAAGTGCTGTAGAGGATACAGGGCTGAACTAGGATATAGGGCTGAACTCTCCAGGTGTTAAGGAGCTTATAACATCTAGCGGAGGTGGGCATCTTTACAGGAGTACCATTGCTGTAGTTTAGACCTTGTGTCACTTTTCATGTCTGAAGACTTTATTAATAATAGAGACTCAGTTTGAACCAGCTCTTGCAAAAGGAGGGCCTTGTAGGGCCGGATGTGTACAGAGGCAGACCAGAACCAGGGTTGGTGGGGAACCCAGGAAGACTACTGTAATCTTCTTTACCCTCCTTTTTTCCACCCCCCGCTACATTTTGGAATGTGACTGTCTACAGTGTCCACACTCCCAGTTTCAGCCATGCTTCTTACTGCCACTTTGGAAATACTGTGTGGAAGAATACCAGTGGGCCCAGCTTGGGGCGTCTGGATAGCTATTGGTGACTGAGGCCAAGATGGTGTTTTATTTACTAAGGTGGTGTGACTCTGCAGATGGGTGCAGGGCTGGGCATCCCTAAAAGAAAGAAGAGTTTGCAGAAATGGAGCAGGGGGCTACTGCTGGACAGCCAAAATATAAGATCGCTAGTATTTTTAAACATTTTTTCTTTTTTAACTTTTTATTTTATATTGGGGTATAGCCGATTAACAAAACAATGTTGTGATAGTTTCAACTGAACAGTGAAGGGACTCAGCCATACCTACACATGTATCCATCTCCCCCAAATTTCCCTTGCATCCAGGCTCCCACATAATGTTGACAGAGCTCCGTCTGCCATACAGTAGGTCCTTGTTGGTTATCCATTTAAAATATAGCAGTGTACATGTCCATTGCAAACTCCCTCACTGTCCCTTCCCCTCATTCTCCCCACACCCCACCCCACAGCCACAAATTTGTTCTTTAAGGCTGTGAGTTTTTTTTTTCTGTTTTGTAAATAAGTTCATTTGTATCATGTTATATTTCACATATAAGGGATGTTGGGTTTCCCTGGTGGCTCAGACAGTAAACAATCTGCCTGCAAAGCAGGAGACCTGGGTTCAGTCCTGGGTTGGGAAGATACCCTGGGAGAGGGTGTGGCAATCCACTCCAGTATTATTGCCTGGGAAGTCTCATGGACAGAGGAGCCTGGAGGGCTACAGTCCATAGGCTCACAAAGAGTC
This sequence comes from Bubalus kerabau, assembly GCF_029407905.1. NCBI lineage: Eukaryota > Metazoa > Chordata > Mammalia > Artiodactyla > Bovidae > Bubalus > Bubalus kerabau. Next base: position 127,076,393 of record NC_073624.1, on the reverse strand, counting down.
AGATATGACTGAGTGACCAACACTTCTACTTTCTTATAAGGGATGTCATACGATATTTGTCCTCTGCCTTCCTTCACTCAGTATGACAATCCCTAGGTCTATCCATGTTGCTGAAAATGGCATTATTTTGTTCTTTTTAATGGCTGAGTAATATTCCATTGTGTATGTTCCATATTTTCTTAATCCATTCCTCTGTTGATGGACATCTAGGTTGCTTCCATGTCTTGACTATTGTAAACAGTGCTGCAACGAACATTGGGGTGCATGTATCCTTTCAGATCATGTTTTTCTCCAGACATATGCCCAGGAGTGGGACTGCAGGGTGCTATGGTAGCTCTATATTTAGCTTTTTAAGAAACCTCCATACTGTTCTGCATAGTGGCTATACCAATTTTATTCCCTGCAGACCTCTTTCTGGATAAATATACTTTGGCCTCAAGGGCCCCACAATTTGAAAGATTTTTATCTGGTATGCTGACAGGCTAGCTTGGCTCAGAGGATCTTTGTTGGCATTTCAAATCCTTGCATGTGGTTGAAGCACACACGTGACTCTCAGAGTCCACAGGGATCCTGGCACACATCTTTCCTTGCAGGGTTCTTCAGAGACCACTGCCCAGCAGCCCTGTAAGTTTAGCTCATCAAGCTTATTAGGTCCTCAGAAGCGTCATATGAAAGTGTAGAGACAGAAAGAGAGCCTCAGACATGGAGACGGGAGATGGTAGATCTCTGAGGATTCTTGAGTTCCACTTCTCAAACCATCAGCAGCGCCTTTCTAAATAGTAACTTTGAAAACTCTCTGCCTCATTTTTTCTTTTTTTCAAACTATCCAATAGTTGCTTTGGTCACCCACCTGTGAGTGGGAAGTTGTCCACACAGAACTTTTGAATTCCTGAACTGCAATGGTTTGGGTGAAGAATTGAATCTGAGAAAAACGGTTTGATTCCTGAGAGCAGCAACACTTAACTTTCCCGCATTTTAGTTGTTGTTCAGTCACTAAGTTGTATCCAACTTTTTGCCACCCCATGGATGCAGCTCGCCAGGCTTCCTTAGCCTTCACCATCTCCTGGGGCTTGCTCAAACTCATGTCCATCTAGTCGATGCTGCCATCCTGCTATCTCATCCTCTGTTGCCCCCTTATCCTCCCGCCTTTAATCTTTCCCAGCACCAGGGTCTTTTCCAAAGAGTTGGCTCTTCCCATCAGGTAGCCAAAGTATTGGAGCTTCAACTTCAGCATCAGTCCTTCCAATGAAAATTCAGAGTAGATTTCCTTTAGGATTGACTGGTTTGATCTCCTTGCGGTCCAAGGGACTCTGAATAGTCTTCTCCAGAACCACAATTTGAAAGCATCAATTCTTCAGCATTCAGCCTTCTTTATGGTCTAACTCTCATATCTGTACATGACTACTAGAAAAAACCATAGTTTTGACTGTATGGACCTTTGTTTGTTGGCAAAGGGATGTCTCTGCTTTTTAATACACTGTCTAGGTTTGTCATAGCTTTTCTTCCTAGGAGTAAGGGTCTTTTAATTTTAGTTGAGACAACACCTAAATGCCTGACAGCCTTGTGTGGTGAACTAGAAACTAGGAGACGGCCATGAACTTGAATAGCCCAGATCCCTGCAGAGTTCAGTCTTCACCCTATATGAGACAACAGGGTCTCAGAGAGGGGGTTTGAGTCTTTAAATGGGCTTATGGTTGGAGGCCAGTCTCAAGTCAAGCCCATGCAGTGCCATCTGGAATAAGAGTGTTAGCTCTCAGTGTAGGATTCTTGGTTAGCCTTGGTCAAAGGAGACTGGGGATGGCCACTGGCCTTTAATATCGTGTGGACACCAACCCTTTCTCTTGCTTTTTATGTCAGTTGTCTAAAAACACTAGACACTGACATGAAGTTTTCTGTTTATTGTCCAAGAACTTGGTTTCCTGATTTTTAGCTTCAGATTTTCTCTTTTACTGAATCTACTCTTGCAGAGAGGCAATTTCAATTAGTTATCATTCAAGAAAATGACAAAATGCAAACTAACCTTCAAATGGGTGTTGAATTCCCATGTGTCATTAGTTAAGTCATGCTTTTTCCTCTAGTCCCACTTGATTTTTAGAATCAACTGCATTCATGTGTGCATTCATCATCTTAAGTAATGAACTTGCAGGCCTTTGACACATCCTTGATGAATAGTCCACTGTTTGTGATCCCAGAATTGAGGGATTGGAAGGAAAGCATCCCATTTCCCTTCTCTGCCCTCTCCCCTGCAATTTCATTTTCATAATTTAAAAAAATTTTCTTACAGAAATAGTCACCCAAGGGAATAACAGTACTTATATAGGAATATCTTTTGCAGTGATATATAGTAGTATTCTATAATAATAATATATAACAGTGATAGAATATTATACAATTGTTGAAAAGAATGTGGTAACTATGTAAATGAACATACGTGTTCAAGGTTTGGAAAAGTAAATTACAAAACAGTACATATATACATTTGTATGTGCATTGTGTCTTGAGGGAGGTAAACAGCTAAACAGCTAAAAGTGGATATGTTTAGAACAGTAGTTCTTAAATTATGGTCTGAGGACACCTATGGGTTCCCAAATCCTTTTGTGGGAGTGTCCATAATTAGGTGGTGATCATATGGGCAAATGTGACTTTCCAAAATAGTACCTAAGGAAATATATCAATATTTGGAAGGTCTACATTCAGTGAATCAATTTTCCACATTTTTCATATAACTAATGCTTGGTGCATGGTTAAAAGATCCATTCAAAATGCAAGACTGGTGGATTTTAATGAAACAGTGTTAAAAGCTCATTGGCATAGTTTCAAATTCCACACTGGAGCCAGCTTAAGGATAGTGCCAAACAATAATATCCACTGTTAACTTGAAAGGTGGTTTAAATACTCCTTTTTCCCAAGTACATATCTATGTGAGGCCAGGTTTATTTAAACCAAAAGAGCATGTTATGAGAGATCAAGTACAGAAGAAGATAAGCCAGACATTAAAAAGATTTCTTACACAATCTCATTTATAAAAATGTGATATATGTTAGCAGTGGGTGTCGTGTTTTTGAATGGCTTTATATGAGAGTTTCTCAATTTTCATTTCTAATAAGGTAACTATTGATACGTATAATTTACATAAATAGGAGCTCTTTGGGACCTTCAGTAATTTTAAGAGTCTAAAGGGGTCCCAACCAAGACCAAAACACTTTAAGATTGCTGCATTAGGATATGAAATTAGGGAAGACTATATAATTATGAGCCATTGAATTTTTAATACAGTTAGAATATTTTATTTTTGTAATTGGGAAAGAAAATAAAGGAATGTGCAAAGACATGTCTTAAAGACAGTGGTCAATTGCTTTTTTTCTTTTTCCTTTTCTGCGTAGGACAGAATGAGAGGAAATGGGCTTCATTGGTACAACCATTATTGTAGGTTAGAGATGGACAAGGATGTCTTCACTCACACTGCTGAGCTGCAGAATGGGCTCCATCCATCGGTGTGGGCGCCTTCAGGTGTAGCACCTGGTCTGCTTGCTCTCTCTGAATCACCAGGGCTCTTTTGAGGCAGTCCTCAGCTCGGTGGGGCTGCAGCATTAACAGGAGATGAGGTTGACAGATGCATACCCCCTGGGGAGGAGCCGAGTGACTGATGGAAGCCTGCTTAGGGAGCCCAGAATCACAGTTCACCTGGGAGCTTGGGGTCCTGCAGGAGTATCTCCGGCCAGCTCAGGCAGCTGAGTTCATAGCTCTTTCTCTGTTAGATCAACACTGATGAAGCTTTTCTCTTTGGTCTTTTTTTTTTAAACAGCATGCAGGTCAGCGTTCTGTCAACACATCCTTTATTCAGAAATCAGGTTATGATCCATTAAGTCAGTCACTGCAATCTTTAATTACATTCCAGTCCTGCGGATGCATACTAGACACTCATTAAATTTGGGGCATTTACTAATAGTATTGTCTAAAATAAATTTACAAGCCATTTATTATGTTTTTAAAGGTTCATTATGAGTTAATGCATATTCATAGTAGAAAATCTGGAAAACTCAGAAAGGTGAAAGTCAAAGTGTTAGTCACTCAGTCATGTCTAACTCTTGTGACTGCATGGACTGTAGCCCACCAGGATCCTGTGTCTATGGGATTCTCCAGGCAAGAGTACTGGAGTGGGTTGCCATTCCTTTCTCCAGGGGATCTTCCCAACCCAGGGATCGAACCCAGGTCTCCTGCATTACAGGCAGGTCCTTTACCATCTGAGCCACCAGAGAAAATTCAGAAAGGCTAATAATAAGAGTCACTTGTGATCTCAGCAGCTTGCGGCCCCCAGCTGACATGGCGCCCTCTCCCAGCATAGTCTGTGTGGGCAGTGCACGCTGATGGTCGGGCACGCATGCTGGAGCCCCACCACCCGGCTGCAGCCCCTGCTCTTAGTGAAGGACCTGCATCTTTCAGGGCTCAGTTTCCTCATAACAGAATCCACACCTACTTCACAAAACAAGGATGAGGATTACCTATTTGTGTACAGCTGAGATTTTCTACTCCAGAGTCACTAGCGATGAACTGGTTAGCTGGTTAAAAGTTACATGATATTTTAAGGCTTTTGATAGATATTGCCAGTGAGTCCTGCTGAGAGGTTTTACAAGCATGCAGCCCTACCAGCAATGCACATAAGTTATATACTTTATTATAACTAGTTTTTAAAATTAAGAGTAACATGCTTGTTGGAAAAAAATTTTTTTAGCAGTACAGAAGGCTGTAAATATCCAGTCCCACTTTGCAGAAGTGAATTCTGCTCACAGACATTTTCTCTTCTAGTCAAAAGCTTGCATGTGTGTATGGATAATGTATAAAGTGAGGTCCTACTCAGCGTACTATTCTGTACCTTGAACTTTTCTGCCTAATGGTGTGCATTGGTCAGTGATCTACTCTTGTACTTAGAGAGCTGCTCTTTTAAGTAACTGCCTGGTTTTTATTGTATGTGTGTGTGTGTTCAGTTGCTAAGTCATGTCTGACTCTTGCGACCCCATGGACTGTTGCCCACCAGGCTCCTCTGTCCATGGGATTTCCCAGGCAAGAATACTGGAGTGGGTTGCCATTTGCTTCTCCAGGAGATCTTCCCAACCCAGGGATCAAACCTGGGTCTCCTTCATTGCAGGCAGATTCTTTACCACTGAGCCACTACAGAAACCCTTTTATTGTATGACTATAATTTTTTCAGTCAAGTTTCTATCATCCGTTACGTTTCAAACTAAATGTTCACCCACCAGACTTTTTCTGCATCTGTCTCCATATTTTGGGGCCCCCTGTTCCTGATTCTGTAGCTTAACTTCAGACCTATGCATCCCTTGTACCATGTGAGGTGGGGTATCTTTCATCTTATGGTTGAGGAATCACAGTAGGAGGAGATAGTGGACTGGCACGGGAGAAGCTCATTGCAGAGTGACCCCAGTGTGACCCCAGTGTGATCACTGGGACTAAACTGTGCTGGCACCAGATTTACTCCCCTGCCCCCACCCTGGGCCCAATTTCCTATCTGGACCTGGGTAAGACCATCTCCTCGTATGTTTGTCTTGTTTTCTACTCATTGCTATATTTCAGAAAAAGTTGCTTTTATGTCTCTTGAAAAAGACAGACATAAAAGAGCTTCATACAAGCACGAGAATTACCCCCAACTTTTGTTTTTGGGCTTCCCTGGTGGCTTTTAGCTTCTTAAATAAAACAGACTATTTTTCTTAAGTATATTTTTTACTCCTAAAAACTTCCTAAAATTTTTCATGATGCTTTGTTTTCAATCAGTTAATTTCCCACCACAGTTCTCTTTCATCTCCTAAGCCTCATATCCTAATGGTAACATTTCTGTTATCATCTAAAAGTCAGGAAGAACTTCCTCCTTAACATCACCTTCCAGGGATATTCAGAGACTTGGTGACCCGAAACCCAGCTGGGAACCACCATCCTGTCTGAGGTGTATACATGCGGCTAGCCCATTGTGAGTTTTGAAACTGTTTTGAGGGTGGTTCAGGATTGTTTGGCCCTATTGTTGGAGATGCTGGGGATGAGTGAGCCACCTGTGTGTACAGCAAGTGGGGTGCAGGGAGCTCTGTTTGTGGGACAGGATCAGGAAGGAAGCAGGAAGCCTGAACAGAGAGAGGAAGGAGTCAGGCCAGCAGTTTAAAGCGTGATGAGTGGCTTGTTCTTGATTGTCTCAGAAGTCTACAACAAGGGGCTACAAATTACAGGGTCTAAGAATTCTGTACTTTTCTAAAATGAGGCTGTCTGAATTTTTCAACTGGGTTTTCAGGAAAGAGCTGTGTTTTCTGAATGCAGCTGTGACTCAGCGCCTGTCCTTTGGGGAACACATCACTAAGGTGACGGGCTTCTGCAGCAGGATGAGGACAGAGGTGAGGGATAGTGGGCTTGCTGAGGGCATGTGCCCCTGCCTCTGCCCACTTTTTTTCCGGAAAGATGAGAAGTTCTTGTTTGTGGGTGATTTAATCATGTCCTAAAATGTAACTGCAGTTTAGTTCTGTGGCCAGGCCTTCTTTCTGCTTCCCACACCCCCGAGCCTCATGCCCTCCTGTTGAGAGCCTGCTCTCTGTCCCTGCCTCCCAGCTGTGGGCTCTGCAGTGAGCACTCAGGAAGGAATCTTCGTTTGTCTCTTCTCCTGTCAGGCAAGAGGTGAGTGCTTTTCTGATGACATGGCGAGAACCATGTGGCCTGTGGCTTTCCTCAGGGGCACCTTGGGGTGGAGCCAGGGGCCTGTGGATCCCAAACCCACTGCCAGGCCACTTCATCATGAGGCGTTCTCTGGGAAGGCATCGGGGTCTCTATAGCTTTCCCTTGGTCACCAGTGTCTGAGTTTCCTCCACCAGGGTCTGCACTGGGTGCTGAGGGACCCAAGGGGGAGATGGGTCTGTGCCTTCTGGGTGTGTCCTCAAGTAGAAGGAAGACCATGTGCACCCACAGCAAAGGTAGAGAGTGAGCATCGCCATGAGACAGGCAGAGATGGTGAGGGAAGGTGAGGAGCACTGGTGACTGAGTCCATCCAAGTCAGAAGAGGAGGGGGAGCTGGTGTTGCACTTTAAAAAATAGATATATTTATTTATTTGTTGCTGCGCTGGGTCTTCAGGCTTCTTGTTGCAGTGGCTTCTCTCATTGTGGAGCATGGGCTCTAGGGCGCTAGGGTTTCCGTAGCTGAGGCTTGCAGGCTCTATAGCACAAGCTCAAAAGTTGTGGCGCATGGGCTTAGTTGCTCCATGGTGTGTGGGATCTTCCTGGATCAGGGATCAAGCCGTCTCTCCTGCATTGGCAGGCAGATTCTTAACCACTGGGCCACCTGGAAAGCCCGGGATGCAGTGGGAAACAATTATCTCCCAATTTAAAAAAATAAAAAAAGGTAAGGAAAAAACTTGGAGAATTAAATAAAATGAATCTGACGCTATTTAAAAAAAAAAACACAGAGCCAGGGGACAATCAGGATGAAGGGACCTCGCTGACCGGTGGAGGAGGAACAGGGAGAATTGTTCCAGGTCAGATTATGGGATGCCGCCTAGGGATTTTCAGTTTACCTGTAGAAAATTCAGGTGAAAATGTTTAAACTACCTCAGCAGGGGAAGAGGTGTCCTGGGTGGGAAGCTAGATTGCTCCTGTATGTACTTAGCTCCTGTCCTCCTGGCTAATCTGGAGGGTTGCTGGTGAACCAGAGGAAGCTGAATCTCATGTCTGAAGGAGGCCCTGAGAAGCCAGGCTGTGGGCGTGCACATGTGCTGTGTTTAAATCCCTGTCAAATTAGTCCAAACCCTCGGCATCTGTTGGCTTGTGTAACAGGCGTGTATAGGGCTCTGCTGTATTCCTAGGTGGGTCAGACTTGGTTTCTAGGCCAGCGTTCCGCCCGATGACAAGGCAGCTTTGTGAGTCACCGGCCGCCACAGTGCAGAAAGGTCCAGGTTATGATCCAACCCCCAGCCTGTGCATTTCCCACATAGGCCTGGGAATGCCTCGGACACTTCAGCACCTAAGGAGAACAACCTGGAGCCGCACTCGGGCCAGCACGGTGTTGAGGGAAGTCAGGGCTTCTGCAGTCACCAGGGCCCACCTCCAGTGGTCCAGGAGAGTGGCACACCTGGGCCGATAGCACATCGCTCTACTACTTTTTCCTTTACAGTTTTGGGTTCGCTAGAGGTAAAGAACCCACCTGCCATTGCAGGAGACATAAGAGATTCGGGTTTGATCTCTGGGTCAGGAAGATCCCCTGGAGGACGGCATGGCAACCCACTCCAGTATTTTTGCCTGGAGAATCCCATGGACAGAGGAGCCTGGTGGGCTGCTGTTCATGGGGTCACAGAGAGTCGGCAAGGCTTAGCAACTTAACAACAACAAAATAGCCCATTAACTTTGAAAGTAGGATGCCTTGGGGCGGAGCGTGCCTGGAGGCCACGCCCCCAGCGTCCTGGAAGTCTCTTCCTGGGAACAGCTTCTTTAGAAGTTCTACCATAGAAGGAATTCTGGAAGGACAGGAATCACGCCAGAAACAACAGGATCTGCCTCTCTATCTGGGTCTTCCTTTTGAGTGTCTTGGCTAACACGCCAGATCAGTGTGAGTGGCTCCGTTTCCGTGGTCTGTTCAGCTGTACCAGAGAGGTCGCTGGTGAATAAGAGTGGTTGATGGTGGGAAGAGTGACCTGGAATTTAGTCTTGTCACCGGATAGCTTCTCTTGTGTAGAAAATATCATTGCCGGGTAATTATAAAGACTAAATCCTTTGACATGCTCTGTGTTTCTTTTAAAAATATATTTATTAATAAATATTAATATTTAATTTATTTTTAATAATTTTTAAAATATTTTTTATTTTTTAAATTATTAAAGTGTGATAACATATTTACAGGAGACTTGGAAAATACAGACCAAGGTTACATATCGTTCCACTATCAGTTCAGTTCAGTCGCTCAGTCGTGTCCAACTCTTTGCAACCCCAGAACCGCAGCACCCAGGCCTCCCTGTCCATCACCAACTCCTGGAGTCCAGCCAAACCCATGTCCATTGAGTCGGTGATGCCATCCAACAATCTCGTCTTCTGTCATCCCCTTCTCCTGCCCTCAATCTTTCCCAGCATCAGGGTCTTTTCAAATGAGTCAGTTCTTTGCATTAAGTGGCCAAAGTATTGGAGTTTCAGCTTCAGTATTAGTCCTTCCAATGAACACCCAGGACTGATTTCCTTTAGGATGGACTGGTTGGATCTCCTTGCAGTCCAAGGGACTCTCAAGAGTCTTCTCCAGCACCACAGTTCAAAAGCATCAGTTCTTCTGCGCTAAGCTTTCTTTATAGTCGAACTCTCACATCCATACAAGACTACTGGAAAAACCATAGCCTTGACTAGACGGATCTTTGTTGACAAAGTAATGTCTCTGCTTATTAATATGCGGTCTAGGTTGGTCAGAAGCTTCCTTCCAAGGAGTAAGCGTCTTTTAATTTCATGGCTGCAAGCACCATCTGCAGTGATTTTGGAGCCCAGAAAAATAAAGTCAGCCACTGTTTCCCCATCTATTTGCCATGAAGTGATGGGACCAGATGCCATGATCTTAGTTTTCTGAATGTGAGCTTTAAGCCAACTTTTTCAGTCTCCTCTTTCACTTTCATCACACACCACTATATATTACAATTATTTTTTTAAGTAGATAAATTAAGCTTTTTAGTTGGGGTTTTAATATCAAACTCTCAAAAATTAATGGAATAAATATACAGAGAAGCAGAGGGATATAGTAGACCAGAAAAAACACTGTGAACCAATTCAACATAATTAAGATTTATACAATTTTCACACAACAGTAGGATACAAATTCTATTCAAGTTCTCATACAGTGTAAACTAGGAGACACTGAAACATATCCGGGGACATAAAAACAAGGTGCAAAGATTTCATGGTCTAAAGGTATTGAAATCATACAGTCTGTTCTCATATCACTGTGGAATTATGTTAGACATCTGTATCAAAAGATATGTGAAAATAACCCACATATTTCCAAGTGCACTGTGACATTTACCAAGAGAGATCTTCAACTTAGCCATTGAAAGCCTCAATAAAGTTAGACTGAAAAAAACACATATTCCTTGTGTTATACATATTTATATATAAATATGTTACACACATACATATACATATGTTACACATATTTCCCTTGCATCTTGAGTGCTTTAGTGTAGTGCTTGGTACGTGGGAGACATTTGATTGCTGTTTATTAAAATAGTTGATAGTTCATTTAATCCTCCCAATAGATTAAGAGAAATTATTTCATTTTGTCATCAAGGCATAGAGATGATAAATAACTTGCTTGAGAGCCCAGAAGCAGAAGGGCCCAGGGCAGGTCTCCTGGCATCTGTTTAGAGTTTCCCATCTTGAGAGTCCCTGAGGTTGACTGCTCAGCAGCTTGCTCGGCGTCCCCATTCCCAGTGGCCCTGGACCTGGGCCGGAGTCAGAGTCTGCAGGCTTCACAAGAGTGGTTCTCACGCACTGGAGAGAGTAGTAGATGTGCTGGTCTGCGCTGCATTTCTAGATGAATTAACCCTTCTCTCTCTGGGATTGATGCATTTTCCTGTCCTGACTATTCTCTTTTCCCTGGGATGGGCCCCTGGGGGAGGGAGGAACTTGAAGATAAATGTGTGACTTTGAAATGTTCTTTGTTCTGTTATCACTTGGGGAAATAGTTCCCAGGGGAATCTGTAGAGGCCCAGGTTTTACTAAGGCTTATTCGGTGGTTCTCTCTGGGGAGTGACCCCACAGCCATCTTAGGAGGAGATGTCCTCTTCTCCAAAGGAGAGGGAGTCTGACTCCTTGTGAGTCTGGAGACCCAGCTGATTGGAGGTGGGTGCTCCAGGGGGCAGCGTATGACACTAACTGCTGAGCTGCTGGTTCTGTTACAGAGACTGTTGCCCCAGGAAGGAGAGAGCACGTGGGGGTCTTCTCTGAATCTGATCGTAGCAGGAAGAGATGACACCCTTGCATCTTGGTGTCCAAAGTGAAGCTGGCTGGGGCTTTCAAAATGTGCAAGGCTGTTGCTCTGCAGGGCGGGCCAGATCACCAGGCGATGTTCTGCAGGCCAGGCTCGCTGCCCCACACATGTGGTTGTTCCCTGACATGTTGGGTAACGTCTGAGGTGTGGGCATTGCATAATTAAGGTTTTCTCAAAACTGAAGAGCCAGAGCATTCAAGTGATGCTCTGAGTCACTGGCCATGTGGAAAGAACATGCCGGCACGGGCAGATTGCTGACTGAGAGCACCGCTAAGATTTCACTCTGTTGCTGACTTCTCGCTTTTACCTCCCTGCCCCTTCCCTCAAGGTTGGCCTCCGACAGCTGGACATGTCCTTGCTCTGCCAGTTGTACAGCCTCTATGAGTCCATCCAGGAATACAAGGGAGCCTGCCAGGCAGCGGCCAGCCCAGACAGCACTTACGCTCTGGAGAACGGCTTCTTCGATGAAGAGGACGAATATTTCCAGGAGCAGAACTCCCTCCAGGATGGGAAGGAGCGAGGCCCCCCAAGGGACCTGACGCTGCCCGTCTCCCCACTCTCCAGCGGCGACTGGATCCTGGAGTCCATCTAAAGGATGCAGGAGGCAGGCCACTGTCAGCACGGGCTTCTCTTCTGTGGGCCGTCCTCGAGCCTGTGGGACCAGCACTGCCAGCTTAATTTGCAGGCGGGGACATGTGCCTGGGCGTGGGGGCCGTGGTCTGTTTGGAGGGCCACTTTCTGCTGAGTGATCTGGAGGTGCTCAGCAGTCTCCTCACACCCCGGTCCTGAGACCCTGTGGCCAAGGGGTTATACTGAGAGAATAATGAGAGAATCCCTGGAGAAGACCTCTTGTATTCTGGGCAAGATGAAACAGCTTGTATATAGCTAGTTACTTTTCTGCTGGTGGGGTTTGCTTCCAGTTTGCAGTGTGTGAGAGCTCACATTTCACTACTGCCCTTCCTCAGGACCTTCTGCTGCCTTTCTTGCTGTTTCATGAGCTTCAGAGCCACTTGGTTGAGCTTTATTTATTTGTAAGCTGCATTACTAATTGTCCAGGGGACTCAGTAAAAAAAGTGTACTGAGAAAGTAAACCTTTCAGGCCACACCAATCAAGAGACTTGCATTCTCTGAACCTGTCCAGATATTTTGTGTCCTTCTGTGTGCATCAGAGATGGGTGGAAGACAGTGCAGAGTTACCTCGAGCTGGGAAACAAAACGGGCAAGCGATGTGTATCATTCACTGTAAGGTGGTGAACGGTTTTGGTTTTAAAGATTCTGGGTATCAGCTGTAGTATGTTAGAAAGCAAACTCTTCCACTCAATACGGTGATCACCTGAAGCCTTACTATATTTATTAAAATCTTTTATGAACACTTTACACTTTGTAGGTTAAAAGTAAAGATAAAAGGCTAAACTATCTGTGGTTGTATATTATTTTGGTCTGACTTTCATAACTCGAACGCATTGAATCCAGTGACTGAAAGAAAACTGCAGTTTGCTCACTTACCATTAAGAATTTTGAAAGAAGCTCTGTTCCTCTGTTGGCCCATCCTTAATGTTGATTTATCAGTAGACTGCAACATACTTAGGGCTCAGTGCTGTTCAGTCATTGCATACTCTGGACCCCTTGCTCCTCTTCTCTTTGGTGCAATAATTGCTTTATTAGCACCTTTTTTGGGTCAGAGTGAGGAAGGAAAACTCACCATTGTTAATCAGCCTGTTAACAGCCTGTTATGAACACAACTCTGTGTCGGGAGCTGGGGTGAGGGGCAGAGGAGGAAGAGTTCTCCTGTTCATTTTCTATGTTGCGAATGGTCACTGAAATGAGGGGTGGCAGTAAATTGCCTTTAGCATGTGGCCTGACTGGTGGGGAAAATTGAAAGTGGTAAAACCCGGTGAAGGAGAAGGGGGTGACAGAGGATGAGATGGTTGGATGGCATCACTGATTCAGTGGTCACAGTTTGAACAAACCCTGGGAGATGATGAAGAACAGGGAAGCCTGGTGTGCTGCAGTCCATGGGGTTGCAAAGAGTTGGACACAACTTAGTGACTGAACAACAGCAACAAAACCAGGTGACGACTGGTTGTCTGCTGGGACCTCTTTCTTTGAGGCTGGCCCCTTCTTCACATGAGTTGAACCCAAGACCAGCTGACCTCAACCTTGACCACACTAAAATGCTTGGGGGAACTTTTAGAACAATATTGTTTGTTGTCGTCGTTTAGTTGCTGAGTCCTGTCCGACTCTTTTGTGACCCCATGGACTGTAGCCTACAAGGCTCCTCTGTCCATAGCATTTCCCAGGCAAAAATACTGGAGCGGGTTGCCATTTCCTTCTCCAGGGGATCTCCCCAACTCAGAGATAGAACCCGTGTCTCCTGCATTGATAGGCAGATTATTTACCACTGAGCTACCAGGGAAGCCCAGGACAGTATTGGGCCTGGATTAAGACTCCCCCTTGCCCTTGTCCCCTCTCCAGCATCATTTTTGATTTAATTAGTAAGGAGTGAGGCCTGAGCATCCCTGTGGTTCTAAAAGTCACCCAGGTGATTCTCATGTAGATCTAGTTACAGTCTAGAGTTCAAAGTGTCCAGGTAGCAGGCATCACCAGCAATGTGGTACGGAATCTCACCCCACCCGGCCTTCTGCCCCAGGTCCTGCATGCACCTTGACAAGATTCCTCCTGTGTAGATGATTCTTCTGCACAGAGTTCCAGAAGAATGCTGCTTTAAGTTAGCCCAGCACCAACAGAGCTGCTTGGAGAGGGCTGTGGTGCCCCCCTACAGCACTAAAGAATTGCCTGGCCTGCCCCAAACCCTGGTCACTGTCCTCTCAGAGGGCCAGGCTTGCAGGGCTGGGAGCCCTCTGATTCAGAGTGCAGGCATTCCCTTGTCTGCTGCCTCTGGCTCCTTCTAGACCTGCGGTGACTCATGGTGCCTGTGAGTCTCTGAAGGCAGGAAGTATGTCAGAGTGTAAGGTGGGATGAATCAAGGTGAGCAAGGGACCCTTCCCTTCCTGTTGGGCTGAGATGTTCCTTGCTCCTGTAGTGAAGTAGTGTATACACGTAAACCACTGTGGTGGCTAATGCTCCGCTTGAAATATATTAATATATAAACCACCCCAAACTGTCTCTTACTCCACAGGTAGTATACTGCTGTAAGTATTGCTTAGCAAGGAGTATTAAAATTCCCCAGATCGTAAAATGTTTTCTAATAGACCCTTCTACAAAGGTGCCTTAGATGATTAGAAAATAAATTCCATCGGTGTCCTTTTTTGCTACCTGGCATAAATCATTACCTGTAAGTTCAGAGTGGGTCTGTCTTGGTACTCAGTGACCAGCAGAGAAATGGAGGTGATACAGCCATTCAGTGTTACCTGATGAAAGCTGAAGAAATTGTGAATTAATTTGAAGGCAACATCCATAGTAGTTAAACACCTTCAGCTTTCTAGGCATAAGTGCAATGAACTCAGAATTGTTGCTACTTTAAGTCCTGGAATTCACAGATGATACCATTCTTGTTATGTGCCCAGTGGAATTCACAGTTAACCAACCTGGCTCCTTGCTTTCATTTCTCTGTAACCTAGGGTGATGTCATTCATTCACCCAACATTTGTCTAGCGTTTTTCTGGATCACATTGATCCAGGCGGCAAGAACAGGTGAATAACGAAGAACGTCTGGCAGATGTTGCACTTCCACAAATAGCCTCGTACATGACAGTAAGTTTTATGACGGGGCAAGTACCGTGGACCGCTGAGTCCTAGAAGACTCAGCCACTACTTGAGGATGTTGGTGAAGATAACATCTAAGCTGGCTTTGGAGAATGAGTGAGTTCTTCAAGAGGCAAAGAGTAAGAAGGAATGGTGTAAACAAATTCTCCAAAATCATTTATGTGCAGTACTGTGTGTGTTCATAAAACATTTTCATTTCTATAAATGGATTCAGCCACTTACTTAAGACCATGGCTAAATAACAGCAGAGCTGCAGTTCTCAGATGCAGTTTGTGCTTTGTGTTTAAGGCACAAGCAGGCGCAGGTATAACGTGAAACCTAAGGAGACTGTCTGGTCTAGCCCCTTCACTTTCATCACAGAGCTTTAGTATTTAATGATTTGTTGTGTAGTGCATTCTGCAGGATCTTGGTCTAACGTCTACACGCACAGGCCGTATTTCTTTCAGAGTCTGTGGTAATACGTATATGCCAAGTGTATGTGACTGAAAGCAACCAGCATCACTTCACTGTAGGCAAGTTGGCAATTGAGTCCCATCTTTTTTTTTTGCAAATTAGAATTCTTCATACGTGTGTGTGTGTGTTATAAAACAAGGACAAATGCTACTTCAGTGTTTGTAACCTTGTGTGTATGTGTGTGTGCTCAGTCATATCCGACTCTTTGCGGCCCCCTGGACTGTAGCCTGTCAGGCTCTTCTGTCTGGAATTTTTCAGGCAAGAATACTGGAGTGGGGTGCTGTTTCTTCCTCCAGGGGATCTTCCCGACTCAGGGAATCTGCGTCTCTCGAGTCTCCTGCATTGGCAGGCAGATTCTTTACCACTGAGCCACCTGGGAAGCCCATATGTGTATAAAATATACTAAAATATATTTTATTTATAGAATTTTACTAAAATACTATATACTAAAACACCCAGGTGATTCTGCCATGTTATTTGCTCTCAAGAAAGGGGCAAAGTGAAGAATCCCAGTGCAACTTGGTGGGCCCAAATATGGACCTTCCCACAGTCTATGTCGTGCTTGCCCCCACTCCCAGACCACTATCCCTTTTGGTGTTCCAACTCCCAGTTCCTGCAGCAGGAAACCCCAGTGGTCTGGCGTGGGCACTGGGGGAGTCGAAGGTACCGGAAGGGCTGACTGGGTGAAGGAGGACACGTGACCTTTAAAACAACGCTGCATTGTGGGGAGTGGGCCATGTGACTCGGGCAGCTGCCAGGGCCCTGTCTTCTTTGGTACAAATGCATGTGGGACGGCCACTCCTCCAGCAGAGAGTATTCCAACAGAGTACTTCTCAATGTTGTTTTTGGTACAAAATAAATGCAAAGGAGATGGCGGGGTAGGGAGTGGCGCAGGCTGGGCCAGCACATTCTGCAGACCTCAGATCATGGCAGCGCTCTCGGGGGCTCAGTTGAGGGGGGTGGAGGTGCTGCTGCTCCAGAGGATTTGCAGGCCCAGCAAGTAAAAGCCCAAGCCTGTCCCACCTTGTCCTCATGGACTGTACTTTCAGTTCACAGACATGTATCCGAGCCTGTTATATATGGAGGTAGCAGAACTCATGTTGGAAGATAGCATCTGGAGGTTACGCCTGAAGAACAGCTGACACCTGCTGCGTCGATGTCACGGGTGAAAATGCTTTGGGGCCGTGTGGGCCTGCCGAGCACCTAGTGGGGGCTTTGGAGAGGGTGTCAACAGCCTGCCTGATGCCTTTGTTCTAATCAATTGTGATGAGGATGCCTGATTTTCCACCCCACTTCTCTGGCCTCCAGTTAACTGAAAAACAGGCCCCTGGATACCCAGCTTCCAGCCTGATTCTCTTGACTCCTTGAAGAACTTGCACAAGCCAGTTGAGTATCTATGGAATGCTGAGCAAAAACCCTTATTAAATACATGACTAAAGCAAAATTAGCAAAATAAAAGCAGAAAGCAGTCATAGGTAAGGAAGAGTTATGACCCTAGAGAGGCAGGTGCCTGTACGAGGAGAGGGCAAGGAGACAAGAGAATTACACACTGCCAGCCTCAGGCAGAAGCTCAGAGACCCCTCTCCCTGCTCTCCATTCCATCTCCAAGAAGGAAGCACTAATGAAAGCCAATGACCATTGAGGTCCCAGGAACACAGAAACCGCTGATAATGGGAAGGCCGATTTTGGTGGGAGGAGTACTTGTGTGAGACATACACATGGTTGTACAGGCTCTTAAAGCCTGTTGTACACAGTGAAGTAAGTCAGAAAAATATTGTATATTAACACATATATATGGAATCTAGAAAAATGGTGCTGATGAACCTATTTGCACGGCAGAAATAGAGGCACAGACATAGAGAACAGATTTGTGGATGCAAAGAGGAAAGGAGAGAGTGGGACAAATGGAAAGAGTAGTACTGAAACATATATATTACCACATGAAAAACAGATAGCTAGTGGGAAG
Source organism: Bubalus kerabau (assembly GCF_029407905.1). Taxonomy (NCBI): domain Eukaryota; kingdom Metazoa; phylum Chordata; class Mammalia; order Artiodactyla; family Bovidae; genus Bubalus; species Bubalus kerabau. The sequence continues at coordinate 127,059,249 of NC_073624.1, read as the reverse complement.
CTGCTGTATAACAGGGAGATCATACTCTGACAATGAAAAGGGGTGGGATAGTGTTGGGGAGTGGAAGGGAGGTTCAAGACTGAGGGGATGTATGTATGCTTATGGCTGGTTCACAGTGTTGTATGGCAGAAAGCAACACAACATTGTAAAGCAATTATGCTCCAATTTAAAATAAAGAGAGAAAGAAATAGACACGGTTAAAGCACAGTCACCGTATGACCTGAGAGCACTTCCCTGTCTTACAAGGGCACAGAATCAGAGAAGAAGAGTTAGGACTTAGCTCCGCTGTGTTTCAGGATTTAGGGGAGAGAGCAGCTTACCTTTCATTCTGTCTGTCCTGTCCTCAGGGTGATAAGATGCCAGGGTGGGCTCAGGGAGAAAGGGCAAAAGAGGAGACCACTTAAGATGGCCTCTAGAACATCATCTGTGTTAGAGACAAGTGAAGTCAAGTGAAGTCGCTCAGTCGTGTCTGACTCTTTGCGACCCCATGGACAGTAGCCTACCAGGCTCCGCCATCCATGGGATTTTCCAGGCAAGAATACTGGAGTGGGCTGCCATTTCCTTCTCCAGGAGATCTTCCCAGCCCAGGAATTGAACCCGGGTCTCCTGCATTGCAGACAGACGCTTTACCGTCTGAGCCACCAGGGAGGCCCTTAGACAAGAGCACTCTGAAATTCCCAAGTCCAGCACAATGGTAGGAAAACCATAGGGATCTGAGGTTGGAGGGCAGGCTGGGAAGAGCACTCATTCATCTGATGTGTCATGTGCAGGGATGCCCCAGGAATCTAGATGGAAGTGAGTTTGCAGAATGAGGAGGGTACTCGCTCACCAGACTCCACTTGCAGCTACTGTGTGTCCCTAGTGTGCCCACTGAGCGCTTGTACTCTGGGCTGATCCCCCTCTGCCTTCCTGGCAGAAATACTGAGTTGGCCAAAAGGTTCGTTATCAGTTCCCCCCACAGGCTGTTGTGGGGGAAACCGAAGGAACTTTCTGGCCAATCCAGTACTAGCAAAGATGTATTCAACTCATTTTCCCCTGGGGTCATACACCATGTGACTTTTCTCAACAAGCTAGTATCAAGACACATCCTGAATGACCATGTCATTGAGCAGTAATTTACACCAGCTCAAGCACCCAAGCTGAAGCACTTTCAGTGTGCTGGGACCTTGAGTTGGAAGAAGCCCAGTAGAAGACGTGCAAGTTGAACTTCTCTACCCCAACTGTGGAAGGAGGAGAGGGAACATGCCCCCAAGGCAGAAGGCACACTCTAGTGCTGACACACGCCTGGTCACACACATTGATCATTTTCAATGGATTGATATGATTTATGTATCACCTTCATTGAAAGAACTTTTCTTAAGGTCTTCCCTGGTGGCTCAGTGGTACAGAATCCACCTTTTGATGCAGGAGACACAAGTTCGATCCCTGATCTAGGAAGATCCCACATGCCACAGAGCAACTAAGCCCGTGCACCACAACTATTGAGCCTATGCTCTAGAACCTGGGAGCCACAACTACTGAAGCCCAGCATGAAGCCCATGCTGAGCCAGTGCTCAGCAACAAGAGAAGCCCATGCACCTACCGCCACAAAGAGTAGCCCCTGCTTGCTGCAACTAGAGGAAAGCCCTTGTGCAATGAAGACCCGGTGCAACCAAAAATGTGTGCATGCTAAGTTGCTTCAGTCGTGTCCAAGTCTTTGTGACCCTGTGGATTGTAGCCCACCGGGCTCCTCTGTCCATGGGCTTCTCCAGACAAGAATACTGGAGTGCACGCAAGAATACTGGAGTGGGTTGCCATTTCCTACTCCAGGGGATCTTGACCCAGGGATCAAACCCACGTCTCTTGTGTCTCCTGATGGGCAGGTGGATTCTTTACCACTGGCACCATCTGGGAAGCCCAACCAAAAATAAAATAAGTAAAATTATATTAAAAAAAAAACTCTTTAAGACTGCTTTATAAAAATTCACACAACACAATGCAGGCAATTTTTTTGAAAAGTGGGTTTAGAAATCAGCACAAGGGCACGGAAGAGAAGATGAAGCCAGGGGTAGAATCAGCACAATAAGTATCCACTGTAAGACAGACACAGTGTTCTATTCGCCTGCAGCATGTAAATGCAGGATTTTCTGACCTTGAATTCAAATTGAGGCCATGGATCGATGGTGAACGCGCAACTCCAGAGCAGGTGTTTGCCTGGGTATTTCCTGCCAAATGTGCTCGAGCAAGGTGACTTCTGGAAAATACAGGGAGTTAGAAGACATTCTCTACATGTCATGAGAGAACATCAGAGCTGCATGGAGTCCACTCCCAGCCAATGCAGAAAGTCCCTTGTAATGCCCCAAAGACATGGGTTTGATCCCTGTGTCTGGAAGATCCTCTGGAGGAGGGCATGGCAACCCACTCCAGTATTCTTTTTTTTTTTCTTTATTATTTTTAATTGAAGGATAATTACTTTACAGAATTTTGTTGTTTTGGACAGAGGAGCCTGGCAGTCCATAGGGTAGCAAAGAGTTGGACATGACTGAAATGATTTAGCACATACATGTCTGAGTGTGTGTGTGGGGCTGTTATTAGCCAGATAATTTTGTGGCAGGCTGAAAAATGACCCCCCCTCAAAGATATCTGGGCTAAAGATGTAGTCTCTGGAACTTATAAATGTTACCTTATTTGGAAAAAAAGTTCTTTACAGATGTGCTTAAAGATCTTGAGATGACCAGATCATTCTACATGACCTGAGTGAGTCCTCAGAAGACAGAGGCAGAGGGATGACTTCCCTGGTGGTGCAGTGGATGGGAGTCTGCCTGCCAATGCAGGAGACACAGGTTTGATCCCTGGTCCGGGAAGATTCCACATCCTGCCGGGCAACTAAGCCCGTGTGCCACAACTACTGAGCCCGCGGTCTAGAGTCCAAGAGCCACAACTACTGAGCCCCTGCGCCTAGAGCCTGTGCTTCACAGCAAGAGCAGCCACCGCGATGAGAAGCCCATACACGGCAATGAAGAGTAGCCCCTGTACCACAGTGAAGACCCTACACAACCAAAAGTAAATAAAATCAAAAAACGATCCTATTTAAAAAGAGAGAGGTAGTGGGGAATTTGACTCATGGAGGAGGAGGTGATGTGAAGATGGAGGATGGACTGTAGTGACATGCCCACAGGCCAAGACCTGGCAGAGCCAGCAAAAGCTGGAAGTGGGGGCGGGGTGTATTCTCCCTTAGAGCCTCTCAGGGGAGGTGGGTGGCTGTCCACCCTTGATTTGGCCCAGTGAGACTGACTCTGATTGAGCGTGGGCTCGGTAGTTGTGAGGTTCCTGCTTTTGCAGTGTGTTTCCTCTACTGGCTTGTCAGCCAGAGAACATTTTAATTTCATCTTGGGTTACTAACTTTCTCTTCAGAATGAGTCACCAACTTTGTATTGTAAATAAGGTTATGGCTCGGTTCAGTTCAGTTACTCAATCGTGTCCGACTCTTTGTGACCCCATGAACCACAGCACATCAGGCCTCCCTGCCCATCACCAACTGCCGGAGTCCACCCAAACTCATGTCCATTGAGTTGGTGATACCATCCAACCATCTCATCCTCTGTCCTCCCCTTCTCCTCCTGCCCTCAATCTTTCCCAGCATCAGGGTCTTTTCCAATCAGTCAGCTCTTCGCATCAGGTGGCCAAAGTATTGGAGTTTTAGCTTCAACATCAGTCCTTCCAATGAACACCCAGGACTGATTTCCTTTAGGAAGGACTGGTTGGATCTCCTTGCAGTCCAAGGGACTCTCAAGAGTCTTCTCCAACACCACAGTTCAAAAGCATCAATTCTTCAGTGCTCAGCTTTTTTTATAGTCCAACTCTCACATCCACACAGGACTACTGTGAAAACCATAGCCTTGACTAGATGGACCTTTGTTGACAAAGCAATGTCTCTGCTTTTTAATATGCTGTCTAGGTTGGTCATAACTTTCCTTCCAAGGAGTAAGCTTCTTTTAATTTCATGGCTGCAGTCACCATCTGCAGTGATTTTGGAGCCCCCCAAAAATAAAGTCTGCCACTGTTTCCCCATCTATTTGCCATGAAGTAATGGGACTGGATGCCATGATCTTAGTTTTCTGAATGTTGAGCTTTAAGCCAACTTTTTCACTCTCTCACTTTCATCAAGAGGCTCTTTAGTTCTTCTTTACTTTCTGCCTTAAGAGTGGTGTCATCTGCATATCTGAAGTTATTGGTATTTCTCCCAGCAATCTTGATTCCAGCTTGTACTTCTTCCAGCCCAGTGTTTCTCATGATGTACTCTGCATATAAGTTAAATAAGCAGGGTGACAATATACAGCCTTGACGTACTCCTTTTCCTATTTGGAACCAGTCTGTTGTTCCATGTCCAGTTCTAACCTGCATACAGGTTTCCAAAGAGGCAGGTCAGGTGATCTGCTATTCCCATCTCTTTCAGAAGTTTCCACAGTTTGCTGTGATCCACACAGTCAAAGGCTTTGGCATAGTCAATAAAAGAGAAATAGATGTTTTTTCTGGAACTCTCTTGCTTTTTCGATGATCCAGCAGACGTTGGCAATTTATCTCTGGTTCCTCTGCCTTTTCTAAAACCAGCTTGAACATATGGAAGTTCACGGTTCACATATTGCTGAAGACCTGGCTTGGAGAATTTTGAAACATTACTAGCATGTGAGATGAGTGCAATTGTGCGGTAGTTTGAGCATTCTTTGGCATTGCCTTTCTTTGGGGTTGGAATGAAAACGGACCTTTACCAGTCCTGTGGCCATTGCTGAGTTTTCCAAATTTGCTGGCATATTGAGTGCAGCACTTTCACAGCATCATCTTTAAGGTTAGGGTTAGATGTGTTCGGTATCAGAAAGTAATGACCCAACTCTTAAGGATCACAGCAATTCTGAGGAATGGATACAATAAAATGCTCATCTTCTTCTACAGCTTCTTCCTTGTAGCCAGAGGACTATTTAATCTGGTCCTAGGCATTTGAGTTCCTTATTTAAAACTCTCTTTTCTCTGTCCCTAACTGTATTTGAAGTACATTACCTTTTTTCTTAGCAAAGAATGACCTGGTTAACCACCCTAGTCCCCACCATTAGATGAGGGGTGGAGACTAATATAGATCCAGGGACCCACCATTAGACTAAAAGTAGAAACTAATATATATACCCAGGAATCCTTCATTAGACTATGTAGCAGAGACCAAGACAGACCCAAGGATCCCCCAGGGATCCTCCACTAGACTACAAGTGGAGGCCAAGAGAGACCCAGGGATCTTCTATTAAACTCTAAGTAGAGACTTAGGTTTTAGTCCCAATTGTATCATATGCTTGTGTGACCATGAGCATATCCCTGAACCATTCTAAGCTTCAATTTCTTCCTGTAAGACTGATTTCTAAAGTACCTTCCACTTTTCGATTGATGTTTGCCTTGTCTTGTTGTAAACAGCTAAAAACATGCTTTCTTTGGCTCTCATGGACACTATGATGTTTTCTTCCTAATTTAGTTCAAAGGGCTTCAAACACTTTGATAGAAAATCTTTTAACAGAAGACCACTTGTCTATTTTCTTTGTGCCTTATCATCTACATTTTGCTCTCATAAACTGAGTATTTTTTTCTTCTGTGGTACTTGGTGTGTTGAAAACTCGTCATCAACAGGTTGGGTAGACACTGTGACCATAACTGATCCACGATTGTGATTATAAGGTAATTTTCTAGAATGGCTTGGGGGGTGCATATGCTTTTTCAATAAAATTGTGGATATCTGAAAGTAATTTAATTTTATACTTTCAAGAGAATGTTCACATAAATACCTTTTTTGTTGTTGTCAGACCATGTTTCAGTGACTGGGAGAGAGGAATGGCTTGGAAAACAAACATCATTCTAAAGCACCAAGCACCACCCCTACCTCATCTTCCCAGTATAATTCTAAGTTCTGCCGTCTCAGGAATCATAGGGCAAAATTTAACAACTGTAAAATCTAGGTGGTGAACAGATGTTTTCACTGTACAATTCTTTCAACGTTTTTGTGAAAAAAAGCATAAAGAGAAGATGAATGAATTCCTGGGCTGGGCAGTGGGGCCTAGCCTGGGCACGGGAGATCACTCTCAACATGACCTGGAAGGCAGCCTCTCTGCCTTCTTCCTGGAGACTTGCCATTTCTTTTCTCACTTTGAGTGATGTGATAAATACACTGAACGGAGTCTAAGATCATAGCTGATGAGATGGATTTCCTTGGCAGTCCCTCCCACCCACCCATTCTGCTGCACTTAGCTACCTACTGCTCATGGACACCTCACCGGCACCCAGGAAAGGGGTTTTGAACACTTGTCTTTAAAACTTAACAAATACCTTTATGGTGATCAAGACAGACTGGGAAGTAGACAATATAAATTTATAAATAGATGATGTAGTTTATTTATCTTAGCCAAAGATTTGAAAAGCTATGATCAGTGTATTTTTTAAGTCATTTTCCCCTCATACTTGTTTTTTAAATGATTTTTTCCCCTTTGATTGTGTCTTTGAACCATGTTTTCTCCTCCTCTCCTTAAACTGACAGGCTCCATCTGGTGGTCAACAGTCCTCTCCATTCTATGAGTACTCTGTGATGTTATTCCAGTGGGTTTTGTCCTGTTTTTTTTTACTTTGCTGAGCTGTGTGTGCTAAGTCGCTTTAGTTGTGTCTGACTCTTTGTGACCCTATGGACTGTAGCCCGCTGTCAGGTTCCTCTGTCCATGGAATTCTCCAGGCACGAATACTGGAGTGGGTTGCCATACCCTTCTTTAGATTTTCCCGACCCAGTGATCAAACCTGTCTCCTGCATTGGCAGGCAGGTTCTTTACCCCTAGCGCCACCTGGGAAGCCCGTTTTTTTACTTTGGATTCTTCAGCTTTCTGTACTGGTTTCATCATCCTTGGGATAATTTACAACTCACGAGGCCCTTCATAATCCGAACCGTACACATCCTCCATGTATCACTTGTGGAACTCCCACAGCTCACACTCTACCCAGTTGGACCATTTGCTTTCAGCCCCAGCCTGTGCCCCTTGGTGCTCTGCCCTCCACGAGTTTGTGTGCATTGTCCTCTCTTCCAGGCTACTGGAAAGCTCTGTCCCTTCCCCTTCCCTTGGAAGACGTTTTTGACTTCTGACTGGAACAGGTGTTCCCACCCTGCCCTTCCCGAATAGCCTATACTCACCGCTTGATAAAAAGACAGTTACCTACAGTTACCTCCTCCTATTTCTAAATCCATCACTACTCAGTGTCTAGCGGGCCAGGTGCCACGTCTCTTTTACTGCTGCATTCATACTGTCTGACCCTAATAGACTAGGTGCTCAGTATGTGTGGAATGAATAAGTGAAAGAACAAATGAGTGAAGCAGGCAGAGAGAAAAGGAGAGAGGCGGTGTTTATTTATTTAGTAACAGCTCTACTGAGATATAATTCACTCTTGTTAGATGTACAATTCAGTTGTTTTTAGTTATTTATTTCTGAATCAGCTGATTTTAAGAGTAAGTTACAGGGGAAGATTCTGAATTAAAAATTCACAAAAGCTCAGTTTACTGTGACTTTATTGAGAAAAAAGTATTTCTCTTGTAAGAATACAAAGTATTATTTTAACCATTAACATTTAAATTAAAAAGATATAAATATGTCAAAGCCATGAACAAAGATCTTTTCTTCTGTGTGACTCATGAACTCATGTTCCTTCAGTTCCAGCGCTTACCTGAACCGTCCATAATGTATAATCTTCACTCGTTGCATACATTAGTTCCCACAGCAACATTCCTTGTGTTTGTGTGAGTGTTTCCGTACGTGGTTTAGTTGTTTCGACATGGGTTAGCAGTTCCCAATGCCATAACCGTCGCTTTCTTTTTCAGGAAGTATATCCAAAGCTTTGCTTCGTTTTACACAACAATAATGAGAAGATTGGTTTGTATTTTTACGTCTTCTATTTTACAGATGCAACCAGTCATGCCACAGACAGTAAAAAACGAAACTGTGGATAATAAAAACAGTATTTAGAGTGGCACATTCCGCAAAAAATCAAATCAACAAATACTTATTAGGGCAGGCTCTGTACTACAGGAAGACACTGTTACCTCAGGCCTGGTCTGTCCGGGCACCAAACCAGGTTGAGGGAGGTAGACATAAACACACGGCACTTTAATGTAAAGTGTAAACAAGCATAAAACATGAGATAACCTAAAAAGGAAAATGGCTTTCAAACGGCTGCTAAAGACAGGGGACCTTCTCCTCACAGAAATTATACTGGATAGCTCAAAAGGCAGAAGCACAAAAAAAAGTGGGGGCAAGGCCTTCAGCACTGGGACAGTCTCAGGAGCTCTGGGAATGTGACTGAGCGGGGCCCCAGGAGCTCACTGGAAGGAGCAGGCGTGACAGACTCAAAGTCTTGGAAAGTCTTCATTCCACAGAGAGGCAGAGGTGACTGAATCTGGTTAGTGGAGAGGAGTGTGAACTATCTGGCGATGAGGAAAGGGTAGTGGAGAATGTGGGTAGAAACCTGCCCACAGAGGAGAAATGAGCACTAACGCTCACAGAAAACTGAAAGGGGGTGCTCAGGAAGGGACCGAAACTCTGGCCAACAGTAAGAAGGGGTGGAGAATCCAAAGAGGTGCCAGAAGTGGTGCTCTGTGAAGATGGACTGAAGGTCAGTGAGGAGGTTGTTACAAACTTTGAAACAGGAGATGATGAGGGTTGAGCTGGGGGCTGAGTGACAAGATGAAAAGCTCACAGGGGACTTCCCTGGTGGCGCAGTGGATAAGAATCTCTCTACCAACGCAGAGGACACAGGTTCGATCCCTAGTCCAGGAAGATTCCACAGGCTACGGGGCAACTAAGCCCGTGTGCCACTACTTCCGAGCCCAAGTGCTACAACTACTGAAGCCCATGCACCTAGATAGAGCCTGTGCTCAACAAGAGAAGCCGCCGCAGTGAGTGGCTCAAGCTCTGCCACCATGAGAAGGCCCTCCTCGCTGCAATTAGAGAAAGCTGTATGCACTGCAGAAGACCCAGGGCAACCAAAAATAAATAAATATTAAAAAAACAAAACAAAACTAAGAACAGCTAAAAAGGCTATTAGGAAGATTCTGTTTTGGTGAGGGCTGGGGATACTGAGTTCAATTTTAGAGGTAACAGCCAGGCTGTCCTGGAATTATCTTGAAGGCAGTGGAAGGGCATGAGTGACCTGGCAGAGGGGGGAGACTGGAGGTATCGGGTCTGGAAAGATGTGGAAGCGACCTGCCCTAGATGGGTCAAGCCATGCTGCTGCCAAAGCCAAATGTCTGTACAGCAGGTGAGAAAAGTGGAGGGCTGAGGCAAGACATGGGAGACAGACAGGGGTAGGGAAAAGGAAGGTCGGATGCCAGGAGGGGCACAGGCGGCCTGTCTGGGAAGGCAGCAGCTTCTGGAGCAGAGCAGTGAGCAGGGCCCTAGCAGAGCTGGGGGCTGGCTGCCTTCTGTTATCAGAGCACTGACTCGGGAAACTGGGGAGAAAGTGTGTTTTACAAAGAGGAGAGGCAGTGGAGAAATGGGCTCAGAGCAGCCTGTCTAAAGTAAAGAGCTGCACACGTCTGCTGGCAGAGGGGAAAGAGTCACTGTGGAGAAGAGAGGGTGAGGAAGGAGCAGTGTCTTTGAGGACCTGGAGAGGAAGAGGGTGAGCTGAGAGTGGAGGGTGGGAGGGCTGCTGAGGAGAGGCAGAGAAGGCTCAGAGCTGCGCCTGTGGGATGAGGGGGGTGCCCAAGAGCTGCTTCAGCTTACCCTGCCTGCTCCCTCCCTTCCTTACCACCTGCCACTCCTTTATGTCTACCCCATCAGCCACCCCAACACAGGCTGTGGGGGGCTGGTGGTGGTCCAGAGGCTGACAGTGACCAGAGGCAGGAGGATACCTTCAGGCTGTACTCAGCTCTGGAGAGAAAGACAAGCTGAGCACAGTGCCGGAACAGGAGGGACGGAAGGAAGAAAGAGGGCAGATGACCAAGCAAGTGCTGAAGGGAAAAGGAAACTTGGGAAGTCTGTGGTAAGTTTCCATTCTCAGCAAAGTGAGAGCAGACACAGGGTTAAGTAAGGCGGGGAAGATTTCAGAACAACTGCTCCAAGGCCACTGTGTGTGTGGTGGGGGCGGAGGGAGGGAAAGGGGTCCGTAAAGGTGACCTTAAGACAGAGAAGCACACCCAGCCGCGCTCTGTGCAGACGCAGGGGCGACCTGCCAAGCTTAGCAGAGAAAAGAGCTGATGGACTCACCCCAAGAGCTCTAACGAGGACGCTGATAGAAGGGCAGGGAACCGGCTGTTTCAAGGGACTAATGGAGGATGATGCAAGCTGCCTATAGGTTCCAGGCCCAGTTAAGAGAGAGGCAAATGGACAAAGGTAAAGGAAAGTAAGAGGTTTGGGGGAGAGAGGTAAAAAAGGCAGCAGAAGGCAGTGGTGGTGGGAGGGAGGGAGCAGAATGGTTGGAAAGGGTGGGAGACAGCTGTCAGCGGGACAGACTTCAGCGTCTGAGGTTTTGGTGGGAGTGAGCTGGAAGGGAGGTGTTAGAGAGCTCTGAGAACAGGGACCCGGAAACAAAAACATAGCTGCTGATGTCACTGAGGGTGACAACAGAACTAGAGTGCAGAACCCTAGCGTCCCCCAGGGAGACAGAGGTGACCTCGAGGTACCCAGGTGCTGGGGTGGGGACAGGGGGTTACGTGTTCTGCAATGACATCTGTCTAGTTTGAGGACACCTGTCTGGCTGCAAGAACACTGAGACATGCTCTGTACCTCTTCAAAAGTCTTGAGATTTATAGATGGCACAGTCACTTCCGACTGCCCACTCCATCCTCTGGAAGAAACACACCATGGTGCTCTCCACCAGTAAGCCACTCAAGATGGCCAAGAAGGCAAGCTTGCGGTTGATGTTTAGGGTCACTGAAAAAGAAAAGGCAACTGATAAGTTCTTAAGAGTTTAAATGAAATTGGCATGTAAATTGTGTGGCAGTGTGAATGGAATGGTTTTGTAAAACTGTTTCTTAGAAAATCTCTATTTGTTCTTATTAATCTATATTGTTATCTTTCCATCTGCAAAGCTTTTGGGAGAACCAAAGCATCTGCTGATAACAAAACACCAAGGTTCTTCTGCTCTCATCAAGACAGAGTCGCATGAATATTAAACAGGAAACTAAAAGCTAGATCTTAAGGTTATAAAGAGAATAGCAGGAAAAAAATGGATACTCTTGGTTTTATAGTTTACAAGATGCTAAGCATTATAAGAAATATCATATTAATACACTCATTTACAATAGCACTCCTCACAATGTATGGGATAAATGACAACACGCAGGGCTGCTTTACCCTTCCTCAGTGTAGTAAGAACTCTCCTGAGTTGTGAGGCAGATACCTGGCATTCTAGCCTGGCTTGACAACTGCCTGGCCATGTAGCTTTGGACAAGTCACTAGGAGCTCATTCATAAAGTGGAGGTAATAATAGTTGCCCTACTGACTCCACAGGACTTGCCTGAACCTGCCAATGCATGAGACACAGGTTCGATCCCTGGATCAGGCAGATCCCTGGAGAAGGAAATGGCAACCCACTCCAGTATTCTTGCCTGGGAAATCCCAAGGACAGAGGAGCCTGGTGGGCTACAGTCCATGGGGTTGCAAGAGCTGGATATGACTGAGTGACTGAACAACAATAGCTGACCCCACAGAATGGATGCAATGCGTAAGGGAGCACTCTGAAAACTAAAAAGTACCATGTGATTAAACTGAACTAATACTGAATATGTGCCATGGATAAGGTACTATGAAAACGTTAGGCATTGTTATTATTCTACAAAGAGTTCCAGTGTTTAATAGGTTATATAAAAACTGTACTCTAGAAACAAGGCTTTATAGATTGTCTATGGGTTGAAAGCTGAGAAAACAGAGTAAGATGTAAACATACCTCTGATTGCCTGGAAGTTTGATGTAAGAACAAACACTTTAATGAGTCTGAGGCACAGGGGTGTGTAATCATGTTCCCAAATCACAGCTGGGATCAGCAAGAGTTTTCCGTAGCTAGATAACAATAATGCCTTCAGCAGCAAAGTGAAGTTGAGTTTTTCTTTCGCTCTTATGGGTCGTTCTACCCACAGGAAAGCGAAAATGCCAATAAAATAGGCAGTCTGTTCTAAGGAAGAAATGGAAAATAAAGATACAAATGTCTCGATCCAAACCAGAGCCCCCTAAAAACAAATAAACCACAATTCCAAAATACAGCCTATCAGCTGATGACAAAAGAAATGATTTATCAAGATCAAATTTTCTGGACTTCCCTGGCGGTACGGTGGATAAAAATCCACCTGCCAAGGCAGGGGACATGGCTTTGATCGCTTGTCTGGGAAGATCCTACCAGCATGGATCAGCTAAGCCTGCGTGTGATGACTACCGAGGCTGGACACCTAGAGCTTGTGCCCCACAACAAGACAAGCCACAGCAATAGGAAGCCCACGTGCAACAACGAAGAGCGGTCCTCGCTTGCCGCAGCTAGAGACAGCCCGACAAGTACAGCAACAGAGACCCAGTGCAACCAAATAATAAATACTACTATTAATAATAATGGCTTCCCCGGTGGCTTACTGGTAAAGAATCTGCCTGCCAATGCAGCGGACATGCGTCTGATCCCTGGTCCAGGAAGATCCCGCATGCCACGGAGCAACTAAGGCCAGGTGCCACAGCTACTGAGCCCACATGCTGCAACTGCTGGAGCCCTTGTGCCCTAGAGCACACGCTCAGGAACAAGGGCAGCCACTGCAACGAGACGCCCACACCGCAACCAGAGAGCAGACCCCGGTCGCTGCAACTAGAGAAAAGCCTGTGCAGCAGTGAGGGCCCAGCACAGCCAAAAATTAATTAATTAAATTTTTAAAAAACAGTCATTAAAAAAATTAATAATAAAAAAAGAAAATTTTCTTTCTTTCTCATTATTATTTTTTAAATAACCCCTGTCTTTTGTGTCAAATCCTGCTGGTATCATTTCCAAAACATTTTGATAATTCTTTCATGACGTATTTCGCTCACTGGAGAAAAAGTAATTCTGGAAGAATTGTAATCATCAACTTTCCGAAGTTCCTTTCAGGAAATCAGGTTGTTTAAGCATTTTTACTCCTAGAGATCTCCACAGAGAAAACAGACAGGAGAATGGAAGCTTTTACATCTTGAAGGTGGGACACAGCCTAGGAATTACATATGAAGATGTTTTTCGTTGTTGATTTACCTACTCTTTATGAAGTGCCTCTTAGCCATAAGACCGTGAATAGTCTGTTACCTAAATTAAAAACATTCCGTATTCATCTTAACAAACTTTTTGAGTGTAATTCCATATCCTTCCAGAAAGTATGAAGAGACAGAGTCCAGACTAGAAGAAGCAATAGTTCCCCTGGTATCCCACAGTCAGAACAGAGTGCAATCTGTTCTGTCCCCAATTAGGAATTTAACAATATCTTTTAACTGCATTATTTTATGAAGATTGTTATTAATAAGATTGTTAGTGCTCTGACTACCCAGCTGCATACATTTTGATTGGTCTGTCCCTAATTCTACTTTCTCCTATGCTGTTGTTCAGTCGCTCAGTCATGTCCGATTCTTTGCAACCCCATGGACTGCAGCATGTCAGGCTTCCCTGTTCTTCACCATCTCCCAGAACTTGCTCAAACTCATGTCCATTGAGTTGGTGATGCCATCTAACCATCTCATCCTCTGTTGTCCCCTTCTCCTCCTGCCTTCAGTCTTTCCCAGCATCAGGGTCTTTTCCAGAATCAACTCTTTGCACCAGGTGTCCAAAGTATTGGAGCTTCAGCTTCAGCATCAGTCCCTCCAATGAATATTCAGGATTGATTTCCTTTAGGGCTGATTGGTTTGATCTCCTTGCAGTCCAGGAGACTCTCAAAAGTCTTCTCCAACACTACAGTTCAAAAGTATCAAAGTGGACAAAACATGGTCCACTGGAAAAGGAAATGGCAAGCCACTTCAGCATTCTTGCCTTGAGAACCCCATGAACATATTATGAAAAGGCAAAAAGATTTTCTCCTATAAGCTGTGTTATTTAGGTTTCTACAGGATCATGTTTTTTTTTCTGGAACACATGTATTATATCATAGGAGAAATAACTGCATTCCTTCTAAAGTGTTCTATAACTGAATCTAGCCAAAATAACAAAGGTCCATCTAGTCAGGGCTATGGTTTTTCCTGTGGTCATGTATGGATGTGAGAGTTGGACTGTGAAGAAAGCTGAGCGCCGAAGAATTGATGCTTTTGAACTGTGGTGTTGAAGACTCTTGAGAGTCCCTTGGACTGCAAGGAGATCCAACCAGTCCATTCTGAAGGAGATCAGCCCTGGGATTTCTTTGGAAGGAATGATGCTAAAGCTGAAACTCCAGTACTTTGGCCACCTCCTGCGAAGAGTTGACTCATTGGAAAAGACTCTGATGCTGGGAGGGATTGGGGGCAGGAGGAAACGGGGATGACAGAGGATGAGATGGCTGGATGGCATCACTGACTCGATGGACGTGAGTCTGAGTGAACTCCGGGAGTTGGTGATGGACAGGGAGGCCTGGCGTGCTGCGATTCATGGGGTCGCAAAGAGTCGGACACGACTGAGCGACTGAACTGAACTGAGCCAAAATAAAGAGGTTCTAAATATAGGTAATTAGGATCCATAGTCCATAATTAGGATTCATATGGGTCAATTAGGATCCATAATTAGGATCGCAACTCGGTGGGACCTTCCTGATTGTTTGCTTCCCCAGTAGCTCAGTTGGTAAAGAATCTGCCTGCAATGCGGGAGACCTGGATTCAATCCCTGGGTTGGGAGATCCTCTGAAGAAGGAAAAGGCTACCCACTGCCGTATTCTGGCCTGGAGAATTTCAAGGACTGTATCACCCATGGGATCACAAAGAGCTGGACATGACTGAGCGACTTTCACTTTCAGGATCCATAAACGTAATTTAGGATGGTTAGCCCCCATGGAATTTGGTATAGTCTTCAGGGGAAACACACCATCTCCCTTCAAAATGACTGAAGGGCTCATCCACTGCAAGGATCTGTTCAAACAGGCAGATTATATATCCTGGGTTTTTAACTGATAATAATGAAAATAATCAAAATACACAACTTCCTCACAAGAACCATCTAATAACAATGGTGGGTGGTCTCCTGTCACTGGAGACACAGTCTTGCAGGAATCAAGAGAGAAGGGTTTCCTGCACTGGAGGGAACGGCAGACTACATCACGCCTTTCTAGCTTAGAACTTGGGAGACTGAGGAAGCTGCACCCGCTTTGGGCTCCACACAGTCTTTCACAGGCAGGTATTAGGGAGCCCTAGCCCTTAGAGCTTTCACACATCAGATGGGTTCAGGAGGAGCAGCAGTGGAGAAAGAACTGCAGCGGGGAAAACAAGAGACGGGGCACCAGGAGACCTTCCCTGGCTCTGCACTGACGCTAACCTGCTGGGGGAACTTCAGGGAGACCACTGGCCCTTCCTGTTTTTGTTCTTTGACAACTGCAGATAGGGAAGGCAACCCAACCCACCTACCAAAGAGGATGGTTGTGAAAACTGAGTTGATGATACTGTAGAAACAGTTTTTAAGTTATAAAATGCTAGATTTGTGTAAGACATTCTTTATAAGCTGTTTTAGGGATCTGCAACCTAACTAGGGATTAGATTAAGACACATATAAATGTAATAGGAGAAAAAGTTTCTGTTCAAGTGTCAAAACAGCCACTATAGAGTAAGTGCTACAGAAATTCCAAACTATTTGAAAACAAGCTTGGTTAGTTTGTTGTTTTGTTTTGCTTTTTAATTATAGACATAAAGCAGCTCATCTATAGCAATTCTAAGAGGTTTGCTTTAAAGCTTAAAATTATATTAGGTTATAGCTCTTGGTTTAGGTGATTTGTTCAAGGAAGTTTTTAACATTATGATGTACATTTGGGAATTCTCAGCAGATAGATGAATTTTAAAGCCACTGGGACTGGATGAGAGGGCCAAGGGAGTGAGGGCAGCCCGAGAACAAGGGACGAAAGAGGACACAGAGCCCACAAATACGACGCTGCAGTGGTGTGCAGGCCGCACTGGTGGTGAAGAATCTGCTAATGCAAGAGGCCCCCTGGAGGAGGGCACGGCAACCCACTCCAGGACTCTTGCCTGGAGAATCCCATGGGCAGAGGAGCCTGGCGGGTCACAGTTCATAGGGTCACAGAGAGTCAGATGTGATTGAAGCGACTTAGCATGCAGGCATGGAGACTTAATTGTACTAGAATAATATTTCAGTATAAGGAAAAAGATTTTAGAAGTAGAAAGGCATAGAAACCAATCAGTAATAACATAGTCACAGAAATGAATTCAACCCAATTCTGACCTAAGTCACAAATTTCAAATTCTGTAGAAAAGCAATTTCAGAACTCAAAGAATTCTGGGGAGTAGCCCTTTCCCTGCACATAGTATATGAGTAGGTAATTAGTATAATAATTAGTAACTATTATAATTAGTAATAATAGTAATTAGAATACCCTGAATAATGTCTGGCAGTTATTAATCTGTTTTAATAAAGATGAGATTCAAGTAATCTTCAGATTAGATAATCATAACTTAAACTGAAGAATTTTACCTAAGATACTGTGTCTCAAAATACTTTATGAAACACCTGTATCTGATAAGCATAATTATTTCCATGACCTATGCGTGGTAACAAAAGTTAAAAAGCAGGTAATTTAGACAAACTCACCTAGGAGATTAGTGGCAGAGCTGAAATTTAGTCTCAAGTCCTCTAGCTAGCTCCTCTTACCAATGATTAAAACCATGCACCTTAATTTTAAAATCAAAATAGTCGGTCAAATAATAGTAGAAAGCATGGCTTCTTCCTACCTAGAGAAGCAATTGCAAACATTCTATAGAAATCCCACTCCTTAGCGTATCGGATAAAATCGTCAGGATCAATGCTTCGGCTGGAATCTTGAAGCTGCCACCATCTCAGGTATGCTTCGCAAAGCAGACAAAATACGCAGAGTTTTCCGTGCATCTGTCAAAAAGACATTGCCATTCAAGCAGGTAAAGAAACAACTACTTAATATTGACCAGCACAGACAGAGCTAACTTTGATCGGTTCTGAAGAATGTCCGATCTAGTAGCTTTTCGAATTCAGAAACTGCCCAGTTAAATGCAAATTGTATTCAGTATGTAACCACTAGGTTTTAATCAGCGATGTTCAGCAGAAGCATCACATGGAGAGATTTTTCAAAATACAAATGTCTAGGCCCCAGTCCTGATTCAGAATCTGCAGAAGGACACTCCAGGCAGCCTGAGTGTGTGAAACACTCAGGCAGAGGATGAGCGCTAATGTGCACCCCTCCTTAAGAATCACTGCTTTAAATAGCAGTTCACTTCATCCTTTGTTATATTCTCAACATTTGTCTGATACATAGAATCAAGCAAGAATTTATGTGACTCAGGATGGGTGGAAGCAGCAGTAAACACATTTAATCTTAAGATTTCATGACACCTCATAAGAAACTATTAGTCTGAACATGATTTTTAAAAAATTGCCTCTAGGTTGGATGAGTATAAACTAAAATAGTGAAGGACAGCAATTAAAGGTGGCAAATCAGTTGGAAGTTTTAGAGTCTGAAATTTTGGCAAAAACAGAAAATGCTAGGCAACAAAAACTGGCTTTTTTCTATACATTTCTCCTACTCGTTGAAATTTATCTCTGTAAAGAGGGGAAGAGAAAGTGTGTGTGCAAAGTTGATGTTGTCCAGGGATAAGCATGGGTGTGACCCTCTAGGGCTGCCCCATGAGCACACTGCTTCTCCTGGCTGCACTTTGGCATCCTCTAGGGAGATTCAGCGGAGAAGGCAATTGCGACCCACTCCGGTACTCTTGCCTGGAGAATCCCAGGGACGGGGGAGCCTGGAAGGCTGCAGTCCATGGGGTCGCTAAGAGTCGGACACGACTGAGCGACTTCACTTTCACTTTTCACTTTCATGCATTGGAGAAGGAAATGGCAACCCACTCCAGTGTTCTTGCCTGGAGAATCCCAGGTCCAGGGGAGCCTGATGGGCTGCCGTCTATGGGGTCGCACAGAGTCGGACACAACTGAAGTGACTTAGCAGAGCAGCAGGGAGATTCAAGGAATACTCATGCCTGGATCCCATTGCCAAAGATTCTGATTTAACTGGTTCTGGGTAAGGCCTTGGCTTAGAATAATTAACTTGTGCCCCCACCCACTCCCCCAGGTGTTTCTAATGTATAGGCAAGTCTGAGACTTCAATTATATTACAAAACAGCCTGGGTTATTTAACTTGGGGGAAGGAGGACAGGCGAAGAAGGCAATGGCACCCCACTCCAGTACTCTTGCCTGTAAAATCCCATGGACGGAGGAGCCTGGTGGGCTGCAGTCCATGGGGTCGCTGAGGGTCGGACACGACTGAGCGACTTCACTTTCATGCATTGGAGAAGGAAATGGCAACCCACTCCAGTGTTTTTGCCTGGAGAATCCCAGGGACGGTGAAGCCTGGTGGACTGTCGTCTATGGGGTCATACAGAGTCGGACACGACTGAAGTGACTTAGCAGCAGCAGCAAGGAGGACAGGGATAATAAATTGCACTGTTACTGTCCCTGTTAGCCCAAAATTAGGGTTGCCAGATTTGGCAAATAAAAATGCAGGACATCCAGTTAAATATACACTTCAGATAAACCACAAATACTTTTTTCATGTATGTATGTTCCGTGCAATATTTAGAACATATGCTAAAAAATTAGTTTATCTGACTTCCAAGTTTAATTAAGTGTCCTGTATTTTATCTGTCAATCCTAGCCAAACTATTAAGAGTATTCAAGTCAATTCATTAAATTGTACAGTTGAAAAAAAAAAAATTCAACTGTATCTATTAGGACTTTTCTGAGTTTTCATCTCATATATTCCCTCAACAGGCTTCTCTGGTGGCTCAGTGGTAAAGAATCCACCTGCAATGCAGGAGATGTGGGTTGGATGCCTGGGTCAAGAAGATGACCTGGAAAAGGAAATGGCAACCCACTCCAGTACTCTTGCCTGGGAAATGCCATGGGCAGAGGAGCCTGGTGGGCTACAGTCCCTGGGGTCACAAAGAGTCAGACACAACTTAGCAACTAAACCAATCAGCCATTCCCTTAATAGCAGAGTATACCATGCAATGTTACATTTAAAAAACATTTTTATTTTAATGTTTGCTTAGTTTTAGGGATAATTCTCTCCCTACCAGGTTATGTTTAATTTTATTCTGTTCAAAATTATTGACATCTGTTTCAAAAGGTAACCTACTAAAAAGGCAATCCAGATGATGGTTTGTCAACTTCCTGCCAGTGACCGTGTTCTTAAATACACACTCAACATTGCACACCTTTTTAAAAAGCAATGCCTGCTACTTCCAGAAATTTCCAGACATTGTCTATGAAAGACTCACTCTTGTTAGAATTTCTTTTTTTAAATAATGTTCTTTAATTCGGTTCAAAAGTATTATTATTTCAAAATGCAAAATCATCAAGCAAAATTAGAAAAAAAAAATTATCACAACTTACGTTTATTTTGGTATTGAAAAGAATATGCCTGTAGGCCTGGGCTTTGCATAAAATAGCATTAATCAAGATGATTACAGGATCATACTCGATGTATTTGTCTACAGGTTTCTGGCAGGATTTCTGAAATAATGCAAGACAATATTAGAAAAAATATATTCATACATTCTTAAATCTTAGAGGATTTCAAAGCAGCAGATTCTATTTTGGATTTGTATAGCAATAATGGCACCCCACTCCAGTACTCTTGCCTGGAAAATCCCATGGACGAAGGAGCCTGGTAGGCTGCAGTCCCTGGGGTCGCTAAGAGTTGGACATGACTGAGCGACTTCACTTTCACTTTTCACTTTCATGCATTGGAGAAGGAAATGGCAGCCCACTCCAGTGTTCTTGCCTGAAGAATCACAGGGATGGCAGAACTTGGTGGGCTGCCGTCTATGGGGGTCGTACAGAGTCGGAAACGACTGAAGCGACTTAGCAGCAAGGTTGTAACAGCATTTATTTAATGATGGCTTCCCAGGTGGCGCTAGTGGTAACAGAACCTGCCTACCAATACAGGAGATGTAAGAGACGCAGGTTTGATCCCTGGCTGGGGAAGATTCCCCAAGGAGAAGGAAATGGCGCCCCACTCCAGTATTCTTGCCTGGAAAATTCCATGGGTAGAGGAGCCTGGCAGGCTCCAGTCCATGGTGTCGCAAAGAGTCAGACACTACTGAGCAACCCAGCACGAGCATTTATTGAAACTTCCATTCAGATATAAAATGTTCATCTATACAAGCCTTGGTTTCAAATGAGTAAATATAATCTTCTAGGGTAAAAATATTAATCTTTTAACCTCATATTAAAAAGCTAAAAAAGATATTTGATTTAAAGACATTTCAGGCAGGAAAATATTTCAGAAAATGCTACTTTCTGTCTGTAGGAACTGTTAAAAAATAAATAAGTTCAGAATGTACTTTCATTGCCTGTTGACTAGATGGCTCCAACTTTGTGGCTCTTGAAATATGATTTTGAGAAAGGGGTTCAGAAAAGTAACCCTACACCCAGAACTTCTGAGAGCTACAGGCGGGCAGGAATCCTGGGGTGGCACCTACCAAAAAGAGCCTTTTTCTTTTTCTCCATTGAGAAAATGGCAAGAAAATGGTCTTTCTCGGCTACAGTAGACCCTGGAGACCGCTGGCTGTATGTAAGGAACTGGGTTGTGCTGCCTGGTTCTGAGTTGCCCAAATTAAGGCCCTTGGGCCCTCAGTAATTCCTATTAAATGGCTTTTTTTTTTTTTTTTTTCCTTTTGGACAGGTGATTACAATGTTATGAAACCCCAATGCCATTAGAACATACAAAATGCAAGTACAGGAACAAACTCATTAGAATTGCAACATCTGAATCAGTATTAGCTACAAAGTTGCAGGGAAACTAGTCCCTGCATAAACTAATGGCTACAATTAAAAAACAGAACAATTTTGAAACTCTGAGAGGATAAAGTAGAAATACAAGAAATGATGGATATGCAAACATACTAGGAAGACCTTTTGATTACATCAAAGTGCTAGAAGAAAAATGGAGTGCCTTGAAGAACAGTAACCCTGCATTCCCAATGTCATAAAGAGTTAGATTCAATTCCAAGTTTCTCCATTTCACTCACGTCATTACAAGAAGTGTGTGTATGTCTAGTCATCAGGTGAACCAATGGAGGGAGATGTGCTATTATCCTGAATTTGCTGCTACTGCTGCTAAGTCACTTCAGTTGTGTCCGATTCTGTGTGACCCCATGGATGGCAGCCCACCAGGCTCCCCCATCCCTGGGATTCTCCAGGCAAGAACACTGGAGTGGGTTGCCATTTCCTTCTCCAATGCATGAAAGTGAAAAGTGAAAGCGAAGTCGCTCAGTCATGTCTGACTCTTAGCGACCCCATGGACTGCAGCCTACTAGACTCCTCCGTCCATGGGATTTTCCAGGCAAGAGTACTGGAGTGGGGTGCCATTGCCTTCTCTGTACCCTGAATTTAAATCCACTTAAATGAGTGCTGAAGAATTGATGCTTTTGAACTGTGGTGTTGGAGAAGACTCTTGAGAGTCCCTTGGACTGCAAGGAGATCCAACCAGTCCATCCTAAAGGAGATCAGCCCTGGGTGTTCTTTGGAAGGAATGATGCTAAAGCTGAAACTCCAGTACTTTGGCCACCTCATGCAAAGAGTTGACTCATTGGAAAAGACTGTGATGCTGGGAGGGATTGGGGGCAGGAGGAGAAGGGGACGACAGAGGATGAGATGGCTGGATGGCATCACTGACTCGATGGACATGAGTCTGAGTGAACTCTGGGAGATGGTGATGGACAGGGAGGCCTGGCGTGCTGCGATTCATGGGGTCGCAAAGAGTCGGACACGACTGAGTGACTGAACTGAACTGAATTGAATACATCTGAGGTGTAACAGGTTAGGTTTTTTAGCTGAGCAAAGAGAAAGCCAGTGTCTAAACAGTAGCCACAGAATCAGAAATTATATATACACAACAGAGCAGTTTTCTGGATCTTCTCCCTGTGCTACTCACGTGGAGAATACTTCCTGTCTTTAAATAAATAAGAATGGAAGGCCAGAGATGCTACTTCATTTTAAGACGAAGAAACCAGAGACTGGTCAGGGATCTTCTCTCTGTCCTTTAAAAATTCTTTGAAAGCCACTCCGGACAGCATGAAAAGTCTAAGATGGGATTTGGACATATTTCAGAAGGAGGGAGGCAGAAGCCAGCAGCAGGAGACAGGGCAGCGCAGCTATTCCTTTTGCAATCACTTACCTGACACATGTGCCTGGAATGACTACTACACTCAGAGCAACAGCCTCTCTTTACTTGGCCATTTCTATGGACCGGGCATATCCACAGTGCTGGATACCTACCCTGAGACATAAGCTCTAATCTCAAGGACCTTACAGTTTAGAAAGTGAAAGTGAAAGCCGCCCAGCCGACCAACTCTATGAGACTCCATGGACTACAGCCCACCAGGCTCCTCTGTCCACGGAATTCTCCAGGCAAGAACACTGAAGTGGGTCTCCATCTCCTTCTCTAGGGGATCTTCCTAACCTAGGGACTGAACCCAGGTCTCCCACACTGCAGGCAGATTCTTTACCCTTTGAGCTACCCAGGAAGCACTGCCCTGGTGGCTCAGACAGTTTAGAAGGGGAAGGGAAATAAACATGCTACTAAAAGTGCTACAGTGGAATAAGCACAGGGTGACATAAACTGAACAGAAGAGGCGGCTCCTGGTGTCACGTGACATGCTATGTGCTGTGCTCAGCTTCCCTTCCCAGCGTGCTGCGGATTTTAGAAACACTGAGAGTTCATTAAAGTCTGCTGTTCCCTCCCTATCAGTTTAGGCTGAATTTTTCCCTTGTTCTGCCTCCATTATTTGCTTTTCATTTGAGTGCTTTCTTCACCTTGAATGTAATGAGTAAAACCACACACACACACACACACACACACACCACAGATATAGTAAAGCATCCTGTGGCCAGATAGCTAAATTGAATAAATAAGTTTTCTTATTTCTGGAAGAAAAGCTATGACCAACCTAGACAGCATATTAAAAAGCAGAGACATTACTTTGCCGACGATTGTCCACCCAGTCAAAGGTATGGTTTTTCCAGTAGTCGTGTATGGATGTGAGAGTTGGACTATAAAGAAAGCTTGAGCACTGAAAAATTGATGCTTTTGAACTGTGGTGTTGGAGAAGACTCCAAGGAGATCCAACCAATCCATCCTAAAGGAAATCAGTCCTGAATATTCATTGGAAGGACTAATAATGAAACTGAAACTCTGGTCCTTTGGCCATCTGATGTGAAGAACTGACTCACTGGAAAAGACCCTGATGCTGGGAAAGATTGAAGGCAGGAGGAGAAGGGGACGACAGAGGATGAGATGGTTGGATGGCATCACTGACTCAATGGACATGAGTTTGGGTAAACTCTGGGAGTTGGTGAAGGACAGAGAAGCCTGGCATGCTGCAGTCCATGGGGTTGCAAAGAGTTGGACATGACTGAGTGATTGAAATGAACTGAATGATTCTGGCAAAACTGCTCCATTCTATATAATTTACTATTAATAGTCAAGTATCCTGAAAGAGAAGTTTGTCCTCCAAGAAATCCCTACAGGACAGGGACCATGAACACCCAGGAAACTCAAATACTGCTTCCACCAGCTCAGTCTTAACATGGATATGACTTAGTTTCTGCTGCTATGTTCTCTAATTCTACAATGCATCACATCTCTTTCAGAATATGAATTGGTCATTTTTTTTCATGAATATTCTTGCTGCTTCTTCCTTCTCATCATCTCCAGGACAATTTCCTTCCCCACTCATTCTCAAATCTCTTTAACTTCAACTCCACAATAAGCAAGCACATATCTGAAAAGTGAAACCCATGAAACTTTCCATTCCTGCGAGGGCAGTGCTGTCTTATTCATCTTTGCACCCAGCAACCAGGGATGAAAGCTGCCTCCTGTTGTCCCGAACAGAACTAAAACTTGGGACAATCTCAAAGGAGTCTTGTTTTGTTACCATAATGGATTTAACAAATATCTGAGCAGTTAAAATAGGTCAGGCTCTACAGGATATTAAAAGTACAGTATCTTTAAGATAACTATAATAAATTGTGAAATGCTGAAGTAGAGAGAGTGACTGAAAACAAGGGACATGCTTCCATTAGAAAAAAATGAGAGAAATAGAGATAGGCAAGCTGGAAGGAATGGCAAGAGAAAAGCAAGAAGAGCAAAGGGAAGGGAGATTAGAATAAAAAATACTGTGAGGAGATCAAGTTGAGTATACTGCTGACTCCAAATACAGCAGAGAAGAGACCAAAGTACATATAAGTTGCTGACTGTAACCACCTAGAAACTTGATGTTTTTCCCACAACAAATAGCATTATGTCAGACTTCTCTGGCGGCAGAGTGGATGAGAATCTGCCTGTCAATGCAGGGGACACAGGTTCAATCCCTGGTCTGGGAAGATTCCACATGCTTCAGGGCAACTGAGCCTGCACGCCCGAACTACTGAAGCCCAATCGCCCAAGAGCCTGTGCTCCACAAGAAGAGAAGCCGCCGCTATGAGAAGTCCGCTCACTGTAATGAATAGCCCCCATTCACCGCAAATAAGCCCTCATGCAGCAATGAAGATCAAGCGCAGCCACAAATAAGTAAAGAATAATTATTTTTTAAAAAATCTGTAGCTTCATCATATATAAAAAACAACATGATATCTAAAACTCTTTTACTTTTAATCACAGGACTTTTGGACAGCCTTTAAAAAATTATTTTATGGTTTAATTTTCAGAGTCTGGCACCAAATGAATGATTTTTCTGAGTAATGGAATTATGCATATTACTAAGCATTAGTATAATATAAACAAGGTTAGTACAAACTCCATCTCATTATAGAATGATTGTGTACAATAATTCAAAATGTATAGTACCACCATTCAATATTCCAAATATTACTCTAAAATCTGTCTCCTGGGTGAGAAGGTGTAATGCTGGGAGTCTGGGGGTGGAGGGAAGTGGGTGATAGTATAGCTGTTGACCTAAATAGCTATCCAGTAATTATCTTTACATAAATAAAGGTATAGAGAAACCAGTGTCTGATGGTTTGAGAGGGATTTTGTTGTTAGCCTAATGCCAGTAATTAAAAAAAATATATAAATTATTTTATACTAATAATGATTGCTAACTAAAATGCATAGGCATTTACTAGCTTTTCTTTGGACAAACAATATTCATAGTTATGTGACTGTCATCTTTCAGATGGGCTATTTAATTGGACTAGCCCAAAGTCATTAAGTTCAGACCACATATAACTTACTGTTCTCTCCCTCAGACCAGGATGGCTAAGGATATGATCATCTAAAAAGCTAGAAATGGTTCATTCATTCAACAAATACTTATTTAATAACCATGTATCAGACACTGTCCTGGGTGATCCAACCACATTAATGAATAAAATGTACACAATCTCTGTCCTTGTGTAGCTTACATTCCAGTGGAAGGAGACAGACAATAAATAATAAGGTCAATTACAGACAATATTAGAAGACGATAGGTACTATGGAGAAAGATAAAGCAGGGAAAGGTGATAAAGTTTACCAGACTTGAAAGGGAGATCATAATTTTTAATAGGGTGGTTAGAGTAAGCCTCTGTGATAAGATATTTGAGAAAAGTCCTTGAGGAGGTGTGGGAATTAGCCATGCAGCACGTGAGAGAAGAGTGCTCCAGGCAGAGTGCAAAGTCTCTGGGCAAGGAACTCTCCTGGTTTACGAAATATGAGGCAGCCAATGGGAGTGCAGGACAAAAAAGGGGGCCTTAAAACCAGTGCAAGGATTTTGGCCTTAACTCTGAGTGAGATGAAAGTCACTGGACAGTTTGATCAAAGGAATAACAGAATCTAACTTAATTTTAAAAGAATCAGTCTGGCTGCCATGTCATGAGGTGCAAAGAGACATAGGGAGGCCACCTGGGAATTGTGACAATAACCCAGATGAGACACAGTGGCATGTGGACCACATTTGTAGCTGTAGAGGTGATGAGAAGTAGACGATTCTGAACGTAATTTGAAGATAGAGTTAACAGGACTTGCTGAGCAACTGAATAAGGAACGTGAAAGAGAAGAATCATGGGTGACTATAAGATTTTTTGGCCTTAGGAATGAAAATGATAGAATTGCCATTAACTGTTTGAAAGTTTGAGATGATTGCTGCTGCTGCTGCTGCTAAGTCGCGTCAGTCGTGTCTGACTCTGTGCGACCCCATAGACGGCAGCCCACCAGGCTTCCCCGTCCCTGGGATTCTCCAGGCAAGAACACTGGAGTGGGTTGCCATTTCCTTCTCCAATGCATGAAAGTGAAAAGTGAAAGTGAAGTCGCTCAGTCGTGTCTCTTCGCGACCCCATGGACTGTAGCCTATCAGGCTCCTCTGTCCATGGGACTTCCCAGGCAAGAGTACTGGAGTGGGGTGCCAATGCCTTCCCCTTGATTAGTTATGTCCAAATGGAGAAGTCAAGTAAGTAGCTGGATATTTGAGTCTGGAGTTCAAGGGAGTTTAGGCTGAAGGTATAAATTTGGGAATTTTCTACATTTAGATGGTATCTAAAGCCATGAGCAAGAAAGAATTCTTCAAAGGAGAGTATATAGACAGAAACAAGAACCAAGCATCAGGGTACTCCACGGTTAAGAGATAGGAAGGGAAGTGAGGCAGAATCAGAAAGGAGATTGAGAGAAAAAAGCCAGCAAGATTAAGAAGAAATCTAGAGAGTATGGTGTCCTGGCAAGTGATCATAGCATTTATGGGGTGGAGGAAGCAAGGGGGGCACATGCTGCTGACAGTTAACTGGGAATGACTTCCATCAAAGTGGAAGTCAATGATGATCTTAACAAGGTCAGTTTCTAGTGGAGGGCAGGGGTGAGCCTGGAGTGGAGAAGAAAGCCTGTCTCAAGTAGATTCAAGAGAAAGTAGGAGAGGAAATAAAGAGAACAAGTGAAAACATCTTTTAAAGAATTTTTGCTGTCAAACGGAGAAGAAAGAACAGGAGCTAAAGAAGGAAGTGGGGTCAAGATTTTTTTTCTTTTTTTTTTTTTTAATGGAAGAAATGATAGTACTTATGTTAATGAAATGATCAGCAGAGAGCAGAAGAGTACTGTTATAGGGGTGTCCTGAAGTAAATGGAAGAGGGTGGTGCATGAGTGGAGGCATTGGCCTTGGACATGTTTATGAATAGTTCATTCTTAGTAACAGAAGGGAAGATTGAGCAGATGCATTTCGAACACTAGTACTGGGTTTATGTGGTTGCATAGTTTGTGGAAGTTGTCTTGGCAAAGCAGGAGAGGATATATGTGCAACTTGAGGAGAGACAGGGTATTGTTCAAAGGAGTGGGAACATGAATGGACTAGTGAAGTGTTCCATGATGGACAGATGGTATCAAGGCATACCTGAGGTTAGTGGTCATGAATTTAAGGTGTTTTCTCCCCAGCAAAGCTCAGTAGCAAGGGTGTAGGGTCAGATCAGGAAATATGTTTCAATTTTGCCAAATGAGAGAAACAATTTCAAAGAACAGGAAATTGAGAGTGCAGGCACAAGAATGATTATTAATATGATGGTTGACAAGAAACAGGTGCACCTTCACACTGTTGACTCCCTTGCAAATTACTCTTGCCATGTTTTTGAAATGAGAATTATTAAAAAGTCATCAGGAGATCAGAAAGGGGACAAAAATGTATTGACTGCCTATATTGTGACAGATTCTTCGCCAATGTCCCCCAAAGAACCTCCAATTTTGTGGTTTTTTAAAACATAAAGTTATTCTCTGTAAACAGATTATGGAACACCTCGAAAACAGTATTTTTACTTCCTCGTTTTTGGTTTTTATATCATCAACGTCCAGCATAGTGCTTCGTACATAATAATGTATGTTCATGAAACCTGAAAAAATAATCTAGGAGAATTTACTGTAGGTTATGAAGTGTTAAGACGGTAACATTTGTCTAATCAAAGGGAGAATAAGAATGAAATAGTTTTGACGGGAGCCCAAATGTCAGCCTAATCAGATCTTTAAATTTCTCTGCACAACGCATGCATCCATCTCCGTCCGAGGATTTGTTCGCCTGGGTCAGCAAACACGAGCCGTATGGGAAAAGTGCTATAGGCAGCACTTCTCTACCACTACAGGTATTCATGCAAAGGTTCGACTGAGCCGGAACGGAAATGTCAAGCCTCGAACTGAAGTCTGTATTAAAGCACTCTGAAACTCGTTGATTTTTCATCACCCTAAAAAGCTGGCAAAGATTCCACGGTCTCTCACGGTCCCCAAATCTCGCTGCGCCATTTTTTCCCCCAAGGACACCCCACACCTGACAACTCACACAGATTGTTATCTTCAACACGCCGTGGTTATAGTCTCGGTACAACTCCTTGGCCTCTTGGTTGCATTCGATGCACCTGTACTGGCCGGAAGCCGAGGCATCAGTATTCGAAGTCACTGTCACCTCATCCGTCTTCCCCTTTCCCGCTGTAACCCCTTCGGTGTTTCCTTTGCCAGGCCGAAGCCCATTCTGCCCACCAGTGCCCATTTCCACGCAACTGCCAGCCAGAACTTCCGATTCAGTGGCGGGGGAAGACGTCAGACGGCAGACCGGAAGCCTTGCGCCTGGCGGTGCTTGCTGGGACTCGCAGTCCCAGCACCGAAACGGGGCGCTCAGTCTAGGCTGAGCTGGGACTACAACTCCCAGCAGGCAGTGCTATGACCACCCCTTCTCCCGCCCCCTTGCCGCAGCTCACCTGCCCGCCGCGGGTTAAGGCTGGGAGGGCGCAGCGTGCCGCGAGGGCCGCCGCACATGCGCCTTGAGGGAAGATGGCACCTGCCGGCTGCTGCTGCGGCGGCTGCTGGGGCGGCGCTGTGGCCGCCGCGGACGCCGCCCGGAGCGTCTTGGTGCTGCTGCTGCTGGGGGTTCTGTCTGCCGGGCCGGGACCCGGCGCCTTAGCCACCGAGCACTACTCGCCGCTGTCCCTGCTCAAGCAGGAGCTGCAGCACCGGCAGCAGCAGGAGGCCCCGGCGGGCGGCGGTTGCAGCCCGCAGTCCGGGGACTGGGGGGACCAGTACTCTGCCGAGTGCGGCGGTGAGTGGGGGGCGGCGGGCGGGCGTCAGGGTTGCGGCGGAGTGCCGGCGTGGCTGGGCCGTAGGGGCTGCGGGCCTTGGCGCCGGTGCCGTCCGCCCTGGCCTCGCTGCAGCCGGCCGCGGCGTGTATCCCTGCGGGAGCCGGCTTCTCGAAATGTTGCACCAGGGCCGCTTCCCGCCGCTCGTACCCACGCAGCTGCGCGCTCTCTTCCTGAGGCCGCCTTGGGGAGGGCGGTGAATAGTGAAAAAAGCTGGCAGCATTCTCCCGAGGCCAGGGCGGGCTCTCTGCAGCCCTAGCAACTTTCCAAAGGGTGGAGGAGTAGATGGCAGGTGGCCCGTGGCAGCCTCAGGCTCTGCTCCGGCCCCCCGCGGGTGCTGTGTGAGCGAGAGAAGGAGCAAAAAGGACCGGACCCGTGCCCGGAGCGGGGATGTCTGGTTCATCTTAGATCTGGAAATAAGATTTCCTGACCTCCCTATTGAGGTTTTGTATTATACATAGCCTCCGAGAATTTGATCCCTGGGGAAAAAGGAGGGAACCGAAGAGTAACCTCATTTTATCTGTTCATTGACAGATGTTTAAGACTGACCTGTGATCTGTCAGGTGTCTCCCAGAGAGTAAAAATAGCCCTGTGGGCTCCCATGTATGTCAGAGCAGTGTGTGTGTCTTGGCACTGGGCCTGCTCATTCATTTAGATTGGGCACTACTGGTCTCAGTAGAGGCAGGGTACATATGTCCATTTTTTGAAGTTCTGTAGTGGGTCCTTTTGGGCTTCCCTGGTGCCTGTAATGTAGGAGACCTGGGTTCAATCCCTGGGTTGGGAAGATACCCTGGAGAAGGGAATGGCTACCCACTCCAGTATTCTTGCCTGGAGAATCCCATGAACAGATGAGCCTGGTGGGCAACAGTTGTCCATGGGGTCGCAAAGAGTCAGACACAACTGAAGCAACTAACAACTTTCACTAAGTGGGTATTTTTACCTTTCAATCCCCTCCCTTCTCCTTCCTCTTGGCCTGTGTGAGTTTCCTTGAGGTTTGCTTTTGAAACGTCGGGGTCTGCTTGACTCATAGGAGCTGGCTGGTTGGTTTTATGGCCTGACAGCAGTCTAGCATTGTTTACCTAGGAAGACGATAAGTATTTTTGGTTGAGATGAAATGTTGAGATTAGCACAGTGTGATTTCCTTTCACCACAATCTGACTTCCTTGAGGGAGTCTCACTCACTGAGGGCTATGTGACTTCTGTATTTTGTAGTAGGCCGTGGCCAGTAACAGCATAAATGCACAGTGTAAAGACAATAGCTTTTACCTCTGTCACTTTCTGTGACTCTGATCAGGTTAATTGCCTGTCTTTGCATAATTGCCTCCTCTGTAAATTGAAGACTGTTCCCTAATGACAGGGTTTCCTTTTCTTCACAAGGATGTTGTGAGGAAAATGAGAAATAGCTGTCATGCACTTTTGCAGTGCTTGCTGTGTGCCAGGTGCTGTTTTAAGAACTTTAAGTTGGTGAGGCAATTCTCTTAGCCTGTTAGAGCCCTGGTTACTATGTCATTGGATGGTAGCTCCTTTTCTAGGAGGAGAAAACGGAGGCACAGTGAAATCATCACTTTCCTGAGGGCCCACAGTTGGACAGGGAGGAGCCCAGGTAGTCAGACTCCTGACAAAATTTGTCTGAAACACTCAGTGGTTATAATTAGGAAAACACATTTGTCATATTTATAGGCATATAGAAAGTAGTGCATAAACCTTCCCTTCCTTTCCCTCCTATATTCATATGGTGCTCACTGGCTAAAGGAGACCCTGATTCTAGGCAATGAAAGAGACAAATCAGTTTAATTATGAAATCAGTGGATTTTGTTGATCTAGGTGACACATTTCATTTTGTAGCATCAGGCTTATGCCAGTGGCTAAGAGTCCTCATTGGAGCCAACTCTGACCTGCATTATGCTTTTCCCCCAAATAATGATAAATGTCAGTTTTCAGAACCAGGGCATTTGGAAGAATCCTGCTCATCCTCCATGCCTTCACATACAGAGCCTAATGGTCTCTGCTTCAGAGGATGAACAGAGGCTTTAAGCATTATTTAAATGTTTCAGTTTTCTCTGTATCGCCTCCACGTAGTACTTATTTTCTCAGTCTTCCAGATAGCCTCCCCTGGGCTGACATGAATGTTCCAGTAGCAGCCGAAGTGGCTTGGCTGCTGCCGTTCTCACCCGGGAAGTAATTGCCAGGGGCAACTGCTTATTCTCTGTGGGTCCCCAGGTGTTCCGGTTAGCGTCACTGGTGTTGTGTGTGACAGAAGCCCTCTCTTTTGTCATAGAAACTTGCCCATATGTTTCTCATTTCTCCATCCTTGTCCTAGACAACCAGGTAGAAGCAAGTGAAACCTACCTGGATCCCTCTCTGTTCCAAGAAGAACAGATGTAGCAACAAATTCAGGATTTAGAGCGAGCCAGATCATAGCCTGAGGGGCTCATGCTCTGCATCCCAAGCTCCTAGGTGATCAGTATCAGGTTTAAGCAAGTGTCAGGATCCAGAACTAATCAGTTATTCAAAATCAAGACGTGACCTCACCAACTATTAATCATGTCACTGGACTGTCCAGCCCCAAATCAAGCCAGCCCCTTTTCAGAGGCTTTACAGTGGCTTTTCAGAAGCCTTCCCACTACTGCTAGATATAAATAACTGAGTTGATGCCTGCATGAGCCTGAATCTGCACACCTTTGGATGAGCTGTGTATGTATTCTCTGAAGACAGAAACTTCAGTGACTGTAGGGCTGAGGAGAGTGGCTGTTGGGAGCTGTCAGTCTGGAGAGGACAGTGGCCAGAATCTAGGCCTCAGGGAGCAGCCTCGGGGAGCCCAGTTGCCCAGACGACAAGCTTGGATGGTCTCAGTGCCATGGGGCTCAGCCTGGCTTTCCTGTTCCCTAGCCCCCCTTCAACTTTTTCTCCTCTAGCATGTTTTTACATTTTGCATTTTGTTTGAATAGCATGTGTAGCCTCAAACTTCTGATACTCTGTTTTCCTATGGTGAAAATCATCCTACTCTTTTAAAAAATGAATACTGTAATGTACATATTTTTTTAAATAAAAGTAAATGCTCCTCCCCTTCCTTGTTATCTTTGCCCTGTTTGTAGTTTGGAATTGTGGGAGAAAGGAACAGAAGTTTACTCCTAATTCTTTCCTCTGGTTTTATACTTGTCAACACTGCATCCTTATTTAACACAGTGCTTGACGCTGAAGTAGGTACTGTTTTTGTCTCCATTTTACATGGGGAAACTGAGGCAAAGAGAATGGTTACTGAGTAGAGAGTCAAGCCAGGGTTTGAACCTAGCCTATCTGTGAACTACTTGTCAGTAATATTTGCATATTAGTATAATTTGTGTGGGTTGCTTCAGTCATGTCTGACTCTTTGCAACCCCATGGACTATAGCCTGGCAGTCTCCTCTGTCCATGGGATTCCCCAGGCAAGAATACTGGAATGGGTTGCCATTTCCTTTTGCAGGGGATCTTCCCAACCCAGGGATTGAACCTGTGTCTCCTGTGTCTCCTGCATGGGCAGACGTATTCTTTACCACTAGTGCCACCTTCTTACTAATATTATTGATAAAGTCCTATGCCCTTTAGATTTGTTTGTTGAGAGTTATATTCTTAGGTGGCTTGTCCTAGAATTTTATGCTTACATATGTGCAGGGTTGTTCCATTGAATCTGACATTTTGGACTGTAGAGGGGACTGGTCTGTTATTTAACTGAAAACCTGTCTGTATGCCTCCTGGATGCTCCTTAGTGTTGTAGGCGCTGGGGTCACAGCACAGTTGGCTGAGCTCCTCCCTGGAGCCTGTGTTCTGCTGGAATAAGGAATCAGCACGCACTAGGCCTGGGGAAAAGTACCTCCAGAAACAGAGTGATGTGGGGATGCTTCTTTGAGAAGCCCTGGGAAGACCTCTGCTAAGGTGACATGAGCAGAGACTCGGATGGAGTGAGACTTGGAGAAATCTTAAAAGTGTGTTAGTCGCTCAGTCCTGTCTTACTCTTTGTGACCCCATGAACTGTAGCCTTGCCAGGCTTCTTTTGCCTGGCATGGATTCTCCAGGCAAGAATTCTAGAGTGGGTAGCCATTCCCTTCTCCAGAGGATCTTCCAGGGATCAAATCCGGATTTCCTGCATTACAGGCAGATTCTTTACCATCTGAGTCATCAGGGAGGGAACCGCGGTATCCTTAACCTGACACCCTGAAGTCACAGATCCGGTAAAGTAAGGTTTAGTTAAATTGTCACTTGTCCACTGATTCAAGAAATCAGGTTTTCATTTCTGCTCTTCCAGCCAAAGTTAAGCTGCATCTCATTCCAGTGCAGCATTCATCTGTATTAAATATGTCTTTACGTGTTCTTTATAGAAGGTCCAGCTGTATTTTAGTTAAAACGTATGCACTTATAGTACTTAATTCAAAAATACTTTTGTTTTCCTTATTTGAAAATGTATTAATAGAACAGTAAATTTATGTGAGTTTTTTCTTGCCACTGTCTTCTTGAGAGTTTTTTGTCTACTCCTAGGTGAGGTGTTTTAGTACTTGATGTCTTTATGGTCATTTTCAGATAGCCACCTTCATCCAACTGGTGGTGTTAGCAACTGTCCGTGCTTAATGCCTCAGTCAAGTCCAATAATTACTTCACAACCTGAAGTAATTTTCTTTAGTTTGTTGAAATTAATAATCCCAGATTTGAGTTCCATTTTCTCACCGTTCTTTATGGAGAACCGAATATTAGTGTCTGTCTGATTTGGGAGTTTTAACTGCCAGATAAACAAGGAAGTGGTTGTGAATGTAGCTCTGTGTTTTTGACAATCAGACAGACTTAAAGATTGTCAGTATTTATGATCTCTCTCTTAATTGAGGAACTGGTTTTTTAAATACATGAAATTGATCTTATTGCTCATAGCCTTAAATTATGGCTGTGTCTTCAAGGTGGTAAGGAATCAATAGAGGGAAGCTTCAGTAATGAGAGCCATTTCCTCTTTTGTTCTGGCTGCGGGGAAGCTGAGAGCCAAGTTTTATGCCCAGTCATGGCAGCTGTAAGTAACCCTTTCAGTTTCAGTGTTTCCTTGACCCCTCCTTCCCTTGGCCCTGATTTTCTGTGTTATTTATCATACACAATTTTGTGGCTGATCTCTTCTGATCTTTTTAAAGCACACAAACAAATTTGCCAGTGCAAAGGAGTTAGCTTATTTCAAGCACAGAGGTTCAGGCTTGGAATGATGAAGAGATCCGTGTATTGTTACCTTCGCCAGCCCAGGCCACTGATCACTGGGAGGGTGAGCAGCATTTTTCAGAAAATCATCTGATTTAGGGGTGGTTCTTTGTAGTGAGCACCCAGTGAAGCTGATACCCTATGGTATCTGCATTTGTTGTTCAGTTGCTCAGTCGTGTCCAACTCTTTGTGACCCCATGAACTGCAGCTCTCCAGGCTTCCCTGTCCTTCACAATCTCCCAGAGTTTGCTCAGACTCCTGACTATTGAGTTGGTGATGACATCCAACCATCTCATCCTCTGTCGTCCCCTTCTCCTGCCTTCAGTCTTTCCCAGCATCAGGGTCTTTTCCAGTGAGTTGGGTCTTTGCATCATGTGGCCAAATTATTGGAGCTTCAGCATCGGTCCTTCCAATGAATATTCAGAATTGATTTCCTTTAGGTTTAATCTCCTTGCTGTCCAAGAGCCTCTCAAGAGTGTTCTCCAGCCCCACAGTTCAAAAGCATCAGTTCTTCAGAGCTCAGCCTTCTTTATGGTCCAACTGTCACATGCATACATGACTACTAGAAAAACCATAGCTTTGACTATATGGACCTTTGTCCGCAAAGTATTGTCGGCAAAGTAATGTCTCTGCTTTTTAAATGCTGTTTAGGTTTGTCATTGCTTTTCTTCCAAGGAGCAAGCGTCTTTTAATTTCATGGCTACAATCACCATGGTATTTGCAAATGGTATTTCCATACTCACTAGCTTTTTCCTGTATGAGCTGTTGTCATTAAAAATTACTTTTATCTTTTACAAGTTTCTGTATGCTGCTAGATGTGTTCTGCTTTGGGTGACTTGGTGGCTCAAACAGTAAACAATCTGCCCTCATTGCTGGAGACCCGGATTCAATCCATGGATTGGGAAGATCCCCTGGAGGAGGGCATGGCAGCCCACTTCAGTATTCTTGCCTGGGAAATCCCGTGGACAGAGGAGCCTGGCGGGCTACAGTCCATGGAGTCGCAGAGTCAGACACAACAGAGTGACTTAACACTTTCACTTTTGGATGTCAAGGGTTATTTTTTTCCCCTCTGGATGGTGGCAAAAAATACATGGCCTGGGTTTTAAAATCTAACTGCATGGAGCATGACTACGGGAAGTGGCAGAGCACTTTCTCTATAAAAACTTTTCAAAAAGTGTCTTTTACAATGTGTAGATACAGCTTGGCTTCTTTCCACTTGGTAAATACTTGGCTGACTGACCAACTTATACAGCATCTCCTTTTCATAATGTAGTGTTTCAAAGAGGTCATCTCTTCTTTTTGTTTAAGCTTGTTATCTTACAGAATAAATAAAAATTGATCAAAGCAGAATTTTAATACTTTTCACTTTGGGTTAATGCTTTCCAACATTTTCCATCTGCTGTCCTTTTTATTTTCACTCTTTATTGAAATATGACATATGCAGAAAAATGCTCGTATCACAAGTGTAAAGCTCCCTAAGTTTTCACAAACTGAGTAATGGATGTAACCAGATAGAACCCCAAACCAATAACTGCTATCTGTTCTTAAGCGAGTTGATAGTCTTATTCTGTGTCACCCTTGTTTCACTGGGAAATACTTGCTGTGGCTTCATCTCTGATTCAGGAACTGGCACAGTGCATGGACTCTGCTGGGGTGCCCCCATTCTTCACATGGACACCCGGGGGTCCTGTGTCAGGAGGTCTGTCCTCTACTTGGCACCACTTCCGCACAGGAGACCAGTTGACTTCTCTTGTGACTTTTTTCTGCCTGTGTTTGTGATGTTCTAAGTGACACCATGTTTCATTGTCAATAATGGTTTCACATTACTGCCTAGATCTGCTTCAGCTTCCCCAGTAGAGATGATGATGTTTGACAGTAGGTGTGGGCTTATGAACAAGTCTTCAGCTTGTAAAAGTACACCTTGAGCATCGGATGCATTTTCAGTCCAGCTTAAACTCCAGGCTAAATGATCAGCCTTTGTGGATAAGGCCCACTGCCCTGTTGGTCGCCTGCAGCACCTGCCACCCTATTCTGTTTTTGAATTGGTGCTGTGTAATTTGCTTCCATGCTTCTTTTTCCATTCTGTGCAACTGACCAGCTCCTTTACATTCTGTACCTGTGTTAATACTTTCATGTGAGTTAATGTGTGAGCTTCAATCAGATTATATTCATGTTTTGCTAAAAAGCCATTCTCTCTTTAAGATGGCTTTTGCAGATCCTTGTTCTAGAGGATTAATTATGTTGACTTTATAATCTTAATTCTCAGTGGGCAGCCACTATTTTCAATTTGTTTTATGATAACTTACACATCTCAGGTAAGTAATCTCAGTAATTACACATTACTGATGAATAATATTAGAATAAAAGAAACATATAAATTCTTGAGGAGAATTTTCCCAGTTACTACTTTTCCTTTTATTACAGTTTGAAAGAAAATACCACTTGGGACCCTCCAGGAAGTTAATATACAGCATCTCTGTTACCGAACCGAACTTGAGTCTGCTTGCCCATAGCACAGCAAAGCTGATCTGCTGATACTGGGTTGTCATGAAGGAAAGTTCAGTGTGTATTTGCAGGGCACCAAGCCAGGAAGAATGGCAGCTTATGCTCAAAAAACCCAAACTCTCCATAAGCTTTCAGGGAAGGGTCTTAAAGGCAACCTTTGGGATGAGAGTTATAGGCTGTGGATTTTCTTTTCATTGGTTGATGGTGAGGTAATTAGGTGATGTTTTGAAAATCTTAACCATCAGCCTTCTGGTTCCAGCCAGCCTGGGGCTACAGGCTTGTGGTCAGCAGGCAGTCACCATCCTCCACCTGGGTGGGCTCTCCGCTTCTGCAGAACATCTCCAAGGTATGCATCAGATTGTTATGTATATCCCTTCAGGAGGAACTGGGACTTTTATTGCTGAACCATTATTTAAGCTACCATTACTTTTCTTGCTTTGAATTGACGCTTTTGAATTGTGGTGCTGGAGAAGACTCTTGAGGATCCCTTGGACAGCAAGGAGATAAACCAGTCAATCCTAAAGGAAATCAGTCCTGAATACTGATGCTGAGGGTACAGTACTTTGGCCATTGATGTGAAAAGCCAACACATTGGAAAAGACCCTGATGCTGGGAAAGATTGAGGGCAAGATGAGAAGGGGGCCTCAGAAGATGAGATGGTTGGATGGCATCACCGACTCAGTGGACATGAGTTTGAGCAAACTTAGGGAGATAGTGGAGAACAGAGAAACCAGTTGCTATAGTCCATGGGGTTGCAGAAAGTTGGACACAACTTAGCAACTGAATAACAACAACTTTCCTTGCTTGACTGCTTTTCCTTAGTTTCTGTATTTCCTAACTTCCCCAAATGGTTACTGCTTGAATCTGCTCTTTGAAACTCAGGGAACGCCTAGGGAACTAAAGCCTTTTTTCTACAAACAAGAAAAAGGGTATATGGAGGGGCTTTTGTACCTGGTTTTATACTTGGTTTCAACAACTCCCACTTTTCTTTGATGCTTCTCAGTCTTGAGGGGAACAGGGGCAGAATGAGAAAGAGAATAAAGTTTTGAATAGAAAGGTTAATCATAAACTTGGCAGGACAATTGGGTGTTAGGGGGACCCAATTTCATCCTCAACAGTGGTTGTCTTACAAATGTGGAAATTGATCAAAGCAAAGATACTGTAACTTAATGCCATGTAGCACCTGCTTGGCCTTCAGGTAGCTGCTCCAACCACAGGTTATCCTTCGGTTGGGACTACAATTGTCAATAAATGTCTGGCACTTGACTTCCAAGTTCTAGCTCCTCCATGGGTAAAGCCCAGTCATCCTTGTGTTCAGATGAACCAGGCCCACCATCTTTCATACCTAGAGTGAAGTGGTCAAGTGATGAGCACGGCAGCAGCTCTGGAATTCCTTATAAAACACTTTCCTTCATGGATTGGCCATGGGGTTTGCTATTGGCAAGCTTTCCGTCAGTTTTTACTTGCAGGACGGGAATGTGTGTCACATACACTCTCCTTCCAGTGACACGTCTCTCCTTAGCAGGAGGTAATGCTCTCCGCTTACTTGGTTGAGAAGGAAGCAATCAGGAGAGAACTTCCACACTTTCCCACCTAGCTATGGTCTGGTTGCCTTGGAGGCTGCTTCAGCCTAGTGCAGCATTCTCCTTGTGCCCAGAGTCATTCCTTCACATCTTCCATCAGCATACAAATGGTTATAATAGTTTCCATCTTGCAGCAAAGACAGGACCACCGAGTCCTTCCAGCCACCACCTCATCTCTCTTTACTTTTACCGCAGAATTCCTCAAAGAAGATGTTTGTATACACTGTCTCCATGTCCTACAGTTGGGTCCCATATCTTCACCCGAGACACTCTTAAAGTCGGCTGTGTATACGGCTTAGGAAAAAAAAGAAGTCGGATGGCATTGCTGCAGTAAATTATTACTAGGACCCTGCATTGGTGTGATGAGTGATGGCAAATGTGCTGTGTACCTCTGTCCATGGAGTATCCTGGAGCATAGCTGTGGCAGATCTTCATCTCACTGTTTCTCTGTTTTGTGACCTTGAACATGTCCATTAACATTGATCGTCATTCCCCTTGGGTACAATGAGCCCAAAATATGTTCTACCAGTTTCAGAGAGTGGAGCATCAAAAAAAAAAATGTTCGTGAAATTATTTTGAAAGCTGTAAAGTACTGTGGAGGCCAAAATAAACTTCAAGAAAGCAGAAGGAAGAAATTTTCAGGAAAGAACCAGCAATTTTAGCCTAGATGTATATACTAACATTTCACAGTAATTCTGTGAACTGTATACATTATGTCCATTCCTCACAATTGCCCTATGAGGGTGTGTGGTGGTACTCATTGCTGTTTCACAAATGAGGAAACTGAGGCTAAGAGAAATTCAAGAGAAATCTTGCACAAAGTCAGACAGCCAGTTAGGCATCTAATCTGAGTCGTCCTGTGCTCTGAACCACTCTATTACTTTGCTGCCAAACTAATTACATTTGAAGCCAGGGAAAGAGTAGATTTAAATATTAAAAGAAGAGCTGGTTCTTTGAAAATACAGACATTAATTAGGCACTAATTTAGCAAGGCTAATCAAGAAAAATGAGAAGAAACCAGTACAGCTGGCCCTTGAACAACATGGGTGTGAACTGTGCAGGTTCACTTATACGTGGATTTTTTTCAGTAGGGGATGCTACGGTGCTACATGATCTGTGGGGTAAATGCGATTGTGGAACTGTGAATTGGGAGGGCTAACTATAAGTTATACACAAATTTTTAACTGTGTGGAGAATCAGTACCCCTAACCCCTGTGTTGTTCAAGGATCAACTGTATTTCCCTTTAGGAATCATTGTAACTCGGTATATCTTTATGACAAAGATGTAGAACAAGTCTAAGAAACAATTATAAAATCCCTCCTCAGAAAAAGGTAAATTACCAAGTTTATTTTCCCTCTGCTTCTTAAATATCTTGTCTCCATCAGAGTCAGCTCTTTCCTTCTCATTGAACTTAGGCTTCCTAAGCTTTCTTAGAGATCCTACCTGCTTAATCATCCACCATTTATGATTATCAAATTTATATCTGTAGCTCTCTCTTTCTCTGAAATCTCCTACTACACACAAGGCAGCTCCTGGTTTAGCATCTCACGAACACTTGCTTAAACTCAAAGTTAGCGCTTTACTCCCCTCTAAAAGCACTCTTCCTCTTAAACTCCCAACTTCAGTTACTGGCACAGCTCCGAATCTCTAGCTGCACAGACTGGGAATAATGCCTCTTTCCTCCTCCTGTGCCCAGTTTTACGCAAAAAGCCTTGTCCTTTTTACTTCATATCTCTTTAGACTATGACCCTGTTTTAACTCAGTGGCCTCTACGTATGTTGGGACTTTGCTGCTTTTTAACTGGTCACAGCCTCCACCTGGCCTTCCCGCTCCAGTCTCCAATCCTTCTGTCACCACCATCAGTGATCTTCCTGCTGAAGCTTTCTGTGGCATCTTAGTATTAAAGAGGAAAGGAAATAAATGAACTGGATACTAAACTTGAGAAACTAGAAGAGGAAATAAGGGAAATTTCAGGACTAAAAAAAAACATAGCCAGAATAAATGAATTAGAGCAACAGTGAAATTGGTCAATAGATCCAAGAGCTGCATCTTCAACAATAAAATAGATCAATCTGAGAAGGCTAACATGTAAATAGGGAGCAGATGCAACT
Source organism: Bubalus kerabau (assembly GCF_029407905.1). Taxonomy (NCBI): domain Eukaryota; kingdom Metazoa; phylum Chordata; class Mammalia; order Artiodactyla; family Bovidae; genus Bubalus; species Bubalus kerabau. The sequence continues at coordinate 127,018,579 of NC_073624.1, read as the reverse complement.
GTGTGTGATGAATGAGGGATATGTGCACCACTGGAGAAGCCCTTAGATTTAAGAGACAACTGCATAGAAATCTCTGTTAATAGGTGAAAAATATGAAGCAATAGAGAAATATCCAGAAAAATGATGTAGAAGAAAAAAATGAGATTCTGTAATGTGTTTTGAGACTATTTCTGTGGTAATCACAATTCAATTACTTGTATGACCTAAACAATGAGGAAAACAGACATTTCCTAATTTCATGGAATCTATAGCATTTAAATACAACTAGGTTATTATTCCACTCCAGTACTCTTGCTTGGAAAATCCCATGGACGGAGGAGCCTGGTAGGCTGCAGTTCATGGGGTCACTGAGGGTCGGACACGATGAGCGACTTCTTTCACTTTTCACTTTGATACATCGGAGAAGGAAATGGCAACCCACTCCGGTGTTGTTGCCTGGAGAATCCCAGGGACGGGGGAGCCTGGTGGGCTGCTGTCTATGGGGTCGCACAGAGTTGGACACGACTGAAGTGACTTAGCAGCAGCAGGTTATTATTAGAAGATAGTTGACTCCATAGTGAATTAAATATTTTTAGGTTAAAGAACAAATTTAACCTCCTAGTCCAGACAACTCTAGTTACAACTAGAACAAACTATTTTCCTATCACAGACCTTACCAAACCACCAAAACCACTGATGCCAGAATCCGATAAAGTTGGGGAGTGGGGGAAGGAAAGAAAGCTGTTAACATAGCCATAAAAATCCTAAGTAAGATATTAGTAAACTAAAGCCAGCAAATAAAAGAATAATCTGCCTTGATCAATTAGTTTATTCTAGAAGTACAAAAGAGTGTTCAACTTTGATCACTTGATAGATCAAAGGAGAAAAATCATACGATTAGCATAGAGAAATATCCGAAAGTCACCCGATAAATTTCAGTCAGCTTTCCAGATTTAAAATTTGTGGTGAAGCGGAGAATTCTTCCTTTATATGGTAAAATGTATCAATCTCAAAATAGCTACATAGAGCAGCTTCCCCCTGGATGTTTAAAAATGTTAAATGAAAAAGAATTATTGTCAGAAGTTGAGGAAATTCTGGGTCATCAAATGACATGTTAATGTCAAGAATAATCTGGGGTGCCTTTTATCACTAGTGTTGTTGAGCACTTTGGGGAGGTTTTATCCAGTACAATAAGATGCTAAGTGAGTATAAGTATTAAAAAGACTTTGATATAATTATGTGTAGTTGATATAGTGATCCACTGTAAGACATTAATAGAGCAGTTAAAAGTTCAATAATGTGGAGGTAAAATATTCACCTCTAGTCAATTAAGAAGACAAAAGATTGACAGCAGGCTGTGTCTCTGCCTGGACGGCTCTCCCAGTCCTGCCAGTCTCCCATGGACCTTCACCTGTCAGTCCTTGACTTTCTTCGTATCTGCCTTCACTGTCAAGCTCTGGGAGTTGGTGATGGACAGGGAAGTCTGGTGTGCTGCAGCCCGTGGGGTCACAAAGAGTCAGACACAACTGAGTGACTTTCACATAAATCATCTCAAAGATTTTTTTTAAAAAGAAGTCTAGAAATGTATCCTTGGAGAAGGAAATGGCAACCCACTCCAGTATTCTTGCCTAGAGAATCCTGTGGACAGAGGAGCCTGGTGGGCTGCCGTCTATGGGGTTGCATAGAGTCAGACACAACTGAAGCGACTTAGCATGCGTGATGCATTGGAGAAGGAAATGGCAACCCACCCCAGTATCTTGCCTGGAGAATCCCAGGCACAGGGGAACCTGGTGGGCCGCTGTCTATGGGGTCACACACAGTTGGACACAACTGAAGTGACTTAGCAGCAGCAGCAGCAGAAATAGGTTCCAATGTCTAAATGTCTTATAAAGGTGGCATTCAGTTGATAATTTCATAAGTGGCCCTGAAGCAACTCGCTAACCATTTGGAAAATAGATAATTAGAAATGATTCCCTATATCTTAGACCAGAATAGATCACATGACTTACAGATTAGCAAAGGACATACGCAATTTGGACTTCCCTGGTGGCTCAGTGGTACAGAACCCACCTACGAATTTAGGAGGTGTGGGTTCGATTCCTGGGTAAGGAAGATCCCCTGGAGAAGGAAATGGCAACCCACTCCAGTATTCTTGCCTGGGAAATCCCATGGACTTTGTGCCTGGCAGGCTACAATCCATGGGGTTACAAAGAGTCAGACATGACTTAGCGACTAAACAACAACAACAAAATCAATTTACAAAGAGATACAAATGGCCAATAAATCAAAAGGTTACTCTTACTAGTACTGTGTTCAGACTGGGAAAGATAAAAAGAATGGCAATACTCTAAGTAGAGAGAGATAGTGATGCTATACACTGCAAACAGGAATGAAATTACTTTTAAGTATTGGGATGGAAATGGAGCAGTATAATGGAAAGTGTTAGAATTTTTGCCTCAGCAATTACATGTGTTATACTTTAATTGCCCAGTTGGGTAAATTTGCAAAAAATATAGCCCAAGGATACTCGCTGAAACAGTATCTATATTAAGGAAATAAGAAAGGACATCTTAAGTATTCAATGTGAGGAGTGTGGTTAAATTCTATGCAATGGAATGCTGTATAGCTGTTTTAATTATATAGATGTGTATTTGTTGAAACTGAAAAGAATCCCACAGAGTGGAGGGATTGTTAGAATACAGCCAGTGTCTGTGCAGTGCTTTAAGCACAGTGCTCAGTGGGTGGTGAGTTCGCAAATTGTACCTTTTTTAAAAGGTAGGAGAGATAGGTTATAAATTAACGCATACTCAACTACTGATCAACAAGCATTACTGCTTCTTCATTCTTGTCAGACTAACGTCTTTCTCTGGGTCCATTACTTACCCTAGTCTGACCACTTACCTTTTAAACTCATATTTTTTTATTTTCCAGCAGCAGCTCCCTCCTAGCTAGGGTCGTCAGCCCACTGCCCCTTTGCATTTGCTTGCCATTGTCTTTTTGTATACCACTCCTCCTGCCTGGAAGACTTCTCCCCTTTCTGCACCCCAGTCTGAACCTATCCATCCTTGAAATCCCTCTGTGCTTTGTGAGACTAAACATTCCGGCTTCAGTCTCTGCTCTCCACCAGGGCTCAAGGGAGAATTCAGCTAAATTGGTTCATGTGGCTCCTTGAACATGACTGCTGAATTAGAGCACATTTAAAAAAATAATTTATTGAAGCAAAATTCACATAACAAAAAGTTAACCATTCTCTAGTGGATAAGTTCGGGGTGTTTAGTACATTCACTGCTTAGTGCAGTTACCCTAAGACATGTCCCATCATTCCAAGGTAAACTCCTATGGCATTCCCCTCCAAAGCGCAGGCTGTGTCTGTGGATTTTCCTATTCTGGGTATTTCATATAGACGGAGTCATACTCTACGAGACCTTTTGTGTCGAGTTCCTTTCACTTAGTTTTTGCTTTGGAGGTTCTTACATGTTGTAATACGTATCAGGACTTCATTCATTTTTAAGGCTGAATAATACTCCGTTGTATATATGTATCAGAGTTTGTTTATCCATTATCTGTTGATGGACATTTAGGCTGTTTCTACCTTTTGGTTATTGTAAGTAGTGCTGCTATGAATATGTGCGTATGTGTACTTGTTAGAGGCCCAGTAGTCAGTTCTTTGGGCTATGCACCTAGGAATGCAGTAGTGGGACCAGATGGTAATTCTGTGTTTAACTTTCTGAGGAACCACCCAACTCTACAGTGATCACACCATTTTACATCCCCATCAACATTGCACAAGGATTCATTTCTCTATCTTTGTCAACACTTGTGATTTCCCATTTTAAAAAATTATACCTATCCTAGTGGGTGTGCAGTGGTACCTCACTGATTTGTATTCACTAATTAATAATGATGTAGAGCATCTTTTCATGTACTCACTGCTTGTATATCTTCGGAGAGTTGCCAATTCAAGTCCTTTGCTCATTTTTAAATAGGATTGTCCTTTTTTGTTGAATTTTACAATTTTTTTTATATTCTAGATACTAGACCCTGGGTACATATCTTTTAAAAATTTAAAATTTATGTATTTAGTTTTTCTGTTGCACTGAGTCTTCATTGCTACACGTGGACTTTCTCCAGTTGTGGTGAGTGGGGGTTCCTTTCTGGTTGTGATGTATGGGCTCCCGGGCAAGGGCTTCAGTGGTTGCAGTACATAAGCTCAGTGGTTGTGGCTCCCAGGCTCAAGAGTGTGGGCTCAGTTGTGGCAAATGGGCTTAGTTGCCCTGTGGCCTGTGGAATCCTTCTGGACCAGGGATAGAACCTCTGTCCCCTGCACTGGCAGGTAGATTCTTAACCTCTGGAATACCATGAAATTTCCTTAGCACATATCTTTCAACATTAGGTCTTCCTGGCTTAACTTTGCTCTTCTCTTGGTGACTTTTTTTTAACCTCTGGTTCAGTTCCGTTCAGTTCAGTCACTCAGTCATGGCTGACTCTTTGCGACCCCATGATCCGCAGCACGCCAGGCCTCCCTGTCCATCGCCAACTCCCGGAGTCCACCCAAACTCATGTCCATTGAGTTGGTGTGCCATCTAACCATCTCATCCTCTGTCCTCCCCTTCTCCTCCTGCCCTCAGTCTTGCACAGCATCAGGGTCTTTCCCAATGAGTCAGCTCTTCCCATCAGGTGGCCAAAGTATTGGAGTTTCAGCTTCAACATCAGTCCTTCCAATGAACACCCAGGACTGATCTCCTTTAGGATGGACTGGTTGGATCTCCTTGCAGTCCAAGGGACTCTCAAGAGTCTTCTCCAACACCACAATTCAAAAGCATCAATTCTTCGGCGCTCAGCTTTCTTCACAGTCCAACTCTCACATCCATACATGACTACTGGAAAAACCATATCCTTGACTAGACGGACCTTTGTTGGCAAAGTAATGTCTCTGCTTTTTAATATGCTATCTAGGTTGGTCATGATTTTCTTTCCAAGGAGTAAGCTTCTTTTAATTTCATGGCTGCAATCACCATCTGCAGTATTGTGGAGCCCAAAAAAATAAATTCCGCCACTGTTTCCACTGTTTCCCCATCTATTTGCCATGAAGTGATGGGACCAGATGCCATGATCTTAGTTTTCTGAATGTTGAGCTTTAAACCAACTTTTTCACTCTCCTCTTTCACTTTCATCAAGAGGCTCTTTAGTTCTTCACTTTCTGCCATAAGGGTGGTATCATCTGCATATCTGAGGTTATTGATATTTCTCCCGGCAATCTTGATTCCAGCTTGTGCCTTTTCCAGCCCAGTGTTTCTCATGGTGTACTCTGCATATAAGTTAAATAAGCAGGGTGACAGTATACAGCCTTGACATACCCCTTTTCCTATTTGGAACCAGTCTGTTGTTCCATGTCCAGTTCTAACCATTGCTTCCTGACCTGCATACAGGTTTCTCAAGAGGGAGGTCAGATGGTCTGGTATTCCCATCTCTTTCAAAATTTTCCACAGTTTATTGTCATCCACATAGTCAAAGGCTTAGCATAGTCAATAAAACATAAATAGATGTTTTTCTGGAATTCTCTTGCTTTTTTGATGATCCCGCAGATCCTGGCAGTTTGATCTCTGGTTCCTCTGCCTTTTCTAAAACCAGCTTGAACATCTGGAAGTTCATGGTTCACATATTGCTGAAGCCTGGCTTGGAGAATTTTGAGCATTACTTTACTAGTGTGTGAGATAAGTGCAATTGTGTGGTAGTTAGAACATTCTTTGGCATTGTCTTTCTTTGGGATTGGAATGAAAACTGACCTTTTCCAGTCCTGTGGCCACTGCTGGGTTTTCCAAATGTGCTGGCATATTGAGTGCAGCACTTTCACAGCATCATATTTTAGTATTTGAAATAGCTCAACTGGAATTCCATCACCTCTAGTAGCTTTGTTCTTAGTGATGCTTCCTGAGGCCCACTTGACTTCACATTCCAGGATGTCTGGCTCTAGGTAAATGCTGCCAAATAGTAGGTGTCCCATGTTAGAATCTTAACCACTGTGTGTGTTGTTGCAAGGACAATCACTGGCGGGTGTGTAAGATTCTGGGAAACTATAAAATGTTACCCACTTGTAAAGGTTTGAAAGATGGAGCGCTCCTTTTAATGTTGTTTATGTTTATAATTTTTTTTGTTTTGTGGATTCTTCACATTGCAGTGCATAGTTAAGTGCTTAAGAGCCATGAATCTAAAGTGAGGAGAATAACAAGGACTGTTTGCTTTTCAGAGTCATCCTTTTTGAATTTCCATGACTCCGACTGTGAACCCAAAGGATCACCACCCTGTGACTCTCTGCTTTCCCTTAACACTGAAAAGATTCTGGTATGTATCTTTTGTGCCTCCTGTTTTGGAAACACAGTGATAGTAGTTCCATAAGGCAGAGATGGCCTCTGTTTATCAACCAGGAGTTGAATCCAGTTGCATAAGATAAAGATAGGTCATCTGTTGTTTATTCACACTGAATCATTATGTCTTATGACTTGGATGGTTGGTCATTCTGGACCCAGGACTCTTTACTTTTAAGTTCCAAGGAATAAAAAATAAATAACTTTATTTCTAGGCGCCTTATGATTTGCAGGTGTAGTATAATCTTATTTTTCTAGCCTTGCCTTTGTATCTTTATGTCTGTTTTTTATCAGTACCAACTAAACTGTACAAGAGACCTCTCCATTCCGGAGATGAGCGCCTGGCACTGTGTCCCTGTCTATGCGTGTGTGTCCTCCTGCAGCCCAGCTGCCTCAAGGTGCCAGGGTTATTTGGTCACACTTAATTCTGTGAGGCTGTTCTCCTTTCAGTGCCCAAGGTTAACATTTTTCCTCCAGACCTATAGATTGTTTGCTTCTTTTGCTTCAGAATTTCCCTTTAGTATACTCTTTATTTTCCAGACAAAGCTCTGTCTTTTTACGGAAGAACTACAGAATATGGGTAGGAATTGCAAGCTAGTGAATGGTCAACTGATTATACCTAACTCATTGCATAGCCGTCAACTTGATATAGAAAAAAAATGTCCAAAACCGGAGCGGGCTAACTTGTGAAGTAGTGAGTTAACCATCACTGAAGACATTTGAGTAGAAACTGGTTAATCCCCATCTTGGAGAAGCAATTAGATTATGAGTTATTAGGGACCTTCTCACTGACTCAAATATTAGCTACTAGTTGCATTTCAGTTTAAGATGGCACTAGCTAGAAACCTATGGGAGAAAACTTATTAATCTAGGCTTTTTGTTTTCCCTAGGTTGAAAATATGGGAGTTAAACTATTCATTTATCTGTTAATTTTTCAGGTATTTATTTTGTACCTGTTTGTGCCAAGCGTTGTGCTAAATAAGTACTTAGCCAGAGAATGGTAAGCCCAATAACCTTGGCCCCAGGACTTAGGGCTCCTGTAGCTACTAATCAAATAATTATACAAATAAATATAGAAGTACAGTTGTGCAAATATATGAAGAAAAAATAAAGGGTCACTATTCCTGAAGATATCAGGGAAACCAGGCAAGACAGCTTTCAGGATTTGAAAGATAAGCAGGGACCGAAAGGTGGATTAAAATTAACCTACTAGCAGTGTGCGGCTGTATGTTTAAACTACTCTGATAATAGCTGCCCACTTTGTCCACAGGAGATATCTATAGGTGTGATATTAGAAGTGGGAGAGGTTCTTTTTTGATCAGGAAGATAATTTGTCCATATTACACTTTTCCTGCCCACTTCTGTTATAGAATAAAATAAAAACACTTTAAACTCACCTCTGCTCTTCAGTATAAATATATATATATTTTAAATTCCCATCAGCGCAGTGCGTGCCACTGTGCGGCTGTGCACGCCCCTGCCCGGCTGTGTGCGCCCCCATCGCCGCTCCACCGTGCGCACTTCAGTATATTCAAGAGGTTTCTTGGTAAATAATTTATTTTCATGAGATTTCATTTCTGTTCTCATCCCATCTTTTTCATGAAGGCTTGGCAAATGGTAGACCCTCATTGAATACTGGATGAAATAATAAGGTTTTTAAAGTATTAAAAAGCCTTGTTTATGGCCTGGAAAATCCCATGGATGGAGGAGGCTGGTAGGCTGCAGTCCTTGGGGTCACTAAGACTTGGATACGACTGAGCGACTTCACTTTCACTTTGCACTTTCATGCATCGGAGAAGGAAATGGCAGCCCACTCCAGTGTTCTTGCCTGGAGAATCCCAGGGACGGGGGAGCCTGGTGGGCTGCCGTCTTTGGGGTCGCACAGAGTCGGACACGACTGAAGCGACTTAGCAGCAGCAGCATAGACTGCTTTCCTTGACTCTACACAATTCATTTATTAGAGAAATGTTTTGCACCTGTGTGTGTCTGTGAGCAGCTGGTAAGGAGGAAGGCCTTGTGTCTGGTCCCGGCTGGCCGTGCATGCAGCGCTGTGCTTCTCTCATGCGTTGTCCAATCTGTCGCTTCAAAAGAAACGGAACCTGGTTCCCTTGTATGGAAGCTCCCAGCTGTGGAGCAAAGCAAGAAGGAGCTGACAGAGTTCCTCTCTAGCCATCAAGGTTTTACTGGAAGAAATAAAGTGTAAATGTTCCCAAAGGAGTAGAGTTCTTTTTCATTTTGTTTGGGGTCCTGAATGGAATGAAGTCCCAAGTCCTCTGAGGTGGGATGCTTTTCTGAGCTGTATCTTCTAACTTATGTTCTAAGCAGAGGTAGCTTATTCTTGGCCTGTTTTGTAGGCAAACCTTAAAACCACTCTGTATCTGAACATCAGTCTGGACTTCAAGAGTATAGGGAAAATAGGTGGAAATGCCTGTTATTCTGTAGAGTCAGTGAAGCCCAAGAGACTATGGCTAATGAGAGCCAATCATTAGCTAAAGAGCATACCCATCAGTCAGAAGAGTCACCCATGGGGAAATATTTGACTGTCATACCTGCCTGTAGGCATTGATATGGTAGATTTAAAACAAAAAAAAGAGCAATTCAAATAATTGTCACTGAGATGTCACTGAGTTCTGATCCTGAAGTTTTGCCAAAAGCAACATCTTTAGTTTTATCCTAGCTTTTCCTGTCTATATTGTGTTCAAGTTTTAATCATATCTTAGACGAATCTGGTATGAAGTTATCATTGTAATCTGTATCCTGTAGGCTAAGCACATCATACCATAGCATCTACAGTAAAACCTTCTGACAAAGTGACGGCTGTTTGCATCATCAGATATGATTCGTCTCCAGAGCACAACAGAGCCATCATTTTGTATGTTGGACCATTACTGCCTGTAAAATCACTCCACTTACTTTGGAGTGATTAACTCTACTTTGTTTCCCCCTAGTTTCCACTTTTACTTTAGCTGTTATGCCAAGTGTGCATATGTGTGTCTGTGTGATTTCTTGTACTGTGTCAGGCAGGATGGTTATGTTCATTGCCTGCTATGCATTGTTTAAGTGCATCTTGCTTCTTGGTCAGGTTTTACTGGCCCTGTTATGGTGTCATCCCTGTACACCCTGTGTCTCTTACTTCTAAAGAGTTCTTTACAGTTTACAAAGCAATGATCTGTTATCAAGCCACTTTGGAGACCAGTCACTAGAATCTGATCTTTGTAATGTGATCGACGTCATTGAATAGTCTGTGGAGGGAGCTTTGAAACAGCCAAGAAGATGAATCCTCATGAAAGTAAAAAGATAGGTGTTCCTGGGAATCGAAAACCACTCAGTCGGTCACAGCACAAAATGTGCCTTAAAGTACACCATTGATATGACTGAATGTCAGTGTTTTCTTGCTTCCATATAAATTAAATGTAACTTTAATTGTTTTAAATACAGGTTTCACTGTAAGTTTCTCTTCATTTAAGATAAGCTAAAATGTATGTTTGTCTTTATTTCAGAGCCAGGCCAAGTCTATTGCTGAACAAAAGAGATTCCCATTTGCTACTGATAATGAGAGCACAAATGAAGAATTAGGTGAGACTTGACTTGGGGACTTTTCTTGGGACATTTGCCTAGAATTTATGATTAGATGTAGAGTGGGTAGGCAGGGTGGTGAGGCAGAAAGGACACAGAGCCTGGCTCTGCCAGCATGAGCGGTTTGATCTTGGGTAGGGCATTCAGCCTTTGTCAGGGTTTGATATTTATTATGTCATAAAATAAAAGGTCTGGATGGAATCAGTGTTTCTATGGAAATTAATTATGGTATGAGTTCTAACGAGCTATTAGCATCCATTAAAAGATTATTTGTATACTGTCATCAAATATGAACAACATAGAAGTGAAAGCAGAAGAGAACCACACCTCATTTAGTCTTCTGTGTCATAACATAGCTAGGTTTGATTAGTCTTACTCATGGGGCCAGTCAGTTATTGTTGGTCCAGACTCGTGGGTGTAGAAGATTGAGCTCATTCTGATCTGCAAATGGGTCATGCTGTTTGGCTTGTTCAAGGCGTGTCTTGAAACAGCCTGGTTTCGCCAGGGTCTGATATACTTTGGGTGTGTCTCCATCATTGCCTAATCAGCTCACACTTGAAGGAGTGGAAGCAAATTGAATATAGGACTGAAGAGTGCAGTTGGACAGATTTCACAGAAGGGTGTGCTCCTGGTAGCCCAAAGCACCTGAAGAAATTTTTCTCTGTCTGATTTACACGTAATTATTTTTATCCTTTCTGCTGCCATATCCATTTTATGTTAAGGTTGAGCACTATTTTCAAAATATTAATCACCTTTTATTTATATTCTTTGAGTAAGCTTTGAGAATTACCCTTTAAGGCATCACAAATTTGGTCTCCTTTGTAATCCTTGAATTTGATTCAATCTTATATTCATTTATTAAATAATGAATTAAGAGTGTAATATGTGCCAGGCCTGTCCTATGCTCTAAGAGTAATCCTAGTACATCCTGGGATAGTATAGGCTCCAAGCTGGTTTAGGATCTTCTGAACGTCAGTATTTATTTATTTTTTTTTTTGGAAAAATGACCTCTGTAAGCATACATGTTGCAAGGAGGTGTGTAATTGCTGGTTAATAACAATTTCTGGGAGATTCCATTTATCCTAGTTTTCTCTTTATGTTTTTGAACTCCCTTAACTAAATTTAGATCCTAGTAGTACTTTTTTTGGACAAGATTTAGATTACTTTTCAATGCATATATATGTGCTAGTCATGTCCGACCCTTGTGACCCCATGAGCTGTAGCCCACTGGGCTTCTCTGTCCATGGAATTTTACAGACAAGAATACCAGAGTGGATTGCCATTTCCTCCTTCAGGGGATCTTTCCAGCCCTGGGATCGAACCTGTGTGTCTTTATGTCTCCTGCATTGGCAGGCAGATTCTTTATCACTGGGCTACCTGGGGGTTTTCTCAAAAAAAAAAAAATCTACTTTTAGATGGAAAGATTTGAGAGCTGCATTTGATTTTATTTGAAAGGAGTTCAACACCTTGGCCATGAACAGCAATTTAAGCAAGTTCCTAAATGTAATATTTATCTGCTAAAGCTGTATTTGTTTTTATGGGTCACATTCATTTGTTCATTCAATAGATACTCACTGATTATGAGAAGGTAGATAGGAAATTCTGAAATTTTTAGATCTGAAAGAATGTAAGAAAATTTTCTACAGGCTTGTTAAGCAAGACCCAGAGAGAACAATTTCCCCATGGTAACACAGCCGGTGAGTGGCAGGGCTAGAGTCTGAGCCCAAATCTTGGCTTTCTAAAGTATCTTCCTGCACTCAAAAAAAAAAGTTTTATGTTTCAGTCCCTGTTCATCCAGTCATCAAGGGATTCAAACCATCTTTCAGTCCAGCCCAGTGTACAGTAGTTTCCGTGCAGCCTTGATTTTTCTCGGGGTAGCATGTTGGTTAGAATGGTGGGTCCTAGAGCCAGGCAGCCTGCATCCTTGTCTCACTGCGTGTTGTCTTTCAGCAGTTTAAATGCTTCACTTCCTTGTCTGCCCATGAGGATGACAGTTGTACCTATCTCACTGCAATTAAGGAGTAATTGAGTTACAATACGTGTAAATGGTTAGGATTGTGCCTGGCACCTAGTAAGAACATAGTGCATGTTACTATTATTGTTATTGTTATTTTTACTACTAATGCTCCTGATTCCCACCAAAGAGGTCTCTGGCTAGCCCATTATCTGCTACAACTATCTGAATAGTATCCATTCCTGTTATTCTGAATATGAGTTTGACTTTAATTATCTTTTCAAAGAAATTAGGATGGAAACAGACCTCTTTTCATGTTGAAGAATGCATCCCAGAGCTCTTGTATTATTATGATGCTCAGTGTTTTGAACTTTACTTTTCTGAGGTTAGTTATAAAATCTCTTTCTGCATTTAATGTATTTACTACTTTTTACTGTCAGGGAATTTAAACTGAATGACATTAAAAGTTTCAGTTGCCCATCTTCTTGAACACTTATGTCCTTAAACTAGAGGGTCACAATAAAGCTTTTTTTTTTTTGCAAAGAAATAGATCAAATAAGATCAGATATTGAATTAAGAATATAATTTTTCAGAAATATTTGGGGCTTTAGGGAATTAGGGCAAATATTGCAGGTGGAAATATATTCTAGAATATTAAAATTTATTGGGTTATTTTTGGACAAGTGAAGTTTAGTCAAAATACTGCCATGTTTTAACAGGTTGTCCTGACTCTAACTTCAAAATACTACTGACATAAGCAGTTTGATTAAAAACTGTTATTTTCTTTAGAGTATATTTTGAGTAACGTTTTGACTGTGTTTTGAATAGAAGAGCTAGGGAAAAGACTGCAGCTGCATACTGCAGTGGTGTGAATTATACCTACAGTTAAGCATTATGTTAATACTTATATAATACTATGGTAATTGGAACCTCTCTTTTTGTTCTTAGTAGGTAATTGGCAGTAAATTGAGCACCTGCAGATATTGAGATATGTGATGCTCTTTGTTTATTTCTTCTAATGTTCATAGTAAAGTCACATTGCAATGTTATATGAATATTATGCAGGCTTATTACTAGCTCTTTTGAAATATAGATAGGAAATACCATAAAGATTATTTGGTATTTGAAAGTGAGTTATGGGCTTAGACAAAGATAATTGCTTTTTGCAGGCAGATGTTTTATAGATGGCTTTAATAATTTAAACCTAGATAGAACTAGACTGACTAGCAAATACCAAATGGCAGGAGAATTCAATTACATCTTATTAACTCTAAGTTTCCTTTAACTGCTTCTAGTCCTTGGAGCTGCCTTTTAAGATTTGGTAGAGAATGTAGTTGCCTATTTCGGTCTGAGACCCTTTATTCATTCCTCTAATGTTTCTGTCTTCTTTATCCCAGCTATTGCGTATGTGCTGATTGGCAGTGGTCTCTATGATGAAGCAATAAGACATTTTTCAACAATGCTTCAGGTAATTTTTCTTCTTAATCATATAATTGCAAGTTTATAGTAATGACAAAAATACGGGCTTATGTGTAACTAAAGTGCTACAATAAAACATAGATTTTAAGATTTTACAAGAAAGTAAAGGAAATCAGCCCTGACTGAGCCTTTCTTGGTGGTGCAGGCCTCATAACATGCTCTCATTGAATCTTTGCAGTGTTACTTCATTTTAAAGGAGATCAGGCAATTTGCTTGTAGTCTCCCCACCATCAACAGGCAGAGATAAGATTCAAGTGCAAGTTTCAGAAGATAAACATTAGCTTCAGTTCATTTTACTGTCTACCTTCATATCTCTCATGAGATGCAGACACTGGAAATTCTTGGAATTATGGATGTTTACTCTCTGTGCAGGTCCTGATCTGCACAGTTAAGTCCACTCATGGATTTGTTTCTCACCGTAAAGTATAAGACCCTTCAGGAGGAGCATTGGACCTCTGCTTATTGATGTCTGTGTTAAAGTCTGGTTCAGACCAAGTGCTTAAATACCTCAGTATAAGAGCTGCATAGGAGACCTGTAAAATGCAGCCTGACATTATTGTCCATATATTTTGGGTATTTAACTGTATTCTGGTAGATGCTTGGCCATTATCCATTATCTGTTCAGGACGGTCAAGTAAGGTTAGAAATACCTGAGTTCTAATCTATCTTTGCTGTTCACTAGAAAGTTATTTAACCTCCTGGATTATGGGCATGATAATAACTACCTCCAAAAATATTCTAGTTCGGTTTAAATGAAATATCTTTAAAAAGTACTTTACTAGATGCCTGGCACATATAGTAAGTGCTCAGTTAATTTCAGCTACTCAAAGTACCATTCTGGTATATTTGTCTGTGCTAATACAATAAGAGCCAGTAGATAGTTTAAAATTCAGCAGGCTGATTAAATTTTAAAATTTCAGTTTTGCAAATTTTACTCTTCTTTTCTCTTTTCAAACATAGAATTAATTATGTTGATAACTTAGTCTTCACTCTCAAATAATCAGTGAGATGTTTTTATAGTTATTACTTTAAACTCCTTGCATCTAACTGGCTGTGTGTTTGAGTGGTCATATGGGATAATATTCTTCAGTGGAGTTTAAAGTACAATGGGTAGATTATAAAGTTTTAAAAATCGTCCTTTTGTTTAGCACTGCAATATTTAAAAAAGGTAAGAAAGTACTGGTTTGAAAGGGGGGCTTTGATACATTTATAAGAGCGTATATCAGTTAATTTATGATAGCAACCAAAAGACAACAGTTTGAGCTTGCAGATGTCTTATCAGTTCATTCAGCTTTTTGAAAAATATTATCTGTCTAGTTGAAGGTAATACAACAATGTTAAATAAAATAAGTAATAAAAAATTTCTTAATTCTGCCACTCTAACATTATTTTTTTTATGACCTTTTCAAAGTATGTGTTTGTTTTTTTATAATCTGAATATATATACTATTTTGTATTACTTTTTCACTTAATTTTATAAAGTTTTTCAGTGTTTCTCTACAGTTATTATTTTAATGACTCTATAGTATCTCTGGTGTCCATTTATTATTGTAAAACTTCTCTTGCAGTTGTGATCTCAGAAAGTAGATCAGAATTTTTCTGTTTGTGCTAAGAAAAGATATTAATATACTGAAGTTTGATATAGTATTTTCATCAGTCTACATTGGGTTGCTCTCAGCCGATAGAGTTTTCTTTGAGAATGTGTGGAGTATAAATTAGACTGCGGCTTCTGGTGATCCAAACTACTGATGGGGCAGGAGTGGCAGTCAGGGGAGCAGCAGGAAGTTCAGATGCTCCAGGCCCATGGAAGACAGGCCTGTGTCCTCATTCATAGCACGTCTTCACACGGAACTCAGTGCCCTGGCTTTCCTGCTGGTGCTCTTCCTTGTGATGTCTCTCTTCCCTTTTGTTTTGGTTCTTCCCAGCCTTTTCTGCATCATAAGACATGTGGAAAATTGTATTTTCACGACACACTGGAATAATAAGCAGGAGCAAGTTTAGAGGCATCCAAATAGAGCTTGGTGAAAATCTGTCACGTTTTCTTTATGTTATATGACTGCAATAAATATATAATACAAAGATTTGATATTAAATGATAACATTCTTTTTTCAATTTTAATAAGACTTGATCCTGCTTTTCTGGATGTAGTTTTTCTATATTAGGCTTTATGAAATTGATGCACATAATTCCTACGAAAGAGGAATTTGATTTCTTCAAATTCTTGATAGCCAATCTCATCAAAGAACTCTACAACCAGGTGGGAGTGAAGGTCCAAAGAACAGTTATTGCTACTTCTCTAACTGACCAAAACTCTTTTTCTTATCATGAATCAGAATTTACATGTCAGTCTCTTTAATTGTATTTTTACAGTATGACCATTCTTTAAGTGCTCTTCCTTTTCTCTTTTTGGCAAGTGTAGCAGTGCTTTGTCTTGCAGTAATGAAATTGGTTTTTAGCCCAGCAATACTTTTTATTTTTATGGTCCAGTATTCAGAAGGGTGGTACAGTGTTTCTTCGAGCATGGAGAGCTGCCTCATTAGGACTCAGCCCAGGATCACTGGAGGATCGTTTCTGTCAATGCATTGTGTCAACTATTAGACGCCCATCTGTTCCTTGCAGGACCTCCTACATGTGCAAAAACCCCGTATTTTTTTTGGCTGCGCCATGTTTTAGTTGCAGCATGTGGGATCTAGTTCCCTGACCAGGGATTGAACCCAGGTCCCCAATGTTGGGAGCATGGAGTCTTAGCCACTGGACCACAGGGAAGTCCCCCAAATTCTATATTTTTGACCCGGTAAACATACCTTAGCAAATCTTCAGTGATAACCATTCACAGACAAACTTTTCCACTTTTTTTAGTTTGTTGTTGTTGTTGTTTAGTAGCGAAGTCTTGTCTGACTCTGCAAAACCATGGACTGTAGCCGGCCCAGCTCCTCTGTCTATGGGATTTCCCAGGCAAGAATACTGGAGTTGGTTGCCATTTCCTTTTTAGCTCATTAACTCTTGACAAAATGTTTCTCTTGGACAGACTGCAAGCTCCAGCATGAAGCAACAAGGCATGGAATCAGATTCCATTCATAGAAAGCTGAAGACAAATGGGGCCATGGGTGCTGGGATTTTATTATATTTACTGTATATATAAGATCATTTAATGTGAAATTTGGATCTATGCACGAGGACACTTATATTCCAGAATGACCTTTTGATGTAAAGCTTTTATACCTTCTCATTGGCTTAGTTGCAGGATCAGAGAACAAACTTATGGGATATTTCTATAATCTTTGTTGTTTCAATGTGTTCATTTTAATATTTATCCAAATATGGATTGTTTGGCACATCTTTAAAGGAAGACAGTATTCCCTGAGCATCACAGTTTCCAGCTGAACACAATCGCGAGATTTATTAGCTCTGTCCATCTTCGTTGGAAACTCTTGATTTTAAAAGCTTGTCAATCGGTATTGTCTCCATGTCCATGTCTTTGTGTCCTTTCCACACGTGTTGGGGCCTCCATCGTAGTGTTCTTGAAAGCAGGAACCTCTCCTGATTTCTGTGCTGCTTCGATGCTCATGCAGGGCTGGGTGACCCAAGTACTGTGATGATGTTCAATGAGGCAGTTGACCTTTGCTATTAGTTGTGTGACTTTGAACTCATCTGATTCTCATCTGATTGTAATGGAACTGAATTCATGAAAGAACTTTGTTTTTTTTAACATTACCAGAGAAAATGTAAAACATTCCTTTGCTCATAATCTTGTAGTCCTACTTACGTAGACACGTATTGCATCTGCCACTCACACAGAACTCAGTCCTCCGTACACTGCTGTGCAGTGTCGTTTTTTACTTCTTTGTCTTTGATCCAGTGACTTGCAGGTTTTAACAAAAAGCCAACCTTGTGGTGGAAAAATGAATATTTGTAAATTTTAAAATCACTATGTAAATAATATAATGAATATGGTAAATTAGACATTTATGGGTTTAAAAATTTTTATTTATTTATTTTTTTGATTTGAGACATCTAAGTGGACCTGACTCCAGTGAGCTAACTATCTTATTATACCATGATTTTGTATTTGCATAAAGTGAGTAATATTGGACAATTGAAATATTAGTTTAATTCATTTAAAATTCTGAAAATGTTATAAAGTGTAAATATTATTAAACTCGTGTATTCAAAAATACTTCAAAATGATATTCTGAGCTCAATTTGTTTTTAGAAATAAACATTTTTTATTTGAAAAAATAGTTCATCGTAACATTTCATAAAGAAAGAATTGTGTCTTGTTGTTAACATCCAAAGCCCATGATAAAATAATAAAGTTGTATCAAAAAAAGTAATGAAATCTACCAATTAAATTTAGGAACCTGTTATACTAGACTGTATTGTGGTATGATAGCAACCACAATAATTATATGAGGCTTCCCAGATGGCGCTAGTGATAAAGAACCCACCTGCCAATGCAGGAGACATAAGAGATGTGGGTTAGATCCTTGGGTTGGGAAGATCCCATGGAGGAGGGCATGGCAACCCACTCCAGTATTCTTGCCTGGAGAATGCCCATGGACAGAGGAGCCTGGAGGGCTACAGTCCATTGGGTCGCAAAGATTCAGACACGACTGAAGCAACTTAGCACACATACACAATAATTATATATTCTTTTATGTTGTTGGAAAAGAATTCTAAAAAAAAAAAAAATAAGTTGAATAATAGAGGAAACTTGAGTAACATGCATCTGTAAAGTATTTAGGTTTTCTCCATTCAATTTACAACAATGTTCTTGCCTTGAGAATCCCAGGGACGGAGGAGCCTGGTGGGCTGCCGTCTATGGGGTCGCACAGAGTCGGACACGACTGAAGCGACTTAGCAGCAGCAGCAGCAAAGGATGTTTAGTCATTGTGATTGTCATCGTGGTTATAGTCTAGTATTACGGGTTCCAACTCAACGGCATACTCTTCCCTGAACCTGCCACATCCCCCCACCCACAACTGAGAAAGAATCCCTAGTCATACCTTCGTGTCACCAAGCTCAATGAATGGCCCCCCTCCATAGGGTTACAACATGCTTCGCACATATGTGTGTCGCTTACTTCATCACAAGCTCTGTCTGTATATCTCCTAAGTATCTCCTTCATCCATCTGCTGCTCCCAGCTCTGTTCAAACCATGGCCAGCCACTTTGATCTGCCAGATGACAGATGGGGCCAACGTTTCCTGGCTTCTCTCCTCACACCCTCCACACACATGCACATGTGCACACCATACAAACATGTACTTTAAACACTCATATACTTTGCTGTTGGTTTTAGGTTAAAGATAAAAATCTTTAATATGGTTCCTACCTGCTTCTCCAACCTCAGCTTGCACATGCCGTATTCCTTGCTTCCCTCAGAGTCTTTGCACCATCTGGACCAGTCATTCTGGGATTCCCTCACCCCCTAAGATCTCAGTCCAGGTATTTAAGTCTTTATACATTTTATAAAGCACCATTTATCTCTCTCACACTTACTGAGGGTGTGACATTTATATTTTTGGTTCTTTGGCTGTGCTCCAAGAAAGCAAGAATCTTTTGCCATCTGTGTTGGTTTTTCTTCCTGTGGTATTATTTGTAGCACATGGGATGGGGCATGCTCATAGCTGGCCCTGAGTAAATATTTGATGAAAGAATGACTAACATCCATATGACATATAGTGAAACAGAGGAGAGGAGCATACCTATTTTCCAGGGGCATCTGTAAGGAGTTAGAGAAGAGGGGGTGTTTGAGCTGAGACTTGGAGGATGGAAAGATTTTCCTGGGCATAGAGACAATGGGTGAGTGTTTCAGGCAGATGAGAGCATTTGCAAATGCACCCAACTTGGGAGCCCACGTTGCATCTAGGGAACTACTGCTGCTGCTAAGTCACTTCAGTCATGTCCGACTCTGTGTGACCCCATAGACGGCAGCCCATCAGGCTCCCCCATCCCTGGGATTCTCCAGGCAAGAATACTGGGGTGGGTTGCCATTTCCTTCTCCAATGCATGAAAGTGAAAAGTGAAAGTGAAGCCGCTCAGTTGTGTTCGACCCTCAGCGACCCCATGGACTGCGGAGCCTTCCAGGCTCCTCCGTCCGTGGAATTTTCCAGGCAACGCTACCGGAGTGGGTTGCAATTGCCTTCTCCAGGGAACTTCTAAGTAATGCCAATTTTTAGAGTATTAATTGGGAGTGGGGGAGTGAAAGGAGGTGAATGCTGATGTAGAAAAGTGATCAGTGATTTTTGCAAAGGCATTTAGATGTCACCTCACTGTTTTTCAAATTCTGAGGACCCTTTAGTAGGTGCTGCAATTAATTGATGAGTCAAGACTAACACTTTTTAAATGAAATGTACCTGATAAGGAAATATCAGATAACATTGTGTACAGCAAGGCTTGATGAGACTTAGTGAAACTTTTGTTTCTGATGTGTTTGTGTGTATATTTATGTATATGTGTATGAGTGTTCTGCGTTACAGTGTAAAATGTATTTCTTAAAGTGAAAAATGTTTGAATTTTGCTGTTGTAGATGTTGGGAAGCCAATGAATAGTTTCAGCCAGGGAAGTGTCATGATCAGACTTAGTGTTAGTTAACTCTTAATATGGGCCTGGAGACTGGATGGGAAGAAACAGGAAGTGGTTGAGGCCATTGCATTAGCCACATGAGAGGAAGTGGCTGCTGGATCAGGAGATAAAACTGCCAGGATTTCTTGAGAAGGTGTGTTGGCTGGAGAGATGAGGGTGACTCCCAGAGTGGCTGGTGTGGCCACAGGGTATATGAAGATGTCAGTCAAATAAGAATAACTCTTCATTTATTTTTAATTTTTTTCTATTGGAGGGTAATTGCTTCACGATGTTGTATTGGTTTCTGCTGTACAATATGAATCAGCCATGTGTGCTGTGCTGTGCTTGGTCACTCAGTCGTGTCCGACTCTTTGTGACCCCATGGACTGTAGCCCACTAGGCTCCTCTGTCCATGGGGATTCTCCAGGCAGAAATACTGGAGTGGGTTGCCATGCTCTCCTCCAGGGGATCTTCCCAACCCAGGGATCGAACCTGGGTCTCCGGCATTGCAGGCAGACGCTTTACCCTCTGAGTCACCAGGGAAGTCCAGGAATACTGGAGTGGGTAGCCTATCCCTTCTCTAGCGGATATTCCTGACCCAGGAATCAAACGGGCCTCCTGCATTGCAGGCGGATTCTTTACCGGCTGAGCTACCAGGGAAGCCCAAATCAGTCATAAATATGCATATATCCCCTCCTTCCTGAGCCTCCCTCCCACTCCCCATCCCACCTGCAGGTCCTCACAGGGTACCAAGCTGAGCTCCCTGTGCTATACAGCAGCTGCCTGCTAGCTGCCTGTTTTACACATGGTAGTATAGATACGTCCGGAGAAGGCAATGGCCACCCACTCCAGTACTCTTGCCTGGAAAATCCCATGGGCGGAGGAGCCTGGTGGGCTGCCGTCTGTGGGGTCGCACAGAGTCGAACATGACTGAAGCGACTTAGCAGCAGCAGCAGCAGCAGCAGTATAGATATGTCAGTGCTACTCTCTTGATTCATCCCACCCTCTCCTTCCCCTCCTGTGTCCACAAGTACATCCTCTATGTTTGTGTCTCTATTCCTGCCCCACAGAAAGGTTCATCAGTACCGTAACTCTTTATTTAAATATACTTTTTTTTTCTAATTTACCTCTTGTCATTTGTTATAAAAATTTTCTCAGTTGAGGAGAAAAGCTTCTTGGATAGTGTATTTGGAGACACATCTGAAAGTGGGGTTTGCTTTCACCGGAGACTGTCCTCAGCAGGCATGCGCAGCATGGGATCTGCAGCCGCCCCGCTCTGCCCAGCCTGGCACTGTGCGGTCTTCCGGCAGGTGCCGGTCCTAGGGGAACACCTGAAGACTGTCTTAGTTTGATTCCTCAGTGGGGAACTCTCTTTCCTGCTTTTCCTTACCCTCTGGCCCTGGATCCCACTCCCAGACTACTTGCTCTGCCTTTCTTTCAGCCAGGAAGAATATTTAAATATTGAAGTTTTATCTCCAGGTGATAGAATTATAGGGTGCCCTTTACCTTCTTTTTTTTTTTTTTTGCTTTTCTTCATTTTCTAAATCTTCTATAATTTATAATAAGTTTTCTATTTAATTTATTTAAATACAATATTTTCAATTGATAGCAAAGTTTTCTATTACTTTCTGTAATATGTTTTACTTAACATATTTTTTTTTCCTGATTATAAACGTATGTGTGTGTTAAACAATTAAAAGGAATGCATCAGTGTATTAAGCAGAATAGGAAGAGATCTAGTAATCCCACTTCCCAGAGAAAATTACTGTTAGTGTTTTGGGGAGCATTTTTCTGTGCACATATTGACCCACATAATCATATACAAGCCTTATTTATAGGAGGTGACTACCATTCTTCTGTCATTCTGTAACTCGTAGTTTTCTCCAGTTAGCGAATAGCATGGGCAGCCTTTCATGTCAGATACACACATGTTATAAATCAGAGATCCAAGACTATATGGGAGCCAGAGAAGCAAATTAAATGAGCAAAGTGAATTGATGTAGTGTAGAGGCTCATGGTGAGCTGGTGAATACATATCCTTCTAAATAGGCATCCAGTACTTCGCTCTAGTTGGGTGTTGTTGTTCTTGTCACGTTCTCACATTCTCATGCCCAAATGTGAGTCTGTCATTGTTGGATTTTTTATTTTCCAAGAGAAGCTAGAAATGTGTAATTGTTTACTTATTTCAACTTTCCATATACCGTGAGGCCCATCTGCTGGCTGGGTTGTAACCAGTGATGCCTTGTGTGTGTTAGTCACTCGGTGGTGTCTGACTCTTTGTGGCCCCATGGGGGATAGCCCACCAGGCTCTTCCATCCATGGGATCTTCCAGGCAAGAGTCCTGGAGTGGGTTGCCATTTCCTTCTCCAGGGGATCTTCCTGACCCAGGGATTGAACCTGAGTCTCGTGCATTGCAGGCAAACTCTTTACTGTCTGATCTACCAGGGAAGCCCCAACCAGTGATGTACCAACTTACTACTTGATGTGGTGTACCTGATTCTGTTTATGGTAGCCTTTTTTTGGGGGGGCGTTGTTTTTTAGTGAATAGCATCTTATCCTTTGTTTTTTCCCATTTACTTATCATTTAAGTTGATATGTCTTTTTCTACAATACTGGCAGACACTCAGTCGCAGATTTGAAACTGATTATAGATTGGTCTGCAAGATACATCATCTGATGTAGTCCTGTTAAATTCTTCACTCAGGACCTGATAGCCAGAAGCTATGTACTCTTTTTTCTCCAATGTATAGGGAAGGGTTCAAAGAAGAGGGTAAGAATTGCACAGGTTACATGCGGACAAATGCTGTTTCACTCTGCAAGTGAGGCAGTTCATACCGCTGGATGGTGTATGGGACTGATGGAGGGGCAGCAGACTCTGTCCTTGGGCTCGAGAGGCATTTTATCCAGGGCACATGGGAGCAGGTTGCAAGAAAGGTTTGCTTCTTATTCTGACCTATTAGAGTAAAGGATTGTATTATATTAATACCTGATAGATTGTGGAGCCAACTCATCTCTTGTTCCTCATTGAGCTGGCTGTGATGGGTTCTTTCCTTCTCAGATTATTTCATGACTATCTGAAAACAGATGAACCAGGAAGAGGCATCACCCAGTCCATTACTCCTGTCTCTGCTTCTCTGAGCACCCGTTTTCTCTCTGTGCTGTGACTGCTGGTGCTGCCAATATAGAGTTGTTGAGAGGATTACAATTTAAATAAGATGACTGTGTGAAAGAAGCTAGCACAAAGCGCAGTAATATTGGTTTTATTTTTTTTTTTTAGTGTTTTAAAATGTAAATCTCTTATTCGTGTCTCATTCAAATGAGTTTTAAAAATGTAGGCTCTTTTGGTCGGGGACTGTGTACTGATTGACACGAGTGATGGTAGCATAACATAGAGCTGTCATTTGCAGCGTTAACGTGCTTTAAGCAGAAACTGATTTGTTTTGTTTTGTTTATAGTTTTTGACGTGTTTCTGTTTTGGTCTGACTAGGAGGAGCCTGATCTGGTTAGTGCAATTTATGGCCGAGGGATAGCCTATGGAAAGAAGGGACTACATGTGAGTATGGAATAGTCACGCTTACCATAGTGTCTACATGGCTGGACTCAGACCAGGGTTTCCATGGAGCCCCTCCCTGCTCTCTGAGCTCTGATGGGACAGCGGTGGTAGTATCCCAGTTCACAGATGAGACAGTGGCCATAGGGGACTTCCTCAAGGTCAAGTGGCTGGAAAGTAGAGGGCTGGGAATTTCTGCCCAGGTCTTCTGAGGTCAGTTTCACCTCACTTTCTATTCTAAAAGGACAGCCTTTGCCAGCCTAAACTTTAGTTCATGATGAACTGAACATAAGCCAAGAAAAGCATGAGACCTTGACAGAATCCCTGAGAAATACTCATCAGTGTAAGAGAGAGACTGGGTATCAACAGTTTACAGTACTTAGAATCCTTCAATTTTTAAAGGTCGAATAGAAGAACAGAAGTTTTTTTGTAAAATATTATAAAAAATAAATTATTTTAAATTTGTTATATATTATTCTTAGATAGATATATCTTTGGAGCCTTATTTCACTTATTTCTCTGAGGAGTGTGGGAAGAAGGTTATAATAAGTATATTTTTTGGTCAAACAAAGGCACTTTGGTGTAAAAATGAAGACCTTCCTGAGATTATATAGTAAATAATGCAGTGGTCTAGGTCACATGTCCAAATTTTCAGTCTTAAACAGTATACATGAACTTTTTTCTTTTATATTAAAAATATTCAAATGAAATTATGCTTTGAGGGAGAAATGTCACTTTGTACTTTTGTGAATTAAAAAGCAATTGTCCTAATTGCCTGCTGGCCTATTGGAGAAATCTTGTATAATATTGTATGCTTCTGAGACATGAGAAAGCAGACTGCACAGGAACACAGGTTTGGAAATGACGAAGATGTTTAGGAAGGGAGCATCAGTAAGTAGCCCTACTTAGGTTCAGGGCATCAGTAAATGATCAGAGTTGACCTAGTAAAGGTCAGAGATAAGCTGCTTCTTCCTTATTCTCATCTCTCTTCATTTTATATCTTGATGTGAAATTTGCTTATATCTTTAATGTACTTTTAATATAAAAGTAACATCCTCATGTATTTTTGATATGAAAGTAATGTGTAATTTTAAAGAGAACAGGCTTACCTAGGCTCCTCTAGGAGTAGGTGTATAGGCCCAGAGGGGTTTTGACTGACACTAACTTGGCCCCTCTGTCCCCACATCGCCACTAGTCAGCATCATTTTGCACACTGGTGTCCACATGCTCATCCCTTGAAATCGGCTGATGTACTGTTTAAATAGGTTAAATTGAGAAAACATCTTGCCACCTGTGCTAGACGTAGCCAAGAATTTGTGCTAGGTAGCCAAGTCCAACGTGGGTAGGTAGACTTGAGCAAGTTAAATAATTACAGCTTATTTAACTTGGCAGATCTCTTACACAGAAGCTAAGTTCCTGTTTATTTCTAAATAAATAGTTATGTCATTACTAAATTGTTAGTTTTTTCAGAAGTCTGTTCAGCTGGCTTTGCGTAACAGTACATCTCACACTGAGCTAATGCCTTTTCAAGGACATTAAGAACGCTGAGCTTGCTCTGTTCGAACTGAGCCGAGTAATTACCTTGGAACCAGATCGTCCAGAGGTATTTGAGCAGCGAGCAGAAGTGAGTGTGGTTTTCTTTTTCCCTCTGTTGTTATTGGATTTAAAAAAATTTCAGATTTTTTTTTTCCTTTTATTTTATTGCTGATAAATTTTAAGCCTCCTGTAAACCTATTGTATTTTCCTCCATAGGTATATGATGCATTTAAACAGTTGAAATTACTAGAAAACTATGGGCTGAGTGACACTCTTTCCTGATTTACCATGTTAAATCTTTGCTGATTTAACATGTACTAGTGACATTTAGTATTAAAAATACAGTTATGGTGTGAACCACCACTGTCCATGTTCACTGAAAGATATGACATGTGTGTTTACTGTGTTTATGACATACTTTATTTGGCAAAACAGTATGGCAGTGTGGTCAGATGAGGCCTGTTGCCTTTCGAAGCGTGTGTGTGTGTGTGTGTGCGCACGTGCTCACTTGTATCTAATTCTTAGGAGATACACCTATCTACATAGAGATGTAGACTAGGTAAGGGTGGCCATAACCGGAACTTAGGACTCAAGGTGGAGACAATCCCAGGTAATACGTGTGACAGTGGACACCACGGAGCGGGTGCTTGTTCAGGGGCAGAAAAACATGGTCTGCTAGATCCCTGGGACAGATTGGCAAGGGGACAGGCATTGGCGGTGTCTGCAGAGGTCTCGCTGAGGAGGTGATGCTGGAGCTGGGTAGGAACCATGTCCTGGGGAACAAGGTGGAGAAGGGTGTTCAGGCCAGAGAAAGGACTGTGTGCAAGGCACCCCTTTTAATGTTTTTAAATGAAACATGTCCATTTTACCATTTTCATTAAACAATAGTAAACTATCCAAGTTTCATATTGTATTTATTTTATTGCACATTTAACCATCTTAAGAGCTTGAGAATTTATGTTAATATTTTCAATCTGACTAGAACTTAACTTTTAATTATCTGTTCTGGTGGGATTTTGTAGTTGGACTAAAGGGACAAATGACTTTTCCTCCCTCTTTTGAGGGAGAAAGCTTAACAAGCAAAGGGAAGGCTAAATGTTTTAGTATTTTTAAAACTGCATTTGTGATGTTTTTGTTCTCAAAATTATAGTGTGTTAAATTACAGTTCAGTTTCTTAAAATGAGTTTTTTTGCTTTATTGGGGATTTGGCTTTCTGAAAGAAATTCTTTCTCAAATAATGAAAGAATTCATTATCTCTCGTCTGTTTTGGATTGCTACCCTAAGGGTTGAATGACTGTAATCTGTTCGCTGCTGCATGAGAAGCCTGTTGGTTTTTAGGGTGAGCACTGGGAAGCTCACTTGGTGACGCTCTGCTCCAGGGAGTGGGTGCTGGGTTCTTCCCTGCCATCACACCGGTGCTCTGCTAAAATGTTACGGTAAAGCATGAATTTAATTAAGTGCACTTAGAAGGCTGATTTGGCAGCTTTGGAAAATTTGTATAACTAATAAAAAGCTAATTGTATACCCAGAATGATATTGGTAATCAGAAAAGTGATTTCCAATGATCTTAAAAATATATAGTAATATCCCCCTTTTCTGGCATTGTCAGGCAATAATATCATGATATAGTGAATTTTCCAGCTAAATTACAATATACTGTTTATGTCAGAAATTGTTTTATGAGAAACTTTTCACTTTTATACTTTCTGAAATTGTCTATATTTAGTGAATGTAATTTAACCTTTTTTAGTTACTCTGGTCATTATTATGCATATTGATTTTTGTGCTAGGGTGCAATCATTCAGTTATGTTAATACTAATATACTAGGTTGGGGTATTTTTCCTTCCAAAATATAACCCTAGACCACTATGTTTCTTGAATTCTAAGGGCACATATTCCATTTCTTTCCTCTCTCTGAGCTGTCTCTCTTGCTACTGGTGGTGTGCCTGCCTCAATCTTCTCTCTTGCTGGTTTTTAAGTTCCTGCAGAGGAGGAAACCAGTTAGTAAAACTTGATGGAAATGACCTGTTATGAGAACAAATTTAACCCTAATTTAAGAACATTTGTTCCAGATGAATTGCTTGAGCTTGACTGCATGAATACTGATACCCGTTTTGGATGATCTTACATCTTTTGGGTGGGCTTTTGCATTCTGAGCTGTCTTCTGTGTTGTCATTGTTGCCTGAACACAGCTGATTGCTGGATCAAAAGAGCGTTCAGAACAGGCCTGCAGATGTTTTTTCATTACCTTGCAGATCATAACTGATGAGTTGAGAGTTGTTCACATCAGAGGGCTTCCACAACACCTGGAATCCCAGAAATTGCCATTCAGCACTTAATACCACAGATGGTGTAGCTAGATACCATGGGGACTCCAATCTGTGTTGATCAGTTCCTCTGTTTTAATTGTTTAGAGTTAACTTTCAGATTAATTTGACATGCCAAATTTTGTTCTGAAAGGTAAATGATAGGTTGGGGAAAAATGGTTGCACTTCAAGAAAAGCAACATCCGTTATGAGACAGAACATGAAACAGGGACAGGGCAGTTGCCATGGTCGTAGTTCTTCAGCATCCCCTTGACTGGACAAGGTCGGCAGCCCCTCAGCTGTTGACTTTGAATCTCACTGCACAGTACGTGGAGTCAAGGGTTCTAGGCTGCTGAGACAGTCGCATTGTAAGTGTGGGGTGGTGAAGCAGACTTGAAAAGTCAAAAGCGTTGGCAGTTGTAGGGGCAGTCACTGGGACTTTTCTCCCCTAATTACATTTTTGGGTTTATAGATTCTGTCCCCTCTGGGACGAATTAATGAAGCAGTGAATGATCTCACTAAAGCTATTCAACTTCAGCCCTCAGCACGGCTGTACAGACATCGCGGGACCCTGTACTTCATATCAGAGGTGAATTATTTTTGCCTTGAAATGTGTCCTTTCATGGTGGTAAAAATTTCAGCTTTCCTTCTACTTCAGAAAGCTACTATTTGGTAGATTTGGGTTTGGGGCTGTAGATTAATAGTTTGTGATATAAGACAATTATGAAAGCATTTTCTGTAGCTGAAATTGAACTCAGTGGAGAAATATTAAGTACCAGAAACACATTTTGTTGCTTCAGTTGTCAGCAGTAACTAATTCTGGGCTAGGGGAAAAAAGAAAGAGAGGGAAACAGAAGAAGAGAAATTTGGTTTACAGATTATACCTTAACTTTTCTTGGAAATGTCAGCATAGAGAAGCAGGTGTGCATGTTATCAATGTGATCATTAAACTTAAGGGTTTGAATTTCTTTGGGTATCACAGCCCAAGAATCATCACCTGAACTAATGTGGCTTCCTAGACTGTAGCTTCTCAACCTAGCAAGATTACCTTTTATCATGGGTGGTATTTATAACTGCCATAGCTATTTTTGTTGGTTTACAGTCATTTCAATAACAATCTTCTATTGCAAAAGAAAATAGATTTTAAAAAACCTCAGTATAACACATTTTAAGGTTGATCTATATCATAATTATCTTAGACATCAAAATAATGGAATTATTTTGTAATAATACTAAAGTAATTTGTAAAGTATCTGTAGCAGATTATGACTTTAATAGTATTTAAAATAATATTCTTTTGTGGTTGCGACAGTATGCTTAGATTAAACCTTTGTGAGTTTCTCTCATCAATTAAAATCAGCTCTTTCAACAGTGTAAGCATGCTTCTAATATTTGTAGTCATGAAATGTTTCCTTTAAAGCCAGAAAGGGTGCAGAATAAATTGGGAATTTTTTTTTTCCTCTATCAATTAAAAGTAGGACGTGTCCAATATCTAACGAATACTACTTTTTTTTTTTCATTCTCCTTTTTGTAGGACTATGCAACAGCCCATGAAGACTTTCAGCAGTCCTTAGAACTGAACAAAAACCAGCCCATAGCTATGCTATACAAAGGTTTAACTTTCTTTCACAGAGGACTTCTGAAGGTGAAAGTGCTGTGCGATATGTGTACCTGCAGTGATGCTAGATCTCCCCCGTGGTGGGAGGAACTGAGCCGGGGTTTAGTTTGGCAGGTTTTGAAATGACATTTCACATGTCCAGTTGGTTTATTTTAGAAAGTAGTTTGAATCAACAAATTCATTGAGCTCCTACTGTCTGATACGTACTTGGAGGAAGGTGCGAAAGGGGAGAGGATGAAAGGTTATAAAGGAGGAATAATGCTTTACACTTAGGACAGACACAGTTTACAAAGCCTTTCTCCACATATGATTTATCACGTGGTGAATAAACCAAAGAAAGTAATATCAGCAGCGTGCTTTGGAAGCCATGGTGAGAAGCTCTCATTTGAACTCAGGAGTTAGGAAGGTCCAGAGAATAAGTGGACATCATCTTGACTTGGAAAGCAGAGCATGGTTGGGAAGGACTCTGAGGCTGAGAGGAAGGTGTGAGTAATGACCTGGGAGACACACCCACGCTTGGGAAGGGAGTCCTGGAAGGTCAAGAGCACTCTACTGAGCATTTTGACTTTAGCTGGTAGGCCCGGAGGAGCTCTAAAGTCTAGATTTAGGGGAAATAGAGAGTTGAGATTCAATCTGTACTAAGGAAATGGTTGCTGATGTAGCGGTGGCTGAAGAGGGGAGGAGAGATGCTCCCCTCCACCAGGAGATGCTGCCGCATTCAGGTCAGGAGTGGTCAGATGGCCTGGGGGGGTTCTGGGGGCTGCAGGAGGGGTCCCAGCACTGTTGCTTGAAGACTCTGTCGGGAGGAGGGGTCGAGGGACAAAGGAGATGCTCTGTCTTAGCTGAGTGGGGCTGAAAGTCACCACCAGCTGCCCCCCCCTCCTCTGGCTGGGACTCTGTCTTCTCCAAGCCTGTTCCAGGAGCCTGTCCTGCAGTAGCTTCACTCTTGTCAGGGCGAGGGGCAGAAACACAGCTGAGGGTGGAGCTCTGGCTCTCACCCCAGGCCTGGCACATCCAAACTGCCTGATTGAAGACAGGCTGGCCTGAGAGCCACAGACAGTCCACCTGGCTAGAAGACACTCATTCTGACCAGGAGGCGGAGAATTCAGAGTAGGTTGCACTTAACCTGAACTTTGGAAGATGGGAAGAGCTTCAGTAGCACGTAGCAGAGAAGAGTACATGGATGTTATCATTGAAAATAACTGAGGATCTGATACACACATAAACACACTCACTTGGAGGGTGGGGAGAAGGTTTACCTTTTAAAAGGCCACGAGTTGTAAATCCTCCATGTTACAGATGGTGCCTGTCACATAGTAGGTGCTCAATAAGTATCAATGGGGTAAATTTCAAGGGCAGAGCGTTGAATTGGAAGGTCGTGCTCTGAGCTCTTGCTCTGAATCTTATTATCTGCACTGCTGGACATGCTGCTTCAATTCTTTCAGCCTTTCCTTCCATATTTATCAGGTAGAGATGATGCTACTCTGTGTCTCTTGAAGTGGGAGTGAGAATTACATGAAATAAAATGTGTGAAAGTCCTTTATAAACTGTAAACATAAATCTGGTATTATAGATTATTTTCCATGTGAGAATTTAATCTTAAGTCTTATAGACTCTAAAAAAAAAATTAACTCCCATCCATTAAAAACCAAACTAGAAGGAATTAATTTTGCAAATCTTATTTCATATACTTCATCTCCATTTTTGCAAATGTGCAGAGGTGGTCCTAATAAGGACCTTTTCTGTCCCCCTCAGGATTCAGACAGGCAGTGCAGGCTTTGAGTTATTTAAAATGTGCTTTGAGCAGCTTCCAGATGATTTCTTCCAGTTTATTTTGTCTCTGCCCTCTATTCCTCTCATATTCTCTTTACCTTCAAGTCACCTTCAATTAAAAAATTCAGAATTAAAATACTGTGTTCAGAATCTATCCCTTGAGTATCACATGAAGGAGAAAGAAATTTGAAATAGAAAAAAATGCCAATTATTAGTACCGAGAGGGTAAAAATATTTTTTTAAAGTAAACAAATGTAAACAGTTGATTTCACTTTTAAGCCACATTGAGGAATGTAGGCAAGAAGGGCCCTTTGTGTTATTTCAAAAAGAATTTTTTCAGAAAAGAGTGGTAATAGAGACACTGAATAGAAACCGAACATGGACTAAAATTCAGTTTGGTTTATTTCACATCTACCTGATGAAAACCTAAAAACAACGCTTTCATCCTCTGCGTGTTAGAAGCCCCTCAATGAACCAGTCTCACCAAGCGACTTGGGCTTTCTTCCTTTTCACCACGCTCACCAACACAGCAGTGATGTGTGTAATAGACGGGAACTTTCTTTTTGCATTTTGTAGATCTGCTGTCCGAGGAAGTCAGAGTGTTTACGTATTGTCTCATTCATCCCAGCGGCATCACCATGATGTATAGAAGGAGCAGAGGGTGTCCCCGTTACAGAGATTGGAAAACTGAGTGGTGAAATGCCTTAATTAAATTAATGAACCTAGTTTAGATATCTGTCTTTTTCTTGTTAAATGTAGAGACTAAGTATTAAATGGACCAACGAGTCTGAGCTATCTTTGTATCCTAAGGGTGGTCTCTCCAGGTCAATAGTCCTGAAATTAAGTGGACGGTTGTTTATTTAATTTATGATATAATACATTAGAAATATATTAGGGTATATTACATGACAAATTCACAGTTGTCTAATTCAGTAGATATATCAGACATTTTGGATATTCCTAGGTAATAAAAACAGCAGAAACTTTTCTGTTGAATTCTACTCATTTTGTAAGGATGTTTCAAAAATGGTATATTCTGAACACTCATTTTTATAAGCCTTTACTTTGAGGGTTACCTGTTATGGTTCTGTTCACTTACGCTGAACAGTCCCAGGGTGATGGCCGCCTCCCAGATAGTAAGGAAGATGGAGACTTAAATGGTGATGATTGCATTTGCTATGCAGACGACTTCAGAGCCAGTTCATGTGCTTAGAGATAGGTTCAACAAACATAGTTTCTTTGTTCCCAATGGCTTAAAATCTTGATTCTGCTATGTCCCCTCTTTGGCAGAATGAGGTAGAGAGCTGTGCAGTGATTAGACAGGAACCCCGAAACCAAAGACTCTTAAAAGCTGAAGAGAAATCAGACTTTGAAGAACTGTGGCGTCCAAGCATGCCGTAAGTGCAGTGGGCAGCAGATGTGCCCTGGGCATCTCCAGTAGACGTCCACAAGTGCTCCAGACTTCACTCATCCCGGTGGACTCACACCCTCCCCCGCCCCACGGCTGTCCGTCTTCCTGTACTTCTTCACGATGGTTAAGCCCTGCCTTCCACCCAGGCTCCCAGCCTCAGCTCTTCCTGCCCACTCCTCTCCCTCATCCCCAGATAGCCACCACATTCTGTCTTAGTGTGCCTTTTAAAAATCTCTCCTGAATTCGACCCTTCTTTTCTGTCCTCAGAGACACTGTCTCAGTCTGAGCCTTGATTATCTCTTGCCTGGACCGCTACAGCCACCTCTCACCTGGGTTCCATCCTTCCCCCTCTCCAGTGTGTCTTTTCTGTTTTTGCCAGCAGTTATCATCTCTGTGAAGAGTAAACTTTGTGAGGTATCCCCCTCCTCACAGCCCTCAGTCCTTGTTGCTTCAGGGCGGCACCCAGACTGTGGAGCACAGCAGAGGCCCTCCCTTCTGGCCTCCGCTCTCCCTTTCCCCCGCTCCTACCCGTGCACCCCGTGCCCCTGCCCCTCTGACTTTCCCTGCGCCAGCGAGCGCTCTGTGCCCCTGTGTGGTACCACCTCTCCTGTCCACGATGCCGTCTTTCTTTACCAAACTCCTCGTGCTTTAAGACCCAGCTCGGTTGTCACCTCCTCCCTGTAGCCTCTTCTGCTCTCCCGGGCTCAGTCAGTCGTTTCTTTCTCTTTTTCCCAGAGACTTTTACTCATACCTCCGTTGTAGCTCTTAGTTTGTATTCTAGTAACCTGGTTACGTAATTGGCTTTCTAATGATACTGCGAGTGCTTAGAGGACAGAGATGATGACCTGCCCCTCTTCATGTCCCCGTACCTCCTGCTGTCCCTGGCACATAGTGGGCACTCAATACATGTTTGTTGAATTAAAAATGCAGTTGTAAAACTCCTGAAAGATCAAGACTGTGTCGCAGCAGGTAGTCTAATTAAGAGTGGTCTTTAACATTTCTTCAGTGTTAAAAAGTTATCCATTTTCATCTGTCTCCCAAACAGTAGCTATTCAGTGAGATTTCTTAATGAGGAGGTTTTGTCCCCAGTATTGCCTTTAAAGAGTTTCAAAGCCAGCCTCTCTTGGCCTGCTGGCCTCCCCTGAGAAAATCAAGAATCAGGGGACGAATGACTTTCTGAAAAGACTCAATATTGTTAACTTGTGCAAAACTATTTTGTGTGTCTACCAGGGCATTAAATATTTATTGAGTGCCTACCATGTGCAAGGCATTTGATATCTCTAATGATTTTCTCCTACGAACTATCTAATTGAGTTGAAATGATCTATGCCAGAGTTTTTTAAGTTTTTTCTCAATTAAAGCTCTTAGAAGTTGTGATATTTTACAGGCATTAAGTAAGATATGTCTTTTCCTTGGGAAATGTGTGAAATATCTGTGTTATTTTTTATTACAATAAATAACATCATAATGAAAAGAACATTGAATACCCAGTGTAAGCCTGGGATGTTTACTCTGAAACAGTGGCATGTTTTATCACCGGTTTCCACAGGGAGTCCCTTTGCAGCCAGGGCTCCCCCCAAGAGCATAGATTGTGCAGTTCTGGAACCTTAGCGCCTCCTGGAGCTGTGCTGGTAGGAGCCATGCACCGCCACCCCCCCCCCAACTTGAAGGTTTCTCTTCTATTTTTATGCTTTCTTTTCCCTTGTAGGTCATGGGAATCCTTTAGTAGCTATCCTAGGAGCCTTTTTTCTTGTTTTACCAATAATTTCATGTTGGGCTTGCTTTTTTGTCTCTCTTGTTGGTTTAATTTCAAATGCTGCCTGTTGTGATCATTTTAGATTATTTCATGCAGCTGTTAGGTTTACTTTTGTTCCACAGAGTTTTCATTAAGTAAATGATATTAAAATGAAGTTGTTATTGGTAGTCAAAGTCCTAATGAAAAACAGAAGCTGTTTTCCCACTTTGAAAGGAGAAACTTAAGGCTCTGTTGTTGTTCATAGTAATGTATTTGTTTACTATTGAAATTAAATCCCCATAGTTTATTGTAGTTTCTACCTCCCTTTAAGTTCTCCTATTTTGAAAAAATCACTCAGAGACCATGTATTTTATGTATACTGTATTAGTCCTTTAGTAGTTTGAGAGAAACTCAATTTTAACAGTTAAGCAAATGAAATAATTTTCTGTGTTCTTTTTATAGGAAGCTATTGAATCCTTCAAAGAAGCTCTGAAGCAGAAAGTTGATTTTATTGATGCATATAAAAGCCTGGGACAGGCCTACAGGTGAGTAAAGCATCAATACTTGGGGTAGGAGGGAGGGTGTATAGTGGCATAGCCTCTCGTAATAGGGATCTGGTTTTTAAAAATGCGTTTCTTAGCCTAAAGAGATGGTCGTTCTAAATCACATAGGTGTTCACATACTTGTTGAGATCCTCTCTGGGCATAGAGAAAACCATGGGTAAGAGGTAGATACCATAATGCATGTTGCTGCTGCTGCTGTGCCCTAAAGTAACCTTAGTCTGTATATATTGGCCGAGAAAACGGTAGTCCTTCAAACGTAGGTGCTTTGAATAGTGGCATTCTAAGGTGTTGAGTTATGGATGATACTGCCCTTTTTAGGCAGTAGCTAAGGTTAATACCTACATCACAAGGATCTGTTTAAAGATCCTAGAATTGCGAGATGGAAATGTTACAAGTGTGTTGCATCTCTATCAGGAACAAGCAGCAATGCTTGGCTTCCTTATTACATGCATTACTCTGACCATCAAAGCTATTCTGACTTCCAGTTCAAAAAATTTTTTTAGCATTCTGACCTGTATGCTGCTGCTGCTAAGTCACTTCAGTTGTGTCCGACTCTGTGTGACCCCATAGACGGCAGCCCACCAGGCTCCCCCATCCATGGGATTCTCCAGGCAAGAACACTGGAGTGGGTTGCCATTTCCTTCTCCAATGCATGAAAGTGAAAGAGTGAAAGTGAAGTCGCTCAGACGTGACCAACTTTTAGCGACCCCATGGACTGCAGCCTACCAGGCTCCTCCGCCCATGGGATTTTCCAGGCAAGAGTACTGGAGTGGGATGCCATTGCCTTCTCCGTCTGACCTGTATAAAGGTTCTATAAATGTTAGGAAAGAGAAAGATAGTGACAGAAATCTCCTGTGAAACTGTTAGGTGCCATACTCAAAAAGGATTTAATTCAAGAGCTTATTTATCTGACTCCATAGTTAGAAACCCACTCCAGTGTTCTTGCCTGGAGAATCCCAGGGACGGGGGAGCCTCGTGGGCTGCCGTCTATGGGGTCGCACAGAGTTGGACATGACTGAAGCGACTTAGCAGCAGCAGCAGCATAGTTAGAAAAAGTCTTTTATACTGACTTGGAGAAAGTGTGTTTGGATTCATTCTAGGTTTAAGGGATGGTATTTATCTGTCCTGTCCCATGGAATTGTTGGGAATATAAGCTGAAAACCTATTATGAATATAATGAAAACCTATTAAATAGTAAAGTGCTGTATAAATGTAAGTGGGTGTTATATATATATTATATATTTATTGTTTATATAAAATTGACATGAGATATTTTAAAGCTTCTATTATTTATAAAATTTTTAATATACAAAATAAGGCAAGGCTGGTCAGTAATAACCATTTTCACTCTGAAATGACCACAATTCTAAAGTACACTTCTTATTTCAAAATTTAAATTAGATAATGATTTATTAGATTTTAATTGAAGTAACTTAACAGAAAAAATAAATTTTAAACCTATGAATTTGGTAAAATAAAGCAAACGCCCACATTAAAGTATCTAACTTATAGATTGGATCATAATTTTGAGGGTAACTTAATTCTGTATGTTGACTAAAACACCTGTATTATGTTCATCACTGTTGTTAAATACCTAGGGAACTGGGCAATTTTGAAGCAGCCACTGAGAGCTTTCAGAAGGCTCTGTTGCTCAACCAAAATCACGTGCAGACCCTCCAGCTCCGTG
The DNA here is from genome assembly GCF_029407905.1 of Bubalus kerabau. Taxonomy (NCBI): domain Eukaryota; kingdom Metazoa; phylum Chordata; class Mammalia; order Artiodactyla; family Bovidae; genus Bubalus; species Bubalus kerabau. The sequence continues at coordinate 126,982,479 of NC_073624.1, read as the reverse complement.
GAATGATGCTTTATCACCATGGCAGCTTACATGAAGCCCTTAAGAACTTCAAGGTGAGCATCCGTAAGAGAGAAGCACTGGAACTGCAATTTTATATTATTATTCTACAAAGTTTCGTGAAATGAATGGAGTCAGTGGGGGAGGGCAAGAATAGCGCTTCAGTTCAGTTCAGTCACTCAGTCGTGTCCGACTCTTTGTGACCCCATGAATCGCAGCACGCCAGGCTTCCCTGTCCATCACCATCTCCCGGAGTTCACTCAGACTCATGTCCATCAATTCAGTGATGCCATCCAGCCATCTCATCCTCTGTTGTCCCCTTTTCCTCCTGCCCCCAATCCCTCCCAGCATCAGAGTCTTTTCCAATAAGTCAACTCTTCACATGAAGTGGCCAAAGTACTGGAGTTTCAGCTTTAGCATCATTCCTTCCAAAGAACACCCAGGACTGATCTCCTTTAGGATGGACTGGTTGGATCTCCTTGCAGTCCAAGGGACTCTCAAGAGTCTTCTCCAACACCACAGTTCAAAAGCATCAATTCTTTGGCGCTCAGCTTTCTTCACAGTCCAACTCTTGCATCCATACCTGACCACTGGAAAAACCATAGCCTTGACTAGACGGACCTTTGTTGGCAAAGTAATGTCTCTGCTTTTGAATATGCTATCTAGGTTGGTCATAACTTTCCTTCCAAGGAGTAAGTGTCTTTTAATTTCATGGCTGCAGTCACCGTCTGCAGTGATTTTGGAGCCCAAAAAAATAAAGTCTGATACTGTTTCCACTGTTTCCACATCTATTTCCCATGAAGTGATGGGACTTAGACTTCAACAAAAAGAAAGAGGAAAGAACCATTGTCTTGACCAACAGACTGATTTACAGAGTATGTATTTGGTCTGATTTAACCTGGAGGGAAAACTTTCCTAATTCCAGTTTATAATTCCAGGTTAAAGAGTAGGGCACTTTAAAGGTTCCTAAACTGTATGGATTCTAACACAGCCTTTTTTCCTTCAATGCCTCAGCGATGTCTGCAGCTGGAGCCATATAACGAGGTGTGCCAGTACATGAAAGGACTCAGCCACGTGGCAATGGGACAGTTTTATGAAGGGATAAAAGCACAAACTAAAGTTATGCTAAATGACCCTCTTCCTGGCCAGAAGGCCAGCCCAGAGTACCTTAAAGTGAAGTATCTCCGAGGTAAGTCCGACAGCTGCAGAATCATTGACTGTATGAGGGCTTAGAGTTGCAGGAATCATACTGCTCGTCTCTGAGGTTACCTATTAGGCAGTTGAGTCTCAGGGAGGCTGGGTGACTTGCCCCCAGCCACCCTCTGGTTAGTGGTGGTATCTGGACTAGAGAGAGCTCATATCTCCTAAAGGCCAGTCTTGGTTTGTTTTTGGTTTTTTTTTGCCTCTTCCTCACATTTTTTCTTTCTAAAATTAAAAAATTTTACTTATGCAGAAACAATGTATTTTGAACTAAATATGACAGTCATCTGGGTATCCTTGTCTTGTCACATCTCATCCAAAAATATAGGAATGACAAGAAAGTAATCTTAAGTTTTCACTGTTAAATAAGAATTTAGTATCTTTGATCTGTCAACTCCTTCATATCAGAATTCTCACATATTTTGGAGAATTTAAATTGAGATGAAAAAGAAAGCAAATCTTTGAGTTATCCTTTTATTAGTCAGTCTTACCCTTTTTCTGCTATACATAGACATTTTTATTTTTCATGTAAAGCCCAGATACTTACTTTTATTTTTTCTCTTTCCTTTTTCATTAACCCTCTATTATAGTACTATCCAGTGAAAAAATTGCAAACCATGTATGTAATTTTAAATTTCTAGTAGCCATGTTAAAAAAGTAAAAACAAACAGGTGGAATTCATTTTACTAATTCATCTTATTTAACTCAGTACCTCTACAATATCAGTTCAGCATATTATTATTATTATGAAAACACTATTTATTGGCTGTTTTATATTTCTTTGTACTAGTCGTTGAATACGGTATATATTATAGTTCATCTCAATTTGGATGCTAAATTTTCATTGGAAATACTTGGTCTGAATTTAGATTTAATAAAATTTAAAATTAGAAAAATAGACTGATAGATGCAAGTTGTTCCAAACATACCGCAGTTTTCTAATAATTGAATAAAACATCAGTTTTAAGTTTAAATTTCTAATTAAATAAAATTTAAAGTTCAGTTTCTCAGCCACATCTCAAGTTCTCAATAGCCAGCTATTAGGGACTACCTTCTCCAGTACTCTTGCCTGGAAAATCCCATGGATGGAGGAGCCTGGTAGGCTGCAGTCCATGGGGTCACTAAGAGTCGGACATGACTGAGCGACTTCACTTTCACTTTTCACTTTCATGCATTGGAGGAAATGGCAACCTGCCGGGGTCCAGCCCCGGCTGATCCAGGGTATTCGAAGCGGGGACGGCGTCGGCGACCTATTTAATTATTTATTCATCAAAGATATAAAGAGTAATAGAATGAGGATAGCTCAGTAGGAAAATTCAGTGGAGAAAAGAGGCTGAGTAGCTTGGTTTACGCGGGAGACCAATAAAACTTCAAGACAAGAAGTTTGCACCACATACGTAGGCCGCAGGCGTCCTTCCGTTCTCCCGAAGGAGAGGAGACACTGAGGCCTCCCCGGTCGGATCTTAGAAGCCCAGGCATAATTAGCAAGCATGGCGGGTTCCGCGCTCCAGATGGAGACTCAGCCAGAAGTTGAAAGAGAGAGCGACATGGGGAGACCAAGTTTTGGTGAACAAGGCCCGCACTTTTTTTTCCAAAGTAGTTTTTATACCTTAAGGTATGCATAGAGGATAATGGGGGAAGGGGTGGAGTCATGCAAGGACAGCAGTTCCTGGTTCTAATCTAAGCCAGGCTTTCAAACTTATCATATGCAAAAGTTCAGGTGATTGACATCATCTTCTGGCCCGGAGGCCTGTTAACATTTTAAGAAACTTATTTTTCTCTAAAGGTGATTATTCCAAAGTCAGGCACCAGCCTTCCAAAAAGCATTGGACAAAGCTGCATTTTACATTTCTATACACCCATTATATCAATCAATACACTGCCAAGGACACAGTAGGTAAGGAGTATGGAGACTTAGCAGCAAACATTGGCCCAACAAGTGAAAAACCCTTCACCAATACAATTTCTAATCAATCTTTTAACTACTCAAAGGAATCTGTGTTTAGGCAGTTTAGAACATCTCCTGCCTCTCACAGTTGGGAGGCTCTGAACAATCACATGTGGCCGGAAAAACCCATTCAGGCAGGCTAGAGGATTTCCAAAGGAGTTTGTAGGTTGAAACACTGTCACATCCAAGAATTATTAACTGGAGCTGTAAGCTAACTCTTTTTTCAGAGAGAGGTAGTGGGAGACAGCCCCCCGTAAAGTCAGAGGTGTAGGTGAAAGCACAAAGCAGAAAGTAGGCAGACTCTGGTTTTGGGGGTAGATGCTCGAGAATTTCCAGGGGGACTCCTGAGGCTCGATCCCGCCTTTGCGTATGCCGAGCCTCCTTCCTCATGACCTTTGTCATGGGCGGAGTTCCTCACGCTGGCTCCAGGCAGTGATAGAATTCCAGTTGAGCTATTACAGATCCTTACTCAATATGCAATATGCCGGCTCCCGGCAGCAACCCACTCCAGTGTTCTTGCCTGGAGAATCCCAGGGATGGCGGGCTGCCGTCTATGGGGTCGCACAGAGTTGGACACGACTGAAGCGACTTAGCAGCAGCAGCAGCAGGGACTACCTTTTGGACAGCACAGCTCTTTACTCTAAGTTGTAATTCCCTCTTTTTTCCTCATTTAGAAGAACCTGGACTTGTGAGCTATAGACTGAAGATGGGGGTGCTCCATATCCTGTTTCTTTCTACACTGCTTCCCTAGAGATAAGCAGCAGTTGGTCAGTCAGTTGATGAAATTGAATACATAGTCAATACATCTATCAGTTGACAAGGAACCAGGCTCTGTCTAACACTGAACTTGCATTCCCAGACTCTGGAATTGAATAGTGAGATCTTTCATATTGCTTATGGAAAGGTGGTTAAAATTTAGGCAAGGTGGACCCAGATGGACTGGTTTGTATTTGCCCCTGGTAATAAGTCAGCAGCAGGCACCTCCATTATCATATAATAGTGACTTTCTAAAATTTGGAGTTTCCACTTAGAATTCTTGATATTAAATAACAGTTTGTTATGAAGTAATTGTACTTTGTACAGATTGGCTATAAAAAATTATAATTAGCTGTAAAAACTGTTTCAGCATATTTGGGTGTGTCAGATCTCGTTTCCTATCTGCAGAGTATTCTCGATATCTTCATGCACATCTTGATACTCCCCTAACGGAATATAACATTGACGTGGATCTGCCTGGAAGCTTTAAAGACCACTGGGCTAAGAATCTGCCTTTCCTCATAGAAGACTATGAAGAGCAGCCAGGGCTGCAACCCCACATAAAGTGAGTTATTTAAATGAAGACTGTTTTTCTTTTTTAACACTAAGCTGTCAAGCTCATCATAATATCTCTTGCCTGATAATAGCTTTGTATCCACGTTTCTGATGAATTTATTTTTGAATTTGATATGTCTGGAAATACTTCTTTCAGTTTACCTTTGGATATATGATTTCCTTTTTAAAAAAATTTTTAATTGGAATATAATTGCTTTATAATGTTGTATTGATTTCTGCTACACAACAATGTGAATCAGCTGATATATACATATATCCCCTCCCTTTTGAGCCTCCCTTCCACCCCCTATCCCACCCTTCTAGGTCACCACAGAGCACCAAGATGAGCTCCCTTCGCTGTAATAGCAACTTCCCACTAGCTATCTGTTTTACACATTATAATGTATATATGTCAGTGCTACTCTCAATTCGTCCCACCCTCTTCTCCCCACCCCACTGTGTCCATAAGTCCTTTCTCTACGTCTGTGTCTCTGTTCCTGCCCTACAGATATGATTTCTTTTAGCCCAGCATTCCATGGTAATTTGGGGTACTTTCAGACTTCAAATGTACTTAGAATTCTTGGTAGCCTTTGATAGGCATTATTTTTTTTTACCGTATCACTTTAAAACAAATTTCTTTACATATTAAAAGTTTGAAATTAGAGTTCTGGCCAATACTGTTGCAGTATGGCAGAATAGATCTGCTAAAAGGCTATCTCATTATAGAACAATTAGATTTAGAATAGAAATTAATTCCTGGGAGTCTAGCTGCCTTAAAAATTAGGAAAAATCTGTGAAGATCAGCCCCCTAATTCTTAAAAAAAAAAGAAAGAGAAGATATTCGACCAGAGTGATGGGTGGTAAACACATATTAAAGGAAAAGATACCCTACCCAGTGGAGTGCCTTGAAGCATGAGCAGGATGGGTTTGCTGACCTTCCAGGGGCTAAAGTGATCCAGTATTGGAGGCATTCCCAGGATCTCAATGGAAGCAGATACAAATCCTTCCTGGGAAGAAATTGGTGCCAATTTGTGCCCTCAAGTATTCCCACAGCTTAAGATCATTAGCATCAGAATCAAAACCAAGATGACCAGAGCCATTTGTGAGAATCAACAGAAGCAACAAACAATAGACTTTAACCCTTAATGGACTTCACATATTGAAACTGTTGAATACAGTCTCTACAATAACTCCAGATGACGTGCTTAAAGAAGTTATGAAATCATAAACATGAGCAAGAAACATGAGATATAAAAGACCAGATTAAAAAAATAAATAGATGGTCTAGGAATAGAAAATACAGTCATTGAAATGTAGAATTCAGTATACAGACTAAAAAGCAGATTAGCTATAGCTAAGAAGAAATTGCAGGATTAGAAGAGAAAGCATTAGGAAGTATCCAGAGTGGGGCACAGAGTCGAGGAGTTGGAAAACTTGAAAGAGAGAAGATGTGTAAAAGGTAAGAAGGGCTAGCATGTATCTAATTGAAACTTCAGAAGGAGAAAATAGAAGAGAGGCAATGTTTGAAGAAATAATGGCCAAGAATTTTTCAGGAAAAAAGGAAGCTTATTAATAAATCTATAGTTTTTTTTTTAATTTTATTTTTTAACTTTACAATATTGTATTGGTTTTGCCATATATCAAAATGAATCTGCCACAGGTATGTGTTCCCCATCCTGAACCCTCCTCCCTCCTCCCTCCCTGTACCATCCCTCTGGGTCGTCCCAGTGCACCAGCCCCAAGCATCCAGTATTGTGCATCGAACCTGGACTGGTGATTCATTTCATATATGATATTATACATGTTTCAATGCCATTCTCCCAAATCATCCCACCCTCTCGCTCTCCCACAGAGTCCAGTAGACTGTTCTATACATCAGTGTACCAATACAGTATACTAGCGCATATATATGGAATTTAGAAAGATGGTAACAATAACCCTGTATACGAGACAGCAAAAAAATCTATAGTTTTTTTAAAGCGTGGGGTAAATACAAAGAAATCCATTCAGATACACCATAAGTAACTGGAAAACACCTAGGGTAAAGAGAAAAACCTTAAAAATAGGGAAGTCATATCACTTAGGGTCAATTATTAGATTGTAAACCTTTTAACACCAACAGTTTATACAAGTTAAAAAGTAAAAGTCAAACAACCCATTCCAATTTTAAAAAGTGCAAAAGACATGAACAGGTAGGAGGGAGTCAAGATGGTGGAATAGAAGGACATGAAATTTGTTACTCCTGACAAGTGCGTCAAGAATACATCTACAAACGGAACAGTTCTCACAGAGCACCTGCTGAATGTTAGTGGAAGACTTTGGACAACTAAAAGAACAGGAAAAATGCCCTTACAACCAAGTACGATGAAAGATCAAAGGAAAAAAAAAGAGGAATCAAAAAAAGGACTGGCAACCCTGGTGGGAAGCTGAAGGTGAGGGGAAGTCCCCATACTCAGATAAATTCCCTCATGGTGGGGAAATCAGCTGGGAATAGAAAGAGACCTTTAGGGGATCAAGGGGGAACACAACAGATGGTCTGTAGAAGGTAGGACAAAGTAAGAACTGCGTGCATGGTCTGTGCTGCAGCTCTGCACAGCCCAGCGTGAGTTGTGAGTCATGCATGCTGGAAAGTGGGGTTTGGAATGCAGACCCAGGGAGGGGACAGCTGTTGTCTTTGAAAAGACAGCCTGTAGGGAAAGGAGTACCGGGCTCCAAAACTGGGAAAGTTTGTGGAAAATGTCCAAGACACCATAGAATTAAGGCTTCCTTGTTGAGTGGCATTGCAAGCGGCACGGCTGCCATTATAACCCCCTTCCATACCTGCTGGCTTATGCCTCTGCAGGCACTGGAAGGGGCAGCCATCTGAGCAGGCTTGCCCACCCCTTAAGCCAAGGCCTCCTCTGCCCAGGTAGGCTCTGGGGTCTGAAGCAGTGCCCTTGTCAAAGCCTCCTTGGGCGCTCCTGCCTGAGACAAAAATCCACCAATGCCGGCAGAGGCTGAGTGCTAAAGCATGGAGTTAAAAAGAGAGCCTATCTGGGGAAAGGAATACTATTGCCTGAACAGATACAACGAGGGACAGAAGTGAAGGGCTCCGTTGCTGGGAATGGCCCTAGCGGAAGCATGGTGTGCCTAGGAAATGAGGCATCATTGTTGAGAGGCAGGGAAGAAGTGGGCCTGCTACATCCCCCCACATGCCAGCCCCTGCCTCCACCAGCACTGGGAGAGACTCCCACCAGAGTGACTGCAGCCTAGTCTGTTGCAACTGCCTTCTGGTCCCTACCACTGCAGGCAACGCATGCAAACCCTAGATGTGGATGCTCTACTCCTCACCAGCCTGAGGGAGTGTGTGTCCATCAGCCACTGTTTTCATTCCTTCTCACCTAGGCAGGACACAGATGCGAGAGGGTGGTGCACGTTCAGAGTTGGGGCCAAAACCAAAACTGAGCCCCAGGGGCGGGGCAACTAAGGAAAAGGAACAGAAATCTATCTGTGCAGATGCCCAAGCCACAAATTAAATTCCTGAGATCAGCTTGGTAAATCCTGTGTCTGGGGAGCCCCTGAGTAGACAACAACTGTTCCCACGAATGAGGTCAGTCAGCAGTGGACTTTGAGGGCAAGTACATGTGGGAGTCAGGCCAGGTCAAAGTCTGAGCTAGCCCCACAGTGCCCACAGCAGGTCCAGGGACCTACCTAGAGGTATTGGAGGGCCTCCTGGGGAGACGGAGACTGGATCTGGCCCACTGTGAGAGTAAGGATAACTGATAGAGGGGGCCCCAGGAAAATATTCTTATTACTATTATTCTATGTTTGTTTCATCTTGTTCAGTTGTTGGTGGTAGTGTTTTATTTTTATTTACCAGTTTTTCTAATATATACTTTTATTTTCCGTTTTTACTTTTTTGATATTTTGTAGTTTTTTTCTGTTTGTTCTTTGGTTCTTTGTTAATCCCTTTATTTTTTTCCTCTTTGTTTTTGATTGTTTTTATAGGTTTCTTTTATGTTATCTTCACTTTTTTGTTTATTTCCTTTCTACATTTGTTTTCTTTTTCTGTTTTTATTAGTTTAGTCCTTATTGATTGTTTTCATTTTTTAATTCTCTGTTCTCTTTTTTTCCCTTTTATTCTTTTCTGTCTGCTTCTTTGTTTCTGTTTGGTTTTGTTGTTATCATTTGTCTTGGATTTGTTGTGTCTGTTTAATTGTTTTCTTCTGTTTTTTCTTCTGTATTTGTGTTGTTGGTACTATGTGTTTGGTTTGGTTTTTGCTATTTGTCTTGGGTTTTATTTGCTTTCTTCTTTTTTCTTTCTATTTTCTCTGGCTGCAGTGCATGGCTTGCAGGCTCTTGGTCCACTGGTCAGGGTTCAAGCTTAGGCCTCCGGAGTGGGAGTACTGAGTCCTGGATGCTGGACCGCCAGAGAATTCCTGACCCCAGGGAATAGTAATTGGCATGTGCTCTCCAGGAGGTATCCATCTCAATGCCAAGACTTGTCTTCACCCAGCTGCCTCCAGGCTCCAATGCTGGACATGCCAAACAACTGGCAGGATAGGAACACGGCCCCACCCATCAGCAGACAGGCTGCCTGAGCTGTACTAAGCTCACAGATACCCCAAAACGCACCGTCTGACATGGCCCTGCCCATCAGGGGGGAAAAGCTCAGCTCTACCCACCAGAGCACAGGCTTTAGTCCCTCCCACCAGGAGGCCTGCACCAGCCCCTGGGCAAGCCTCACTCATCAGGGGGCAGCCAACAGAAAGGAACAACCACCTTGCACAGTAGGTTAGACAAAATGGCAGAGAAATATGTTGCAGACAAAGGAGCAAGGTAAAATCCCAACAGACCAAATAAATAGGAAGAGAAAATAGACAATTTACCTGGAAAAGAATTCAGTGTAATGATAGTAAAGATGATTCAAGATCTTAGAAATAGAGTGGAAGCACTAATCGATAAGGTACAAAAATGTTTAACAATGATCTATGAAAAATAAAGAATAGTCAGTGATGAACAACACAATAACTAAAATGAAAAATACAGTAGAAGGAAACAATAGCAGACTACTTGAGGCAGAAGAATGGATAAGTAAGTTGGAAGATAGAGTGGTAGAAATAACTGCCAGGGAGCAGAATAAAGAAAAAAGAATGAAAAGAAATAGAAACAGTCTCAGAGACCTCTGGGACAACTTAAACACACTAACATTTGAGTTATAAGGGTCCCAGAACAAGAGAAAGGGAAGGGCCTGAGAAAATATTTGAAAAGACTGTGGACAAAAACTTCCCTAAAATGGGAAAGGAAATAGTCACCCAAGTCCAGGAAGTACAGAGAGTGTCATATAGCATAAACCCTAGGAGAAGCACACTAAGACACATGTTAATCAAACTAACAAAAATTAAATACAAAGAAAAAATATTAGAAACAGGAAGAGAAAAGCAAAAAATAACATACAAGGGAATCCCCATAAGGTTATCAGCTGATTTTTCAACAGAAACTCTGCAGGCCAGACAGGAGTGGCAGAACATATTTAAAGTAATGAAAAAATATGCAATCAAGATTACTGTACCTAGTAAGGATCTCATTCAGATTTGACAGAGAAATCAAATCTTTGCAGATTAGCCAAAGCTAAGAGAATTCAGCTCCACCAGATCAACTTTACAACAAATGCTAAAGGAACTTTTCTAGGTGGGAAACACAAGAATAGAAAACCTACAAAAACAAACCCAAAACATTATGAAAATGTTAAAAGGAACATATATATCAATGAATACCTTAAATGAAAATGGATTAAATGCTCCAACCAAAAGACGCAGACTGGCTGAAGGGATACAAAAACAAGACCTGCATGTATGCACTCTACAGGAGACTCACTTCAGACCTAGGGCACATATAGACTGAACGTGAGGGGATGGAAAAGATATTCCATGAAAATAGAAATCAAAAGAAAACTAGAGTAGCAATACTCATATCAGACAAAATAGTCTTTAAAATAAAGACTACTGCAAAAGACAAAGGAGGACACTGCATAATGATCAAGGGAGCAATCCAGGAAGAAGGTGTAACACTTGGAAATATTTTTGCACCCAACATAGGAGCACCTCAATATATAAGGCAAATACTAACAGCCATAAAAGGGGAAATCTACACGATAATAGTAACATAATAATAGTAGGGCACTTTAATATTCCACTTATACCAATGGAAAGATCATCCAGATAGAAAATTAATAAGGAAATGCAAGCATTAAATGACACATTAGACCAGATAGACTTGATATTTATAGGATACTCCCCCTGAAAGCAGCATACGCTGTCTTCTCAAATGCACATGAAGCATTCTACAGGATAGATCACATCTTGAGTGACACATCACGCCTCAGTAAATTTAAGAAAATTGAAATCATATCAAGCGTCTTTTCCAATCACGACACTATGAGATTAGAAATTAATTACAGGAAAAAACTGTAAAAACACAAACACATGGAAGCTAAACAGTAGCTTCCTACTAAATAACCAAGAGATCACTGAGACATCAAAGAGGAAATAAAGAAATACCTAGAAGCAAATGATGATGGAAACACAACTGCCCAAAATGTATGGGATGTGGCAAAAGCAGTTGTAAGGGGGAAGTTTATAGCAATACAGTTCTACCTCATGAAAGATAAATCTCAAATAGACTACCTGACCTTACATCTAAAACAACTATAGAAAGAAGAAGAAATAAAACCCAAGGATAGTAGAAGTGAAGAAATCATAAAAATCAGAGCAGAAATAAATAGAAATGAAAAAAATAGCAAAGATCAATAAAACTAAGAGCTGGTTCTTTGAGAAGAAAAACAAAATTGTTAAACCTTTAGCCAGACTCATCAAGAAAAGGAGAGGACTCAAATCAATAAAATTAGAAGTGAAAGAGGAGAACTTAAAACTGACATCACAGATATACAAAGGATTAAAGGGACTACGATAGGCAACTGTATGCCAATAAAATGGACAGCCTGGGAGAAATGGACAAGTTCTTAGAAACATACAACCTTCTAAGACTGAGCCAGGAAGAAATTAGAAAATTATAAACAGGCCAATCACAAGTAATGAAATTAAAACTGGGATTAAAAGCCTTCCAACAAACAAAATCCAGGATCACATGGCTTTACTGGCAAATTCTACCAAAGATTAAGAGAAGAGCTAACACCTATTCTTACTCTTCAAAAAAATCGCAGAGAGAGGAACATTCCCATACTCATTCTACAAGGCCACTATCACCCTGATACCAAAACCAGACAAAGATGTCACACACAAAAAGAATGTTATATGTCAGTATCACTGATGAACATAGATGCAAAAATCCTCAACAAAATACCACCAAGCCACATCCAGCAACACATTAAAATGATCATACACCGTGATCAAGTGGGATTTATCCTAGGGATGTAAATCAATGTGAGACACCAAATTGAAGAATAAAAGCCATATGATTATCTCAATAGATGCAGAAAAAGCTTTCGACAAAATTCAGTAATCATTTATGATAAAAAAAAAAAAACCTCTCTAGAAAGTGGGCATAGAGGGCACCTACCTCAACATAATAAAGACCATATATGACAAACCCAGAGCAAGCATTATTCTCAATGGTGAAAAGCTGAAAGCATTTCCTCTAAGATCAGGAACATGACAAGGGTGTCTACTCTTGCCTCTATTTTTCAACATAGTTTTGAAAGTCCTAGCCATGACAGTGAGAGAAAAAAAAATAAAAGAAGTCCAAATTGAAAAAGAAGTAAAACTGCCGCTGTTTGAGATGACATGATAGTATACACAGAAAAGCGTAAAGAAGCCACCAGAAAACTACCAGAGTCCATCAGTGAATCTAGAAAAGTGACAGGGTACAAAATTAATACACAGAAATCTCTTGAATTTCCTGTACACTAGCAATGAGAGATCAGAAATTATGGAAACAATCCCATTTACCATTACAATGAAAAGAATAAAATACCTAGGAATAAATCTACCTAAGGAGGCAAAAGATCTAGATGTAGAAAGTTATAAGATATTGATGGAAGAAATCAAAGATGATAGAGATACTATGTTCTTAGATTGGAAGAATCAGTGTTGTGAAAATAACTGTACTGCTCAAAGCAATCTCTATCACATTACCAATACCATCTTTCTCAGAACTAGGAAAAAATTTGCAATTTGTATGGAAATACAAAAGATCCCAAATAGCCAAAGCAATCTTGAGAAAGAAGAATGGAGCTGGAGGAATCAACCTTCCTGACTTCAGACTATACTATAGTAATCAAGACAGTATGGTACTGGCCCCAAAACAGAAATATGGATTCAGTGGAACAGAACTGAAGGCCCAGAGATAAACCCATGCAGTATGGGCACCTTATCTTTGACAAAGGAGGCAAGGATATACAATGGAGAAAAGATAGCCTCTTCAATAAAAAGACAGCCTGTTCAATAAATCGTACTGGGAAAACTGGACAGCTACATGTAAAAGAATGGAATTAGAACACTCACTAACATCATACACAAAAATAAACTCAAGATGGATTGAAGACCTAAATGGAAGGCCAGACACTATAAAACTTTTAGAGGAAAGCATAAACAGAAAAAACTCCTTGACGTAAGTTGCAGCAAGATCTTTTTTGATCCACCTCCTATAGTAATAAGAATAAAAACAAAAATAAGCAAGTGGGACCTAATTAAACTTAAAAACTTTTGCACAGCAAAGAAAACCATAAACGAGATGAAAAGACAACCCTCAGAATGGAAGAAAATATTTGCAAGTGAAGCACCTGACAAGGGATTAATCTCCAAAAGATACAGACAGCTCATGCAGCTAAATATCAAAACAACAAACACCCCAATAAAAAAATGGGTGGAAGACCTAAATAGACATTTCTCCAAAGAAGACATACAGATGGCCAACAAATACATGTAAGGATGTTCAACATCATTTATTATTAGAGAAATGCAAATCAAAATTATAATGAGATACCACCTCACACTGGTCAGAATGGAGCAAATGCTAGAGAGGGCGTGCACTGCTGGCGGGAGTGTAAATTATTGTAGCCACTACTGAGAACAGTATGGAGGTTCCTTAGAAAATTGAAAATAGAACTGCCATATGAACCAGCAATCACATTATTCTGTATATACCCAGAGAAAACCATAATTTAAAAAGACATATGCACTCTGATGTTCACTATACCACTAAATGTTCATCGAGAGCAATGGATGAAGATGTACATATATACAATGGAATATTGCTCAGCCATAAAAGGAATGAAATTGATTCATTTGTAGAGACTCATACAGAGTGAAGTCAGGAAGAGAAAAACAAATATCATATATTAACACATATATGTGGAATCTAGAAAAATGTATAGATGGTCTTATTTGCAAAGCAGAAGTAGAGACACAGACGTCAAGTATGGATACCGAGGGGAAAGGAGGATGGGATGAATTGGGAAATTGGGATTGACACACATATGCTATTGATACTATGTATAAAACAGATAACTAATGAGAACCTACTGTGTACCACAGGGAACTCTACTTAATTAATGCTCTGTGGTGACCTGAATGGGAAGGAAATCCAAAAAAGAGGGGATATATGTGTACGTATATCTGATTCACTTTGCTGTACAGTAGAAGCTAACACAACATTGTAAAACAACTAATAAATCCAATAAAATTAAAAATTTAAAAAAAAGACATGAATAGGTATAATCTTACCAAGGGGAAAACATGAATGGCAAGCATAAGGCCACATGAGATGTTTCACCCACTTAGGTAAACAAATGTTGCAAAGTTTGATAATAGTAATATTGACCAGAAGCAGGAGCAAGGGGAAATTTTATATACTTGGCTATAGATTACTCCATTCTTTGGCCAGCAGCACTTTTCATTGTCATGTAAAATGGAACATTTGCATGTCCTACAGTCTTTCTGTCCTGCTCCTGTGCATATTCAGGGCAGAACCATCTGCTTGCGCACATAACTACCTGGAGACCTGTTGAGAGCAGTATTTGTTCACAATTGGAAACAAAATCATCCCAGATGTTTATGAGCAGAAAAATGGGTACATGTGACCACACAGCGTGGTATTCTACAGCAGTATAAACAAATGACCCAAGTCAGAGTGTGGACCAATTTTGCAATATAATGTTGAGTAAGAACAGCAAGTTGGTACATTGCAATGTCACATCATTTTTTCCATAAAGCTCATAAGCAAAACTATAGAATAAAGATATACATATGTAACCTATTTTTTTTTTAAAGATAAAGGTAAGGAAATTGTGAACAGAAAATTCAAGGTAAGTAGCCTCTTGCTGGGGGGCAGGAGAATAGGATAGTAGAGTGACGTACACATATAGGTAGAGCTACATAATCATGTTGGTTCTTCAGTTGAGTAATAAGGTTGTATGCTTTTGTAAGTTTCAATAATCAAGATAATAAAAACAAAATAGATTGCTGAAAGGGCTATATATGTTCTCCAGCACCCCCTTTTAGAGAAATACATGGTGCAGGAAAGCAGGGGGTATGAAAGCCAGTCACCAGGCTGGCCCCAGGCTGGTGTCTGGAAACAGGGATTTCAGAATCTCCTCCCACCCGAAGTGCCCAGAGCTAAGAGTGGCTCCTCAGTGCCTGCGCCCTGTGTGTGAACAGTGTGGTTCACACTGAACATCTGCTCTCCTCTGGGGACTTGGGGTACCTGCCGGGCAGGTGTGTTCACATGAGCGGTGCCTGGTACAAAGTATCTCATGAGCATTTCACTCGGGGAATTAGTGCCACCTGTCTCCCCAGGGTCCTGAAAGTGTGCCTGGCTTCCTCTAGACTTCATTCCCCGCCCCCTCTCCATGCCTTTTCCCTCTGCCAGCTGTGCTGTGTCCTCACAGCGCCCAGGAGTCCTAGTGAATTACTGAACCCAGGGGGATCTTGGAGACCCCAACACAGCCTGTAACTTAGAATTGCAGGCCTTGTTAGAAAACTTTTAGCAGGTTGACAGTTAAACAATAGTAGTCATATACACACTCAAGTACTCTTGGCATAATATAACTTGGAGCCCAAGTAGGGGATGGACTTACTGTCGGGGGATTGGTTACTTGTCAGAAGAGGCAGTCCATGCAGGTTATGTGTTCTGGAGCAGTTTACCAAGTAATTAGTTGATTGCGAACTAGTTACCAGCATTACTAACAAGCATGTGACAGTCATTGTGCACACACTGTCATAAAAAGTCCTTTTAACTTGTGTCTGGTTGGGTACTGAGCACTGAAATAAAGATGATGTGGTCAGAATTTCCTCAAATATGGTTCCACTGGAGGAAATGACTGCTTTTCAAATGAAGTTGGATAACTGCTATCTGTTGTAAAAGTCTTTATCGTGTATGTAACGTTTCTTCCAGAGATGTGTTACATCAGAATTTTGAGAGTTACAAGCCTGAGGTCCAGGAGTTGATTTGTGTGGCTGATCGTTTGGGATCCCTGATGCAATACGAAACACCTGGTTTCCTGCCAAACAAGAGAATACACAGAGGTATTTTAAAACGATCTGAAAATGGAGCAAGGATTGTTCAACTGTGTCGTACTTTTGAAAAGAATCATTTGTTGTGCTTACTCGAAGTCTGCATGTGATAAGAACAGAAATGAGTAGATTCATTCATACTGAATTCTGAGAGACGAATGCTTCTGGCTTTGGCTCTTACGCTGTTGCTTTGGGGTAGGTGTAGAATGTAGGTCATCAGTTATTGCTTTAAGTCAGACAGCTCATCCACCAGAGCCATCCCCTTTCTATAGGGTGAGGAGGGATTTGAACCTCAGTTCCTTCAGGATTGAGAGGAGACAAGTCTGCAGTTGTCTCCAGTTTCCTCTAATAGAGCTGAGTTTTAGTCAGGCTGTCATGATGGTAATGCATCTCTGGTCTTGTTGAATTACCAATACTTGTGATTCTCTTTCAATATAATGATTCCTGAATTGTTTATTGAGTTGTTGCTGAAGATCATTCCCTCTAAAGGGTACTTACAAACTCTGTTTTCCCCATATTTCCTTCTTTTAGCCATGGGTTTGGCAGCATTAGAAGTCATGCAAGCTGTACAGCGTACCTGGACGAATTCAAAGGTTCGAATGAATGGGAAAACACGGCTGATGCAGTGGAGAGACATGTTTGACATCGCAGTAAAATGGAGACGGTAACTGGCATTTAAATGAAAATAAACCGGAAGTCGAATCAATGTAATATAATGTTAAGTCTCCTCTAGTTAGCAGATTCTGAATCCGTTTTATTAACTAATATGTGTGCATGTGCATTCAGTCACGTCTGACTCTTTGTGACCCCCACGGACTGTAGCCTGCTAGATTCCTCTGTCCATGGGATTTTCCGGGCAAGAATACTAGAGTGGGTTGCCATTTCCTTCTCCTTTATTAACTAATAATAGATCTTATAAGTTATGTTTCCTGCTGTTATTCATTTTCATGAGAAAAACACTGCTCTGCTGGTAAACCTGCACTGACTTTTACTTGGTCCAGTTGAAATATCTTTGGAATTTGCAGGTTTGTGTTTCATATTTTTAGATGTAATGGACCGAGAAGTTGTTTTCTCCCCACTTTCACAAAGACTTGTACATGTTTTATTTTAATGCTTTTGAACATTTCTAGGTTTTATAAGGTCTTCATTTTCAATAAGCCCTATTTTATAGGATTGCTGACCCAGACCAACCAGTGCTGTGGTTGGATCAAATGCCAGCACGAAGTCTCAGCAGAGGTTTTAACAATCACATCAATTTAATCAGGTATGAACATTCTGTTTATCTTTCCTGTTTTCATAGCAGGTTTTTCTTTTTTAATTAGTTTTGGCTGTGCTGGGTCTTTGTTGCTACATGCAGACTGTCTCTAGTTGTGGTGCGCAGGCTTCTCGTTGTAGTGAGAAGTGGCTTCTCTTGTTGCAGAGCACAGGCTCTCGGTGTGCGGACTTCAGTCGTTGCAGCATGAGGGCTCAGTAGCTGTGGCTCTTGGACTTAGTTGCCCTGAGGCATGTGGGATCTTCCCAGACCAGAGATCAAACCCCGTCCCCGCATCGGCAGGCCAATTCTTAACAACTGGACCACCAGGGAAGTCCAAGGAGATTATCTTAAATGATCAATTTACAAAGACTGCAAACAACCCGTTTCTCCTTTCTTGGTGACTTTTGAACACAAATTAGCCCTGTACCTGCAGGGTCCTGCCTGCGTTCCTTTGAGCTGGCCTGGTTGCAAAAAGAAATGTTGTACCCCTTTTCCAATCTCTTTGATGCAGAGCTCAGTTGAAGGGTAGAATGCCAGATTTTTGCCTAGACGTCCATCTTTTGAATGGTCCTAAATTATCATAGAAAGTACTTAGATGGACGACATTACGTTACCATTATATTTTATACTTATAATATTGTGGCTCAAAGAATTCTTGTAGTGAGGGAAAGGCTTCCCCCTTGAGCCACCCTGCAACACACAAAGGGTTTGGTTTAAAGACACTGGGCGCTAAGCTGCCTTCCTGGGAGGTTGAGCAGGTTAACTGGAGAGCTTTTGTTTTGTCCAGAGGCTTCTGAAAAGTCGGGGGTATGGGTGAAGTGCTTACCCTGTTATTCCACCCTCTCAATAAATGATGAGCAAATATTAAAGAGCAACAGCTCCAAGGGGACCCACTGAATTTAATTTTAGCTAAATTTTACAAATATGGTAGTATTGTCACATTTAAAATGGTTCTAATTCCAGAAGCCTGAATCAAGAAAATATTCTACTATACAACTTCAACATTTGAGTTTAATGGAAATGTTATTAGGATATTTATTGTTTTAATTTCTAGAAAATACATTTCCTTTCCCCTGTGACTTGTATATTCATGTTTCTTACAGAATAATCGGTGACATTTACAGGTAGACTCAACTAGCTTTAACTGAAGGCCACTCTGCATGTGCTGAGCTGCATGGTGGTGAAGTACAGCTCCTGACTTCAGAAGACTCCCAGCTTAGTGAGGGAGGCAGACCAGTGAGCTGCCATGTAATGCTGCTCTTTTTTTTTTTTTAATTTTATTTTATTTTTAAATTTTACATAATTGTATTAGTTTTGCCAAATAGGCGTCCCAGTCTGGCCTCACGTGATGCTGTTTGGATAGATGGAAAACAGAGGTGGATGCGGCATGAACAACTGCCCTCCCCCTCAACCCTGACACCAGTGAGTTAGGCATGGTCAGGGAAGTACAAATGTGATTAGTTTATGGTTAAGGGACTGTCAGAAATCAACCCTAGAAAGATAGGCAGTAGCCAAAACATAAATAGCTTTTTTTCCTCAACAAATAACTAACATACCCATGCTAAGTCATTTTCCGTCTGGAAATGATAGCCATTCAGAGCTCAGAAGCAGAGATGTGACCTGAACAGATTTGTACATCTGGATGATCACTTTGGCCACAGATGGCAAAGACAGCGACTTCCCTTGGAGGGATAGGGAGTGGTCAGAAAGTTGTGTAACGTTCGGGTGCGCTGACGCAGAGGTCTGGAAAGCTCTGTGAAAGTGAGCCAAAGGGGACGAGTGGACACGAGAAGGCAGGGTCAGAGCACTGGTGGTGGGTTAGAAGTGGGGGTGAGCGTGCAGCTGCGGGGATGTGGTTGCCCCAGGAGGCCAGGTTTGCCCCAGGGCAAAAAGCAGGTGAACACGTTTGGGAGCTGGAGTGAATTCCTTAACTTGATGTTTGACACGCCATTGGGGAGCCCAGGGAGCTGTGTCCAGGGAGTAGTTGACTCTGTGTGCTGTTGGACACATGTGTCGGCATGTTGGCTATACATGAGGTTCTGGGAAGGTTTGTTGCTGTTGTTTTTTAAAATTATTTATTTATTTATTTTTGGGGCTGCACTGGGTCTTCATTACTACAGCCTGGCTTTCTCTAGTTGCAGCGAGTGAGAGCTACTCTCGTTGCAGTGCACGGAGTTTTCATTGCAGTGACTTCTCTCGTTGTGGAGCACAGGCTTAGTAGTTGTGGCACACAGGCTTAGTCGGTCCGCAGCATGTGGAATCTTCCCAGACCGGGAATCGAACTTGTGTCCCCATCATTGGCAGGTGGATTCTTATCCACTGTACCACCAGGGGAGTCTTGGGATAGTTTTGAAAATGGAGGTTGGGGTAGAAATGGGAGGAAAATACTATTTAGAGTGGTGGAGGGGATGAAGACAGTGAGTAAATTACACAGTCAGAAGGAGTATTAGCAGCTAACGCTGTCAGGAACACTGAGAACAGGAGGGGGTATATTGCTGGGAAAGGGAAGGGATTCTTAATGGTAAAGTGGCAAATAAGTCTGGGCCTCATTTCAGCACTTGAGAACTTTTCTCCCTGCTTTTTTGGCATCTCTGGACTGAGTTTGGTACCTTTCTTCCAGAGTGCTCTCCGTTGCTGACCATCAGTTTTGCTAAGACAGGCATTTGTATCTCCTGTTCTTTGACTGCAAACAAACCAATGCCCCAAACCTCTTGGCTACATTATTCTCACAGCTCTCTTACTGTCCTTTTGAATTAATGTTGAAATTAGATACTATGGAACATATCTTACTGTGAAAACATTCTCAACATATATTTTTTTCCTAACAGGGGTCAGGTGATCAACATGAGATACCTGGAATATTTTGAGAAAATTCTTCATTTTATTAAAGATAGAATTCTAGTTTATCATGGGTAATCTTTCAATTTTCTTTTTCATGGTAATGGATAGATTTTATATGTTTTTCATTAGTTATATTTATGAAACTTGAAAACCACGCCTATTGACAGGCTGAACAAAATATATCACATTTTTACATAGTGTTTGGAATCATAAAGCCTTTCATAATCATTTGTCAACCTTTTTTTTTAATAGCTTTACAAAATCCATGGACCTCAACTGAGTGTTTTTAATCTTACAGCCCTGTGGCTTTTCTAGCCTCTCTCCTGTCTTTGAATTCAGTGAAAGCAGGACGTTTCTTTAAATTTCTTAATTAGGGATTAAATGGTGGATTTCAGCCTTAATACTCATTCTCCCTCAACTGAAAGGCTGTGCAGTGTAGATAGGACCGTGGACAAAAGGCTGGGGAAAAAGAATTCTGAAGGTTAGTTGCCACCAAGTAAATATAACATTGGTCTAAAAGCCTAGTGGTATACTTCCATTTGAGCAACTTTAGGAATAAAAAACATATACTTCTAATTTCGTAGTTGGAATAGGAGAATCAAAAGTTTTCTGACCAAGCCCAGAGCCATGCATGTCCACATAGACACTGGCTGTCCATCCGTTTTGGTTTTCCCTATTTCACATCTGGACACACTGCTGTTTCCCTAGTTCTCATCTGTAGCCCAATACTTATTAGATTAAACTATTCCCTTATTTCAATACTTTGGTTGTGGTCCACCATTTTGAATATTGAGCCACTTGTAATTAAGATTTATCTAAATTAAAGGTAATAGCGTAACTAATTACTGATTTCTGTGTTAATTTTAGTTGCTCTCTCTCTGTTTCCCCTTTAAAGAGCTAATAATCCTAAAGGATTGTTGGAAGTTAGAGAAGCTCTGGAAAAGGTCCACAAAGTGGAAGACCTCCTTCCAATTATGAAGGTAAATTTATCATCAAAATCACAGCAGTTGTTTTTAGGGGATAAAATTAGTACTCTTTGAAAGAAGAACTTATTATCATTAGATGCATATTTGTTAATGTTTTTAGTATTTTAAGTTTTATAAAGTGTGCCACTTAAAAACATTGATAAAAACACATTCTGAATAATAACCAAAATTAAAGCAGACCCTAGAAGGTAAGAAAATGCAATAAAGAAAGCAAAGTCTGTTCAACTAAAGGTTTACAGAAAGAGAAGGGGGAACATTAAGATCAGGAGGGAATGTGTATAATGGCTGATATGTCGTGAGTGACTGATTCCCTCCCTGAAAGAATAAGCATCTCAGATCGGTGTTTTAAAGCCCAGCTGTGTTCTGTTCACTGGAAACACCTGCGACAAGATGATATCCAAACTGTTCAAAGCTGAAAGGTAGGCCAGGCAAATGCTCCTGGAGAAAAGCAGGTATGGCAATGTCAGTATCAGAAGGATTTGAATTCAAGATAAAGGGCCTGTCAAGGGGAAATAATTATATTGTTTTAAAAGTATAATCCATTAAGAAATTAGAACTTTATGAACCTTTTCTCCAAACTACCCCAAATGTGTCCACAGCAGGTACATTTGATTTTTTTTCAATTAATAGTTTGACCTATAACATAAAACTTGAATAAATATTCTCCTTGTAGCTATAGTAGATAAGACTGATGTACATCAAGTAAATGATAAGACATTTCTGTGTATGACAAAGCTCACACATTTCTAAAGCATAACCAGGAGGCATCTTGTCATGGGCAAAGCCACGAGCTGGCCCCGCGCCCCAGGCCCGTCTGCTCGCTGGGCTGGGCCGTCGCTCCTGGCCCTCCTGGAGGCTCTGTGTGCTGATGAGCCTTGTTTCTGGCCAACCTGGTTATTTTGAGGGTCTCGTGAACTGAGGTGTGGTTCTCAGTCTTCTCAAACCCGTCTTAACTCAGCAAACATGTTCAGATGGCCCCTTTACTACACTAAAATCAAATCCATAAGAATGTACATACTCAAAAAACCCCTTAGAAGGTCACCATAGTGCTCTAAAGGAGCTCTAAAAGCTAAGTCGTTTGTAGGCAAGAAACAGTAGGTCAGCATTCAGGCATATCTTCATGAGAAGCCACCAAGAAGTAGCCGGTTGCTTGCACACGCGTGTAAAGTCTTGGTGAACGTGACGGCTCCAGAGGCAGCCCTGCAGCGACCTGTCATTTGGTGACTCAAGTATCATGAGCTATGACTTTGGTGATATGGTTTTCCATAATGGTAAACCACACTTAATAAAGTTCTGTACAGTGTACAGATATACTCTTTCCTCAGTTTATATGCTGTTTGCATTTCTAGAAAAGTCAGTGGGTGTTTCAACTGTAACAGATATTTAGCGTGTGAGGATAAAACGGAGTCTGATTCCAGGCCTAGGTAATTATTACATTATAAACAGCTTCTTCATCCATGTGCAAATCCAGTGGGAGTCATGCCTGTGTGACTGTCCCTTGCACCTCATCCTTGTAGACACACGCTCCCCTGAATTCCCCAAATGTCCTCCAGGGGGCAGAATGGCCCCACCGAGGACTGCTGGATGCACCAAACAGAAGGAAACTGGAGCCTGACTCAGATTTTAGTCTTTAGCTTTCCAGTGGGTGTTTTCGGCATTTAAATTTACTATATTAGGCAGAATAGGGAAGCAGCTGAGGGATATTTTAACACATATATATGAAAGTGAAAAGTGAGAGTGTTAGTTGCTCAGTCATGTCCCACTCTTTGTGACCCCATGGACTGTAGTCTACCAGGCTCCTCTGTCCATGGAATTCTCCAGGCAAGAATACTGGGGTGGGTTGCCATTCCCTTCACCAGGGTATCTTCCCAACCCAGGGATTGAACCCGGGTCTGCTGCATTGCAGGCAAATTCCTTACTGTCTGAGCCACCAGGGAAGCCCATAGTATGTGTGTATGTCTGTGTGTGTGTGTGTGTATTAAGAAAAGCATAATGCACAAAAGACTGCAGTTGCGTGGAGAGCTGCTAAGGGGCCCAGCATCACCCCGCCACCCACCCAGTGTCTGACTTCGAATGCAAAGTCATTGCCTGTTTGGCTATATCTGGGAATGGCCATCTCACTGTGGCCTTGCACGTGGCCTTGCACACCGTGCCTCCACGCAGGCTGGGTGTGTACTGGTGTTTCTAAAGGCACACATAGAAGTAAATAAAAATATGCCTTTGTGTTTAAAGTGCTTGTTGAATGTGATGCCCTGACAGGTTCTTCAACACGATGTCCTTCTGCCAAACTGCCAGGTTCAGAGGTACCTCAGTTCCCCTCTGGGCAGCTGGTTAGTGAATTAAGGGACTGTGTGTCATGAGAGCCTGGGCCCCTGTTTCCATGTGCAGCTCAGGCAGGACCTCACCTTGCCTTATCTCACCAACTGGGTTTCCTCACCTGTGAGATGGAGGTCGTGGCCTATGTTATAGGCTTGCAGGGAGCATCAAAGAGAATTGACGCATACCCTTAAGTGTTAGCACATTCTGCCCCTAAAAGTCCTTGTCCTCATACAAAGACATCTCTTGTCTCAGCCCCTGCTGCCAGCCTTCCTGCCCACATCCACACATGTTCACCCTTCCCTGGACCTTAGTGAATGCCCACTGGTCGCTGTTTTTAGACAACCTTTTCCTCCAATATGTTTTGTGGAGCACAACCTCTTTTTATTTTACCGTCGATTCTCTTATTCAAGTCTGTCAATCCTAAAAAATGTTGGCTACACTCAATAACCGAATTTGGGGAGGATGTTTCTGGAGCAATGACAACACCTATTTATTGGCTTTTCAGTTTATCAGAAGTGTTTTAAACAGAAAGCTGTGTTCATACTCATCACCCTTAAGAGCCATTCTTACCTCTGATTCCTTTAGAATACTCTGCTTTGTTACTCTGTGGTATGCACAGTTGGGGTATGTGCGTATGTGTATATAAAATTCTCAGTTGACAAAATCCTGAGTACTTTTCAGACAGATAAGAGTCTACTTTGAAGAAGCACTAGCAAAAATGCATGGTGCTATTTTGAGTTGTAGGATTGAATACAGCTATCCTGCTAAGTGTCAAAGTTCCTGCCGATTAAGATGAACAAGAGAAAAGACCCAAATGGAGCTCTTAGGAGTGAGAGTTGCCACTGAAGAAAGGCGGTGTGCCTTTTGCGCCGAGGTTCTCTTCTGGCCTCTGGCAGGGGCCATGGGGAGTGCGACTTGGGCTGAGAGAGTGGATGGGGGCATAGGGACAGGCACAGGCGTCCTAGACACTAACCGCCAGGGCAGAGGACACCATGTCTTACGTTCTCTGAGCCTTTTAGAAACATCAAAGTCAGAGTTGGCGCTGCAGATTGGGAATTTACAATGAATCTCACTAGTAATGTGAATTTTCTTTTTCCTTGAAAGCAGTTTAATACTAAAACAAAGGATGGGTTCACTGTGAACACCAAAGTTCCCAGCCTCAAAGACCAAGGGAAGGAATATGATGGCTTCACGATTACGATTACGGGAGACAAGTACGTGCACTTCCTAAGTGTGGGTGTACAGAGGGGGGCAGGTGTCAGAAAGTGTGCAGACACTTGGTATTGCCAGAGCAGGGTGGACATTCCGGGCTTTTGCTGTCTCCTGAAATGGAGATTATGAAGCTCCAGTGTATCACTAGAACCAGCTTTTTTGAAGCTTGTTGTGAGGAAGACTTTTACCAATTAAGTGAAAAAAAGATGAGAGATTGGCAGATTGAAGGCTGTTATTCGAATTTTAAATGTAGTTTTAATTCATTGTGGGAGTACAAGTACGTCTTATTGAAAATTTAGAATATAGATAAACAAAGATAAAAAAATTTTAAATCATTGTTTCCTTAAAAACTGAGATTATACTGTACATATTGTTTTATAACCTGTTTCTTTTCTACCCTTAATATGAACATTTTCCCATACCTTATTCTTAAAAGCATTTCTAAAAAATTGCCTAGTATTCTATTTTTGGAATATTGTAGAGTTACTCCTACTAGTTTTTACTTGTCATTGCACCAAATGAAAATTTGTGTTAATAATCATTTTATGTCCATCTGAAATCCAAACTTCACCTCGGAGCCTCCACATCCTTGAGCTTTGGTGGCATGATCTTGACCCTCCCCAGTCACTGCCCTCCCCACAACACACGTTCCTCAGTTGCTGCCCTGAGCTCCACCACATCTGCATCAGGGGTATCTGGCAGCTCAGCGTTGGGCCCCACATCCTCTCAGCCCCTCTGCCTCCTGGTCTCTTGCTTCCATGTCAGAACTCACACCAGCCTTCAGGAAGAAACACCATTTAGCAAAGATTCTGTGACTTTTCCTTTGAGGTCTCCATCTCTACCCCAAGCCACTTATCAAAGTACCTTCCCAATAAAGATGGTTCTCCTCGCATAAAAGGAATTCCAGGGTTTTCTATTGATGTAAAATTATTGTCTCCTTCCTCTTCACCCACCCATGATTAAGTTCCCAGCAGAAATGAACTACTAAGTAAGAGTACATAAATCCTTCCCCCAAACACAGCATCTTCCTCAGCTGTCTCTTTTCATCCCATTTGTTGTCAGCCTTGCTTGGGGCCTCTGACCCCAACGAGGACTCATGACTCGTATCTCCATCTCCGGTCTCCTGGTGCCTGACCAGTGCTTCAGTGGGCTCCACCCCACTGGGTGTTCCCCTGGATCCCAAAATCCCTCCCTAGTCCGTACCCTGCCACTGCCTGTTGACTCCAAAATCATCTCCCCTGCCAGACAGGCAAGGCCTTTTGTAATAATGGCCTCAAACAGTGCTTCCTGCTTTACCTGAAGCACTTTGCTGCCAGAACCAGGCCTGCCACTTCAGCTGGATGTCTTGTTCCCCGAGGTCACCTCCTACCTCTTGGGTCTGTTTCACTCACAGCCTCATCTTGAAGATCCAAGTTCTGGCCCCTTCTCCCACAAAGCATTTCTGTTTTCTTCCACATCTTCCAAATTAGATCAACTTTCTCCTCTGAATCTCTGATCAACTGTTACCGCCCTACGCATAGACTCATAATAATCTGTGACCTTGTTTCCCCCTCCTTTCCTTGATAAAGACAGCTGCTTTGCCTTGTTGTTCTTCATAGGATCTAAGGACTATTTTCAGCATTTTGGTACTGGTATTATACAGTAAATACCTGTTGCATGGAACTTTTATCCTGCCCCGGGCCTCACATGGAGCTGCACATGCAGCCGAGTTTTAAAAAATGAAACCGTGGAGGCCCAGAACTTGTTTTCTGTGCACAGCCCCAGCTCCTGCTCTTCTGATGTAAAAGAGTGATTGTCTGATAAAATTGAAACACATTGAAATATGTTGTACTCTGTGTAGTTATATCCTTCTCTGTTGGCTTAAGCTCATAAAAGATGTACATCTGAATCTAGAGCCTATTATACAGATTGAAGTTAAGTCAAAAACAGCTATTGCGTTTTAACACATATATATATGGAATCTAAAAAGATGGTACTGATAAACCTATTCTCAGGGCAGGAATAGAGACACAGACATAGAGAAAGGACTTGTAGACACAGCAGGGGGAGGAAGGGGTGGGACAAATTGAGAGAGTAGCACTGACATATGTACATTACCGTGTGTAAAACAGATAGCTAGTGAGAAGCTGCCACACAGCACAGGGAGCTCAGCTCAGTGGTCTCTGGTGACCTAGAGGGGTGGGATGGGGGGTGGGAGGGAGGGAGGTTCAGGAGGGAGAGGATGTATGTATACTTACGGCTGACTCATGTTGTTGTATGGCAGAAACCAGCACAATGTTGTAAAGCTATTATCCTCCAATTAAAAATTAAAATTAAAAAACAAGTTTTTTTTTTAAAGAAGTACGTACAGTTAAACTGAGCAAAATCTATTTGTGACAAAACCGCCTGCTAGAGACACGCCTCGGCAGTCTGCTTGGAAAGGCGCGGACTCGCCTCGCATGTCCTGCCACATCAGCGAGTGCCGCCTGCTGCTGCCCCACACCCCCGCCCCCTGTGTTTAGCTCTGTGAATTGTATAATACATGCCTCTGACATACATTCTTGTATTTCTAGGATTGGCAATATACTATTTTCTGTGGAAACTCAAACCACAGAAGAGAGAACACAATTATATCACGCCGAAATAGATGCCCTTTATAAAGATCTAACAGCAAAAGGAAAAGTACTGATTCTCTCATCAGAATTTGGGGTAGGTTTCTGTTTGTCTTCATTTTATCCATGCTGCTATGATTCTTTTGTCCTCTTTCACTGAGATCGTACATTTATGCTTGAAATCAGCCTTAAATAACCAGGAAATATTTCTTTTAATGTTCTTATAGAGACAGTTCCGTATTTAATAACTACAGAAACGGAGAGAGGGGAATGTATGTAGTTACTGTGTTATGCTATGCTATGCTAAGTCACTTCAGTCGTGTCCGACTCTGTGTGACCCCATAGACGGCAGCCCACCAGGCTCCCCTGTCCCTGGGATTCTCCAGGCAAGAACACTGGAGTAGGTTGCCATTTCCTTCTCCAGTGCATGAAAGTGAAAAGTGAAAGTGAAGTCGCTCAGTCGTGTCCGACTCCCAGCGACCCCATGGACTGGAGCCTACCAGGCTCCTCCGTCCATGGGATTTTCCAGGCAAGAGTACTGGAGTGGGGTGCCATTGCCTTCTCCGAGTTACTATGTTATATTATCATAAATTGGAGCTTTGTCAGTATTTAAGTGTATAGGTTGTCCATGATGGACGTGACTGTTTCCTGGACTGCAGGCTCCTCCACCATTGCTTTCTGATTCAACGGGGAGCTGCGTCCTGCCCCCCAGGAGCTACAACGTCACCTGCATGCTTGTAGCTGTCACTGTGTGCAGAGTATAGGGGGTGCTCCATCCACGTTCTGGATGGATACCCATGGCTTTTGGAAAGTTCCTTTATTTCTCTGGATTTTATTCAGTTTATACATATAATTGGAGGAGGGCATGGCAACCCACTCCAGTTTTCTTACCTGGAGAATCCCATGGACAGAGGAGCCTGGCGGGCTACAGTTCATGGGGTCACAAAGAGTCAGACACAACTGAAGAGATTTAGCATGCACACACATATATAATTAAGTATATCGATCACCTAAATCTCAGTGGCGGGGGTGGGGGAGGGGTGATGCTAATCAGAATCTTGGAGTAGAAAGGCCTGTAGTCTGAGAAAGTATATTCAATATTAATAAGCACTTTGTTTTATTTTAATCCTAATTTTTTTTTGACTTTGCAAAATCCTAATTTAGACTTTGCAAATAATGTTATAGACCAAAACAGATATCTACGTTTATCAGAAAAATTTGCTGTTTTGAAGGCAGCTGGGAGCATACTGCTTAAAACTAAATTGTACATATACCCTTTCATTAGAAAAAAATGATGTGAAAGAGTATAATATATTCAGGGATGTGAAAAGTAGGTCCTTGTAGGAGAAGAATGAAATAATCCTCTTCCTAGTAAATGATTCTGCTGTGTCTTGTCACCTCATAAAAATGAGTTTATAATCTATTATTTAAGTTCACGAGCACATATGTTTTTTTTCCTAGGAGGCTGATGCTGTTTGCAACTTAATCTTATCCTTAGTTTATTATTTTTACAATTTAATGCCGCTCTCTCGTGGATCCAGGTGGGTGATATCCTATAATCTGACAGTTTTGTAGTGAAGAACACACGCCTTTTGCTTGCATTTGCTGTGTGGGTATGAGTACAGGTATCCTAGCAATGGCGAGAAGCCCCCTTTGATTTTCCAAAGTCCACCCGAAAGTGATGTCCTTGATCTACTGCATCATCAAGGATTCTAGAAGGTGGTTCTAGTAAAAGGGTTCTTGGTGTTTACAGGCTGGAGCTCATTCATTCACAAAAATGTATCCAAGTCTCACTCTGTGCACACATGCTCTCACTGTGCTTTAATTCCTGGTGTTTGCCCAGACTGTTACCCTGCTGCCCCCAAATTTTGGCCATTAATTGACCTTTACCCCTAAAGTTTAATACTTGTGCATCACCAACCATCCCAAAGTATTATTACTGTTATAAATAAATTCTACTTAGCGAATTCATCAGGAGTCTTTCAAGTGTCATTCAAACAAGGGTGTGTCTGTAGAGCTTTCTTTTTATTCCCTTTTATTTGGTCCCGTGTGCAGCGCATCAGGTGAATGGTGTAAGCTGTTGTTAGCACATGTTTGAATTTAAGATG
Organism: Bubalus kerabau; assembly: GCF_029407905.1. Classification (NCBI taxonomy): domain Eukaryota; kingdom Metazoa; phylum Chordata; class Mammalia; order Artiodactyla; family Bovidae; genus Bubalus; species Bubalus kerabau. The sequence continues at coordinate 126,953,201 of NC_073624.1, read as the reverse complement.
TTTTGGTTAAAATCATATACTTAAGTGTCTTGATCTCTGATTAATACTTTAGAAAGTAAAACTCTCCTAAATGTGGTAGTAAGTTTTCTTGTACTATTAAAAAAGCATTGGGAGTTGGGCATAATGGGCGCAGGGGGTCCACTGTGTGGTGATGGATGGAAACTGGGCTGGTGGTGATCACTCTGTGGTGTAGACATGTGTGCACCTGGAACTTATGAAATAAAAATGGCCCTCAAGTAAAATAGGAACAGAAATATTGTACCTTAGGCACAACTGTTATAGGAATGCTAACTAGATCTATAACATGCAGGGGGCCTCCATGTGCCTGTTCATCCACCGCTTGCAGGCACTGTGCACACGCGTGTGTTCACGCAGCAGCTCTGTGGGCTTCTGTGTCACTTGAGAAGGAGGTCCAACTCCAGTCATCCCCGTCTCCCCCTCAGCCCCTGCACCTGTCCGGTCCCTGACTAAGTCTCGTTGACTCTGCCTCCTGAACCTCTCCTCTCCTCTCATGCTCCCCGAGCATGCCATAGCTCAGATCGGCTCATCTCTTGCACTGACCTTTCTTTTTTAAAAACATATTCATTAAATTCTCTATTTTTGGCTGCACTGGGTCTTCATTGCTGTGTGGGGGCTTTCTCTAGTTGCAGTGAGCTGGAGCTACTCACTGGAGGGCATGGGCTTCTCATTGCAGTGGGTTCTGTTGTGGAGAACTGGCTCTAGGCGCTCAGGCTTCAGTAGCTGCAGCTCTCCAGCTTAGCTGCCTCGAGACACGTGGGATCCTCTCAGACCAGGAATCAGACCTGTGTCCCCTGTAATTCACAGGTGGATTCTTAACCACTGGACCACCAGGGAAGTCCCCCTGCTTATCTCTTGCACTGACCTTTCTAACTGGTCTCTCCATTTCCAGGCTTTTCTTTTTCCCTCTCTGTGCCCCAGTTCTTTATATCTGTTGGCTCAGGTGCCAATTCAGTGGTGTGATGCACAGTGCCAGCTCCTCCCTGCCCTGGTTTACCATGGCCTCATCACCTTTCCTGTCATCTACCCTCTCTCCATCCTCACTCTGGCCCCTCCACCACACCCCCTGCTTGTCCAAACACCTTCCTGTCCCGCCCAGCCAGCCCACTTCCGTGCCTTCTCCTCTATCTCCATTGCCCTGCCCATGGCCTTCAAAGATAAAGTGCATGTGTCCGTGGCCTCTGTGAGGGCTTCCCTATTAGGTGACTGCAGGGCTGACTCCCTTTCTCTGGCATCCACTTGCAGAGGCAAGAGCTCTGTCTTAGCTGTCTTCGTCCTGAGGTGCCTCTCACAAAGCACACAGCTGGCGTCATAACAAAAATGTCAGAGCCAGAGTGAGTCTGGACATGCCAGGAAGGAAGTGCACATAACCCAGCCTTCAGACCAGTCTGTTAGTACTTTCTGAGATGCGTTCTTTTTCTTCTTTGGGGCCAAAGTTTTTATTGTTAAACTCTAATAATATGTTTGCATTTACAAAGTATATTTTTTATATATATATATATATATATGCATTTTAAAGCCAAGCCTCATGCAGTTAAAAATATAACTAAGCAAGGACTTCCCTGGCAGTCCAGCTGTAAAGACCCCATGCTTCTAATGCAGGGGGCTTAGATTCGTCCCTGCTTGGGGAACTAAGATCCCACATGCCATGTGATGTGGCCGATAATGAATTTTTTTAAATAATAGAAAGCAGGCACATTTTCTAACTCAGTGTTTTCCTATAAGAATAGGAAAACCAATTGAAAAGAAAACTCCTAATTAAAAGAAACTTTTTGTCTCAGAAAAATATTATTGTTACATATTTACCCCTAAATTAGTAAACCAGTAAATATTTTTCTTAGTAAATTAGCAAATATTTTTAGAAATATTTTAAAATGAAAATATTCTTTTAATGTCCAAAGAATTGTTAAAAGAAATACAATGTCATCTTTTAGGATGGGAAGTCCATAGTGTGGTAACCCTCTGTGGCCTGGACTGACTGGTAATTGTTCTCTATCTGAATAGTGTGATCGCTTACTCAGTGATTGTGGGAGCGCTGATGGCAAGTGGAAAAGAAGTAGCAGGAAAAATTCCCAAAGGGAAGGTATGTTGGAGCTGGAGCCAGAAGGGAAAAGGTTTCAATTCCAGTCTGTGGAGTTTTATGTTAAGACACACAAAGGAACCGAATCCCAAAGGGAGCCTCCCCTCCATCTTTAACCACATTCTTAAATCTCTTTCTCTTTCAGTTGGTTGACTTTGAAGCTATGACTGCCCCTGGTTCAGAGGCCTTTAGCAAAATAGCTAAAAGCTGGATGAACTTGAAAAGGTAACTTCTTGATAGGGGTCAACAAAAGGATGTGAAACTGGAATTGTACTAATTTTTTATGGGTTATGATTATATAATGAATTTAATCTGCTTTTCAATTTTTTGTTGTCATTTATGACCCCTTAACAGGTGAGTGTATGGATAAAAATGAATAATGAATAAAATAAGGAAGCCAGTTTGTGAAGGAAGGGTTATAGATGTCTTATTTATATAGTCAGATATTCCTGTCTCTTGGCTCACTGATCCTTTGTCTCAGACTCGCAGAGTCAGTATTCAGGAGTGATTTTGAAAACTGAGCTGGACCTGACTCAGACTTCTCTGGGTGGTGGCACCTGCCTTTCAGCTGCATTTTTCCTTTCCTCTTTGTTTGGGGAAGGTGGTGCTTTACTGTAATTGAGGTACAAAATACATAGGAGTCAGGGAAAGCTGCAAGAAATTACCCCTGACGGTTACCGTGGGAGGGCCCAGTACTATGATCTTCCCTGGCTCTTGTTTTCAAAAGCACCACAGGGGCACATAAATAAATATATATATATGGGCTGAAATTAAACTCACAGGTGCTTTCATAGTTAATTTTGTTGTTGTTGTTGTTCAATCCTAAGTCATGTCCAGCTCTTTGCAACTTCATGGGCTACAACACACTAAGTTCCTCTGTCCTCCACTGTCTCCCAGAGTTGGCTCAAATTCACGTGCATTGAGTCTATGATGCCATCCAACCATCTCATCCTCTGCCGCTGCCTGCTCCTTTTGCTCTTAATCTTTAAGCACATCTCACTATTTAACCTTATTGACTCTTGCTCCTTCTCCTTGGTTTTTTTTTAATATCATAGAAACTTCCAGTTTTGCCTTTCCATATCTGTTCAACATAGCAACCACTCTAAAAATCGCTGGATAATGTGTGCTCTGTTTAAAACAGAAGTTTGGTCTGTAAGATACTTTGGTCCCATTTGTAAGTATTCCATTAGCTTTGTAATGAAAACTCCTAACAGTTACACCTCCTTCTGGTATATTTTTGTCTCAGTTTACTAGTTTACATGTATTTTAGTAACATGATCATAAGGTCAAAGGCCTTGCCTCTGTTTCCTGCATAATTTTACAGTGTTGATCTTTCAACAACTCTTTGAGGGAAAAATAGCAACGCTACCTTATGTTGTGCAGCTACAGGTTCACAATGTAATTGAGACCTCTTCCACACTCCTTACCAGGAGTAAGTAACTCTGGGAGTTAGGAATACTGTCCTTCTTGCTGCAAATACAGGGAAGTGGGTCTGAGAGGAACCACTAAAGCTGATAAGGATCAAGGCTGGACCCAAATCATGTGTCTTCAGGTTCCACGTCTAGCGTGTCCTTCGGAGGGATGTGTTTGCATAACACTCATTGTGTAAGTCCGAGATTGACCTTATTTCCGAAGGCTGGTTGACTTTACCTGCATCTCATGATGGGAGCCTGCTGATAGCCCATTCATTGCTACAACAGGATCTGCTCTGCTCACAGGTCCCCCTGCGATGTGATGTTGTCTGATGTCACGCATGTGGAGTACTGTAAAGTGAATATTGTAATAGGAATTGGTGTAATATAAGCTTTGCCTTTTTTGGTAAAATTGTGTTGATTTTCACACCCTTTCTTTGCATTTTTCTCTTTCAGTATTTCACCTTCTTATAAGACTCTGCCATCTGTGTCAGAAACGTTCCCAACATTAAGATCAATGATCGAGGTGCTAAACACAGACTCCTCTCCACGTTGTCTTAAGAAACTCTAGTTATGCTGTGGTATTTATACAAGTAAAGGGCCGGACCTCTTGCTTCTTAAGTTATTTTTTAAAACATGGAATTATAAAGAAATTAGGTCCTTTATTACTTTTGATACCAATTTTTGATAGGAATTGAATACTTGAAATCATTTTATTTACCTTTCTGAACCATAACAGAAATCATGAAAGAGGGTTTTGAGGGGACAGAAGAGCTCTGTGTCTGGGATGGGAGGCATTTGCATTAGCCAGTAGCCACTTGGTTTCTACTTACAAAGTCATACGACTCCTTCCTCATGGCGAAAAATGTTTACTCCAAAAACCAAAAATTAACAATTAAAGGGAACAAAAGCTACAACAAAACAGGAGTGTTTTCATTCCTTTAAAAATCTGGATGTTTTTCAAAGACCTTCTTTTTATGCACACTGTGATAACGCATCTTGTTTTCAACTGACATCGTCCTCACGTGTGGGTTCTCCATTTCGTTTGAACCGTGGAAGATTTGTGGCCATCAGCATGCCTGGAGCTCATGACCTGGGACACTTACGTTGAATGATACAGACAGTATTTGCCAGTGACTCAAACACTGAATTATTGAAACATGTTTTATTTGTTTTTTTCCTCTTTATTGGAAAAAATAAACGGGGTGATTTCTATAAATCACCAGTTTTTGACACTGGATTATGTATGTTTTTATTTTGTGAGCCAGTTTCACTTTCAGGTATAAGAACAGTCAGAAAATTGCTAACTTTCTTTTGCAGACAGGGTAATGACAGTGCATAAATGGGTTCAGTTAAACACCATTTCCAGTCATTTTCATTTTTCTCTGGTCTCTGTGAAAGAGTTAAGCTAGTCACTGCTTTCTGTTATTCACTTTCTGTCTCGCAGACTCTTGTGAGCAGGACACAGCAGTGTCTGCATGTCTGCAGGTGTCCATGCTTGGCAGAGACGCCACCCTGGCACTTGCTGCATGGTGTGGCACTTGCAGCGTGATCAGCAGAAGGCCGCTCTTTGGACAGATAGGACCTGCCCTTTGGACAGGTGCTGTTCTGGGCACTGACCTGTGTTTCAAAACACTGAGATGTGGCTCGTGTTCTCATCTCATCTGGATGGTGATACAAATCGTCAGGCACACCTCATTTTATAAAGAGAGCTCACACACCCACAGCCAGCTTTCCCCAGAGTCTTTGTTTTCATTTTACAGATAAGAGGGTTGAGGCTTTGGGAGCTTGATGACTCTCCCAGGTGCCCCCAAAGCCAAGGTGCTAGGATCCAGCCAGGCCTTTCTGGCCCCAGGGCCTGTCCTGCCCCACCGTGGTCTCAGGGCACCAAGGATTCATTCCCAGGTTCTTCTCAAGATTCAGCATACTTAACTGCTCCATGCAAAATGTTCATCGATGCGTTATGTTGCTCTGCACTCTCAACTTGCTGCTGTTTGACCTGCATCCAGATATAGGCTACAGGATTGCAAAGTGAGAAGGGGATTGTAGAGATTAAGCAAAGGAGAAATGAGTAAGTTTTTAAACTTTTCCCTCTTTTTGCCTATCATCCCAAAGTCAAAATCTTTCAATTTCTTCAAGGATTTTTCTTCATTTTATCACCAATTCTTCAAAATTTTTAGTTGTGAGACATACATTTTTCAGTTAGGGAAATGGTCCAGATAAATTAACTGACTTTTCTAAAATATGACAATATGTCCACACCCCAAAGTTAGAATGTAATTTTTCCTTAAAATTTAGTTTACCAACTCCAAATTGCTACATTTCAGTTTTTATTTAAGTATTTTATTTTCTCCTCGTGCAGGTATAACCCTCATATAGGGCTTCTCAGGTGGCTCAGTGGTAAAGAATCCACCTTCCAGTGCAGGAGGCGCAAGAGATGCGGGTTCAATCTCTGGGTTGAGAAGATCCCTTGGGGTAGGAGTGGCAACCCACTGCAGTATTCTTGCCCGGAAAATTCCATGGACGGAGGAGTCCGGTGGGCTGCAGTTTATGGGGTTGCAAAGAATCAAACACGACTGAGCATGCATGCATCATTAGACATACTGAATGCTGAATTCTGTGATTGCAGGATGATCTGGGGAAACCTTCCGTCTTCTGCCTGAGTCCCAGAACACTTGAACCAACTTGACTATGGTCTGAACAGAACATTATGAGCAGGTTTGTTTGGTGGCTGAGAAGATACTGTCTATTGGGCTCCTCTTCCATCGTTGAGGCTTTTTGTCTCAAGAACACCATGAAGTTTTGGCATGCATTTTTATATCATAATATTTAAAATTCTCTTACCATATCTTCTGTTAAATTGCACCTAGAAATCTGAGTTCCATCATGCAAGTTGTCCTTTGTTTATTTATTTTATTTTACTTTATCATTTTGGCTGTGCGGGCTCTTCATCGCCTCTCAGGCTTTCTCTAGTTGTGACCTACAGGCTTCTCTTGTTGTGGAGCATGGGATCTAGAACACGCAGGCTTTAGTAGTTACAGTGCATGGGCTCAGTAGTGGTGTGAGAGCTCAGTTGCTGAGTGGCATGTGGGATTCTAGTTCCCGAAACAGAGATTGAATCCATGTCTTCTGCATTGGAAGGCAGATTCTTAACCAGGGAAGTCCCTGTCCTCTGTTTAAAACTAAAAAAAAAAAAGTTTTTAAAGTTAGAATCAAGTTTGCCTTTATCCTAAAAACTTCATATTGAAAACTTTTGATCACACTGAAGAGACAAAACTGCTCTTTGTCTTTTTGTCTGTGTTTGGTTTTTATCTCATCAGATACCCTGATCCTTTTGATCTCATGGTGTGAAAAATCAGGTGCTCTCCTGCTAGACTTGTGGTACCTGGGCCTACTTCCCCCAGCCCTTAGCTTGGATGGCAACCAGAAACACCAGATTTGAGGGGCTTCCCTGCCCCAGGTCAGATTTGAGTGCAAGAGGCTGGGTTCCCAGTGTTTTATGGGTTGATCTAATTGTGTCCCTGAATTTTAGTTCTCTTATATTACAACTATTACCATTAGAAATTCTTCACATATTAAGAATTCATTTGCCTACTAGTTGTCAATCTTAGTATCCCTTTACCCCCAGATGACTTGAAGTGTGTGTTAGAGGGAACTGTGGATTGGTCCACAAATGTCATCCAGGATACAGTCCATTAACAAGCCAGCTCTTCTCTCCCTCTTACAAAACAACCCTCCCCTCATTGCTCCATTTCCCCCTCAGCTCCCCTGCTACCTCCTCCATGCACTGTGATCTCTCTTGACCACTTTTGAGGTTTCTGACTTTTCTTTCTAACGCTGGTCTGATTAAACCCATCACAGCATCTCACTGTCCTGAAATAAAACCCAGTCTCCTACAGTAATGCCACCCCCCACCCTCACCCCCAGTGGCCTCTGTTTCTCCAGCCTCACCTCTCTCTGCTCTTCCCCTCATCTGCACACTTCAGCCAACTCCCCTTGTGTGCCATCAGCTCTCTGAGGTATTTCCTTCTGCGGGGACCTCACAGTTAACTCAGCACTGTCCAGTGGGACTGTCTGCAATGACGAGGCTGTTCTGTATTTGCCCATCCAGGGTGGCAGCCACCAGCCACATGTGACTGATGAACACTTGACTGGGGCCAGTATGACTGAGCAACTGTTTAATTTAGTTTTAATGAATTTAAATTTATGTAACCGTACATCATTAAGAACTACTACATGGGACAGTACAGCTAAAGAGTTCTTAATTTGATTTTAGAATAAGCTTTTTCACAGGAATAATCCCAAATGATTTTCTCTGGTGACAGTTAACTGTATCATGAACTGGACATGGAACAACAGACTGGTTCCAAATAGGAAAAGGAGGACATCAAGGCTGTATATTGTCACCCTGCTTATTTAACTTATATGCAGAGTACATCATGAGAAACGCTGGGCTGGATGAAGCACAAGCTAGAATCAAGATTGCCCTGAGAAATATCAATAACCTCAGATATGCAGAAGACACCACCCTTACGGCAGAAAGTGAAGAACTAAAGAGCCTCTTGATGAAAGTGAAAGAGGAGAGTGAAAAAGTTGGCTTAAAACTCAACATTCAGAAAACTAAGATCATGGCATCCGGTCCCATTGCTTCATGGCAAATAGATGGGGAAACAGTGGCAGACTTTATTTTTTGGGGCTCCAAAATTGCTGCAGATGGTGACTGCAGCCATGAAATGAAAAGAAGCTTACTCCTTGGAAGGAAAGTCATGACCAACCTAGACATATTAAACCTAGCATATTAAAACCTAGCATATTAAAAATCAGAGACATTACTTTGCCAACAAAGGTCCGTCTAGTCAAGGCTCTGGTTTCTCCAGTGGTCATGTATGGATGTGAGAGTTGGACTATAAAGAGAGCTGAGCACCGAGGAATTGATGCTTTTGAACTGTGGTGCTGGATAAGACTCTTGAGAGTCCCTTGGACTGCAAGCAGATCCAACCAGTCCATCCTAAAGGAAATCAGTCCTGAATATTCATTGGAAGGACTGATGCTGAAGCTGAAACTCTAAAACTTTGGCCACCTCATGCGAAGAGCTGACTCATTTGAAAAGACCCTGATGCTGAGAAAGATTGAAGGCGGGAGAAGGGGCTGACAGATGATGAGATGGTTGGATGGCATCACCAACTCAATGGACATGAGTTTGAGTAAACTCTGGGAGTTGGTGATGGACAGGGAGGCCTGGCCTTCTGCAGTCCATGAGGTTGCAAAGAGTCAGACACGACTGAGCGACTGAACTGAACTAAACTTGTTATAGACTTTTCTGAATATTTCAGGTCTATTTGTAAAATTGCTCCTATTAATAACATGTTTAATCTTTAAAAGGCTTTTACCTCTAGGTAAAACCTGTTAGCAAACTAGGAATTTTTTGTGGAACATTTCCAATGAGTTAAGTGTGCTGCTACTGCTAAGTCGCTTCAGTTGTGTCCGACTCTTGTGCGACCCCATAGACGGCAGCCCACCAGGCTCCCCTGTCCCTGGGATTCTCCAGGCAAGAACACTGGAGTGGGTTGCCATTTCCTTCTCCAATGCATGAAAGTGAAAAACGAAAGTGAAGTCTCTCAGTCGTGTCCGACTCTTCACGACCCCATGGATTGCAGCCTACCAGGCTCCTCCGTCCATGGGATTTTCCAGGCAAGAGTACTGGAGTGGGGTGCCATTGCTTTCTCTTAAGCGTGAGGCACAGGAAATAACCTCCAGCTCACTAGTGCTTGCCTTCCAAGCAAGATGTATAGAGAGAGCAGAGATCAGCAAAATCCCCTAAAGAAACCTGTCCGTGTCCCAGACCAGCAAGACTTGGCTATATTCATGAGCATTCATATGTCTGGCCTGTCCAGTCAAGTTCACATCTAAAATGTCTCAGATGTGCTCTTGTCCAGGCATTATTACTGTCACACCAAAATCTAAAGTGGGTGAATAAATGAAGGTCCACACTTGCATCTAATTCACACCTGCACCATCCCAAGTGCTCAGAAGCAGCTGGTGGCTGCCATATTTGATTGGGCCAATATGGCCATCATCACAGGAAGTTGTACCTGGACGGTGTTGCTACCCTGAAAACAGACCACCGCTCCACACCTGTGCATCAGACAATAATTAGAATGGGAGTCCATGTGGTTTTAAGCAAGAGTACAGGTTTTGAGGTGTTTCGGGTAAAGACCGCAGAGTTTAATTGCAGTGCAGGGAGATAAATGGGAGAGAGGAGAAAGGAAATCACCAGCACCAGCTTGAAAAATCCACTGATGAGTGCCTCTGGGGGCTGGGGAGAGGCCTGAAGTCAGGGTCCTCCCCCATGAGATTCACACACTGGTGGTCCAGGAACCATACATGAGAAACAAGCTAGGACATGAAAACCCATTTTGCTGCCTTGGGAATATTTTTGTCCCCTTTATGAAACCCCATAGAACCAAGTATCTTCTTGAATAATACTGTAATTGTGATGAGAATTACGGTAGGTCTTTTGTTCTTCAAGCCATGTTGCCACAAATATAAAATCACTTTCGTTCTACAATTTGTAAGCTTAAACTTTACCAGTATAGTGTAATTGGTAGTCCATGAAGGTTGGGTATGCAAATATATATGTTAATAATTGAGCACAACTCCGTTCACAGGCTCCAATTTCTACCAGTAATGAAAATTATCAGTTCAGTTCAGTTCAGTCACTCAGTTGTATCTGACTCTGCGACCCCATGAATTGTAGCATGCCAGGCCTTCCTGTCCATCACCAACTCCCGAAGTTCACTCAAACTCATGTCCATCGAGTCGGTGATGCCATCCAACCATCTCATCGTCTATCGTCCCCTTCTCCTCCTGCCCCCAATCCTTCCTAGCGTCAGATTCTTTTCCAATGAGTTAACTCTTTGCATGAGGTGGCCAAAGTATTAGAGTTTCAGCTTTAGCATCAGTCCTTCCAATGAACACCCAGGAGTGATCTCCTTTAGAATGGACTGGTTGGATCTCCTTGCAGTCCAAGGAACTCTCAAGAGTCTTCTCCAACACCACAGTTCAAAAACATCAATTCTTTGGTGCTCAGCTTTCTTCACAGTCCAAATTTCACATCCATACATGACCACTGGAAAAACCATAGCCTTGACCAGATGGACCTTTGTTGGCAAAGTAATGTCTCTGCTTTTGAATATGCTATCTAGGTTGGTCATAACTTTCCTTCCAAGGAGTAAGCATCTTTTAATTTCATGGCTGCAGTCACCATCTGTAGTGATTTTGGAGCCCCCAAAAATTAAGTCTGACACTGTTTCCACTGTTTCCCCATCTGTTTCCCATGAAGTAATGGGACCAGATGCCATGATCTTAGTTTTCTGAATGTTGAGCTTCAAGCCAACTTTTTCACTCTCCTTTTTCACTTTCATCAATAGGCTTTTTAGTTCCTCTTCACTTTCTGCCATAAGGGTGGTGTCATCTGCATATTTGAGGTTATTGGTATTTCTCCCTGCAGTCTTGATTCCAGCTTGTGCTTCTTCCAGCCCAGCGTTTCTCATGATGTACCCTTCATATAAGTTAAATAAGCAAGGTGACAATATATAGCCTTGACGTACTCCTTTTCCTATTTGGAACCAGTCTGTTGTTCCATGCCCAGTTCTAACTGTTGCTTCCTGACCTGCATATAGGTTTCTCAAGAGGCAGGTCAGGTGGTCTGGTATTCCCATCTCTTTCAGAATTTTCCACAGTTTATTGTGATCCACACAGTCAAAGGCTTTGGCATAGTCAATAAAGCAAAAATAGATGTTTTTCTGGAACTCTCTCGCTTTTTCGATGATCCAGTGGATGTTGGCAATTTGATCTCTGGTCCCTCTGCCTTTTCTAAAACCAGCTTGAACATCTGGAAATTCATGGTTCATGTATTGCTGAAGCCTGGCTTGGAGAATTTTGAGCATTATTTACTAGCGTGTGAGATGAGTGCAATTGTGCGGTAGTTTGAGCATTCTTTGGGATTGCCTTTCTTTGGGATTGGAATGAAAACACCTTTTCCAGCCCTGTGACCACTGCTGAGTTTTCCAAATTTGCTGGCATATTGAGTACAGCACTTTCACAGCATCATCTTCCAGGATTTGAAATAGCTCAACTGAAATTCCATTACCTCCCTAGCTTTGTTTGTAGTGATGCTTCCTAAGGCCCACTTGACTTCACATTCCAGGATGTCTGGCTCTGGGTGTGTGATCACACCATCGTGATTATCTTGGTCGTGAAGATCTTTTTTGTACAGTTCTTCTATGTATTCTTACCACCTCTTAATATCTTCTGCTTCTGTTAGTCCATACCATTTCTGTCCTTTATCGAGCCCATCTTTGCATGAAATGTTTCCTTGGTATCTCTAATTTTCTTGAAGAGATCTCTAGTCTTTCCCATTCTGTTGTTTTCCTCTATTTCTTTGCACTGATCGCTGAGGAAGGCCTTCTTATCTCTCCTTGCTATTCTTTGGAACTCTGCATTCAGGTGTTTATATCCTTCCTTTTCTCCTTTGCTTTTTGCTTCTCTTCTTTTCACAGCTATTTGTAAGGCCTCCCCAGACAGCCATTTTGCTTTTTTGCATTTCTTTTCCATGGGGATGGTCTTGATCCCTGTCTCCTGTACAATGTCTCAAACTTCATTCCATAGTTCATCAGGCACTCTATGTATCAGATCTAGTCCCTTAAATCTATTTCTCACCTCCACTGTATACACCGTCTCAAATCACGGTGATTGGGCATTTCCAGGTTCAGATTGCCTTGTTGCGCTGGTGGCTCAGCTGCTGCACTGTGGTCAGTTCTTCCTGGGTGCAGGGGGCCCTGGGCTCTGCCCCCACGTCTCCTTCTCTTCGGTGGCCATTGGAGACTGTGCTGAGCATGCCAGATGGGCTGACCTGTCCACTCACTCTGGAAGCTCCCCTGTGGGCTGTGGCTCCTCTGCTCTCCAGCCGTGCTGGGTGGGGCCTTCTCCTTGGGGCTGGGAGCATCTTCTGTGGGGGAGGAACCTGCTGAAGCTAACACATCTTGAGCAGTTACTATGGTTGACATATTTCTAAGCGTTGTACTTAGCTCATTTAATAGCCTTAAGAATGCTAGGATGTAAGCACCAGTGTTATCTCCACTTTGATGGCTCAGATGGGGGAGTGACTTACCCGATACAGCTCCTGAATTCTGCTCAAGTGCTTGCCACTTACTTGGGGAATGGGACAGTGGGGATGGGTTCCACCCACCCCTTAACCTTAACCCCTAAATATATGTCCAGTTATTAAGTCGATCAGATAAGGAAAAATAGGGTTACTATATGATGCATCAATCCCACTCCTGGGCATATATCTGTAAAAGATAGAAACTCTACTTGAAAAAGATACATGCACCCCAGTGTTCATAGCAGCACTATTTGCAATAGCCAAGATATGGAAATAACTTTAAGTGTCCATGGACAGACTAATGGAAAAAGAAGATGTGGTACACAATACTTAAGAGAATGTCATGAGCACTTTGTAACTTAAAAAAGTTTGGTGCTTAGCTAGAAAAGGAGAACTTGTCTGCCTAACTAGTTCTCTGGAAATTTATGTGTTAGCTGGCCAGCTGTTTGCAATCAGCTGGTTAGCATGTTCAGAGTATTTGTATTTTATCATAAAGGAAAGAAAGCTTAATTTTTTAAATAATGGGACAAATAATGATTGTCAGCCAAAATATACTACGAAGAATTCCCTTCTGTTTCCATTTTACTTCTAGTTTAATTGCAAATGAAAGTTAACTTATTGAATACTCTTCCATATCTATTAAAAATAATCACATGATTTACTGATATAGTAAAGTATGTTGTCAGATTTCTTGCTATGGATTATCTTTAAATTCCTAAAATAAAAATATTTTATCAAAATGTAAAAAAAAAGTGTGATACCTATACACTGTGGAATATTACTCAGCTCCAAAGAAGAATGAAATAATGCCATTTGCAGCATCATGGATGGACTAGAAATTATCATACTAAGTAAAATAAGTTAAAGACAAATATAATCACTTATATATACAATCTAAAACATGACACAAATGAACTTATTTACAAAACAGAAACAGACACATAAATAGAAAACAAACTTACGGTTACCAAATGGGAAAGTAGAGGGAGGGACAAATTAGGAATTTGGGATTAACAGATACACACTCCTATATGTCACATAGCTAAACAACAAGGGCCTAGTGCATAGCACAGGGTACTATATTCAATATCTTATAATAACCTAAAATTGAAAAGACTCCAAAAAAAGCACATACACACACACACACACACACACATATATATACACACACAGTGTGTGTGTGTGTGTGTGTGTGTGTGTGGTTGAATCACTTTGCTCTGTACCTGAAACATTGTAAACCAACTTTTGTACTTCAATTTTGGCAAAAGTATTAAAAGGAAATAAAAATGTGAAAAATACCATGCTTCACTGAAAAATAAAATTAAACTGACTTGAGCATAGCAGGCCCAGGGATGAAGGGATTTGACCTGGGTGGAAGAAAGGAAGGGAGGGAGGGAGGGAGGGAGGAAGAAAGAGAAAGTTGTAAAGTGCACCAATTGCTTCCAACCATATACCAGGTAGAAATTCCACTGTGTTTTTTTGAGAATCTCAATGGTTAAGAATCCACACTACCAATGGAGGGGCACTGGTTCGATCCCTGGTCAGAGAACTAAGACCCCACATGCTGCACGGTGTGGCCAGAAATATAGATATAAATAGAAACTACGTTCCTATCTGCTTTTTGTTGAGTCACTTGGTTGTGTCCGACTCTTTACTACCCCATGGATGGCAGAACATCAGGGTACCCTGTCCTTCACTATCTCCCAGAGCTTGCTCAAACTCATGTCCATCAAGTCGGTGATGTCCTCGAACCATCTCATCCTCTGTCGTCCTTCTCTTCCTGCCCTCAATCTTTCCAAGCATCAGGGTCTTTTCAAATGAGTCAGCTCTTCGCATCAGGTTACCAGAATATTGGAGCTTCAGCTTCAGCATCAGTCCTTCCAATGAATATTCAGGACTGATTTCCTTTAGGATTGACTGGTTTGATCTCCTTGTTGTGCAAGGGACTTCTCCAGCACCACATCTTCTCCAGCACAGTTCTTCTGTGCTCAGCCTTCTTTATGGTCCAACTCACATCCATACATGATTACTGGGAAAACCACAGCTTTGACTATGTGGACCTTTGTCAGCAAAGTGATGTCTCTGCTTTTTAATATGCTGTTTAGGTTTGTCATACTTTTTCTTCCAAGGAACAAGTGTCTTTGAATTTCATGGCTGCAGTCACCATCTGCAGTGATTTTGGACCCCAAGAAAATAAAGTCTGTCACTGTTTCCATTGTTTCCCCAGCTATTTGCCATGAAGTTGATGGGATCAGATGCCATGATTTTAGTCTTTTGAATGTTGAGTTTTAAGCCAGATTTTTCACTCTTCTCTTTCACCTTCCTCAAGAGGCTCTTTAGCTCCTCTACACTTTCTGCCATTAGGGTGGATCATCTGCATATCTGAGGTTATTGATACTTCTCCTGGCAATCTTGATTCCAGCTTGTGCTTCATCCAGCCTGGCATTTCACATGATGTACTCTGCATGTAATTAATAAGCAGAGTGACAATATACAGCCTTGACATACTCCTTTCCCAATTTTGAACCATGTCCCGTTCCAACTGTTGCTTCTTGACCTGCATAAAGACAAGTAAGGTGGTTTGATATTCCCATCTCTTTTAAGAATTTTCCAAAAAAAAACAAAAGAATTTTCCAGTTTGTTGTGATCCACAAAGTCAAAGGCTTTAGTGTACTCAGTAAAGGAAAAGTAGATGTTTTTCTGGAATTCCTTTGCTTTTTCTATGATTCAGCATATATTGGCCATTTGATCTCTGGTTCCTCTGCCTTTTCTAAATCCAGCTTGTACATCTGGAAGTTCTCAGTTCACATACTGTTGAAGCCTGGCTTGGGGAATTTTTAGCATTACTTTGCTAGCATGTGAGATGAGTGCAATTGTGTAGTAGTTTGAACATTCTTTGGCATTGCCCTTCTTTGGGATTGGGGAAAAAACTGACCTTTTCCAGTCCTGTGGCCACTGCTGAGTTTTCCAAATTTGTTGGTATATTGAGTGCAGCACTTTCACAGCATCATCTTTTAGGATTTAAGAAATAGCTCAGCTGGAATTCCATCACTTCTACTAGTTTTGTTCATAGTGATACTTCCTCAGGCCTACTTGACTTCACACTCCAGCATGTCTGGTTCTAGGTGAGTGATCGTACCATCATGGTTATCTGGATCATTAAGATTTTTTTGTACAGTTCTGTGTATTCTTGCCACCTTTTCTTAATATCTTCTGCTTCTGTTAGGTCCTTACCATTTCTGTCCTTTATTGAGCCCATCTTTGCATGAAATGTTCCCTTGGTATCTGATTTTCTTGAAGAGATTGCTCATCTTTCCCATTCTATTGCTTTCCTCTATTTCTTTGCATTGTTCAATTTAAGAAAGCTTTCTTGTCTCTCCTTGCTATTCTTTGGAACTCTACATTCAGATGAGCATATCTTTCCTTTTCTCCTTTGCCTTTCACTTCTCTTTTTTCTCACCTAGACAAACATTTTGCCTTTTTGTATTTCTTCTTCTTGGGGACAGTTTTGGTCCCCACCTCTTGTACAATGTTATGAACCTCCATCCATAGTTCTTCTGGCACTCTATCAAATCTAATCCCTTGAATCTATTTGTCACTTCCACAAATATAATCATAAGGGATTTGATTTAGGTCATACCTGAATGACTTAGTGGTTTTCCCTACTTTCTTCAATATAAGTATGAATTTTGCAATAAGGAGTTTATGAACTGAGCCACAGTCAGCTCCCAGTCTTGCTTTTGCTGACTACATAGAGTTGCTCTATCTTTGGCTGCAAAGAATATAATCAATCTGATTTCAGTATTGACCATCTGGTAATGTCCATGTATAAAGTCATGTCTTGTGTTGTTGGAAGGGGATGTTTGCTATGACCAGTGTGTTCTCTTGGCAAAATCCTGTTAGCCTTTGCTCTGCTTCATTTTATACTCCAAGGCCAAACTTGCCTGTTACTCCAGGTATCTCTTGACTTCCTACTTTTGCATCCCAATGCCCTATGATGAAAAGGACATCTTTGTTTTTGGTGCTAGTTCTAGAAGGTCTTGTAGGTCATCATAGAACCATTCAACTTCAGCTTCTTCCGGCATGAGTGGTTGGGGCATAGACTTGGATTACTGTGATATTGAATGATTTGCCTTGGAAACAAAGCAGGATCATTCTATTGTTTGTAAGATTGTGTCCAAGTATTGCATTTTGGACTCTTTTGTTGTCAATGAGGGCTGCTCCATTTCTTCTAAGGGATTCTTGTCCACAGTAATAGATATAATGGTCATCTGAATTAAATTCTACCATTCCCATCTACTTTAGTTCACTGATTCCTAAAATGTCAGTGTTCACTCTTGCCATCTCATGTTTGACCACTTCCAATTTACCTTAATTCATGAACCTAACATTCCAGGTTCCTATGCAATATTATTCTTTACAGCATCGGACTTTACTTTCACCTCCAGACACATCCACACCTGGGCGTTATTTCTGCTTTGACTCAGCCTCTTCATTCCTTCTGGAGCTATTTCTCTACTCTTTTCCAATAGCATGTTGGACGCCTACTAACCTGGGGTTAGCGGGTTGTCTTTGAGTGTCATATCTTTTTGCCTTTTCATTTTGTTCATCTCCTATCTGCTAGGAGCCCACAGATGTGCAGTGATGTCTGAGGGGTCTCAGAAGGCATCTGCAGAGTCATCGTATTAACAGGGTTCTCCCCTGCCAGAATCCACTCACTAGAATCTAAAAAGTTGTGACTCTGTGGAAGGATATGCCACCTTCACTGTTTCTCTCTTGCATGTGTCCTCTTGTGTTTAACCAGGCATGGCATGTGGGAGAAAGCTTTCCTACACTCATTGCATCTGTCGGGTTTCTCTTCCATGTGAGTTCTTCGATGAGAGTTGTCTTTGTAGTGAATGTTTTCCCACAATCACTGCATACACTGGGTTTCTCTCCTGTGTGAATTCTCTGTTTCATGAGTCCTGATGTCTGCAAACAAGATTTTCCACAGTCAGTACTTACATGTACTTATATGTTGACTGTATGAAATCACAGATGTGCCATGAGGCATGCCTTCTGGGTGAAGCTTTACCACATTCATTGCATCCATAGGACTTCTCTTCAATGTGAGTTCATTGATATATAATAAGATTGCCCTTCTGTATGAAACCTTTTCCACATTCCCACTACATATATAAGATTTCTCACCTGTATGTACTTTCTAATGCAAAACTAGCGCAATTTTCTGGAGAAATCTTTCCCATGCTCACTGCACACGTGGGGTTTTTCTCCTCTTTTGTTTGACAGATGTATCATACCTTTGCCTTCTCGCAGAAGGCTTTGCACATTCAGTTCGTTCATAGGGCTTCTCTCCTGTATGAGTTCTCTGGTATTCAGTTAGCTTGAACTTTCTGAAGAACACTTTACTACATATACTGCATACATGATGTTTATTTCCCATAGGAGTCTTTTGTTCAGTAAGCTGAAATTTCCTGAAAAAGGCTTTTCCATACTCACTGCACATATGGGGTTTCTCTTCTTTGTGAGTTCGCTGGTGTTTGGTGAGCTTGAACTTCTTGGAGAAGGTTTTCCCACACACACTACATCCATGGTGTTTCTTTCCTGTATGAATTCTCTTATGTTCACTGAGCAAGACTTCTTGAGGAAGGCTTTTCCACATTTAGTACATTCATGGGCATTCTCTATTTTGTGTATTTGCTGACATTTAATTTCAGTATGAATTTGCTCATGATTAGCAAGGAGAAAGGATCTCCCATTTCCAATAAACTCAGCAGGCTCCTTTTTGTTACAGCTTCTGCTCTGGTTGACTACATTTAAGTATGATTTCAAAGTTTTCCTGTGTAAATGAAATGCATCATGATTTGGCCTTAAAGGAAAATAACTTTTGCTCTGATGAATAATATTCCCAAATGCAGTCTGTCCATATATTTGAACAGAATATATCCTCTTCAGCATATTTTGGATTTGCCAGTGTGACTGCACATGATCATCGACTTTCTCAGTTTCTGGATTAGGGTTTCTTCATCTTCTAAAGTCCATGGTGATTCTCTTTGTTCCAGATTTGATAATTGATACTCCACTGATACCAGGTAGTTTTCCCTTCTAAGCAGGGACCAGGAGCTGCCACTCCTCCCAGGTAAAGTCAACCCCACATCCTCCAGAGTCAGTCATCCCTGAATTCCTCTTGATCCCACTGATCTCCTAGTGGCTATACTTAACTTGTTAATTCTTTCATTTCCAGTTCCCTTTGATAAGTGATTTATTATCAAGATTAATCCAATGATTTCTGGAAGAAATATCAATAACCTCAGATATGCAGATGACACTACTCTTATGGCAGAAAGTGAAGAGGAACTAAAGAGCCTCTGGTGAAAGTGAAAGAGGAGAGTAAAAAGCTGGCTTAAAACTCAACATTCCAAAAACTAAAATTATGGCATCTGGTTCCATCACTTCATGGCAAATAGATGGGGAAACGATGAAAACAGTGACAGATTTTGTTTTCTTGGGCTCCAAAATCACTGCAGATGGTGACTGCAGCCATGAAATTAAAAGAAGCTTGCTACTTGGAAGAAAAGCTATGACCAACCTAGATAGTGTATTAAAAAGCAGAGACATTACTTTGCCTACAAAGGTCCATACAAGTCAAAGCTATGGTTTTTTCAGTAGTCATTTGTGGATGGGAGAGTTGGATCATAAAGAAAGCTGAGTGCCAAAGAAGAAAGCTGAGCACTTTTGAACTGTGATGTTGGAGGAGATTCTTGAGAGGCCCTTGAACTGAAAGAAGATCAAACTAGTCAATCCTAAAGAAAATCAGTCTTGTATATTCATTGGCGGGACTGATGCTGAAGCTGAAACTCCAATACTTTGGTCATCTGATATGAAGAACTGATTCATTGGAAAAGACCCTGATGCTGGGAAAGATTGAAGGCAGGAGGAGAAGGGGATGACAGAGGATGAGATGGTTGGCTGGCATCACCAACTCAATGGACATGTTTTTGAGGAAGCTCTGAGAGTTGGTGATGGACAGGGAAGCCTGGCATGCTGCATTCCATGTGGTCGTAAAGAGTTGGACACGACTGAGTTACTAAACTGAACTGAACTGACCTGACTGAGAAAAACTATATAATATCTCAAGCTTATTCTAGGCTTCATGCTGCCAATGTTTAAATTATGTCATTATAATAATTGGCATTATATATCTACTTGTAATTTCGAAAATATTTGATATTTGAATATTTGCATCTTAAGTGCCTTTCAGTTCAGTTCAGTTGCTCAGTCATGTCCAACTCTTTGCGACCCCATGAACTGCAGCATGCCAGGCTTCCCTGTCCATCACTAACTCCTGGAGCCTACCCAAACTCATGTCCATTGAGTCAGCGATGCCATCCTACCATCTGATCCTCTGTCGTCCCCTTCTCTTCCTACCCTCAATGTTTCCCAACATCAGGGTCTTTTCAAATGAGTCAGCTCTTTGCATCAGGTGGCCAAAGTATTGGAGCTTCTTCAATATCAGTCCTTCCAATGAACACCCAGGAAGTGCCTTTATTGACTAGTAAAATCATGACTTCTACAATTCATTCCATATGAAGAATGTCTTCATTAAAGCTATCTTCATCAATCCCCATGTTACTTACCTCTCCACTCTCCCTTTATATATCTTCTTCCTCTCTACCTTTGGATCAACTAACATGTATTCTAACCCTGGTGATGCACATGTGTGGTAGCCCAGCCCCAGCTCCCCTGGTGAAACCCAGACTGGTTCAGCCTGAGCAGTCCCAAGCTTCCCAAGACCCTGGTGGCACAGGATGAGACCAGAAAGCATTGAGATCACACAATGCTACATTTCTTCTTAACTTTTATTTATTTAGTCTGCACAGGATCTTCCTTGCTTTGCATGGGCTTTCTATAGTTGCAGCGAGTAGGGGTTACTCTTTGTTGCAGTAATAACTGAGGTGAAAAGATGATTTTCAGGCCATCACACAGTAGACAAGGGACACGATGTCACCAAATGGCTTGTCATTGTGGGGGCTTCTCTTTTTGAAGAGCACAGGCTCTAGGTGCGTGGGCCTCAGTAGTTGAGGCGTGCAGGCCCTCGAGGTGCAGGTCTCACACATCGCAGGTGGATTCTTTACCAGCTGAGCCACCAGGGAAGCCCAAGAATACTGGAGTGGGTAGCTTATCCCTTCTCCAGCAGGTCTTCCCAACTCAGGAATCGAAATAGGGTCTCCCAACCCAGGAATCAAACTGGGGTCTCCTGCATTGCAGGTGGCTTCTTCACCACTGGGCCACCAGGGAAGCCCCGTAGAGGGTGAGGGCTTCATTAATCGTGGCACACTGGGCTCAGTAGTTGTGGCTCACGGGCTTATTTGCCCCACAGTATGTGAACTGTTCCCGGATCAGGGATTGGACCGATACCCCCTTTATTGACAAGCGAATTCTTATCCACTGAGCCACCAGGAAAGTCCTCTCCTAAACCATTTTGAACAATCAAAATGCCTTATATAAAAGAGAAAAATGGTCTTGTCAAATCTTTCCTTCAAACAGTATGAATGCAATGAATTCTTAGGTGAGATGT
This sequence comes from Bubalus kerabau, assembly GCF_029407905.1. Taxonomy (NCBI): domain Eukaryota; kingdom Metazoa; phylum Chordata; class Mammalia; order Artiodactyla; family Bovidae; genus Bubalus; species Bubalus kerabau. The sequence goes on along the minus strand of NC_073624.1, from coordinate 126,931,947 downwards.
TTTTTCCCAGTAGAGCTGAGCATCTTTTTATTTGTTTTGTGTCTGATTTCAGATGTTCTCACCATCAGTATAGTGTATGTGAGTCGACATGCTAACTGCTGGGCACCAGATATGAGGAGCAGGATGCCAGTTCTTTATACTGGCAACCAAATGGCTATTGAATACAAGTATTGCAAATGATTTTTACATTTAAATTTGAACTTATCAATATTGTAAAGTAAAAAAAAATAAATAAATAAATAAACAGAGCTATTTATCTTCCAAAAAAAATTGAACTTATATTTTAAAACTGAATGAAAAATTCTGCTTTTTTTTAAAGACATTTGATTTTAAGTTTGATTTTAATTTGTATTTAAAATTATAATTGGTATAGTTTTTAATTTTATTAGGCAATCTTGAAGGGTAGAAAAAAAACTTAGAAGAAAGTTTTAGAAAAACTTAGAAACAAAGTTTAAAACATTTTTACATTAACTTTATAATAAATTTATAATTTATTAATTATAAAATATATCCAAATTTTGTATACATTGACTACAATTACATCTTATTTTTTAGTCCTTTAGATTATTGTTGTTTATTTGCTAAGTCATGTCTGACTCTTTTGTGACTGCAAGAGCTGTAGCCTGCAGGCTCCTCCATCCATGTGGTTTCCCGGCAAGAATACTGCAGTGGGTTGTCATTTCCTTCTCTAGGGCACCTTCCCAACCCAGGAATTGAACTCATGTCTCCTACTTTAGCAGGTGGATTCTTTTCCACCGAGCAATGAGAGAATCCTTTTAGATTATTACTGGAGCACAAATTATTGTAAATCCTGGCTATAAAAACATAATGACTTTGATGAATTGAAGTCAAGAAGGATAATTTGTGGATTTAATGTGATTTATAAGTCATGTTTATCTTTCTTACTCAGGCAGACTTCACAGCCTATGGAGAACACCCAGACATGTAGTAATGATTAAACTCAGCTATCATTGGTATTTTGCCAACTTTGAAGTATATAAAACCTGTACCCTTACATATATTTATTCTGTTTTGTTGTTGAAATGTACTAAAATAAAAGGATACAATGTATTCTATTTGACAATAAGTTTATAATTTCCAAATATTTAGTCACATGAAATGTGAGCTTCTGTGTATAGCCTTGTTTCAGGCCCTCAGAATATTAGGGCTGGGCTGGAAGGTGGTGTCCTCCTTCTCTTCTTCAGTAGCTGTCTGCAAACCCTCGTTTCTCACATGACAGGCTTGGGGCTACTGCAAGCACTAGGCTTTGTGTCCGGGACCCAAAGACAGTCCATGACTCTCGGTACTACTTGAGGATGGTGTCAGGGAAAGGACTCTGCTGTGCCAGGTGACCACCGATAGAGGAACTATCATCGGTGGCCACAGGGTGGAGTCCTGTGATGACCATGTAGTAACAACAAAAAAGGAGATGGGCGTTGCTGGGCTGAAAATCTGCAACTTGTCCAATATGCTTTGAGAAAATGTAGTTGTTTAATTTCGTTCAGCAGACCTTTCTCAGTGGTTTCAAGTCATACCTTTATCTGTATTTAGAATAATGGATCTTTCCTAACTGAGCATTATTTCCAGAGGTGAAACTTTCCAAACCTAAGCTACAAGTTGGATGGCCATACACCCTAGTTTGCTCAGAACCATCTCGATTTATGCCTGTTGTCCTACTGTAATTATGAATGGTGCCCCTTTTCATTCAAAGATACTCTGATTTGGATGAGAGTTCATACAGTGCCTCTGATGACAAGTGGCCTTTTGTTTGGTGAACATGAATGATAGTTCATATTCTTGTTTGGTCCACATGATGACTTCCTTCCAGTCCCAGTTGGCCATCATTTGTTCCCAGAAACTATTAGAGGCCAAGCAGTATCCTGGATGCTAGAGGTGGAGTTGAGTAAGAAACCCTTTCCTGAAGGAGCCCGTGGCTCTATTAGGAGAGAGAACACAGATGAGGTCACAGCCTATGAAACGTGCCAACAGAGCCTGAGAGAAGCTCTGCTGGGGAAACTGAGACAGACCTAGAAAGGATAAAACCTCACCCCATGAAGAATGGACCACTAACGTGAACCTCAAAATTGCAGACTCTGCCATATTGGGATATACCTCTTCTTTTTACCAACTGCATTATCCAAAGCTGAGAAGTTCATCATCATGCAGATAACAGCTGATGGGAGAGTTGCATCAGGATGCCTTTCTGATGGTGAATCTGGGCCACCTCATGGGCTTCCCTGGTGGCTCACATGGTAAAGAATCCACCTGAAATATGGGAGACCTGGGTTTGGTCCCTGGGTTGGGAAGAGCCCCTGGAGGAGGCCATGGCACCCATTCCAGTATTCTCGCCTAGAGAATCCCCGTGGACAGAGGAGCCTGGTGGGCTACAGTCCATGGGGTCACAAAGAATCAGACACGACCAAGTGAATAAGTGTGGCACAGCACATCCAAGGTCAGTCTTTGAGTGAGTGTCTCAGAGTCTGCGGTTCGGGGGGCGCACAGGGACATGCTGTGCCTTGTATAGGGGACCCCAGCATGTGCTCAGAACCCTGGAAGAGGACCCTGTGCGATTTCACAGTCAGCAATCCTGAGAGACAGTGCTCAGACCAAGGCAGGCACATGAGCTGTGCGTAGCCTCCAGTCAGGAGACCTGGGTTCCTGAACCAGCCCTGCTGCCTACCACCAAGCAAATCACTTAATTCTTCCGGTGTTAATTTATATAGAAAATGAAAATATGAACCTAAACAACCCACAGTGTTTCTTATGGCCTTAAAATTTTTATTGCATAGTGATCCAACTACAAATCATTAAATCAAATGATCTCTAATTAGCTAACTTGAAAAGATTCAGAAAAATCAGAGCTAATTTAAAATAGTTTCTCCTTTTTATATGCTTTTGGTATAACTAAAAAAAAACTTTTAAAGTTTTTTTTCTTTGTAGTTCATGTGTTGTTGTTGTTCAGTCACTAAGTCATGTCCGACTCTTTGTGACCCCATGGACTGCAGCACTCGAGGCTTCCCTGTTCTTTACTGTCTCTCAGAGTTACCTCAAACTCATGTCCACTGTTTGCCTTCTGTTTTTCCCAGTATCAAGGTCTTTTCCAATGAGTCAGCTCTTCACATCAGGTGGCCAAAGTTTTGGAGTTTCAGCTTCAGCATCAGTCCTTCCAATGAATATTCAGGGTTGATTTCCTTTAGGATTGTCTGGTTGGATCTCCTTGCAGTCCAAGGGACTCTCAAGAGTCTTCTCCAGCACCACAGTTCAAAAGCATCTATTCTTCAGTGCTCAGCTTTCTTTATGGTCCAACTCTCACATCCATACATGACTACTGGAAAAACCATCACTCTGACTATATGGACCTTTGTCGGTAAAGTAATGTCTCTGCTTTTTAATATGCTATCTTGGTGGGTCATAGGTTTTCTTCCAAGGAGCAAGCTCATGGCTATATCTGCAGCTATTTACATCATGAAAAAACAGATCCTGTAGAACCATGTTTTTGATGAGGTAGCTAACCCATAGTTCTTATCTGTTCAAACCTCTTGCTCATAAGTATAGGTAATTAGTTTTTGTCTGGGGAAAAATTGTTGGTGACTGTGATGAAAAGATGATTTTCAGGCCATCACATGGTAGACAAGGTGCACGATGTCCACCAAATAAGGATGAGGAGGAACATATGCTAGGAAACCTCTTCCTATTCTGGCTCTCAGTGTTATAGGTGTCTTTCCAATACAAAAAAAAAGGGAACAAGATGTGACACAGGACACTGCTTGCAAAAGCCTCTCTGTCAAGACTTCAAACATTCTTTCATTCATCCCAGCCATTCAACCAACAGATGTTTACTGAGAACCCATCATAAGTGCTAGACACTGAGTTAAATGCTGGGCAACAGAAATGAGAAAGACACAATCTCTGCCCACTTACAGTAGAGTTAAGGAAATAGACAAGCAACCATAATAATCACAGGTGAGTTGTTGAGTATTTACTGTTGTCCAGGCACTGTGCTAAGCACTCACTTGTATTTAGTTCTCACGTGAGACATGTAGAGGGCAAAATGAAATGACATGCATGGAAAAATGCAAGTGGAGAAAATGTAAGAAAGTTGAGACTTCTCTTGTGGTGGTCCAGTGGTTAAGAATCCACCTTGCAAAAAAAAAAAAAAGAATCCACCTTACAATGCAGGGGGTGCAGGTTCGATCGATCCCTGGTTTGGGAACTAAGATCCCACATGCTGTGGAACAAATAAGACCATGCACCATGACTAGAGAGCCTAGGTGCCACTGAGCCACACTGCAATTAGAGTCTGCATGCTGCACATGATGCAATGAAGATCCTGTGTGCTACAACTAAGATTTTGCACCTAAATCACCTCAGTCATGTCCTACTCTTTGCAACCCTATGGACTGTAGCCCACCAGGCCCCTGTGACCATAGAATTCTCCAGACAAGAATTCCAGAGTGGGTTGCCATGCCCTCCTCCAGGGGATCGTCCCAACCCATGTCTCATCTCTCCTGTGTTGGCAGGCAGGTTCTTTACCGCTAGCGCCACCTGGGAAGCCCTGCAAGTAACATTGAAAGGGAAAGGGAAGTTGCTCAGTCGTGTCCAACTCTTCGCGACCCCATGGACTGCAGCCTACCAAGCTCCTCCGTCCATGGGATTTTCCAGGCAAGAGTACTGGAGTGGGGTGCCATCACCTTCTGCGATAAATGAGTCTACCTATTTGTAAAAATGTGACTGATGAAAACAGTGCAATCACTAGGTTATCGCACTGTGCAAGTAAGATTGGATGGAGCCAAATAAATAAATAAACTTTTTTTTAAAAAAGAAAGTCACCTAAGATCACACAGCCAGCAGGTGATTAGAGCTGGGATTTGAGCCTTGGCCATGTGATCCAGAGCCCATGTCTTCTTCAGATTCAGCAGGTGGCAGGTGTCTCCACAGGAAATCAGTAATTATGGCCAAGAGAGAGAAGGGCTGCAACAGAATAGGGGAATATTGACATCTGAAATGCGAAGTTGAAAAGGGCTGGGGACTGAGGCCCAGCGAGATTGCTGTAGAGAAAAGGGCAGGTCTTCTGTCCATGCAGCCAAGTGATTCTGTCCACACCTGACAGATACTTCCGGTTTCACTTTACTTTCATTAATTTGGTATTGGGACTTTATAAATAAGTTAGTTTTGAGGGATGGGGAAAAGGCATCCCCTGACTTGCTAACTTTGGGCAATAGATTATTTTCTTAAAATAATTTTTATTTGGAGTATAATTGCTTTGCAATGTTACATTAGTTTCTACTGTACAGCAAAGTGAACCAGCTACACGTATACATATAATTAGTCCTTCTTTAGCAATGAAGTGAAACCCACTTGAGCCGTGTCTTTTTGCGACCTCAAGGACTACACAGTCTATGGAATTCTCCAGGCCAGAATACTGGAGTAGGTAGCAGTTCCCTTCTCCAGGGGATCTTCCCAACCCAGGGATTGAACCCAGTTCTCCCACATTGTAGGCAGATTCTTTACCAGCTGAGCCATCAGGAAAACCCTCTTTAGCAATCACTATCATTTTACCAATTCATCCTAAAACAAATCCCCGTCCCTTATTTACTCTAGTACAACAATACAAGTTGTAAAAACAAATTATCACCATCACTTTTAAAGATCTTTATACATTTTCAAATCATTTATTAAAAAAAATTTTTTTAAATCTTTATTTGTAAAATGGGACATGGCTCTTAGCAGCTGTCAGTTGACTGATACTCGAGGGCCTAAGAGCTGCAGGGGAATTTCTCCTTTGAAAAGGAGGTCAGGAAAGCAGGCTGAGCTGTGTGGCCCAGCCAGTCTCCCATGAGGCACGTGAGGCTCTTTCCATCACCTTTCTCCAGTATGCCTTGGTTTGAAGTCAGAGTGTCGCATCACTAAGCAAATAGTGGGGTTAGAAATCACGAGAAGCAAGAGGTGGCAAGCCAATAAAAGAGCAAGTCATGGAAGTTTTGAGTATGAAGACTCACAAACAACAGGGTAATGACATCCATGGGCCGTTCCGTGGGTATGGCCGATAGAGGCTGCCTTGCCTTTCCTGGGCTTCATTCCTCCTCTGGAGAGACCCCCTCACCAGAGAATGAGGATTTAACCTTTAGTTGCTAAAATGAGCTTAGATGACAGCTCAGGCCCCTCAGTCTGCAAATGGGCTTTGATTACTGCAATTCACAGGAACCATTCTCGGATTCAAGTGAGTCAAGAAAATTAGCCCGGCTTCAGCCTCTCACAAGGAAAATTCCACTTGTACTCTGGGTCCTGTGCCTACACGTGTCCACTGTGGTGACAGCATGCATCCCTGTGAATGCAGCTGAGGCTCTGTTGACTTCTTGCAAATGGATAAGCTTCCTGCTTTCCCTTTGGTAGCACTTCATAGTCAACAGTGGACTTGCTACCTAGCAAGAACTATATCCAGTAAAGATCCTCTGTACCAGAATCCAATAAACATACAACATAACTTTTCTGGGGGAAAGCTTGACAATGTGTACCATATCCTTAAAAACTTTTATATCATTATGTAGATCCCTTTCAGTGGCAAGAAACAGAAACTTTGGGGTGGGAGGGTGGGAAGGAGGTTCAAGAGGGAGGGGACATATGTATACCTATGGCTGATTTGTGTTGAATCATGGTAGAAACCCTGGTGGCTCAGATGGTAAAGAATCCACCTGCAGTGCGGGAGACCTGGGTTCAATCCCTGGGTTAGGAAGATCCCCTGAAGGAGGGCATGCAACCCATTCCAGTATTCTCACCTAGAGAATCCGCATGGACAGAGGAGCCTGGTGGGCTGCAGTCCATGGGGTTGCAAAGAGTCCGACAAGACTGAGCAACTACGCACAGCGCAACACAACATGGCAGAAACCAGCACAATATTATAAAACAATTATCCTCCAATTAAGAATAAACAAAGTAATAAAAACAGAAAAAAGAAGCAGAAATCTCTTTAAGATAACCATAGGTGAAAGGGGAGAGTTTCCTACAAGAGCAGAAGCCCATCCTTGTGCTTCCTACCACTAGGCCTTAGGAAAAGCCCCAAAGAAAGGGGATGGCTGCAGAGAAGGCCAGATGTTTACGTTCTCTTTCTCAAAATCACGTTTTGAAAGAATAGGATCCTCCCTCTCTCTGTCAGTCTCTGCTGCCCAGAGATTGACCTGTCTCTGACTCCCAGTTTCAGGTTCCTAAAAGCAGTCGTCTGATTGGCCCTGCCCTGCTGCCAATCAAGGAGACAGGATCACAGGTACAAAACCCAGCTACCCACAGGGGGAGCAGGGGTATGGTTTTGGGAAGTGAGTTTTACTGAGGACCTTCCTTCTGGCATTTATAAAAGTCCCAACATATGGGTTTGATTGGATAAATTATGTATTCCCTAATTTAGAAATCTATTAAATCATTTTTCAAAATATTTAGCAAAATTAGAAAAATGTTCCTAATAGTGTTCAGTGAAAGGGGCAAGTTACAGAGTAACATTTGTTTTTCATTATATAATAAAAATAACTATTACATAATGGAAATAATTTTACTATTGTTTTTAGTATGTACACAAATGCATGAAGAAAAGATTACAAAAGAAAATGTTCATATATACATTGTGTGTGTTTTCTCTATTTTCAAATATTTTGTGTTGATATTTATGACTTTTATAATCAAAGTAAATTCATTAAATTATTTGACAAATTAAATTAATAAACTTACCTGAGACAGAAATTTAAAAAATTCAACTTATATCCTGAATCAGATATTTACAATTTCTAGAATCATATAAGTAAATTCAATAAAAGGTTACCTAAAAAGAATAATTAACAGTTTGGGGAAATAATTAACTGCTTTAAAATTTTGCAATGTTCTATTTAAATGCTTCTTTAAATTCAGTGGCTCAGCTGGTTAAGAATCTGCCCTCAATGTGGGAGACCTGGGTTCGATGCCTGGGTTAGGAAGATCCCCTGGAGAAAGGAAGGGCTACCCACTCCAGTATTCTGGCCTAGAGAATTCCATGAACTGTGTAGTCCATGGGTTGCAAAAAGTCGGACACAACTGAGAGAATTTCACTTGAAGTCAGTGTTTTGAAAAAGTTCCTGGTCTGAAGTCACACTGTTTTAGAAGCCAAATTTTTAAACATCTTTTTAAATGTATAATTTAAATACTGTGTGCAATTTAGGAATAACAATAACTCTACTATTAAGTATGATTGGAAAATGTGGACAAGTCAGAGAGAGAGAAACATTCAGTGGGAAAAAGATGATTATATTGTTCCATACACAACACTGGTGCTTCTTTCTTTTCAGTGAAGTGAGAGAATTGCTACTCTGATTTATAACATTTAGCTGTTTAGACATAGGGCATATGACCCTCTGCCTGCCCTTCTGCTCCAGCCCTTGAACGTCAGGGTGGCTGGCTGCATACTCAGCACCTTCTCCTGAACCAGAGGGAGAGGCGGCAGTCGTGGGGGCCTTGCCATCTGCGAATCATGGTTGGAACACTGTGGCTATTCTCAACCATCTCTTCCACATACCTTCCCAGCTCCTCCATCCCCTTCTTTTTTTTTAATCATTTAATCATTTATTTATTTTTGGCCGTGCTAGGTCTTCATTGCTGCGCTTGGACTTTCTCTCCTTGAGGTGAGTGGGGGTTACTCTCTAGCTGCAGTGCACAGGCTTCTGCTTGCGATGGCCTCCCATGTTGTGGAGTGTAGGCGCCAGGGCTCATGGGCTTCAGGAGGTGCAGCACTTGGGCTCAGTAGCTGTGGCTTGTGGGCTTACTTGCTCTTCAGCATATGGGATCTTCCCAGATGAGGAGTCAAACCTATGTCCCCTTCATTGGTAGGAGGATTCTTAACCACTGAACCACCAGGGAAGTTCTGGTTTCCTCTCTTAGAAGATGCTACAAGGAAGCCCCAGTGCTCATTACGTCATTTGGTGGGGACTTTAGATTTCTACAGGGCACTTTGCTTTTTAGACCTTTGCTCCTCAAAGTGTAGTCCACAGGTCCCCAGCCTCCTCCCTGCAAGTGGGGTGGAAATGCAGATTTCCAACTGCCTGAGGGGCAGCATTGACTCACTGTTGCTTGGAATCCTAGGGAACACATTTGGGAAGGGCTGGAGAGAGGCCGTCAGTGTAATCCTCAGGCAGGGAAGATGAGAACAGAAGGCCTGGACTTGGGCCTTGGAGAAGAATAAGAACAGAGAAGGAATGCTGAGAAGTCCAGGACAGCAACACAGTAATGGAAACCTGAGAAACAAGTTTCCCACCATGTCCAGAGCCACCAGGCCCGGCTGTCTCATCCAGCAGGAGGACCCTGAGGCTTGGCATTTAGGCGACAGAGTACAAGCTGTGTGTGTGGCTGGGGGCGGGGGCGCCCTGCCTTATAGAGACAGAGGGCAGGGAAAAGATGACAAGAATCTGAAAGGGGTGAGAAAAAGGAGTGAAGTAAATAAAGAACTAGAGAGGAATTAAGTCCACTTTCAAGAGATGAAACAGCTAGGAGATTTTCCACACACATTTGAATGATAAAGGGACCACAGAGGCAGCATTGCAGACCCTGTGGTTTTTGGGGATGCACAGAAGGACCTTGGGCAGAGGGTGAGAACAAAGCCTAGGTCAAAGGAAAACCAGAGCAGGACAGCAGTCAAAGCAATAGAAACATATTTCATTTGGGACCAGCACCATATGTTGTCAAGTTGGGGTGATGGAGAAGGCTCTTGAGAGTCCCTTGGACAGCAAGGAGATCAAACCAGACAATCTTAAAGGAAATCGATCCTGAACATTCATTGGAAGGACTGATGCTGAAGCTTCAATACTTTGGCCACCTGATGCAAAGAGCTGACTCATTGGAAAAGACCCTGATGCTGGGAAAGATTGAAGGCAAGAGGAGAAGGGGATGACAGAGGATGAGGTGGTTAGATAGCATCACCGACTCAATGGACGTGAATTTGAGCAAACTCTGGGAGATAGTCAAGGACAGAGGAGCCTGGCATGCTGCAGTCCATGAGATCACAAAGACTCAGGCATGACTTAGCAATTGAACATTTCAACATTAAGTAAGTTCAGTTGCTCAGTTGTGTCCGATTCTGTGACCCCATGGACTGCAGCACACCAGGCTTCCCTGTCCATCACCAATTTCAACATTGCTATCGACTAAACTGAACTGAACTGATAGGGGAAAAGATACCTCAATATAGAACAGGCCTCAACTCCGAATAAGACATGGGCAAGTGGGAGTTAATATCTGAGGAGCCGAATGGGGACCAGTGGATGGTAAATTACTAGGAGGAGACATCAGGGTAAGTAGAGGAGAGTGTGTTTGGCCAAAGAGATCTAACAGAATTCTAGCTGAAGGCAGCTCAGGGTGGTCAGAGGTTATCTGCAGAACATGGGGTGGGGGTGGTGAGAAACCCTATCAGATTGAGGATGGGGTTCTCATTAAATTGACTTAGCAAGGTTCTTGCCAAAACTGAATTTTGCAAAGAAGTACACAGATGGGCCTAGGAGAAGATTCAGGAGTCTGCCTGACTGAAGTTTGGCCAACAAAAAATCTTTGTCCCTGGAGATGGAGAGGCAGCTTTGGTCCCTCATAAGGTGAAAATACTCAACCCTCCTGGAATAATCTTGTGTACCCCACACCCCTCCCCATGGCAGGCTACCACGGCCATCAGTTCTCTTCCATCACCCTGGGCTCAGCTCCCAGGCCTCAGAGGTGCTGCCGGCTAAGCCAAAGAGGGCCTCCTCCTTTTCAGCCTCCTGGGTTAGGTAAGGACATTCCTGGTCTGGATATAACAGGAGGGGCTCCATGGTAGGAGTCTGCACTGCCTGAAGACCCATCTGGTCAGGACCCTTGCCTACGGTTCTGAGATCATGGGACTCCTGGCAGTAGTGACTCTTCCCGGGCAAGCTGGGGTCTCCGCTTGGACCACCGAGGCCCCTGTGTGCCATGTCTCCGCCCCACATCTAGCTCCTCCAGCCACCCAGATTCTGCTGCCCACTCCCTCCCTGTGACGGCAGCCCTCCTCATTGGCTGGTTTCCACCCTCCCGCAGTCACCCTCCCTTCTTTCCCACTCCTTACCCCATGATCCCAATCTCTTCCTGCCCCTTTCTCCACCCTTCACAGCTGCTTTATATTTCAGATATTTCTGAAATATGCCCACTCCTAGAGTGTCCTCTCTGGACCCCAAGGGTGGAAGAAGTCTCTCCATACCACATACCTCATGAACACATACCATCCAGCCACCTCCCACTTGCTCTGGTGATGGAATTTAATTTTGAGATCCTAATAGCTTTGAGATCCTAATCTATTCCTGGCACTCTTTTAAGTACTCTGTGTGCTGTGTGTAGTTGCTCAGTCTTGTCCGACTCTTTGTGATCCTGTGAACTGTAACCCACCAGGCTCCTCTGTCCACAGGGATTCTCCTGGCAAGAATACTGGAGTGGGTTGCCATGCTTCTTCCCAGGATCTTCCCAATCCAGGGATCAAACCCAGATATCCCACATTGCAGGCGGATTCTTTACTGTCTGAGCCACCAGTGAAGCCCCTTAAGTACTCTATACTCCTTCATCCTGGGGCTGTGCCTGCAGAATGAGGAGAGGGGTCTAGGCATTACTGACACTCTATGTATGTGGAAATGTGTCCATGTCACACCACATGAACAGTGGTCGGCAATACCGGAATGTGGGCAGCCTGGCTCCAAACTCCACACCCTGCCTCTGTGAAACCACACTTTCCCTTCCCAGCCCATCCCTCTCTCCTTGAGGGAGATACAACCTTCTGGCTGGGGACAATTTAGCCCCATGAACTTGTTGTTCAGTCCCTCAGTCGTGTCCAAGTCTTTGCGACTCCATGGACCGCAGCACACCAGGCTTCCCTGTCCTTCACTGTCTTCCGGAGTTTGCTCAAACTCATGTCCATTGAGTCAATGATGCAGGGAAGATGCAAAAGCACCCAGAAGAATGAAGGGCCAATCATCTTTTGTCAACACATTAAAAAAATTATTTATTTTGGCCTCTCTGTGTCTTCATTACTGTGTGAGGGTTTTCTCTAGTTGTGCGGCGAGTGGGGGCTGCCCTCTTGCTGTGGACCATGGGTTCTAGGTGCGTGGGCTTCTGTGGTTGCTGCACAGGGGCTCAGTAGTTGTGGCTTGCAGGCTACGGAGTGCAGGCTTGGTAGTTGTGGCATACAAGCTTAGTTGCCCTGCAGCATGTGGGATCTTCCCAGACCAGGGATCAAACCCTTTTCCCCTGCATTGCAGTGCAGATGCTTAACCACTGAACCACCAGGGAAGCCCTGTCGTTTTCTTAATACGGGTGCTATCAGGACCTAGGTGGTGCTAATGTGCCTATAGCACTCAGAGCTTCTGAGATGAAAGTTTCTATTAAACAGATGAGATCACCTTCAGAAAACCCCTTGACTTTGCCCCCAAATATGTGATAGACAGCAAGCCTAGTTTTTGCTTCTCTAACTCTAGAGGTGAGTGCAGAGCTTGTGCAATATTTTGTCCCATCTAGCTCTTGGCTATTGATATAAAAGCATAATTAGTATTTCTGTGATGTAGTTTTCTTGACATCTCTGGTCTCTGTTTTCTGAAGTTTTCAAAACAGTTTAATCAAAACTGTCTATATTACTGGGGTTTTAGCCTAACAATCTAGTGGAGGTGATGGAATTCCAGCTGAGCTATTTCAAATCCTGAAAGATGATGCTGTGAAAGTGCTGCACTCAATATGCCAGCAAATTTGGAAAACTCAGCAGTGGCCACAGGACTGGAAACGGTCAGTTTTCATTCCAATCCCAAAGAAAGGCAATGCCAAAGAATGCTCAAATTACCGCACAGTTGCACTCATCTCACACGCTAGTAAAGTAATGCTCAAAATTCTCCAAGCCAGGCTTCAGCAATATGTGAACCATGAACTTCCTGATGTTCAAGCTGGTTTTAGAAAAGGCAGAGGAACCAGAGATCAAATTGCCAACATCCGCTGGATCATGGAAAAAAGCAAGAGAGTTCCAGAAAAACATCTATTTCTGCTTTATTGACTATGCCAAAGCCTTTGACTGTGTGGATCACAATAAGCTGTGGAAAATTCTGAAAGAGATGGGAATACCAGAACACCTGACCTGCCTCTTGAGAAATCTGTATGCAGGTCAGGAAGCAAGAGTTAGAACTGGACATGGAACAAGAGACTGGTTCCAAATAGGAAAAGGAGTATGTCAAGGCTGTATATTATCACCCTGCTTATTTAACTTCTATGCAGAGTACATCATGAGAAACATTGGACTGGAAGAAACACAAGCTGGAATCAAGATTGCCGGGAGAAATATCAATAACCACAGATATGCAGATGACACCACCCTTATGGCAGAAAGTGAAGAGGAACTAAAAAGCCTCTTGATGAAAGTGAAAGTGGAGAGTGAAAAAGTTGGCTTAAAGCTCAACATTCAGAAAACGAAGATCATGGCATCCGGTCCCATCACTTTATGGGAAATAGATGGGGAAACAGTGGAAACAGTGTCAGGCTTGATTTTTTTGGGCTCCAAAATCACTGCAGATGGTGACTGCAGCCATGAAATTAAAAGACACTTACTCCTTGGAAGAAAAGTTATGTCCAACCTAGACAGCATAGTAAAGAGCAGAGACATCACTTTGCCAACAAAGGTCTGTCTAGTCAAGGTTATGGTTTTTCCAGTGGTCATGTATGGATGTGAGAGTTGGACTGTGAAGAAGGCTGAGCGCCGAAGAATTGATGCTTTTGAACTGTGGTGTTGGAGAAGACTCTTGAGGGTCCCTTGGACTGCAAGGAGATCCAACCAGTCCATTCTGAAGGAGATCAGCCCTGGGATTTCTTTGGAAGGAATGATGCTAAAGCTCACCTCATGGGAAGAGTTGACTCGTTGGAAAGGACTTTGATGCTGGGAGGTATTGGGGGCAGGAGGAGAAGGGGATGACAGAGGATGAGGTGGCTGGATGGCATCACTGACTCGATGGACGTGAGTCTAAGTGAACTCCAGGAGTTGGTGATGGACAGGGAGGCCTGGCGTGCTGCGATTCATGGGGTCGCAAAGAGTCGGACACGACTGAGGGGCTGAACTGAACTGAACTGAGCCTAACAATCAGAGAAGGCAATGGCACCCCACTCCAGTACTGTTGCCCAGAAAATCCCATGGATGGAGGAGCCTGGTGGGCTGCAGTCCATGGGGTCGCGAAGAGTCGGACATGACTGAGGGACTTCACTTTGACTTTTCACTTTCATGCATTGGAGAAGGAAATGGCAACCCACTCCAGTGTTTTGCCTGGAGAATCCCAGGGATGGGGAGCCTAGTGGGCTGCCGTCTATGAGGTCGCACAGAGTCAGACATGACTGAAGCGACTTAGCAGCAGCAGCCTAACAATTCTTCTAGGGACTGAGGGAGTTCACTGAACAGTCATAGCCTATAGGTGCTGCACCAGAGGGAGAGCGGTCAGCAGATGAGTTGGACAGGGAGGCTCCCAGTGGATGGCTTGTCCATAGGTGGGCATGTAGCCACCTGTGTAACCACTCTGGCCTCCTTGGAGTGACTCAGGTCAGTAACTATGATGTGCTTTCTACCGTGCTGGTGGCATAGATGCTACACCACCAGAGTACAGAGAGAGGGGGCACAGTGAGGTCGGTGAGATGGCATTTAAACCAAACTTTCAACAATAGGTAGAATTTGGACAGGTGATCATGAGGAATAAAGACTTTGTAACCAACTAGATTGCTGGGCACAGAGCTAGGAATGAGGATGATGGTGATGTGCTGGGAAGGAGGAAGGCCAGGGAAGACCAGAGAGAGTTTGGGCCTAAACTCCCGTAACAGAAAGGGAGATACCCAACTGGAGGCATTGTGAGGGAGGAGGAGGCTGGCAGAGTCACACAGGGCAGTTTGGAGGGCGTGGCTTGGAGTTGGGAAAGCCAGGCATGCCAGGGTGGATGATGAGACCTGGAGTATGGAGGGAACAATGGAATAAGGACAAAGTGATATTTTGAAGATCATTACAAATATGATACACCTTGTTTACTGAGTAGACCTGTAGGATGAAGTTGTGAACTCTATCACAACATGATGAAGATCAAATTACTAGGGAGGTTTCCTCTTCCATCCACCTCTCATCCATTTGAAAAGTGTTTATGAAAGACACCCTTGGGCACAGGCCAGTGACTGCCATTTACTCAAAGGCGGGGGAGCTGCTTTCCTTTGCTTCCTGTCTTGCAGGTTAGACGGGGTCAGGTTCACTGACAACAGAACACGTTTCATATTTTCAGTGTTCAGTAGCATCTCTCTCGCTGTTTGGAAATGAGAATGACTCATAGTACTTGACAATTTTAATGTATCTATTACACTAAACAATATTTTCACAGAAATTAAAAAGTAAAATACAATCACAGGAACTTAATAGACAACGGTTTTCATTTTTCCATATTCATTTCCATTCTTCATAGCATCTTGGTATGGCATCACCAACCTAATGGACATGAGCAGACTCAAGGAGATGGTGAAGAACAGGGAAGCCTGGAATGCTGCAGTCCATGGGGTTGCAAAGAACTGGACATGACTTAGCAACTGGACAACAAGTTTTGATAACATTTTAAGTTAAAAAAGATTCAAGGACATAGATCAAATTCAAGCAGTCACGGTAGAGTAAAAATGCCATAGTTCCCGAAAGTCAGTGTTTTTAGCTTCATAAAGATTTAGCCAAGTGCCTGCAGTCTGGCAAATGATGAAAGAAGCAAGAAGCAAGCTGGCTTGCGTCTCCTGTTGAGCAGAGAGCTCCAGCGGGTTCCACTGAACTCCACCAGGGAGCTTGGATAACCATCTGCAGATCTCAAAGGGGTGACATTCACAATGCAAGAGCCAGGGGCCCATTTAACAAATGTCAGGGCAGCATGAAGAGAACAACAGAAGGAAGAAAAATGCATTCCACATCTGGGAGTGTGTGGAAGTTGAGAACAGATTGTTTAGAGGAAGACAGAGGAATTCCCTTCACTTCTCAATCATTGCCACATACTTTGCTTATTTTGGTTGTGCTGGGTCTTTGTTGCTGTGTGCAGGCTTCCTCCAGTCGTGGAGAGTGGGAGCTACTCCTCGTTGTGGTGCATGGGCTTCCCGGGGCTGAGTTCTCCTGGATGGCTTCTCTTGTTGCCAGGCCCTCGGGCACATGGGCTTCAGTAGTTGTGGCTCACAGGCTCTAGAGCTCCGGCTTAGGAGTTGTGGTGCATGAGCTAGTTGCTCCCCAGCATGTGGAATCTTCCCAGACCAGGGATCGAACCTGTGTCCCCTGCATTGGCAAGCAGATTCTCATCCACTGAGTCACCAGGGAAGTCCCATTACCACACTTTCATCTCTCCTGTCCATCAGCCATTTTTGTCTCCTTCATCCTCTCTCTAACTACATTTATACACTCTCATTAAGCCAACAATTTTATATGAATTTGAAACCATTTTCACATTATCTGAGTTCAGGCTGCTATAACAATGATACCACAGACTGGGCAGCTTAAACAACAAACAAGTATTTCTCATAATTCTGGAAACTGAGAAATGCAAGATGTAGGTGCCAACAGATTCGGTGTCTGCCTGCCTCCTGGTTTGCAGATGGCCACCTTCTCACGGTGTCCTCACAGGGTGGGGGGTGGTGAGACAGGTGAGC
This sequence comes from Bubalus kerabau, assembly GCF_029407905.1. Taxonomy (NCBI): domain Eukaryota; kingdom Metazoa; phylum Chordata; class Mammalia; order Artiodactyla; family Bovidae; genus Bubalus; species Bubalus kerabau. Next base: position 126,915,279 of record NC_073624.1, on the reverse strand, counting down.
TCTCTCCACTTGTATCTTCTTTTCAGGGCACTATTCTATCACAAGGACTTCACCCTCAGGACCTAATCAGCCCCCAAAGACCCCGCCTCTAAATACCACTCCACTGGGGATTAGAGTTTCCACATATGGATTTGAACTATAACCTATAACACACATGGATAGTGCCAAAAACGCTGGCACTGTTCTTCCCAGGACCCCAATGTCTACCTGAAGTCAAATTACGAAGGAGACACTGTCTCTTTTGTGCCTACCTGCCTTCTGTTTGTCGTGATCATGAGGATTTCATTTGGGCGAGGTCTTTTTTTAAAAAATCCTATTTACTTGTTTATTTTTGGCTGCACTGGGTCTTTGTTGCTTCACACAAGGTTTCTCTGGTTGTGGCAATTGGGCTACTCTCTAGTTCTGGAGTGTGGGCTTCTCAATGTGATGGCTTCTCTTGTTGTGGAGCATGGGCTCTGGGCTTTTGGGCTTCAGTGGTTGGGGTGTGTGGGCTGCAGAGCCTGGGCCAGCAGCTGTGGCGAACAGGCTTAGCTGCTCCGCAGCATGTGGGTCTTCCCAGGTCAGGGATCGAACCCATGTCCCTTGCACTGGCAGGTGGATTCTTAGCCACCAGACCACCAGGGAAGTCCCTGGACTAGGTCTTAAGGATCAAATTTCTATAGTTGGAGATAATGGGGTGGGAATTTCAGATGAAGGGGGAAAAAGTGAACAACTGCTCCTAGACCTATATTCTTACAAAGGACTAAAAATCTCAGAGGCTTTTCTAAATGTAAAAATTCACACAGATTCTTCATGTTGTTTTCAAGAGGGTTTTTAGCATTTTCCACAGAGCAGATGAGCCGGTTGTCTTTGTCATGCGAAGTGTGGTGTTGACAGGGAAGGGCCCAGTTTTGAGCCCCATGTGAGTCCTGTGGCTTTACCCAGAGATGGTGATTCTGTTCTTACAGGCACAGGGAATGCCTCACACCTGCCTGTACTTGGTGACAGACTGTGGTTGTTTCCATGAAAACCTCCCTCCAACTGGAAAAATAACCCACCCCCTTAAAATAGTCAAAGCACATTTCCTGCCAAAAAGTAGATCTGTGAAACCACCTCCTTGTCGTTTCTTTCTTGCCTCATCTTTTTTTGCCTTGATCATGAATGCTGCCCTCCAATCACACAGGGAGTCGGTCTTCTAAATACACCATGAAGACTGTCTTCCATCTCCTGTTCTTTCTGGGTGTGGGAGTGAAGAGCAGAGAACTGTCCTCTTTCAGGGTAGCATCTGGAATAACCAGTAACAGATGCAGGAATGAATCATCATCCTCAGGGAGCCTGCCTGCCTCCAAGCTGAAAGCGTCAGTCAGGAGGGCTGGCTGGGTCTACCAGCTGACTGCCTGCTATGTCACCAATAGAGTTCCTTCCCCAAATTGTCAGCTGTTTGACACAGTGCTTGGAATTTCACCATGAGCTTCAACAACTGGCTTGCGAGAGCTGGTTACTTGACTTTTAGCAGGGCTAGAATGCTTGCCCTATGGTTTTCCATGACCTGGCAGGGTCTTCTTGTGGGGGAGTGGGCCCACAGATTATTTATTTGGAACAACAAATTCATTCAACAGACATCTGAACTAACAGCATACTTGCGAGTCAGCTGTGAAGAAGGCACTTTGTGGTGGTTGAGGGAAAGAAGAGGAAGGAGCCCAGCCCTTGTCTCTGGCTACAAAGACCTCATTCCTGAAACACCAAACATAAAGAGGCCTGATCTGTCCAGAACCATAACAGATACAGGCCAGGTGGATGCAATATCAAAGGGCTGGATTCACTGGCATGGCGGAGAGAGGGCCTTTCACATGAGTCACCCTCCCTTTCTTGACATGCTACCCCTGAAGGCTGGTATAGTTTCCCCCTTACCAAAAGTGAAGGAATTTAGGCTTCAACAGGTTTTGAGCACTTCTGTGGTGGCCAGGTATCTGACCACAGCACCCCAGTTCAGGTGCACCCAATTTCAGTGCCTCTGGACTTTTCCCAAAACCATTGGGTCTTGGCAGCCCCCAGGTGTCTCAGAAGTGCCCCCAGGGCAACCTTGAACCTTGGGGGATAGCCTTGCTGTTTGTATCTCTGTTAATAGTTTATTTATTTTAGTTGGAGGCTATTTACTTTACAATATTTTATTGGTTTTGCCATACATTGACATGAATCAGCCACGGGTATACATGTGTTCCCCATTCTGAACTCCCCTCCCACCTCCCTCCCCATCGCATCCCTCTGGGTCATCCCAGTGCACTGGCCCTGAGCACCCTGTCTCATACATCGAATCTGGACTGGTGATCTGTTTCACATATGATAATATACATGTTTAAATGCCATTCTCTCAGATCATCCCACCCTCGCTTTCTCCCACAGAGTCCAAAAGACTGTTCTAGACATCTGTGTCTCTTTTGCTGTCTTGCATATAGGGTTATCGTTACCATCTTTCTAAATTCCATATATATGTGTTAGTATACTGTATTGGTGTTATTCTTTCTGGCTTACTTCACTCTGTATAATAGGTTCCAGTTTCATCCACCTCATTAGAACTGATTCAAATGTATTCTTTTTAATGGCTGAGTAATACTCCATTGTGTATATGTACCACAGCTTTCTTATCCATTTGTCTGCTGATGGGCATCTAGGTTGCTTCCATGTCCTGGCCATTATAAACAGTGCTGCGATGAACATTGCGGTACACGTGTCTCTTTCAATTCTGGTTTCCTCAGTGTGTATGCCCAGCAGTGGGATTGCTGGGTCATATGGCAGTTCTATTTCCAGTTTTTTAAGGAATCTCCACACTGTTCCCCGTAGTGGCTGTACTAGTTTGCATTCCCACCATCTGTTAATAGTTTTTAAAGGAAGGTATTGACCTGGGGAGAGGAGCTCCCCAGCAACTATTAGCCAAGGTGTCAGTTGTGGAATGGAAATGTTGGTGATCATCTTGGGTATTCAATTATTATACTGAAAATATTAATGCTGTGTTTTACTAGCAATTAATTTAGAAGATTTAATAAATTATAGCCATAAACCTAATTTATTATCAATAACCCAGTGATTAACATTAGACACATTAATCAAATGTTAAGAGATTTTAAAAAAGGCAAAGGGACCACTGTTCTGTGTCTCTTCATTTCATCCCATGAAGGGTGATGGGGGATAATCTCAGGCAAGTTTTTTTCCTTTGATGCCCCTGTATCTTTATCTGTAAAGAGGGTAATATTGAATCATTTCTTCATTCATAATTCATTCAAAAAGTAGTCACTTGAAGCCTTACTCTGAATCAGGAGGCATTATTGTTCCCAAGAGTAAACAAGACAGATAAGGATCTCCCTATTGTGGAGTTTACATTCTGGAGGGGACTCAAGAACCCTTCTGAGAAAAACAGCTGAAATGGCACGTGCCAAGAAAGAACTCGACAGTTCAAGATATTGAAACTGTTTAATCCTTAGGTAAAGCAGTTTTTGGTATGTGTCTCTATATAGTCTCTAAGAAAAGTATTTTGGGAAGAAACAGCAAATACCTTAATAAGATGATGAATAAAGAAATGCTGTTTGGAACAGCGCAAGGTTTTAAAGCATTTCAGAGGGTCAGTGACCACATGATAGTCTCTTCATTTTGTAAAGAGCCCACTGGCTAAGTGAAATCCACAAAGAACAAGGCAGGCTGCCTCTATGCAAATTCTTGCCTAAGAAAGACGCTTAGTACTAGAATCATCCCACTATTTTACTTTATTACATATTTGGAGTTTAGCTATCTTTACTTCTCTGAATCTATTTATCTTGGAGAAGGAGATGGCACCCCACTCCAGTACTCTTGCCTGGAAAATCCCATGGACGGAGGAGCCTGGTAGGCTGCAGTCCATGGGGTTGCGAAGAGTTGGACTTGACTGAGCGACTTCACTTTCACTTTTCACTTTCACGCATTGGAGAAAGAAATGGCAACCTACTCCAGTGTTCTTGCCTGGAGAATCCCAGGGATGGGGGAACCTGTTGGGCTGCCGTCTATGGGGTCGCACAGAGTTGGACACGACTGAAGCGACTTAGCAGCAGTAGCAGCGGTATTACCCAGATCATGGATTTTACATAGCTTGGCTGATGTCCCTGATTCGTTTCATATTGCATTTATATTATGACTTTTCTGGTAATAAATTATATTTGATCTAAACACTTAATTGGGTTATGCTTTTTTGCAAAGACCATTTATTTTTGCAATTGCTGTGAAAACCACATGGGACCAAGTTTCTAACAGCACTGAACTCTTTCTATGTGAATTTCAAAGCAACTTCGAAGATGTTAATTTCAAGAATACATCTTTAAACATCACCCACCTTATTAAACAAGTGTTTGAGTTGAGAAAGAAGGATTCAGATTGGACCTATATAGCATAGACTTATCTAGAAATAGACTAGTACCAAAAAACTCAACCTCCTGGCTTGATAAGTAGTCCTTCAAATACTGGGCAACCCCAGCTATTATTTGGTGGTTTTTTCCACTGCTTTTCAATATGGTATGCTAATAACACTTGATAGCAATATCTTTTATTGTAGAGCTTGTCACATTCATGACATTCTAAAAATATTTTCTAAGGAATTTTGAGCCAGAAGATAAAGCTATCACATGTTTAAAACAGAAATTTGCAATTTATTGCTACAACTGTGTTCAGAATTATCCAAGAGTTTTATTATTATTATTTGAGGTAACATTGATATTTATAACACTATGTAAGTTTCAGAATTATCCAAGTGTTACTTCAGAGGCATGACCCTAAGTAACAGCTGAAATTCAGGTGTTTTTTTTTAAACATGGACATTTTAATTCTCATCTGAGCCCTATTACAGTCTTGTTCAAACCAGCCAGACAGTAAAGCAGATGAGGACTCTATAATTTTAATGGCTGTGCTCTGAGACATACTTCAAAATGGCACACCTGACCCGACCCCCCCCCCCCCGCCCCCCCCCCCAACACACACACACACTATTGGGATGTCGCTTCTCTGCCTATGAAAACTTCTTGCTGCTCTTCAGTGTGTTTGCAAACATCAAGCTGCCTAGAGTTCTTGTGATTTGTGAGACTCCAAAACGAAATCTTGGAGAAAGCAAAGACCAAGCGACAGGTTTGGGGAAGAAGTCTTCACCTGCAAAAGCAAAACGAAGTACAGGTGTGCACTAGCCCGCGGGCCCCAGATGCCTACCCGGCAGTTCCTAACTCCTTTTTAGCGAAAGGCATTATGAGCTACCTGATACTTCACTTAACTCCTCTCTTTTGGAGCCGCGGAAATTGATATTCTTTCAACACTCTAGACACTAGTCCAGTCTCCCCAGCTCGTATCTTCAGGGTCCTCGCTGCCCCGAGCCCAACCCTTCTGAGAGCTCACCGCGCCAAGACCCTGGTCCAGGTTTGGGGACAGTTCAAAGAAAGAGGAAAAAGATGGCTCAGCTGGGAAAGGGATAAGAATAAGGTGGCCTGTGGCTCGGTCCAGAAATGCCGGTTTGTCTTTTGGGAGGGAGAAAAGTTTCCTTTGTCAAACTAGTGACCACGTGGCGCTATGGCGGTCACCAGCAGCAATCCCATCAGACTGCCAGGCGCAGACCTGGGGACGTGCCAGTCACCTCCTGCGCTGGTCAAGGGGAGCCCCGAAAAGTGGGGGCACCGCGGGAACACACGACAGAGCCGATCCGGAGGACGCAAAGAGGCGTAAGAGGGTAGCTCGGGGAGCTGCGCGTAGGGCCGGGTTCCCGGCGGTGGGTGGATGCGGGATGCGGGACGCGGGGTTCCCGGGGTGGGGGCGTCAAGACTGAGGTGCCGCGGTGGGAGTGCGGAGGGCAGGTTCCGGAAGCAGTGGGGTACAGACCGCGGCCTTCCCAGGGTGGGGGCGCGGAGGGCGGAGCCCCGGGAGTCGGGGGAGGGGCGGGGCTTCGGGAGCTGGGCGTGCTCGGAGGCGGGGTTCCTGGGGCGGCGGGGCCCGGGCTCCTGGGGGCGGAAGGGCGCTGTTCGGGGGGCGGGGCGGGGGCGGCGCTCGGGCCTCCCGGCTGGGGCCGGGGCCGGGGGCCGGGCCGGGGTGGGGGCGGAGAGCTGCGGGCAGGCAGGGCATGGCGTCCATGGCGGCGGCGATTGCGGCCTCGCGCACGGCCGTCATGAGCGCGAACCGGCCTCTGGACGACCGGGAGCGGAAGCGCTTCACCTACTTCTCGTCGCTAAGCCCCATGGCTAGGAAGATCATGCAGGATAAGGAGAAGATCCGGGAGAAGTACGGGCCCGAGTGGGCGCGGCTGCCGCCGGCGCAGCAGGACGAGATCATCGACCGGTGCCTGGTGGGGCCGAGCGCCCCGGCGCCCGGCGACCCCGAGGAGCTCGCGCGCTTCCCCGGCTTGCGCGGGCCCACGGGCCAGAAGGTGGTGCGCTTCGGGGACGAGGTAGGTGCAGACGGGCCGGCGTCCCCTCCACCCCTCCCCGACTACACGAGGCGCCCGCGGCCGGGCAGACACCTGCCGGCTAGCAGCCGTCCCCTCCAGACGCGCGGGCGGGGGCTGGAGAGAGGGCGCAGGAAGCCGGGTGGGTGGAAGGGGCGGCCTGGAGCCGGAGGTCGGGGGCTGGGGGGCTCCCTGGGGGTGTCTGTGGAGAACCGCCGAGAGAAGGAAGGAGGTCATTCAAGACCCCTCCATCTAGACCTGCCCCGGCGGGCCGCACGGGACCCGAGACTTCTCCCAGAGCTGGAGGCAGTTGCTGGTAGCGAGGCAGACCAAATTGGCAGCAGCAGGGGATTTTAAGCCAGGCCAGCCTAGGTTCTCATCTATTCTGGCATTTAGCTGTCTGGCCGTGGGTGACCTAATCTTTTAGAGCCTCAGATACCCCCAAGAAGAATAATACCCACCCCAACCCTGCTAGGAAAGGTAGTCAGCATTTTATACGTAATAATATTAATATTTGTGATGAGTTGTGCGGGGAAACTGAAATTGTCAAGCAAGATAACAAGAATAAAGAGGTGCCTTCCAGGATTTCCCAAAGTCTAAATGTTTCCGAGTGAGTCCCATGGGCAGCTTTGTTTTGGGAGTGAGTGTGGTGGCCCCTCTTTTCCATTGAAAACCACTGGATACGTTTAAATGAGCTGTTGCAAACCTTTGGTACATATAAGGGCATGTCTGGGCCTCTGACCTAGACACTCTGCTGGGGCTTCTAGAGGGGTAGTCACTGGAGGAAGAAACCCTGAAGCTAGAAAAAACTCAGGGATGACCCATGGAAAGTCACAAAGGCCTGAGTGTTCTGTGCTGCTCAGAAAGTTGGCTTTTTCCTGGAAATGTGTTTAACTAAAACCTGTTTGGTGCCAAATTTGTGTCTCTTGGGCTTTTCAAACTCAACTTTTGGTCTAAGTCGAAAGCAGCAAGCAATATACAATGAAATCCGCATGCTTTGAGGCTGCAAGGATGAGGGGCCAAGCTTGGAGAGATTTTCTGAGGAAGGAAGTGGAGAATGAGGTTTTAATCTGATTTTCAGGCATGGGTGTGCGGAAACGTTGATTAATACAAAATGTTTGTGGTCATAAATCCACTTTAATGTGAGGGATGTGTGAGAGGCAGAAATATGCTGCCCACATGGCTTTATTCTGACAGGATGAAAAGTCTTCGTTGGATTTTAAACTCTAAAGGCTTTGCCAGGAAAAACGAGGGTGTGGTAACGGAAGGGATGAGAATATATGTTTAAAATGTAATCCCAGAGCTGAAACATATTTAATGTGAAAATAAGCATCTCTAAAGATGTTTGCAGCGTTGGTGCTCAGATTTGGGTGATGGAAAAGCAGGCAGCCCCTTTTGGAAATGTCATGAGTAAATAAACTGAGAGGAAATAAACCTGCAAGTACTTACAGATGTTGGAGAGTCACTGTCATTTTCCCTTAAGCTAGCTGCCTGGCTAAGAATATCCACATGCCTGTTCATCATCAAAAGGCCTGTGCCATATTGCTGATAAGATGTGACCAAGTGAATTGTGTACTCTGATTCCTTAACTGGGTACCGGACTGAACCATTTGTGAATTTGTAAACCCAAAGCAGTTTAACAGCCAATAGAACTTTTTGTTGTGGTACTTTCATATTCTTCCAGGAGCACAAGAGCCCTGTTTTTCAGAACTGAACTCAGCTTTGCAAAAGCTGCCTGGGAGCATGATCTGCAAACCTCCTGCCAGGCTCTCAGCATGAGTGGCAGAGACACAGTGAGTTTGAAGAAAGGTACAGAGGAACATTGCCCAGAGCTTTTTTGTCTTTTTGGCTACAGTGATTTAATCCCACTAGGGAGTTTAAAGTGTGTTACATCAACTTGGCACCAGAGTAGAGTTGGTGGTCTCATGCCCAGGAGTACAGTTGTTCTTGGAGGAGGGTTGGCTCCTGGGCACAAGGGATGATGATTGGGACAGGGTGGGGTGCCCCCTCTGTAGGCTGCTGGACAGAGTAGCCTGAATAGGTGGCCCCAGGCTTACCCAAAAGGGCCCTGAACCAGACTGAGTCAGCTGCTCTGTCCCTTCCTGTTTGATCTGCCTTCAGATGTGTCTGTGGCCTCCACAGCCAGTCTTGAAACAGAGAATACTCCTTGGACTCCGCCACTGCCAGCATCCCCAGTTGGCTCATTGAAGGATGGGTGCTCAGGTGAACCCCAGCTCTTGCTTTAGCCAGTGTCTGATCTTGGATGACAGGCAGGGTGGGCCTCGTAGATACTTGGGAAAGACCATCTGGGATACTGGGTTCCCAGGGCCTTTTCTAAGGCTATAATAGGAGGCACCTGGGCTTGGCTGTGAGTCTTGGGTTTGCTTTGGCTCCCCATCAATGAACTTTTTGACTGTGGTAATTCATTAATGTCTCTGAACTCCTACAGTGGGAAGAACAGTAACAGGATGATGGTAGAGCTTATATGTAGGAAAGGCCTATGGGATTAAAAATGGCTGCTGCTGCCAATGGCGAAAATGTCAATATTAAGGTTGTTAGCTGTAGTCTGTCTATGTCCACTTTTGAAAATCACTGTCATGAAATAAATTCCTCCCATTGCTAAGCTTAGAGTTGGCCATGTAGAGTCCCACATGAGAAGGAGCTCTGCTCTGATGAGCTCTGCGGATTCGCCTTGGGGCACATATTGAAAGCTGGGCTTGCTCTGTCCACGGTGCGGACGTGCAGTGCCCTGACTCCTGATCAGCCATCATTCCAGCCTCAGATTGTGCCCCCTTTTCAGCTGTCGTGAAGGACCAGGACATCGCCTATTTCTTTGAATACCCTCTACCCTGTCGCCAGTAACGTTTTTGCATCCCAGACAGCCACAATTTACGTCAGATCATGCGAATACAGCCTTCAACTGTGACTGTCATCCAGTCATTGTTATGTGTTGCAGGAACAAGCAGGTGGAAACTTGCTTGTGTATTGATGGTCGTGGATCTTGGTGGCAGGGAGTGTGGTCAGGGCTCGGCTCACACGTCCAGTTGGCACACGTGGGGCTGCTCTGTGTAGGACAGGTGTGGCAGCATGCCATCTGTGTGTTCGTTTTTACGTTTGCTGTCTGTAAAGCAAGAGGACCAGTGTCCAGGCCCAGATCCACCCTTGCCGGGAGGACAAGCCTGACGCAGAGAGGGAGGCTGGCTGGCTGCCTTTGAGCATGGAAGCTGTGAAGGGTTCTATCAGTTTTTTGGTTCTTACTACCTTGGTAGTCAACCGAGTGACTATTTCCCTAAGCCTAGTATGTTAGACCCTAGAGCCATTCATGCTTTAGGGATGCTTAGCCTTCTTAGGTGGCTCAGTGGTAAACAATCTGCCTGCCAGTGTAGGAGACGCAAGAGATGCAGGTTCAATCCCTGGGACGGGAAGATCCCCTGGAGGAGGAAATGGCAACCTGCTCCAACATTCTTGCCTGGAAAATTCCATGGACAGAGGAGCCTGGAGGGCTGCAATCCATGGGGTCGCAGAGTTGGACATGACTGAGTGACTGAGCATCCCCAGCTCACCAGACCTTTTGGGCTTATAGGCCTTGCTTGGAACAGACAGGGACATTGGGCTTGCCCTTTGCATCACATGTTTGGTCTGAACGTTAAGGCATGTTTGCAAATAGGTGCTTTCAGCAGTTTGACTTGCCCTGTGCTTCTCAATTCCTGCCTTCTTCCTATAGCAGTAAAAGTCTGGGGAACGGCTTATTTTGGGAGATGAAGAGCTTTCATCTAGGGAGATTTAGGTATCACTCCAGTCTGCCTCCACAGCTTCCTGTTATCAAATAGCAAAAACAGAAAACAAAACCCTGACTTTCTAGGCATGCTTAGCTCTCTGCTCCCTGCCCTTACTCCCATATTCTTGCCACCAGTCTAGCAGGATCTGAGAATTCAGGGTTCTGAGCTCTGTGCCACAGCTAGGCTCCAGATAAGCCATAAGCAGGTGAACTCAGAAATTTGGGCAGCCAGAGTGTTGCTTCTCATGGACCTACTTGCCTGTTTTACCTCTTTATAAAGTAAGTGGGGCTGGGCAGGAAGGATGTTTCCATGTGCCAAGCCCAGGGACCTGGATTTTGAGTGCTGGAGAATGTGGGTTGTAAGCCCTGGAGCCAGACAGCTCCACCTCCTGTTCAGGAGCTTAATGACCAGCTGCTGTTGGAAGGAGGTGTTCCCCCAGCCCATGTGTCCCTCCCCCTCGTGCAGGAACCAGAGGACTGGCTGGCTGCTCTTTCACTCCACTTGGCCTTCACCTCCTTTCCTGGGGCTTCCTGACTCCTGCAGGCCTCTGAAGGCCCCTCAGTTTTCCACAGCCCTGCTGCCTGTCCAGCTCCTGCTCCCCAATGGCTGGTGAAGCACCCTTCCCTGAAGTGCTCAGGAGGAGGGGGTCAGTATGGAGCCCCCAGTCAGCAGACTTTGATGAGCTGCTGGCATCCAGGCCATGCCCTTTGGGTTGCCTGCAAAGGGTCACCTTGCCCTCTCTCCTTAGGGTCTAGGCTGGACAGCCTAGATGTTTGTGTTTTAAAATAAACTAATTAAATAAGTATACAATTTCTAAACTGACATACCTGTGCGTGCGTGCGTGCGTACTGAGCTGCTTCACTCGTGTCCATCTATTTGTGACACCATGTACTGTAGCCTGCCATGCTTCTCTGTCTGTGGGATTCTTCAGGCAAGAATACTGGAGTGGGTTGCCATGACCTCCTCCGGGGATCTTCCCGACCCAGGGATCAAACCCGCGTCCCCTGCATCTCCTGCATTTCAGGTGGATTCTTTACTGCTGAGCCACCAGGGAAGCCCAACGTACCTGTATGTTACTGTTAAGAGTTTCAAACAGTGCAGAAGCAGCGTTACGAAGCATGTGGTAATCCTTCCAGAACGCTCCTCAGTGATTAAATCTTCGTCAGATGTGAGTTTGCTTGGCTCTGTAGCTTCCTGATACAGGACTTGTGATGTGTGAGATCACCTCCTCCCCTTTCGCTTCAGCAGCTTGGCTTTTTATTTTTCAGCCTCTGGCCCCCAAATGAGACATTTGAGAGTGACTTTTTCAGCATTTGGACTTTTTTTTTTAAGAAGGGTGGAATGTGTAATTATGAATCCCACACTTCTGTCTGGCAGATGCATGCGTTCTTTAGAAAAGATGACAGGGTGGATGTGCTTTACCATGTCCTGGTGCCTGTGCCCTGGCTCTGAGCAGGAGTTGAGAACGTGGCTGTGGGTCTGTGTCCACCTCCACAGGCTGTGAGGAGGTGGCTGTGGGTCTCTTCCACAGGCTTCCCTTTGCAGACAGATAGTTCTCTGTCTAGAGAAGCACCTGGCCTGGGACCCTGCATAGCTGGTGCCTCTGGAGGAGGAAGGGTATTGAAACCTTCACCCTGGGAGCTGAGGCAGCCACACGGGCTCCCCCTGGCGCCCCCCGCCCCCCACCGTGGGTGTGTGGCCCAGTAATTACCAGGGAACAGGTTTTGCAAAAAAATGAAATGACTTGCTCCTTGTCTCCCAGGGTGAGGGGCAGAGCTGGGAAGCCTCCTGGCACATCTGAAGTCATCTTGTAATTGACGGGAGTTACTTTGACATTCTAAAGGAAGAAAAAAAAAATCCATTTCTCAGAAAAATAAATCAAGGCCAGACCTGTCTTCAACTTCCTACTCCGTTCTCCGGTTTGTTTCCTTTGACCTCTCCCCCACCCACCTTCCCGTCACCACCTTGGCCCCTAGTTTTTGTTTTTGGTAAGGTCTGGGAAGGCCTGAGTTTCTGTACTTGTGTTTATGATGGAAGCTGCCCAGTAGTTAAATTGTAACTCTTTTTCTGTTGTCAGAACTGCAATTTCCTACTTCCATTGATGGAAACCCTCTTACTTCAGCAGAATTAAATGTATGCAATCAGTTCAGTTCAGTTCAGTCGCTCAGTCGTGTCCACTCTTTGCGACCCCATGAATTGCAGCACGCCAGGCCTCCCTATCCATCACCAACTCCTGGAGTTCACCCAAACCCATGTCCATCGAGTCAGTTATGCCATCCAGCCGTCTCATCCTCTGTCGTCCCCTTCTCCTCCTGCCCCCAATCCCTCCCAGCATCAGTCTTTTCCAGTGAATCAACTCTTCGCATGAGGTGGCCAAAGTATTGGAGTTTCAGCTTGCAGGTCAAAGGGGAAAGCATGGATTCCATAAATATATAAACAATAGTCCCTAAGAATAAGCAGTTGGTTAAAAAAAAGAGCATATTCTTCTCCCTTACTCCTTCCTTTTTTTTTTTTAGTGGACTTTATTTTTCAGAGCATTGTTAGGTTCACAGCAGAACTGAGCAGAAAGTACAGAGGTTTCCATATATCCACCTCCCATACATGCACAGCCCCTCCCCCCACAGAATCAACAGCGGCCATCACAGTGGCGCATTTACTATAATCAGTGAACCTGCGCACCGGCACCCAGTTCATAGTTTACATTCAGGTCACTCTTTTTTAAAATTTATATTTTCCATTATTTTTTAATAATCTATTTAATTAAATTTTGGCTGTGCTGGATTTTAGTTGCTGGGCACGGGCTTTCTCGTTGCAGTGAGCAGAGCTGGGGGATTCTTGGCTGTGGTGTGTGGGCTTCCCATCGCCGTGCCTTCTCTTGTTGCAGAGCACAGGTCTAGGCGCTGGGCTTCCCTAGTTGTGGTGCATGGGCTTAGTTGCTCCGCAGCATGTGGGATCTTCCCGGATCAGGGATCGAACCCGTGTCTCCTGCATTGGCAGGCGGATTCTTATCCGTTGCGTCACCAGGGAAGCCCTATAGTTCACTCTTGATACTGGACATTCAGTAGTTTGGTCTAATGTTTGAGGACACAATTCCATCATTATATTGATAGTACCATACAGAGTATTTCACTGTCCTAAAAACCCTGTATGCTTTTCCTATTCCTCCCTTTCTCCCCTCCAGTCCCTAGCAACTGCTTATCTTTTTACTATCACCATAGTTGTGCCTTTTCCAGATGACATATGGTTGGAATCATGGAGTATGCAGCCTTTTCTGATTGACTTCTGTCACTTAGTAATAAGCATTAAGTTTCCTCTGTGTCTTTTCATGGCTTGATAGCCCATTCTTCCTAGCACTGAATAATAGTCTACAGCCTGAATGTACCACAGCTTTCTTAGCCATTCATAGCCATTCACCCATGAAAGGACATCTTAGTTACTTCTAAGTATTGGCATTTATGACTGAAGCTGCTATAAGCAGCCATGTGTAGGTGTTTCTGTGGACCCAAGGAGATCAAACTAGTCAATCCTAAAGGAAATCAGTCCTGAATATTCATTGGAAGGACTGATGCTGAAGCTGAAGCTCCAATACTTTGGCCACCTGATGCGACTCATTTGAAAACTGACTCATTTGAAAAGACCCTGATGCTGGGAAAGATTGAAGGCCGGAGAAGGAGACGACAGAGGTTGAGATGGTTGGATGGCATCATGGACTTGATGAACATGAGTCTGAGCAAGCTCTGGGAGTTGGTGATGGACAGGGAAGCCTGGTGTGCTGCAGTCCATGGGGTCACAAAGAGTCCGACACAACTGAGCAACTGAACTGAAGTTTTCAATCCATTCGGCTAAATACCAGGGAGTATGATTCCCTCCCTTCTGTTTTTAACATGCTCCTGTGAATTTGAGGTACAGACTGACACTAAGCAGATCATCAGGAAGAAGGTGCTTGGTGAAGGATGTGCCAAGAGGCCCAGGGCAGCCGACATCCCTGAAGGGATGAGACAGTCAGCAACACAGGGAGTGTCTGTCCCACTCCTGCAGGCTCTACCATCTGAGCGTCATTTCTCTAGTTTGGAGTATTTCACAGTTTAAACTTCTTAACTTTAAGCCAAAATGCAACCATCTATCAATCAACTGGAAACTCCCCCAATTTATGGACTTAGGAGGACAATGCGAATGTATGGTTCCAGTGAGCACTGCTCCTGAACCACTTAAGAAAAATTAGATGTATTTCTGGGGAGCTTAATGGTTGGGGATTCTAACTTTAAGAGAGCCATCTAGGTGGCAGGAGAAATTTAACAAACAGCACACCATATTTTGACTCTACGACATCAGAGTATTTATGATTACATCTTATTGTAGTTGTGCAGAGGCATTATTAGAAATGCTGTTGCGGTAGTTGTATGTAACCTTTGAACTCTGGAAAGAATGAAATGAAAGCAGCCTTTTAGTTCAGTTCAGTTCAGTTCAGTTCAGTTGCTCAGTCGTGTCTAACTCTTTGTGACCCCATGGACTGCAGCACGCCAGGCTTCCCTATCCATCACCAACTCCTGGAGCTTGCTCAAACTCATGTGCATCAAGTCAGTGATGCCATCCAACCATCTTATCCTCTGTCGTCCTCTTCTTCTCTCGCCTTCAATCTTTCCCAGCATCAGTGAGTCAGTTCTTTGCATCAGGTGGCCAAAGTATTGGAGTTTCAGCTTCAACATCAGTCCTTCCAATGAACACCCAGGACTGATTTCCTTTAGGATGAACTGGTTGGGTCCAAGGGACTCTCAAGACTCTTCAACACCACAGTTCAAAAGCATCAATTCCTCGGTGCTCAGCTTTCTTTATAGTCTAGCTCTCACATCCATACATGACTACTGGAAAAACTATAACATTGCATAGACGGAACTTTTGGAGAAGGCAATGGCACCCCACTCCGGTACTCTTGCCTGGAAACTCCCATGGATGGAGGAGCCTGGTAGGCTGCAGTCCATGGGGTCGCTAAAGGTCAGACACGACTGAGCGACTTCATTTTCACTTTTCACTTTCATGCATTGGAGAAGGAAATGGCAGCCCACTCCAGCGTTCTTGCCTGGAGAATCCCAGGGACGGGGGAGCCTGGTGGGCTGCCGTCTATGGGGTCGCACAGAGTCAGACATGACTGAAGCGATTTAGCAGCAGCAGCAGCAGCAGATGGAACTTTGTTGGCAAAGTAATGTCTCTGCTCTTTACTATGTTGTCTAGGTTGGTCATAGCTTTTCTTCCAAGGAGCAAGTGTCTTTTAATTTCATGGCTGCAGTCACCATCTGCAGTGATTTTGGAGCCCCCCAAAATAAAGTCAGCCACTGTTTCCACTGTTTCTCCATCTATTTGCCATGAAGTGATGGGACCGGATGCATGATCTTAGTCTTCTGAATGTTGGGTTTTAAGCCAGCTTTTTCACTCTCCTCTTTCACTTTCATCAAGAGGGTCTTTAGCTCCTCTTCGCTTTTTGCCATAAGGGTAGTGTCATCTGTGTATCTGAGGTTATTGATATTTCTTCCAGCAATCTTGATTCCAGCTTGTATTTCATCTAACCCAGCATTTCTCATGATGTACTCTGCATATAAGTTAAATAAGCTGGGTGACAATATACAGCCTTGACGTACTCCTTTCCCCATATGGAACTAATCTATTGTTCCATGTCCGGTTCTAACTGTTGCTTCTTGACCTGCATACAGATTTCTCAGGAGACAGTTAAGGTGGTCTGGTATTCCCATTTCTTTAAGAATTTTCCAGTTTGTTGTGATTCACATAGTCAAAGGCTTTGTCATAGTCAATAAAACAGAAGTAGATGTTTTACTGGAACTCTCTTGCTTCTTCGATGATCCAGCAGATGTTGGCAATTTGATCTCTGGTTCCTCTGCCTTTTCTAAATCCAGCTTGTACATCTGGAAGTTCATGTACTGCTGAAGCCTGGCTTGGAGAATTTTGAGCATTACGCTGCTGGCGTGTGAGATGAGTGCATTGTGTGGTGGTTTGAGCATTCTTTGGCATTGCCTTTCTTAGGGATTGGATGTAAAACTGACCTTTTCCAGTCCTGTGGCCATTGTTGAATTTTCCAAATTTGCTGGCATATTGAGTGGAGTACTTCAACAGCATCATCTTTTAGGATTTGAAATAGCTCAGCTTGAATTCCATCACCCCCTCTAGCTTTGTTTGTAGCGATGCTTCCTAAGGCCCACTTGACTTTGCATTCCAGGCTGTCTGGCTCTAGGTGAGTGACTACACCGTCGTGGATATCTGGGTCATGAAGGTCTCTTTTGTACAGTTCTTCTGTGTATTGTTGCCACGTCTTCTTAACGTCTTCTGCTTCTGTTAGGTCCATACCATTTATGTCCTTTATTGTACCCATCTTTGCATGAAATATTTGTTTGGTATCTCTGATTTTCTTGAACAGATCTCTAGACTTTCCCATTCTATTGCTTTCCTCTATTTCTTTGCATTGATCATTGAGGGAGGCTTTCTTATCTCTAAAGCAGCCTTTAGACATGATTTGCTGAGGCCTTTAGAGGTGATTTGCTTTCTGCCATAAGGGTGGTGTCATCTGCATATCTGAGGTTATTGATATTTCTTTAGCAGCGTTTAGACGTGATTTGCTGAGGCCTTGCAGTGTTTAGGAGACTGTTTGCTTTGGTTAGTATACTGATGACATAGAGCATGGTTTTGCCTGCTTCAAAGTGGGGTGGGTGAGAGCCAGCCCAGAAAACCGCAGGCCTCTTGTGAGAACAGCCGGCATCCAGGTTGGTTTACTAGAAATCCTTACTTGGGAATGATGAGAGCCATGTAGCAGTATTGATTGAGGCCACCTCTATAGGTGGGGTGGCCTGGGCAGAGAGGTGGACGCCTGAGCCTTGGAGGTCAGCACGTGCAGCCTGTATGGCCAGGTGCCTCCATGAGAAGCGGGAGTCAGGTGTCCTGTGGAGGACTGAAGTAAGTGAGCTGCCCATGGGAACAGCTGCATTAGAATGACTTAGGGAGTTGTTGGATCATAACCAGGTGGCACCAGTGGTCAAGAATCTGCTTGCCAATGCAGAAGATGCAGGAGATACAAGTTCAGTCCCTGGGTCGGGAAGATCCTCTGGAGGAGGACATGGCAACCCACTCCAGTATTCTTGCCTGGAGAATCCCTATGGACAGAGGAGCCTGGCAGGCTACAGTCCATGAGGTTGCAGAGAGTCGGACATGACTGAGCACACACACACAGGGAGCTGTTGATTTTCTATAACTATGTCGGGTGGGACCCACAGCTTCTGCCTGTTAAACCAGCACCCTACGTGATTCTGATTTACAGCTACATCTGAAAACTTCAAGCTAAGAGTGCTCTTTAGAGAGCCTTGAATCTGGTGTCTATGAATGGCACAAGCATGGACCCAAGACTGATAAGGACCTAGGAAGTGGCCATCCCCTCAGGCTGCCTGGGACAGGTGTGCCAGAGAGAGGGCATCTGCAGGAAGGTGCGGTTTTTTCAGGTTACAGAGTGGTCCCCAGCCTGTCCCTCAGTGAGGCCTGGAGAGGAAGCAAGACTCTCAGAGTGCTTCAGGGGTCTCCGAAGCACTTCTTTTGACTGTTGTAGGAAAGGCATGTCTCCCTGTCTGCCGGCTGCTAGCGACCTGGTTTTGTGGAGGGGAAGCTCAGAGTTGCTTTGTAATGCCCGTGCTCCTGGCCCCGCTTCCTCAGGCTGGCCTCTGGGCCTGGCCAAGGGCCATCCACTGTGGATGCGGCCCTCCACAGGTGCTGTCCCCCTCCACAGGTGTTGGACATGAGATGAAGTTCATTGGCTCTGAAGTTGGGAAGGAAGTTATAAAAGAAGAAATGACTCATTAGTATCCAGTCATAGAGGAAAGGCTAATATTTATAACATTTCACCTTTGAAATGAATTTTAAGTCCAGAATTTCTCACTTTAGAATAGTTTTGGAATAGTCAGGACTTTTACAGAGAAACCAACCCATTCTAGATGAGTTACTGTCGCCAAATAATTTCAAAGGCAAGATGACCAAAATCCTTAAAAATTTTAATAGTGAAAATTGCATTTAGTGTAGAATGTAGTGAATTTCAGGGTGTCTGGTATTGGTTGCAGCTTGTGCTGTGTTGGGAAATGTTCAGCATCTGGCGTCAGGGCAGTGAGGGGAGCAGCCCTGCTGTGGAGCACCCACTGGTTGCCATGGAGATGCTCCCCTAGGTGCTGTCTAAGCCCCAAGGTGGCTCACGGAATCCGAGCCAGTCAGGGAGGTGCAGCAACCCCACTGTGTTGTTACAGATGCACTTTCTATCTTGCAGATACAAGGGATGTAAGTAATGTCAGGAGCATAGATAATAGGAAGACAGACTAAAGTAATTAGGAAATGATACTTTTAGTATTTGTTACCCTTGTCAGGTTTTTTTTTTTTTTTTTGGAGTGGGGAGGGGTCACTTTGTTTTTGAAAAATAAATTAATTTTCAGAGCATTGTAAGGTTCCCAGCAAAAGTGAGTAGAAAGTATAGATTTCTGACGCACTCCCTACCGTCACACATGTGCAGCCTCCTCCAATACCAACGTGCCCCACCAGACTGGGACATTTGTCACAATGGATGAACCTACATATCATCATTGCCCTAAGTTCATAGTCTACACTGCAGTTTACTCTTGCTGCTGTAGCTTCTGGGTTTTGAGAAAAGTATCCCCCATTACAGTATGTTCAGAGTAGTTTCACTGTCCTAAAAATCCTCTGTGCCTTCTCATCCCTCCTTCCATTTAACCCTGGCAACCACTGATCTTCTTACTGTCTCTATAATTTTACCTGTTCCAGAATGCTGTATAGTCCGAGTCATATAATACATTCAGTTTTTTATTGTGGTAAAATATTCATAACGTAAAGGTGACCGTTCTCGCCGCTGTTTTCGGTGTCCAGTCGCTACACGCACGATGCCGTACAGCGGCACCACTGTCCATTTCTAGAACCTTGCGGTTCTGACGCCGCTGTGCGCCCAGCGGCCGAGAGCCGCGCCTGCTGCCGGTGCTGCCTGTGGCTGGGCTCCGCCGCCGGCCAGGGGCTGACGTCAGAGCTTCAATCCCATTTTTGTTTGGCGTGTTTATTTTTGTTAAGTGCTTTATTATTTTTTTATGAGCTTGGAACTGCAGAAATCTAAGGAATTTGCCCCTCGACTCAGTTTCTTGCTGGAGCAAACAAAAGATTATTGACTTGACATCAAGTTGTGGAGAAATCACAGGGTGCCCGTCTGTCTGCAGCCCTTTTGGAATTTCAGCCAATACGGGCTGCAGCCACTGGAGCCTGCTGGCTTACCATGCTCCAGGCTACGTCTTTGCTCTTAAGAGTCTTTTTCTTTTTTTAAACAATAACTAATTCTTTATTACTCCATGAGCACATATACAAATTTTAGACATATTATCCATGTCAATCAGAGATGACTACCAATAAAACTTTCCTTTCATGTTTGTTTATCAGGTTTTATAAAATATATTTACTGATTACCAAATTCTTCACCAAGGAATTTTGAGGACTAATTCTTTTAAAAGTATACAATATGAACGAGAATGATCAAATATAGCTCAAATGAAGCATTGTTACAGAAAGCGTATTTCATTGGTTCCCTCTTTTACTCCTGTTCAATTTTTTATTTCATGTAATATTGTTTTTTCATCTTCATTTTTTCTTTCATTCACAAAATTGCCTAAGGAGGAATACATTTATAACTTGTATATGTATATTGGTAGGGAAGAAGATAGGCCAGGATTACTGTAGAGAAAAGCTGGAAAAATAGAAAAGAATGTTGTTCCTAAGAGTCTTGCACTCATTCACCTTTCAAACCCCCAAACCTTCTTACTCTGTTCTTTGCAGATTTCAAAGGGACTCAAGCTGCATAATTAATATTCAGAGGATTGATCATATCACATGAGAAGGAATGTGTCCTGCTTTTACCAGTGATCCTGCTCCCTGCTCTGTCTCTGCATGCCCGCTGAATCTCCACGCACCTCCTCTGTCCCCTGAGGTGGCCACTGGGTTGTCCCTCCCGCAGACAGAGGGAACACACTTGCCAGTTGGTTTCCCTTTGTCCTTTTTTCACTGGTCCAAATCTAGAATAAAGGGGACTTACATCCCATCAGCCTCCTTTATTTTTCCCATCTGACAAACTCTTGTTGTCTTGCTTCTAAGAGGAACTTAGAGGGTCCTGAGATCATAGAATTTTAAGGACTTTCAGGTCATTTAGCTCAACTACACTTTTCTCCCACTTCCTGACCACACATACCTGGACTCAGGGCCCCCTTAGCTGAGACTTGTTAGCTCACGTTTCTACTTTTGGAGGGACACAGTTTGTAAATTGAGGCATAAATGTGGGCTTAACTGCACAATGGGAACACAGTGGCCCATGTTGCCTCACGTTTTAGAAGTTTTGCCTGAGAGTCAGGAGTGATAGGAGACATAGCTTAGAGATTGAGCCTGGGGATGGAGTTTGTACTAAAAAAAGCGGGCCCTTTGCAGAACTGGGCCGCCTCCTGGAGGAGGGGAAGCCAGGTGACCTACCTCTAGGGGCAAGGAGTGCTTCTGGTGGGAAGACACCATGTACCTGGGGTGCTTTATGCAAGGACAGTCAATTCAATTATCTAATCCCATTTTCAGTCTGGATCACCCAAGATATCCCAGTTTTTGGTTCAGAAAATATGATCCCCAATAGAAGCTGGACGCAGATGAGACATTTGGTAGTATAGGAATACAGGTGGAAGGGTGGAGAAGTAGCCGAGAGAAGGAGATTTTTGTTCAGGCTGGTGGATGCAAGGTCAAATTCTTGTGACTATTTTGAAGGGCTCCTTTTATCCTGTTCTGCTTGTGAGGGTCAGAATGATTCTGAGTTTTCATTATAATTGCATTTTCTTCATTGATTTGCTGATCATTGCCTTTCACATTTCTGGGAGGCACTTATTAGGAGTGGGGGTGGGGTTCAATTTAAAAATTGGGTACTGATATTGACTGCAAATAATTTTCTGACATTCTTTTCACTGTTGTTCAGCTACAAAGTCATGTCTGACTCTTTGAGACCTCAGGGACTGCAGCAGGGCCAGGCTTCCCTGTCCTTCACCATCTCCCAGAATTTGCTTAAACTCATGTCCATTGAGTCAATGATGCCATCCAACTTTCTCATCCTCTGTTGTCCCCTTCTCCTCCTGCCCTCAATCTTTCCCAGTATCAGGGTCTATTCCAATGTGTTCGAAAGCATTCCTTTCATATATGACCTCATTTAATCCTCACAACAACCCTGCAAGGCAAGTGTGATTCTCCTTTTACAGATGAGGAAACTGAGGCTCAAAAGGCTAAGTCATCATGCCCTGGCCACATGGCTAATCGCTGGTAGGGCTGAGACCTGATCCCAGAAGCTGTGTTCCCTTTCTGCTCAGCTTCCCTGTCACCAAGTTTGTCCTGGGACTCCCAGGCATCCATCTAATATCGCTTGGCAGGGGACAGGCGTGCCTGGCAGCCTCGGTCTGAAGAGTGAGGGGAAGCCAGACCCAAAAGGTCAACACATTCTCTGCAGAGTGTGATGATGTCAGGCTTGTTCAGAGCCAGGAGTTGGGATTCTTCCTAAATTTTGGTTCCCCTATGGCCTTGGGTGGTTGTTTGCACAGGGTATGTTTGGGTTTGGATTTCAGATTTATTCTTGAATTTTTATTTCAGGACATAACTTGGCAAGATGAGCACTCTGCCCCTTTCTCCTGGGAAACAAGGGTAAGTTGGATTAAATTTAGATTTGTTTATCTTTTGTAAAAAGTGATGTGGTGTTAGGTATTTTCCTTTTAGCACTTAGGAGGTCAGATGCATCCCCTGCTGGTAGGAAAGGAGAGGAGGTGGGGCGGGGCCTGTGCTAGGTTAGGTGCTAGGTTTGGTGATGGATTTAAAGTGAGGGGGTTGGTGGCACAAGGGTCCATATGACAAGGCCTTGAGGGAAGCTTTTGGTGGGGGTGGGATAAAAGGAGCTTTTATTAAAATGAAATCAGAAGGGCAACAGAGACAGCAAGTTGGGTGGATGTGGGGGCAAGAGTGCAGATCCATCAGAATTGCCTGGAAGAATCAGCTCTAAGGCAGAGACTCCTGAGTGTGGAAGAGAGGAGGGAGAGACTGTTCTTTGTACCTTGTGAAGCTGGAATAGCCAGTGGATACACATGGACAACCCAGCCTGGACCCCTGAATGCTGGTGTCCAGTCATTCATTCATTGCTATCAGTGTTATTGTTGCCGAAGTTGCTTAAGAGTATCAAGCTTCACTGGTTTGATCCATTTCCCCATTCTCCCTAGTTGTCCCAGAACAAGTGCATTAATAAGTAGCAAAATGACCAAAAGGTAGCTTTTTCAAATCCAAAATGACCAAAAGGTAGCTTTTTCAAATCCAAGGAAAAAGACCAGGATTCTCTGAATCCTAGAACACTTGCTGCTTGTATTGGAGGGTCCTTTGCATGATGGAGGTGACCATGAAGGGGCTTGTTCTTGTCCCTACAGTTGTTCATCCCAGTGTTCAATGGCCTCCACGGGGCTGTAGGAAGGGTGGGTCAGAGTGGGATGAAGCAATGAGAGGGTCTACAAGTGACTCAAGTCTGAGCGGCCCTCACATGGGGGTCTGTGTCTAAGAATAAATGACAGACTTGACAAGGGCCTCAGCGGACCCGGACAGCTGGCGTCCTTGCCCACAGGTGGCACGGTAACCAACACTGACTGGCTCAAGTGATGCGATGCCCCAGGATGAGGAAGCCTGCGAAAGCCAAGGTGGCTCTCATGTGAGAGTTAGGAGGCGGCTTTTGAGAATACTTAGCATTAATGCAGATGAACATGTTCATTCAGCAAGCACAGACTCCTGCCTTCAGGGAACCAGAACGATGGGTCCTAAACGTCCTAAAAATAAAGATGCAAACATCTGCATCCTGTGTGTCTTTTTATTTTTTTTTTTTAATTTCTGAGGCAGATGAATAACCTAAGTCTAAACAGAGGGCAGGGCGAGCGACAGAGTTGTGCCTGGAAGCTGAATCCTTCAGGACATGGACACTGGTTAAGGGGTGGCCGAGGGCGGGCGGGAGGGAGCCAGGGATATGGAGGAGCAGCCTGGAATTGCAGTTTCAGAGCTCTGAAATCCAACAACAAATCCCTTGTCCAGTAACAGCAGAGGAGGTTGGAGATGGGTGGAAAGTACGTCACTACATTGGCATTCATCAGGGCCACCGCTGTTCCTTTTCTGTGGGTCCCCCAGATGGGGACCTGAGAAGCACTAATCCTTTAGATGACGTCTAGTAACAGGCAGATGGGCAGTCTGCAGGTCGGAGTGGACAGGGGCACAGAAGGCAGCACAGATGTTCCAGGACTGGGCCATAGGTTTCATGATGACTCAGGGATGAAGACCGAGAAATCTAATTAGTTAAAATGCCCCAAGCCCTACGTGCATTGTGCTCCCCTGGGGATATCTGCTTTCATAAGAATTTAGCTTGTTAAATGTTCCCGAGTCAGCCCTTTGTGGGATGGGCTGTTTCTTATGTTACTAACACAATGCAGATGACGTTCTGGGACAAGGAGCGGGCAGCGCCTAGGGCAGCTGCTGTGAATGAGGCTCAGTGTGGGAACAGGTGCCTGGAAAAGGTCTCTAGAACAAAGTGTGCTGACATAAGCCAGCATGGGTTACGCTCGTGCTGCTGTTAATCGTAGCAGGTGGCATCCAGGCCTCCTGGGAACCTGCATGAATTGAGAAGGCTTGGCAGAATCACGTTGATCTGTTTTGCTCATTTTAACTTGTATCTTTTCAGTAAAAGGTATGGTCTTTGTGGCTCAGAATTCCATTTCATGTTCCCTTCCAGTGAGAGAACCAGCTTATTTCATGAACTGGTAGGCTGTCTGTGTCCTCACCTGTCTGTTTGAGCTCTCAAAATCAAACTTATGTGGTTTAAAGTCAGGACTTTGTAGAAGTAAGTATTCCAAGTGTTCCAAGTGTTCCAGAAAGTGTTCCAAGGAGCAAAGGACCGCACCCCTACCCTGTCCTTACCAGTCAGCATTCCACATTCACCTCTCCCCAGCCAAAAGTCAAGTGCCTGCCTCCCTGAGTTGTCACACTCTTCCTTAGGACTTAAAGACTCATGAGACCTTCTTTGGAGAGCTGCTTGCAGGAGGCAGGTTAGCCAGGGCAGGGTGGCCCTGACCTCCAACTGCAGGGCTGGTGGCCCTTCATCATTTGAAATCTTTGATACATGACAGACACCCCACTGTTTCATGGCTTGAAACGTTTATTTCTTTGCTCCTCATTCTGTGGGCCAGTGGTCTGGGCAGGGCTCAGCCAGACTGTTCTTCTGCTGGTCTTTCCATGGACCTGTTACCAGACAGCAGCTGGGAACCAGCTGCTTGAGGATAGCCTCTCTCCCATTTTCGGTTGGGGCCACATGTATCCAGTGAGCTACATGATAGCTGAAGAGTCCCCCTGGGTGAGAGTGCAAGCTGACAAGGCCCTCCTAGGCTTAGGCTTAGGTATCGAAAGTGTATCAAAGTGTCCCCTCTGCTTTGTTCTGCTGGTCTAATTGAGGCCTAGTCCAACTCAGGTTTGGGGTTTGAGGACATATATTGCAGCTTCTGATGGAGAGTTGCAGAGAATTTGTGTCGTTTTGAATCTAAGACTCCATGCTCTGACAGCCCTAACGCCAGATCATTTCATTTGATTGTCAATCATCCACTGATTTTTTAAATTTTTATTTTTAAATTTTAATTGTTATAAAATATACCATATACACAATGGAGTATTACTCAGCCATTAAAAAGAATTCATTTGAATCAGTTCTAATGAGATGGATGAAACTGGAGCCTATTATACAGAGTGAAGTAAGCCAGAAAGAAAAACACCAATACAGTATACTAACGCATATATATGGAATTTAGAAAGATGGTAACAATAACCCTGCATACGAGACAGCAAAAGAGACATTGATGTATAGAACAATCTTATGGACTCTGTGGAAGAGGGAGAGGGTGGGAAGATTTGGGAGAATGGCATTGAAACATGTGTACTATCATGTATGAAACGAGTCGCCAGTTCAGGTTCGATGCACCTGATACTGGATGCTTGGGGCTGGTGCACTGGGACGACCCAGAGGGATGGTATGGGGAGGGAGGAGGGAGGAGGGTTTGGGATGGGGAACACATGTATACCTGTGGCAGATTCATTTCGATATTTGGCGAAACCAATACAATATTGTAAAGTTTAAAAATAAAATTAAAAAATAAAAAATAAAGTGGGGCTCAGATGGGAGTCGTGAGCTCTGAACACATGTGACATGGTGCTTAAATATGTTGACTTTGGAGATGGGGGGTCCAGGTTTGAACCCAGCCTCTGTAACCCACTAGCTATGTGACCTGAGCATACACTTAACCTCCTGAGGCCTCATTTATAAAACAAGCATGTTAATATTAGCTCTATCAGTGAACATTTGTGCCTTGAAGTAATAAGCACTCAATAAATGGTTACTGCTGTTGTTGCTATTAATTAATAAAAATAATAAAATATCCCTAACATACAGCGTACCATCTTAACCATCTGCGAGTGCCCACTGTTGTGCAGCCATTGCCACAGTCCATCCCCAGACGTCTGTCATCTTCTTAAACTGAAACTCTATTCCCTATAAACAGAAACCCCACTTCCCCCTCCTCCAGCCCCTGGTAACCATCCTTCTACTTCCTGTCTCTATGACACCATTCATTGATTTTTCAAAAATTCAGCAGACATTGATTATACATCTACTCTGGGTCAGACATTATGCTTAAACTCAGAGATGAGTAATCACTTGCTCTCAGAAAACAGCCCAGTGAGGGGATGAGTGCATTTGGGGACAGGAGGACAGCTTTAGGCACACAATCACTCCTTCAGTTATTTTCCCTCATGCAGTTAACACATATCTACATGCACATTGGTAGATATGATCTCATGCCTTCTGCAGCTGTTCACTTCAGCAGACGTTTTTCCCCCATTTTCTTTTTTTGGCCATGCCACACGGCATGTGGGATCTTAATTCCCTGACCAGGGATCCAATCCAATCCAGTGCCCCCTGCATTGAAAGCGCCAAGTCTTAACCATTAGACCGCCACTTCTGCAGACATTTAGTGACTGCCACTCAGGGCCTAGCTCTTTCTCGGCTCTGACTGCAGAAAGGGGGACTTCCCTGCTGGCCCAGTCTCTAAGACTCTACTTTCAATTCAGGGGGCACAGGTTGGATCCCTGGTCAGCAGCCACCAAGAGATTAGCTGAGGCTGGGGTCAGCCTGACCTGAGGTCATGACTGTCCGGCACAGAGTTAATCTCAGGGATTTGGGATTTCTTCCCAATTTTTGCACCTCTGCCTAGGCTCCTTCCTTGAGGCTAGCTTGTGGCAGAGGACTCTGCAGAGACCTGCCGAGGATGGACAAGCTAGTGTCATCTGTCCCTGAAAGGCAGCTCTGATCAGGAGAGGCCTTAATGGTGGGCAAGCACAGTCGATCTTCTGAAAGGTTGTTGCTGAACCACAGAAAAGACGCTGGATTCTTGGCCTCTGGAGGAGAAGAATTCAATCCGGGGCCAGAGATGAGGCTTGATCACTCAGAGCTTTTGTGTAATGAAGTTTTATTAAAGTATAAAGGAGATAGAGAAAGCTTCTGACATAGGCATCAGAAGGGGGCAGAAAGAGTACCCCCTTGCTAGTGTTAGTCATGGAGTTATATACTCTCTAATAGTTATTACAGTAAATCAAAAGAATGTCTGGAGGTTATAAAGACCTCACTAGACCTACTCCCACAATTTACACCTTAAGATAACAGGATTAGCCAGAAGGTTTTTTCCAGAGACTGTCCTCAAACAGGATACATTATTGTTATATAATCCTAAGGAATATAGAGGGACAAAAAAGTTTGTCCTTTCTTCCTCCTTGAGAATTCCAGACCCCTGTCTCCTTGGGGACCCCTAGACTTCTTATCAACCTGCCTAGGAAATGACTCTCTCACTTCCTTGGCTCCTGCTCAGTCTTCTAGCCTGCCCTCCCCTCCTGGGTCGCTTCCTTCGTAGACTGTGCCAGGCCTGGGGCCTCTGTTGCTCTGACATCTTGCCCATGGAAAGGAGAGGCTCAGAGGCAGAAGTGCCTGTCGCAGCCGGTGAGGCGCTCTTGGTCGTCATGCTCCCCCTCATCTGTCAGCCTCGCAGGTGTGGCGGCCCAGAGGGGGCCTGGAGGGCCTCACGGTGGATTCCTGTCTCATGCTCCTGAGGTTTCAAGAGGAAAACACTCAGCCTTGGAATGTTCCACAGAGGGGAGGAGAGGATTCTTGGCATTCCTAGTCCCTCTGGGCTGGGGAGTTTAGAGGAGACTCCTACAGCGGCAGGTCAGGCCCTGGCGCTGGGGAGCTGGACTCTGGGGACCCCACCCCCACCGTGCTTTCCTCCCCAGGCTGTCTGGAATTTTCCTCTGTCTGCCCGAGTTCTTCCCCTGAGGTTCAGCCGCCTCACTGGGGACAGTAAGTAAGCTGGGTGGGAATCAGCTCCTTGATCTTTAACGGTCAGCACAGACCATGCCCACAGTAGGGAGGCCTCCTAGCCCCTCTTCAGGAGGAGAAGTAAATGCCCGGGCACAAAAGCATCTCCACACACCGAGGTCGGGGAACTGCAGGCATGTTCAAGTCTTCCACCCTGGGACGTCAGTGTGACTACTCCTGGTGTGGGCCAGGACAGCGGGGCTCAGAGAAGGCCGTAACTGGCAGGCAGGGGAATCAATGAAGAGAGATTGGAGCTTGGATCTGCCTGTGGCTTGCAGGCATCACCTGCCCATGGGGGACAGAAGGGTGTTCCATCAGGTTATCCGTATGTGGAGGGTTCCCTGGATTCCCAGTTATGGCTCTGCCTGGCTCTCCCTCTTCACTGCCAGCCCAAAGTTTCTGAGAAACAGGGGGCCATGGAGCCGTACCATCCCCCCATCACAGCAACACTCCTGCTTGCATCCCCTTTCTGAGACCCCCGTCTCTTCCCTGCAGTGAAGTCTCCTTCCCTGATGTCCCTGCCTCTCACTTACCTTCCTGAGATCCAGAGCAGACCTGTGGTCCCCTGCTCTTGACCTTTCCATTCTCTCATGGGTGCAGTAACCTGTCAGCCTCTTCAACCCAGGGCCCAGCCTGCTTCTTTGACCCCAAGGGTCCTTCCTGCTGGTCTCTCCTGCAGCCCTGAGCCCCGCTTCACAGACCCGATGTCTCCTGCCTCCTTGCCTGGCCCACCCCGCCCTTGCCCTCATCCTGCCCAGCCCCACTGCCTTCCCCATGCAGGCCCAGAGCAGATCCTGTTCCTTATGGTTTGCCCAGTCATCTCAGCAGCCTGGCAGATCCCACAGGCCCTGATCTGTGGTGAGCACCTCGGGGGCATTTCCTTGACAAATCCCAACAATGCATCCTTTTACTGATGAGGAAACTGAAGGCTGAGTGAGGTGGGTGGGCTGGACGTCCGAGCCCAGACCGTATCCTTCACCCTGAGCTGTGGCCCTCCCCCTCCTGTGTCCCCTCTGAGGAGCACCGCACTGGATGGGCATGCATTCGTGCTGTTGGTACTGGTCTTTGCTGCGGCATCTTATCCCTATGAGGTGACAAGGCCTGGAGGGCAGAGGCTGCTCTTCCCATGACCTGATGACTACAGCTCCTCACACTCGCCTCCTCTTGGGCATCTGTGGGGTTTTCTCCAAGCTCTCATTGCCATGGAGCCCAACAGCTGGGTGGAATGGTGCTGAACTCCCTATTGTCTGCCTGGCTCCCTGGGGAAAACACCCAGGGCCTCGGGATCAGGGGCTAGTGGTCCCAGGCTCTATCCGCCAGGCCCCACTTGCCTGAAGGGTCTGACACCCCCAGTCTCAGTGGCTGGGCCTTGCTGTCTCCTCCAGGTTGTCATTCTGCTAATTTTGAGATTCTAAGTTTTTAGTATCTTCCCCTCTTCTTCCTCTTCCTTCTTTGGAGGGGGAGGTGGGGAGGATAAATGTTAAACGGTTTGTGAATTTATGAGGATTTGCTCTAGTAAACTATTATATTTTCTAACAATGTTTCTACAGCCTTTGTCTCCACAGTTTAGATCTGCCGCAGGCTGCCAAGCCAAACAGTTAGTTTTGGCTGCCTGCACCCTCCTTTACTGAAATATTACACATTCCTCTCCAGTGAGTGGGACGTAAAAATAGAGCCTGGGCTCAGTTGTGGTCTTTCTGTTTTTAGAACAGACGTGGCCAGCTGAGACCCAGGTCCCCACATGGGCAGCTGACACCCAGGCTTGGCCCAGCTGGCCTGAGCCCCCCGGGTACACAGCCCTGGGCTCTCGCCATCAC
Source organism: Bubalus kerabau (assembly GCF_029407905.1). Lineage (NCBI taxonomy): Eukaryota > Metazoa > Chordata > Mammalia > Artiodactyla > Bovidae > Bubalus > Bubalus kerabau. The sequence continues at coordinate 126,885,735 of NC_073624.1, read as the reverse complement.
CTGGGAGGTTGCAGGTGGGGTCCTCAGCATCAGTGTACAGGGAGAGGGCTTCCTGAGTACTCCCACCTCTCCCGTCTCAGCCCTGTTGTGTGAGACTGTGGGCTTGAGTACCCCCATGGGGTACTTGCTGTCTGAGTCGGGAGCTATTGACCTTGGGCTGCTTTTTACACGAGGCACCCCATTGCTGGACCCAGTTCAATGTGGCTACCGGGTTCCTGAGAGCTCTTCCTCTGCACCTGGAGAAACTGACTTTTTTCCAGGATGGAGAACATCGCACGAGAGCTCCCTGACTTTCTAGCATTCATCCCAGGCTCTGGAGGTGGTCCCCCTGCTGGCCTGCCAGGTCCGAGGCTGGGCTGTCCCCTCCTTCTCACTGATTGGCTCCAGTGTCAGAAGACCCCCTTTCCTAGCCTCAGGGGTGTGGGGAAAGATGAGGTCAGAGATTTCACGGGGAGCCTACGGGACAGCACAGTGGCTACACCATGTCCCTGCAGGGAGTGTCTTGCTCAGACTGCACGCCTGATAGTGGGCCAGGATGGGGCTCCGGAGTCTCACTCACTTCTGGGCACAGACACTGCCTGCGTGTCCCAGCTGCAGGCACTTGGTTTACTCCCCTGGTGGCCAGAGGAAGGCGGGAGGGGGCCAGTGCCCAGAGGGCGATACTGACCTCCCCCAGGGAGCTGAGATACCTCTGGCCAGGCAGAAGAGGAGCAGAGCCCAGTAGCCTGCATTTGTTGAGCACTTACTATGTGCCAAGTCTGGTTCTAAAACAACAGTCTAGGGAGGTAAGGATAATCATTACTCCGTTTTTACTGGAGAAGAAAAGAGCCCAGTTTTGGGTTGGGTCATTTGTGTGTTTGCCCTTTGTTGAGAGGGGCAGGTTCCGGGAAGAAGGTGATTGTGGCTCTGGTTTTGAGCCGGTGAGCAGAAGGCTCTTCAAAAGTGGACCCAGGGCCTGGGGCTCGTCCCAGGAGAAAGCGCAGGAGACAGGCCAGGCTGAGTCCTGGTCTGGGAGGGAAGGACTGCCCAGGGCGCTGGAGTCATGGAGCAAAAGCAAGGACGCCTCCTCTAAAGCACAAGGGGAGCTGCAGTGCAGATGCTGCTTCTCTGTGACCCCGACAACAGTGTCTTTGAAAATGACCAGGAGCCATTTTTCACTGTGTCCTGGTCCAGTTTTGCTGGTATTCTGGGGTCTTGGAGCCAAGCAAGATGAACTGTAGTTAGGAAAAAAAGGCCCTCTGTCCCTCTTCTTTTTCCTTCCCCGCCCCTTCCCAACAGGCACGTGTTACTTTGTTTTTTATCTTATTGTTATTTTTGTCTGCGCTGAGTGCTCTTTTTTGCACCGCTTTCTCTGGTTGTGGCCGGCGGCAGGCTACCCTTGGTTGTGGTGTGCCAGCTTGTCGCTGCAGTGTCTTCTCTTGTGGAGCACAGGCTCGAGGCACAGGGACTTGAGTAGCTGGGGTGCACAGGCTTAGTTGCCCTGTGGCATGTGGAGTCTTCTCGGACCAGGGATCGAACCCATGTCCCCTGCATTGGCAGGCGGATTCTTATTGACTGCACCACCAGGAAGTCCCCAGGCATGTGTTTTCAACACAAACCACAACCCTTTGCTTTAGGGTAAGAGACCCTTACCAGTGTAGCTGATCAAGGAAGACTGTTTCTTAAAAGGGGGCTACATAATTCTATTTGCAGAATGGAAAACAACAAATGCCTGGTTAAAAAAAAAAAAGACTTAGGAGCTGAATTATATTAGTAAGTTCTTATTTTTCCCATTTTCACCTTAGAGTGCCCCAAACCAGGTAGCCACCCCAATTCAGCATGGCCCCCTCTTCTACCCAGATGTCACCCTCCCCAGAGGAGCTGTCACGAGGGCTCCGGTGGCCCAAGGAGCCATGGAAGCCTCCGTGGTTGTGCTGCAGTTTGTCACTTCCAGCTCAGTGCTGCTTGGGTGTCCTGATGGAGGGCCTGAAGCAGCCCTGGAGCCACTGCGACTCTCCCCAGGGTCCTTGGCTTCCCTCCCCAGGGTCCTTGCCTTGGCCTGCTGCTGCTCTCTGTATAGACTTGTGTTCAGTCCAGGCTTCTGGGGGCTTCTTCCCACTGGAGAAATGTTGATCCTAAAAAAGCCTAAAGTTTGATGAACTGCTCAGTATAAGTACTTTTCTTACCTAACAATTTCCAGATCAATCTCAACTCAGTTCTCTCAGTCTCAATTCCAAGCAGTTTTTATTTTAGCACTTTGCATATTTAAAGAACTCATCATCTCTATGTCCACATTCTCCCTATATTTTATTGTGGAATTTGGAAATATGTGGGCTTCCCAAGTGGCTCAGTGGTAAAGAATCCGCCTGCAATGTAGGAGACACACGTTCACTCCCTGGGTTGAGAAGATTCCCTGGAGAAGGAAATGACAACCCACTCCAGTATTCTTGCCTGGAAAATCCCATGAGCAGAGGAGCCTGGTGGGCTACAGTCCATGGGGTCTCAAAAAGTTGGACATGACTGAGCAACTGAGCACGCACACACGCACGCATGGAAATATGGAGTATTTGAGAATGATTCCCTCAGAAACCTAAAAATCAGATTAGGTCACTGACATACAGAAATCCTGCTCTATATAAGGATCTCTGGTGTTTATAAAGACATTGTCCATGGCAGCCACTGGCTTTTTATACATGATGTGATGCCCAGCATAGCTGCAAGCCTAGAATCACTTGCTCCAGATTGGAAACCCAGCCACACAACCTCTTAATGGACTATCTCTTAATCTCTTATGTGACCTAGGACAATTCACTCGTTTGCTCCAAACCTCCATTTTTCTCCTTTGTAGAATAAAAACTTTTTAGATGAAAAACCCATCAAGAAAGGAAACTGTGTCTGGAGCGCTGAGTGGACTCAGAATCTGCATTTGTTTGGAGCCCCAGTACCTGAGCTTTGATGTCGTGTCTTGGGTTTTATATCTTATAACCCTGAGCTTCAGTGCAGCCTGTGCTCATAGCTAGAGTTCCTTGTGGCCTCATCATCTCAAAGGGGCTATCAGAATCTGGGGTTTGAGGAAAAGTCTCAGCCAAATAGAACATATGCAGCTCCCTGGGCTCAGGTCTCCAGCTTCTGTGGGAAAAGCAGTATTTCCATCCTTGTCCTGACCAACATGTTGCAGTAATGAGACTCCTGGGAGAGTGCTGTTTATAAAAACTAGATTGGAATCACCATTTATTAAGTGAAGGTGTATGTATTAAAGTAACAGAGAACCATGTTTTAATAGGGAACTGGTGGCTGCAATTGCTACCCTGATATATAGTGAACAGCATTAAAAATTGGGGCAGCCCCTGGCAAACAAATTTGGTATGCATCCAAAATCATGATAGAAGAAAGGTTTAAACCTGCTGTAGTCTGGTATTTCACTTCTGGAAATCTGTCTGACTAAATGAACTCCAAATGGGGAGCGCTATATACAAGAAGATGTTCATGGCAGCCTTAATTATAACAACAAAAATTAGAAGTAGCCAATTGTCTGATAAGAAGAAAGTGGGAAAGTAGATGGTGGGACAGCCACTGAATGAAATTTTTTATGCCCTTTAAAACGAATGGTTACAAAGACCACACCCCACCATTGATGATGGTGCTAAGTGAAAAAACAATACCCAAATTATATGCATAGCAGAACTGCAATGTCATAAAACACATATCTGAAAAAGAGTACATGAAAATACAAAAAGAAATAGAGATTATGGGAAGAGGGAAAGTTTATGAATGTTTTTTTCTAACTCCCCAAATTTTAGCATATAGTTTTAATACTTTTATTATTTTTCTTTCTTTATTTATTTGGCTGAGACAGGTCTTAGTTGTGGCATGTGGAGTCTTTTTAGTTGTAGCCTGTGGGATCTAGTTCCCTGACCAGGGATTGAATCCAGACCCCCTGCCCTGGGAACTTGGTGTCCTGGCCACTAGACCGTCAGGGAGGTCCTAATACCTTTATTTTAAAAAGAAGAAGAAGAAGGGATTGTATGCGAGAGTAGAAGTAGAGAGGAAGAGAGCAGTGTTCCAGGTGGATTTTAGAGCCACTGAGGCAGCAGATTGCTTGCCCTGTAGGACTTGGGAACAGCTTCCAGGGTGCACTATTGTCAGAGGGGTTAGGTTTCCACCCAGTGATTTGTTGGTCATACAGCTCAATCTTGGCCTTCCCAGGTGGTGTGGTGGTAAAGAATCCACCTGCCAATGCAGGAAACTCAAGAGATGTGGGTTCTGTCCCTGAGTTGGGAAGATCACCTGGAGGAGGAAATGGCAACCCACTCCAGTATTCTTGCCTGGGAAATCCCACGGACAGAGGAGCCTGGTGGGCTAGAGTCCATGGGGTTGCAAAGAGCTGGATGCGACTGAGTATGCCCAGCTCAGTCCTACTGCTTTTAGTGGTTGGCAGCATCAGAATAAGGCAGTGTCTGGGGGGCACTTGGATGTGGGGTATGGCCTTGCCCTCGGGGGTTCCCCACCTAAGAGGACCAGGATCAGCTGAGAGCAGCAGGGCAATGCTGAGGAGAGCACGCCTGTCTTGTCAGCAGATGCCGCAGGATGGGGGCCTCCAGTAACAGATGTTCACTCCCCACAGTTCTGGGGCTAGGGGTCCAAGGTCACAGTGCCAGCAGGTTGGTCCTGGAGAGACTCCTCTTCCTGATTTGCAGATGGCCATCTTCTCACCGTGTCCTTAGGCGGTAGAGAGGGAGCATCTCTCTGTCTCTTCTTATAAGGGCACTAATCCTGTCATGAGGGCTCTACCCTCATGACCTCACCTAAACCTCTTAAAGGCTTTGTCTCCAAATACTAACTTTGGAAGTTAGGCCTTCAACTTAGGAATTTGAGGCACACGAACATGCAGTCCTTAGCAGGCATGAAGGCAGAGTGTGGGACGGAGGGGCATGGGGGGTGGTGAGATCTTTGCAGCTGCACTGAGGCCTGCCTTTGACTTTCTTGGTATAGTCCAGGAAAGCAGGGTCTGACTGCTGGATTTTTTTCCCACCCTTGCCAGCTGTCATCGATCAGGAAGGAAGAGGCCTGTGAGGTGGGGACTGGGTTTTGGGTCTGGATCCTCACTGCAGTGCTCTTATGCTGACCATGTGCCCTTCCTTGTTGCCAAGGGGACAGTCACCCTCCTCAGGAAGGTGTGGGAATCTCTCTTGACGAGCCAGGTGGGTGATCCGCTCACCAAGCGGAGGCCTTAGTTGTCAGTCAGAGGCAGGAGTCTCAGATGTTTGTAGCATCCAAAGTGAAGGGCCTTGCTCTCAAAGCTTCCGCCGTGTCTCAGGGATGTGATGGCAGTCCTGCAGATCACTACTGAGGACAGACAGACAGTTCCAGCAGAGGGACAGCAGGCGGTCGGTTGCTCCTGGAGAGATGTTTGGGCTGGCACACCCGTTGTGTTGACTGAAGGTGTTGCTGTACTTCTCCCCTCCCCCCATCCCGCTAGAGTCAGATGGAGTTCAGCATCTCCTCCTTATCCATCCAAGAGCCGAGCTGCAGCACCGCCAGTGAGCCCAGGCCAGCATCCAAAGCTCCTCAGGGTTCGCAGGCCCTCAGGGCCCCGCAGGGCGGCAAGTCCTCCAGCCTGGATGCCCTGGGTCCTGCCTGGAAGGAAGAGGAGGCGTCCTTCTGGAAGATCAACGCAGAGCGGTCCCGTGGGGAGGGCCCCGAGGCTGAGTTCCAGTCGCTGACCCCCAGCCAGATTAAGTCTATGGAGAAAGGGGAGAAGGTCCTGCCATCCTGTTACCGGCAGGAGCCCGCGCCAAGGGCCAGGGAGGCGAAGGCGGAGAAGCCCAGCCCCCTCCGCCAGGAGCAGCGGGCCGCTCCCAGCATCAGCACGGAGTGCGAGAGTCCCCAGCCCGCCCAGGCCTGCGCCAGCCCCTCAAGCGAAGCCGGGCCGTCTGGGCCCGTGGGAAAGCCCGTCTCTCCCGAGGTCATGGAGGCTGCGGAGGACATGGAGGATGCTCTGCTCCTGGAACCCGTGCCTGTACAGGTGGGTGTCTGGCTTCAGCCAGGGTCTCCTTGCTGAAGGGACGAGGGCTGCCTCACAGGGGTGGGCGGGTGGGCCACAGATGTTCATGCCTCCTCCTTCCTCTGCCATCCCTCGGCGGCCTGCTGGGTTGTCACACAGCTCGGCAATCAACAGACATGCAGGAAACGTGTTCAGTGAGCCTGTCTGGGTGCCGTGACTTGTCTACTTGCTGTGTGGTTGTGTCTGAGATGCCCCCTACCCTTCCCTGCTTGTGTGAGGGCAGGTGATGAAAGATCGTGGGGGCAGTGAGCAGAGGACTCAAGGGGGAAGCTGGCAGTGTGGGTGGGGTTTAAATGCCAGCTCCACGCAGGGGCCTGGGAGGCTGGGCTGCTCTGTGGGTGAGGAAGGGAGCTGCAGGTGTCCTGAGGGCACATGGGGAAGCAGGCAGGACCCCCAAACCTCCACCAGGAGCAGCTGTGCTTGTTTGAACATCACAGGAGACTGGCTTCGGTAGTGATGGGCAGCTTCTCGTTTCCAAGCAAAACAGAGTTAGGTGTCCCAAATGGAGTCCTAAGAAAAGGACTTCTTTCTGGGGATGCAGGAGAAGGAAAAGAAAGATCTGAGAGGCTCACTGCCGAGGTGCAGTGAGTTGTGAAGAAAGGGCCCTGCAAGAGAACAGGCAGTGCAAGTGGCTTCTCCATGTTTTCCCAGTGTTCTGGAGCACTGACGTTTAGGCTGCTCTTCATTACTTGAGAAAATTCAGCAAAGAGAAAAGGAAGTATTTGGTTAGGACTTTAAACAGAGCTAGTGTTGAAGGATCACGTTAAAATCCAAAATAAATAAATGTGTGTGCGCACGCGTGCACATGTGCGCATGGTAAGTTGCTTCAGTCGTGTCTGACTCTGTGCAACCTCATGGACTGTAGCCCACCAGGCTTCTCTGTCCATGGGATTCTCCAGGCAAGAATACTGGAGTGGGTTGCCATGCCCTCCTCCAGGGGATCTTTCCGACCCAAGGATTGAACCCACGTCTCCTGTGGCTCCTGCATTGCAGGCGGATTCTTTACTGCTAAGCCACCAGGGAAGCCCAAATAAACAGGTAGTAGTATTTCAGAAGGAGGCTGTGGTTTTGAGACATTGTTTTATAATGAACAAAGAGATACTTGGACAAGGCATGTCTGAGAACCATGTCTGGGGGAAGATGGTGGCCTACTCGTGGACCTGGGTGAGGCGATGAGCAAGGCTTTGTTCATGGAGATGGATGGCACTTGCCAGAGCTTTACTGCTTCCTGACCTTCAGAGCTTTTCTGGATGCACTGCAGTGCTTGCTTAGCTCTAGGGAGGCGCAGGGAGGACGGCCATGGGGTGATGCGGGCCCCTGGGTCCCTGAGGAACACCGCCTTGTGATGCTGGCCCTGAGGCTGGCTTCCTGCCCAGTGGCTCCCTCTCACAGACTCAGGCAGCCCACTGCTCTGTTGAGTCTGCAGTGGGGTCTTCCTCTGGGGGAAGCATTTATATAAGATATGTGAGAGTCTTAATTGTAAAGAGATGCAGGAAAGTGTTTGTGTGGGGAGTGGGGTGGAATGTGGGACAGAGCCCATGAAATCCTCTGAAAGAACTGATTTGTGAGTGCAGAGCAGAGTGAAATGTGGCTGCACCGAGAACACTGGTAGGAAACCAGGAAAAGGAATGTATGCCTGAGCCCCTTTGGCTTTTCAGGCTCTGGCTCAGTCTGAGGGGCAGCAAAGGCCTGAGACCTGCCTCAGGGGGGCTGCTTAGCCCATTGTCCCTGTTGCCTCTGTGGCGCCTTCCATCGGCAGCATGCGGAGGGCGCAGACTCAAGGCTTCCTTGCCCAGGAAGGCTGCAGCCACCAGGTAAACATGTACTTGTGTTAGACCCAGCAGGAGGGTCTCAGGTGGCTGGCGGAAGGCTGTGGAAGTGTGTCTGAGTCAGCTCACAGATGGCCCTTTAAACCAACCCCATATCCTGTAAGTGGGCAGTCTGTGACCTGAGGAATGGTCCTGGGTCAGGGAAAATCACTCCAGAACCTGCCACATAATCTGAAAGAAAGAAGTTTTATATCCTTTCTCTGTACTTTTCACTCCCTCAACTTGGTGGTTTGCTTTGTCTGTCACTGTGTATGTGTGTTTTATATTAGAAAGACTATATCTTCCTAACTTGTTCTCTTACTCCACGGTGACTAAATTTAAACATGCTCCTCATTCAGAAATAGAAAAGATACATTTTCTCCTTTTCTCTCCAGGTGGGGTCTACAGGCTGCCCTCAGGCATGCCTGGGGACAGAAAGGGACAGAAAGGGATACGTGTTGGATCCTGGCAGAGTTTGGCTTGCACTGAGCTTTATTTAATTTTCTGGTTCCCAGCAATGAGGCAAATTGAGGTCAGGGAGCCTCTGAGATGAAGTATGCTATTTCATTTGGGTCATTTTAAATGAGATGCTGTTTTTAGATTGTGCTGACTTGAAAAAAGCCTCATGCCTTACTTTGGTGTTTTTGTCCCTTCTACAGGTCAGCTCAAGTAATGTCATCTTGAAGACAGGATTTGATTTTCTGGACAACTGGTAAAGTGGATTAGACAGAACAAACAAACCAAGAATCCCCAAGTCTTTTCCAAAGTGGTGTGGTGAAGGGGGAGATTAAACAAAAGGGCAGCATTCCCACTCTTTCCAGAATCATTTGGAAGCTGGTTAATGTTGCCTTGGCCAGCTCTCCAGATTTTTCCCTTTTTGGTAAGACCAGATAATCTGTGCTATTTTCAACAATTTGATAACAGAAGTTTTACATCTGGAATTTTTAAAAACTCTTAGGAATTCAGTAAATCTTAAAAATAAAAGCTGTGCTCTAGCTCTACCCAATTTCCCCCCTCGTTTGAGAAAGTTTTCTCAACCATGTCACAAAAGTCAGAGAGTGATTCCCACCTCTTCTCTGTCCCCACCCTTTTAAAAATGCACGGGGCTCCTTTTGACGGGTGGCTGTTGAGGATGTCCTCAGTAGTCATGGCGCTGGGCGCCCACTGTGACCACGGGGAGACCTGCCTGCCCCTGAAGTCCACACCTGCAGCCCCAGCTGTCCGGCTTCCCCGTGCGGAAGCCACGCCTCTTCCTCTGCAGAAGCCACGCCTCTGTATCACGTGCCACCCTTCCTTCACATCACTTCCAGGAAACAGATCATGGGCACGTGGCAGAAGTCATCTTGCTACTTACTCAGACTCTAAATCTTTGTTTAACAAGTTGCATGTTTTAAAGTTTTGTATTAACTTTACATGATTTTGTATCTAGATTTAGCAGTTATAGGGCTGCCGCTTTTCTTGGGTTTGTACCAGTTTCCCCTTGGAAGTTCTTTGCTACTTTCCCGACCTTTTAGGTGTTTTCTGTCCCGGGCATCTGCAGGAGTCAGGGCAGATGACAGGCATTGCTGGAAGACCAGGCTCTTCTGATTAGTTGCGTTGGAACCTTCTGGTGTGAAGCTGGCAGGGGTAGCGTATGTCCTTCATCCCAAGGAGTCAAGCTGTGTCACGACGGACCCTCCCTCAATCCTGACCACCGACGAAAGTGGAGTCGTTTGTGCATGGCCCCAGCGACGCCCCCTGGAGGCCTTCGTGGTCATGACAACAGCATCTCCTGGAGGTGGACTTGGCTGCCTGCTGTGGTCTCTGCTGCTGGGGAGGTAGAGAGGGGAGCGGGTTAGGGCAGCTCTGAGCCTACGCAGAAGGGCAAGGTGTCCTCCACCCAACATGGGATGGCGTAAGGTCAGAGGAGAGCCCCTGCCCAGTGACCCCCAAGTAGTGTGAGCCTGTGATCCATGCCCTGGCGTGATCTCCACGTTGCCTCTCACTGTGTTCTCACCTGACGCCTTAATCCCTGCAAATCCTGCCAGTGAGCACCTGGTTTCAGTATCAAAGTGTGTCTTTTTAAAATGCCTTTCTGTTTCATATGATATTCTGAAATGATTTCTAGAATATTTTATCTGGCTCCAAGGTAAAGCACATGGCAACTTTTTTCCCAGAACACAGAAGTCGCTCAGTCGTGTCCGACTCTTTGCGACCCCATGGATTGTAGCCCACCAGGCTCCTCAGTCCATGGGATTTTCCAGGCATGAATACTGGAGTGGGTTGCCATTTCCTTCTCCAGAAAGTTTCTGCCAAAACTGTGGCCTAGCCAGCTTTTGGTTTGGTTTCTGCCAATTGCATTATGTCCCTAAACCTCATTTGGCTCCTTGGGGTCTTGAGTTTGACCTTCCTCCTCTGGTGACTGACTGTACTGTGGTCAACACAAGTTCTTTCTGCCCTGTTTAAGTAGAGTTGAAACATTCAAGGGAAAAAGATTGCTAGCATGGTGATGAGGGGGAAAGAATCCTAGAAATCCCAGATGGAATTGCACAGCTGGGTACCAGCTCTGCAGGTCAGCCACTGAGCTTCAGAGCTGGGCTTGCCAGCTGTCTCTACTTCCATCTTTGAGCGCAGTGGACTGTCTTAGAACCCGTGCTTGAAAGCAGGGTCTGCTTAAGGAAAAAAGATGTCGAGAAGTTGCATTCCTTAGTGTTGGCATATCAAGAAAGAAGGATCTGTGTCCTGGGACAGTTAGCCAAGGTGATCTATCTGTTCTTTTAAGAGAGAACTCTTAATTTCTTTTCCACTTTCTCATAAAACCCAATATTCCCATCAAGTTCTCCTGGTAGCTGAGGGGATTTGGGGATTATTGAAAGGTTCTGCCTCTTTTATCATCATCTGGGGTCCAGTACCCAGTGGTATTCAGGTCTCTGTAACAATATCTAAAGTTTCATAAATGTACAGCCTCCTGAGATTAAATGTAAAATCACAGTTTGGGAAATCCTAGAGGGAGTTCTGCAATTGTATTGCTTTGCAAAGTAATAAAACTTGAGAGGGAGCGGTGATGGCCTGGAAGACGCATGTGCATGGGTCACCATCCTGCCTGAACTGTGATTCTCCCCTTAACCCTGGGCAATCCATGTTAAGATGATGCCTTTCACCACCCTCCTGGGAATCTATGTTTGGTATGTCCAAGTAAGGGAAAATTAAACTCACGTTTGCCACTTTTTTTTTTTTTTCCACATATCAAGATGGCATTTCTAAAACCAGACGTTTATATTATTTTTAAAATTCACACTTTTCAGTTGAAGCCTAATGTGGTTTTGCATTCTTCCTCCTTTATCCTGGCCACTCTGTTGTCTGCTCCTGAGTTTTAGCTCAAGGATTCAGTGTCTTGCTTTGGGTGACTGTAACTGCAAATTCTCCACCAGGAAGTTAGAAACCAGTCTCAGTTCTTTCACTTGGGATCGCTTCCCACTTCTGCCCTTTAGGTTTAGGGGTGCCACCTGCTTTGGGAACAGTGGGGCATGGCACTCAGCCGCATTGCACCCCCGTGGGTGTCAGAACAGCCTCTTCTTTGATACACATTTTCAAAAATGAAAAATTCTTACTGACTACTTGTAACTTGGTTGTATTTTGTATTAACAGCCTTTAATAAAGCCATTTAAAATTTGTTCAGTGTGTCTCTTTGGGACCTCTGCTGGAGTTAGAAAGCCTGCTAGGATGATTGCTGTTGAACCCAGAGGTGAATAAAAGGATTCATACTAGTTAAAACCAGCTTGAAACCTTGCTGCAGCAGGCCCCCTTTGCACAGTCCTGCCTTGGCCCTGCAGGTTAGTGGGAAGCAGTAGCCAAGGTGCACAGCCCCCAGCAGAAGAGGTGGGCTGTACCCCAGAGAGCTCTCATACAGCCCTCCGGTGACATGGAACCCAGGGCACGTCTTTCTAAGACAAGCTGATGGCATCAAGTGAGTGAGTCAGAAGGGCAGATGCCATCGCCCCAAAAGCTTTCACCTTGAATGTGATTGAACCTGATTTTTCTTGAAAGAAATATAAACTTGGCTCATGAATTCTATTTTGTTCGTTAAGGTGCAGGTGGTAGGTTACCAGTTGTAGATTGACAGAATGTTTAGATGTCAGTTTTTAAAACTAATACCCTCTTGATTAGTACCATTTTTCTAGATACCATGCTGCTGCTGCTGCTAAGTCACTTCAGTTGTGTCCGACTCTGTGCGACCCCATATATGGCAGCCCACCAGGCTCCCCCGTCCCTGGGATTCTCCAGGCAAAAACACTGGAGTGGGTTGTCATTTCCTTATCCAATGCATGAAAGTGAAAAGTGAAAGTGAATTCTCTCAGTCATGTCCGATTCTAGTGACCCCATGGACTGCAGCCCACCAGGCTCCTCTGTCCATGGGATTTTCTAGGCAAAAGTACTGGAGTGGGGTGTCATTGCCTTCTCTGCTAGATACCATATATATGTGTTAATGTATGATATTTGTTTTTCTCTTGACTAACTCTGTATAACAGGCTCTAAGTTCATCCACCTCCTATTTGCAGGGCAGGAGTAGAGAAGCACACATAGAGAACAGATTTGTGGACATTGCGGGCTAAGGAGAGGGTGGAACGAATTGACTGAGTAGCATTGAAACATATACATTACCATATGTAAAGTAGATAGCTAGTGGGAAGTTGCTGTATAGCATAGGGATCTCAACCCAGTCCTCTGTGACAGCCTAGAGGGGAGAGATGGGGTGTGGGGTGGGAGGGAGCTTCAAGAGGGAGGGACATATGTATACTTATGGCTGATTCACATTCCTGTATGGCAGAAACCAACACAACATTGTAAAACAAGTATTCTCCAATTAAAAAAAATCTAATACCCCCTCAAGAAAATGGGGGTTCCAGCTGTCAGACTTCTAAGTTATCATGCATGGTGGGGCCTTGCTGACCACAGATTTTTGGGTGAGCAAGTGATTATACTTGCTGACTCTTTGGTATTAGTGATTTGATGAAGTGTGTGGACCAGCAAGTGTATGTATATGTATGAGAAGAGGCAAAGTAGGTTTCCCCTAGGTTTGGTAACCTTTATGGGAGCTCAGTATGTGGAAACAGCATAGCTACCAAAGGAAATAAAAGTGTTTCTATGCAAGAGGGAGCCATCAGCATAGACACAAAATATATCTGGGTGTATTCAACACTTCACAGCCTGGAGGAAAGATGTTGAATCTGGGGGACAAGAACGCTCTCGGTTGTGGGGTGGGGGGTATTCATAGGGGCTTGTCCAGAAATTTTCATTGGTCTGATCATATGCTTATATGTAATCTAATGAGCTTACAGGTGCCTTGATCCCAAAGGGGGGGGCACCGTAGGAGGGAGTCAGTGATTCTGAATCCCCCCAAAACTCAGGTAGAAAGCAAGTGAGCAATTCTGAATATAAAATTAAAAATTAACAGCAGCAATACCAACTAGAAACACAAATAAAAGAAAATCAACTCATAATGAGAATTGAAAATATAAGGTATCCAGGAATCAACTTTAACAGTATACAAAGACTTTTTATTTTACAAAGAAAACTATAAAAGGAAAATAGAAGGTGTAAAAGAAGAGCTGAATAATCCTAGGTGGGATAACAATATTATAAAACTTCATTTTCTTCCAATCATTTTATAAAGTTAATGTAACCTCAACAAAAATTGCAGTTGGGCATTTGGGGAAATTGGATAGATTTACACTAAAATGTAGGTGAAAAGTAATAGTTCACTGAAAAATGAAAGAAGCCTTGTCTGTCAGTTATGAAACATGTTTATGGGTCTTGGTGCAGGAATAGATTATTAGATCAATGCAGAGTTTGGGGACAAATGCATCCATTAAAGGAGACTTAATTTACAATAAAAGTGACACCAGAAATTGGCAGGGGAAAGGAGGATTCACTATAGGAGATCTCAACATGGATTCTTACACAATTCTACATAGAAGGTAGACTCCATAAAGATTAAAGACCAATTTATAAAAGATAAATGTGTAAAGCTAATAGAGCAAAGTGTTTTGTGACGTAGGGCAAGAGCAAGGAAGGACTTCTTGAGTAAAAGTTCAAAAGCACAAACCATAAAGCAAAATACTAATGAATCTCATACATGAAAATTAAGGATTTCTGTCAGTGAAGTACAATTTCAGTAGAGTTAGTGGAAAGGATGGGAGAAGATATGTGCTATGTCAATTCCAATAGTGGACAAGTACTAAGAGTACATAGGGGACTTCCCTGGTGGTCCAGTGGTTAAGAATCTGCCTGCCAAAGCAAGGGACATAGGTTCGATCCCTGGTCCAGGGAGATCCCACATGCTGCAGAGCAACTAAGCCCGTGTTCCACAGCTACTAAAGTCCACAACCTAGAGCCTGTGCTCCACAACAAGAGAGGCCACCGCGATGAGAACCCTGGGCACTGCCTCTAGAGTAGCCCCCACTTGCAACCAGAGAAACCCATATGCAGCAATGAAGATGCCATGCAGCCAAAAATAGATAAAGTACAAAGGGGACTCGTGTAAATCAACAAAAAGAGTCCAGCAACCTTAACAGAATTAACATTACAGAAAATCCTTAAAAACTGTCAAGCATATGAGAAGTTGCTTAAAATAGTTGATAATCAGAGGGGGAAAACTGCTCCATAATGCCAAGTGTTGGCAGAAATGGGATAGAGCGCTGGTTCTCAACCTTGGGTGATTTTGCCCTCCTTGGGGACCTTTGGCAGTGTGGGAAGACATTTTTTTTGTCACCACAACTGAGGGTGAGTCTACTGTTGGCATCTAGTAGGTAGAAGCCAGAGATGCTGCCAGACATCCCAGAGTGCACAGGACAGCCCCACGACAAAGGATGCCGTGCTGTGCCATGCTAAATTGCTTCAGTCAAGTCCGACTCTGTGCAACCCTATGGACTGTAGCTTGCCAGGCTCCTCTGTGCATGGGATTCTCCAGGCAAGAATACTGGACTGGGTTACCATGCCCTCCTCCAGGGGATCTTCCCAACCCAGGGACTGAACCTGCATCTCTTAAGTCTCCTGCATTGGCAGTCATGTTCTTTACTAGTGCCACCTTCAGAAGCCTAGAACAAAGGATAAGCTAGTCCAAAATGTACTGCTGAGGTTGAGAAAGCCTAGGATAGAGGAACTGTACAGATATTTGTCAAGAATAATCTGGTGCTATTCCACCAAACCGAGTGTCCCCTATTCTGGGACTCTGCTGTTCCCCTCCAGGATATGTCTTAAGGAAATTCTCAACTGGGTACTTAAGGAAATATGTACAGGGCTGTTCATTACAGTGCTGTATGTGGGAGTCAGAGGCAAGCTAGATGTCATTGGGAAGATGGTTAGATAAAATGTAATGGACCATCAAAACAAAATTAATAAGGAAACACAAGTCTTAAATGATACATTAGATGAGCTGGATCTCATTGATATCTTGACATTCCATCCAAATGCAGAAGAATACACCTTCTTCTCAAGGGCACATGGAACATTCTCCAGGGTAGACCACATCTTGGGTCACAAATCAAACCTCAGTAAATTTAAGAAAATTGAAATCATATCAAGCATCTTCTCTGACCACAATGCTATAAGACTAGATATCAATTACAAGAAAAAAACTAAAAAGCACAGACACATGGAGATTGAACAATATGTTTCTAAATAACCAACAGATTACTGAAGAAATCAAAAGGGAAATAAAAAATTTTCTAGAAACAAATGACAATGAAAACACAACAACTCAAAACCTATTGGATGCAGAAAAAGCAGATTTAAGACGGAAGTTTATAACAATACAATCCTACCTCAAGAAACAAGAAAAACATTGAATAGACAACCTAACTTTACACCTAATACAACTGAAAAAACAAGAACACCCCCCCCCTTCCAAATTAGCAGAAGGAAAGATATCATAAAGATCCAAGCAGAAATAAATGAAAAAGAAATGAAAGAACGATAGTAAAGATTAATAAAACTAAAAGCTGGTTCTTTGAGGAGATAAAATTGACAAACCTTTATCCAGACTCATCAAGAAAAAAAGAAGAATCAAATCAACAAAATTAGAAGTGAAAAAAGAGAGGTTACAACAGACAATGCAGAAATACAAAGGATTATAAGAGAGTATTATGAACAACTATATGGCAATAAAATGGATAACCTGGAAGAAATGGGCAGATGCTTAGAAAAGTTCAATCTTCCAAGACTGAACCAGGAAGAAATAGAAATTATGAACAACCCAATTACAAGCACTGAAATTGAAGCTGTAATCAAAAATCTCCCCAAAAACAAGAGCCCAGGACCAGATGGCTTCACAGGAGAATTCTATCAAACATTTGGAGAAGAGCTAATGTCTATCCTTCTAAAACTTTCAAAAATTGCAGAGGAAGGAACACTTCCAAATTCATTCTATGAGGCCAGCATCACCCTGATGCCAAAACCAGACAAAGACAACACAAAAAAAGAAGACTACAGGCCAAAATCACTGATGAACATAGATGCAAAAATCCTCAACAAAGTTTTAGCGAACAGAATTCAGCAACACATCAAAAAGCTCATACATCACGATCAAGTAGAGTTTATTCCAGGGATGCAAGGATTCTTTGATATACAGAAGTCAATCAATGTGATACACCATATTAACAAACTGAAAGATAAAAGCCATATGATCATCTCAATAGATGCAGAAAAAGCCTTTGACAAAATTCAGCACCCATTTATGATTAAAACTCTTCAAAAAATGGGCATAGAAGGAACCTACCTCAACATAGTAAAGGCCATATATGATAAGCCTACAGCAAACATTATTCTCAATGGTGAAAAACTGAAAGCATTCCCCTAAGATCAGGAACAAGAAAAGGGTGTCCACTTCCACCACTATTATTCAACATAGTTCTGGAAATCCTAGCTACAGCAATCAGAAAAGAAAAAGAAATAAAAGGAATCTAGATTGGAAAAGAAGAAGTAAAACTCTCACTGTTCGCAGGTGACATGATACTGTACATAGAAAACCCTAAAGATAGTATCAGAAAATTACTAGAGCTAACCAGTGAGTTTAGCAAAGTTGCAGGATACAAAATTAATACATAGAAATCACTTGTATTTCTATATCCTAACAATGAAAAATCAGAAAGAGAAATAAAAGCATCAATCCCATTTGCCATTGCAGCAAAAAGAATTAAATATCTAGGAATAAACTTACCTAAGGAGACAAAAGAACTGTACACAGAAAATTATGACACTGATGAAAAAAATCAAAGATGACATAAACAGATAGGGAGATATTCCGTGTTTCTGGGTAGGGAGAATCAATATTGTGAAAATGACTATACTACCAAATGCAATCTACAGATTCAGTGTAATCCCTATCAAATTACCAATGGCATTTTTCACAGAACTAGAACAAAAAATTTCACAATTCTCATGGAAACACAAAAGACCCAGAATAGCCAATGCAGTCTTGAGAAAGAAGAATGGAACTGGAGGAGTCAACCTTCCTGACTTCAGATTATACTACAAAGCTACAGTCATCAAGACAGTATGGTACTGGCACAAAAACAGTAATATAGACCAATGGAACAAGATAGAAAGCCCAGAAATAAACCCGTGTACCTATGGGTAACTTATTTTTGACAAAGGAGGGAAGAATACACAATGGTGCAAAGACAACCTCTTCAATAAATAGTGCTGGGAAAACTGGACAGCTACATGTAAAAGAATGAAATTAGAAAACTTCCTAACACCATATACAAAGACAAACTCAAATGGATTAAAGGCCTAAATGTAAGACTGAAAATTGTAAAACTCTCAGAGGAAAACATAGGCAGAACATAAATGCCTATGACATAAATCAAATGACATCAAATTATGACATCAATAAATCGATGACATAAAGCTAGATCCTCTATGACCCACCTCCTAGAGTAATGGAAATAAAAGCAAAAGTAAACAAGTGGCACCTGATTAAACTTAAAAACTTTTGCAGAGCAAAGGAAACTATAAGAAAGGTGAAAAGACAACCCTCAGGATGGGAGAAAATAATAGCAAATGAAACAACTGGCAAAGGATTAATTTCCAAAATATAAAAGCAGCTCATACAACCCAGTGAAAAACTGGGAAAAAGACCTAAACAGACATTTCTCCAAAGAAGATGTACAGATGGCTAATAAACACATGAAAAGATACTCAACATCGCTCATTATCAGAGAAATGCAAATCAAAACTACAACAAGATATCACCTCACACCAGTCAGAATGGACACAAAGAGTCTACAAACAATAAATGCTGGAGAGGGTGTGGAGAAAAGGGAATGCTCTTACACTGTTGGTGGGAATGTAAATTGATACAGCCCCTATGGAAGACAATATGGAGATTCCTTAAAAAACTAGGAATAAAAGCACCATAGCACCATATGACCCAGCAATCCCACTCCTAGGCATATACCCTGAGGCAACCAAAATTGAAAAAGACACATGCACCCCATTGTTCATTGTGGCACTATTTACAATAGCTAGAACATGGAGACAACCTAGATGTCCATTGACAGATGAATGGATAAAGAAGCTGTGGTACATATGCACAATGGAATATTATTCAGCCATTGAAAGGAACACATTTGAGGCAGTTCTAATGAGGTGGATGAACCTGGAGCATATTATACAAAGTGAAGTAAGTCAAAAAGAGAAAGATATTGTATTCTAACACATATATATGGAACCTAGAAAAAAGGTACTGAAGAATTTATATACAGGGCAGCAATGGAGAAACAAACATTAGAGAATAGACTCATGGGAGAGGGGAGCAGAGGTTTAGATGTATCTAGAGAGTAGCATGGAAACTTACATTACCATATTTACAATATATAGCCAATGGGAATTTGCTCTATGGCTCAGGAAACTCAAATAGGGGCTCTGTATCAACCTAGAGGCATGGGAATGGGGCAGGAGATGGGAGGGAGGCTACCTATGGCTGATTCATGTTGAGGTTTGACAGAAAACAACAGAATTCTGTAAAGTGATTATCCTTCAATTGAAAAATAAATAAAATTTTTAAAAATGTGATGGACACACACCATGGATTATTATGTAGCACTTAAAAGCAGCAAATTAGATGTGCACATGACTTCATGGATGGATCTGAATAACTATGTTACAGAAACAAAGCAAGAACAATGGGATACAAAATAATACCATTTGTATAAATTAAAAATGTAAGGTATTTGACAATAGAATGATTGCCTATGGGAGGAGGAGAGGTAGAAATAAGGGTTCAGTTCAGTTCAGTCACTCAGTCATGTCCGACTTTGCGACCCCACGGACTGCTGCACGTCAGGATTCCCTGTCCATCACCAACTCCCGGAGGTTAGTGAAACTCATGTCCATCGAATCAATGATGCCATCCAACAATCTCATCCTCGGTCATCCCCTCCTCCTCCTGCCCTTAATCTTTCCCAGCATTAGGGTCTTTTCAAATGAGTCAGTTCTTCACATCTGGTGGCCAAAGTATTGGAGCTTCAGCTTCAGCATCAATCCTTCCAATGAATATTCAGGGTTGATTTCCTTTAGGATTGACTGGTTTGATCTCCTTGCAGTGCAGGGGAGTCTCAAGAGTCTTCTCCAACACCACAGTTCTAAAGCATCCATTCTTTAGTGCTCAGCTTTCTTTATGGTCCAACTCTTACATCCATACATGACTGCTGGAAAAACCATAGCTTTGACTAGATGGATCTTTGCCTGCAAGTTAATGTCTCTGCTTTTTAATGTGCTGTCTAGGTAGGTCATAACTTTTCTTCCAAGGAGCAAATGTCTTTTAATTTCATGGCTGCAGTCACTATCTGCAGCAATTTTGGAGTCCAAGAAAATAAAGTCTCTCATTGTTTTCCCATCTATTTGCCATGAAGTGATAGGACCAGATGCCATGATCTTAGTTTTTTGAATGTTGAGTTTTAAACTAGCTTTTTCAGTCTCTTCTTTCACTTTCATCAAGAGGCTATTCAGTTCCTCTACGCTTTCTGCCATTAGGGTGGTGTCATTTGCATATCTGAGGTTATTGATAAGGCTAGCAAGGAAGAAATATGGCAGAGAGCTCTAGAATAGACTGTTGCTCATGTTTCATTGGATGCCTATTGGCAAAGAAGCTTGCCATCTCTTGTCATCTAGGTCTGTTATTAGTCTCTCACATTAAACAGGACACTTTAATTGGTGAGTTATGTTGGAGGTGCCCCCTGGCCCGCAATGGTCAGATCTTTTGTGGCCTGGCTCTGTTTCACTTTAATTTGTGTGACTATAGTTGCACGGCGGCCAACATCTGTAAAGCCTGAGTCAATCCAGGCTCTTCTGTAACAGCTGGTGGGCCAACTGTGCAGATCGGGAAGAGAGTGAGGGAGGAATGATTGACAGCTGATGCCATGTGCCCTGGGGACAGAGATGACACACCGTGTGAAATTGGGCAGGGCACTTTGCAGAGGAGCTGACGATTTCATCGGCTGGCCAGTGCCTTACCAATGCAGCCTGCAGTTACCCTAAGAATTTGCAATAAAGTCATACACAGTGATATGTGTGAGGATCTTTAAAATTTATTCTAAGTGTCCTAACTACAGTACAGAAAGTGTGGAAAACATACTTCACTGCTTTAACACAATACTAGCATCTTGAAGCATTCACTGCCTTTTTTTTTTTTTTTTTAATTTTGCTGCAGTGGGTCTTAGTTGCGATACCTGGGTTCTTCGTTGTGGCGCGTGGGCTTAGTTGCCTCACAGCATGTGGGATCTTAGTTCCCTGACCAGAAATCTAACCTGTGTCCCCTGCACTGTACGGTGGATTCTTAGCCACTCAACCACCAGGGAAGTCCCTACTGCCAGTCTTTTATTGTGAACAGGTCCAAGCCCAAGCATGGAACAGATGTGTCAAAGGGACTTCCCAGACTGGAAAAGAGGTCCAAATGCAGGTCTGGCAACCACGTGGGTCCTGGTTGTTCCCTTTGTGCCATATTCTCCATTTCTCTTGCTCCATCCCCTTATCTTGCCTCCCCCCCATGGATTCGTTGCAACATCTAGCCCCAGGACTGCAATAATATGTATTTTCTTCATAGCTTTTTACTGTGGTGCAGCTTGGCAGTGGGCCCTGGGAAGTTCATAGTGTATCATATGGACATGGTTGCTACCCTCATGCAGCTTAAATTCTAGTAGAAGACGTAGACTATAGATACGACCACACAAACAATTTTATAGCTGGAAATTTAAAAGTAAACAAGATTTCTGCTTCTGGCAATGATAGACTAATGAGGACTGGATTCAACCCTCTTGCCATAAACAACTAGAAAATTGGAGAAAATATAGGTAAGAGCAACTTATATACAATTTGGACAACAGGCAATGCAAGACTGTGATCCCAAGAGAAGGGAAATAAGTGAAGTAAGTCTTATAATTAGTTTGGTTTTCTGACTTAAGGCATTTTTTAGACCATGTTGCAGAAAGTTTCACTGAGTTGAGGAGAATGAGTTTTGGAATGAAAAGATACTTGGAATTTGCAAGGGGTGAGGGTTGGGTAGAGAAAGAGCTTCAGAAATACGCACAAGATTCCCTTTGAGTACATTGGGGACAATTTCTAGACTGCAGCATGGGGGAGGGGGGCATGGAATCCAAACAGAACCCAGCAGTCTTCCTGAGGTGAAGAGAATGAATTTGGAGTTGGGGAGGCAAAAGGGACTAGAATTAAAATAGCAGAGTTCTGGAAATGAAGATCTCTAGAAACTTGCATAGGGATTCTTTATATCTTTGGCCAAAGATCAGTCTGTACATATGTTGGGTGAACTCATAATGGGTTGGGCAAAAGAAACCTCCAAGGAAACAGCAGTCGTCAGAGAACTGTAAGATAATTCTCAGAGTTCACACAAGGCAGGAATCATTCAAATTCTTTCCAGTAAGGGTGAATGTTGAATATGTGGGCTTTCATCAGAGACTATAGATGGGCCATGCACTAGATGTGGAGTTTAATTAGTCTAGAAACAAAGAGAACTCTAGATCTGCCCTAAAATAGTTCTTAAGCAAGACATGAAAAGATCAAACCAATTCACAAATAACTTTGCTGCCTGCCAGAATATGTCCAACATTCTTTATAGGAATACTACACAATCAAGCATTAAACATGAAAGTCAAAATGTTCAACAACCAATCAAAAATTATTAGACATACACATGAGAAAAGAAATGTGACTTAGATGAGAGAAAATAAACTAATTTAGAAGCAACAGAAAAGAGTTGGAAGATGGGAATTTTAAAGCAGCTATTATAAATAAGGTACATATGCTCAAAGATGTAAAGTAAAATGGAAACAGAGAAAGGGAACTTGTAGAGATAAAACATCTTAAAAATTTTATCAGAGATTAAAATTAAATGATACACTACAGAAACAAGTGAATGTGAAGGTAGCAATAGAATCTATCCAAAGTGAAGCACAAAGATCAGGGGGAAAAAAAAAGAACAGAGCCTCAGTGTTGTGTGGGAAAATATTAACTGATTCAGTAATCAAAATACTAAAGGGCAAAAGTAGAGAGAGGGATGGAAAAAGATATTTGAAGAAATAATGGCCAAATTTCCCCAAGTTTTAAAAAATTATAGATCCACAGATACAAGAGTTCAGTGAATTCCAAGGATGGTAAACATACACACAGAGATGTCCTAAACCATGCTGCAAATGGCTGAAAATCAGTAATAAAGAGAAAACTACACAACAGCCAGAGGAAAAGAGACATTTTAAGAACAGATAAGGGAAAAAAAAAGAATTACTACAGAATTATCATCCCAAAATATGCCAGATTGAAGTAAATGGAACCACATCTTTTAAAAATAGAACTATCAAGCTAAAATTTAATATACAACAATAAAAAAGTCATTCAAAACCAAAAGCAAAAATTAAAACACACACATGAGACACATATATAATAGCCACATAATACATGACTTTTTCAAGTGTACATGAAAAATTCACCAAGATACAATATGGGCTGGGCCATAGGGGAAGTCCCAATAAAATGAGAAGAACTGAAATCATCCAGAGTATGGTCTGATACCAGTCACTGTTGGTATGGTGGTGAGGATGGCTGCCTCCAAGAGTATGATTGCAATGCAATTAAATCAAGGATTAATAATGGAAGATATATGGAAAATCCTAACATATTTAAATATTAAAATTACATTTAAAAGTAGCTTTTTGGTCAGAAAAGGATCACAAGAAAAATTGGAAATTACTTTGAACTGAAAATACAGCATATCAAAATTATTGATATGCAAGTAAAGCAGTGTTTAGAGGGTCGCTACGAGTCGGACATGACTGAGCAAACTCACTTTCACTTTTCACTTTCATGCATTGGAGAAGGAAATGGCAACCCACTCCAGTGTTCTTGCCTGGAGAATCCCAGGGATGGCGGAGCCTGGTGGGCTGCCTTCTATGGGGTGGCACAGAGTCGGACACGACTGAAGCCACTTAGCAGCAGCAGCAGCAGCAGAGGGGCATTGATAGCTTTGAAGGTTTATATTAGAAAAGAGATCTGAAAAAACCACTTCTCTAAACTTCCACCATAAGAAACTAGAAGAACAAATTAAGCAGAAGGAAGGAAATAATAAAGAGTGGAAATCAGTTAAACACAAAATGGACCCAATAGTAAAATAGATGATGTTTTAAAAGTTAGAACTTTGAAAAGATCAACAAAATTGATAACTTGCTAGCTAGGCTAATGAAAAACAAAGATACATCATTTACACACACACACACACACACAGAAACACAAATTACTAATACAAGGAATGAAATAGGGACATAACTACAGATATTTCATATATTAAAATGATAATAAAAGATTATTATAAGCAATTTTACTCTAAATAGTATAAATTAGATAGAATGAACCACTTTATTGAAAGATAAAGCCTACTAAAAGTGACTCAAAATAAATAGAAATCCTGAATTTCCATACAAATTTATCATTATTTGAATTCTTCCTCTCCTCAAACTCTAGGTTCAGATGATCTCACTGGTGAGTTCTACTAAATGTATACTTTTGAAACAAGAGAAAGGAAGAATTCTACCCATCTCATGTTATGAGGGCTGCATTACCCTGGCACCATACTTAGACAGAGACATGACAAAAACAGAAAAGAAAAAACCTACAGATCAATATTCATATCATGAATACAGATATAAAAATATCTAACAAAATATTGGGAAATCAAATCTGGCAGTATTTTAAAATAATAATGTATCATAACCAAGTGGGGTTTATGTCAGGAATAAACCTGACTAGGTTTGACTAGGTAGGCTATAGGTATTACCCAGTGATATAATCAACACCCAAAAAAGACATCCTTTTCATTATAGGGGACTGGAATGCAAAAGTAGGAAGTCAAGAAACACCTGGAGTAACAGGCAAATTTGGCCTTGGAATACGGAATGAAGCAGGGCAAAGACTAATAGAATTTTGCCAAGAAAATGCACTGGTCATAGCAAACACCCTCTTCCAACAACACAAGAGAAGACTCTACACATGGACATCACCAGATGGTCAACACCGAAATCAGATTGATTATATTCTTTGCAGCCAAAGATGGAGAAACTCTATACAGTCAGCAAAAACAAGACTGGGAGCTGACTGTGGCTCAGATCATGAAGTCCTTATTGCCAAATTCAGACTGAAATTGAAGAAAGTAGGGAAAACCACTAGACCATTCAGGTATGACCTAAATCAAATCCCTTATGATTATACAGTGGAAGTGAGAAATAGATTTAAGAGAAGAGATATGATAGATAAAGTGCCTGGTGAACTATGGACGGAGATTTGTGACATTGTACAGCAAACAGGGATCAAGACCATCCCCATGGAAAGGAAATGCAAAAAAGCAAAATGGCTGTCTGAGGAGGCCTTACAAATAGCTGTGAAAAGAAGAGAAGTGAAAAGCAAAAGAAAAAAGGAAAGATATAAACATCTGAACGCAGAGTTCCAAAGAATAGCAAGAAGAGATAAGAAAGCCTTCCTCAGTGATCAATGCAAAGAAATAGAGGAAAACAATACAATGGGAAAGACTAGAGATCTTTTCAAGAAAATTAGAGATACCAAGGGAACATTTCATGCAAAGATGGGCTCAATAAAGGATAGAAATGGTATGGACCTAACAGAAGCAGAAGATATTAAGAAGAGGTGGCAAGAATACACAGGAGAACTGTACAAAAGAGATCTTCATGACCCAGATATCCATGATGGTCTAATCACTCACCTAGAGCCAGACATCCTGGAATGTGAAGTCAAGTGGGCCTTAGAAAGCATCACTATGAACAAAGCTAGTGGAGGTGATGGAATTCCAGTTGAGCTATTTCAAATCCTAAAAGATGATGCTGTGAAAGTGCTGCACTCAATATGCCAGCAAATTTGGGTCACAGGACTGGAAAAGGTCAGTTTTCATTCCAATCCCAAAGAAAGGCAATGCCAAAGAATGTTCAAACTACCGCACAATTGCACTCATCTCACATGCTAGTAAAGTAATGCTCAAAATTCCCCAAGCCAGGCTTCAGCAATACATGAACTGTGAACTTCCAGATTTTCAAGCTGCTTTTAGAAAAGGCAGAGGAACCAGAGATCAAATTGCCAACATCCACTGAATCATTGAAAAAGCAAGAGAGTTCCAGGAAAACATCTATTTCTGTTTTATTGACTATGCCAAAGCCTTTGACTGTGTGGATCACAATAAACTGGAAAATTCTGATAGAGATGGGAATACCAGACCACCTGACCTGCCTCTTGAGAAATCTGTATGCAGGTCAGGAAGCAACAGTTAGAACTGAACATGGAACAACAGACTGGTTCCAAATAGGAAAAGGAATACGTCAAAGCTGTATATTGTCACCCTGCTTATTTAACTTATATGCAGAGTACATCATGAGAAATGCTGGGCTGGAAGAAGCAGAAGCTGGAATCAAGATTGCTGGGAGAAATATCAATAATCTCAGATATGCAGATGATACCACCCTTATGGCAGAAAGTGAAGAGGAACTCAAAAGCCTCTTGATGAAAGTGAAAGTGGAGAGTGAAAAAGTTGGCTTAAAGCTCAACATTCAGAAAACAAAAATCATGGCATCCGGTCCCATCACTTCATGGGAAATAGACAGGGAAACAGTGGAAACAGTGTCAGACTTTATTTTTTTGGGCTCCAAAATCACTGTAGATGGTGACTGCAGCCATGAAATTAGAAGACGCTTACTCCTTGGAAGAAAAGTTATGACCAAACTAGATAGCATATTCAAAAGCAGAGACATTACTTTGCCAACAAAGGTCAGTCTAGTCAAGGCTATGGTTTTTCCAGTGGTCATGTATGGATGTGAGAGTTGGACTGTGAAGAAAGCTGAGCACCGAAGAATTGATGCTTTTGAACTGCAGTGTTGGAGAAGAGTCTTGAGAGTCCCTTGGACTGCAGGGAGATCCAACCAGTCCATTCTGAAGGAGATCAGCCCTGGGATTTCTTTGGAAGGAATGATGCTAAAGCTGAAACTCCAGTACTTTGGCCACTTCATGCGAAGAGTTGACTCATTGGAAAAGACTCTGATGCTGGGAGGGATTGGGGGCAGGAGGAGAAGGGGACGACAGAGGATGAGATGGCTGGATGGCATCACTGACTTGATGGATATGAGTCTGAGTGCACTCTGGGAATTGGTGATGGACAGGCAGGCCTGGCGTGCTGCGATTCATGGGTTCGCAAAGAGTCGGACACAACTGAATGACTGAACTGAACTGAATCTAAGTATGTGGAGAGGTATTTTATAGACATGGTTAAGATCCACAATCAGTTGACTTAGTAAAGAAGATTACCCTTGATAATATTTGTGAACCTCATCCAATCATTTGAAAGGCCTTTCAATAGCAAAAACTGAGGTTTTACAGAGAAGAAATTCAAATCCTGGCTGAGTCTGCCCTTCAGATTTTGGATTTGCCAGTCCCCACAATCACATGAGCCAAGTCCATAAAATAAGTCATTCACACACACACACACACAAACACACACACATTCCCTATTGCTTCTATTTCTCTGGAGAACCCTGACTGATAGATAAAATTTGCTGAACATTTGAAATTCAGTTAATGTAATTCATCGTGAAAGTGAAGTGAAAGTGTTAGTCACTCAGTAGTGTCTGACCCTTTGCAACCCCATGGACTGTAGCTTGTTAGGCTACTCTGTCCATGGAATTCTCCAGGCAAGAATACTGGAGTAGGTAGCCATTCCCTTCTCCAGGGGTTCTTCCTGACCCAGGGACTGAACCCAGTTCTTCCACACTGCAGGCAGATTCTTTACAGTCTGAGCTATAATACTAGCAGAATTAAGAAGAAGAATCATTTGATAGTCTCAACAGATGCTGAAAAAGTATTACGCAAAATCCAACACCCCATCATGATAAAAATTCTCAGCAGACTTGAAATAGGAAGGAACTTCCTCAACCTGATAAAGGGCACTTTTGAAAATTATACATCTAATGTCATATTTAATGATGAAAGATTAAATCCTTTTCTTTTCAGATTAGGAATGAGCAAAGAATTCCACACTTGCCATTCTATTTAACATTGTGTTGGCAGTCCTAGACAGCTTAATAAAACAAGTGATAGAAATAAATGTCATAAAACTGAAAAAATAAGGCTCTCTTTATTTGCAGTTGACATAATCATACACATATGACATACATGCGGATCCCTAAGGAATCCATAGAAGTAATATACAAATTAGAAACACTACAGAAGGTCAATATACAAAAATCAGCTGTGTTTCTACATACTAGCAATAAGTTGGAAAAAAATAATTGCATTTACAAGATTATCAAAAACATGAAATTATAACAAAATGTATACTATGCAAGGAGATCCAACCAGTCCATTCTAAAGGAGATCAGCCCTGGAATTCTTTGGAAGGGATGATGCTAAAGCTGAAACTCCAGTACTTTGGCCACCTCATGCGAAGAGTTGACTCATTGGAAAAGACTCTGATGCTGGCAGGGATTGGGGGCAAGAGGAGAAGGGGACAACAGAGGATGAGATGGCTGGATGGCATCACTGACTCGATGGACGTGAGTCTGAGTGAACTCTAGGAGTTGGTGATGGACAGGGAGGCCTGGCGTGCTGCGATTCATGGGGTTGCAAAGAGTCGGACACGACTGAGCAACTGATCTGATCTGATGTATATTCTAAAAACTACAAAACATTGCTGAAATTTAAAAATAGCTAAATACATGGAGAATATATGATGTTCATGCTTTGGAAGATTCAATATTGTTAAGATACTAATTCTTTCCAAACTTATCTATGGATTCAGTCGATAATTCAGGATAAGGCTCCCCATCTTAAGGTCAGTGGATTAGCAACCTTAATTCCATCTGCAACATTGATTCTCCTTTGTCATGTAAAATAGACACAGATTCCAGGGACTCGTTGAGGGAGACTTGTTGAGGAGTCATTAGTCTGCAAACCACAGGACAAGTTTTAAATTATGTGATAAAATCAGCCAAACATCCTTGATGAAGGGACGTTTAAACCAGGAGAACAGTTAGAAAATCATTGCAATCTCAGGAAAGAAGTAATGATGATTTGTCCTAGATGAGCAGCAATGGGGATAGAGAGAAGACTTGGAAGAGTCACTTGGAAGGCAGAGTGGGTGCCACTCCAGGGAGTTGGAATCTATTATTATCTAGCATAAGCACAGGTGAGAGGGGCATTTTGATTGGGAAGAGAGAAAGTCTGGATTAAAAAAGAACTAGAGAAAGTTTCCCACTCCAGTACTCTTGCCTGGAAAATCCCATGGACGGAGGGGCCTGGTGGGCTGCAGTCCATGGGGTAGCTAGGAGTCAGACATGACTGAGCGACTTCACTTTCACTTTTCACTTTCATGCATTGGAGAAGGAAATGGCAGCACACTCCAGTGTTCTTGCCTGGAGAATCCCAGGGATGGGGGAGCCTGGTGGGCTGCTGTCTATGGGGTCGCACAGAGTCAGACACGACTGAAGCGACTTAGCAGCAGCAGCAGCAGAGAAAGTTTGATTCTTTAGAAACAAGGCCCGACAAGAAATGAAAATTGTTCTGCTGTTTTATCAGCCTGAGCTTTTATTAAGCTGAGTGTCAATGCCAGTTTTAATTGTTTACATTGTCTCTCAGACAAACTCAGTCGATGGATTGTTTGCAGAGATGTCCTCCAACAATTCCTTCTGTCCCTGATCCACACTTCACTCAAGGCAAGAGGTGAAACCCACTTTCCTTCCTCGTGGTCTGAACTGGTCCTACAACTTGCTTTGACCAAAAGAATGTAATGTGTGGTGGAAGTTCACATTTTGTTGATTTCTGAGCCTCAGCCTCAAGAAGCTGGGCACCCTCTACTCCTGTTCTCTTGAAATGCTTCATCTTCATGCAGAGAGCATGGTCTGGCCTCTTGGGGAGGATGGGCAGCCATGTGGAAGAGACGGAGTCAACTCAGTCAATAGGCCCAGCCAACTACTGGACACAAGACCAAGAACATCTCGAACCAGCCAGTCCCATGCTTCTTTACTGTCTTAGTCAATACAGGCTGCTATCGGCAAGCTGCCATGTATTGGGTAGATAAACAACAAATTTTATTTCTCACAGTCCTGGAGACTGGAGGTGGAAGATCAGGGTGCCAGCATGGTCAGGTTCTGGTGAGCTCACATAGGCTTCACATGAATGACAGAAGGCTAGCTCCCTTTCCCTTCTTATGAGGACACTAAGCCATCATGGGGGCTCCACCCTCAGGATCTAATTACATGCCAATCACTCCACTTCCCAATACCATCCTCTGGGTAGTTAGGGTTTCAACATATGAGTTTGGGGAGTATATAAACATGCAGTTCACAGTACCAACTGAGAACAAACATGAGGAAGCCCAGCTGACCACATGAGGAACCAAGAGGAGCCTCCCAATGAAGCCCTGCCCTAACACCACTCCACAGAGCTGTGAGCAAATACCAGGTTGCTACTGTAGCCATGGAATTTTCAGTTGGTTTGATGGACAGCAAGATAACTGATGTGCCCTTCCTTCTGGACTCTAGCCAAAAGTCTACCCTGGATTTCTATTGTGAAGAGAGCAGAAGAGCAAAGTGAATATAATATAATATAATATAATACAATATAATATGGGGAATACAACAAAAAAGAGACCCACAGACATAGAGAACAAACTAGTGTTACCAGTGGGAAGAGGGAGACGGAAGAACAATATAAGGGTAGGGGATTAAGAGACACAAACTATTATGTATAAAATAAGCTACAAGGATATACTGTACAACATAGGAAATATAACCAATATTTTAGTATGACTGTAAATGTAGTGTAACTTTTAAAAATTGTGAATTACTATATTGTACCCCTGTAACATATACTATTGTACATCAACTATACTTCATTTAAAAAATTAAAATAAATTTAAAAATCAAGACCCAAAGAAACCTTGCCCAGCAGATAATGCACTGTGGAGTAGAAGCACGCAGTGACTATTGTATTGTGGTCTTCATTTGGTGATGTAAATAGATAGGTACACAGCTGCCCTACCTTTTCAGTCCCTGTTCATCTATACAGCACTACCCTTCATTCTCTCTCCATTACTGAGACAGCTGATGGCAGCCACCTGGGCTGCAAGGGGAATGAGGAGCCCTGGGATGATGATAAAGCCTTCTGACAGGGTTCCTGGAGGCTGGAGGGAGCTCTGGGGACAGGAACTAAAGATAGCCTCTCCCGTGATGCCCAGCATCCATCCTTCAGGCCGAAAGGGTTAGTGCAGAGGGTGTGCCCCGCCCCCAGAGCTGGAACACGGTTCAGACCTGAAGACATATAAAGGCACCACTGCTGCTCCCAGGAAGTGCAGCTGGGGAAGCAGAGTGAGCTACAGTTGAAAAACTGCTCACTGTTCATCTGTGTTGGATTGTAAATCACTGTAATTTACTAACCTGTCAGGACTTGAAAGAAAGTAGCAGAACAGAGAACAGGGGTGTGGAGCAAGCCGGTGGGGAAAGTGCAGTGAAAGAAGTAGGATTTTGCCTTTTATGAGACTGTTTACCTGCCATCTCTCAGATGGAATGGCTGTGGGATGCAAGTTGCCATTTTCCCTGTGCCTGTGGGTTGGTCTCATCTTGTGTGTGAAGACAGCAAGAGCTCTCTGTTACCTTTGAATTATTATAATAAGAGTTATCACTTATTAAACACAAAATATGTCAGCCATATGTGTTTTACTTTAGTAAGCAGTATTATTAATTTCATTTTACAGATTATGAAACTGAGGTTCTGAGTAAATTTTCTGAGGTGTTTCAGCTAGTAAGTGATCATAGTGGGAATCTAATCCCCATTTACCTGACTTCCAAGCACATGTGCAGTTATTTTGCAGAGGCCATACTATCCTTCATTTTCAACGAAGTGGTCGTTTCCTGAAAGAGAAAACTATTTACTCTGAAACATCTTTATGCTTCCTCTTTCACAGCATCAAACTCACTGAACTGTGATCCCCAAAACCTTTGTGTCCTTAGAGCACAAACACTACAAAGAGTCCATTTTCCTGAGCTTCACATGGGTCCTTCTTTTCATATGCTTATTTGGTGCAGAGTGAAAAACATCAGTTCAGTCACTTTAACACCCAGTCTTACATGAATAATGTTCTTGATTTCTTTTTCTTTTTTTTTTTTTTAAATAAAAGCTGTTGTTCCCTTGTCCCCCAGTGGCCTTCAGTTTTGCAATGCCGTTCCCATTTGGGGTGAGTCTCTGAGTGCCCCCAACAGGCTCATGCTGTGGCAGTGCCTGTCAGTAGGAGAGGGGACCTGTATCTGAAGAACATTTGTCTGGGAGGGGAAAACAGCATCTCCTTTCAGGGATAAGCAACCCAATATAGGAGGAAAAGTCAGCTTCAAAACAAATAGCAGAAGCTGCAGCAGGAATGACCGGCCTGGCCCACTGTCTTCCTGGGTTTCAGACTTTATCCAGTACTTCCCTTCTCTGAACTTCATTACAGTTCTCTCCAAATTAACATCCAGGCTGGTATAACATTCTTGAAATTTCTGGCACAAAATAGTCACTCAGTAAGCATTGAATGAACCCATACTCCTTCATAGCTTGGTATTAGGCTGGAGGTACATTTAACTTATGTCCCTCACAAAATATATCTACACATATGAGACATTTTCAATTAATATTTTCGGGGTTTCGCTGGTGGTCTGAAACCACGTGGCTTTCCAGGTGGTGCAGTGGTAAAGAATCCTCCTACCAATGCAGGAGACACAAGAGACATGGGTTCTATCCCTGGGTTGGAAAGATCCCCTGGAGAAGAAAATGGCAACTTACCCCAGTATTCTTTCCTGGAAAATTCCAGGCACAGAGGAGCCTGGTGGGCAATAGCCCAGTGGGGTTCCAAAGAGCTGAACACCACTGAGCAACTAAGCACAGTACTGGTGATCTAGTGGTTAGGAACCCACCTGCCAATGCAGGAGGCATAGGTTCCATCCCTGACCTGGGGAGATCCCACATGGCCTGGGGCAACTAATCCCAAGTGCCACCACTACAGAGCCAGTACTCTAGAGTCCACGAGCTGGGTTGTTTTTTTTTTTAATATTGAACTGCATGAGCTGTTTATTTATTTTGGAGATTAATCCCTAGTCAGTCTCTTTGTTTGCAAATATGAAAAACATATCCTATTCTGTAGGTTGTGTTTTCATTTTGTTTATGATTTCCTTTGCTATGCAAGCTTTTAAATTTAATTAGGTCACATTTATTCATTTTTGTTTTTATTTTCTTTTTTAAAATATAAATTTATTTATTTTAATTGGAAGCTAATTACTTTACAATATTGTATTGGTTTTGCCATATATCAACATGAATCCACCATGGGTGTACATGTGTTCCCCATCCTGAACCCCCCTCTCACCTCCCTCTCCATACCATCCCTCTCGGTCATCCCAGTGCTCCAGCCCCAAGCATCCTGTATCCTGCATCAAACCTGGACTGGTGATTCATTTCATATATGATATTATACATGTTTCAATGTCATTCTCCCAAATTATCCCACCCTCTCCCACAGAATCCAAAAGACTGTTCTATATATCTGTGTCTCTTTTGCTGTCTCGCATACAGGGTTATCATTACCCTCTTTCTAAATTCCATATGCATTAGTACACTATATTGGTGTTTTTCTTTCTGGCTTACTTCACTCTGTATAATAGACTCCAGTTTCATTTACCTCATTAGAACTGATTCAAATGTATTCTTTTTAATGGCTGAGTAATATTCCATTGTGTATATGTACCACAGCTTTCTTATCCATTCATCTGCTGATGCACATCTAGGTTGCTTCCATGTCCTGGCTATTACAAACAGTGCTGTGATGAACATTGGGGTACACGTGTCTCTTTCAATTCTGGTTTCCTCAGTGTGTATGCCCAGTAGTGGGACTGCTGGGTCATAAGGCAATTCTATTTCCAGTTTTTTAAGGAATCTCCACACTGTTCTCCATAGTGGTTGTACTAGTTTGCATTCCCACAAACAGTGTAAGAGGGTTCCCTTTTCTCCACACCCTCTTCTTTATTGCTTGTAGACTTTTGGATAGCAGCCATTCTGACTGGCATGAAATGGTACCTCATTGTGGTTTTGATTTGCATTTCTCTAATAATGAGTGATGTTGAGCATCTTTTCATGTGTTTGTTAGCCATCTGTATGTCTTCTTTGGAGAAATGTCTGTTTAGTTCTTTGGCCCATTTTTTGATTGGGTCATTTATTTTTCTGGTATTGAGCTGCATGAGCTTCTTGTATATTTTTGAGATTAATTCTTTGCCAGTTGTTTCATTTGCTATTATTTTCTCCCATTCTGAAGGCTGTCTTTTCACCTTGCTTATAGTTTCCTTTGTTGTGCAAAACCTTTTAAGTTTAATTAAGTCCCATTTGTTTATTTTTGCTTTTATTTCCAATATTCTGGGAGGTGGGTCATAGAGGATCCTGCTGTGATTTATGTCGGAGAGTGTTTTGCCTATGTTCTCCTCTAGGAGTTTTATAGTTTCTGGTCTTGCATTTAGATCTTTAATCCATTTTGAGTTTATTTTTGTGTATGGTGTTAGAAAGTGTTCTAGTTTCATTCTTTTACAAGTGGTTGACCAGTTTTCCCAGCACCACTTGTTAAAGAGATTGTCTTTTCTCCATTGTGTGTTCTTGCCTCCTTTGTCAAAGAGAAGGTGTCCATAGGTGCATGAATTTATCTCTGGGCTTTCTATTTTGTCCCATTGATCTATATTTCTGTCTTTGTGCCAGTACCATACTGTCTTGATGACTGTGGCTTTGTAGTAGAGCCTGAAGTCAGGCAGGTTGATTCCTCCAGTTCCATTCTTTTTTCTCAAGATTGCTTTGGCTATTTGAGTTTTTTTTTGTATTTCCATACAACTTGTGAAATTATTTGTTCTAGCTCTGTGAAAAATACCATTGGTAGCTTGATAGGGATTGCACTGAATCTATAGATTGCTTTGGGTAGTATACTCATTTTTCTATATTGATTCTTCTGATCCATGAACACTGTATATTTCATCTATGAGTGTCCTCTTTTATTTCTTTCACTAGTGTTTTATAGTTTTCTATATATAGGTCTTCATTTTCTTTAGGTAGATATATTCCTAAGTATTTTATTCTTTTTGTTGCAATGGTGAATGGAATTGTTTCCTTAATTTCTCTTTCTATTTTCTCGTTATTAGTGTATAGGAATGCAAGGGATTTCTGTGTGTTTATTTTGTATCCTGCAACTTTGCTATATTCATTGATTAGCTCTAGTAATTTTCTGATGGAGTCTTTAGGGTTTTCTATGTAGAGGATCATGTCATCTGCAAACTTTTGGCCACAGCAATCAGAGCAGAAAAAGAAATAAAAGGAATCTAAATTGGAAAAGAAGAAGTAAAACTCTCACTGTTTTTATTTTCATTACTCTCAGAGGTGGATCAAAAAAGATCACGCTATGATTTATGTCAAAGAGTGTTCTGCCTATGTTCTCCTCTAAGAATTTTACAGTGTCTGGTCTTATATTTAGATTTTTTATCCATTTGAGTTTATTTTTGTGTATGGTGTTAGAGAATGTTCTAATTTCATTCTTTTACATGTAGCTGTCCAGTTTTCCCAGGACCACTTATTGAAGACACTGTCTTTTCTCCATAGTATATTCTTCTCTCCTGTGTCATAGATTAAAGGACCATAGGTATGTGGATTTATCCCTGGACTTTCTGTTCCAACGGACTATCCTGTTCCATTGATCTATATATCTGGTTTTGTGCCCCAAATCATACTGTTTTGATTACTGTAGCTTTGTAGTATAGATTGAATCAGGGAGCCTGATTCCTCTGGCTCTATTTTTCTTTCTCAGAATTGCTTTAGCTACTTGGGGGCATTTTTGTTTCCATACAAATTGGAAAACTTTTTGTTCTAATTCAGTGGAGAAAAGTATTGGTAATTTGATAGGAATTGCATTGAAAACATAGATTACTTTGGGTAGTATAGTCATTTTGATAATATTAATTCTTCCAATCCAAGAACATGGCCTATCTCTCTACCTGTTTATGTTATCTTTGATGTCTTTCAACAGTATCTTATCACTTTCTCAGTGCAGTTCTTAAAACATTGATGACCTGCTTAGGGGGACATTTTTGATAGACTTGGTGGCTGGTCTGCTCTCTTCTGACAAAACATGATCCACTGGAGGAGGGAATGGCAAACCACCCCAGTGTACTTGCCATGAGAATCTCATGAACTATATAAAAAGAAAAAGATATGACACCAAAAGATGAGTCCCCCAGGTTGAAAGGTGTTCAATATGCTATTGGGGAAGAGCAGAGGAGAACTACTAATATCCCCAGAAAGAATGAAGCTTCTGGGCCAAAATGGAAATGACATTCAGTTGTGGATGTATCTGGTGATAAAAGTAGAATCCAATGCTGCAAAGAACAGTGTTACATAGGAACTTGGAATGTTAGGTCTATGAGTGAAGGTAAATTGGACATGGTCAAGCAGGATATGGTAAGAATAAATAGCAACATCTTAGGAATCAATGAACTAAAATGGACAGGAATGGGTGAATTTAATTCAGATGACCATTATATTTACTACTGTGGACAAGAATCTCATGGAAGAAACAGAGTAGCCCTCATAATCAACAAAAGAGTCTGAAATGCAGTACTTGGGTGCAACCTCAAAAATGACAGAATGATCTCAGTTCATTTCCAAGGCAAGCCATTCAACATCACAGTAATTCAAGTCTATGTCCCTGCCACTAATGCAGAATATGCAGAAGTTGATCAGTTCTATGAAAACCTAGAAGACCTAAGACTAACACCAAAAAAGATGTTCTATTCCTCATAGGGGACTGGAATGCAAAAGTAGGAAGTCAAGAGATACCTGGAATAACAGGCAAATTTGACCCTGGTGTACAAAATGAAGCAGAGCAAAGGCTAACTGAATTCTGCCAAGAGAATGCACTGGTCATAGCAAGCACCCTTTTCCAACAACACAAGAGATGACTTTACACATGGACATCACCAAATGGTCAATACTGAAATCAAATTGATTACATTATTTGTAGCTGAAGATGGAGAAGCTGTATACAGTCAGCAGAAACAAGACCTGGAGCTGAGTGTGACTCAGATCATCAGGTTCTCATAGAAAAATTCAGGCTTAGACTAAAGAAAGTGAGGAAAACCACTAGACCAGCCAGATATGACTTAAATCAAATCCCTATGATGTAGAGGTGACAAATAGATTCAAGGGATTAAATCTAATAATCAGTGTGCCTAAAGAACTATGGACAGAGGTATGTAATGTTGCACAGGAGACAGTGAACAAAACCATCCCAAATGAAAGGAAAAACATGAAGGCAAAGTGGTTATCTGAGGAGGCTTTACAAAGAAGAAAAAAGAGAAGTGAAAAGCAAGGGAAAAGTGAAAGGTACATCCAACTAAACACAGAGTTCCAAAGACTAGCAAGGAGACACAAGCGGCCTTCTTCAATGAACAGTGCATAAAACTAGAGGAAAACAACAGAAGGGGAAAGACGAGAGATCTCTTCAGGAAAATTGGAAATATCAGGGGAATATTTTGCCCAAAGATGGGCACAATAAAGGACAGAAACGGTACAGACCTAGTAGATGCAGAAGAGCTCAAGAAGAGATGGAAAAAGTACATGAAAGAACTGTACAAAAAAGAGCTTAATGAACCAGGTAACTACAGTGGTGTGGTCAGTCACCCACAGCCAGACATTCTGGGGCGTGAAGTCAGGTGGGCCTTAGGGAGCATCGCTGTCAATAAAGCTAGTGGATGTGACGGAATTCCAGTAAAGCTATTAAAAACCCTAAAGGATGACGCTATCAAAGTGTTGCACTCAATATGTCAGCAAATCTAAGACCCAGGAGTGGCCAAAGGACTGGAAAAGATTGGTACCCATCCCAATTCCATCAGACAATTGCACTCATCTATCATGCTATTAAGGTCATGCTTAAGGTCTTGCATGCTAGGCTTCACCATTACATGAACCAAGAACTTCCAGACATCTAAACTAGGTTTAGAAAAGGCAAAAGAATCAGAGATCAAGTTGCCAACATTTGCTGAATTGTAGAGAAAGCAAGGGAATTCCAGAAAAACATCCACCTCTGTTTCATTGACTATGCTTAGCATAGCCTTTGACTGCATGGAGATCATAACAAACTGTGGAAAGCTCTTAAAGATATGGGAATACCAGACCATCTTACCTGTCTCCTGAGAAACCTGTATGTGGGTCAAGAAGCAACAGTTAGAATCCTGTATGGAACAACTGATTGGTTCAGGATTGTGAAAGGAGTATGACAGGGCTGCCAGCTGTCACCCTGTTTATTTAAGCTATATGCTGAGCACATTATGAGAAATGACAGGTTGGATGTTACAGGCTGGAATCAAGATAGGCAGGAGAAATAACAGCAACCTCAGATGTATGGATGATACCACTCTAATGGCAGGACTAAAAGAAGCAAAGAGGAACTAAACAGCCTCTTGATGGAGGCTTGATGGAAGAGAGTGAAAGACATGGCTTAAAACTAAATACTAAAAAAAACTAAGATCATGGCATCCAGTCCCATTACTTCATGACAAATAGAAGGGAAACAGGTGGAAGTAGTGACAGATTTCTTCTTCTTGGCTCTAAAATCACTATGGATGGTGATTACAGCCATGAAACCAGAAGACAGTTGCCTCTTGGCAGGAAAGCTATGACAAGCCTAGGCAGTGTGTTGGAAAGCAGACACATTGCTCTGCTGACAAAGATCCATACAGTCAAGGCTATGGTCTTCCCAGTGGTCATGTATGGTTATGAGGGCCAGACTGTAAAGAAGGCAGAGCGCCAAAGAACTGATGCCTTAAAACTGTGGTGCTAGAGAAGACTCCCGAGAGTCTCCTGGACAGCAAGGAGATCAAACAAGCCAATCTTAAGGGAAATCAACCCAGAATACTCAGACTGATGCGGAAGCTGAAGCTCTGGTATTTTGGTCACCTGATGCAAATAGCAGACTCATTGGAAAAGACTGATGCTTGGAAAGATTGAAGGCAGAAGGAGAAGAGAGCATCCGAGGATGAGATGGCTGGATAGCATCACTGATGCAATGGACATGAACTCGGGCAAACTTTGGGAGATGGTGAGGGACAGAGAGGCCTGGCGTGCTGCAGTCCACAGGGTCGCAAAGAGTCGGACAAGGCTCTGTGACTGAACAACTGCCCTCTTCATTGGGGATCTCTGATTTAATCTCTTTTCTATGTTGAAGTTTACATCAGATCTTTGTTGTGAAAAAACATCCAGTGGAAAAATCAAGATTGGAATCCACTGGGTGGTGTCAGTGCTGGATTGCTTTGGTTTCTTCTCTGAGCCTAAGGAGTTCTGTAAGATCTCTGAGCTGGGCTGGTTTAAGTTCATAGCTGCCCTGGATTAGAAAGAGGTTTACAGGAGCTACTTGTCCCACTGTTGGATAATGTTGAGCTGTCCTGTAAAGCAGTCCCAGCCACAGGTGACTATTGACTGCTTGACATGGGGCAAATGCTAATTGAGATGTATTGAAAATGCAATATACACATTAGATTTTGAAGGCTTTGTATGAAAAAAGGGTAAAATATTTCATTGATAATCCTGCTATGTTGCTTACATGTTAAAATACTATTTTAGATATTCGTGGTTAAATAAAATATAATATTAAAATCCCTTTCACTTGTTTCTTTTTACATTTTTAGATGTAGTTACCAAAAATTTTAACTTTTTCATAAGAATTACAAATAACTAACAGGTACATGAAAAGTTGCTCAACGTCACTCAACATCAGGGAAATGTAAAGCAAAACCACCATGAGATATCACCACACCTCAGATTAATTCTCATCAAAAAGATAAGAAACAACAAGTGTTGGTGAGGATGTAGAGAAAAGGAAACTCTTAAAGTAATGCTCAAAATTCTCCAAGCCAGGCTTCAGCAATATGTGAACCGTGAACTTCCAGATGTTCAAGCTGGTTTTAGAAAAGGCAGAGGAACCAGAAATCAAATTGCCAACATCTGCTGGATCATCAAAAAAGCAAGAGAGTTCCAGAAAAACATCTATTTTTGCTTTATTGACTATGGCAAAGCCTTTGACTGTGTGGATCACAAGAAAGTGTGGAGAATTCTAAAAGAGAAGGGAATACCAGACCACCTGACCTGCCTCTGCATATAAGAGAAACTTGTATGCAGGTCAGGAAGCAACAGTTAGAACTGGCCATGGAACAACAGACTGGTTCGAAATAGGAAAAGGAGTACATCAAGGCTGTATAATGTCACCCTGCTTATTTAATTATATGCAGAGTACATCATGAGAAATGCTTGGCTGGAAGAAGCACAAGCTGGAATCAAGATTGCCTGGTGAAATATCTATAACCTCAGATATGCAGATGACACCACCCTTATGGCAGAAAGTGAAGAAGAACTAAAGAGCATCTTGATGAAAGTGAAAGAGGAGAATGAAAAAGTTGGCTTAAAGCTCAACATTCAGAAAACGAAGATCATGGCATCTGGTCCCATCACTTCATGGGAAATAGATGGGGAAACAGTGGAAACAGTGGCTGACTTTATTTTTGGCGACTCCAAAATCCCTGCAGATGGTGACTGCAGCCATGAAATGAAAAGATGCTTATTTCTTGGAAGGAAAGTTATGACCAACCTAGACAGCATATTAAAAAGCAGAGACATGACTTTGTCAACAAAGGTCTATCTAGTCAAGGTGATGGTTTTTCCAGTGGTCATGTATGGATGTGAGAGTTGGACTATAAAGAAAGCTGAGTGCCAAAGAATTGATGCTTTTGAACTGTGGTGTTGGAGAAGAGTCTTGAGAGTCCCTTGGACTGCAAGGAGATCCAACCAGTCCATCCTAAAGGAAATCAGTCCTGGGTGTTCATTGGAAGGACTGATGTTGAAGCTGAAACTCCAATACTTTGGCCACCTGATGCGAAGAGCTGACTCATTTGAAAAGACCCTGATGTTGGGAAAGATTGAAGGCAGGAGGAGAAGGGAACGACAAAGGATGAGATGTTTAGATGGCATCACCGACTCAATGGACATGGGTTTGGGTAAACTCCGGGAGTTGGTGATGGACAGGGAGGTCTGGTGTGCTGTCATTCATGGGGTTGCAAAGAGTCGGACACGACTGAGGGACTGAACTGAACTGCACTGTGCACTCTTGGTGGGAATATAAATTGTTGTAGCCACTGTAGAAAACACAAGGAGTTTCCTCCAAAAATTCAGAATAGAACTATTATTTGGCAATTCTACTTCTGGTTATTTATCTGAAGAAAATGGAAACACTAACTTGAAAAGATATATGTATCCTTATACTCACTGCAGCATTATTTCCAACAGCCAAGATATGGAAGCAACCCAAATGTCCATCAGCAGACAAATGGGCATATATACAATGGAACACAACTAAGTCATCAAAAGAAGGAAATCTACCTTTTGTAACAACATGGATAAAATCTGGGGTCATATGCTTACTGAAATAAGTCAGATAAGAGAAAGACAAACACTGTATGATTTCATTTCTATGTGAAAGCTGAAAACAAAAAAACCCCTCAGATTCAGAAAACCGATTGGTGGCTGCCAGAAGTAATGATTGGAGCAGAGGCAGAAGTGGGTGAACGTGGTGAAAAGGTACAAACTTTCAGTCTCAGAATTTAGAAAAACGTCCACGGCTCACATTATACTTCTATTGGGCAGCACAGGGTAGCGCTTTGTCTCCTCTGGAGGGCCTTCCTGTGCGTGCTTCCACTTGACTTGGGCAACAGTTCTGTGTAGGACTGAGGTATGTACTGGATTCTCATGAGCCATGTAGATGGAAGGCTGAGATCTCCTTCTGCTTATGCTGCCTGTGACTTCAGTCAAGTCTGTTTGCTTCTCTGTAAAATGGGATTTCCGGAAGCCCCACGTGGTCCTTATAAAGCTCAGACCAGACACTGTACAAGACCTACAAGTGGAGCATAGGTGTCATCCACCTCATAAGGAAATGAGAAGGCTTTTCCATGTGGGAACTTGACTTCTGTCCCTATTGGGCCAGCTCCTTTTCTTTTCTCCTGTGGGGAGTCTACCATGAGCCTCAAGGCTACACATGTCCTCCCAACCTGCCCCAGTGAGTTGTCAGATTAATTTGAGTGGAGAGGGCCCCTGCGTCTGCCTGTTGGCTTACCTTTTAGGATGGGAAATCAGGAAAATTAACAAAACTGACTGCAAAGAATTGTACAAAATGGGTCCTGGGTCAAGGAGCTTCTCCATGCAATAGCTTTTCTTGCAAATAACTAGTGGCTTTTGAATCTTTACCAGATCACTCTTTATAATGACCCCTTCACCCAACCCTTGCTCCCCCAGGAAGGTGGTAACAGATGAGTGGCCATGACACCCATGTTCCATGAATGGGGCTGAACACATTCTCTGTCTTGGAGGGTCACTGGTTCTCTCCTTGGGTGAGACCCCTCCAGGCCTGTTGCTTTGCCTCACATATGGTGGGAGTTCCAGCACTGGGCCAGAAGGTTCTCTCCCCTGTGCCTTTCCAGGGCGTTCTGTGGGCTTGATGGTTGTTAGACAGCAGGGTGGAACAACCCGGGGAGCAGCCACATCCTCAAAAACACAGCTTCTAAAAGTGTCTGAGGTCTCAGGGTTGAGCAGACAAGATACATGGGGACCCACCAGCCTGGGGGTCCTGAATCCTAGATCTAAGCCCCAGAGAACTTGGGTATAGAATTTGCCCACAGTACCCCAGTTTCCCTTCCTTCTGCATAAGATCGACACCACTCGTGTCTCTGATCCTCAGTTACTAGGGGGCCCTGCTGGACCCCACTTTCAGTCTCAGTTTGGGGAGTCCCACGTAAGGATGCATAGGCAGGTAGAGAAATTAAGAATGGACTTTGGAGTCACATAAACTGAGATTCCCTTTCAGCTGTATGCTGTGAAGGGTTACATGGCCATTTTCAAAAGGTTGTACAGACCTCTTGGGGTTGTGAGAGGGTTGGTGAAAAGCATGGTTAACACCCCCGGCAGATAGTAGATGCTCCCACGGCAGCATTAGCCTAGTGGCACGGCTGGGATGACTCAGCAAGGCAGCGAAGGAAGGAGAGGGGCAGGCAGAGGCTTCCCTCTTGGTCCTGAAAGAGACTTCCACACAGCTAGCCGGCTGAAGGTTCTCTCTCCTGGCTACCACCTTCAAGGTGATGCCCAGCCCCTCAAGAGGACCGGACGCCGCTTTGTGACTTTGTTTCCATGTTCAGGCTGCTGTGATGAGCCTTCCGTCTACTTCTTCTGGCTGGGCAGGCTCCCTGCAGTGGAGTTGGTGGCCCCACAATGTCACTTTCTGACTCCCAAAGGCTGCCTCCATTGAGGGGTGGCAGACGTTTGCTCTGGGCTACACTGAGGTGCCCGAGACACCACCATCTCCAACCCTCCTGCCCTGGCCTGTCCAGTTCTGCCCCAGGTTCTGTGCCCAGTAGTGCCAAGGCTGAGGTGGGGGACAGGGACAGTGGTGAGAAGCCTGGCAGCCTGGGCTGCAGGCCAGAGATAGACTCTGCCTCCCAGGCTGTGCACCAGCTCTGCCCCCCTGGCCTCACCCTCCGGTTCCTTGGGGGTTGATCTGTCCTCGGGCACTGAGGCAGGCGGCAGCTCCTGAGCTGCACAGAGGACATGTTACCAAACTGTTTTGTTCTCCAGGCTCCTCGCCTGCTCTAAAGGTAAAGTAATAGTTCAGTGAGGATGAAGTGAGGAACGATGTAAAGCACAGTCAGGGAGCCTCTGTCTGAAGCAGATGCTTACCACGTACGACCTTTATCAGTGAGCACATCATGAAAGCCGCCTGAAACCAACTCCTGAAAGCTTTCTCTCACCCTGAAAGGTTGTGACATCTATTTCCTATAGCTTAGATTATTGCTCACACTTTCATTGTATCAATATTTATCTCCTGCAGGAAACTCAGAGCAGAAACATAGCTAGATGTTTCATCCGGTCCAGCCCTGGGTCCCCAGTGTGTCCTTCCCTCCCTCCAGCTGGCCGCTCTTCACTCAGCCAGCTGCCACTGCCCTGAGGCGAGGTCCTCCTGGTGACTCCTATTAAAATTTTTGGATTCAACTTTAATGACACTTGACTCAACGTGGATAACAGTCTCTGCTCTCTGCAGTCTTAATAACAGAGTCATATTGTTACCAACCTAGGTCCTTGGACTCTTTGAGTGCATGCTAAGTCCCTTCAGGCGTGTCTGACTCTTTGAGACCCTATGGACTGTAGCCCACCAGGCTCCTCTGTCCATGGGATTCTCCAGGCAAGAATACTGGAGTGCATTGCCTTGCCCTTTTCTAGGGGCTCTAAGTCCCTTCAGTCGTGTCTGACTCTTTGAAACCCTATGGACTGTAGCCCACCAGGTTCCTCTGTCCATGGGATTCTCCAGGCAAGAATACTGGAGTGGGTTGCCATGCCCTTCTCTAGGGGATCTTTCTCACCCAGGGATCGAACCCACGTCTCTTACGTCTCCTGCATTGACAGACAGGTTCTTTACCACTAGCACCACCTTGGACTCTTTAATGAATAGAAATTGATGAGGCCTGACCAGGAGTTCGGGCAAAGTTTTAGTGGGACTTGTGCTGCAGCAGGAGGGAGCAAAAACAAGTAACAGGTGTTCTTGCTTGCTCTCTGCAGGTGGGGTGAAGTTGGGGACAGGGGGATGGGTTGGACTGGAGGGGTGACTTAGGTGGTCCACCCACCTCTTTGGTGGTACTATGAGCAGGGATCAGGCTCAGGACCCTGCTTTTGCTCCTGAAAAAACACCTCAGACGTGGCAGGTGGGTTCTGACATCTTTCTATCTTGTTGTCCATGATTTGCCCCAAACTGCCTATGCATGCAGTTAATTTTAGTCCCTTATAGTTTCTTTCGGAGAAGGCAATGGCACCCTACTCCAGTACTCTTGTCTGGAATATCCCATGAATGGAGGAGCCTGGTAGGCTGCAGTCCATGGGGTCGCTAAGAGTCGGATACGACTGAGCTACTTCACTTTCACTTTTCACTTTCATACATTGGAGAAGGAAATGGCAACCCACTCCAGTGTTCTTGCCTGGAGAATCCCAGGGATGGGGGAGCCTGGTGGGCTGAGGTCTATGGGGTCGCACAGAGCGGGACACGACTTAAGCGACTTAGCAGTATAGTTTCTTTGTATCTGTTGTTTCAGGAGATGTTTGTCCAGGTGCAAGCA
This sequence comes from Bubalus kerabau, assembly GCF_029407905.1. Lineage (NCBI taxonomy): Eukaryota > Metazoa > Chordata > Mammalia > Artiodactyla > Bovidae > Bubalus > Bubalus kerabau. The sequence goes on along the minus strand of NC_073624.1, from coordinate 126,841,099 downwards.
CTGCAGTAAAATGTCCCAGGTCCCAGTCTATCTCCTTATTACAAAGCAAATTCACCTTCCATCTGCCAGTTATAAACATCCTTTACTTGCGTGTCCCCTAGACTATGGGGCTTCCTTGGTGGTGCTAATGGTAAAGAGTGACAGTTGCTAGTCATATCTGACTCTTTGTGACCTCATGGGCTGTAGCCTGCCAGGCTTCTCTGTCCATGGACTTCTCCAAGCAAGAATACTGGAGTGGGTTGCCATTGCCTTCTCCATGTGGTAAAGTACCCGCCTGCCAATGCAAAAGATGTAAGAGATGTGGGTTTGTTCCCTGGGTTGGGAAGATCCCCTGGAGGAGACTCCCTTGTCGGTTTTGCCGCATCTGCCAGCTTCCAGGACAGGTGGAGTTCTGGCCACCTGTCCATAGACAAGTCACTGCAGCTCTTCACTTCTTCCTGTGACACATCCATCAACTCCTGTGGTTGCTGGTGGCTGGGTGGTCTTAGCGATGGTGGGCTGCATGTCCACTGTCTGGACTGTGAAGGGGCTTCCCTGGGGCCCAGTGGGCTCTCAGAAGGGAGCTCTGCTTGAAATGGATGGTAGTGACAGAAAGGGGGTTGCTGCTCCTAAGAAGGCCTTCTGATGTGCTAGAGATTGTCCGAGGCAGAGAGGAGAGATCTGACAGAGGCAGTACAGAAGTCACTCGTTGCAGAAACACTAGCATTTCTTTTCTTTTAAATTATTTCCTTCTTTATTTTTGGCTGTGCTGGGTCTTCATTTGTTTGCATGGGTTTCCTCTAGTTGCAGTAAGCAGAGGTTACTCTTCATTGTGGTGTGTGGGCTTCTCATTGCGGTGGCTTCTCTGGTGGAGCCCAGGCTCTAGGCACACAGGTTTCAGGAGCTGCAGCTCGTGGACTCTAGAGCGCGGGCCCAGTAGTCATGGTGCCCGTGCTTAGTTGCTCCAAGGCACATGGAATCTTCCCAGACCAGGGATCAAAGCTGTTTCCCCTGCATTAGCAGCTGGACCCTTAACCACTGGACCACCATGGAAGTCCCCAAACTAGCTTTTCTGGATTGTCCCCCCAGGCTACTATTTAGCCCTGAGAATAACCCTTACTGTTCAGCTTGTGATCTTGTCCAGACTGCAGCTCAGCAAGCCCCACACCTGCACGGAGGCAGCTTACCCCTGAGAAGAGCCACTGGTGTCTGAACTCTGCCAGACCCTGAGCCACCCACAAGGCATTACTGGAAACCATGAAGGTGGGAGGAAGGAGATAGAGCCCTGCTGGAGCTCATAAGACAGCTGTGGATGAGGCCTAGCTCACCACAGAGCCAGGGAAGCTTCCAGTCTCCGAGGAAGACTCCTGGGCCTCAGGAAGTTCTGAAACTCATCAGGAGGATGGCTGTGGTGCCGGCAAGAGAAGATGGTCTGGGCTGCAGTCCTGCTCTGCAAATAGCCAGTCAGGCTGCTCCTTCTCCATCTACAACTTCAGGGAAACAGGGGGCAGGGGCACTAGCCTACAGCACATTCAGAGGCTTCAGAAAACGGGAGAACTCTCTAGAATGATGAGCACACTAGTGTGTGTGTGTGTGCACCTTCTAGAGGGAGGCCCAGGAACTTTTTTTTTTTTTCCAGATTCTCAAAGGGATCCCCAACCCAGAAAAATAACTACTACTATACAGGGAGATCTCTGGGGTCCTTTCCATCATGGATATTCTTGATTTCTAAATTACAGGCCTCTGAGTCCTGTTGGCAGGTTCCCAACATTGATAGGAATGCTGTCTGAATCTGACTCTGTGACTCTGAGGGGAAGCAGGGATGGAGCAATCTGTGGGTCACATTTAAAGTCTGCCCCGCACTAAGGAAGAAAATGCACTCTCCATAGTAGAGTGTTCTTCCTGAGTAATTAGATGCAGATGTTCCTGTTAGAACCATTTCCTTTTGTTCCTCATCTGCAGGCTCCAGGGCATCTCCTGGGACAGACTGCTGGCCCAGCCCCATCTTCATTGTCCTATTTTCTGGATGTTCTCTAGTGTGGCTTTTGTACCACACCAGAGGGTGGCTGCCACCTGGGCCCCAGGGCCATCGCTGGAGGAAGAAGACGCCCCCTGTGGTGTTTCATAGCCCCCTAAGCTGCTCCAGTTTTTAGATGCACAAAAACAGTATAGTCAGTTTTCTTTACAAAACTTGCAGAGAAACTTATAGGGAAGACCTTGGCCAGGCCTGAACGCTGGATCAGAAACACGTGAATCTCCAGAGGAAAATGATTTGATATGTGAGCTCCCCAGGCTTTGAGCTTCCCTGGTGACTCAGCTGGTAAAGAATCTGTCTGCAATGCAGGAGTCCTGGGTTAGATCCCTGGGTCAGGAAGATCCCCTGGAGAAGGAAATGGCAATCCACTCCAGAGGAGCCTGGTGGGCTACAGTCCATGGGGTTGCAAAGAGTTGGACACGACTGAGCAGCTAACACTTTCTCTCTCCCCAGGCTTTGGGGAGCAAAGGTGTTCCCTGGCAGGTCTCACACAGGCTGTTTCTGGAAATCTGGCCAAACCAGCCCTCAGCCCCTGGCTGCTGCTCCCCTGGACCTGTTGCTCCTCCTTGGAATTCACGCTACTGGACAGCTTGTTTTTCATACACATTTTGCTTTATCCTGCCTGACTCCAAGGCCCTTTGAAAACTGGCCTGCTGGTTGGAGTAGCCTTTTGGCAGGAGAAGTGAGGAGTTCCATTTTCTACCCAAGGGCCTCATGGCTCATCTCTGCCAGGTGCTGGGCTCCCTCCCCAGCCAGATGGCACTCATTCTCCTAGAGTAAGGAAGGCAGGGTTTCCCTGGATGAGAGGAGCCAGGCCTTTTCCAGTGAAGTCAGACTCCTGAGCCCTGTGCCATGAACCACCTCAACTTGATGACAGGCCTCTCCCTTAGCCTCCTGGCAGAGCCTCACAGGACAGGATGTAGAAAATGGATTCTCTCCACCATATGGGCATCTCAGACTTGTTGGGTGGGTTTTCTCATCTCCCTCATTTTGAAAGATTTTGTCAAGATCTTGAAGAGAGGGCTTCCCTGATGGCTCAATGTTAATGAATCAGCTAGCCAATGCAGGAGACGCAGGTTCTATCTCAGGTCCAGGAAGATCCTACATGGCCTGGAGCAACTAAGACTGTGTGTCATAGCTACTGAGTCTGTGCTCTAGAGCCTGGGAACCCGCCACAGCTACTGAGTCTGCTCTAGAGCCTGGAAACCCGCCACAGCTACTGAGTCTGCTCTAGAGCCTGGAAAACACAGCGACTGAAGCCTGCGGGCCTAGAGCCTGTGCTCCACAACAAGAGAAACCACCACAGGGAGAAGCCCATGAGCCACAACTAGGGCAGCCTCAACTTTCTGCAACTAGAGAAAGTCCACTCAAAGCAACAAAGACCCAGTTCAGCCCAGAATAGACAAATAAATTAAGTTATATATAAAAAAAGATCTTGAAAAGATAATCACCAATGTCCTGATGCCTGTTGTCCCCTGACCCAGGGAGATTGAGCAACCCCGACGTTGGTCAAGGGCCTCACGAAAGCAGGGCTGTTTCTCCTGTGACCTGACAGCTGACAGTGGCAGGCATATGACTTCTCTGGGGCAGATCCCCCTGGCACCCGCTGGCCACACCCCGTGACCCTTCACCCACACCACCTCAGCTCTGGGTGGAATCCTCCTGCTGTCCGGTCCTTGCCCTCTGCCAGGTTTCTACCCTCTAGGCCCACTCCCACAGGTAGCTTTTCTTCCACTCTAGGTTCCTTGGCTGTAGGAGGCCCTGCAAAAGCCAGGCTCTGAATCTCTCCACAGTGACTTGCTCCCACTTCTGGGCTGCTGAGCAGACCTAAAGTAGCCCCATCCTCCCTTTTTCTCCTCTTAGGGACACCTGGCCTCCCTTCCTACAGCAGCTGGGTCACAATCTGGCTCTTCCTAAGCCCCCCTCCACTGACCATCCTCTGCCATCCTGGCTAGGAGGGCCCTGCCTGGCCTTGGCCTTCTGATCCTCCACTCACTTTCTGCCATGGGCTGAGTGGTGTGGGTGAGGTGTTCAGTTTCACAAGACAGACTCCCTGATCTATGGAGGGGACATGATGACAGGAGCCTCTCTCAGGGCTCCTGTGAGGAGTCAACAGCAGCAGGAAGGGCCTGGCCCCCGGTCCCAGCTCTGTGAACGAGATCCACTTTTTTCCAGCACCTTTGGAGATGGGGCTGTCTGTTCAAAACATGCCCTCTGCTTAGTCTCACAAGCTTATCCCTCCCATCCACGAGGACTGCTTCTCCTCATCCCCACAAGACAAATGCAAGCTTCTCAGTCAGGAAGGCATGGGGATGTCATGGTGACCAGGCCACATGTCTCCCCTGGGCCAGCCCAAATGTTTCAATGACAGAGAACAAGCCCCAGTGCACAGACTTCCAAGCTTCTAGTTGTGTCCCCTTGGCCAACTCAAAGCCTGTGGCTCATCCCGGAGTCAATAGGAGGCACTCCAGTGACAGGGCCTGGGTCAGGACCGGGAGGAGTGGGGCTGGGAATCAGTCCCTCCACCCCAGCCGGGAGAGCATTTGCCTGTGTCTGGTTTGATTATGCTGCTACCCTTCCCCATCTGCCCTGCATTCCAGCTCCGGTAGGGACGAGAACTACATCTTACTTACCCTTGTATCTCCAACACTTAGCACAGTGCTGGCCCACAGAGGGTCCTTGCTGGTGGTTGACTGAACTGAATTTGTTCTCCCCCCTTTTTTTTTAATTGGAATACAATTGCTTTACAATGTTGTGTTGGTTTCTGCTGTACAATGAGAATCAGCTACCAGTTCAGTTCAGTTGCTCAGTCATGTCCAACTCTTTGCGACCCCATGGACTGAAGCACACCAGGCTTCCCTGTCCATCACCAACTCCCAGAGCTTACCCAAAGTCATGTCCATGGAGTCAGTGATGCCATCCAACCATCTCATCCTCTGTTGTCCCCTTCTCCTCCTGCATTCAATCTTTTCCAACATCAGGGTCTTTTCCAATGAGTCAGTTCTTTGCATCTGGTGGCCAAAGTATTGGAGTTTCAGCTTCAGCATCAGTCCTTCCAAAGAGTATTCAGGGTTGATTTCCTTTAGGATTGACTGGTTTGATCTCCTTGCAGGCCAAGGGACTCTCAAGAGTCTTCTCCAACACCATGGTTCAAAAGCACCAATTCTCTGGCACTCAGCTTTCTTTATAGTCCAACTCTCACATCCATATATTGGAGCTTCCCTGGTGTCTCAGACAGTAAAGAATCTGCCTGCAATGTGGGAGACTTGAGTTTGATCCCTGGGTCAGGAAGATCCCCTGGAGAAGGGAATGGCTACCCACTCCAGTATTCTTGTCTGGAGAATTCCATGGACAGAGGAGCCTGGAGAATTCCATGGACAGAGGAGCTACAGTCCATGGGGTCGCAAAGAGTTGGACACAACTGAGGAACTAACACTTAACATTCCCTCTCTCTAAGTCTCCCTCCCACCCCTGATCCTATCCATCTAGATCATCATAGAGCAAGGGAGCTGAGCTCCTGTGCTATATAGCAGTTTTCCACCAGCTGTTTTACACATGGTACTGTATACACGTCAATGCTAATCTCCCATTCATCCCACCATTTCCATGTCCACAAGTCTTCTCTCTCCATCTCAGTTTCAAAGAGCTCATTATACTCTGCTTTTAAACACATGTCTTCTCTTAGCTTTATTCACATGCCATCCCTTGTCCCGTCTGCCTACTTTGGTCCTCACTGTCCAGTCACAGATGGTACAGTCTGGAACAATCTCTCCACCCCATGCCCTGACAGCCCATGTCTGGTCACCTCTCACCACATTCAAAACACTCATCAGCGTCTCAAAGCCTCTCTCAAGTTTCAGCAATACATGGTCATCTCTTCTGTAAAACATCCTCCCCTTGGAGCACAGGACTATGGACAGAGCCTGGCCCTTAGCCTCAGAGACCCATGTTGAGCCTGGACTTGACACCTTTTAGCAGCAAGACTCTCGCCCCTAGAGGGGAGAGTCTGCTTTCTTCTGAGCCTCAATGAGTGGCCAGCTCCCACTCTTCACCTGTAGCCTGAGTCAGACTCCTGTTCTGAAGATCCAGAGGTTTTCTTCACTTCCAGGAGACTTTGGAGCTCCAGGAGAAGGAGGGCTTCGGTTGCAGGGCTGCATTTTTGTTCTGAAAGTTGTGGTGGGAAAAGCATAGGCTTCAGATTTAACCCGTCTCTCTTCCAACCATGCAATACGTCTCATTTCTCTCTGATCATCACCTCATTTCTTAGAGTTTTCCCTTCCTTCTGTGTCCTAACATCAGGTTCTTTTAAGATCCTAGTTCTTAGGTATTTTATTTTTACACTCATTTTTGGAAGAAGCTTGACTTTTCAATGGCTTATCTGAATTGGGATCTCCCAAATTTGATCATCAGTTCTAAAATTTCACATTCCCACCTTCCCATTTCCTGTTAGGATCCTTTCACACTGATATTCCACAATCGGCTCAAATATGAAATGGAAATAGGCTTCTCGTCTCAACGTGCCAGTTTTCATCAGTAGGGATGCCTCACGTCAGCCACCTATGTCCTCTCTCCTGGGATGACTTCTGACCTTGTCTCTCTGCCATCAAACTTCAGACTGGCCTACCGATTTGCTCCAGAAGGTCATGGAGACACTAATGAGTAAGCCCATCTCTGAGCCCTTTCCAGCCTCTTCCAAAGACTACCATTCTCGGATTTGTGGCAATCCAAGGAAATGAGGCATGATTTGGTTTTTGTGTGTGCAATGGCAGCAGCTGCAGGCTTGTGGGCCTGGATGGTCAAGATGGAAGGGAGAGAGAGAGTGACTGAGGAATGAAATTCTCTGTACTTCTCTTTCTTCCTCCCTGGGAAAGAAAAGCTGGACTAATCCCACACCCTTGGTGAATTACATAAGAAGGCTTGGCCTCTAGGCCTTCTAATATTCTCAGATGTGTGAAGGAGGGTGGGACATCTTCCACTCCTGGCCCAGGTCTTTCCAAGAAAATGAACCCATTTATCTTGGTGAAAGGCGAGTGCACATTTTAAAGTGCACATTTCATTTTCCATTATTTAATAGACACATAATGCCTTGCAGCTTCCTTCTAAGTGATTTCAGACATAGTGATTTTATGTATTATTCCAATGCATATATGTGTGTCAATAAATTTCTTTATTTGTTTTAGCACTGTGGCAATGAAAATACATTGGGTGATGTGTGCTGGTGGTTTTGGTAGTTTTAGGAACATTTTTAGTAGGTGAGGAAATGTGCTGTGACTTAGGAGCAGGGGCTGACAGGCAGGGCTGTACATCAGATGGGGCTGCACCTCCCCTTCAAGGTGGAGTTAGGGTGGAGGGGCTGAGGTGGGAGATGGTGTTCAAGAAAAATGATTCCTACCACTTGGCAAAGAGGCTAAGGCAGAATTCCTTCAGGTCTATCACGATAAGTGTAAGAATCACTGCAATCCATTCTAGTATTCTAGTCTGAAGAATCTCATGGACACAGGAGCCGGGCAGGATACAGTCCATGGGGTCACAAAGAGTCAGATACCACTGAGCGACTAATACTTTTTCTTTAGAAAGATTTATTCTGTACATAGGTATAAAACTTGCATTGTCTCTGGTTTTTCCTATAGTAGTTGTATTATAAGAAATTTCTTAGTAAGAGTTTCATTATCAAAATTAGCAATTTTGTACTATTAGTACACTATGCATATATGTACTATTCTATGGGAAATCAAAATCCAATTTTTATGTTTTCACTAAAAACACCCTTTGTTCAAGTTCATGCCATATTCACGACACAGATTGCATCTTTACTTTCTCATAGTCGGAAAGGCCCTTGTGTAACTAGCCCTCAACGGACTGCTCTGGGGCAAGGGAAGAAGATTTAGTCTCTGCTTTCCTGTTGCGGTGGTGACGCGGGGGTGGGGGATGTCCACGCCCTCTCCCCACATGGAGGCATGCTAGAGAGGGATATTCTGCGCTCCCTGCATCCTCAGGCTCTCTCTTCCCCAGAAGAGTGGCTGTAGGATTACTGAGTCTGACATGTTCAGGCTGGTGTTTGAGGGTCTCTGTATCGAGAGGTCCTGTGCATCTCCCATGTACTTTCAGCATCACTGGTGTCCAAAGTATGCCAGTTATTAGGTCTTACCTTTAGCTCCACATTCACATTTTCCAGGAACTTCCCTCGTGGCTCAGCTGGTAAAGAATCCGCCTGCAATGAGGGAGACCTGGGTTCTATCCCTGGGTTGGGAAGATATCCTGGAGAAGGGAAAGGCTACCCACTCCAGTATTCTGGCCTGGAGAATTCCAAGGACTGTATAGTCCATGGGGTCGCAAAGAGTCAGACACGACTGAGTGACTTTCACTTTAACCCTATCATACCTTACTCTGTGGTGTGAGGTTGGTTCCCTGCGAAACTCATTTCTGCTTTGTCACCTTCTCCCTGTTGGACTCTGTCAGTAGGACCCTAAAGGGAAGCTGAGGAAGAAGAGGGGCCTCTCTCCTTCCTATCTGCTTCCTGCTCACTTGCTGTTTCTGTGAGTGCCACCCTCAGTGTTTCTCTACCCTAGCAGCAGGACCTTCCCGCAGCAGCAGCAGCAGCAGGGCTGTTGGTTTGCTGTCTCCCCGGCCCTGCAGAGCCAGCCTAATGGCACTCTCTTCAGACCCGCATGACCTTCAGGCCTCACCTACTGCAATCAGATTTTAGCAATGCTTCAGGGAAGTTTGACTACTGATAACTACATCTGGGTTTTTGTTCACCCCCAGGCTATTGCTCTTTGTGCATTGGTTCCACCGATCAGAACTGGAGAAGACAGGAGAGGTAACAAGTGCAGCCAATACTCTTTTTGTACTGCGTACTGCCCCGCCTCACTCTTTTTGTACTGCACATTGCTGTGTGAGGTGACTGCTGCCAATAGGAGAGAGACTCTGGGAGAAGAACGGAACACAGAAGGGAGAATTTGTATTTCTAGATTTCATAGTGCAGTAGCTGCTGGCTATTGTAAAAGCAGCAAGAGGATTCCCTGGTGGCACAGTGGTTAAGAATTGACCTGCCAGTGCAGGGGGCATGGCTTCAATCCTTGGTCTGGGAGGATTCCCCATGCCACAGAGCAGCTAAACCTGTGCACCACAACTACTGAAGCCCACTTGCCCTTAAGCCTGTGCTAGGCAAGAAGACAAGCCACTGCAACGAGAAGCTTGTGTACCACAATGAACAGTAGCTCCCACTCACCAGAACCAGAGAAAACCCAAGTGCAGCAATGAAGACCCAGTGCAACCCAAATAAATAAGTAAAATGGATAACCAACAAGGACTTATTGCATAGCACAGGGAACTCTGCTCAATGCTATGTGGCAGCTGGATGGGAGAGGAGTTTGAGGGAGAAAGTCTGCATATGTATAAATATGGCTGAGTTTCTTTGCTGTCCACCTGAAAGTGTCATAACATTGTTTATTGGCTACACTCCAATATAAAATAAGAAGTTTAAAAATAAATTTTAAAAAGAGCAGCAGGATCGGGTGATGCTGGAGCAGAGGTCAGGCTGGTCTAGACCCTGGAAACCTGGGCAAAGGCAGCACCTTTTTGGCATTTCCAATCTTTGTGATGTTTTGGATGGGGAAGGCTCCTGGGCTCCTGTATCTTTTTGGCAGAATAGACATGAATTTGGAGGAGGGAGTACTAGAAGGAGAACTGTGTTATGCCTAATAACAGCCCCTCAAAGATGTTTATGCTCAAATCCCAAAAAGCTCTGGTTATGTTACCTGGAAAAAGGAATTCTGTAAATGTAATTAAGGTTACGGACCTTAAAATAGACAGGTTATCCTGATAGTATATTATTTTATTGGAAAATTTATCTAATATGTATTTACCACTATAAGGAAATTGTGTTTTGTTTCATAATTTCTGGGTGGGCAAGTTTTTATTTAGTAGACATACCCATGAAATCAAATATATTAATATTATATTATTCAGCCCCACATTAGAATAAAAATGAAAGCAGGAAAAAAAATAGGCAGGTTATCCTGGATTTTCTGCAAGAACCTAGTAGTATGGAAAATTAACCCCAGATTAAATGCTGCTTTTGTCCCACCTAAAAAAAGCTTAAAAACAAGACTGAGTTATCAAATTATTTTGAATAACTGTGTTCCTGAACAAAGCTTAAGAATATTTATAGGAATACAAAAACATCCAGAAACAAAGGTAAAAGTCATAACATTTGGTAATCAACCAAAAATTACCAGTCATGTGAATAAGCAGGAAAACACAAACTATAATGAGGGAAAAGAAAATCAATCAGTATGATTGATCCCACTGACTAACTGACCCAGATAGTGGAATTAACAAATGAGGACATGAAAATGTTAATACAACTGATTCCATACTCTCAAGAAGATACTAGAAGAAGATTAATAGATGGAGAACAAGATGGCAGAGGAGTAGGTAGACATGGAGTACATCTCTCCATGGATACATCAGGAAGACACCTTAAGACACAGAAGTTCATGCAGAACACAAGCTGAGAGCAGACAGGAGTACCTGACCAGTGGAAAAGAATATATAGAACTACGTAAAACTTGGTAGGACAAAGGAACTAGGGGGAAAAACAGGAGTGTTAGTAGGGCTGGACCTGACCTCCGTGGATGGGGGAACTGAAGCAGGGGTCCCATCCCCACAGTGGGGCAATTGTCTGAGTCAGAGGAGAAACACTTAAGGCTAGAGTGAAACAGTTGATCTGTGGCAGCCTAAAGGGAATGAGAATCACAATCCTTGCCACAGCCATACATACCCCGGAGAGGGACGATGGTCTTCTGGAAGGGGCAGCAGCTGGGAGCTGAGTTTAGGGATTGTGGAGCAATCCCAGGGCGAGGGCTGCTGATGACTGTGGAGAGATGGATCGAGGGGGTGTGAGGGAAGAGACCGTGGTGGGAAATGCTGGTGGAGGAAAGCCAGGCAGCCACTGAAGCAAGGTGAAACTGCTGAGTCCTGCGTACCAGGTGGAGCCACCACCATAGCCTGTCTGCCCACATGCCAGCATCGGCAGCTGAAAAATACAAAGGCTGGCCCATCAAACTCTTGATGCCCTGAACTACAGAGTAGGATCCCACCCAGGGTGCCCCTTTAAATGCCTGATGCCCGAACAACAGAGAAGGACCCCAGGCAAGGGAACCCTCTAACTGTCTGAATGGGTGGAGCCATGGAGAAAGACTGGCCAAAGAGGCCTTCTGATCATAAGCTATAAGAGGCTGGAAAAAAGACTCTGATAGGGCCATAACTCCTGCAGTGGAGACAGTCCGGTCCCTGCACACTTGGCACCACAAGGGTCCCTACAAGCCAAGCAGCTTCACCGCCTTCATGCTCAACTCTCACTGGGGTAGAGGTGCCACTGGCAAAAAAAGTCTTGCATCTATGCCTGCAGGGTCACTGCAGTCGTGTCCGACTCTTTGTGACCCTATAGACTGTGGCCTACCGACATGGGGAGGTCATCTTTCAGTGTCCTATCTTTTTGCCTTTTCATACTGTTTATGGGGTTCTCAAGGCAAGAATACTGAAGTGGTTTGCCATTCTCTTCTCCAGTGGACCACATTCTGTCAGACCTCTCCACCATGACCCATCCATCTTTGGTGGCCCCACATGGCATGGCTTGTTTCATTGAGTTAGACAAGGCTGTGGTCCATGTGATCAGATTGGCCTGTTGTCTGTGATTGTGGTTTAAGTCTCTCTGCCCTCTGATGCCCTCTCTCAGTGCCTACCATCGTACTTGGGGTTCTCTTACCTTGGATGTGAGATATCTCTTCATGGCTGCTCCAGCAAAGCACAGCTATTGCTCCTTACCTTGGACGTGGGGTAGCTCCTATTGTTATTGGATCAGTGCTATTGGAGATCAGTGGAGAAATAACTCTAGAAAGAATGAAGGGATGGAGCCAAAGAAAAAACAACACCCAGTTGTGGATGGGACTGGTGATAGGATCAAGGTCTGATGCTGTAAAGAGCAATATTCCATAGGAACCTGGTATGTTAGGTCCATAAATCAAGGCAAATCGGAAGGGGTCCAAAAGGAGATGATAAGAGTGAACATTGACATTCTAGGAATCAGCGAACTAAGATGGACTGGAATGGGTGAATTTAATTCAGATGACCATTATATCTACTACTGTGGGCAGGAATCCCTTAGCAGAAATGGAGTGGCCATCATAGTCAACAAAAGAGCCTGAAATGCAGTACTTGGATGCAATCTCAAAAACGACAGAATGATCTCTGTTCGTTTCCAAGGCAAACCATTAAATATCATGGTAATCCAAGTCTATGCCCCAACCAGTAATGCTGAAGAAGCTGAAGTTGAACAGTTCTATGAAGACCTACAACACCTTCTAGAACTAACACTCAAAGAAGATGTCCTTTTCATTATAGGGAACTGGAATGCAAAAGTAGGAAGTCAAGAAACACCTGGAGTAACAGGCAAATTTGGCCTTGGAATACGGAATGAAGCAGGGCAAAGGCTAATAGAGTTCTACCAAGAGAACGCACTGGTCATAGCAAACACCCTCTTCCAACAACACAAGAGAAGGCTCTACACATGGACATCACCAGATGGTTGACACCGAAATCAGATTGATTATATTCTTTGAGGCAAAGATGGAGAAGCTCTATACAGTGAGCAAAAACAAGACCGGGAGCAGACTGTGGCTCAGATCATGAACTCCTTATTGCCAAATTCAGACTGAAATTGAAGAAAGTGGAGAAGACCACTAGACCATTCAGGTATGACCTAAATCAAATCCTTTATGACTATACAGTGGAAGTGAGAAATAGATTTAAGGGACTAGATCTGATAGAGTGCTTGATGAACTATGGATGGAGGTTTGTGACATTGTACAGGAGACAGGAATCAAGACTGCCGGGAGCCGCCACGGGAGATCCTACCCATGACAAAGGTCATGCTGAGAGAACCTGACAGGCAAAGGCGGATCAGGCCTCAAAGGACCCCCTGAATCTGCTCGAGCATCCACCCCAAAACCAAAATCTGTCTGTCTTACTATTTTGTGCCTTTCACCAACTCTTCTGACATTAACAGGGGGCTATCCCCGACCACCTTTCTCTGGAAAAAATCAACTTAGGGCTTTAGTTAATAAGTCTCCTGGGCCTGATAGGAGTGTTTCTATTCAAACCCTTCTGATGGCTTTCTAGCTTGCCTGACAGGTTTGTCTATACTCTTGCAATTAACACACATGATTGTTCACAACTCCCCAACCTTGAAAGGCACTGGAAGCCAAAACATTCTAAAAGTCCTAATGAGCATAGAGTCTTTTAAGGGATGAAAAATTATTAGAATAGATAGTACTGGTAAAGATCTTCATTATTGGGCCAATGCTTGCTGCCAAGTGCCCATATCCCTTATCCATTGTGCACCTCGGAGTGCATTAGTTAACATAGTTGGAATGTAAGAAAAACAAGTAGCAGCCTTGGAATTAACCACATCAGACCTTTGAGCTAATTGGTTTTTTCTTTGTTGTGACCCACTGCACCTTTGCCTCGTGAGAATGTAACTCTGTTTAGTACTTTCTGAGGCTGGGAGAAATAAAGAACACTTTAAGGGAAAACAAGTTTTCTGGCTGATCAGCCTTTATCAAAAAAGGGTCATAAAATGTCCACAGGCCTCCAAGGCCAGAAGATATTGTACACAACATTGTTTATGGGAAAGGTATGCAGAAAAAATCCTGGTTTTGATAAAGACAAAACAGATGTAATGTTTGGACTGACTCTGTATGACTTTGCATCTTTCATTTCCCTCTATGTAAAAGTCAAGGTATACAAGTTCCTTTTGAAAATAAAGTTATGGGCCTCGCTCACCAAAGCTTGGTCTCCCCGTGTCGTTCTTTTTTTCCCTTTTCCCTCCTTTTCTCTCTCTGTTCTTCTTTCAGGATGACTCCTTGGAACAAAGGAGCTTTATTGGCTTTCTGTGTAAACCAAGGAAGATCAAGCCTCTTTTTCTTCCCTTTTTACTTTCCTTATCGCCTAGGCTGTCATCCTGAGGGTACCCCTGGATCCTGCTGGGGCTGGACCCCAGCACAAGACCATCCCCATGGAAAAGAAATGCAAAAAAGCAAAATGGCTGTCTGAGAAGGCCTTACAAATAGCTGTGAAAAGATGAGAAGTGAAAAGCAAAGGAGAAAAGGAAAGATATACCCATTTGAATGAAGAGTTCCAAAGAATAGCAAGGAGAGATAAGAAAGCCTTCCTCAGCGATCAATGCAAAGAAATAGAGGAAAACAACAGAATGGGAAAGACTAGAGATCTCTCCAAGAAAATTAGAGATACCAAGGGAACATTTCATGCAAAGATGGGCTCAATAAAGGACAGAAATGGTATGGACCTAACAGAAGCAGAAGAGAATAAGAAGAGATGGCAAGAATAGACAGAAGAACTGTACAAAAAAGATCTTCACGACCCAGATAATCATGATGGTGTGATCACTGACCTAGAGCCAGACATCCTGGAATATGAAGTCAAGGGGGCCTTAGGAAGCATCACTACTAACAAAGCTAGTGGAGGTGATGGAACTCCAGTTGAGCTATTCCAAATCCTGAAAGATGATGCTGTGAAAGTGCTTCACTCAATATGCCAGCAAATTTGGAAAACTCAGCAGTGGCCACAGGACTGGAAAAGGTCAGTTTTCATTCCAATCCCAAAGAAAGGCAATGCTGAAGAATGCTCAAACTACCGCACAATTGCACTCATCTCACATGCTAGTAAAGTAATGCTCAAAATTCTCCAAGCCAGGCTTCAGCAATATGTGAACCATGAACTTCCAGATTTTCAAGCTGGTTTTATAAAAGGCAGAGGAACCAGAGATCAAATTGCCAACATCTACTGGATCATCAAAAAAGCAAGAGAGTTCCAGAAAAACATCTATTTTTGCTTTATTGATTATGCCAAAGCCTTTGACTGTGTGGATCACAAGAAACTGTGGGAAATTCTGAAAGAGAAGGGAATACCAGACCACCTGACCTGCCTCTTGAGAAACTTGTATGCAGGTCAGGAAGCAACAGTTAGAACTGGACATGGGACAACAGATTGGCTCCAAATAGGAAAAGGAGTACATCAAGGCTGTATATTGTCACCCTGCTTATTTAACTTATATGCAGAGTACATAATGAAAAATGCTGGGCTGGAAGAAGCACAAGCTGGAATCAAGATTTCCAGGAGAAATATCAATAATCTCAGATATGCAGATGACACCACCCTATGGCATAAAGTGAAGAAGAACTAAAGAGCTTCTTGATGAAAGTGAAAGAGGAGAGTGAAAAAGTTGGCTTAAAGCTCAACATTCAGAAAACTAAGATCATGGCATCTGGTCCCATCACTTCATAGCAAATAGATGGGGAAATAGTGGAAACAGTGTCCGACTTTATTTTTGGGGGCTCCAAAATCACTGCAGATGGTGACTGCAGCCATGAAATTAAAAGACGCTTACTCCTTGGAAGGAAAGTTATGACCAACCTAGATAGCATGTTCAAAAGCAGAGACATTACTTTGCCAACAAAGGTCCGTCTAGTCAAGGTTACGGTTTTTCCAGTGGTCATGTATGGATGTGAGAGTTAGACTATAAAGAAAGCTGAGCACTGAAGAATTGATGCTTTTGAACTCTGGTGTTGGAGAAGACTCTTGAGAGTCCCTTGGACTGCATGGAGATCCAGCCAGTCCATCCTAAAGGAGATCAGTCCTGGGCGTTCATTGGAAGGACTGATGTTGAAGCTGAAACTACAATACTTTGGCCACCCAATGCAAAGAGCTGACTCATTTGAAAAGACCCTGATGCTGGGAGATATTGAAGGCAGGAGGAGAAGGGGACGATAGAGGATAAGATACATGGCATCACTGACTCAATGGACATGGGTTTGGGTGGACTCTGGGAGCTGGTCATGGACAGGGAGACCTGGCATGCTGCAGTTCATTGGGTTGCAAAGAGTCGGACATGACTGAGCAACTGAACTGAACCGAGACTGTGGCCTGCCAGGCTTCTCTGTCAGAGAGGGGGTCTCCAGGCAAGAATACTGGAGCCTATTGGCCAATATTGGTTGCCATACCCTTCTAGAGAACTATATTTCCTGTTGCCCTGGCCGCCAAATTCCTTGCATAACTGGTGCTGCCAGAATCTGTGCAACCCAAGCTCCACACTTGGGCCTCTCAGGGGCAAACACAAGTCCTCCAGGACAGCCTCAGGAGCTAAACCCCAGTGGATGATGACCCACATGTAGAGGTGGAAATAAAACCACAATTGAAACCCAGGGGCAGTGTGGCTGAGGAAAGAGACTCCAAACCTTCCCACCAGCTGCACAAGCTGCATCTTAAATCCACACAATCAACCAGGCAGAGCTCCCACAAAAGAAAACACAATAGCTCTGATAGCTGTGGACATTGGAGGCAAGAACACACAGGAGTAGGACCAGACTAGAATCTGAGCTGCCCCCACAGCAGGTCCAGAGATCAGCAGAGTGTTGGAGGTCATCCTAGGGAGGTAAGGTGGGCTGTGACTCCCAGCAAGGGAAAGGACTCTGACACCAGTGACTCAGGAAAAACATTTATTAATCTTATTTTTTGACTTGTTCTGTAGATTCTTTTGGATTTTTTTTTCTGTTTTTTTTTTTTTTTTTTCCCTCTCTGTGGTAGTTGTCAAATTTATTGGCACTAAGAAATGCAATTAAGTTTTTTAGCTTTTTTCCCCCTCAGTCACATTTTTTTAAAATGTTGTCATAAACCTCTAACTCTACATTGGGCTTTTGCAGTTCTGTGGAGTTTTCTTCTTCTTCTTCTTCTTTTTTTTTTTTTTTGGTCTCTTTTTAAAATTTTAAACCTATTATTATTTTTTTACATTTATTCCTTTGTTTGCATTTCCTACTGTTCTTTTCCTTTTGCAGTTAATCTTTAATGTATATAAATCTTCTTTATCTACCTCTATTTAACTCTGCATATCTATTCTTTCTTTCTTTTCTTTCTTTCCTTTCCTCTCAACATATTTGTTAGTTTTGTTTTCACTGCTTTATATCCCACTTAGCACCTTGCTTTAGTTTTGTTTTCCAGTTTTTGCTTCAGTTAATTTTGTTCTTAACTGGTAAATATAATTTTTGATTTCATTTGTTTGCCGGATCAATCTACTGTACTTTATTTTTGTTGGACTGTTTTCACTTTGCTCATGGGTGTATATGTATAAGAGTATATTCTATTATTTTAATTGTTATTTGACTGATTTTGTAACTGCTATTTATCTGGGGTTCATCTTTGGTTTCTTGTTTTTGGATATTTGTTTTAATCTCACTTAATTCTATAAAAACCACTTGTGAAATCTTCATTCCTGACCAGAGGTCAAGCCCTGAGCCTTTGGAGTGGGAGCACCGACTCCAAGACCCTAGACTACCAGAAAACTAACCCTGCTGCTAAATAGCTTCAGTCATGTCTGACTCTGTGCAACCCCATAGATGGCAGCCCACCAGGCTCCCCCGTCCCTGGGATCCTCCAGGCAAGAACACTGGAGAGGGTTGCCATTTCCTTCTCCAATGCATGAAAGTGAAAAGTGAAAGTGAAGTCGCTCAGTCGTGTCCGACTCCTAGCGACCCCATGGACTGCAGCCTACCAGGCTCCCCTGTCCATGGGATTTTCCAGGCAAGAGTACTGGAGTGGGTTGCCATTGCCTTCTCTGAAAACTAACCCTAGGGAATATCAAATAGAGAGAACTTGGACAAAGGAAACCACTTGAATACAAGACCTGGCATCACCCAACCACCAGTAGCACCCTGTGCAGAATGCCTCATCTAAACAACAAACAAAACAAAAATACAAACCCAATCATCAGCAGACAGGATTACCACCTCACTCAGCATAGCCCATCAGAGAAAAAAACAAACAAAAACCCAAAAACTCAGCACAAAGCTCACCCTATCAGAAGCTCAAACAAACCACTGAACCAACTTAGGAAGGCAGAAACCAAAAGGAAGAAGTCAGCCTTCTTCAAGGAAAGAATTCAACTTTCCTTGAAGCCTGGGAAAAGGAGACTTCAAACACAGTAAGTTAAAAAAAAAAAAAAAAAAAAAAAAGAAAGAAAGAAATAAAAGGCAGAGAAATACTGCACAAATGAAGGAACAAACTAGAAACACAGAAGTCCAAATAAATGAAGAGGAAATAGGCAAAGAGGAAAAGAATTGAGAATAATGATAGTAAAGATGATCAAAAACCTTGTAAACAAAATGGAGAAAATGCAAGAATCAATTAACAAAGACCTAGAAGAATTAAAGAATAAACACACAGAGACAAATGACACAATTACTGGAATTAAAAATACTCTAGAAGGAATCAATAGCAGAATATTTGAAACAGAAGAATGAATCAGTGACCTGGAAGATAAAATGGTGGAAATAACTTCTCAAGAGCAGAATAAAGTAAAAAGAATGAAAAGAGCTGAGGACAGTCTCAGAGACCTCAGGGACAATATCAAATGCACCAATGTTCAAGTTATAGGAGTCCCAGAAGAAGAAGAGAAAAAGAAAGGGTATGAGAAAATTTTTGAAGAGTTTATAGTTGAAAATTTCCCAACATGGAAAAGGAAATAGTCAATCAAGTCCAAGAGGCACAGAGTCCCAAACAGGATAAACCCAATGAGAAACATGCCAAGATACATACTAATCAAACTGCTGCTGCTGCTGCTGCTGCTAAGTCGCTTCAGTCGTGGCCGACTCTGTGCGACCCCATAGCTGGCAGCCCACCAGGCTCCCCCGTCCCTGGGATTCTCCAGGCAAGAACACTGGAGAGGGTTGCCATTTCCTTCTCCAGTGCATCAAAGTGAAAAGTGAAAGTGAAGTCGCTCAGTCGTGTCCGACTCTTAGCGACCCCATAGACTGCAGCCCACCAGGGTCCTCCATCCATGGGATTTTCCAGGCAAGAGTACTGGAGTGGGGTGCTATTGCCTTCTCTGACTAATCAAACTAACAAAGACTAAACACAAAGAATATTAAAGGCAGCAAGGGAGAAGCAACAAGTAACATACAAGGGAAACCCCATACACTTACAGCTGATCTTTCAGCAGAAACTCTGCAAGCCAGAAGGGAATGGCAGGATATATTTAAAGTACTGAAAGGGAAAAATCTACAACCAAGATTACTGTACCTGGCAAAGATCTCATTCAAAATTGATGGAGAAATTAAAAGCTTTTCGGACAAGCAAAAGCTAAGAGATTTCAGTACCACCAAACCAGCTTTACAACAAATGTTAAAGGGACTTATCTAGTTAATAAATACGAGAGAAGAAAAAAGATCTACAAAATCAACCCAAACAATTAATAAAAGGGCAATAGGAACATACATATCAATAATTACTTTAAATGTAAATGGATTAAATGCTCCAACCAAAAGGCACAGACTGGCTGAATGGATACAAAAACAAGCCCCATATATATGCTGTCTACAAGAAACCCACTTCAGACCTCAAGACACATATAGACTGAAAGTGAGAGGATGGAAAAATAAATTCCATGTAAATGGGAAGCAAAAGAAAGCTGGAGTAGCAATCCTCATATCAGACAAAATAGACCTTAAAATAAAGAATATTACGAGAGATAAGGAAGGACACTACATAATGATCAAGGGAACAATCCAAGAGGAAGACATAACAATTGTAAATATCTATGCATCCAACATAGGAGCACCTCAATACATAAGACAAACACTAACAGACATAAAAGGAGAAATTGACAGTAACACAATAATAGTAGGAGATTTTAATACCCTACTCACACCACTGGACAGATCATCAAAACAGAAAATTAATATAGGAACACAAGTCTTAAATGGTACATTAGATGAGATGAATCTCATTGATATCTTCAGAACATTCCATCCAAATGCAGAAGAATACACCTTCTTCTCTAGTGCACATGGAACTTTCTCCAGGATAGACCACATCTCGGCACAAATCAAACCTCAGTAAATTTAAGAAAATTGAAATCATATCAAGCATCTTCTCCGACCACAATGCTACAAGACTAGATATCAATTACAAGAAAAAAACTGTAAGAAACAAAAACACATGGAGACTAAAAACACGTTTCTAAATAACCGACAGGTTACTGAAGAAATCAATAGGGAAATAAAAAAATTTCTATAAACAAATGACAATGAAAGCACGACCACTCAAAACCTGTGGGATGCAGCAAAAGCAATTCTAAGAGGGAAGTTTATAGCAATACAATCCTACCTCAAGAAACAAGAAAAACATCGAATACACAACTTAACTTTACACCTAAAACAACTGGAAAAACAAGAAAAAAAATTAGTAGAAGGAAAGAAATCATAAAGATTCGGGCAGAAATAAATGAAAAAGAAAGGAAAGAAACAATAGTAAAGATTAATAAAACTAAAAGCTGGTTGTTTGAGGAGATAAACAAAATTGACAAACCTTTAGCCAGACTCATCAAGAAAAAAAGAGAAGAATCAGATCAACAAAATTAGAAATGAAAAAGAGGTTACAACAGACAATGCAGAAATACAAAGGATTATAAGAGACTATTATGAACAACTATGATGGCAATAAAATGGATAACCTGGAAAAAATGGACAGATGCTTAGAAAAGTTCAATCTTCCAAGACTGAACCACGAAGAAATAGAAATTATGAACAATCCCATTACAAGCACTGAAATTGAAGCTGTAATCAAAAATCTCCAAAAAAACAAAAGTCCAGAGCCAGATGGCTTCACAGGAGAATTCTATCAAACGTTTAGAGAAGAGCTAATGCCTATCCTTCTAAAACTCTTTCAAAAAATTGCAGAGGAAGGAACACTTCCAAATTCATTCTATGAGGCCACCATCACTCTGACACCAAAACCAGACAAAGACAACACACAAAAAGAAAACTACAGGCCAATACCACAGACGAACATAGATCCAAAAATACTCAAAAAAATTTTAGCAAACAGAATTCAGCAACACATCAAAAATCTCATACACCATGATCAAGTAGGGTTTATTCTAGGGATGCAAGGATTCTTCAATATATGCAAATCAATTAATGTGATACACCATATTAAAAAATTGAAAGATAAAAGCCATATGATAATCTCAATAGACGGAGAAAAAACCTTTGACAAAATTCAGCACCCATTTATGATTAAAACTCTTCAAAAACAATGGGCATAGAAGGAACTCACCTCAACAGAGTAAAGATCTTATATGATAAGCTTACAGCAAACATTATTCTCAATGGTGAAAAACTGAAAGCATTCCCCCTAAGATCAGGAACAAGACAAGGGTATCCACTTTTGCCACTATTATTCAACATAGTTCTGGAAGTCCTTGCTACAGCAATCATAGAAGAAAAAGAAATAAAAGGAATCCACATCAGAAAAGAAGAATTAAAGCTCTCACTGTTTGCAGATGACATGATACTGTACATAGAAAACCCTAAAGATGGTATCAGAAAATTATTAGAGCTAATTAGTGAATTTAGCAAAGTTTCAGGATACAAAATCAATACACAGAAATCACTTGCATTTCTATACTAACAATGAAAAATCAGAAAGAAAAATTAAGGAATCAATTCCATTCACCATTGCAACAAAAAGAATTAAATATCTAGGAATAAACTTACCTAAGGAGACAAAAGAACTATACAAAGAAAATTGTAAGACACTGATGAAAGAAATCAAAGGCAACATAAACAGATGGAGAGATATTCTATGTTCCTGGGTAGGAAGAATGAATATTGTGAAAATGACTATACTACCAAATGCAATCTACAGATTCCATGAGATCCCTATAAAATTACCAATGGCATTTTTCACAGAACTGGAACAAAAATTTTCACAATTCATAGGGAAACAAAAAAGACCCCGAATAGCCAATCTCGTGAAAGAAGAATGGAGCTGGGTGAATCAACTTTCCTGACTTCAGATTTTACTACAAAGCTACAGTCATCAAGACAGTATGGAACTGGCATAGAAACAGAAATATAGACCAATGGAACAAGATACAAAGCCCAGAAATAAACCCATGCACCTATGGGTACCTTATTTTTGACAAAGGAGGCAAGAATATACAATGGGGCAAAGACAGCCTCTTCAATAAATGGTGCTGGGAAACCTGGAAAGCTACATGTAAAAGAGTGAAATTAGAACACTTCCTAACACTATACACAAAAATAAACTGAAAATAGATTAAAGACCTAAACATAAGAGCAGAAACTATAAAACTTAGAGGAAAACATAGGCAGAACACTCGATGACATAAATTAAAGCAAGATCCTCTATGACCCACCTCCTAGAGTAATGGAAATAGCAACACAATTAAACAAGAGGGACCTGATTAAACTTAAAATCTTTTGCACAGCAAAGGAAACTATAAGCGAGGTGAAAAGACAACCCTCAGAATGGGAGAAAATAATAGCAAATGAAATAACTGACAAAGGGTTAATTTCCAAAATATACAATCATCTCATACAACTCAATACCAGAAAAACAACCCAATGAAAAAGTGGGAAAAAGACCTAAACAGACATTTCTCCAAAGAAGACATACAGATAGCTAGTAAACACATGAAAAGATGCTCAACATCGCTCATTATTAGAGAAATGCAAATCAAAACCACAATGAGATATTACCTCAAACTGTTCAGAATGGCCATCATCAAATATCTACAAACAATAAATGCTGGAGAGGGTGTGGAGAAAAGGGAATGGTCTTGCACTGTTGGTGGGAATGTAAACTGATATAGCCACTATGAGAGATGGTATGAAGATTCCTTTAAAAACTAGGAATAAAATCACCACATGACCCAGCAATCCCACTCCTAGGCATATACCCTGAGGAAACCAAAATTGAAAGGGACACATGTATCCCATTGTTCACTAGAGCACTTTTTACAATAGCTAGAACATGGAAGCAACCTACATGTCCATTGATAGATGAATGGAGAAAGAAGCTGTGATACATATACACAAGGGAATATTCAGATCAGATCAGATCAGTCGCTCAGTCGTGTCCCACTCTTTGCGACCTCATGAATCGCAGCACGCCAGGCCTCCCTGTCCATCACCAACTACCGGAGTTCACTCAGACTCACGTCCATCGAGTCAGTGATGCCATCCAGCCAATTCAGCCTCTGTCGTCCCCTTCTCCTCCTGCCCCCAATCCCTCCCAGCATCAGAGTCTTTTCCAATGAGTCAACACTTCGCATGAGGTGGCCAAAGTACTGGAGTTTCAGCTTTAGCATCATTCCTTCCAAAGAAATCCCAGGGCTGATCTCCTTCAGAATGGACTGGTTGGATCTCCTTGCAGTCCAAGGGACTCTCAAGAGTCTTCTCCAACACCACAGTTCAAAAGCATCAATTCTTCGGTGCTCAGCCTTCTTCACAGTCCAACTCTCACATCCATACACGACCACAGGAAAAACCATAGCCTTGACTAGACGGACCTTTGTTGGCAAAGTAATGTCTCTGCTTTTGAACATGCTATCTAGGTTGGTCATAACTTTCCTTCCAAGGAGTAAGCGTCTTTTAATTTCATGGCTGCAGTCACCATCTGTAGTGATTTTGGAGTCCAGAAAAATAAAGTCTGACACTGTTTCCACTGTTTCCCCATCTATTTCCCATGAAGTGATGGGATCAGATGCCATGATCTTTGTTTTCTGAATGTTGAGCTTTAAGCCAACTTTTTCACTCTCCACTTTCACTTTCATCAAGAGGCTTTTGAGTTCCTCTTCACTTTCTGCCATAAGGGTGGTGTCATCTGCATATCTGAGATTATTGATATTTCTCCTGGCAATCTTGATTCCAGCTTGTGTTTCTTCCAGTCCAGCGTTTCTCATGATGTACTCTGCATAGAAGTTAAATAAACAGGGTGACAATATACAGCCTTGACGAACCCCTTTTCCTATTTGGAACCAGTTCGAACTGTTGCTTCCTGACCTGCATACAAATTTCTCAAGAGGCAGATCAGGTGGTCTGGTATTCCCGTCTCTTTCAGAATTTTCCACAGTTGATTGTGATCCACACAGTCAAAGGCTTTGGCATAGTCAATAAAGCAGAAATAAATGTTTTTCTGGAACTCTCTTGCTTTTTCCATGATCCAGAAGATGTTGGCAATTTGATCTCTGGTTCCTCTGCCTCTTCTAAAACCAGCTTGAACATCAGGAAGTTCACAGTTCACATATTGCTGAAGCCTGGCTTGGAGAATTTTGAGCATTACTTTACTAGCGTGTGAGATGAGTGCAATTGTGCGGTAGTTTGAGCATTCTTTGGCATTGCCTTTCTTTGGGATTGGAATGAAAACTGACCTTTTCCAGTCCTGTGGCCACTGCTGAGTTTTCCAAATTTGCTGGCATATTGAGTGAAGCACTTTCACAGCATCATCTTTCAGGATTTGGAATAGCTCAACTGGAATTCCATCACCTCCACTAGCTTTGTTCGTAGTGATACTTTCTAAGGCCCACTTGACTTCACATTCCAGGATGTCTGGCTCTTGGTCAGTGATCACACCATCGTGATTATCTGGGTCTTGAAGATCTTTTTTGTACAGTTCTTCTGTGTATTCTTGCCATCTCTTCTTAATATCTTCTGCTTCTGTTAGGTCCATACCATTTCTGTCCTTTATCGAGCTCATCTTTGCATGAAATGTTCCTTTGGTATCTCTGATTTTCTTGAAGAGATCCCTAGTCTTTCCCATTCTGTTGTTTTCCTCTATTGCTTTGCATTGATCGCTGAAGAAAGCTTTCTTATCTCTTTTTGCTATTCTTTGGAACTCTGCATTCCGATGTTTATATCTTTCCTTTTCTCCTTTGCTTTTCACTTCTCTTCTTTTCACAGCTATTTGTAAGGCCTCCCCAGACAGCCATTTTGCTTTTTTGCATTTCTTTTCCATGGGGATGGTCTTGATCCCTGTCTCCTGGACAATGTCACAAACCTCATTCCATAGTTCATCAGGCACTCTATCAGATCTAGGCCCTTAAATCTATTTCTCACTTCCACTGTGTAATTATAAGGGATTTGATTTAGGTCATACCTGAATGGTCTAGTGGTTTTCCCTACTTTCTTCAATTTCAGTCTGAATTTGGCAATAAGGAGTTCATGGTCTGAGCCACAGTCAGCTCCTGGTCTTGTTTCTGCTGACTGTATAGAACTTCTCCATCTTTGGCTGCAAAGAATATAATCAATCTGATTTAGGTGTTGACCACCTAGTGATGTCCATGTGTAGAGTCTTCTCTTGTGTTGTTGGAAGAGGGTGTTTGTTATGACCAGTGCATTTTCTTGGCAAAAATCTATTAGTCTTTGCCCTGCTTCATTCCATATTTCAAGGCCAAATTTGCCTGTTACTCCAGGTGTTTCTTGACTTCCTACTTTTGCATTCCAGTCCCCATAATGAAAAGGGGGGGGGGGAATATTACTCATCCACAAAAAAGAACACATTTGAATCAGTTCTAAAGAGGTGGATGAACCTAGAACCTATTATACAGAGTGAAGTGAGTCAGAAAGAGAAGGATAAATACCATATCCTAATGCATATATACAGAATTTAGAAAAGTGGTACTGAAGAATTTATTTACAGGACAACAATGGAGAAACAGACATAGAGAACAGGCTTATGGACATGGGGAGAGGGGAAGAGAGGGTAAGATGTATGTAAAGAGTAACATGGAAACTTACATTACCATATGTAAATTAGATAGCCAACGGGAATTTGCTTTATGGCTCAGGAAACTCAAAGAAGGAGTCTGTATCAAACTAGAGGGGTGGTATGGGGAGGGAGATGGAAGGGTGTTTCAAAAGAGAGGGGATATATGCATTTCTATGTCTGATTCAGGTGGAGGTTTGACAGAAAACAGCAAAATTCTGTAAAGAAATTATTCTTCAAAAAAATAAATTAATTAAAAAAAGAAGAAGCTAGAAGAAAAATTGTTAATGTCAAGCAGAGTCATGAAAGGTATTTAAAAAACTCAAATTGAACCTCTAGAGATGAAAGCCACAGTGGCTTCGACTAAAAAAATACACAAGATGGGATGAACATCAGAGTAGACATTTAAGAAAAAATAGTAAACTTGAAGATGTACCTAAAGGAATTATCCCAATGAACCACAGAGAAAAAACATTGAAATAGAATAGACAAAGCTATGGAGTAACTTCAAGTGGCCTGGAAGTATTCGACACAGAAAGTAGATGGGGAAACAAAAAATATTTTTAAACAATGACTGAAAACTCTCCAAATTTAAAAAAGTGATAAAGTCACTGATTAGAGGGGAAAAAAAAAGGCTCAGTGGACACTAAGTACAAGAAACACAAAGAAGCTAAAAAGGCAGATTGGTCATAATCACACTGCTTGGTAGCAGTAAGAAAGAGAAAAAAAAAATTTTTTAAGCCAGAAAAAGAAAAGGACACATTATATCCAAAGGACAAAAATAAAGATGACAGCAGCTTCCCCATCAGAAATATTGCAAAACTCAACTTACTAGAATCAGAAATGAAAGCAGAGACATTAAAACCAATCTCATAAAAATAAAAAAGACTAAGTGGAATACAATGAATGGCAACAAATTGAATAACCTATGCGAAATAAGCAAATTCCTGGAAATATACTAGCTATCAAAGCTGACTCATGAAGAAATAGAACATCTAAAGAGAACTTTAATTAGTAAGGGAAATTGAATCAGTAATAAAAAATCTCACCAAAAGGAAAGCCCAGGAGTAGATGGCTTCATCGGTAAATTCTACCAACATTTAAAGAATGTTCTAATCCTTCTCAAACTCTTCTAAAAAATTGAAGGGAGGAAACACTTTCAGATAATTCTATGAGACCAGCATAACCGGATACAAAAGCCAGACAAATACATTATAAGAAGACAATATAAAAAAGGAAAATGACAAACCAATATCCCAGATGGCTACTGATGCAAAAATCTTCAACAGAATACTAGCAAACTGGATTCAACAGCATATAAAAAGAATTATTTAACACGACAGAGCTTTCACTGCCATGACCTGGTTTCTGTTCCTGGTCGGGGAACTGAGATCCCACAAGCCACACTGTATGGCAAAAAAAAAAAAAAAAGAAAAGAAAGAAAGAAGGGAAAAACCCCACATGATAATCTTAGTTGCAGAAAAAGCATTTGACAATAGTCAGCACAATTTCATGATAAAATATTCAATATGCTAGGAATAGAAGGGAACATCCTCAATAGGATAAAACCATATATGAAAAATCCACTGGTAACATCATATTCAGTAGTGAAATACTGAGCTTTTTCCTTAAGATCAGGAAAATTACAAAATACCTATTTTCATTAACTCTATTCAATATAGTGCTAGAAGTTCTAGCCAGAGCAATTAAATAAGAAAAAGAAATAAAAGGCATTCAAAATCGAAAGATATAAATTGGGAAAGGAGTATATCAGGGCTATATATTGTCACCCTGCTTATTTAACTTATATGCAGAGTATATCATGCAAAATGCAGGGCTGGATGAATCACAAGCTGGAATCAAGATTGCCAGGAGAAATATCAACAACCTCAGATATGCAGATGACACCACCCTGACGGCAGAAAGTGAAGAGAAATTAGACAGCCTGTTGATGAAGGTAAAAGAGGAGAGTGTAAAAGCTGGCTTAAAACTTCACATTCAAAAAACAAAGATCATGGTGTCTGGTCCCAACACTTCATGGCAAATGGATGGGGGAAAATGGAAACAGTGGCAGATTTTATTTTCTTGGGCTCCAAAATCATTGCAGTTGGTGACTGCAGCCATGAGATTAAAGATGCTTGCTCCTTGGAAGAAAAGCTATGAGAAATCTAGACAGCATATTAAAAAACAGAGACATCACTTTGCCAACAAAGGTGCATATAGTCAAAGCCATGGTTTTTCCAATAGTCATGTAAGTGAGAATTGGACCATAAAGAAGGCTGAGCACTGAAGAATTGATGCTTTCAAACTGTGCTGCTAGAGAAGACTCTTGAGAATCCCTTGGATATCAAGGAGATCAAACTGGTCAATCCTAAAGGAAATCAACCCTGAATATTCATTGGAAGGACTGATGCTGAAGCTCCAATACTTTGGCCACTTGATGACCTGATGTTAAGAACCATATCATTGGAAAAGACCCTGATGGCTGGGAAATATTGAGGGCAGGATGAGAACTGGGTGACAGAGAATGAGATGGTTGCATGGCATCACTGACTCAAAGGGCATGAGTTTGAGCAAACTCTGGGAGATAGTGACGGACAGGGAAGCCTGGCACACTGCAGTCCATGGGCTCGCAAAGAGTCAGACACAACAGAGTGACTGAATAAAAACAATAAAGTAAAACTACTTCTGTTTGTAGATGCCATGATCTTGTGCATAGGAAACAAAGATTCCATAAAACCCTGTTAAACTAATAAGATAAATTGCCAAAACTGCAAGAAACAATAAAAATCAACACACAAAATTCTGTTGCATCTCTATACACTAGCTATGAATGGTCCCAAAAGGAAATGAAAACAATTCCATTTATAATGGTGTTAAAAAAATAAAATACTTAGGAATAAATTTAACAGAGGCAAAAACTTGTACACTGAAAACTATAAAACATTGCTGAAAGAAATGAAAGAAGTCATAACTGGAAAAGTATTTCATGTTTATTAATTAGAAGATATAATTGAGATGTCAACACTATCCAAAGCAATCTACAGATTCAACACAATCACTATTAAAATCCCAATGGCATTTTTTGCAAAAATAGAAAAACTCATCCTAAAATTTATATGGAATCTCAAGGGCAATAGTTAAAACAATCCTGAGAAAGAACAATGAAGTTATAGGACTCACACTTCCTGATTTCAAAAAAACTACAAAGCTACTGTAATCAAACAATGTGATACTGACATAAGTTTCATTCCTCATATTTTTTATCACTTCAACTCTTTGCAGAATATATAATAAGAAAAATATAAAATGTTTGGATTGTTTTTAGAAATATCAGGCTTATAACAGACTTGGAAGGTGTTCTCCAACACGCCCTGAATTATTATTGTGTGTGTGGCCTGTGATATGACCCCATACGCCTATCCTATACACCTCTGTGATTTCAGCTAAGGAAGCCTCTGTTTCTGTAGATACAGTGACAGATTGCAAAGAAATGAACAGGTTTGTATATATTTCTACTAAATACAGTAATGCTGCTGCTGCTGCTAAGTCACTTCAGTCGTGTCCGACTCTCTGTGACCCCAGAGATGGCAGCCCACCAGGCTCCCCCATCCCTGGGATTCTCCAGGCAAGAACACTGGAGTGGGTTGCCATTTCTTTCTCCAATAAATACAGTAATAGATAAGGTAAACATTGATGTAGGATTTCTGTGGGACTCTGAATCCCACGTTCTCTGACTTTTCCAGGGAATTTTGGCCAACTGAATGCTGCTTGGATAGGATGACTTTTTTTTTTAACTGTAATTATTGGGGCTTCACAGGTGGTCCAGTGGTTGAGAATCTGCCTTGCAATGCAGGGGACACCAGATTTGATTCCTGGTCTCTGAAGATCCCTCATCCTGTGGGGCAACTGAGCCCATGAGCCACAACTAATGAATAATCCACACTCTGGAGTGTGTGATCTGCCACTAATAAATGCCTAAGCACCCTAGAGCCCATGCTCCATGCAATGAGAAGCCTGCATACCACAGCTGGAGAAAGCCCATGCCCAGCAACAAAGACCCAGCACAGCCAAAAATAAATGAATAAATAAATATTCAAAATTACTTTGCCAACAAAGGTGTATCTAGTCAAAGCTATGGTTTTTCCAGTAGTCATGCATGGATGTGAGTGTTGGACTATAAAGAAAGCTGAGTGCCGAAGAATTGATGCTTTTGAACTGTGGTGTTGGAGAAGACTCTTGATTGCCCCTTGGACTGCAAGGAGATCAAACCAGTCAATCCTAAAGGAAATCAGTTCTGAATATTCATTGGAAGGACTGACGCTGAAGCTGAAGCTCTAATACTTTGGCCACCTGCTGCAAAGAACTGACTCACTGGAAAAGACCCTGATGCTGGGAAAGATTGAAGGCAGGAGGAGATGGGGATGACAGAGGATGAGACGGTTGGATGGCATCACCGATTCCATGGACATGAGTTTGAGCAAGCTCCAGAGTTGGTGATGGACAGGGAAGCCAGGCATGCTGGAGTCCATGGGGTCGCAAAGAGTTGGACACGACTGAGCAACTGAACTGAACTGAAAAATTGTAAGTATTGAATACTCAGGCATTTTCTGTGAACAGCACCATGATTCTTTGGTTTTGGGAAAGGGACTTGCACCTGTTTTCTGTCAAAGGTTTTTACCACAGTGCTCATTGCTTCAGTGCCGAGCATGCTTGCAGTCTCTAGTATGTGCAGGGCGTGATGCTGTCTCTGGATCCTACCACCCCAGAGGTCTTTAGCTGTAGCTGAGGTGGTGTCACAGGCCAGAAAAATCGTTCAGTGAGCAGCCCTTCCAATACCCACAAAGCCAAGCCTATCCTGGCTCTTCAAATGGATCAAAGAGCAGAGGAATGCATATGCTGGATCCAATTTTACTTCCTCTACGCTTGTGGTTTTCAAACATTAACTGAGCAGAAGAAAGAGATAGTTGTTGCTCAGTTGCTAAGTTGTGTCCTACTCTTTGAGACCCCTGTAGCACGCCAGGCTTCCCTGCCCTTCACAATCTCTCAGAACTTGCTCAGACTCATGTCCATTGAGTTGGTGATGCCATTCAACAATCCCATCTTCTGTTGCCCCCTTCTCCTCCTTCCCTGCTAGGCTCCTCTGTTCATGAAATTCTCCAGGCAATAATACTGGGGTGGGTAGCCATTCCATTTCCAGGTGATCCTTCTGACACAGGGATCAAACCTGGATCTCCCGCATTGCAGGCAGACTGTTTACCATCTGAGCCACCTGGGACCCAGGAAGAGAGAGGGCCCAACCATTAACATGGGCTCTTGGGACACAGAGGTGGGTATGACTTGACCCTGTTTAGGCCGTCAATTTGCTCCTTATCTATAGGGGTCACTGAGGTGGGCAGGAGTGAGAGCACATTAGAGGCAATGCTGGTATCCAGCGAGGCCAAGGGCCTGGTCCAAATAGGAGGATAGGCGGCCAGCACTGGGCTGATTCCCAGAAAACAAGTAAGATGTAAGCAGCCTGGCTATGCTATGCTAGACCCCAGGGTATTCTCCTAAGGGTAGTGAGGAGGAATGACCATATTTTAAGCAGTTAGGATGACATAGTACCCATCACAGTGCTGGCAGAATGCAGAATGTAGAAAGCCTCACAGAGAGGCAAATGAGGATACACTTCACCCTGGGAGCCCAAGAGGGGAGGAGGGAAACTCGGATTTGGGAGCAAGTGGCAGGGAAATGGTGATTGAAGCAATGAGTACACAAAACATAGGAGGTATACAGTGAGATAAAGAGGAGCTGAAGGTTAATTTGCAAAGGATACCAGTGCATAAGCCTAAACAGTGAGGAGAGCATGGAAATGAGACTGGCCAGGAAGGCAGGGGGAGCCAGAGGCAACAAGGCCCAGAGCGAAGGGGTCCTTCACACTGAAGGGTGTGGCCAGATGCCCAGAACTGCAGAGACCTCACATAGGATGCAGACTGATGGGTGTCCCGCGAGCTGGCAGTGTCCCAAAAGAGGTGTCAGCAACATGGTGAGGAAGCCAGTTCCAGCAGAGTGTTGAGAAGTGGCCACAGAGGAGACCAGCTGTCTGTTTAGGACCCAGAAGGCAAACTGAGAGACAAGAAAGAAAGAGTTTAGAGGAGGGAGGGGCTGAGCTTGTTGAGATGTTGAAAGGAAGGAAGAGTACAGAGTACTATCTAGAAGCCAGGTCCTGATGAGGCCAGGAGAGACTGCTCTGGTCTTCTTCCCAGGCCCTGTCAGTGAATAAGATGAATGTATTCTCAGGTTTGCCAGGCCCCCTCTGCTGCCTCCTACCTGACTTTCTCTTCATCTGCTGGACCTGGACTGAGCCATATCTGACTCATCTTCAAGGTCCTAGAGTTGGAGATGGAATCATATAATTGCACAGTGCAAGACAGCCCAGAGAGGTTAAGTGATATGATTAAAGTCACACAGCTAGCTGGGGCTGAATTCCATCTCTTTTTCTCCCTCCCTCTCTGATGATGTCCCTCTGCCCCTCCCCCACCTTTCTTTGCCCTGACCTCTTCCGCCTTTCAGAAAGGCACAGTGGAGCTGTGGGGCTGGGAAAATTCCCCAGGTGGCATCAGTTGCAGCACAGGCTACTGTTGATTCACAGCTGTGGTGCCGACACAGCCTTCACACTGGTACTTGGCTCTCGGTAGAATGGCGCTTTGTTATCGCAGATGATTCAGGGCACTGAACTGAGCTGGCACCAATGACCTCTGCGCTCTGCCAGCCGGGTCACATGCTCTGGTACGTTGTGTAGCCAGGCCCTTGGAGGCACTGTGTGGCTCCGTTAGGACATGATGGAGAGGAGCTGGGTGGGCTCCAGATTTCAGATCGAGGCACATATAGCCTGTGACAGTCCTGGTAGGGTCTGAGGAATTTGGTCTAAGGATTTTCAGGGAAAGATTTTCCACTCCCTGGGTTGGGTGTGGACTCTTCAGATGTGACACAGCACTGCCATTGACTTCAGATCTAGGGACAAGCCCTCTGGGGAGACAGAGGGGAAAGGCAGGGCGTTCTGTCATTTCTGTGGCCTCAGGGAATGGGCCTTCAGGAGTGGCCCCCAGGATGCATCTCCTGCCATTTTATTACAGGGCCCATGGAGGTCTTTGTTTAGAGAATTTTTCCCTTTTTGTTGTTCTTTACTGAGGACTTACAGTATTACGGTGTATGGCTATCACACAGCTGAATTTCCATGTATCATCCACTGTACAGTTTGCATTCAGGAAAGTTATTAATAGATCACAAGAAAGTTAAGATATATAGACAGTCATGATCCATCTATTGGGCACAAAGCTGGCTCTGGTAATAGGCAAAATAACATCTACCTTCGTCTCTGGACCTGAAATCCCACTGAGGAAATGTATTCCTTAAAAGCTTAAAGCTTTCATCACCCTTCAACATGTAAGTAGGAGAAGAGTTTTTTTAAAGTGTCATTAGTCACTGATACTATTATAAGAGTGATTCTCAGGTTATTTTATAGCATTGTGATGAACGCTATGATTTCAACATGTATGAATTTCAACATTGAGAAGGACACCATTTCCTCCAGCCAAAGCTCTTTGTTCAACTTCTGTTGGAATCAGAATCAGTCATCTTGGAGTTCAAAGTGATTCTCGGCTGCTCCCTGAGCCCCTCTGAGCCTTACTTTGGGTTGCTTTAAAATCTGTTTTATGGGAATGAGAAAATCAAACTTGAAAGTTGTCTGAATATTAACGGAGCTAATGAGAAAGTATAACTGTAATTTGAACAAGTAAGGATGAACTCAGGAAGCAACCTCAGTTCCTTTCTCTGTAATTCATTGACAAGGCCTTGGGTGAGAAGATGGACAGGCCTTAGGCCTTCACTGCCCTTCCCAAGGTAACAGACAGGCCCATGGTCACTGGAAATCAAGAAACACAGTCTCAAGTCAGTACTTCAAAATGTTTCAACCAAGGTCTGTATGCGCAATTGAGGCTGAATCCACTGACTCAGTAGTCTGATCAAAGGTTTTAGGTGGTGGTTAAATATTTTGAAAGAGAAAGAAACTTCCCTAGTGGCTCAGATGGTAAAGAATTTGCCTGCAATGCAGGTGACCCGGGTTTGATCCCTGGATTGGGAAGATCTCCTGGAGAAGGAAATAGCAACCCACTCCAGTATTCTTGCCTGGAGAATCCCACAGACAGAGGAGTCTGGCATGTTACAGTTCATGGGGTTGCAAAGAGTCAGACATGACTGAGCGACTAACATGCACACAAATACTTTGAAAAAAGTGAAATTATTAGTCACTCAGTCATGTCTGACTGTTTGAGATTCCATGGACTGTAGCCCACCAGGCTCCTCCATCCATGGAATTCTCCAGGCAAGGATAATGGAGTGGGTAGCCATACCTTCTCCAGGGGATCTTCCTGACACAAGGATTGAATCCAGGTCTCCTGCATTGCAGGCAGATTCTTTTTTACCATCTGAGCCACCAGAGAAGCCCCAAATATCCTGAATATCACCCCAATATCATCCTACATTGAAGGAAAGAGCTGCAACTTATCTAGATATATACATATTTCACTCAACCAAGCTGAAGCTTCTATTATTAAAAATTTTAAAATTAATAGGTTAACCTATTAGATGTGATCAATATCAGCTCCAAATGTGTCTTGTTGAACTGATCATCACTACCCTAAATAGGATTTCTTGTCCCATAAAAGATGAATGAAAACAACAATTATTCTTGAAGCTAAGACAAAACAGAAACATGTATTATCATGTGACTCATTTAACAAAGACCAGTGGCTGAGCTAGACATTAATTCAATACTATTTACTTACCTAATTTCTCTCTTCAGTTCAGTTCATTTCAATCACTCAGTCGTGTCTGACTCTTTGCAACCCCATGAACCGCAACATGCCAGGCCTCCCTGTCCATCACCAACTCCCGGAGTTTACCCAAACTCACGTCCATTGAGTCGGTGATGCCATCTAATCATCTCATCCTCTGTCATTCCCTTCTCCTCCTGCCCTCAATCTTTCCCAGCATCATGGTCTTTTCAAATGAGTCAGCTCTTCACATCAGGTGGCCAAAATATTGGAGTTTCAGCTTCAAAGTCAATCCTTCCAATGAACACCCAGGACTAATTTCCTTTAGGATGGACAGGTTGGGTCTCCTTGAAGTCCAAAGGACTCTCAAGAGTCTTCTCCAACACCACAGTTCAAAAGCATCACTGCTTTGGCTCTCAACTTTCTTTATAGTCCAACTCTCACATCCATACATGACTACTGGAAAAACCATAGCCTTGACTAGATGGACCTTTGTTGACAAAGTAATGTTTCTGCTTTTTAATATGCTGTCTAGGTTGGTCATAACTTTCCTTCCAAGGAGTAAACATCTTTTAGTTTCATGGCTGCAGTCACCATCTGCAGTGATTTCGGAGCCCAGAAAAATAAAGTCAGCTGCTGTTTCCACTGTTTCCCCATCTATTTGCCATGAAGTGATGGGACCAGATGCCATGATCTTAGTTTTCTGAATGTTGAGCTTTAAGCCAACTTTTTCACTCCTCTTTCACTTTCATCAAGAGGCTCTTTAGTTCTTCTTCACTTTCTGCCATAAGGGTGGTGTCATCTGCATATCTGAGGTTATTGATATTTCTCTCGGCAATCTTGATTCCAGCTTGTGCTTCCTCCAGCCCAGCGTTTCTCATGATGTACTCTGCATATAAGTTAAATAAGCAGGGTGACAATATACAGCCTTGATGTACTCCTTTTCCTATTTGGAACCAGCCTACTGTTCCATGTCCAGTTCTAACTGTTGCTTCTTGACCTGCATACAAGTTTCTCAAGAGGC
Organism: Bubalus kerabau; assembly: GCF_029407905.1. Lineage (NCBI taxonomy): Eukaryota > Metazoa > Chordata > Mammalia > Artiodactyla > Bovidae > Bubalus > Bubalus kerabau. The sequence continues at coordinate 126,805,599 of NC_073624.1, read as the reverse complement.
AGGTCAGGTGGTCTGGTATTCCCTTCTCTTACATAATTTTCCACAGTTTATTTTGATTCACACAGTCAAAGGCTTTGGCATAGTCAATAAAGCAGAAATAGATGTTTTTCTGGAACTCTCTTGCTTTTTCCATGATCCAGCTGATATTGGCAATTTGATCTCTGGTTCCTCTGCCTTTTCTAAAACCAGCTTGAACATCAGGAAGTTCACGGTTCACATATTGCTGAAGTCTGGCTTGGAGAATTTTGAGCATTACTTTACTAGTGTGTGAGATGAGTGCAATTGTGCAGTAGTTTGAGTATTCTTTGGCATTGCCTTTCTTTGGGATTGGAATGAAAACTGACCTTTTCCAGTCCTATGGCCACTGCTGAGTTTTTCAAATTGCTGGCATATTGAGTGCAGCACTTTCATAGCATCATCTTTTAGGAGTTGAAATAGCTTAACCAGAATTCCATCACCTCCACTAGCTTTGTTCATAGTAATGCTTCCTAAGGCCCACTTGATTTCACATTCCAGGATGTCTGGCTCTAGGTGAGTGATCACACCATCATGATTATCTGGGTCATGAAGATCTTTTTATACAGTTCTTCTGTGTATTCTTGCCACCTTTTCTTAATATCTTTTGCTTCTGTTAGGTCCATACCATTTCTGTCCTTTATCGAGCCCATCTTTGCATGAAATGTTCCCTTGGTATCTCTAATTTTCTTGAAGAGATCTCTAGTCTTTCCCATTCTATTGTTTTCCTCTATTTCTTTCCATTGATCACTGAGGATTGTTTTCTTATCTCTCCTTGCTATTCTTTGGAACTTTGCATTCAAATGGGTATATCTTTCCTTTTCTCCTTTGCTTTTGGCTTCTCTTCTTTTCACAGCTATTCGTAAGGCCTCCTCAGGCAGCCATTTTGCTTTGTTGCATTTCTTTTTTCTTGGGGATGGTCCTGCCCCCTGCCTTCTGTACAATGCCATGAACCTCCGTCCATAGTTCATCAGGCACTCTATCAGATCTAGTCCCTTAAATCTATTTCTCACTTCCACTGTAATAATCATAAAGGATTTGATTTAGGTCACACCTGAATGGTCTAGTGGTTTTCCCTACTTTCTTCAATTTCAGTCTGAATTTGGCAATAAGGAGTTCATGATCTGAGCCACAGTCAGCTCCCAGTCTTGTTTTTGCTGACTTTGTACAGCTTCTCCATCTTTGGCTGCAAAGAATATAATCAATCTGATTTCAGTGTTGACCATCTGGTGATGTCCATGTGTAGTCTTCTCTTGTGTTGATGGAAGTGGTTGTTTGCTATGACCAGTGCGTTCTGTTGGCAAAACTCTATTAGCCTTTGAGCTGCTTCATTCTGTACTCCAGGCCAAATTTGCCTGTTACTCCAGGTGTTTCTTGACTTCCTACTTTTGCATTCCAGTTCCCTATAATGAAAAGGACATCTTTTTTGAGTGTTAGTTCTAAGAGGTCTTCTAGGTTTTCATAGAACCGTTCAACTTCAGCTTCTTCAGCGTTACTGGTCGGGGCATAGACTTGGATTACCATGATATTGAATGGTTTGCCTTGGAAACGAATGGAGATCATTCTGTCGTTTTTGAGACTGCATCCAAGTACTGCATTTCAGATTCTTTTGTTGACTATAATGGCTACTCCATTTCTTCTAAGGGATTCTTGCCCACAGTAGTAAATATAATGGTCATCTGAATTAAATTCACCCATTCCAGTCCATCTTAGTTCGCTGATTCCTAGAATGTCAATGTTCACTCTTGCCATCTGTTTGACCACTTTCAATTTGCCTTGATTTATGGACCTAACATTCCAGGTTCCTATGCAATATTGCTCTTTATAGCATCAGGCCTTGCTTCTATCACCAGTCCCATCCACAACTGGGTGTTGTTTTTGTTTGGCTCCATCCCTTCATTCTTTCTGGCGTTATTTCTCCACTGATCTCCAGTAGCATATTGGGCACCTACCGACCTGGGGAGTTCATCTTCCAGTGTCCTATCTTTTTGCTTTTTCATACTGTTCATGGGGTTCTCAAGGCAAGAATACTGGAGTGGATTGCCATTCCCTTCTCCAGTGAAGCACACTCTGTCAGACCTCTCCACCATGACCTGTCCGTCTTGGGTGGCCCCACAGGGCCTGACTTAGTTTCATTGAGTTAGACAAGGCTGTGGCCCATGTGATCAGATTGGCTAGTTGTCTGTGACTGTGGTTTCAGTCTGTCTGCCCTCTTATGGCCTCGCTCAGCACCTACCATTTACTTTGGTTTCTCTTACCTTGGGTGTGGGGTAGCTCCTCTCAGCTGCCACTCCTGACCTTGGACGTAATTTCTCTCTTACATCTCTGTTTATGTCTCTCATTTCATGGACCATGTACTTTTTATTACCAACTTTACTGAAGTGTATTTACATACCACAAAATACATCCATTATAAGTATACAAGCAAATCCTTTTTAAATTTACAGAGCTGTGCAACCATTCTTACAATCCATAGAACATTTCTATCACCCCAGAAAATTTCTTTATGCTGTCTGCAGTTAATTTCCACTCCCACTTCCAGCCCCAGGCAACTGCCGGTCTGCTTTTTGTCTCTATAGATTTGACTTTATAGAAATTGGAATGGAATAAGCATTTTTCAGCAGTTTATTTTATAATATTTATAAAAATTCCACTGTAGAGAATTTTGCTTGTCCATTCATGGCTTGTTTTCATTTTTTGGTTTTATAAATAATAGTTTTATGAATGGTCACACAGAAGCCTTTTTGTATACATCATATATTTTCATTTTGCTTTGGAAGATACCTAGGACTGGAATTGTTTCTTTATATGGTAAGAGTATATTTAACTTTTCAAGAAGCTACCAAACTGTTTTTCAAAGTGGCAATACTATTTTCCATTCCTATAACCAAGGGATGAAAGCTTAGTTTTTGTACATCTTCAGAAATACTTAATAATACCAGTTTGGTTTTTTCATGAACACCATTGTATGTGCGGTCTTTCATTGTGGCCTTAATGGGTAGGTGTGTGCATTTCTCTAATGACTAATGATGTTGAACATCTTTTCACATGCTTAGTAGCCATTTGTTGTATCCTCTTTGGAGAAATGTCTATTGAAATATTGCCCATTTTAAAAACTGAGTGTTTCCTTATTGAGTTGTAAAACTTCTTCATATATTCTGGATACAAATCATTCATCAGGCATACAATTTGCAAATATTTCCTTCCAGTTTGTGGCTTAATATAATGGTTTCTTCTTTCTACTTTCTTCAATTTCAATCTGAATTTGGCAATAAGGAGTTCATGATCTGAGCCATTGCTTTCTGAAAAGCAAATATTTTAATTTCAATGAAGTTTAATTTACCAAAGGTTTTTTTTTTTTTTAATGAGTTGCACTTTGGGTGTCATATCAGAAATCTTTGCCTAATCCAAGGTCACAAAGACTTACTCTCATATTTTATTCTAGAAGACTGACAGGTTTAGTTCTTACATTTCAAGTGTGATCTATTTTGAGCTGATTTTTTTTAATGTAGTGTGAGATACCAACCTGTTTGCTTTTATTTTTATTTTATATATGGTTATCCCCTGGTGGCTCAAACAGCGAAGAATCTGACTGCAATGCAGGAGACCCAGATTCAATCCCTGGGTTGGGAAGATCCTTTGGAGAAAGGAATGGCAACTCACTTCAATATTCTTGCCTGGAGAATTCCATGGACAGAGGAGCCTAGTGGGCTGCAGTCCATGGGGTTGCAAAGAGTCGGATATAACTGAGGGACTACCACCACATATGGATATCTAATCCTTTATGTATCATTTGTTGAAAAGGTCATCCTTTCCTCCACTGAGTTGACTTGGCACCTTTGTAAAAAATTGTTTGACCATAAATGTAAGAGTCCATTTCTGGATTTTTCTTCCATTCAGTATATCTGTATGTTTTCCCCTTAAGCTAAAATCACATTCTCTTGTTTACAATAGCTTTAAAGTAAGTTTTGAAATCAAGTGGCATAAGTAGTCTTATTTTGTGCTTTCTGTGGATTTTATGTAGAATCGTCAGGATTTTCTGCATGCAGATTCATGTCATCTGTGAACAGGTTTAGCTCTTTGTTTCCACTTAGTATGTGTTCAATTGCTTTTTGCTTGCCTCTATCTCACTTGGTAGAATCTCCAGTATGAAGTTGAATAGAAGTGGTGGGTACTGAAATCTTTACCTCATTCCTGATCTTTGGGAGAAAGGATTTAGTCTTTTACTATAAAGTATATTAGTTGTAGGGTATTTATAGATGCTTTTTATAAAGTTAAGAAAGTTTCTTTTATCCTTAGTTTTTAAAGAATTTTAATCATGAATGGTGTTGGATATTGCTGGAATTTTTTTTGCATCTATTGAGGTGATCATGAGGTTTTGTCCTTTATTCTGTTAGAATTATGTAACACATGGATTGATTTTTTAATGTTAAGTCAACCTTGAACTTCTAGGATAAATCCTACATGGTCATGGTGTTTAAACTCTTTTTATAGGCTACTGGATGTATTGCAATATGAATGTTGGTCTGTAGTTTTCTTTTCTTTGATGTCTTTGTTTTGGCCTTTTTTTCTGGTAATATCAGCCTTATAGAGTGAGTTGGGAAATTGTCCCTCTTCCTCTGTACTCTAAAAGAGTTGTATAAGATTGGTATTATTGCTTCTTTAAATATTAGATAGAATTTACCAGTGAATTCTGATAGAAAAGCCTGGGATTTTCTTTACAAGAAGATTTTAAAGTTATTATTTTAATTTCATAACTTGTTACAGATCTGTTCAGGACTTTTGTGTGTGCTCTGTGATCAGTTGTGTCTGCTCTTTGTGACCCCATGGACTGTAGCCCATCAGGCTCCTCTGTCCATGAAACTTTCCAGGCAAGAGGACAGGAGTGGGTTGCCATTTCCTACTCCAAGGAATCTTCCCAACCCAGTGACTGAACCTATGTCTCCTGCATCTCCTGCATTGGAAGATGGATTCTTTATCATTGAGCCACCTGGGAAGCCCATTCAGGACTTCTAGTTTCCCCTTAAGTCAGTTTTGGCAATTTCTTTCTAGAAAATTTTTGATTTCATTTAAGTTGTCTAATTTGTCGGTATAAAGTTGTTCATAGTGCTCACTTATAATCCTTTTAAATTCTTAAGGTCTATTTTGTCTGATAGTAAGTGTATGTCACCTCTGGATCTCTTATTTCTACCATTTGCATGGTATACCCTTTTCATCATTTTACTTCCAACCCATTTGTGTGTGTGTGTGTGTGTGTGTGTGTGAAATACATCTCTTACAAACAGTATTCATTGAATCTTGCTTTTAAAAATTCAGTCTAACTGCCTTTGATTATAGTGTTTAGTCCATTTATCTTTAATATAATTATTGATGTGGTTGGATTTAGGTTGCCACTTTGTTTTCTACATCTCACTTTTAAAAATCTGTTCTCCATTTACTGCTTTTGTGCTAAACAATTTTTTTTAGGGTAACTGTTGCTTTATTGTAGCTTTTAGTTATTTTCTCAGTGATGGCTCTACAAATTACAATAAGCATGCTAACTTATACCATCTTTTTCAGGTTAATACTGACTTAATTCTCATAAAATACAGCAATAGTGCTCTAATATGTCTTCATTTCTTCCCTTCTTCTTTGTCCTATTATCATCATATACTTCTATGTATGTTATTAATCCAAACATATATTGCTATAATTATTACTTTACATAATCTTATGTCTTTTAACAAAATTAGGAGAAAAGAGAAAAAGTACATTTACACAACCTTTTATATTTGTTGTTGTTCAGTCACTAAGTCCTGTCCAACTCTTTGTGATCCCAGGGACTGCAGCACACCAGACTTCCCTGTCCTTCACTATTTCCCTGAGTTTGCTCAAACTCATGGTGATGCCATCCAACCATTTCAGCCTCTGTTGCCCCCTTCTTCTTATGCTCTCAATCCCTCCCAGCATCAGGGTCTTTTCCAATAAGTCAGCTCTTCACATCAGGTGGCCAAAGTATTGGAGCTTCAGCTTCAGCATCAGTCCTTCCAGTGAATACTCAGGACTTATTTCCTTTAGGATTGACTGGTTTGATCTCCTTTCTGTCCAAGGGACTCTCAAGAGTTTTCTCCAGCACCACAGTTCAAAAGCATCAATTCCTTGGTGCTCAACCTTCTTTATGGTCCAACTCTCACATCCATACATGACTGCTTGAAAAACCGTAGCTTTGACCAGACAGACCTTTGTCAGCAAAGTGAGGTCTCTGCTTTCTAATATGCTGTCTAGGTTTGTCATGGCTTTTCTTCCAAGGAGCAAGTGTCTTTTAATTTCAAGCCTGCAGTAACTGTCTGAAGTTATTTTGGAGCCCCCAAAACTGAAATCTGCCACTGTTTCCATTTTTCCCCCATCTATTTGCCTGAAGTGATGGGACCAGATGCCATGATCTTAATTTTTTGAATGTTGAATTTTAAGCCAGATTTTTCACTTTCCTTTTTTCACATTCATCAAGAGGCTCTTTAGTTCCTCTTCACTTTCTTCCATTAGAGTAGTATCATCTGCATATATGAGATTGTTGATATTTCTCCTGGCAATCTTGATTCCAGCTTGTGATTCATCCAGCCCTGCATTTTGCATGATGTACTCTACTTATATAACTTAAATAAGCAGGGTGACATTATGCATCCTTGATGTATTTCTTTCCATTGTTCCATGTCTGGTTCTGTTACTTCTTGACCCCAGATACTATTTCCAGTGCTCTTAATTTCTTCCTGCAAATTGAACTTATCAATTGCCATTGAAATGATAACTTGTTATACTCACAGATCCCAAGAAGAGTGGGGTTCACTAAGCCATGCAGGGTCATATGGGGAAGCATTGGGATCAGTCATGAGGCAGAAGGAGTGGAGAAAAAAATGTGGTGAGAATTTTTATTGTGGTTTCTGTGGGAAGGAATAAGTGAGGAAGGGTAAGCAGGCTTAAGATTGACTAGTTTGAATAACTGCAGCTGGGTCTAGGGCAGAAGTCTGTTCCTGGTTGTTGTATCTGGCAGTGGGGTGATTAGGGAGGGTGAATAGCCTAGAGTGTGGGAGCTTGATAAAGGAGGTAGTTGGGGTGTAGGCTCTGGATTGGTCAGTTTGCATGTGAAAGGCACACTCTAAGCTGAATTATTCACTACCCCTAAGAATTAAGTAGCCTTGGGAGGGGCAAATCCTCCAGGGTCAGCAAGACCTCAAGATGTCAAATATCAAGTACAGAAACTGGAAACCATGATTATTATGTAACACTCTTCTCCACCATTCGTTGCTGGGTGACTGAGAGAAGGGTTGTAGATGAGGGAGAAGATATGTTGCCTTGGCCTCTTTAACCAGGGATAGAGTTCTGATGAAGGGTTCTCCATTCTAACTGGATCTTCATCCCAACCACTCTGCCTCCTTTCTTCTCTGCATGCCTCTTCATTCCACTTCATCTGCCATGAATGGATTAATAAGAAAATAAGACCTGGGGGACTTCCCTGATGGTTCAGCAGTTAAAACTTTGCCTTCCAATGCAGAGGGTGCAGATTCAGTCTCTGGTCAGGGAGCTAAAATCCCACATGTCTCATGGCCAGAAAAAAAAAAAAAAACAAAAAAAAAACATAAAACAGAAGCAATATTGTAACAAATTCAATAAAGAGTTTTTTAAAAAAAGAAAGTGAGACATATTATTTATTGAACCAACATCTTGTCATGATATTTCCATTATTTCAATTTGGTGAGATTTTCCAGTTCAGTGTTGGGGAGTAACAGCAAAGCTTCACTCTGTCCTCCCTCATCATGAGGGAGGTGCAAGAGATCAAATTTCACCTGCATCTGGGCTCCCACAGAAGAAATTGCATTACATTTGGCTTTTCTGATCCAAAAGCTTTGGACACAAAGACTGTCTGAATTGGACAGAGGCTGTCTTAGTTACCAGCTCTTGGAGGAGGTAGAGATCTTCATGTTGTTCTACTCTTACCACTAAATGTCCAGAATTCCTTGATGTTCTCCCCAATAATAAACATGTCTTTGTCGTAGAAAATGCTTAATTATGACCTCACACCTTTTCCTTGTCATCTCAAGCCACAGACACATTTACAAAAACATTGTCCTGTAGAGGATGTTTGAGTAGAGTGATCGAGGCTACATGGAAGCCAGGGTTTGTGCACTGAGTTGTGCTTTGAAGAATAATGGGAGGTAGTGGGAAAAGTTGGGGGAGGAATTGCTGGTGATGCCTGAAACTGTAAGACACAGGTGCTGGCATCAACCATCTCAGGGCAGTGATTTTACAAAGAAGGAGCACTAATAGGTTTGGAAGCTCTCCCAGGATCACCATGGGGCAGTGTTTGAGAGGCACTAGTGGAAGGCACATGGGGATCGGTTACTATTCTTTATATTTAGGTGTATGAGCAAAAATTTCAAGGATAAAAGTTAAAATCCATCTGGGATAAAGGCCTAGCTTTAGTATTTTGAAGTTCTCCAGATGGTGAATCTAACATGAGGATCCCGCAGGATGATGTTCAGATTTGAGTGCCTTCTCCTTAATATTCCTCCATTATGAGAACAAGCTGGGAATCCCCTTGTCAACCACAAATTGGCACTTGCCATGGGTGCTTGCCATCTGCCTCTATAGGGATTAAATCATGTGCTGCTGCAGCTGCTGACCTCCAACACCCCCTGAAAGTAGTTCAGGGTGGAGAGCAGAAATGAGGCATTCTGTGGTCAGGAAAAAAACTGTCAGGACAGGTCTTCAGATGGTTAATTATTTTCAGGTTCTCTATTGTGAAGGAACCCAGTGTGATAGAGGTCCTTCATGTCACTTCCCAGTAACAAGTATTTTATCCAAAGGGAAACTAACCCCATCCTGTGGCCTGAAAGAATTTCACTTTTACTGGATGGATGAGCTTAGCACAGCCTTCATGAACCTTGCAAAAGACTGCAATGACACATCTCTCAAACAGTAGCTTACAGAGCATCGCCCATTCGGATTGGCTTCTGCTCCGTGAAACAACAGGGTCCGAATAGTTCTTTTCAAATGCAGAAAGCAGCTGTCACAGGCCCCAGGGCAAAAACATCTTTATTCAAGCTGTCCATTTTAAAAGCTTTGTGTTCCAATCACACTGAGCACTTTTCTTTGAGCTCATCATTATGTCAAAATGTTGAATGTTCCATTTTCAGGTTGAGGCACAAAATCCTTACCCGTATCCTACAGAGGGGATTCTGTCCCATCTCAGTTAGAACACTGATGGAAACCAAGGATACCGGTGGCTTTGGAAACAGAATCTTTGGTTCTTCTGAGAAACTTCTCGTGATAATCAGATGCACACAGCTCTTCCCAAGTTCCTGGTCAGGTACCTGTCTACACCAAGTAGCCTAGAGAAGCACGGTGATCCCAAGATAGCGAAAGAAACCCTTCCGGTGTCAGGCACCCAGGTTCACTTCCGTGCTCCGACAGCTACTGGGCGCAACCATTCTGACATATGGCTTGAGAGACACACGTTTCTTCACTCAAGAGTTCACCAAGGTCTTTTCTGCTTCTTTAAACGCTTTCTCTCCTACTCTGTGGAGGAACATCAAGGCTTGCGTGTGAGCTTGCCCTGGAACATTAGACAGGGATGGTTTGCATGTCTGTCATATAATTCAGGAGGTGCACCAAGTTACTGGCACGGGTTTCGTACTTGGAAGGAATTAAGTGTGTAATAGCTTGTTCATCTAACTTGCCAGCAACACGTACATTGTCAGACTAGAAAGTAGCCCTTTCCTGTGGCGTGAAAGGGATTCCCTCCAGCTTGTCTGAAAGAACACAAAACTTAACACAGCCTTAATGAAACTCTCCAAAGAGCAGTATGACACAGTGCTTAGACAACAGAAGAGTGGCCTACACTTCCAGGCCGGCTTCCACTCTGTTAAAGAGCAGGGACCTGGGAATTTTTTTCCCAGGGCAAGAAACCACTGGCTACACATGTAATTGGGCTTCCCAGGTGGCACTAATGGTAACAAAACCTGCATGCCAGTGCATACTTCAAGAAAAGCTATGACAAACCTGGAGAGCATATTAAAAAGCAGAGGTATTACTTTGCTGTCAAAGGTCTGTCTAGTCAAAGCTATAGTTTTTCCAGTAGTCATGTATGGATGTGAGAGTTGGAATATAAAGAAAGCTGAGTGCCAAAGAATTGATGCTTTTGAACTGTGGTGTTGGAGAAGACTCTTGAGAGTCCCTTGGACTGCAAGGAGATCAAACCAGACAATCATAAAGGAAATCAGTTCTGAATAGTCATTGGAAGGACTGATACTAAAGCTGAAGCTCCCACTTTGGCCACCTGATGTGAAGATTTGACTCATTGGAAAAGACCCTGATTCTGGGAAAGACTGAAGGCAGGAGGAGAAGGGGATGACAGGGGATGATATGGTTGGATGGCATCACTGACTCAATGGACATGAGTTTGAGCAAGCTCTGGGTGTTGGTGATGGACAGGGAAGCTTGATGTGCTGCAATTCATGGGATTGCAAAGAGTCAGACACAACTGAGTGACTGAACTGAATTGAACTGAATGCAGAAGACATAGGAGACATGGGTTCGATCCCTTGGTTGGGAAGATCCCCTGGAGGAGGCCATGACAACCCACCCCAGTATTCTTGCCTGGAGAATCCCATGGACAGGGGAGCCTGGTAGGCTACAGTCCATAGCATCACAGAGTTGGACACAATTGAAGTGACTTAGCATGCATGCATGCACACGTGTAATGGGAGCAGCATCGTTCTTTACCCAGGTCGTCTGAAAGTCTGTCACTTCTGACCACAAGGATCATGATTCCCTAAACTCAATATCACATAGTAATGAAGACTGGTGTTCAAATCTAGGGGAAAAAAACCTTACCTATATCAAGTCAAGTGATAACATCACTTCCCAGACAGAAGACTGAAGTGCTTGGTGCTGATAACATGGAATGCAAAATAAGTTGATTCTTCTGAGGTTTCCAAGGTGGTGCTAGTGGTAAAGAGACAATGGAGAAGATAAAAGAGACATATTTAGATGGGTTGGGAATATCCCCTGAAGAAGGAAATGGCTTCCTGACATTTGGGTTCACGCACACGAGGCCATTACTTAATTCTCAGAGAGGTTCCTTTCTCCAAGAAAGAATAAAAGTAACCTAGAGAAGACTGAGGTCCAAAGGCCCTGGCAGAAACCCTAAGCATGCCATCCATATGGGTTGACTTCCATCATTGAATGAACACTGGGCACAACCATTCTGACAGCATACTTGGATGAGTCGCATTTATTTGCTCCATTGCCACTTAATGATTCTCAAGAGCCATAGAAGAGACTGTGTATACAGTGTTCTTCTAGGAAAAACAGCGCAGATTTGAGAGTCTTAGATGTCCTGAAAGGGATACTAGAATTATTGCACTAGATTCAGTAAGGCTTCATGGAAACTGCTATTCACCTAACATGGTTGAAGGGAAAAACTGGACCTTAATTTGAGACTAGTGTTCATGTATAGACAGTTTGCCCTTTAGCTAGGAAATGCAGTGGAATGAACTTCAGACCATAGTTACTACCCTGGTAAGGCCTAGAAATGGGCTTTCCTGGGGGCTCTGATGGTAAAGAATCTGCCTGCAATGTAAGAGACCCAGGTTCAATCCCTGGGTTGGGAAGATCCCCTGGAGGAGGAAATGGCAACCCACTCCAGTAATCTTGCCTGGGAAATCCCATGGACAGAGGAGCCTGGTGAGCTATAGTCCATGGACTTGCAAAGAGTTGGACATGACTGAAGGACTAACACATACATAGGAATGTTCAGGGAAAACCGTCACCGTTTTGAAGCTGGATCTAATTTGTTTCTGTGTGAGATAAATTAGCATCAGACAGGAGTTCCCAGAATGAGTTTTAGACACAAGGTCTTTTTTCAGTGTAGCTCAGGTTTACTCACTGAGACAGACCAGCATTGCACATAAGAGCAGCTAGAGCTGTGTTCCTGAGGCTGTTTGAGAACTTTGCTAATCTAGCTATCCAAGGAAGAAAGAAGTGCTTTGCTCTTCAGTTTGCACACAAAGAGTTGATCCCAATGACCTCTCAGACTTGATACTGCTCAGGAGCTAACAGAAGAGACTTTCAGTGCTCAGTGTTCTTCCAGGGAAGATGGTGCAGATGTGAAAGTCCTAAACATCTCGAAAGGCATACTACAGTTATTGCAATAGATTGAGAAAGGCTTCTTGGAAACTGTTGCATAAATACCTTTTTTGATGATAGAAACCAGACCTTATTTTGAGGTGGTCATGTTCAGTTTGCCCTTTAGCTAGAGAGTGCTGTGGGATGAGCTCCTAGCAAGGAATTGTAAACTCTGTTTCTTAGGAGAAAACTCACTTGTTATCCCAGAGGCATTCCTGCACTGAAGAGAAGACAGCAACAATAGTGATTTCCAGGCAGCTTTAAAACCACAGCTCTCTAGCTTTCAAGTGCGGAAAATTGTGTTTTTGTCATCAGACCCCAATTTCAAAGTTGACACACAGCATATCTACCTGCAGTTTCTGACCAGCGAAACGTGACATCTGGGACACATGGAACCCTGACATGAATAAACTTGTGGAGGTAGGGAGGTTTGCATGTGGTGAACTGCATATCCTAGTTACTGCCCTGGTTAGGCCTGGCTGCCTTCAGATCTTCCAAAGGCCTAGGAATGTTCAGGGAAATCCTGCACTGTTTCCAGGCTGCTTCTAAAATCTGTTTTCTGCTTGAGATAGATAGGCATCCTGTGTGAGTTCCCAGAATGAATTGTAAGCACAGAGGTTTTTTGTTTTTGTTTTTGTTTTTGTTTTTCTGGTGCAGTTCGGCTTTACTCACTGAGGCAAAATGGCATTACACATGAGATGTGCAACAGACCACAGCTGGATGTGTGGTCCTGGGACTGTTTGGAAGCTTTGGAAATCTAAGAATCCAAGGGAAAAAAATGCTTTGCCCTTCTCTCCACTCACAAAGTGTTGATCCCAATTACCTCTGGCACTTGATGCTGCTCAGGAGCTAAGAAAAAATACTTTTGGTGCACAGTGTTCTTTCAGGGAAAACATTGCAGATGCAAGAGTCCTAGGATTCCTGAAAGGAATACTAGAGTTATTGCACGAAATTGAGTAAGGCTTCTTGGAAACTACTTTATGAATAACTCTGTTGTCTGGAAAATCTGGACCTTACTATGAGGCTTCTTGTAATGTTTAGATACAGAGTTCTGTGGGATGAGCTCCTAACAAGGAGTTGGAAGCACCGTTTCTTTGGGGAAAAGTCACTTGTATTCGCAGAGGCATTCCTGTACTGAAGAGAATCCAGGCAAGAACAGTGATTTCCAGGAGGCTTTGAGATCCCAACTCTCTACCTTTCAAGTGAGGAAAATGCTTCTTCTGCCATTCAGTTCAGTTCAGTTCAGTTGCTCAGTCATGTCCGACTCTTTGTGACCCCATGGACTTTACAGCACACCAGGCTTCCCTGTCCATCAGCAACTCCTGGAGCTTGCTCAAACTCATGTCCATAGAGTCGGTAATGCCATCCAACCATCTCATCCTCTGTTGCCCCTTCTCCTCCTGCCTTCAATCTTTCCCAGCATCAGGGTCTTTTCCAATGAATCAGTTCTTCACATCGGGTGGCCAAAATACTGGAGCTTCAGCTTCAGCATCAGTTCTTCCAATGAATATTCAGGACTGATTTCCTTTAGGATTGATTGGTTTGATTGACTGCCCTTGCCATTAGGTCCCAATTTTATTTATTTATTTATTTATTTTTAGCTATCCTCTAGTCTTTTCCCGGTGGAGAAGGAAATGGCAACCCACTCCAGTACTCTTGCCTGGAAAATCCCATGGATGGAGGACCCTGGTAGGCTGCAGTCCATGGGGTCGCACAGAGTCGGACACAACTGCAGCACCCTTTTAGTCTTTATTAATCATTTCAGAGCATTGAAAATAAAGGAGAACATATTAATTGTTTTTTGAAAGTAAGTATAACATTGAATCCTCAACCTGACAAAGTACAAAAATGAAATTATAGAACAATATCACTTATAAATATTGATGCAAAAGTACTAAACAGATTATTCATACACTGAATCAAATGCAACGTTAATAAACCAATGCACCTTAAACAAATGATATTTTTTCCAGAAATGCAAGCTTAGTTCAACATGAGGAAATCCACTGGTATAACAATACACTTAAGGAAAAAATCATGTAAGTATCTCCACAGATTCTGAAAGACCTTTCATAGAAATCAACACCCATGCCTGATATATCAGTTAAGAAAACAAGAGTGGATGGTTACTTCTCCTTATGATAAAATATTTTGTATGCTTGAATCCTAAAGTCAACATCTTAGGTGATGGGAAAACACTAGAGGCATTTCCACAAAGGCAAGATGACCACTATCCTCATTACTGTTCCAGAGTTGTACTAGAGGTATCAGCAACTAGAGAAATCAATTAGAAGCATAAGTTATAGAGAAAGAGAATCAAAACCATCTCAATTTGCACATGATATGATAATAAAATAGGAAAACCATAGAAAACCAATGATAATAGTAAATCAAACAAGAAAAGAAATTTTAAGATAGCAGGGTAAAAACTTGATGTACAGAAATCAATAGCTTTCTTCTACATAAATAAAAACCAGTTAGAGGGAACAACAGCAACAAAGAAGATAAAATACTTAGAAATAAACTTAGCAAGAAACAGGCAAATCCTACCTGAAGAAAACTTTAAAACACTTCTGCAAGACACAGAAGTAGTCTCAAGCAAATAGAAAGACATCCCTTGATCTTGGATGGGTTAACTTAACATCATAAAAAAAGCCAGTTTCTCCAAAGTTAATCTATGACTTTAACATGATCCCAGTGAAAATACAAATAAGCTTTTTTATGGAGTGAGACAAGTGATACATCAGTCCATATGAAAAATCAGACATAAAATAACCATTAAAATCATGAGAAATAAAAGTTACAAGGGGAAACAGCCCTACCAGACTTTAAAATGAAGGATAAACCCTCTGTAATTAAACTAGTGTGTTATTGGTGCATGAAGAAACAAAATAGCAATGGAATGAATGCAAATTCCAGAAGCAGAGCCAATTACATGTGGAATTTAGTGTATGATAAATGGCCACCCATTCCAGTGTTCTTGTCTGGGAAATCCCATGGACAGAGAGGCCTGGCCGGCTACAGTCCATGGGGTTGCAAAGAGGTGGACACAACTTACAACTAAACAACAACAACAAAGGTGGCATCTCATATCATGGGAGCAGAGATAAACTTTTTAATATATTGTGTTGGAATAACTAGGTAGCCCTTTGAAAAAAGATGAAATTAGATGTACATCTTCACCCGCACAAGAATAAACTCCAAATGAATCTGAGACCTAACTATAAAAAAATGACATCATAAAAATACTAGAGGAAAACATGGATGAATTTTCCAGCAACATAGGTGTGAGGAAAAGTTTTCTAACTGTGGCTCAAAATCCGGATGTGGTAAAAGAAAAGATTGATACCTTTGATTACATAAAACTAATTACTTTTACACGAACACTGTTGGCATGGCAAACAAATAGACCCACAAAAGACCCCAGCTTAAGCATAATCAAAACACAAATGACAAAGTGGGAGAAAACATTTGCAAAATACTTCAGAAATAAAGGATTAACATCCTGAATATATGGGCTTTCCCAGTGGCTCATCAATAAAGAATCTGTCTGCAATGCAGGAGACCTGGGTTCGATCCCTGGGTCAGGAAGATCCCCCGGAGGAGGAAATGGCAACCCACTCCAGTGTTCTTGCCCAGAAAATCCCATGGACAGAGGACCCTGGTGAGCTACAGTCCACAGGGTCACAAAGAGTCAGACATGACTGAAGGGACTGAGCTTGCATCCTTAATATATAAAGCATTATTGAAATTGGAGGAGAAGGAAACCACATAGAAAAATAGGCAGAAGAAATGAAAAGATAATTCACCTGTAAGATAAACAAATGGGTTTTAAACATATGAAAACATGTTCAGTGTCAGTCTTAATTAGAGAAAAGCAAATTAAAATGACTCTGAGATAACATGTTTCACCTGTCATTTGGCAGAATTGACTAAGCTTGATAACTCAGCCTATTGGCCATTCATGTACATTGCTGTTGGGAATGCAAGTAGGTACAACTGTTTTGAGGGGAAATTTGGTGATATTTATCACAACTACCTGTGTGTTTTCATTTTGACCAGATTCCACTGATAAGAATTAACCCTGAAGGTATACCTTAAAAGTATGAAAATACTCCTGCACAGGATTATTCATTCCAGAATTATTTGTAGTTGCAAAATGCTGGAAGTAACCTAATTCCAAAACTTGGTGTGGACTGGTTGAGTGACCACTGGTAAATACAGTCAATGGAGTATATTACACAACTACAACAAACGAGGGGAATGACCATGAAGTGACAAATGATGACTTCTAAGATATAAAAATGACAATTAGAGGGCAGAAGAACCAATCCATTCTAAAGGAGATCAGTCCTGGGTGTTCTTTGGATGGACTGATGCTAAAGCTGAAACTCCAGTACTTTGGCCACCTCATGCGAAGAGTTGACTCATTGGAAAAGACTCTGATGCTGGCAGGGATTGGGGGCAGGAGGAGAAGGGGACGACAGAGGATGAGATGGCTGGATGGCATCACCGACTTGATGGACATGAGTCTGGGTGAACTCCGGGAGTTGGTGATGGACAGGGAGGCCTGGCGTGCTGCAATTCATGGGGTTGCAAAGAGTCGGACACAACCGAGCGAATGAACTGAACTGAACTATCTTCTAGAGTGGTGGGAACAGGGTTTGATTAGGGGCGCAGAAGTGTTATAAAATTGGATGGTGGTGACGGTTGCACATTACATACTTTTATTAAAACTTACCAGATCCTACACCTGCAGAGGGTGAATTTTATGATACAAAAAATATACCTAAGCAAAGATGTAAAAACAAAAGAACATTTTTAGTATGTTACTGTTGTTTAATAAAGGAGGTGAAATTAAAATGTATATATGTATCTGTGTATTTTAGCAAAAAAGAAACATTGGAAGGGTAAACTAGAATCTAATGAGATTGGTTACCTATGGGGGTGGTTGGGACCAGAGTTGAAAGAATGGGAGGATGAGAATGGGTCAGAAGGATAACAAGTAGAATTTCTCTGAGTGTGACTTTCTGTGTTTCTTTGACATTTATAATCATGTTGATATTTCACAACTCAAAAAAAAAAAAGGGGGGGGGGAGAGAAAAAGCATCAGGACCCAATGTGGAAAATACAGAAACAGTGAGTCTAGCTGTATTTCAAATAGATACTAAACCACACTGATGGTGAAGCCAGCTCTCCAAGCAACTTTTGCACTCAGTATTTGACCATACATCCTCAGGCTAATAAGAAAAAAATAGTTGTAAACAAATATATTGTTACTTTCATTAGTAGGTTTGTTTGTAAAGGTGTTATGGACTTGTAGTTCTGAAATTACTTTGTTTCTCTTAAAGATTGATGAACTTTATAAATGTATTGTCAGGAATGTAAGCCAGTTTTCTCCAAATCGGTGATGTTGGATTGGAATTTAAGATTTTTGCACACACAGAGACCTTCAAATATATATGCAAGTACACTGATGTGGCTGTGTCTGCCAAAAGAGCCTAAAGGCCATGACACCCCAGTAGCAAACCAAGGACCCACATCTTATTCACTAAATAGTTTCTTCACTAAAAGGTACTAGGGATCTTTGGAACTATGGCTAATTGCAGGGCTAGGGCATAAAGAGGACAAAATGATAGGCCCCAGTTTTAACGTTGACCCGTAGCATATTTACCTGCAGTTTCTGAGCAACAAAAAGAGATACATGTAGCACACGGAGTTCTTCCGTGAATAAACCTGTGGATGCTGGGAGGTCTGCATGAGATGAACTGCATACCCTAATTAGTACCCTGGAGAGGACTAACACCAGTTACTGCCCTGGTGGTGCCTTTGGAGTTTGCAGCACCTAGCAATATTCAGGGGAAAGCTGCACCATTTTCAGGCTGGATCTAAAGCAAGAGACCTCAGATATGCAAATGACACCACCCTTATGGCAGAAAGTGAAGAACTAAAGAGCCTCTTGATGAAAGTGAAAGAGGAGAGTGAAAAAGTTGGCTTAAAACTCAACATTCAGAAAACTAAGGTCATGGCATCCAGTCCCATCACTTCATGGCCAATAGATGGAGAAACAGTGGAAACAGTGGTGGATTTTTATTTTGGGGGGCTCCAAAATCACTGCAGATGGTGACTGCAGCCATGAAATTAAAAGACGCTTGCTCCTTGGAAGAAAAGTTATGACAAACCTATACAACATATTAAAAAGCAGAGACATTATTTTATCAACAAATCTCCATCTAGTCAAGGCTATAGTTTTCCTAGTCCTCATGTATGGATGTGAGAGTTGGACTATAAAGAAAGCTGAGTGCCAAAGAATTGATGCTTTTGAACTGTGGTGTTGGAGAAGACTCTCAAGAGTCCCTTGGACTGCGAGGAGATCCAACCAGTCCATCCTAAAGGAGATCAGTCCTGGGTGTTCATTGGAGGGACTGATGTTGAAGCTGAAACTCCAATACTTTGGCCACCTCATGCGAAGAGTTTACTCACTGGAAAAGACCCTGATGCTGGGAAAGATTAAGGGGAGGAGGAGAAGGGGACAACAGAGGATGAGATGGTTGGATGGCATCACCAACTCAATGGACATGAGTTGGAGTAAATTCTGGGAGTTGATGATGGACGGGGAGGCCTGGCTGCTGCAATCCACGGGGTCGAAAAGAGTCGGATACGACTGAGCGACTGACTGAACTGAACCGAAAGCAAGAGACCAGAAGGGGGAGCCCTCATTCCCTGAGAGGATAGCAGAGCCCAATAGAAGGGGAAAAAAGACAATTTCTCTTTCCTAGCAACAACACAGGCAATGAAAAACCATGGATTTACTTACTATAGCTTTACCAGCTTCCCTCTCCCTTCTGTGAAAGACTTCTCCCTTACTTTCTGTGTGAAGATGTTGCTCATAATTGGTCTGGTTGCAGACTTTACATTGCACTTCTTTGCTGATACTGAATAAAACTACTTTTGCTGAAGAAATGACTGGCAACCGATTCATTTTTCAGTTCATATTTTTGTGGCTGGTAAAGAATTCAGGGAAGACCTTTGACCAATCCAGAGCTTCTGGATAAACTGGTGAGGTACCCACATTAAGCCCACTGTTACTCTGCTTTTCTCACAAACTCTAGAGTTGGAGGATTTGTCTTTCTCTTGGACTCTAGCTTCTGACCTTTTTGTGTTTTCAAACTGGCATGTTCCTATTTTAAGATGTTGTCTAATTCTGTATGGGAGTTGATTGGCACATTGATCTGATCTTGAAATCAAACAGACTCACTAGAAAAGCTAGGCTTTGACCCATTCCACTGGGAGCAGGGGCTGTTTTGTTGGAACTGTGCTTGTTCAGCCTTAGGTACATCCCTTTAGAATAGGGACTGGTCTATGACAACCAGGCTTACTCCACGACAAGTTGTTCCCTTAGAACTGATTGCACTTAAGTCTTCGGTTATTTAAAGTATTTGAGCTTTTGGAGTTGTGAGCTGTTTTGCCTATTTGAGTTGTTTAAGCTGTTTCAAAATTATTCTCTTGCTCTGGAAAAAAAATCTGAATAATGGGATCACAGTTATCTAAATAACCTCCACAGATACTCTAGGAAATTTCATGTTTAATGACCACCACCTTTCACATCAACATTTCCAACTAAATGGACCAATCTAACAAAGGCAGCAGCCATTATGGGGAACATTCCAAATACCCTAAAATTATTTTCTTAAAATTAAGTTGGACTATCATAGTTCGAAAATTTCTAAAACAGAATGGAATACCTATTTAGGTTGATATTTTGAAAATTCCAAACTTGCCTCTCTGCAAAGTAAAATTTTAAGATACCTGAGAGAAACTCACAATTAAAGAAAAATAAATGAAAATAAATGGTTTCTGAAGCCTTAGGCTCTATTTCCCTGGCTTCTTTGTCTCAGGATCCATCTCTGACACCATCTTTTTTTCTGTGTTGCCCAAACCTCCTCTATACCTTCAGTTTTCCCTTACTCACTTCCGAAACTTCAATTCTTATCTGAAATTCTTCCCACTCCCAATTCCACTGAATTTATCCAAGCCTGCCATTTAAAATGAAGATTTCAAAGAATCCAGAGGCTGAACCCTTATGCTTCCAGGAGTCAAGCTAAACTGTATCCATAGTATAAGACTTTCCAAAGTAACCAAAGATTCTAACAGATGCACTGGGGAATTTAATATAATTATTCAAACTTATCAACCTGGTTTCTCTGACTTATATTATCCAGCTTCTATACTTGTCAGGGAAGACCAGGCCAACCATTGGATGAAAACCACTAATGCAAACATCCTGGAAGGTCTAGAACTACAATCAAAAGACTAGGTTACTAACTTATATTATTCAGTTCAATTCAGTTCAGTTCAGTCACTCAGTCGTGTCCGACTCTTTATGACCCCGTGAATTGCAGCACACCAGGCCTCCCTGTCCATCATCAACTCCCGGAGTTGACCCAAACTCATGTCCATCGAGTCGGTGATGCCGTCCAGCCATCTCATCCTCTATTAGGCTTAGGCAATCACTGGGGAAATTCACAGTGTGATTCCTATGACTTTTCCAAAGCCTGTGGGTTGGAACCAAATTTACTATTCCTCACAAAAATCTGATGTCCCTGTCCATGACCATAACTGTCAACTAAGATAATTTTTAAAGAAAAGTCAGATCTTCCTTCAGATGCTGATACTAACTGGATAGAAACTAACCATATATTTATTATTGATCTGAAATGGGGCTTTTCTCTCTGGCGAAAAGGGCCAGAACAGAAAGAGAAACTGTCCACTCCAGATTTACTTGATTACCCACTCTCTCTCACTTTAGATGACTCAACTGAAAGGAAGACCAACAGAATTCTTAATCTTCAACTCCAGCAAATGAAAGTCCCTGCTGCTGCTGCTGCTGCTGCTAAGTCACCTACATAAACCCAAACCCCTCCTAGTTTCTGCTATTATTGCAAAGAAACTCCTCCTAGTTTCTGCTATTATTGCAAACAGTCAAGACATTGGAAAAGACATTGTTACCAATTTAAGTGCTTCTGGCAATTTCAGCCTTCTAACAAAACTTACCCAATGTCCTCCTGCTTCTAATAGTGGGACTCTGAGGAACTACAGGGGCTTTTTCCAGTCCAACATCTTATTCAGCCTGAAGAACATTTCTTTCTTTTTTTTTAATGGAAAAATTAATTAAAATTTTATCAGAGCACAAGACTTAGGATACATTCTGAATGAAATGCACTCATAAACAGCAGCAATTAATTATGTATCACAAACATGCACATACTTTTATGTTTGGTTAAATTTTCTTTAAGAAAATTGCTCTCTTCAATTTTCAAAAATAAGTTTCCATTAATCATTTATATGCAACAGCAACTGCCAGTTAAGGGAGAAAATGGCCAGCATTTCCAATGTACAATTTCTGCCACATAAGCAGTCCCCAGTAACCTGTCAACTCACCTCCCATGAAAAGCCTAAGTCCCTTAATGTCCAGCCTGCTCTTTTCAGGGTTTGATGGTAACAGCATTCAGTCCTAAAGCCCCGGTGGCCTATGTATGGAAGGGCACCCTGAACATAATGAGCATACTGAGTTATGTCATGGTTTTACATGGTTCTCTGTCCCTTTCTGATCCTAATTCACACACCATTGAATTTGATATTTTAGTGTCCCTGTTTACCCATGAAAGATGGATATAAATGAACCGCATCTAATGAAGTCAGCCCCTCTACATGATTTCTTTGAAGAGACCATAAAGAAAGTCTGTAAGAAAGCTATAAAAGTTTTCAAACTTTGCTGAAATGTCTCAAGAAAACTCATGTAATTAAATACACACTAAAAATAATGGGTCATTTTCACTCATGTCATTAAGTTTCAATATACTTAACATAATTATTCTGCAGTAATACCAAAGATGAATGTTGGAGACCTAAAGATTTATTTATTTCTATGAATTATCTTTTGTGATCTATGGTAAGAACTGTTCCAAAATTTTACCAAATTCATTATAATTGTAAGGATTCTGCCCACTAAGAATTTTGGGGGGAATCTTGAGGAAATATGGTTTTATTTAATGTGTTTCCACATTCGGTATATTTGTACAGTTTCTGGCCTGCATGAATCACCTCATTATGCCCAAGATGTGAATATTTGATATAAAAAACTGTCCAATATTCATTAACTGTGCAAGTTTGCTCTCCACATAAATCCTTTCATGTTGCACAGTTTTGATCTTGGGTTAAAGCTTCTCTGTGCTCATTGCTTTTGTGTGGTGTCTCTGAAAGACATATATTCTGAAGTCTAGTGCACTCAGAAGCTTCCAGAAAGCACTTCTCCATCCATTTCCAAGACTCCTCTTCACTATGGACTCTTGTTGTCTAATACTTCAACTCAAGCTGAAACTTTCCCACTCTCCTTGCATTTATAAAGCATTGCTCCAGAATGTTCCCCAACTTTGATGTTTGGGGAAAATCATTTCCACAAAAATTATATTTGTATGTTTTAACTCCAGGATATATATTCTTACACACCTAAAGAGTGAGCAGTAATTGTGAAAACTGCCATAGTCATTGCATTTCTAAGCATAAAGTATTTGGTGAACCCTGAGTTTGAAGCAGTACCTAAAAGCCTTGCCACATTCTGTACACTGGCAAGGTTCTCTCTAGTATGGATCATCTGATGGTTGGTGAGATGTGAGCCCTAAGTAAAGCTTTTACACACTCATGTCACTTGTAAGCTTTCTCTCCAGAATGACTTCTTTACTGAATCCTGACTTCCGATTGTCCTCTAAAAACCCTGATGCTCTCATTACAGTGTTATAGTTTCTATTCAGCATGAATATTCTCAAGAAGCCTAAGGTGTAAACACCTGACAAAAGCTGGCCACACTGATTACATTTGGAAGGGTTCTTGAATATGGATGACCTGGTGTCTTTTTAGGCCTGAATGCCATCTGAAGGATTTGCCACACTCTTATATTTGTAAGGCATCTCTGTATTATGAATTCTCTGATGATGTGAATGATGACACCCATTATTGAAGCCCTGGCCACACACATAGTTATATGATTCCATCCAATCTTAATCTTAAGACTGGAGGGACTGACTGTGCTCTAGACGCATGGCTTCTCGCCAGTATGAATTTTCTCATGTTTTGTAAAACACTTACCACATTCACTATGTAAGATTTCAATTCAGAATGAATTTCCTGATGGTTAGTTAGGTCTGAGCACAGAATCAAAGCTTTGCCACATCTACCACATTTGTGTGGTTTTCCTGGAGTTTGACTTTGCTGAGGGTTAAAAAGTTTATATACTTTATTGCATTCACTGTATTTGTAACTTTT
Organism: Bubalus kerabau; assembly: GCF_029407905.1. Taxonomy (NCBI): domain Eukaryota; kingdom Metazoa; phylum Chordata; class Mammalia; order Artiodactyla; family Bovidae; genus Bubalus; species Bubalus kerabau. Next base: position 126,782,100 of record NC_073624.1, on the reverse strand, counting down.
CACTACAGTATGGATTCTCAGATGATCTGCAAAGTCATTCCTTGACTGAAGACTTTGCTGCAAAGTCATTCCTTATGACTGAAGACTTCGCCATAAAGTCATTACTTATGACTGAAGACTTTGCCATATGTAGTTTCTCTCCTGTATGAACTGCCTAATCAGTTCAGTTCAGTTCAGTCGCTCAGTCGTGTCCGACTGTTTGTGACCCTATGAATCGCAGCACACCAGGCCTCCCTGTCCATCACCAACTCCCGGAGCTCACTGAGACTCACGTCCATCGAGTCAGTGATGCCATCCAACCATCTTATCCTCTGTCGTCCCCTTCTTCTCCTGCCCTCAATCCCTCCCAGCATCAGAATATTTTCCAATGAGTCAACACTTCACATGAGGTGGCCAAAGTACTGGAGTTTCAGCTGTAGCATCAGTCCTTCCAAAGAAATCCCAGGGCTGATCTCCTTCAGAATGGACTGGTTGGATCTCCTTGCAGTCCAAGGGACTCTCAAGAGTCTTCTCCAACACCACAGTTCAAAAGCATCAATTCTTCACTGCTCAGCCTTCTTCACAGTCCAACTCTCACATCCATACATGACCACAGGAAAAACCATAGCCTTGACTAGATGGACCTTTGTTGGCAAAGTAATGTCTCTGCTTTTCAATATGCTGTCTAGGTTGGTCATAACTTTCCTTCCAAGGAGTAAGCGTCTTTTAATTTCATGGCTGCAGTCACCATCTGCAGTGATTTTGGAGCCCCCAAAAATAAAGTCTGACACTGTTTCCACTGTTTCCCCATCTATTTCCCATGAAGACTTCGCCATATGTGGTTTCTCTCCTGTATGAACTGCCTAATGGTCTGCTAAGGTTGAACATTCACTAGAAAATTTGCCACATTCATTTCACTTGTATGGTTTCTATACAGTCTGAATTCTCTGATGAATTATAAGGCCTGAACTCTGACTAAAAGTTTTGCTACATTCATTATATTTACACTAAAATGTTTCTCACAATTGTTATATTTGTAACTTTCCTCTCCAGTATGAATTATCTGATGTTTTCTAAAAGGTAGTCATTTTGAATAAATCACCAGCCACATATATCAAATTTATATGCTTTCTCTCCTTTATGAATTCCCTGATGGTGAATTAAGGATTGCTGTGCTTGAAAATATTTGTCACAATTGTTACATTTGTAAAGTTTCTCTCCAGTATGAATTCTCTGATGAATTCTAAGCTGTGTGTTTTGAGCAAAGCATCAGCCACATACATCACATTTATGAGGTTTGTTTCCAGTGTGAATTCTCTGATGAACTGAACAGTTTCCATTTCAACTAAAGGCCTTTCCACACACATCACATTTATATGGCTTCTCTCTAGTACAAGTTCTCTGATGAATTTGAAAGGTTGTATTTTTTTTTGAAGCAGTGATCACATACATTACATTTATATAGTTTCTCTCCAGCATGCTTTCTCCAATGAACTTTAATTAGCATTAAAGGCCTTGCCTGATACATCACCTTTATATGTTTTCCTTCCTGTGTGGATTCTTTGACATCTGGTGAGTTCTGAGTCCTGAAGAAAGGTTATGTCACACTCATTACATTTGTAAGGTTTTTTCTTGTGTGCTTCCTGGTCTGGTGCCAGTTCTGATGGATGCATAAGAACACGCTCATGTTTATGAGAAATGCCTTTACAGACACTAGGAGTTCTCTGAGGTGATAAACCTGAGGCACTACTGTTGATATTTGTCACAACTTGACTATATTAAAAAATTGTCCCTTCAGATTGAAGTATGTGCAATTCATCATGAGGGCTTGATCCACGCCCTTCAAGAGGCTTATTTTCTGTATCACTTCCACTATGATGAGCTCTTCCATCAGTGAGATTTTTGTTATGGGTTATAGACATTCCTTTGTCATTTCTTTCATCATCTGTCCATCAACACTCAGAATCATGCATACTTTCCTGGATTTATTTCCCTGAGGAAATAATCCTTGATTTCATGGGTTTTGGCTCTTTCATACATCACTCTTGGAAAAACTTCTCCTTCATCACTGTTTCCTTATGCCTGTAATTTCTTGATCATACATATATGAGACATATCTCAGATATGTGCTGAATCATATTCACTGGACTGTCAAGGAATTCCCCACAGAGAGCAGGTTCCTGAGGGTCTCCACCATTGTGTCCCTGTACAAGGTCCTCTGAGCAGGGTTCAGGCATCCCCACTCCTCAGGAGTGAAATCTATGAACACATCCTTGAAGGTCAACTGTGCCTGAGAAAAAGCCATTCCTGACTCTGTTTCTTTCTTCTTCCTCATCTTCTGAGCTTTTTCATCAGGCAGCATGAGTCTTCAGAGGTCTATCCTCATGTTCCCCAGGTCGACTTCATCTACCAAGTCTCAGCTTCTGAGAACATTTCTAGTAATGAATCTCTTGTTGTCCTAACTCACAAAGGGGCTACACATCAGTGCTCAACCCCACTACAGAATTCCTACCCTGAGTACTAAAACAGTTTGAATAGTGGAGATCTCTGATAAACCTAAAGACGTTCCAGTCACTGAAACAATATCCTCTTGGTTAGGCCCTTTGAGAGATACACACTCCTTAGTTCTTCTACCACTTTCTTTTTATGAGGTCAAGATTTTAGAGAAGGATCATGCCTGCATTTCCTTCTCCCCAAAAGAATAAAAAAGCTAGAATTTAACAGTAGTCATCAAAGCAGCCAACCAGATGAATTAAGTGACCCTTTGACATCTTTTAAATTACTCTGTCTCTACCAGTACTGGAACTGCTTCTGGAAATACTGCTCATTTGTCCCCAATGAATCAGTTATTAATACATCCTTTCTTAAAGGCAAAATCTCCAACTGATTTTGGCACAATGCATAGCACATATTCAAGAAAATTAAAATAGATAACCTTCGAACCTCTTTCCAGAATTAATCCAATACCCAATAAGTAAGGAACCCTTCAAATTTTAACATCCATTATTGATTACAACTCTCTAGGCATCATCTCTTTCACTATTCCTTGTAGTATTTCTGTTTGCTAGTGAGAAAACTAAGGACAAAGGAAGGAGGTTTTTCTTGGATTTTTCTAAAACACATTATTATCCCTCAAAACACGGCCTTTCTTACCTCCCCAACACTACTGACATCCATTCACACTGGGAATAAAGTCTTTACTGTAAAGGATTTATGCAATACATTCTTTTCTATTCCAGTCAATGTGGTTAGTCAATACCTGCTTGCCTTCACCTGACATAGACAACAATACACTTGGACAGCAATGTCTCAGGTTCTAATGAATGTCCTTATTTGTCACAAATCCTGAAGACTGACCTCAATGACATAAAGTTCCCTAGGGATGCTATGTTGTAACAATATGGGGATGACTCTGTTCCTTACTCTCCTCAAAACACCTCACAGGAAGAAGTTTCCATTTGCTAAAATTTTAGTATGAAAGGGACATAAAATAGCCCAAAAAATTGCAGTGTACCCAATCCCAGTTTCAATAATTAGAGTATCTGATATAAAAGCAAGAGGGCTACCTAGATCTGGTCAACCTTCATGGTGTCCCACCACCCTTACCAAAATAAAAAAACAAAACAAAACACCTAAGCACCAATTTGAGGTTTTGTTGAGCTACTTGGTTATTGTTGAAACTGAATTCTCAATTACTCTGTTATGGCCAGATATTTGTATGTTTTACAAAGAATAATAATTCCATCCCAATTTCATGGGAAAACAGGCAACATAACTTTTAAGGCCTTCAAGGAAATTTTGATGAACCATCTTGTCTTGGATATCCCAATATTCGGATTCATTTAAAAATTCCTCTAAAGTAATTAACCTCCAATTAAAATAAATAAATTTATATTTAAAAAAGAACAGAAAAAAATTTCTCTGTATGAAATAAAGAAAATGACCTTGGGGTACTCATCCCCAAACATGAAATCACCATGATGCCTAGGGTACTATAGTTAGCAATGGGACCCTGGTATCTGGCCTTAGAGCCAGTACAACATTGACCTTTTGGTTAGGACCACAAAGAAAATCATTGTGGGATCCCATTTAACCATTTTTGTACCTCACACAGTAGAAGCTTTCCAGAGTTGCCATTCCTCAATCAGCCACTTCACCTCCCATGAAGTCCCTCTGATGACCAATCCTTATGCAACTCTCAAGCTGTAGTAACCTAACCCTCATACTCTTCTCCCCCCGTCACTGAGGAAATCCCTACAGCTGTGTAACCATGACAGATAAACTTCTGACTCCTCATGGAGATCTACAAGAAGCTATTCTGCGTTTTCTCATGGTTCACTGAATGGTTCTTATTTGATGGCAACAGTATTGTACTAGGAATGTTGTTACAACTCATTTGATATTGTTGAGGCTATGCATCATTGTCCATAGCTAATTCAGTCAAACAAGCTGAATTATACACTGTTACACAGGTTAATCTTAAGCCAAAAGTGAAACAGCCAATACTTATACTGATAGTAGTTATGATTTGGGGCTTCCCAGGTGGCTCTAGTGGTAAAAAATCCACCTGCCAACAAGGAGACATAAGATATGTGGGTTAGATCTCAGGTTTGGGAAGATCCCCTGGAGGAGGAAATGGCAATCCACTCCAGTATTCTTGCCTGGGAAATCCCATGGACAGAGGAACCTGGCAAGCTACAGTCCTTGGGGTTGCAAAGAGTCAGACATGACTGAGCAACCAAACAATACCAAGAGTTATGATTTTAGAGGAGCTTAGGATTTTGGAATGTTGTGGAAACAATATGTTTTCGTTATTTACAGCAGACATAAAATTAAATGCCATGTCATAAGGGCTTCCCTGGTGGCTCAGACGGTAAAGCGTCTGTCTACAATGCGGGAGACCCGGTTTCGATTCCTGGGTCGGAAAGATCCCCTGGAGAAGGAAATGGCAATCCACTCTTTTTTTTTTCCAGGCAGTCTTGCCTGGAAAACCCCATAGACGGAGGAGCCTGATAGGCTACAGTCCATGGGGTCGCAAAGAGTCGGACACTACTGAGCGACTTCACTTTCCATGTAGGGCCACCCAAGATGGATGGGTCATGATGGAGAGTTCTGACAAAACCTGGTCCACAGGAGAAGGGAATGGCAAACCACTTCAGTATTCTTGCCTTGAGGACCCCATGAACAATATGAAAAGGCAAAAAGATAGGACACTGAAATATGAACTCCCCACATCGGTAAGTGCTCAATATGCTACTGGAGATGGGTGGAGAAATAACTCCAGAAAGAATGAAGAGACAGAGCCAAAGCAAAAGTAACACCCAGTTGTGGATGTGACTGATGATGGAAGTAAAGTTTGATGCTGTAAAGATAATTATTGCATAGGAACCTGGAATGTTAGGTTCATGAATCAAGGCAAATTGGAAGTGGTCAAAAGGAGATGGCAAGAGTGAACATCAATATTTTAGGAATCAATGAACTAAAATGGACTGGAATGGGTGAATTTAACTCAGATGACCATTATATCTACTACTCTGGGCAAGAATCCCTTAGAAGAAATGGACTAGCCATCAGAGGCAACAAAAGAGGCTGAAAAGCGGTGCTTAGATGCAGTCCCCAAAATGACAAAATAATCTCTGCTTGTTTCCAAGGCAAACTGTTCAACATCACAGTAATCCAAGTCTATGCCCAACCAGCAATGCTGACGAAGCTATGTTTGAATGGTTCTATGAAGACCTACAAAACCTTCTAGAATTAACACCCCCAAAAGATGCCCTTTTCATTATAGGGAACTGGAATACCAAAATAGGAAATCAAGAGATACCTGGAGTAACAAGCAAATTTGGCCTTAAATACAAAAGGAAGCAGGTCAAAGGCTAACAGAGTTTTGCCAAAAGAACACACGGGTCATTAAAAAACCCTCTTCCAACAACACAAGAGAAGACTCTACACATGGACATCACCAGATGGTCAACACCAAAATCAGATTGATTATATTCTTTGCAGCCAAAGATGGAGAAGCTCTATACGGTTAGCAAAAACAAGACCGGGAGCTGACTGTGGCTCAGATCATGAACTCCTTATTGCCAAATTCAGACTTAAACCAAAGAAAGTAGGAAAAACCACCAGGCCATTCAGGTATGACCTAAATCAAATCCCTTACCATTATACAGTGGAAGTGACAACCAGATTCAAGGGATTAGATCTGATAGACAGAGTGCCTGAAGAACTATGAATGGAGGTTCATGGCATTGTACAGGAAGCAGTGACCAAAACCATCCCCAAGAAAAAGAAATGCAAAAAGGCAAAATGGTTGTCTGAGGAGGCCTTACAAATAGAGAAAAGAAGAGAAGCTAAAGGCAAAGGAGAAAAGGAAAGATATACCCATCTGAATGCAAAGTTCCAAAAACTAGCAAGGAGAGATAAGAAAGTCTTCCTCAGTGATCAGTGCAAAGAAATAGAGGAAAACAATAGAATGGGAAAGACTTGAGATTTCTTCAAGAAAATTAAAGATACCAAGGGAATATTTCATGCAAAGATGGGCACAATAAAGGACAGAAATGGTATGGACTTAACAGAAGCAGAAGATATTAAGAAGAGGTGGCAAGAATACACAGAAGAACTATACAGAAAAGATCTTCATGACCCAGATGACCACGATGGTGGGATCACTCACCTAGAGCCAGACAACCTGGAATGCAAAGTCAAGTGGGCCTTAGGGAGGGAGCATCACTACAAACAAAGCTAGTGGAGGGGATGGAATTCCAATTGAGCTCTTTCAACTCCTAAAAGATGATGCTGTGAAAGTGCTGCAGTCACTATGCCAGCATATTTGGAAAACTTGGCAGTGGCCACAGGACTGGAAAAAGTCAGTTTTCATTCTGATCCCAAAGAAAGGCAATGCCAAAGAATATTCAAACTACCACACAATTGCACCCATCTCACATGCTAGCAAAGTAATGCTCAAAATTCTCCAAGCCAGACATCAACAGTACATGAACTGTGAACTTTCAGATGTTCAAGCTGGATTTAGAAAAGACAGAAGAATCAGAGATCAAATTGCCAACATCCACTGGACCATCGAAAAAGCAAGAGAGTTCCAGAAAAAAATCTGCTTCTGCTTTATCAACTATGCAAAAGCCTTTGACTGTGTGGATCACAATAAACTGTGGAAAATTCTTAAAGAGATGGGAATACCAGACCACCTGACCTGCCTCCTGAGAAATCTATATGCAGGTCAAGAAAGAACAGTTAGAACTGGACATGGAACAACAGATTGGTTCCAAATTGGGAAAGGAGTACATCAAGGCTGTATATTGTCACCCTGCTTATATAACTTATATGCGGAATACATCATGTGAAATGCTGGGCTGAATGAAGCACAACCTGGAATCAAGATTGCCGGGAGAAATATCAATAACCTCAGATATGCAGATGACACCACCCTGATGGCAGAAAGTGAAGAGGAACTAAAGAGCCTCTTGATGAAAGTGAAAGAGAAGAGTGAAAACGTTTTCTTAAAACTTAACATTCAGAAAACTAAGATGATGGCATCCTGTCCCATCACTTCATGGCAAATAGGTGAGTAAACAATGGAAACAGTGGCAGACTATTTTCTTGGGCTCCAAAATCACTGCAGATGATGACTGCAGTCATGAAATTAAAAGATGCTTGCTCCTTGGAAGAAAAGCTACGATCAACCTAGACAGCATATTCAAAAGCAGAGACATTACTTTGCCAACAAAGGTCCATCTAGTCAGAACTATGGTTTTTCCAGTAGTCATGTACGAATGTGAGAGTTGGAGTATAAAGAAAGCTGAGCGGCACAGAATTGATGTTTTTGAACTGTGGTATTGGAGAAGACTCTTGAGAGTCCCTTGGACTGCAAGGAGATCCAACCAGTCTTTTCTGAAGGAGATCAGCACTGGGATTTCTTTGGAAGGAATGATGCTGAAGCAATTTGGCCATCTGATATGATGAACTGTCTCACTAGAAAAGACCCTGATGTTGGAAAAGATTGAAGGCAGAGGAGAAGGGGATGACAGAGGATGAGATGGTTGGATGGCATCACTGACTTGTACATGAGTTTGAATAAGCTCCAGGAGTTGGTGATGGACAGATTGGTTCCAAATTGGGAAAGGAGTATGTCAAGGCTGTATATTGTCACCCTGCTTATTTAACTTAAATGCAGAGTACATCATGCGGAAGGCTGGGGTGCTGCAGTCCATGGGGGTACACAAAGAGTCAGACATGACTGAGTGACTGAACTGAACTGATGTTCAGAAATTACTATGTGCAATGCGTTAGTAATATTTGCCATTAAGATTCCCTAGGGCACTTTAACCTGGATTCTCTGGAAGCTAAGGGACAATGCATTGCTGATATTTCCACAAGGAAGACTGTCCTTAATGGGGGAATCACAATAGCCTATCCTCTGTTGTAATACAAAGGGATATTTACCCAAATGACAATTTAGGAAATCTGGCAAGAGAAGCCCATTATTTCACTTCTGAAAAGGAAAACCAAAACTTGAAATTCAACAATTATTTTTTTCAGAAGAAAAGAAAATTCTGGTTTAGACCAAAACACCCAATCTTAACTGAAGACTTTATAATTCCCACTCCTCACCACTGAACATCCATGAAACCATTGGTCTACAGATGAAATGATAGCATTCATGATTCGGTATTGGTGGGAGAACATTTAGTAAGGCTGCAAAAATTTCATTGTCTAATTTGTGACACTTCTCCAAAATACAATCCAAGGAAACCTGTTTATAAAGCTCCCAAACATTGTGAATGGCCTAATGGACCACTTGAAGTCTGGCAAATGAATTTTACACTATTTCCTCTACCTCATGGATATAAAAGTGTTTTAGTGATGGTCTGTATATTTTCACACCTTCCCAGGTGGCTCAGTGGTAAAGAACCCACCTGCAGTGCAGGAGCCACAGGAGATGTGGGTTTGATCCCTGGGTTGTGAAAATCCCCTGGAGGAGGAAAGGGCTACCCCTCCAGTATTCTTTCCTGGAAAATCCTATGGACAGAGGAGCCTGGCAGGCTACAGTCCTTACAGTCTCAAAGAGTTGGACACAACTGAAGCAACTTAGCACACACGCACTGCTTCTTTTGGAAAAAATTATCCCAACCCAGGAAGCTCCTTTCAGATGTCAAAGGGATAGAGAAACTCATTTCACTGGTCAGGTTCTTCAACAAGTGCATATTTTACAATATATTCACTGGGCTTTCTGCTTTAGTTGAATACACTAACAGCAGTATTAAGAAATAATTCGCAAAATTTGTAGAGACCCTTCAAATGCCTTGCCTGAAAGCACTGTTATTAGTCTTAAATCTTAGATCTCCCTCTTTTGGAACTCACAATCTCTCACTCTTTAAGACAGTCACAGAAGCCCAATGCACTTGACTCTCACTTCTTTTGTCCGGACACTAAAAAAAGTGAGATGTTCCAGTAATGTAGAGGCCTTATAGTTCTCTTGAAAAATAATCGTTTCAAATAATACAAAGAGCAATAATTCTTTAAGAAGAAGAGAAAAGCTTTATTTTCGTCTTTCTTTTTCTTTTTTTATTGGCAGCTTTGTAATGTAGATGAATAATTAATTCTATTTTTTGATTCATAGTTAAAACAAGGCTAAATTTCTATTGTGGTGGGGTCATTTCATTTTTTAAATTAATTGATTCATTTTTCTTTTTCATGGAGAGACATTTTATTTTAAAACATAGCAGTGTGTATTGCTCTTTGTATTCCCTAATTTAAATAATTTACTTAAATTACCTAAATAATTTACCTAAATTTAAATAATTTACTTTGTGATTTCAAAAGGACTTCTATTGATTTTATGACTCAATTTTCTGGAATATGGTAAGATATCCTACTTTTCATGGCATGATAATATATGAATATACATGCACACACATCAGATTAGATCAGATCAGATCAGTCACTCAGTCGTGTCCGATTCTTTGCTACCCCATGAATCGCAGCATGCCAGGCCTCCCTGTCCATCACCAACTCCCGGAGTTCACTCAAACTCACGTCCATCGAGTCAGTGATGCCATCCAGCCATCTCTTCCTCTGTCGTCCCCTTCTCCTCCTGCCCCAAATCCCTCCCAGCATCAGAGTCTTTTCCAATGAGTCAATCTTCACATGAGGTGGCCAAAGTACTGGAGTTTCAGTTTTAGCATCATTCCCTCCAAAGAAATCCCAGGGCTGATCTTCAGAATGGACTGGTTGGATCTCCTTGCAGTCCAAGAGACTCTCAAGAGTCTTCTCCAACACCACAGTTCAAAAGCATCAATTCTTCGGTTCTCAGCTTTCTTCACAGTCCAACTCTCACATCCATACATGACCACAGGAAAAACCATAACCTTGACTAGATGAACCTTTGTTGGCAAAGTAATGTCTCTGTTTTTGAATATGCTATCTAGGTTGGTCATAACTTTCCTTCCAAGGAGGAAGCGTCTTTTAATTTCATGGCTGCAGTCACCATCTGTAGTGATTTTGGAGCCCAGAAAAATAAAGTCTGACACTGTTTCCACTGTTTCCCCATCTATTTCCCATGAAGTGATGGGACCAGATGCCATGATCTTCATTTTCTGAATGTTGAGCTTTAAGCCAACTTTTTCACTCTCCACTTTCACTTTCCTCAAGAGGCTTTTTAGTTCCTCTTCACTTTCTGCCATAAGGGTGGTGTCATCTGCATATCTGAGGTTATTGATATTTCTCCCGGCAATGTTGATTCCAGCTTGTGTTTCTTCCAGTCCAGCGTTTCTCATGATGTACTCTGCATAGAAGTTAAATAAACAGGGTGACAATATACAGCCTTGATGTACTCCTTTTCCTATTTGGAACCAGTCTGTTGTTCCATGTCCAGTTCTAACTATTGCTTCCTGACCTGCATACAGATTTCTCAAGAGGCAGATCAGGTGGTCTGGTATTCCCATCTCTTTCAGAATTTTCCACAGTTTATTGTGATCCACACAGTCAAAGGCTTTGGCATAATCAATAAAGCAGAAATAGATGCTTTTCTGGAACTCTCTTGCTTTTTCCATGATCCAGCGGATGTTGGCAGTTTGATCTCTGGTTCCTCTGCCTTTTCTAAAACCAGCTTGAACATCAGGAAGTTCACGGTTCACATATTGCTGAAGCCTGGCTTGGAGAATTTTGAGCATTACTTTACTAGCATGTGAGATGAGTGCAATTGTGCGGTACTTTGAGCATTCTTTGGCATTGCCTTTCTTTGGGATTGGAATGAAAACTGACCTTTTCCAGTCCTGTGACCACTGCTGAGTTTTCCAAATTTGCTGGCATATTGAGTGAAGCACTTTCACAGCATCATCTTTCAGGATTTGGAATAGCTCAACTGGAATTCTATCACCTCCACTAGCTTTGTTTGTAGTGATGCTTTCTAAGGCCCATTTGGCTTCACATTCCAGGATGTCTAACTCTAGGTCAGTGATCACACCATCGTGATTATCTGGGTCATGAAGATCTTTTTTGTACAGTTCTTCTGTGTATTCTTGCCATCTCTTCTTAATATCTTCTGCTTCTGTTAGGTCCATACCATTTCTGTCCTTTATCGAGCCCATCTTTGCATGAAATGTTCCTTTGGTATCTCTGATTTTCTTGAAGAGATCCCTAGTCTTTCCCATTCTGTTGTTTTCCTCTATTTCTTTGCATTGATTGCTGAAGGCTTTCTTCTCTCTTCTTGCTATTCTTTGGAACTCTGCATTCAGATGGGTATATCTTTCCTTTTCTCCTTTGCTTTTTGCTTCTCTTCTTTTCACAGCTATTTGTAAGGCCTCCCCAGACAGCCATTTTGCTTTTTTGCATTTCTTTTCCATGGGGATGGTCCTATACACACACATAGGAAGAGGAACTTTAGATGAGATGCCCCTTCTATTTGTATTACCAGAATATTTTACACTGAGAATACTGTGCTTTATTACTTAGGCAAAACCAACCAAACCATGGAAAACAAAGTTTCTTTCACAGATACTTTATATGGACATATGTATTGACCACAAGTGCTATTTCTTCTATATCTTACATATTTATATTATTGGCAGCCAATAATATAACATTGATTTTCCCCAAATTGGCATTTTAGTGAAAAATAATATTTGATTATAAATTGATGATAAAGTTTTCCATGGACCATTAGTCATAATTGTTTACTGCCATGTCAAGCTCCAGGAGAGTTATGTGACCACAGGGTGATGGAAACATCATTCCTGTCCTTTATGGGACAATATTTGTCTAACGGGGAGATTGTCAAGAAAAAAATAATTTTAGTATATACTATTATCCTAAAATCCAGCACTCTCACTTCTTGTTTGTTTGTTTTTGTTTGTTTTTGCTTTTTTTGGTGGCTCATTCAGGGAATGAATAGCACTCTCACTTTCTTGTATCTATCCAAATGAATTGAAACATTATGTCTGTATAAAAAACATGCACATGGAAGCTTATAGCATCTTTGTGTATCATTGCTAAAACTTGGAAGCTGCAAAGATTTCCATCAGTATGTGAAAGAATCAATAAATTGGAATGCTATCAAACAACTAAAACATTTTAGAGGAAACCTTAGTGTTTATTATTGAGATAAAGAACCGATCTGAGTCCAACTCTATAACATTTTGGAAAAGGCGAATTCTGAGAACAGTGCAAAAATCAGTTTTTCCCAGGGATTGAAGTGGAAGAGGGATAAACAGGCAGAGTGAAGAGGATTTTTGGGGCAATGAAAATACTCTGTGATGCTGCAATGGTGAACTCATGTTACTATGTATGCGTGAATTCTAAGTCGCTTCAGTTGTGTCTAACACTTTGTGACCCTATGGACTGTGGCCCACCAGGCTCCTCTGTCCATGGGATTCTCCAGGCAAGAATACTGGAGTGGGTTGCCATGGCCTCCTCCAGGAGATCTTCCCAACCCAGGGATGGAATATCTTTATATCTTGCACTGGCAGGTAGGTTCTTTACCATTAGTGCCACAAGTGAAGCCCCAGATGTTATACATTTGCCAAAACTCATAGAATGCATAACACCAATATAAACTATCTACTTTGGGTGATAATGATGTCTCAGTGTAGGTTCATCAATTATAACAAACATACCAATCCTGTGGGAAATATTGATAGTTGGGGAGGCTGTACATGTGGTGGGTGGTGGTGGTTTAGTCTCTAGGTCATTTCCCACTCTTTCAACCCCATGGACTGTAGTCTGCCAGGCTCTTCTGTCCATGGGATTCTCCAGGCAAGAATGCTGGAGTGGGTTGCCATTTCCTCTTCCAGGGGCTCTTCTTGACCCAGGAGTTGAACCTGGTTCTGCTGCATTGCAGGCAGATCCTTTACCGACTGAGCTATGAGGGAAGCCCCATCTGTGGTGGGGGCAGGATTTACATGGAAACTCTCTTACCTTGTGCTCAGTTTTCCTTAGAACAGAAAACTTCATTAAAATATAAAGTCTACTTTACATTAAAATAAAAAGTCTACTAAATAAAAAGTCTACTTTACTGCAATCCTTCCTGCTCTAAAATTTTATTATTCTAAATATTTTTTAAAGAAGAAATTACCCTTTTTAATGACCTTCAAAATCATTTTTTAAATTGAGCCTCATTTTCTTTTTGAAAATAACTGATTTATTTAATTTTTAGCTGCACTAGTTCTTCATTGCTGCACACAGGCTTTCTTTAGTTGCGCCAGTGGAGGCAACTCTTCATTGCAGTGCACAGGCATCTCTTAGTAGGGGCTTCTCTTATTGGGGAGTATGGGCTCTAGGGCATGCAAGCTTCAGGAGTCTTGGTACATAGGAATAGTTGCTCCACAGCGTGTGGAATCTTCATGGACCAGGGATAGAACCTGTGTACCCTGCATTGGCAGGCGCATTCTTATCTATTGTAACTCCAGGGAAGTCCCCAAATCAGTTCTTTAAAAGAAATATTTATTTTTGACTGTGCTGGGTCTTCATTGCTGGGTAGGCTTTCTGTAGTTGCAATGAGTAGGGGCTACTCTTTGTTGTGCTGCGTGGACTCCTTGCTGTGGTGGCTTCTCTTGTTGTGCAGCACAGGCTCAAGGTGCTGGGCCTTCAGTAGTTGCAACGCACAGGCTCAGTAGTTGAGGTTCCTGGGCTCTAGAGCATAAGCTCAGTAGTTACAGCCCACCAGCTTAGCTGCTCTGAGACATGTGAGATCTTCCCAGACCAGGAATCAAACCTCTGTCCCCTGCATTGGCTGGCGGATTCTTCACCACTAGACCACCGGGGAAGTCCCCCAAATCAGTTTTAAAGACACTTTTCTTTTGAGGCTCCAAATCAAGATAAACATTCCCCCCACAAAATATCCACATGCATTATTTAAAAGTACAAAATTGTCTTTATAATTTTAAAGGACAATTTATGTCTTCTGTATTTATATAAATCACAGCACAAATATTTATACTAGACGAGCTTTTATTTTTTTAATATAAATTTATTTTAATTGGCGCTAATTACTTTACAATATTGTATTGGTTTTGCCATACATCGACATGAATCCACCACGGGTGTACTTGTGTTCCCCATTCTGAACCACCCCCCCACCCCCACCTCCCTTCCCATACCGTCCCTCTGGGTCATCCCAGTGCACCAGCCCCGAGCATCCTGTATCATGCATCAAACCTGGACTGGCAATCCGTTTCACATATGATAATATACATGTTTCAATGCCATTTTCCCAAATCATCCCACCCTCTCCCTCTCCTATAGAGTCCAAAAGACTGTTTTATACATCTGTGTCTCTTTTGCTATCTCACATACAGGGTTATTGTTACCATCATTCTAAATTCCATATATATGCATTAGCATACTGTATTGGTGTTTTTCTTTCTGGCTTACTTCACTCTGTATAATAGGCTCCAGTTTCATCCACCTCATTAGAACTGATCCAAATGTATTCTTTTTAATGGCTAAGTAATACTCCATCGTGTATATGTACCACAGCTTTCTTATCCATTCGTCTGCTGATAGACATCTAGGTTGCTTCCATGTCCTGGCTATTATAAACAGTGCTGCAATGAACATTGGGGTACATGTGTTTCATTCAATTCTGGTTTCCTTGGTGTGTATGCCCAGCAGTGGGATTGCTGGGTCGTATGGCAGTTCTATTTTCAGTTTTTTAAGGAATCTCCACACTGTTCTCCATAGTGGCGGTACTAGATTGCATTCCCCAAAACAGTGTAAGAGGGTTCCCTTTTCTCCACATCCTCTCCAGCATTTATTGCTTGTAGACTTTTGGATCACAGCCATTCTGGCTGGCATGAAATGGGACCTCATTGTGGTTTTGATTTGCATTTCTCTGATAATGAGTGATGTTGAGCATCTTTTCATATTTGTTAGCCATCTGTATGTCTTCTTTGGAGAAATGTCTGTTTAGTTCTTTGGCCCATTTTTTGATTGGGTAGTTTATTTTTCTGGAATTGAGCTGCAGGAGTTGCTCATATATTTTTGAGATTAATTCTTTGCCAGTTGTTTCATTTGCTATTATTTTCTCCCATTCTGAAGGCTGTCTTTTCACCTTGTTTATAGTTTCTTTTGTTGTGCAAAAGCCTTTAAGTTTAATTAGGTCCCATTTGTTTATTTTTGCTTTTATTTCGAATATTCTAACAGGTACATAGTTTTGGAAGTTTTGGCCACAGCAATCAGAGCATAAAAAGAAATAAAAAGGAATCTAAATAGAAAAGAAGAAGTAAAATTCTCACTGTTTGCTGATGACATGATCCTCTACATAAAAAACCCTAAAGAATCCACCAGAAAATTACTAGAGCTAATCAATGAATATAGTAAAGTTGCAGGATATAATATTAACACACAGAAATCCCTTTCATACCTATATGCTAACAATGAGAAAACAAAAAGAGAAATTAAGGAAACAATTCCATTCACCATTGCAATGAAAAGAATAAAATACTTAGGAATATATCTACCTAAAGAAACAAAAGGCCTATATATAGAAAACTATAAAACACTGGTGAAAGAAATTAAAGAGGACACTAATAGATGGAGAAATATACCATGTTCATGGATCAGGAGAATCAATATAGTGAAAATGAGTATACTACCCAAAGCAATCTATAGATTCAATGTAATCCCTATCAAGCTACCAACGGTATTTTTCACAAAGCTAGAACAAATAATTTCACAATTTGTATGGAAATACAAAAAACCTCGAATAGCCAAAGCAATCTTGAGAAAGAAGAATGGAACTGGAGGAATCAACCTGCCTGACTTCAGGCTCTACTACAAAGCCACAGTCATCAAGACAGTATGGTACTGGCACAAAGACAGAAATATAGATCAATGGAACAAAATAGAAAGCCCAGAGATAAATCCATGCACCTATGGACACCTTCTCTTTGACAAAGGAGGCAAGAATACACAATGGAGAAAAGACAATCTCTTTAACAAGTGGTGCTGGGAAAACTGGTCAACCACTTGTAAAAGAATGAAACTAGAACACTTTCTAACACCATACACAAAAATAAACTCAAAAGATCTAAACGTAAGACCAGAAACTATAAAACTCCTAGAGGACAACATAGGCAAAACACTCTCCGACATAAATCACAGCAAGATCCTCTGGATGAGCTTTTAAAATGGTTGTGTTTAGAATGCTGAACACCAGAGACCTGCTTGCAACACTATTTTTTATCATCTGGTCTCATCTATCAGCAGGTGGCCTAGGAGTCCTGAGGCTCAGAATGTCTATCCCTGGAGAGTAATGGAATCTTTCTTATTACATTCCCCTGCCTGTCCCTGTGCTGATGGCTAAAGCAGCTTGGGTGAATTGTGATTCATCGCTGGTCTTTGTAAATTCTGAGTACTTTCTTCTTTCTTTCCTGTTATAGAAATAGAGGGTAAGCTTGAAGAATGAAGAATCCTGGAGGTGTCTGTTAGCAGGGAAAGATAATTAAATGACTCATTTATAGAGCTCCTTCTGTAAGCTAGGTCTAGTGCCAAGATCTCAACATGCATCATCTCATTAATCCTACAGGAACCCCATATGCTGTATGTGCACCATTACAAACATTTTCTGAGGAAGCTGTGCCTCTTGCCTAAGATCTCTCCAGCCCAATATTCACTGCATTCCCTGAGCTAAATACACCAACCCCTGACCCTCAGCAGGGGACCTTACTTGGGTACCATTTGTTTATGGTCCCTGTGATGTAATTTATGTGGCATTGATTCTGGGTGTTTCTGAGATGATGTTTCTGGAAGAAATCAGAATTGAATTCATCAACTGAGTGAAGGGATATGCAGTCATCAATGTTTGTGGGCATCATCCAATTCTTTGAGGGCCTGATAGACCAAGACTGCATATTTTCTCCCTCTTTCTCTTTTTGCCCATGGACATAGCAGCTTCTGGCTCATGAGACTTGAAACTCTGGGACTTTCACCAGTAGTCACCTGATTCTGAGGCATTTGATCTCAGAAATGGATTGCATTATTAAATCCCCTGGTTATAAAAGTGGACTTACTTTTTTTCTAGCTTACAGGGAACAGACTGTGGGACTCTTCAGCATCTGTAACTATGTAAGCTCATTCTCACAAGAAATCACTTCTGGGGGGCATTCCCAAGATTGTGGAGGAATAGGATGGGGAGACCACTTTCTCCCCAACAGTTTGATCAAAAGACCATTTGAATGCTGAGCAACTTTCACAAAACAACTTCTGAATGCTGGCAGAGGACACCAGGCACCCAGAAAGGCAGTCCATTTGAAAGGAGGTAGGACAAAATATAAAAGACAAAAAGAGAGATAAAAGAGTTAGGGATGGAGACCCGTCCTGGGGAAGGAGTTGTGAAGGAGGAGAAGTTTCCAAACCGTATGAAATCCTCTCACACGCGGGTTTGTGGGGAGTTTTGGAATCTCAGAGGGCAACATAACTGGGAGGGGAAAAAAAAAAAAAAAAGCCCCACAGAATAGACGCCTAACCGCAACTGCCAGTGGAGAAGTAGCCCAGACGCTCGCATCCACCACCAGTGAGCGGGGGATGGACAGGGAGGCATGGACTGCATCTTTGGTCCTTAGGGTAAGGACCCAGCCTGAATGCCCTGAGGACAATCTGAGGGAGATAACCTGAGACAGCCACCCAAACTGTGGGATTGCCAGAGAGGAAAAAAGAGAGAGAGAGAGAGAGAGAGAGAACTTTCCCACAAAAGGCTCTAACTCGCAGCCTGGCCCGCTCACAGAACAAAGGATTGAGAGAATACCAAAGGAGAGCTGGCCGGCTGCGTACAGGCCCCTCCCCACTGCTGGAGGCAGAGAGGCAGGCGTGGGACAGCCAGAGCCAGAAGGCAAGGGGCTACCCCAATCTTAGCCCCAGAGACTGGCATCCTCCACCAAACTGTGAGCAGGCTCCCAGTTGCTAACCACACCTTCCTGAGATCCTGGATGGTTGACATCTGTCAGGAGGCTTGTAGCCTGAGATCAGCTCCCCAGGGGACATACAGGGCACACCTGGGGCAGTGAACACACCAAGCATCTGGTTGCCTGAGCTGCTTGGACCTGGGAAGGGCACAAAACGCATGCCCAACCAAGTCTGTGCCCTTGCTGAGTACCCGAGAACATGAACCTGAGCAGCTTAGACATGGGAAATGCGCAAAATGCAGGGCCCAATTGAGACAGCACCCTACAGAGCACCCTGGAGCCTGAGCTGTGTAGACCCGGATAGCACAAGCCACCTTGAGCTGGGGCAAACCCAGTGTGGTCCATGCACTGTGAGCACTCCCCACGCATGCCAGCAATATTTGTTTGCAGTGTTCCTCCCTCCTCATAACACAACTGAATAAGTGAGACTAAATAGGTGACCACCTTCACCCCCTTGCATCAGGGTGGAAATTAGACACTGAAGAGACTTACAGAGGAAGCCAAAATAAAAAAAGAAGAAGGAACCACTCTGGAAATGACAGGTGCAACAGATTAAAACCCTGTAGTTAACATTGACTATGCATTGGAGGGGGCCTGTAGACCTTGAGAACAAGTACAAGCTAGAACAAGGAACTATCTGAAACTGAACTGACCCCACACTGCCCACAACAGCTTCAGAGAAATTCCTAGATACATTTTTACTATTATCATTTTTTAATTTTTTTAAAATTTAAGTCCTTTATTACTCCTTTAATTTTCATTTTATAACCTAACATTACCTTGCAAAAAAAGACCCCATTTTTTAAAGAAAATTTCATGTCTATATTTTTTATGATTTTTGTGATTGATTTTGTTTTGTATTTTCAATATTGTTTTTTTGAGAGTCTAACTTATACCCTAGATTTTTAATCTTTGCTTTTTGGTATTTGCTATCAATTTTGTACCTTTAAGAATCTAATCATCAGTATCCATTATCACTTAGGGGTGTGATCACTGGCTTGATTGCTCTCTCCCCTCTGGACTCTCCCTTTTCTCCCCCAGGTCACCTTGCTCTCCTCCCTACCCTTTCCCTTCTCTACTTCACACTGAATCTTTCTGGGTGTTCCAGGCTGTGGAGAACACTTAGGGAATTGATTACTGGCTAGATTGGTCTCTCCCCTTTTGACTCCCCCTCTTCTCTTCCTGGTCACCTCTATCTCCCTCTCCCTCTTCTCTTCTCCATGTAACTCTGCAAACCTCTCTGGGTGTCCCTCACGTGGATAATTGTTTCACCATTAACCTAGATGTTTTATCATCTGTGCTGTATGGATGGAGAAGTCTTGAGGCTACTGTAGAATAAGACTGAAAGCCAGACTTGAGAATATCAGAGAACTCCTGACTCCAGGGAACATTAATAGACAAAAGCCTCCATACCTACACTGAAACCAAGCTCCATCCAAGAGCCAACAAGTTCCAGAGCAAGACATACCATGCTAATTCTCCACCAAAGCAGGAACACAGTCCTGAGCACTAAAAGACAGGCTGCCCAAAGCCATACCAAACCCATAGACACCCAAAAACTTACTACTGGACACTCCATTGCACTCCAGAGAGAAGAGATCCAGCTCCACCCACAGAGCACAGACACAAGCTCCCCTAACCAGGAAACCTTGACAAGCCACTAGTCCAATCCCACTCACAGGGAGCAACCTCCACAATAAAGAGGAATCACAAACTTCCAGTGTACAGAAAGGCCACCCCAAACACAGCAATCTAAACAAAATGAAAAGGCAGAGAATATTCAGCAGGTAAAGGAACATGAGAAATGCCCACCACACCAAACAGAAGAGGAGGAAATAGGGAGTCTACCTGAAAAATATTCAGAATAATAATAGTAAAGATTATCCAAAATCTTGAAAACAAAATGGAGCTACAGATAAACAGACTAGAAACAAGGATTGAGAAGATGCAAGAAATGTTTAACAAAGACCTAGAAGAAATAAAGAAGAGTCAATTAATTATGAATAATGCAATAACTGAGATCAAAACAACTCTGGAGGGAAATAACAGTAGAATAGCTAAGGCAGAAGAGAGGATAAGTGAGGTGGAAGATATAATGGTGGAAATAAATAAAGCAGAGAGGGAAAAAAAAGAATTAAAATAAATGAGGAAAACCTCAGAGACCTCTGGGACAATGTTAAACACCCCAACATTCGAATCATAGGAGTCTCAGAAGAAGAAGACAAAAAGAAAGGGTATGAGAAAATACTTGAAGAGCTAATAGTTGAAAACTCCCCTAAAATTTGGAAGGAAATAGCCACCCAAGTCCAAGAAATCCAGAGTCTCAGACAGGATAAGCCTAAGGCAAAATACCCCAAGACACATATTAATCAAACTAACAAAGATCAAACATAAAGAACACATATTAAAATCAGCAAAGGAAAAGCAATAAATAACACACAAGGCGATCCCCATAAGGATAACAGCTGATCGTTCAACAGAAACTCTTCAGGCCAGAAGGGAATGGCAGGACATATTTAAAGTGATTAAAGAGAAAAACCTACAACCCAGATTACTACACCCAGCAAGAATCTCATTCCAATATGAAGGAGAAATCAAAAGCTTTACAGACAAACAAAAACTGAGAGAATTCAGCACCACCAAACCAGCTCTTCAACAAATGCTAAAGGATCTTCTCCAGACAGAAAACACAGAAAAGGTTTATAAACTGGAACCCAAAACAATAAAGTAAATGGGAACAGATGATACTTATCAATAATTAACTTAAACGTAAATGGGTTGAATATCCCAACCAAAAGACAAAGACTGGCTGAATGGATAAAAAAACAAGACTCCTATATATGCTGTCTACAAGAGCCCCACCTCAAGCCAAGGAACACATACAGACTGAAAGTGAAGGGCTGGAAAAACTTGTTTCATGAAAATAGAGACCCCAAAAAAGCAGGAGCAGCAATAGTCATATCAGATAAAATAGACTTTGAAATAAAGGCCATGAAAAGAGATAAAGAAGGACACTACATAATGATCAAAGGATCAATTCAAGAAGAAGATATAACAATTATAAATATATATGCACCAACATAGAAGCACCTCAATACACAAGGCAAATTCTAATAAGTATGAAAGGGGAAATTAACAGTAACACAATAATAGTGGGAAACTTTAATACCTCACTCTCACCTATGGATAGATCAACCAAACAGAAAATTAGCAAGGAAACACAAACTTTAAATGATGCAATGGACCAGTTAGACCTAACTGATATCTATAGGACTTTTCACCCCAAAACAATGAATTTCACCTTTTTCTCAAGTGCACATGGAACATTCTTCAGGATAGATCACATCCTGGGCCATAAATCTAGCCTTGGTAAATTCAAAAAAGTTGAAATCATTTCAAGCATCTTTTATGATCACAATGCAGTAAGATTAGATGTCAACTACAGGTAAAAAAAAAAAACTATTTAAAAACACAAACATATGGAGGCTAAACAACACACTTCAGAATAACAAACAGATCATGGGAGAAATAAAAAGGAAATCAAAATATGCATAGAAACAAATGAAAATGAAACCATGACAACCCAAAACCTATGGGATTCAGTAAAAGCAGTGCTAATGGGAAGCTTCATAGCAATACAAGCTTACCTCAAGAAATAAGAGAAACATCAAATAAATAACCTAACTTTACACCTAAAGCAACTAGAAAATGAAGAAATGAAGAAGCCCAGGGTTATTAAAACCATAAAAGTTAGGGCAGAAATAAATGAAAAAGAAACAAAGGAGACCATAGCAAAAATCAACAAAACTGAAATCTGGTTCTTTGAGAAGATAAATGAAATAGACAAACAATTAGCCAGATTCATCAAGAAAAAAAGGGAGAGAAATCAAATAACAAAATTAGAAATGAAAATGGAGAAATCACAACACACCACACAGAAATACAAAGGATCATGAGAGACAACTATCAGCAACTATATACCAATAAAATGGACAACTTGGAAGAAATGGACAAATTTTTAGAAAAGAATAACCTTCCAAAACTGAACCAGGAAGAAATAGAAAATCTTAACAGACCCATCACAAGCATGGAACTAGAAACTGTAGTCAAAACTCTTCCAACAAACAAAAGCCCAGGACCAGATGGCTTCACAGCTGAATTCTACCAAAAATTTATAGAAGAGTTAAAATCCATCCTAATCAAACTCTTCCAGAAAATCACAGAGGAAGGCAAACTTCCAAACTCATTCTATAAGGCTACCATCACCCTAATACCAAAATCAGACAAAGATGCCACCAAAAAAAGAAAACTATAGGCCAATATAACTGATGGACATACATGCAAAAATCCTCAACAAATCCTAGCAAACAGAACCCAACAACATATTAAAAAGATCATGCATCATGACCGATGGGCTTTATCCCAGGGATGCAAGGATTCTTCAATATCTGCAAATCAACCAATGTGATACACCACAGTAACAAATTGAAAGACAAAAGCCATATGATTATCTCAATAGATGCAAAGAAAGCGTTTGACAACATTCAACACCCATTTATGATAAAAACTCTTCAGAAAGCAGGAATAGAAGGAACATACCTCAACATAATAAAAGCCATATATGATAAACCCACAGCAAACATTATCCTCAGTGGAAAAAAATTGAAAGCATTTCCCTAAAGTCAGGAATAAGACAAGGGTGCCCACTCTCACCACTACTATTCAACATAGTTTTAGAGTGTTGGCCACAGCAATCAGAGAAGTGAAAGAAATAAGAAGAATCCAGATTGGAAAAGAAGAAGTAAAACTCTCACTGTTTGCAGATGACAAGATCCTCTACATAGAAAACCCTAAAGACACCACCAGAAAATTACTAGAGCTAATCAATGAATATAGTAAAGTTGCAGGATATAGAATTAATACACAGAAATCCCTTGCATTCCTATACACTAACAATGAGAAAACAGAGAGAAATTAAGGAAACAATCCCATTCACCATTGTGATGAAAAGAATTAAGTACTTAGGAATGCTGCTGCTGCTGCTGCTAAGTCACTTCAGTCGTGTCCAACTCTGTGTGACCCCATAGACGGCAGCCCACCAGGCTCCCCCGTCCCTGGGATTCTCCAGGCAAGAACACTGGAGTGGGTTGCCATTTCCTTCTCCAATGCATGAAAGTGAAAAGTGAAAGTGAAGTCGCTCAGTCGTGTCCGACCCTCAGCGACCCCATGGACTACAGCCTTCCAGGCTCCTCCATCCATGGGATTTTCCAGGCAAGAGTACTGGAGTGGGGTGCCATTGCCTTCTCTGAAGTACTTAGGAATAAATCTACCTAAATAAACAAAAGACCTATATGTAGGAAACTATAAAACACGGATGAAATAAGTCAAAGATGACACAAATAGATGGAGAAATATACCATGTTCATGGATCAAAAGAGTCAATATAGTGAAAATGAGTACACTACCCAAAGCAATCTATAGATTCAATGCAATCCCTATCAAATCAATGGTATTTTTCACAGAACTAGAACAAATAATTTCACAATTTGTATGGAAATACAAAAAAACCTCAAATAGCCAAAGCATCTTGAGAAAGAAGAATGGAATTGCAGGAATCAACCTGCCTGACTTCAGAGTATACTACAAAGTTACAGTCATCAAGACAGTATGGTAATAGCACAAAGACAGAAGTATAGATCAATAGAACAAAATAGAAAGCCCAGAGATAAATCCATGCACCTATGGACACCTTCTCTTTGACAAAGGAGGCAAAAATATGCAATGAAGAGAAGATAATCTCTTTAACAAGTGGTGCTGGGAAAACTGGTCAACCGCCTGTAAAAGAATGAAACTAGAACACTTTCTAACAGCATACACAAAAAATAAACTAAAAATGGATTAAAGATCTAAATGTAGGACCAGAAACTATAAAACTAGAGGAAAACACAGGCAAAATAATCTCTGATTTAAATCACAGCAAGATCCTCTATGAGTATGGGAAATAAAAGCAAAAGTAAACAAATGGGACCTAATTAAACTTTTTAAACCTAAGTTTAACCTAATTAAACCTAAATTAAACCTAATTAAAAGCTTTAGCACAATGAAGAAAACTATAAGCAAGGTGAAAAGACAGCCTTCAGAATGGGAGAAAATTAAAGCAAATGAAGCAACCGACAAAGAATTAATCTCAAACAAGCAGCTCATTTACCTCAATACCACACCCCCCAAAAAATGATCCAATCAAAAATGGGCTAAAGAACTAAACATACATTTCTCCAAAGAAGACATACAGATGGCTATCAAACACATGAAAAGGTGCTCAACATCACTTATTATCAAAGAAATGCAAATCAAAACCACAATGAGGTACCATCTCACACTGGTCAGAATGGCTGCTATCATAAAGTCTATAAACAATAAATACTGGAGAGGGTGTGGAGAAAAGGGAACCCTCTTACACTGTTGGTGGGAATGCAAACTAGTACTATGGAGAACAGTGTGGAGATTCCTTAAAAAAGTGAAAATGGAACTGCCATATGACCCAGCAATCCCACACTGAGGAAACTAGAACTGAAAGAGACATGTGTACCCCAATGTTCATCGCAGTGCTGTTTACAATAGCCAGGACATGGAAGCAACCTAGATGTCCATTGGCAGACGAATGGATGAGAAAGTTGTGGTACATATACCCAATGGAATATTACTCATCTATTAAAAAGAACACATTTGAATCAGTTCTAATGAGCTGGTTGAAACTGGACCCTATTATACAGAGGGAAGTAAGTCAGAAAGAAAAACACCAATACAGTATATTAGCATATATATATGAAATTTAAAAAGATGGTAATGACGACCCTATATGCGAGAGCAAAGAGACACAGATATAAAGAATAGACTTTTGGACTCTGTGGGAGAAGGCAAGGATGGGATTATTTGAGAGAATAGCATTGAAACATGTATATTACTGTATGTGAAATAGATCACCAGTCCAAGTTCGATGTATGAAACAGGGCACTCAAAACTGGTGCACTGGGACAACCCAGAGGGATGGGAAAGGGAGGGAGGTGGGAGGGGGGTTTGGGATGGGGTCACATGTACACCTGTGGCTGATTCATGTCAGTGTATGGCAAAAGCCACCACAATATTGTAAAGTAATTAGCTTCCAATTAAAATAAATTAATTAAAAAAGAAATCACTTGTAAGATATGTCTATAGAGTGATGGTTCCTGAACTGACCATGTCCACTTTCATGCACATTTTTTTTTAAGAATGAATTCAGCACCACACCATCTGTAGATGGTGGAATCATGGGATATGGACAAGTCTGAGTTTTAAGTGGTATATAAGAGGTGTTTTGTTATACATCCTGATATATTGGTGATAAATCATGCTATACTAGTCTTTCCCAATAAGCAGAAAGAGCAAGTTTTACACAAAAATGTCCATTTCTCAATGACATTCAGTTCAGTTCAGTTCAGTTCAGTTGCTCAGTCGTGTCCGACTCTTTGCAACCCCATGAATTGCAGTACGCCAGGCCTCCCTGTCCATCACCAACTCCCAGAGTTCACTCAGACTCACATCCATTGAGTCAGTGATACCATCCAGCCACCTCATCCTCTGTCGTCCCCTTCTCCTCCTGCCCGCAATCCCTCCCAGCATCAGAGTCTTTTCCAATGAGTCAACACTTCGCATGAGGTGGCCAAAGTACTGGAGTTTCAGCTTTAGCATCATTCCTTCCCAAGAAATCCCAGGGCTGATCTCCTTCAGAATGGACTGGTTGGATCTCCTTGCAGTCCAAGGGACTCTCAAGAGTCTTCTCCAACACCACAGTTCAAAAGCATCAATTCTTCAGCGCTCAGCCTTCTTCACAGTCCAACTCTCACATCCATACATGATCACAGGAAAAACCATAGCCTTGACTAGACGGACCTTTGTTGGCAAAGTAATGACATTATCTACCCCAAAAAGGATACGATATTTTTAATGTGGCTTAGAAATACTAAATGTCAGATGTTTGTATGATATGAGTATTTTCCAAAATGAATTTGGATGATTTTACTGGGAACAACTTGTTTTATACCAGAAGGATGGCTACACACTCATGAAAGACATGAATTGGTGAGGACTGATAATGTGTACATCTGCAGTGTAGATGATGACTTCCAGATCTGGGGGCCTTGGTTTGTGTAGTGAAGCCCTTTCCTAGCAACAAAAGGCCAGGAACTGAGACCAAGGGACCCACCAGGAGAACCGTGAGGACCGCTCATAACCATGGTCACGACGTGGCAGCAGTCCGGGCCCTGCCAAGTGCTCTTCATTCCAGTGGTTCATTGGACACCAAATGTGTTCCCCTTGTGTGTACTGACCCACGAGCAGACACAGAAATAAACAAGGGTGCTGAGATGCCCCAGAGAGAACAAAAAGCCAGTGGGAATGGTTGTGCTTCAGATCAGACAACTCAGTGCCTTTTAAAAAAATCAGTAGCTAGAGATTCCTGAACTATAAACTGACACAACAAGATAACATATCACGGATGGCAGCAGTCAGTTTATGCAGAGGATCTCTTTACTTCTGACCATTTCTTTACAACCATCCATGCAGGGAGTCTGAGAAGGCAATGACACCCCACTCCAGTACTCTTGCCCGGAAAATCCCAAGGATGGAGGAGCCTGGTAGGCTGCCATCTATGGGGTTGCACAGACTTGGACACGACTGAAGTGACTTAGCAGAAGCAGAAGCAGATGCAGGGAATATTGCAACATATCTCAAGGCCAAATTTCCATCCAGAAACTTAGATTCATATTTCAACTCTAAATACATGTCCCCAGAATTACCAACAACTCCCTTAGTCAACATTTTCCAAAGAAATTCTGCACCCCTCTGGATCACCTTTCTTTCTCACATTCACATTGAGCTGATATCTGGACCCATGGGTTTCTGTTCCCTTCACCATGCACCTATGTCCTAGATGTCACTTTTCAACTGCTCAGAAAAATGTTTTTCATAGATGCACCCAAGTAGGCTGGCAAATAGAAATGGTATAGAATGGGCTCCTCATGATAGAGTATCTTATCACCACAGCAAGGATATGGGCTGGAGCTAAGCCAAATGGCCCTAGGACCTCCAAAGCCTCTCGTAATGTCAATTAGCTCAGCCCGAAACTGGGTGAATCTCCCTAAGTGAAGGGCTCCACTAGAGCTGGAACACTCCCGAGGGGCAGGATAAAACTCTTCCTTTAAACAGGTCAACCCAGCCATGTGACTCAGCACCTTCTCCAGGATGGCCATGGAGAGGAGGTTCCCACATAGGCTGAAGGCCCTGAGCTTGGAGCAGAGGCTCATGGCAGGCAGGATGGCCTCCAATTGGGAGTCCATGACCCCACACTGCTCTAAGTGCAGTTTCTGGAGGGTGGCTGCAACTTTCTTCAGTAGAACTTGGAGGATCCCAGGACTAAATTCGGTCAGGGCAATGACACTCAGATTCAGGCATTGTAGCTGCATGATGTTCAGACACTGAAACAGAAAGATCAAGTCTGATTCTGTCAGCTGGCAGTGAGTTACTTCGAGGTTGTGCAATGGGATCTTCAAGCACCTGGGACTTGTGGAGAAACAACAGATTGGGTTTGGTCATTTAGGAGCCACATGGAATGAAACCAGAGTCTCAGAATTGAGGCAGCATTCTGATTTACCACCTGTGCTTTTCCATCACAAGCCTGACATCACCTGTTCCTTTGCCCTCTTTCCTCCTCTCTTTCCTCCAGCTCCATTTCCCCTTCCATCCTTGCTGGTTCTTTATTTCTTACATCTTTAAGCATCACAGGGAGGAGGCTGGGACTTACTCTTTCAGTCTCCCTTGCATCTTGGGCACTCCTACACTTCCAAAGGCATTTCCTAAAGTGAGCTCACCAATGACCAAGACCATTCTTCATTGTCATCATCAGAAGCCTCTTGTCCATCCCATGGCCATCCATCCTTGCTGACCTCAGAAGTATCTTCTGAGATGTCTAGGATGCTAACCTGCTACCTAGATATGACCCACCTGGGCGGCGGGGGGCGGGGGGAGGGGCGGGCAGCATCTTTCTGGGAAAGCAGGACATCAAGCCCATTCAGCACTGCTTGTAAGGTTCCCTGGTGAGGTATCTTCATCAGGTCACCCAGAGGCAGGCAAACAGAGGGCCAAGTATGCACCATGGCCTTCAGGGTCTCCCTTTGTCATCCACAAAAAGCCTTCTTGAACAGTGGTGGAAACTGCTCAGTGGGTAGATTGTCCAAAGCAGAAGTGACCAAGGCCTCATCCCTCAGCAGTCTGGTTCCCATCAGGTTCATGTCTCTGTGTGGGTTCCAGACACTCATCTTGACTTTGCTCCA
The DNA here is from genome assembly GCF_029407905.1 of Bubalus kerabau. NCBI lineage: Eukaryota > Metazoa > Chordata > Mammalia > Artiodactyla > Bovidae > Bubalus > Bubalus kerabau. Next base: position 126,753,338 of record NC_073624.1, on the reverse strand, counting down.
AAAGGTACCCTATGGAATCTTCCACGGAACAAAGCATCTTTATCAGGCCAAGCATAAGCACACCTTCCTCTGTCCCCCTACCATTCAGAGTGACCAACTAATGCCCAAAGCATAACTGCCCTGGAACTGGTGGAAGAGCCTCACGGTTGCCCAGCTCCACTCTAGTCTCAAATGGGTACTGAGTCATAATTCTTTCCCTACTGGCTCCAGAACCAGCATCTCTCAAGTACCAAGGAGGAGGAAAGGCAACCACTAGCCCATTTGTTTCCCTTCATTACTTTCTTGATTTCTTAGTGAGAACTGGGTACCATAATCCTGAAAGTTACCCCAGTTTTGAATGAGAAACATCTTCAGACCATCACTTAGTGCTCTAAAACCATGGGTATAGGAGGGTTATGTAGACCCACACAGGTTCCCCACTCAGTTATCATTGTAACCCTGGATGGTACAGATTAAGGGGACAGTCCTACAATGAATATCACATGAGCATGCTAAATACTTTATACATAAAGAAATAAAGTTCTTGTATACCTGTGGCGGATTCATTTTGATATTTGGCAAAACTAATACAGTTATGTAAACTTTAAAAATAAAATAAAATTTAAAAAAAAAGAAAAAAAAAGAAATAAAGTTCTAAACAGTTCTATGTTTTTCATTTTGGTTCAGATGTTTTAAAATGAGATAAACTAAAGCACAAAACAAAAATTTGAGATTAAAACAAAATTACACTTAGGTGGGAAACAAAAACCTTAAATTTGTTCATCTGAAAAGATAGAATAAAATCTCTCTCTTCCATCCCCACCTGATTGCCACCATTCAAGACCTGTGACTGTAAGTAACATGAGGGTGTCTGTAGCTGAAATCTGTTACTTATCAGCCTTGAGTGGTTGACCAGGAGCTCAGACTTCTGACTTGGAGTACACAGCTGGTGACTTCAGCGTTAGAAGATTCTACATTCCTCCTTTGGTCCTGAGGCTTTTATATACCTTACTAACCACATCTTTCCTCTTTCCAAACATCCAATCGGAAGGCCATACTTGACTGGATTCCAAAATATGCCTCAGGCTGCTGTTGATTGGATCAGTGTCAATCTCCAAATGGAATTTTGAGACAGATATTCATTGGAGAAAGAAAAGAATAAAAGAGAATCAAGTACTTATTCATTCATTGTCTCCACAACTTGGGTTTTCTTTTACTAATATCTACTTCTGCTTCATTGACTAAGTGAAAGTCTTTGTGGATCACAACAAACTGTAGAAAATTATTAAAGAGGTTTGAATGCCAGACCACCTTATCTGCCTCTTGAGAGGCCTGAATGCAGGTCAAGAAACAATAGTTATAACCAGACACGGAACAATGAACTGGTTCAAAATTGGGAAAGGAGTACAAAAAGGCTGTGTATTGTCATCCAGCTTATTTAACTTATATGCAGAGAATCAAGCAAAATGCTGGGCTGGATGAATCACAGGTTGGAATCAAGATTGCTGGAAGAACTATCAACAACCTCAGGATATCACTCTAATGGCAGAAAGAAAAGAGAAACTAAAGAGCCTCTTGATAAAGGTGAAAGAGGAGGGTGAGAAAGCTAGCTGAAAACTCTAAAAATCCAAAAATTCAAATAACTAAGATCATGGCAAACAGTCTCATAACTTCATGATAAATAGATGGGGAAAAAGTGGAAACAGTGACAGATTTTATTTTCTTGTCCTCTAAAATCACTGTGTATGGTGAGTGCAGCCAAGAAATTAAAAGATACTTACTCCTTGGAAGAAAAGCTATGACAAACTTAGACAGCATATTATAAAACAGAGACATCACTTTGCCTACCAAGGTCCATCTAGTCAAACAATGGTTTTTCCAGTAGTCATGTACAGATGTGAGAGTCGGCCCATTAAAGAAGGCTGAGCACCAAAGAATTGACGATTTGGAATTGTGGTGCTGGAGTAGACTCCTGAGAGTCTCTGGGATAGCAAGGAGATCAAACCAGTCAATCCTAAAGGAATTGACTTTAGGATTTAAACCCTGAATATTCACTGGAAGGACTGATGCTGAAGCTCTAATTCTTTGGCCACCTGATGTGAAGAGCTGACTCATTGGAAAAGACCTAGATGCTGGTAAAGATTGAAGGCAAAAGGAGAAAGGGACGGCAGAGGATGAGATGGTTAGATAGCATCACTGACTCAGTGGACATGAGTTTGTGCAAACTCCAAGAGATAACAAAGGACAGAGGAGGCTGGCATGCTGCAGTCCGTGGAGTCACAAAGAGTTGGACACAACTTAGTGACTGAACAACAACATAGCCCTGGGTGTGAGACATGGAAGGGGACATCCATTACTGACAGTAAACACACACACACACACACAATAACTTGAAAACAAATCTTGAAAGGGTCATGATTGTGAGTTCATTGACCATATCAAAACTATTAAATGTCCAAGATTTAAAATAGCTTTGTGAAGGAAGTTGTACTTTCCCCAAATAAACAAAATAAACATGTTCCTGTATTAAATTGCTACTTTTATGTTGGAAAGAGTATTAGATCATGAGCTTATTCAAGGAACAGGTCAAATGCTTTTGGGGATATGGTTGGTTTTCCAGCCTTAAGTCAAGCCTTCTCTGAAGGAGGTCTGGTCAAAATCATAATGAGAAGAGAGGGCTATCTTATTTGGACCCTCAAGTGGACAGGGACTAGATATCTTCAAGATTCATAAGTTGTTTAGCTGTAAGTTCATTTCAATAGCAGACCTGGTAAATATTTGAGGTCAAAACCCTACCATGTGTTTTTAAAATAATTTACCATATTAATAAAAGTATGTATTTGCCCGGAAAAAAATCACAATAAGAAACGGTGGAGACTGGGTAGCACAGAGCTGGCCATTCTTTAAAAAAAATCCTGTGAATGACCCAAGCAGTATAAAATATTGGTTTTTTTTCTCCCCATGGGAAGAATGGAGATTAAAAGATACCCACTGTAAAACTCCATTCACAGCACAATAGGAACAAATGAGGATTCGCAAAACAGTAGAGGGAAGATGGTGGCTGGAAAATTACTAAAAGGTAAATGATGTCCTCTGCTCTTAAATATAGAAGAAAAAGTCCTCGACTCTATAACTAAAATTGATACTGAACCCAAACCTGTTCTGCTCACTGCATAATAGGCTAAAAAATTGAGATAACAGTGAGTTTATTTGGAAAGCCAGTAGACCAACAGTATGATGAATTAATGTTTCAAAGAACTAACTTCCCTAAGTTAGAGTTCAGGTTTCATGTATAGTAAGTGAGGACAGTGTAAAATTCTGGTTCTGGCCAGACTCCAGAGAGGATGTGTTAATTTCTTCCTTCCTACAGTCATTCACCTTTGGCTTCCCAGGTGGCTCAGTGGTAAAGAATCTGCCTGCCAATGCAGGAGATGCAGGAGCTGCAGGTTCAATCCCTGGGTGAGGAAGATCCCCTGGAGGAGGGAATGGCAACCCACTGAGTATTCTCGCTGGGAAAATCCCATGGACAGGGGAGCCTCGTGTGCTACAGTCTCTGGGGTTGCTCAGAGTTGGACAAGACTGAGCATTCACTTACTGACTCACTTTCTTTGTTAGTTTTGAAGTTGAAAATATTTTTCTATTATTTTTGTTTACCCTGTTTAAACAAAATCTAATGTTAATTGGTACTTATATCCTTTTCCAAGAGACAGAAAAGACCCCATGTACATCTTTCTGACGTCTAGGTTTTTATTGTTATGTTCTCAAATTACACATATACAAATATATATATATATATATATATACACACACTCACATACATTATATAAATGTGTAATAAAATGTATAAATATATATTTTAAAAGTTTTACCTCATTTGGCCATTGTCTTGTACATTTTTATTTATTTAGAACTGCCTACATAGTTAGTAATTTTTGTATTTTTAATTTGTTACTACTTCTCCATCCTGGTATCCAGGACTTTTCCCCTTATTTTTTCTATTTATTTATTTAGTTGGCTGTGCCTCAGGACTTGCGAGATCTTAGTTCCCAGACCAGGGATTGAACCCAAACTCATGGCATTCAAAGCACTGGTTCCTAACCACTGGACCTCTGGGGAACTCCCTTTTCTTTTTAATAAGTATCCTTCATTATTATTCTTTAATTTGATATGTTCATGAAAAATCTCAGATCTTGTATTCTCTGTTTTACTTTTCTCATTTTTCCAGAAGATCGTCTTTGCCGTGTACACAATTGTTACATGTGTCATTATACTTTTTCAGCACATTGTAGCTCTTTCAATTGTGACCTAGTTGAGAAATTGGATATCAATTTAATTTTTTATTCTTTGGTGCAATCTTTTTTTTTGTTTCCTCTTTGTATCTCCTCCTGATAACTTTCAGGTTATTTCTTTGTCTTTTTCTTTGTTGTGATTTTGTTAAAATCAGTGTAGCTGTGAATTTTTGTGTGTGTGTCATGTTCACAGTCTAAAGAGCTTACTGAGTTTATGGACTGTTTATTCATCAGTTTTAAAGCTCTCAGTCATTTCAACCCCAATATCGCTTCTGCCCATTTCTTTCTTTGAACTACTGTGATTTTAATTAAAAGCATTTAAAAATTTTTTTGTTGTATTTTGATGGTCTTTCTCTCTGGGTGTGTATGTATCTCATTTCCTCAAAAGTTTGCTTCTTCAGACTTTATTCTGAATTCTTTTCTGGTATTTACTCGGTTCACTAATTTTTTCATTATTTGTTTCTAAGCTGAGTACTTTCAAACACATCCATCCATGTTATTTACTTTTCATTTAGAACTTTTATTTTTCCAAAATTGCTTTGTTCTTTTTAAAGATATGTTCCATTTCTCTGCTAGAATATTTAAGCTTGTATTTTATCTCTTTGAATCTAGTAAGTTTAATTATATAAAGCCAATGTCTGGAACTCAACTAAGCTGGGAGAGAGAGCTGAGCTGCCAGGCATCAGAGTAACCAATAAAAAGCCAAATATGCATGAGTTAAGCTTTTAATCAAAGTTTGCTGCTGTCCAGTCTGCAATCAGCCCACAAAAAACAAATGTCCATGCCTCAGTTTTCAGTTTCAGAGCCTGTCGGTGATTGCCTGATGTGTATATGTTTTCCAAGTCACATGCAGTGTGTGCGTGTTTTCCCTCCCACCCAGGTCTCCCCTATCCATGGAAAATACAAAGAAAGAATTGCCCAAGAACAACGAAAGTGCAGCCAAGAAACAGAAAATAATGACACTGGAAGTCCACTTGGACGTGGTCAGGAGACACCTGAGCATAGCTAGGACAACGCTGCCACCGTGTGAGAGACCAGTGCAAGGACCGCTCACGAGTCCAAAGGAGGAGGGGGCGGGAGGAGGAGAGGGACAGGCTGAAGACATCTCAGGGCGATAACGTGGGTGAAAACGTTCCTCTTCAGAAGGGCGCCTCGAGGTAGTTCCCGCAGGACCTTGAGAGCATAAGGGGTTATGTATTGGAGGCTGATCTTCGTTCAGGTCAGTTCATATCAATCACTCAGTCATGTCAGACTCTTTGCCACCCCATGGACTGCAGCATGCCAGGCCCTCCTGTCCATCACCAACTCCCGGAGTTTACCCAAACTCGTGTTCATTGAGTCAGTGATGCCATCCAACCATCTCATCCTCTGTTGTCCCCTTCTCCTTCTCCCTTCAATCTTTTCCAGCATCAGGGTCTTTTCCAATGAGTCAACTCTTCGCATGAGGTGGCCAAAGTATTGGAGTTACAGCTTCAACATCAGTCCTTCCAATGAACATTCAGAACTGATTTCTTTTAGGATGGACTGGTTGGATCTCCTTGCAGTCCAAGGGACTCTCAAGAGTCTTCTCCAAAACCACAGTTCAAAAGCATCAATTCTTAGGTGCTCAGCTTTCTTTATAGTTCAACTCTCACATCCATACATGATTACTGGAAAAACCATATCCTTGACTAGACAGACCTTTGCTGACAAAGTAATGTCTCAGCTTTTTAGTATGCTGGCTAGGTTTGTCATAACTTTTCTTCCTAGGAGTAAGCGTCTTTTAATTTCATGGCTGCAGTCACCATCTGCAGTGATTTTGGAGCCCCCCCCAAAATAAAGTCTGCCACTGTTTCCACTGTTTCTCCATCTGTTTGCCATGAAGTGATGGGACCAGATACCATGATCTTTGTTTTCTGAATGTTGAGCTTTAAGTCAACTTTTTCACTCTCCTCTTTTACTTTCATCAAGAGGCTCTTTAGTTCTCTTCACTTTTTGCCATAAGGGTGGTGTCATCTGCATATCTGAGGTTATTGATATTTTTCCTGGCAATCTTGATTCCAGCTTGTGCTTCATCCAGCCCAGCGTTTCTCATAATATACTCTGCATATAAGTTAAATAAGCAAGGTGACAATATACAGCCTTGACGTACTCCTTTTCCTCTTTGGAACCAGTCTGTTGTTGCATGTCCAGTTCTAACTGTTGCTTCCTGACCTGCTAATTATTAGAGAAGTGCAAATCAAAACTACAATGAGATATCACCTCATATCAGCTAGAATGGCTATCATCAAAAAATCCACAAACAAAAAATGCTGCAGAGGTTACGGAGGGAAGGGAACCCTCCTACACTCTTGGTGGAAATCGAAATTGACACAGCCACTATGGAAAACAGTATTGAGGTTCCTTGAAAAACTAAAGGTAAAGCTACCATATGACCCTGCAATTCCACTCCTGTATATATATCCAGAGGAAAAGAAAACATGATCCAAAAAGATACATGCACTCTGGTGTTCATTGCAGCACTGTTTACAACAGTCAAGACATGGAAGTAACCATCTACAAAGGAATTGGAAAAGAAGATGTGGTGTATATATATATACAATGGAATATTACTCATCCATTATAAGAATGAAATAATGTAATTTGCAACAACGTTGTTGGACCTAGAGAGTATCATACTGAGTGAAGTTAACTCAGAGAAGGAGAAATATCTTATGACATCCCTTATATGTAGAATCTAAAAAGAAGTGATATGAATGAACTTAAAAAAAAAAACAGAAAAGACTCACAGATTGAGAGAATGAACTTATGGTTGTCAGGGGAAAGGATGGTGGGAAGGGATAGTTGGGGTGTTTTGGATGGACATGTACACACTACTATATTTAAAATGGATAACCAACAAGGACCTTCTGTATAGCACATGGGACTCTGATCAATGTTATGTGGCAGCCTGGATAGGAGGGGAGTTTGGGAGAGAATGGATACATGTGTGTGTCTGGCTGAATCCTTTTGCTGTTCACCTGAAATTATTGCTTGCTCCTTGAAAGAAGGAGCTATGACCAAACTATACAGCATATTAAAAATCAGAGACATTACTTTGCCAACAAAGCTTTGGTCATAGTCAAGGCTATGGTTTTTCCAGTAGTCATGCGTGGATGTGAGAGTTGGACCATAAATAAAGCTGAGAACTGAAGAATTGATACTTCTGAACTGTGGTGTTGAAGAAGACTCTCTAGAGCCCCTTGGACTGCAAGGAGACCCAACCAGTCCATCCTAAAGGAATCATTCCTGAATTGGGCTGATGCTGAAGCTGAGGCTCCAATACTTTGCCCATCTGATGAGAAGCGATGATTCGTTGGATGAAAGACCCTGATGCTGAGAAAGATTGAAGGCAGAAGGAGAAGGGGACAACAAGGGATGAGATGGTTGGATGGCATTACCAACTCGATGGACATGAGTCTGAGCAAGCTCCAGGAGGTGGTGATGGACAGGGAAGCCTGGCTTGCTGCATTCCATGGGGTCGCAAAGGGTTGGACACAACTGAGCGACTGAACCGAACTGAAACTATTGCAGCATTGTTAATTGGCCATACCCCAATACAAAATAAAAAGTTTTTTTAAAAAAGAAAAACATCTACCCTTTTCTATCATTAGGAAAATAAAGTCATTGAGACAAATTTATTAGGCAGAACCACCAGTGGTAAAGAAGTAAATGTTTGCAAGTTCTAAATACTTGACATTTCAGCAAGAAAAGAGGACACATCTGCTAACCTGCTTCACAATATTTACCTGAGAACCTGCCACTTCTTTCTCTTCTTCCTCCATTTCTAGGTTTCTTTCTCAGGCCATATTGTGCACCTAAATTACACCTGTACCTCTTTGAAGGCGTCAGCACAGACCCTTCACCTGCTACCCTCTCCCTCAGAGGTAGAAGGCCCATGAAGTGCAGAAAAGGTCATTCCCTTCTTTTCTTTACCGCCTGATAGATTCAGGGAAAAAATGAGTTCCTACTTAAAAAAAACTTATTTTCTCCTGCCTTGTTTTCACATACCCTGTTTTCCCATAGTCAATCACTAATTTTGCTACAGCAATTGGGAATGTGAATTGCAAGGATCTAACCCTCTCACACAGGTTCTCTTTCTTACCTTTCCTTAAACCAAAGATTGGACTCAACTGTCACACCAGAGATATATCTGAGAGCCATTTTGCTTAACTGTGGCTTAACCCTGGAATTTCCTGGAGCACATAGTTTAAAAATTATTTTTAATCTACGTTAATCATATTGTTCACCTGAAACAATGTTTGCAAAACTTGAATCAAGTATTATCGTAGGTCAACTACAATGTGTAGGTCAATTATACTTCATTTTTTAGAAAAGCGTGTGCTTGGACAGAATCTATGAAGGTGGTCACAGGGGATAGTGGTTATTAAAACTCACTAGATCATCTTTATTGTAAGCTTAGAGTGATAAGCATGTATGTAAATCTTGCCTCTCAAATTTTGATATTCATACAAAGCTTTCAGGAAGGATGAAAGATATTGCGGTTTGCAGGTTTGGAGTGGGGTCCATGAATTGGCGTCTTTATCAAGTTTCTTCCTTGTGATGCTGCTGCTCCCCAGACCTGTTTTCAGTAGCACGACCCTAGAGAAGCCAGGCACATCACATTTCAGCCCCTTCCACCAACCAGCTTATTGCAACACGCTACTATTGGTTCTACTAAAGACCACCGTGACCATCTTGAAGGATCACATGTTTGACTGGTACTTTAAAATTTACAGAAGTTTAATAAAGGCTGTAACATGTTGGTAAATCTCTACTTGGAAAACAACATGTATATAGTCATTAGCACAACAATTGTTGAGCATCTGCTATGTGCTTACAAGTAGGTTATGTTGCACTGGAAACCTCATCGCTATTATTTGAGTTAGTACTCATAATAGTCCCAAACCTGGGAGTTGGGCACTAGAAATCTCATAACAATAATGAGGATGTAGATACTGGGACTCACCTTTCTGTCTCTTCTGTTTCCCTCTCATTGATTTTTGTTAAATGCTTGATGGAATAGAAGCTAACTGTAGATGACTGGAGTTATACAGAAGGGGGGGTATGTTAGAAGAGAGTTTTTATTTCTATGTATACTTTTACTTTTTTTTTGCTAATATGATAAAGTTTTTAGTTTATAAGTAAAAGACAATTAGTTTTTCTAATTGGTTATATTTTCTATACTCTCATCAGCAACACAGGGTAATTTTAATTCCTCCCCAGTCTCACTAAAATTTGATGCTAGAAATTAAGGTTTTTTTTTAATTAAAATATTTATTAGAAGCTTGAGGTATCATCTCACTATTTATTTCCTTGTGTTCAGCATAAACAGATAAGGATAATGCGATATAAATGAATATATATTATTCAGCTTTAAAACCAAGACATCTTTCCATCTGGGACAGCATGAATGAACCTGAAGGACATTATGCCAAGTGAAATAAGCCAAAAGAGAAAGAAGATACTCTATTATCTTAATTATATGTGGAATATACTAAAGTCCAACACAAATCAGAGTCTTGACTGTCTATAACTTGCAGTGGGAATAATGGGAGATGTTGGTCACATTGTATAAAATTTGGTTATACAAGATGAATGAATTCTGGAGATCTAAGTACAGTCTGCTGAAACAGGGGACATCATTGGCTTGTTCCTGATATTACTGGGATAGGTGTTAGTTTTTCATGAGATGCCTTTTTTATTTTATTTTATTATTTAACTTTACAATGTTGTATTGGTTTTACCATATATCAACATGATTTTAAGCTAACTGATTTTGAGCATTTTCTACATGTAGAACTTAAGTGTTTCATATGCATCCCTTCTTTCAATTCTCAGATCTAACTATGGTCTACTGAACTCGATCAAGAAGAAAATTTGCATTATTTGGTGTTGGACCATGACAGTGAAGGACAGGGGAGCCTGGAGTGCTGCAGTCCATGGGGTCACAAAGAGTTGGACATGACTTAGTGACTGAATATGGCAGAAATAAAATTTTGAAACTCATCATACAATACATCATCAATTAAACCCAAATTATCACCCCCAAAAATGAAGATTAAAATCATCCCACTAAATATTTGAGAACTTACAAATATTTTTCTTTGTCAGCATCATCTATTTTTGAATAAGTAACAGAGTTATGAATAAATATAATGCTGAACTGTACATATAAAGACAGTGATTTTCTTGATCAATATATGTATCCACTGGCTATATGTTAATGCTTAAAATGATGCAGGGTTTGATAATTATATCTATTTCCCTACAAATAAACAAAATATTCATACCCAAAATTCTTTAGAATGCATATTAAAAGATAGAATTTTTGCCTAAAAATTGGGAAAGTCTTCAGGTGACTTCTAAACTGTACATTGACTTTACAAATAAGTGGGGTGAGATTTAAAGAAAATGAGTCAAAAGGAAGAAAATGTGTCTTATCATTGTAACTTTTAATGGAACATCTATAGTAATTTGTAATTGTGTACTTTAAAAAAAATTCTTGGATAAGGAGTAGGGGCAATACTTTTTCTTAGTTTAAAGAATTTCACAATATATTTCATGAAAAGCAATGTCAGTTGCAAACCTGGTTTTCTGCCATAAATGGAGAGTTATTTCTATGGATTTAACTTATTTATTTTTCTAAAGATGGGGAACACATGTATACCTGTGGCGGATTCATTTTGATATTTGGCAAAACTAATACAATTATGTAAAGTTTAAAAATAAAATAAAATTAAAAAAAAAAATAAAGCATACCGCATATCTTCAAAAGAATCACAGACAATTATGGCTGATGATTATACAAGGACATACGTACATTTCAGAAACTTTATATAAATGCTAGAATATCTATAGTAGTAACATTTATCCATACTGTATAATCTGAGAAGACTTATCACTCCTTTAACAATGCTTCCCATGTAATTCTCTGAGATGCCTCAGGAGTCTTCTAAAGCATCTCCAAATTAGCTGGAGGTCAAAAGAACGTTAATTAATATTCGGTGTTTGGGAAGTTTGTCAAAAAGTTTATACACACTTGGTCAAACAACATCACAGGTCACTTTGAGACCTATTTCTTAGGCAAAGTGAGAAGAGATCTCAAAGCAAATGTAGATCACTTAAAGGCAAGGAAGTTCATATAATCTGTTATCAAAAGCAGCATTCTAAGTAAACTTGTTCTGTTAACAAAGAGGAATCCAATCTAGCCTTGCATCAGTCCACTTTTAATAACAAAATCCGTTTACCCAAATTTAATTTAATCTCATCCAGACTCTGCATAAAACTCCTTTTTTACTCAATATATATATCCTACTTTCCTACTGTACTCTGAAATGCTTTTTTAAAATTATTTTTGTAGCTTTAATTAGCTTTAATTATTTATTAGACTCCTCAGCTCTTACATACCTTAATTTTTAGTGAAAAGCAAGAGGCAAGTAATTGTGAACTGTTTGCCATACAAGTGCTTTCTGATTGAAAACTTATGCTTTAGTTAAAAAATTTCCACTTCTAAGAAAGCAAAGGTAGTAAACTTAGATCTGCCTAGCACTCAATGTTTTATCCTATTTGAAATGAACCAGGTAGTCAATGAGTTCTTACCATTTAACTTAGTTCAATTTCAAGTTACCAGAATCTGGAGAGACTATTTTAGACAGGCAAAGTTTCATTATATCAAGTATTTTCCTTGCTGACAAATTTGCAACAGTCATAAGCTCTTTTTTGACCTCTAATAAATGTAGGTGCAATGGAAGTGTTAAACTTAACAAACCAGAAAGTTTAAACTATACCATACATCAATTCAATATTGACTATTTCTCAGATCATGAGGATCAGAAATTCATTTGGCTGATTTCCTAAATATTAGGAAGTATTTAATTCATAAGCACTTACTTTTGAATCAGTTGAATAGAATTTATTTACAAGTCAACTCAGCAGTGTTATAACTGAAAATAATCCAGTTCTGGAGGATGGAACTCAAGGGGCTGCATTCAGGAAACAAATTTGAGTTTCCCACAGCTGGCACACTTACACCCAAAATAAATACCATCATACACACAAAGAACAACATCTAATTCCTGCAAGACAAAAACAAAAGGGTGAAATTCAACAATTTCTTCAAATGTTTTGAGCAAAGACCTTTTTTTTAAGAACAAACTAATCTACAAACAAACAAACAGTCTAATAAATAATTAAAGCTAATTAAAGCTACAAAAATAATTTTAAAATACACAAATAGAAAAATAAGTGATCATGACTGCATGTGTTGTGGAATTCACCTGGCAAACACAAAACTAAACAAAAAAAAATGGAATCTGAAAAATGATACAAATGAACATACGTACAAAACAGAAATAGACTCACAGACATAGAAAACAAACTCATGGGGCTTCCCTGGTGGTCCAGTGGTTAAGAATCTGCCTTCTGATGCAGGGGACAGGGGTTCAATCCCTGGTCAGGGAACCAAGATCCCATATGCTGTGGGGTAACTGAGCCCGTGAGCCACAATGAGGATGCATCAGAGCCAAAATAAACAGCAACAACAATAAGAAAAACTTATGGTTACCAAAGGGGAAAAGGGGATAGGGATAAAGTAGGAGTTTGGGATTAAAATATATACACTGCTATATATAAAATAGGTAATTAATATAATATGAATAATGAACATAATAGCTATATTCAATATCTTATAATAATCTATAATGGAAAAATCTCAATATACATATTATCTGATACATATAATATCTACAAATACATAAATATAAAAAACTGAATCACTGTGCTGGTGGTCACCTGAAGCTAACACAATATTGTAAATTAACTACATTTATTACAATAAAAACATTTTAAAAATAAAAAAATAAAAATAAAAGTTGAACCTGAGATTCCAGAAATACAAGCTGCTGTGCTCTGAGAAAGGCCATGACAGTGACACGGAGGCACGTGCCGTCCTGCAGGCATTCAAGCTGCAAACCGGGAAATTTGATGGATTGCCAGTGCTGTCTTCATTCTACCACCTCAAGATTATTTATTCAGTTCTTTGAGTTCTTGCTGGATGTCAGCAAAGATTTGGCCCCCTCAGTAACTAAGGGCTATACAATCAACTGAGGGAGCTGTATAATCAACCCATTTCACAGATGAAGAAAGTGAAGTCCAGAGACGTACGTAGTCACTTGGCCAGGGTTTCTGAGACAGAAAGAGTTTAGATACAGGATATATTAATCTACAACCTGTACTTTCAGAATCTTGCACCAACCACCATGCCCTCTGGCCTTGGGAATAACCAGAAAATAATCATCTGAACGGATTTTCAAGTTGAGCATAGCTTATATACCAAAAAGGCTGGAAATCACATGCGCATTGCGCCATGAACCAGCACACATAGGAAATAGGAAATAGAACATTACCAACACTCTGGGCACCCCCTGATGCACTGATTTCAGCTTATGGCTCTCTCTTAGCCAAGGGAAGCCAATTTTCTAAACTTGGAATTAATTTTGCCTGTAGTTTAAATTTATTTAAGTGGGATAATATATAATGTTCTCTTTTAGGTCTGTCTTCTTTCTTTATGCTTATTAAAATCATACCTACTCTTCAAAGTGGCTGTAGCTCAGTTTAGTTCTGAATAATATTCTATTTAAAAATACACACCATAGGAAAAAATTAAGTCAAAATGGATCAAAGAGCTAAATGTGACACATAGAGGTAGAGGTATAAAACTCCTAGAAGGAAACACAGCAGGAAATCTTCATGACATTGCATTTGGCAAGGACTTCCTAGATATGAAAACATAAGCACAAGAAACAGAAGTAAAAATAGGCAACATGGACTATTTCAAAAGCTAAAACTTCTGAGCATCAGAGCACACAATGAGTGAAAAAGCAACAACCTATGGAATCAGAGAAGATACTTGCCCATCATATATCCTGTTAAGAACCGGACATGAAGAGCTGCTACCAGGGATCCTGCCCCTCAACTTGCAGCCAGCTGACCTGGGACCCACAGGGCCCTGCTGTCAGTTGTCCCAGACCTGACCCCGTCCACCAGTGGTCAGCAGGCGAGGCTGTCCCTGAAGGACTCGGCTGGGGAAGGAGGGGAAGAAGGTGTCAAACATTTTAAATTTTTTTACAAAATGTGACTTGTACAGGCAGATTGTGTCCAACCCACAAACTTAATTTCGATAAAGAGTATCCTGCACGTGAGTTAATGCGGGGTGGGGCCTGCATCCCTCCCCAGTCCTGGAGGACTGAAAACATATTTCATGCTCTCCGTCAGGAGGTGGTTGCCCTGTCTCCTCCCAGAAGCCTCTCTCATTGCCTCCCCGCCCAGATCCTTTGCCCCCACCTTCGCCCATCCATCTGAGAACCTGGAGCCCACCCAGCCCTGAGCAGGTGGCTCCCTATTGAGCTTTGTCAACATCCACCCAGGACCAGACACTGAGCTGGGTTTTGCAGATGCTTCCTGTGAAGTGACAGGTATTGACAGAAGCACGTGTGAGGATGTGAAGCTATTTTACCTACAAAACACAGTCCACTCTCCACTGACTGGCACTGCCTGGCCAGGAGGTGGGGCTGCTCTTATGGGTCACTGGGTGGATGGCTAAGGAGTTTCTTAAGGGCTTCTCCCCTTCTGCCAGCTGGGCAGAGGCCCCAGGAGAGGAAGGAGGGTTTGGTTTTATTTTTATTTATTTATTTTTAAAAATTCCACCAGATAAAAGTTTATGATAAAAAATCCAAAATCACATAAGGATATAAAATATCATAAGCAAGTCAACTGAAATAACAAACAGCATAATCAGACCAACAAAGATTTTAGAGTAATTATCAGCATTAAAATATAACATGATATGTAGTATGTTTTTACACAGAAGGAAATAATAGCAAAAGAGAGAAATATGATTCATAAAAAATGATCATGAAACAAAGGGGGTATTAAAATAGTATTAATCAGAATTTAAAACTTAATAAACATGTTAAGAGCAGTGTAGCCATATAAAGCAGAAGACCTTGAAAGAGGAGTGTATGCATCTTGCAGAATGAGTCTCTATAGATGTTGTTTGCATAACATGTGTCTAAATTATCAAAAATAGGGAAGAAACTGCATGGGAAGACAAGCAGGGATACCCTAGAAGCAAAGACCTTTCAGAATCAATTTCAAGTCTGTGACAACACCCTTGAGTTTGAATTCTTGAAAGGTGATAGAGAAGGAAGTGGGAAACAACCTTGGGTCGATACAGGTTTGAGGTTGAGTCACAACTTATGGGACCTAAAGCATAGACTTATGTAGCTTGGGGTGGTGCTTTTTAAGAAAAAGTACCCAGAGTTTTGTGTGGGATCCAAGAAGGGGCTGAACAAGTGAGGGTCTTGTGGTTTGAGCCTCTGTAGCTTCCCAGGAAACATGCCTCTGGCGATGAGTTAAACCCAGGGTTTTAGTGAAAAAAAACCTTTGCCGGAGTATCTCCTCTGTCCTAGTGGACTGTCTGTACCTCGACCTGGTCACCTCTCCCCTAAATGGTACACTGGCCCCAGTGGCTGTGTGACCTTCACCCAGTCACCTCTCCTCTCTGGATTACCACCCTCCCCACAATGGTGCATTTAAAAGCCCTGTTCATGTGCAAGAAAAAGATGGTGACAGCCCTGAGGACTTCCTTTCCAAGGTAAGATGAAAGGCGAGAGGTTGTTTGGAGGCTGTACCATATTTCCATGCTGTTGTGACTCAAGATCCCATTAAGCTTTATGCTTGTTACCTGAACAATGTGTCTCTTATTTTTGTTTCAAAGCTCACTCAGTATCATGCAAAGATGCCAGTGACAAGAGAAAATCTCTCATTTGATGGGAGCAGTCCTCCTGCCTATTGGCTGCAGTCTCCCCCACCCGCACCTGATCCTCACTATTCTGGGCTGGACTGTGTGTGCCCATGTGCCCATAGGCACGTATGGGGGGAGCAAGCAAACTCTTAGGGCTTCTCTTTCTGTGGACCTCTTCCCTCCTGAATTAGCACTGAACACACAGACATTAAAAGTCTCAGTGCCCAAGTGCCCAGGAAAAGCGGTCACAGATGTCCACTACCTCATCCAGGGCACTGGAGCATCCTGGGATCTAAAGTGCCTTGCTTTGATGGCTTGGTGCTAGCTCCATTGTGACCCATCAAAATCAAGTCAGTTTCAGGTCCAGCTTGACCCAGGGCCTCAGATTATGACCTGAGGAGTTACTGTAGCTCTGCTTCCCATGTTGGCCTCGTTCTTTGGTCATTTGCCAATGTAGTGGCCCTGAAAGCCTCTCCGAGGGGAGAGAATGCCTCATTCACAATGGCTCTGTTGCACAGCCACCAAAGCTCTCCGGCACAGCTTTCTCGGGACCAGGTCACACATCTACCCTCAAACAGGTTACTGAAATCGAAGGAGATAAAATCTGTTCATTGCCCAGATCTAGGTTATATGCTCAATTTTTGACTGATATTATAGAGAGTTAACTTTCCCCAAACCACATGAGTAGGAAAGGCTGATGGTGGGGGTTCTTCACAGAAAAAAGATAGAGAGACAGAGATCAGGCAAGAAAAGTAGTTGCAGATGACCACTAGCTTACCCAGGGCAGTAGAGCATTCTAGAATCTAAAGGGATAAGTTCACCCCACACCAAGTGGCAAGCCCAATCAAAGCCCTAAGTGCCACACATAAGTCAAGGGCCTTGGAGTCTGGAGTTGAGAGCCAAATGGAGACAAGGCCTGAGGCAAGAAGAGCAGAAACAAGCACAGGCTGTGCTGCCAGGGCTGCTGGCCTGGGAGGCTGAGGTCTGGCCAGAGACACAGCTGCCCAGGGGCTGTGTTAGCATGGAGTCGAGACTCTCACATGAAAGAGCAGGCAGGATGAAGGCCTCTGGGGGAATCTTCCATGGAGCTTGTTAGAAATGAAGCATCTCAGGCCTCACACCAGAATATCCCAGAATTTTCACCAGATTCCCAGAGGATTCCTATGCAATGCTCATCTTGAAGACATGTCTCTTGTTTCATGGCCTTCACATTCAGGGGTTGTGGGACTTATGTCAGGTTTTTAGTCAAACTTTCTTGAGTGTAGTGTGTCCATTTTAGTGGAGGAGCCTTAAGCATATTCATGCTCCATCATGGAGCCAATATTTCTACTTCTGAGATATTACTGAACAAAATCACCGGAGTCGGGAACAAGGAATGTTATGCATGGAGATGCTCATCGCACTATTTTATAATCAAAAACTATTGCCTATCCACAAATAGGAAAGAAAGAAGTAAGTTATGGCACCTTATATAAGACTAATATGCTACTGTTTGAAATATTGTTTTAGAAGAAATCTGTAGTGAATACACAGGGAATGTAGTGATAAACAAGATAGACCCAGGGCCTGCACTCTTGAACCTGACCTTCAGTAGGGGAAGACAGACAGTAAGCTAGTGAACAAATGAGATATTTCAGATTGTGACAAGTGCATAGAAGGAAGAAACGGGTAATGTGGTAGAGAAACATGAGTGGATTATGGAGGGTTACCTAGACGGGGAAACAGTGAAAGCCTGTTTCAGGAACTAGAATTTAAAATTAAGTCCAAAAGTTGAGAGGGAGTCAGCCAAATGAACAGTCAGGCAAAGATTTTCGAGGCAAAAGGAACAAGAATTAACAAGATGCTGGGATAAAGAAGTTTGGCTAGTAGAGGGAAGTAGTGGAAGGTGTGTGGCTGGAGTGGGATAAGCCAGAGGAAGCTTGAAGCTGAGGAAGGTGGAACAGTGAATGAGACCAGACCCCTCAGGCCCCCTGGGCTGTGAGTAAAGTTGGATTTTGTTCTAAGGGCTGAGTGTTACAAGAGTACATGGAGAGGGGGAGAGATATCAGTAAGATGGCAAAATAGGAGGTCCCAGCCCTTATTCCCCCACAGAAACACTGATTTGACAACCATCCACAGACAAAAATATCTTTGTGAGAGCTCTGGAATCCAGTTGAGAGGTTCCAGCACTCCATGAACCACAAAATGTAAGGCCAGCCACACTGAAAGGGTAGAAAGAGCAATCTCAATTTGCTTGTATCACCCCTCTCTTCAGAGCCCAAGAGATTCCCCAGCCCACAACTTCTCCCACAGGATAAAGACAGAACAGATGAGAGTCTGAACTCCCCCGGTTTTTTAGGGCAACGTCTAAAATCTCTACTTATCTTGATGCACTCAGAACACTGAAGAAACCGCCATTGCTGGATTATCTGGGAACAACAAAGAACAAAGAAAAGGATAGAGGTTCATAACAACCAACATATACACCCCAGAGCCACAAATCCCCAACAACGGTGCCTGACACACCCCCACTGATGGCATTATGGACCTCAGCAGCCACTGAAGACCTCAACAACCAACTTGACTGCAGGACTCAGAGAAGGTGCACAACTCTGAGACTGCTCTTCAGAAGGGTGGGGTAGAGTGGGATTGAGCTCATTGTCCTTGCAACTCAGTGTACTGCCCTGTGAAAAGTGGGCATGTGACTCCTGGCAATCAACATGGTCCTGTGGGTAGGGAAAAGGCACAAAATTCTAAAACATGTCTTCAGAAGGGAGGGAAGAAAGTAGTGCTTGCCCCCAATGTCATGACTCAGCAGGGCATGCCCTAGAAAAAAGGATTAGGCAGCTCTCAGTACCTTACACAGCTCTGTGGGTTCAGGAGAAGGCACACAATCCAAAGACTAGCCCCCCAAGGAGGGATGAGAGGAATCCAGTGGGCACATCTATACAAAAAGTTTAATAGATTCCCATGATCTCTATCCAGGTGAAAGCTTTTCCATTCCCAAGCCAGGATGTAAGGGCTAAAAGGGGTGACTACTTCTTCAAGTGTGTAGACATCAGCATAGGATAAAATAATCACAAAAAATTAGGAAAACATATCATCAAAGGAAGTAAACAAAGTTCCAGTTACTTACCCCAAAGAAATGGTGATCTATGAATTGTCTGACAAAGAATTCAAAATAATCACCTTAAAGAAGCTCAGTGAGCTATAAAAGAATGCAGACGGACAACTAGTAAATCTGAAAAAGCATTACTGGTCACAATAAGTTCAACATAGAGATATAAACCGTAAAAAAGAACCAAAGTATAAATTCTGGGAGCAAAGAATACAATCATTGCTCTGAAAAATTCAATAGAGAGCTTCAACAGGAGACTTCAGCAGGCAGAAGAAAGAATAAATGAACCAAAGACAGGTTATTTGAAATACTGTACTTGGAGATGCAAAGGTTAAAAGGAATGAAAAAGTGCATAAAGCCTACAGGACTCAAAGGACCCAGTCAAGAACACAATATAACACAATGGGAGCTCTGGGAGGCGAATAGAAAGAAGAAAGTTTATAAAGAAATAACAGCTAAGACTTCCTTAGTGGTTCAGTGGTTAAGAATACACCTGCCAATGCAGTGAACACGGGTTTGACCCCTGGTCCAGGGAGACCCCACATGCCACAGGGCAACTAAGCCCATGTGCCACAGCTACTGAGCCTGCGCTCTAGAGCCTGAGAGCTGCAGCCACTGAAGCCTGCTCATCCTAGAGCCTGTGCTCCACAAAAAGAGAAGCCACCACAGTGAAAAGCCTGCACACCACAACCAGAGAGTAATCCCCACTCTTCACAACTAGAGAAAGCCCACATGCAGCAATGAAGACCCAGCACAGCAAAAAAAAAAAAAAAAAAAAAAGTCAAATAAAGAAATAACAGCTAACATTTCCCCTAATCTGGGGAAGGAGAAGGACATCTAAATTAATAAAACCCAGAAGACTCCAAAAAGGTTGAACCTAAAAAAGGTCTATGCTGAGACACATTAAAATTAAATTATGAAAAATTAGAGAATCTTGAAAATTCAGAAAAGAAAAAATAAAAGACTCCACATAAAATGAAACTCCATTAAGATCATCCACAGAATTTTTAGCAGAAATCTTGAAGGCCAAGAGAGACTACAGTGATCTTTTCAAAATGCTGAAAGAAAAAGATCTGCCAACCAAGAATACTATGCCTGGCAAAACTGCCCTTTAAAGAATGAAGGCGACGTAGACCTTCCAAGAAAAACAAAAACCGAGAGGGAGTTTGTTATCACTATACCTGCCTTACAAGAAGTGCTAAAGGGAGTTTGCCATGTTGAAACCAGATGACACTAAACAACCACATAAAAGCATAACAAAGTATCAATTTTACTCAGCAGTTCAGTTCAGTTCAGTTCAGTTCAGTCCCTCAGTTGTGTCCGACTCTTTGCGACCCCATGAATCGCAGCACACCAGGCCTCCCTGTCCATCACCAATTCCCGGAGTTCACTCAGACTCAGGTCCATCGAGTCGGTGATGTCATCCAGCCATCTCATCCTCTGTCGTCCCCTTCTCCTCCTGCCCCCAATCCCTCCCAGAATCAGAGTCTTTTCCAATGAGTCAACTCTTCGCATGAGGTGGCCAAAGTACTGATGTTTCAGCTTTAGCATCATTCCTTCCAAAGAAATCCCAGGGCTGATCTCCTTCAGGATGGACTGGTTGGATCTCCTTGCAGTCCAAGGGACTCTCAAGAGTCTTCTCCAACACCACATACATAAATATAAATAAATAAGGAAAAATACAATACTGTCATGCTGGTGGACAAATCACTTTTAACCCTAGTTGAAAAATTAAAAGACAAAAATATTAAGAACAACTATATCTACAGTAATCAATCCATAATTGCTTTAAATTTAAATGGATTGAACTCATTAATCAAAAGACACTGAGTGACTGAAAGAATATAACAACAAGCTACCATTATAGGCTCTGTACAAAAGATGTGCTATAGCTTTAAGAACACTCAAAGTTTGAAAGTTAAGAAATAGAAAAAGTTATTCCATATAAATGTTAACCAAAAGAAAGCAGGGGTGGTTATACCTATGAGACAAATCAAGTTTGAATCAAAGACTGCTACACAAGAGAAGGAAGATCACTGTGTGCATGCCAAGCCACTTCAGTCTTATCTGACTCTGTGACCCTATGAGCTGCAGCTCACCAGGCTCCTCTGTCCATGGAATTTTCCAGGCAAGAATACGAGAGTGGGTTGCCACACCCTCCTCCAGGGGATCTTCCCAAACCAGGGATCGAACCCCTGTTTCTTGCATCTCCTGCATTGGTAGCTGGGTTCTTTACCACAAGTGCCGCCTGGGAAGCCCAAAGAAGATGATTATATAATGGTAAAATGATTTATTCAACAGGATGATGAAACAATTATCTATGTACCCATTCCATTCTTGGGTGTGTATCCAAAAAAAGCAAAAACATTACTTCAGAGAGATACGTGCACTTCAATGGTAGCAGCAGCATTATTTATTTTTTTGGAAGTTTAATCTTTTTTAAAATTAATTCATTTTTTAAATGAAGGATAATTGCTTTACAGAATTTTGTTGTTTTCTGTCAAACCTCAACACGAATCAGCCATAAGTATACATATATCCCACCCCGTTGAACCTCCCTCCCATCTCCCTCCCCATCCCACCCCTCTAGGCTGATACACAGCCCCCGTTTGAGCTTCCTGAGCCGCAGCGAATTGCCATTGGCTCTCTCTCTTACATATGCTAGTGTAGGCTTCCATGTTACTCTCTCCATACATCTCGCCCTCTCCTCCCCTCTCCCCATGTCCATAAGTCTATTCCCTATGTCTGTTTCTCCACTGCTGCCCTGTAAATAAATTCTTTAGTTCCATTTTTCTAGATTCCAAATATATGTGTTGAGTAAGTGTGAAATTGCTCAGTCGTGTCTGGCTCTTTGCGACCCCATGGACTGTAGCCTACCAGGCTCCTCCGTCCATGGGATTCTTTAGGCAAGAATACTGGAGTGGGCTGCCATTTCCTTCTCCAGTGGATCTTCCCAATCCAGGGATCGAACCCGGGTCTCCTGCATTGAAGGCAGATGCTTTACCCTCCAAGCCACCAGGCAAGCCCATTATGTGTTAGAAAGATAAATATCTTTCTAACTTATCTTTCTCTTTCTGATTTACTTCACTCTGTATAATAGGTTCTAGGTTCATCCACCTCATTCAAATGTGTTCTTTTATATGGCTGAGTAATATTCCATTGTGTGTATGTACCACAACTTCTTTATCCATTTATCTATCAGTGGACATCTAGGTTGCTTCCATGTTCTAGCTATTGTAAATAGTGTGCCAAACAACAATGGCATACATGTGTCTCTTTCAATTTTGGTTTCCCCCGGGGTATATGCCTAGCAGTGGGATTGCTGGGTCATAGGGTGGTTTTATTCCTAGTTTTTTAAAGTAATCTCCATACTGTCTTCCATAGTGGCTGTATCAATTTACATTCCCACCAACAGTGCAAGAGCATACACTTTTCTCCACACCTTCTCCAGCATTTATTGTCTATAGACTTTTTATTGATGGCCACTTTGACCAGTGTGAGGTGATATCTCACTATAGTTGTGATCTGCATTTCTCCAATAATGAGCCTTGCTAAGCATCTTTTCATATGTTTAATAGCCATTTGTATGTCTTCTTTGGAGAAATGTTTGTTTAGGTCTTTCCCCCATTTTTGATTGGGCTGTTTGTTTTTCTGGTATTGACTTGTATGAGCTGCTTATATATTTTGGAAATTAATCCTTTGTCAGTTGTTTCAGTTGCTATTGTTCTCTCCCATTCTGAGGGTGGTCTTTTTCCCTTGCTTATAGTTTCCTTTGCTGTGCAAAAGATTTTAAGTTTATTTATTTTTTCTTTTTTTTTAAATATAAATTTATTTATTTTAATTGGAGGCTAATTACTTTTCAATATTGTATTGGTTTTGCCATACATTGACATGAATTCACCATGGGTATACATGTGTTCCCCATCCCGAACCCCCCTCCCACCTCCCTCCCCATGCTGTACCTCTGGGTCATCCCAGTGCACCAGCCCTGAGAACCTTGTATCATGCATCAAACCTGGACTGGCGATCCGTTTCACATATGATAATAAACATGTGTCAATGCCATTCTCCTAAATCAACCCACCCTCACCCTCTCCAACAGAGTCCAAAAGACTTCTATACATCTATGTCTCTTTTGCTGTCTCGGGTTATCGTTACTATCTTTCTAAATTCCATATATATGTGTTAGTATACTGCATTGGTGTTTTTCTTTCTGGCTTACTTCACTCTGTATAATAGGCTCCAGTTTCATTCACCTCATTAGAACTGATTCAGATGCATTCCTTTCAATGGCTGAGTAATATTCCATTGTGTATATGTACCACAGCTTTTTTATCCATTCATCTGCTGATGGACATCTAGGTTGCTTCTATGTCCTGACTATTGTAAACATTGTTGCAATGAACATTGGGGTACACGTGTCTCTTTCAATTCTGGTTTCCTTGGTGTGTATGCCCAGCAGTGGGATTGCTGGGTCATATGGCAGTTCTATTTCCAGTTTTTTAAGGAATCTCCACACTGTTCTCCATAGTGGCTCACCAGTTTGCATTCCCACCAACAGAGTAAGAGGGTTCCCTTTTCTCCACACCCTCTCCAGCATTTATTGCTTGTAGACTTTTGAATTGCAGCCATTCTGACTGGCGTGAAATGGTACCTCATTGTGGTTTTGATTTGCATTTCTCTGATAATGAGTGATGTTGAGCATCTTTTCATGTGTTTGTTAGCCATCCGTATGTCTTCTTTGGGGAAATGTCTGTTTAGGTCTTTGGCCCATTTTTTGAATGGGTCGTTTATTTTTCTGGAATTGAGCTGCAGGAGTTGCTTGTATATTTTTGAGATTAATTTTTTGTCAGTTGCTTCATTTGCTATTAATTTTGCCCATTCTGAAGGCTGTCTTTTCACCTTGCTTATAGTTTCCTTTGTTGTGCAGAAGCTTTTAAGTTTAATTAGATCCCATTTGTTTATTTTTGCTTTTATTTCCAATATTCTGGGAGGTGGGACATAGAGGATCCTGCTGTGATTTATGTCGGAGAGTGTTTTGCCTATGGTTTCTCTAGCAGTTTTATAGTTTCTGGTCTTGCATTTAGATCTTTAATCCATTTTGAGTTTATTTTTGTGCATGGTGTTAGAAAGTGTTCTAATTTTATTCTTTTACTAGTGGTTGACCAGTTTTCCCAGCACCACTTGTTGAAGAGATTGTCTTTTGTCCATTGTATATTCTTGACTCCTTTGTCAAAGATAAGGTATCCATAGGTGCGTGGATTTATCTCTGGGCTTTCTATTTTGTTCCATTGATCTATATTTCTGTCTTTGTGCCAGTACCATACTGTCTTGATGACTTGGCTTTGTAGTAGAGCTTGAAGTCAGGCAGGTTGATTCCTCTAGTTCTATTTTTCTTTCTCAAGCTTGCTTTGGCTATTTGAGGTTTTTTGTATTTCCATACAAATTATGAAATTATTTGATCTAGTTCTGTGAAAAATACCACTGGTATCTTTATAGGGATTGCACTGAATCTATAGATTGCTTTGGGTAGTATACTTGTTTTCACTATACTGATTCTTCCGATCTGTGAACACGGTATATTTCTCCATCTATTTGTGTCCTCTTTGATTTCTTTCACCAGTGTTTTATAGTTTTCTATATATAGGTCTTTTGTTTCTTTAGGTAGATATATTCCTAAGTATTTTATTCTTTTCATTGCAGTGGTGAATGGAATTGTTTCTTTAATTTCTCTTTCTGTTTTCTCATCATTAGTGTATAGGAATGCAAGGGATTTCTGTGTATTAACTTCATAACCTGAAAATTTACTATATTCATTGATTAGCTCTAGTAGTTTTCTGGTGGAGTATTTAGGGTTTTCTATGTAGAGGATCACTTCATCTGCAAACAGTGAGAGTTTTACTTCTTCTTTTCCAATCTGGATTCCTTTTATTTCTTTTTCTGTTATGATTGCTGTGGCCAAAACTTCCAAAACTATGTGGAATAGTAGTGGTGAAAATGGGCACCCTTGTCTTCTTCTTGACTTGAGGGGAAATGCTTTCAATTTTTCACCATTGACTATAATGTTTGCTGTGGGTTTGTCATATATAGCTTTTATTATGTTGAGGTATGTTCCTTCTATTCCTGCTTTCTGAAGGGTTTTTTAATCATAAATGAATGCTGAATTTTGTCAAAGGCTTTCTCTGCATCTATTGAGATAATCGTATGGTTTTTATCTTTCAATTTGTTAATGTGGTATATCACATTGATTGATTTGTGGATACTGAAGAATCCTTGCAGCCCTGGGATACAGCCCACTTGGTCATGATGTATGATCTTTTTAATATGTTGTTGGATTCTGTTTGCTAGAATTTTGTTAAGGATTTTTGCATCTATGTTCATCAGTAATATTGGCCTGTAGTTTTATTTCTTTGTCAAGTTTTGGTATTAGGGTGATGATGGCCTAATGGAATGAGTTTGAAAGTTTACCTTCCTCTGCAATTTTCTGGAAGAGTTTGAGTAGGAATGGTGTTAGCTCTTCTCTAAATTTTTGGCAGAATTCAGCTGTGAGGCCACCTAGTCCTGGGCTTTTGTTTGCTGGAAGATTTCAGATTACAGTTTCAATTTCCATGCTCGTGATGGGTCTGTTAAGATTTTTCTATTTCTTCCTGGTTCAGTTTTGGAAAGTTGTAGTTTTCTAAGAATTTGTCCATTTCTTCCAAGTTGTCCATTTTATTGGCATATAGTTCCTGATAGTAATCTCTTATGATCCTTTGTATTTCTGTGTTGTCTGTTGTGATCTCTCCATTTTCATTTCTAATTTTGTTGATTTAATTTTTCTCTTTTTGTTTCTTGATGAATCTGGGTAATGGTTTGTGTATTTTATTCATCTTCTCAAAGAACCAGCTTTTGGCTTTGTTGATTTTTGCTATGGTCTCTTTTGTTTCTTTTGCATTTATTTCTGCCCTAATTTTTAAGATTTCTTTCCTTCTACTATCCCTGGGGTTCTTCATTTCTTCCTTTTCTAGTTGCTCTAGGTGTTGAGTTAGGTTATTTTTTTTTACTTTTTTCTTGTTTCTTGAGGTAAGCCTGTATTGCTATGAACCTTCCCCTTAGCACTGCTTCTACAGTGTCCCATAGGTTTTGGGTTGTTGTGTTTTCAATTTCATTAGTTTCTATGCATATTTGGTTTCTTTTTTGATTTATTCTGTGATTTGCTGGTTATTCAGCAGTGTGTTGTTCAGTCTCCATATGTTTGAATTTTTAATAGTTTTTCTCCTGTAATTGAGATCTAATCTTACTGCATTGTGGTCAGAAAAGATGCTTGGAATGATTTCAATTGTTTTGAATTTACCAAGGCAAATTTTATGGCCTAGGATGTGATCTATCCTGGAAAAGGTTCCATGTGTGCTTGAGAAAAAGGTGAAATTCATTGTTTTGGTGTCAAATGTCCTATAGATATCAATTAGTCTAACTGGTCTATTGTATCATTTAAAGCTTGTGTTTCCTTGTTAATTTTCTGTTTAGTTTATCTATCCATAGGTGTGAGTGGGGTATTAAAGTCTCCCACTATTATTGTGTTATTGTTAATTTCCCCTTTCATACTTGTTAGCATTTGTCTTACATATTGCAGTACTTCTATGTTGGGTACATATATATATTTATAATTATTATATCTTCTTCTTGGATTGATCCTTTGATCATTATGTAGTGTCCTTCTTTGTCTCTTTTCACAGCCTTTGTTTTAAAGTCATTTTATCTGATATGAGTATTGCTACTCCTGCTTTCACAGAGTTACACAGAGAAGAGAAGAGGAATGAAGGAGACAGAGGTGGCCAAGAGGATAAAAGGGGCAATCAAAAGGAGACAGTGATCCAGCAAGTAATCAGTTCCCTAAGTGTTGTCCACAGCCTGGAACGCACAAAGAGATTCACAGAGTTGGGTAGAGAAGAGAAGGAGGAGGGAGGAGATAGAGGCGACCTAGTGGAGTAAACAGAGTCGAAAGAGGGAGAGAGCAATCAAGCCAGTAATCTCGCTCCCAAGTAAAAATGGGTACTGAAGAATGGGTTCTTAAAGGTGCAAAATTGATAACAAATACCAAAAAGCAAAGATTAAAAATCTAGAGTAGAGGTTAGATTCTCAAAAATACAATATTAAAGAAAAAAACCAAGTCACAAAAAGTATAATATATATATATATATATATATATATATATATATGAAATTTGCTTTAAAAATAGGGTCTTTTTTTTGCAAAGTAATAGTAGGTTATAAAAATGAAAATTAAAGGAGTAATAGAGGACTTAAAATTTTTTTTTAATTAAACAGTTAAAAAAATGATAATAGTAAAAATATATCTAGGACTTTCTCTTGTGTTGTTGTGGACAGTGTGGGGTCAGTTCATTTTCACATAGTTCCTTGATCCAGCTTATACTTCTCAAGATCTATGGGCCCCTTCCTATGTAGTTGGTGCTAACTATAGGGTTTTAATCTGTTGCACCTTTCTCTTCCAAAGCGGTTCCCTCTGTTTATTTTAGCTTCTGTTTGCTGGTCTCTTCAGTGTCTATTTTCCATCCTGACACAAGGGGGCGGTGGTGGTCACTTATTTAGGCTGACTTGTTCAGTTGTGCTGTGGGGAGGGAGGAACACTGCAAACAAATAACACTGGCGTGTGTAGGGAGTGCTCGCTTAGTCTCAGCCACACTGGGTTTGCCCCCACTCATGGTGTGTGTGCTTTCCCAGTCTACACTGTTCAGGTTCTAGATTGCTCTGCCAGGAACTGTCTGAGGTGGGCCCTGGGTTGAGTGCACTTCCCAGGTCTAAGCCGCTCAGGTTCAGGTTCTTGGCTACTCCACAAAGGTGCAGACTTGGTTGGGCCTGCGTTTTGTGCCTGTCCCAGGTCCGAGCAGCTCAGGGGACCAGGTGCTTGGCGAGCCCAGTCACCCCCAGTTGGGGACTGTGTTTTATCGCCTCCCTCGTCCCAGCCGCTTGGTTTCCTGGGTGTACATACCACGCACCTTCTCAGGTGTGCTGAGTGTCTCTTCTGGGGAGCTGATCTCAAGCTGCAATCCTCCCGGCGGATGTCGACCGTCCAGAATCCCAAGAAGTCTTGGTTAGCAAAGAAGCCTGCTTGCAGTTTGGTAGATGATGCCTCTCTGGGGCCGCGACTGCCCCCTTCCGGCTCTGGCTGCCCTCGCCTGCCTGTCTCTGGCGGGGGATGGGCCGGTCCGCAGCCGGCTAGCTCTGCTCAGTCCTTTGTTCTGTGAGCGGGCTGGGCAGTGTCTTAGGTTAGAGCTTTTCACAGGATAGCTATCCCACAGTCTGGTTTGCTATTTCAAGCTGGTTTCCTCAGATTGTCCTCGGGGCATTCAGGCCGGGTCCTTACTCTAAGCAGTGCAGCCTGCGCCTCCCTGCCCAGCCCCCGCTTGCTAATGGTGGATGGGAGCCTCTGTGCTGCTTCTCCACAGGGAGTTGCATGTAATCTGTGGGTTTTATTTATTTATTTATTTTTCCTCCTGGTTATGTTGCCCTCTAAGGTTCCAAGGCTCGCCACAGACTCGCCGGTGAGAGTGTTTCCTGGTGTTTGGAAACTTCTCTCTTTTTTAAGACTTCCTTCCCAGGACGGATCTCTGTCCCTACCTCTTTTGTCTCTTCTTATCTTTTATATTTTTTCCTGCTGCTGCTGCGGCTAAGTCACCTCAGTCGTGTCTGACTCTATGTGACCCCACAGACGGCAGCCCAGCAGGCTGCCCCGTCCCTGGGATTCTCCAGGCAACGGGCTGTCTTTCTGGGTGCCTGATGTCCTCTACCAGCATTCAGAAGTTGTTTTGTGGAGTTTGCTCAGTGTGCAAATGTTCTTTTGATGAATTTGTAGGGGAGAAAGTGGTCTTCCCATCCTATTCCTCTGCCATCTTGGGGTCGCCCCAAGATTTTAAGTTTAATCAGGTCCCACTTGTTTACTTTTGTTTTTATGTCCATTACTATAGGAGGTGTGTCACAGAGGATCTTGCTTTGATTTATGTTATCGAGTGTTCTGCCTATGTTTTCCTCTAAGAGTTTTATAGTTTCTGCTCTTACGTTTAGGTCTTTAATCCATTTTCAGTTTATCTTTGTGTTTGGTGTTAAGAAGTGCTCTAATTTAATTCTTTTACATGTAGCTTTGCATTTTTCCCAGCACCATTTATTGAAGAGGCTGTCTTTGCCCCATTGTATATTCTTGTCTCCTTTCTCAAAAATAAGATACCCATAGGTGCACGAGCTTATTTCTGGGCTTTCTATCTTGTTCCATTGGTCTATATTTGTTTTTGTGCCAGTACCATACTGTCCTGATGACTAGCTTTGTGGTATAATCTGAAGTCAGGAAGGTTGATTCCTCCATTTCCATTCTTCTTTCTCAAGACTGCTTTGGCTATCTGGGGTCTTTAGTGTTTCCATATGAATTGTGGAATTTTTTGTTCTAGTTCTGTGAAAAATGCCATTGGTAATTTGATAGGGAGCACATCGAATCTGTAGATTGTATTTGGTAATAGAGTCATTTTCACAATATTGATTGGAATATCTCTCCATCTGTTTATGTCATCTTTGATTTCTTTCATCAGTGTCTTATAATTTTCTGTGTACAGTTCTTTTGTCTCCTTAGGTGAGTTTATTCCTAGACATTTAATTCTTCTTGTTGCAATGGTAAATGGGATGGATTCCTTATTTTCTCTTTCTGATTTTTCATTGTTAGTATATAGAAATGCAAGTGATTTTTATGTATTGATTTTGTATACTGCAACTTTGCTAAATTCACTGATAAGCTCTAGTAATTTTCTAATACAATCTTTAGGGTTTTCTATGTACAGTATCATGTCATCTGCAAACAGTGAGAACTTTACTTCTTCTTTTCCAATCTGCATTCCTTTTATTTCTTTTTATTCTACGATTGCACAGCAGCATTATTTAATTGTCAAGCAGTTGAACCAACCTAAGTGTCCACAAGAGATGGATGGATAAAGAAGATGCAGTATAGGTACACGCTGGAATGCTACTCAGCCATAAATAAAAATGATTTTTTTTTTTTTTTTTTTGCCATTTGCAGTAACATGGATGGACTTGGAGGGCATTATGCTAAGAGAAATAAGTCAGACAGTGAAAGACAAATACTTGTATTTGAAATCAACATATATATAGTATTATATATAAAGTAGGTAAACAACAAGGACCTACTGTATAGTACAGAAAACTGTACCTGTATCTTGTAGTAACCTTCTTTGTAATGGAAAGAATATATTCTTTATCACTTGGCTGTAAATGTGAAAATCAAAAAACATTGTAAATTATCTATTCTAGAATTTTAAAAATACTTTCAAAAATAGTTATAAGTAAAAATAAATACGCATCCAACATCAGAGTTCCTAAATATATAAAGCAAACATCTACAAATCTAAAGGGAGAAATATATGGCCATACAATAATAGTAGGAGAGTTGAATACTCCACTTTTGACAGTGGATAAAACATCTAGAGAAAAATCAATAAGGAAACAGCAGAGTTGAACATCACTGTTAAACCAATGAACCAAACAGATAAATATTGAACATCCAACAGCAGCAAAATGCACCTTCTTCTCAAGCACACATGGATTCTCCAGAATAAATCATATTAGAGATCACAAAACGGGTCTTAACAAATTTAAGGAGCTTGAAATAACCCCAAATATCTTTTCTAATCACAATGAAATGAAATTTCAAATCAATAAGAGAAGGAAAATCGGGAAATTCATAAATATATGAAAATAAGCATCATCCTTTTTATTAAACTTATTTTAATAAACATAAATATTAATATATTTTAACATTATTTTAAATTGCAAATATGGCACATGCTTATTATAAAAACATTGAACCAAACCAAAATTATAACATAAGAATTTTCTTCTTTTCTCTCCCCAGATGTCTATTGACAGATGAATGAATAAAGAAGTTGTGGTACCTATACAATGGAATATTACTCAGCCATAAAAAGGAATGAATGTGAGTCAGTTGAGCTGAGATGGATGAATCTAGAGCCCATTACATAGAGTGAAGTAAGTCAGGAAGAGAAAAACAAATATTGCATATTAACACACACACATATATAGAATCTAGAAAAATTGTAGTGAAGCAACACCCTTTTGAATAACATTGGATCAAAAAAGAAACTTTGGGAAATTAGAAAATATCTTGAGACAAATAGAAAGTACCAAGAGATACCAATAAATACATACCATCACAAAAGCAAATCGCAAATAAGCTAAATTTACACAAGGAAGTACAGAAAGACATACCAAGCCCTAAATTAGCAGAAGGAAAGAAAAATAAAGATGAGAGCATAAATAAAAAAAATAGAAAATACAAAAGCAGTAGGAAAACAGATTCAACTAAGAGGTGATTTTTGAAAAGCTAAAACGGTTGACAAACTCTTAGCAAGATTAATAAAAAAGAGAGAAGACTTTAATAAAATCACAAATAATAGAAGAGAATACATTACAATATGCCACAGAAATTGATTCTTATAAGCCATTGTGAACAATTATATATCAAGAAATTGGACAACCTAGAAGAAATGGATAAATCCTAGAAACATACAATCTACCAAGATGGAACCAAGTAGAAACTGGTCAGAAAACCAAGACTAGCAATAAATAGGAGATTGAACCAAATACTTCTCAACAAAGAAAAACTCAGGGTCAGATTTTTGTAGGCAATTCTACCAAATGTTTAAAGAAGAATTAATAAAAAAAACTGTTCAGTCATATCAGGCTCTTTGCGACCCCATGGACTGCAGCACACCAGGCCTCCTTGTCCATCACCAACTCCTGGAGTTTACTCAAACTCATGTCCATTGAGTCGGTGATGACATCCAATCATCTCATCCTCTGTCGTCCCCTTCTCCTCCTGCCCTCAGTGTTTCCCAGCATCAGTGTCTTTTCAAATGAGTCAGCTCTTTGCATCAGGTGGCTAAAATATTGAAGTTTCAGCTTCAACATCAGTCCTTTCAATGAACACCCAGGAACATCAGTCCTTCCAATGAACACCCAGGACTGATCTCCTTTAGGATGGACTGGTTGGATCTCCTTGCAGTCCAAGGGACTCTCAAGAGTCTTCTCCAACACCACAGTTCAAAAGCATCAATTCTTATGTGCTCAGCTTTCTTTATAGTCCAACTCTCGCAACCAGGAAAAAGCATAACCTTGACTAGATGGACCTTTGTTGACAAAGTAATGTCTCTGTCTTTTAATATGCTGTCTAGGTTGGTCATAACTTTCCTTCCAAGGAGTAAATGTCTTTTAATTTCATGGCTGCAATCACCATCTGTGGTGATTTTGGAGCCCCCCCCAAATAAAGTTAGTCACTGTTTCCCCATCTATTTGCCATGAAGTGATGGGACTGGATGCCATGATCTTAGTTTCCTACACTCAGCTGGGATCTACCTGCTGGTCACACCTTTGCTACTGGTGAGATCAAGGTAGGTGAGTGCTATCAGGGGAGCCCAGGTTCATCCATGAGTTACGAGGAGCCTGGGAGTCTGAGGAGCAAATTTCAGGCTCTGTCCTCCTTTTAAAAATAACAGTTCACCACTTTGTTGAACAATTGTTCATTTTCCCATTAAAACTGGTTATGTACACACAGGATAAAGAACAAACTTATCTCCACATGTGTGGGCATACATGTTGTATACAGTTCAAAGCTCCACCACAGTGTAGACAGGGGTATTCATACCAAGTTAGTAATTGGGCATTTCCAGTGCCCAATTACTGGAAACAGCCCTCTCATTCCCATGCGGTTTGAGTCTGATTCCCATGCGGGCACCTCTCAGCCAAGGCAGTGGGTTTTTCTGTGTTACTTCATTCAGATGGACTATGACACCTCCCCACTTTGAGGACTGGCTGCCTGCTCCTTGCTGCTCCAAATGGCCAGTCAAGTGTTCCTGAGGTTGCTCAGTGTCCCTCGTGTGGACTTGCCACATGCATCTATTCTCCTGATGAGACACAAAGGCCTGTTCTAGCTCAGGGTTCTGGAACACCCAGCCAAGCCATGTTCCACTTTTCACTGGTGTTTACCCCAGGAGTAGACTGTCTGGGTCAAAGAGTGCTTTACCTCCAAGGTCAAGTTTAGTGTCTTTTCTAACAATGAGGCTTGTCTGTGTGCCAGGTCCCATGCAGACCTGGGAGGAGGGGAGCATTTATCAAACCTTTACTCAAAGGAATCAAAGCTGCAGCTGTGGACTGACCCATGCTGAAGGAGGGGGTGGGCAGGCTGCATTGAGAAGGGTGAATATGGAGGCCTGTCTGATGCCCCCACCTCCCAATCCCTCCCTGAGACAGGACCACAGTTGTTGAGTGTGAGCTGCAGGAAATATCCAGGCAGGAGGGAGAGTGTGTGCATTCTTCAAGGCTGGAGGGCTGTGTGGTTTATGTGCTGTGGCTACCACCACACAGGTCACAGCCTGGGCGGCTTGAACAAGAGAAGGGTGTCTTTCCACAGCTCTGGAGGCCGGAAGTCCCACATCACAGTCCAGCAGGGTCATGGTCTGGTGTGGATTCTCCTCCTGCCTGGAAGTGGCCGCCCCCTCACTGTGTCCTCACGTGGTGGAGGGAGCCTCTTATGTAAGGACTCCAGCCCTACTGGGTTAAGTCCCACCCTTAGGACATCGTTCAACTTTTGCAGCTCCTTACAGGACTCCCATCCCCAAACACCACCACAGTGGGGTTTGGGACCCAGTGAATCTGGGGGACATGAACATTCCATCTGTAATGGGGTGAGGGGAACTGGAGGGCCTGGAGCAAATGTGGGGCGAGGGGCAGGCTGCGTTCCTGTACCTGATTTTGTGAAATTAACAACCCATAAACACAGCGGTTTTAAACAAGCATCATGTATTCAGGCCGGACTACATGCTTTGGGCAGGGCTGGGGGATGGCCCCTCGCTGCCGCAGGGGACCTCAGTTGAGGCCTCACTCATGGTGGCTGCTGTCCAGCGCTCATCTGGGGTGGTGGCGGGACCTCCTCCTCCTCCATGTCTTTTGGGCTTCTTCACAGGCTGGAGGCTGGTTTCCAAGAGTGAGGAAGCAAGAGCCACCTTTCCCATGGCAAGTTGGGCCTGACCCTGGCAGGACAGTCATTTCTGCCACCGTTGAAGTCACAGCATTCAGGTGAACTGCTGGCCACCCACGTCACAGATCTCGTCTCCTTTGTTTTTAATGAAAATTGTGTGAATTTCAGGAGTTGTTGTTCAGTCTCTAAGTCATGTCCTATCCTTTGTGACCCCATAGACTGTAGCACACCAGGCTTCCCTGTCCTTCACTATCTCCCTGAGTTTACTCAAACTCAAGTCCATTGAGTCAGTGATGCCATCCAACCATCTTATCCTCAGTTGCCCTCTTTTCCTCTTGCCTTATGTGTTTCCCAGCGTTAGGGTTTTTTCCAATGCGTTGGCTCCTTGCATCAGGTGGCTAAAGTATTGGAGCTTCAACTTCAGCATCAGTCCTTCCAGTGAATATTCAGGGTTGAGTTCCTTTAGGATTGACTGCTTTGATCTCCCTGCTGTCCAAGGGACTCTTGAGAGTCTCCTCCAGCACTACAGTTCAAAAGCATCAATTCTTCAGTGCTCAGTCTTTTTTATGGTCCAACTCACATCCATACTCGACTACAGGAAAAGCCATAGCTTTTACTAGACCAGACCTTTGTTGGCAAAGATATGTCTTTGGTTTTTAATATGCTGTCTAGGTTGTCATAGCTTTCCTTCCAAGGAGCAAGCTTCTTTTAATTTCGTGGCTGCAGTCACCATCCTCAGTGAATTTGGAGCCCAAGAAAATGAAATCTGTTACTGCTTCCATTGTTTTCCTATCTATTTGCCATGAAGTGAAGGGACCAGATGCCATGATCTTAGTTTTTTGAATGTTGAGTTTTAAACCAGCTTTTTCACTCTCTCACCTTCATCAAGAGGCTCTTTAGTTCCTCTTCACTTTCTGCCATAAGGGTGGTATCATCTGCATATCTGAGGTTATTGATAGTTCTCCCAGAAATCTTCATTCCAGCTTTAGGACTGACTGCTTTGAAAATTGCTGTCATGTCCTACTCTTTGCAACCCCGTAGACTGGAGCACACCAGGCTTCCCTGTCCGTCACTATCTCCCTGAGTTTACTCAAACTGGCATTTCGTATGATGTACTCTGCAAATAAGTTAAATAAGCTGGGTGACAATATTTGATGTATTCCTTTCCCAATTTGGAACCAGTCCATTGTCCCATGTCTGGTTATAACTGTTGTTTCTTGACCTGCATACAGGTTTCTCAGGAGGTAGGTAAACCGTCTCTCTAAGAATTTCCCATAGTTTGTTGTGATCCAAACAACCAAAGCCTTTAGCATAGTCAATGAAGCAGATGTTTTTTTGGAATTCCCTTGCTGTTTCTATGATGCAGAGGATGTTGGCAATTTGATCTCTGCTTCCTCTGCCTTTTCTACATCCAGCTTGTACATCTGGAAGTTTGGTGTCTATATACATAGTGGAATGATCAGTACAGGCGCACTAACTAACCTGTCCATGTGCTCAGGTAACGTGTGCTCACACACTTTTTGGTGTGGTCTGAGCACCTCGGGTCTACTCTCCTGGCGAGTTTCCCTGACACAATGCAGAGCCATAAACTACTGTCATCCTGCTGCGTGCTGCCTCTCTAGACTCACTCAGCCTACAGACGGCAATTTTACCCTCTGCCCAAGCTCTCCCTTTTCTCCCACCCGTACCCTGGTTACACTGGACCTCATTTCTCTCAACAGAGCATGTCAGGAAACATAGCATATCTCCTGTGCTATTTATGTTCTTGACCTTGAAGAGAACATTGGCCAGCTGTTTCCCCAAGCCAGCACAGCCCCAGAGGGATAAAAGACAGCAGGCTGGGTGCTCGAAGGCTGTGAAGTCAGAATGAGCTGTCCCAAACGCCCCCCGCCTCTATGCTTCCTGCATGGCCAGTGCACATGGGCTCCACAACTGGAGATGCAGTTGAGTGTGTGTGTGTTGACCATGAGTGAAGTTCATGGCTTTGATCATATTCTCTGGGGGGAGGTCTCTCACCCAAGAGAGGGTGCATGATCATGAAGATGGGTATGATTTGAACCCATAACTGTGTCTTGGCTGAGGGGGTAGACAGTGCATCCAGCCCTGTGAGCCCACCTTGGAGTAGCCATGGTTTATCCCATGCCCCACTCACCACCTGACTCAGCAGGAGTCCCAGTGATGTAGGCACCACATTCACTTACTCTTGTGGGTTGTTTTTTTTTTTTTTTTTCCATTTTGCTTTTTCACTTTTTCTTATGGAAACTTTGAACATACACAAAAGAAGGCAAAGCAGTATAATGACCCTCCCTTCCCACGTACACAACTTCAGCAGTTATCACCTCATGGCTCGTCATAGCATCAATCTCACTTTCACCTTCCCTGCCATCATTTTTTTTTTTTTTCAAATTTTTAATGGAGCAGCAGACATACTGAAGAGTGTTTGTGTCCTAAGCATGCAACATGGTCTGTTTCACACTGTGAGCTCACAAGGTAATGGTTCGAGTACCCAATTCTGGTGTGTGTGTGTTTGTGTGTGCGTGGTATGGGGGATGTTCTCTATGCCTAGCAGCTGTTACACACCTGCTGGCTATCCCACAATTCATCTCAGCCCCGACACTGTCTACCTGTAAATAGTTAAGTGCTCCGTCCCATTACCCTGCCTCCGCTTGAGGTGCCAACTGCAAGCCTAGGTTGTTACCTGTGCTTCTGACCAACAGGCTATACACCAGGCTCCCACGATTCTCCCTGCATTGATTAATTTGCTAGAGCAGCTCACAGAGCTCAGGGAACCAGTGTGCTCAACTGTATCAGCAGTTACTTTAAAAGGTTATAACTCAGGAGCAGTGGATGGAAGAGGCTCTGGGGTCAGGATGTGGGGAGATGGTACAGAGCTTCTGTGCCCTCTGAGGGCTCCACTCTCCAAATTTTCAAACTTCACCAACCTGGAAGCTCTCCAGACTCTGTCCTCCTGGGGTTTCAGCACATGAGCCGACTGATTAAATCACCAGCCTATGGTGTTCAAGTCAACCTTCAACTCCCCTACTCCCCTATGAAATCAAGGGCTGGGACTGAAGAGAGGTACCAAGATCTTAAAGGAATCAGATCAAGTCACTGGGCAAAGAACCCCTCTGCTGGATATTTTTCGATTTCCTTTGATGACCATCGAGAAGATGCACCGGAGATTTTTGGGGGTGGGTCTGAAAGCAACGCTGGCCTCATAGGAGGAGTTAGGCAGTGTTCTATCTCCTGAATCTTTTGACTGATTTTGAGGAGGATTTGGTGTTCCTTCTTTTCTAAATATCTGGTAGGATTCACCAGTGAAGCCATCAATTGGACCCAGAAGTTTTTCTGTAGAGAATTTTGTGATCCAATCACCTTACTAATTATGAGTTTATTCAGATTCTCTATTTCTTTGTGACTCAGTCTTGGCGGGGGGGGGGGGTTGTAGTTCTAGGAATTTGTCCACTTTATCTAGTTATCCCATTTGTTAGGGAACAATTATTTACAGTACTCTATAATGCTTCTTATGCCCCCATGTTCATTTCTGGTTTTAATAATTTGTCTTCCCTTTTTTCTTAGTTAACTTTTCCAAAAAACCAACTTTGGGTTTTGCTGATTTTCTGTTTTTTTCTATTCTCTATTTTGTCTCTGCTCTAATCTTTATTATCCTCCTTCTGCTAGCTTTGCATTTAGTTTCTTTTTTTTTTTCATGTTTTAATGCATTTAATTATCATGCCATGTGACAAAAGAAAGTGTATGCTAAGGAGACGGAAATCAAGCTTGTCACAGTTCTTTGGTTTTGTAAAATTTAGACAAATATCTTACAGCACTGTTTCTGTTTATCATCTCAAATAATATAAGAAATATAAAAGGTGAACAGTAGTAGATTAAGGATAGTAGAGGTAAGAAAGGTAGGCATATGTTATTTTCACATATTGTAT
This sequence comes from Bubalus kerabau, assembly GCF_029407905.1. Lineage (NCBI taxonomy): Eukaryota > Metazoa > Chordata > Mammalia > Artiodactyla > Bovidae > Bubalus > Bubalus kerabau. Next base: position 126,715,157 of record NC_073624.1, on the reverse strand, counting down.
ATATTTATTATAAGAAGTTTTACCATCTTCAGATAAATGCCAGTTTTAGCATTATATGCATTTTTTTGTAGAAAACCACTTTTATTTTATTTATTTTTTGAATATAAATTTATTTATTTTAATTGGAGGCAAATTACTTAATAATATTGTATTGGTTTTGCCATACATCAACATAAATCCACCACGGGTGTACACGTGTTCGCCATCCTGAAACCACCTCCCACCTCCTTCCCTCCCCATACTATCCCTCTGGGACATCCCAGTGCACCAGCCCCGAGCATCCTGTATCATGCATCAAACCTGGACTGGTGGTTCATTTCATATATGATATTATACATGTTTCAATACCATTCTCCCAAATTATCCCACCCTCACCCTTTCCCACAGAGTCCAAAAGACTGTTCTATACATCTGTGTCTCTTTTGCTGTCTCGTATACAGGGTTATTGTTACCATCTTTCTAAATTCCATATATATGCATTAGTATACTGTATTGGTGTTTTTCTTTCTGGCTGACTTCACTCTGTATAATAGGCTCCAGTTTCATCCATCTCATTAGAACTGATTCAAATGAATTCTTTTTAATGGCTGAGTAATACTCCATTGTGTATATGTACCACAGCTTTCTTATCCACTCATCTGCTGATGGACATCTAGGTTGCTTCCATGTCCTGGCTATTAAAAACAGTGCTGTGATGAACATTGTGTACCACAGCTTTCTTATCCATTCGTCTGCTGATGGACATCTAGGTTGCTTCCATGTCCTGGCTATTATAAACAGTGCTGTGATGAACATTGGGGTACACGTGTCTCTTTCAATTCTGGTTTCCTTGGTGTGTATGCCCAGCAGTGGATTGCTGGGTCGTATGGCAGTTCTATTTCCAGTTTTTTAAGGAATCTCCACACTGTTCTCCATAGTGGCTGTACTAGTTTGCATTCCCACCAGCAGTGTAAGAGGGTTCCCTTTTCTCCAAACTCTCTCCAGCATTTATTGCTTGTAGACTTTTGGATAGCAGCCATCCTGACTGGCGTGAAATGGTACCTCATTGTGGTTTTTATTTGCATTTCTCTGATAATGAGTGATGTTGAGCATCTTTTCAAGTGTTTGTTAGCCATCTGCATGTCTTCTTTGCAGAAATGTCTGTTTAGTTCTTTGGCCCATTTTTTTGATTGGGTCGTTTATTTTTCTGGAATTGAGCTGCAGGAGTTGCTTGTATATTTTTGAGATTAATTTTTTGTCAGTTGCTTCATTTGCTATTAATTTTGCCCATTCTGAAGGCTGTCTTTTCACCTTGCTTATAGTTTCCTTTGTTGTGCAGAAGCTTTTAATTTTAATTAGGTCCCATTTGTTTATTTTTGCTTTTATTTCCAATATTCTGGGAGGTGGGGCATAGAGGATCCTGCTGTGATTTATGTCAGAGAGAGTTTTGCCTATGTTCTCCTCTAGGGGTTTTACATTTTCTGGTCTTGCATTTAGATCTTTAATCCATTTTGAGTTTATTTTTGTGTATGATGTTAGAAAGTGCTCTAGTTTCATTATTTTACAAGTGCTTGACCAGTTTTCCCAGCACTACTTGTTAAAGAGATTGTTTTTTCTCCATTGTATATTCTTGCCTCCTTTGTCAAAGAGAAGGTGTCCATAGGTGCATGGATTTATCTCTGGGCTTTCAGTTTTGTTCTATTGATCTATATTTCTGTCTTTGTGCCAGTACCATACTGTCTTGATGACTGTGGCTTTGTAGTGGAGCCTGAAGTCAGGCAGGTTGATTCCTCCAGTTCCATTCTTCTTTCTCAAGATTGCTTTAGCTATTAGAGGGTTTTTTGTGTTTCCAAACAAATTGTGAAATTATTTGTTCTAGCTCTGTGAAAAATACCGTTGGTAGCTTGATAGGGATTGCATTGAATCTATAGATTGCTTTGGGTAGTATACTTGTTTTCACTATATTGATTCTTCTGATCCATGAACATGGTATATTTCTCCATCTATTAGTGTCCTCTTTGATTTCTTTCACCAGTGTTTTTTAGTTTTCTATATAGGTCTTTTGTTTCTTTAGGTAGATATATTCCTAAGTATTTTATTCTTTTTGTTCTAATGGTGAATGGAATTGTTTCCTTAATTTATCTATTCTCATTATTAGTGTATAGGAATGCAAGGGATTTCTGTGTATTAATTTTATATCCTGCAACTTTACTATATTCATTGATTAGCTCTAGTAATTTTCTGGTGGAGTCTTTAAGGTTTTCTGTGTAAAGGATCATGTCATCTGAAAACAGTGAGAGTTTCACTTCTTCTTTTCCAATTTGGATTCCTTTTATTTCTTTTCCTGCTCTGATTGCTGTGGCCAAAGGTTCCAAAACTATGTTGAATAGGAATGGTGAGAGTGGGAACCCTTGTCTTGTCCCTGACTTTAGGGGAAATGCTTTCAATTTTTCACCATTGAGGATACGGTTTGTTGAGGGTTTGTCATATATAGCTTTTATTATGTTGAGTTATGTTCCTTCTATTCCTGCTTTCTGAAGAGTTTTTATCATAAATGGATGTTGAATTTTGTCAAAGGCTGTCTCTGCACTTATTGAGATCATCATATGGCTTTTATTTTTCAATTTGTTAATGTGGTGTATCACATTGATTGATTTGTGGATACTGAAGAATCCTTGCATCCCTGGGATAAAGCCCACTTGGTCAAGATGTATGATCATTTTAATGTGTTGTTGGATTTTGATTGCTAGAATTTTGTTAAGGATTTTTGCATCTATGTTCATTAGTGATATTGGCCTATAGTTTTCTTTTTTTGTGGCATCTTTTTCAGGTTTTGGTATTAGGGTGATGGTGGCCTCATAGAATGAGTTTGGAAGTTTACCTTCCTCTGCAATTTTCTGGAAGAGTTTGAATAGGATAGGTGTTAGCTCTTCTCTAAACTTTTGGTAGAATTCAGCTGTGAGGCTGTATAGTCCTGGGCTTTTGTTTGCTGGAAGATTTCTGATTACAGTTTCAATTTCCATGCTTGTGATGGGTCTGTTAAGATTTTCTATTTCTTCCTGGTTCAGTTTTGGAAAGTTGTACTTTTCTAAGAATTTGTGCATTTCTTCCAAGTTGCCGATTTTATTGGCATATAGTTGCTGATCAGATCAGATCAGATCAGTCGCTCAGTCGTGTCCGACTCTTTGCAACCTCATGAATTGCAGCATGCCAGGCCTCCCTGTCCATCACCAACTCCCGGAGTTCACTCAGACTCATGCCCATCGAGTCAGTGATGCCATCCAGCCATCTCATCCTCTGTCGTCCCCTTCTCCTCTTGCCCCCAATCCCTCCCAGCATCAGAGTCTTTTCCAATGAGTCAACACTTCGCATGAGGTGGCCAAAGTACTGGAGTTTCAGCTTTAGCATCATTCCTTCCAAAGAAATCCCAGGGCTGATCTCCTTCAGAATGGACTGGCTGGATCTCCTTGCAGTCCAAGGGACTCTCAAGAGTCTTCTCCAACACCACAGTTCAAAAGCATCAATTCTTCGGTGCTCAGCCTTCTTCACAGTCCAACTCTCACATCCATACATGACCACTGGAAAAACCATAGCCTTGACTAGACGGACCTTTGTTGGCAAAGTAATGTCTCTGCTTTTAAATATGCTATCTAGGTTGGTCATAACTTTCCTTCCAAGGAGTGTCTTTTAATTTCCTGGCTGCAGTCACCATCTGCAGTGATTTTGGAGCCCAGAAAAATAAAGTCTGACACTGTTTCCACTGTTTCCCCATCTATTTCCCATGAAGTGATGGGACCAGATGCCATAGTAGTCTCTTATGATCCTTTGTATTTCTGTGTTGTCTGTTGTGATCTCTCCATTTTCACTTCTAAATTTATTGATTTGACTTTTCTCCCTTTGTTTCTTGATGAGTCTGGATAATGGTTTGTCAATTTTATTTATTCTCTCAAAGAACCAGCTTTGGGCTTTGTTGATTTTTGCTATGGTCTCTTTTGTTTCTTTTGCATTTATTTCTGCCCTAATTTTTAAGATTTCTTTCCTTCTACTAACCCTGGGGTTCTTCATTTCTTCCTTTTTAGTTGTTTTAGGTGTAGAGTTAGGTTATTTATTTGACTTTTTTCTTGTTTCTTGAAGTATGCCTGTATTGCTATGAACCTTTCCCTTAGCACTGCTTCTACAGTGTCCCATAGGTTTTGGGTTGTTGTGTTTTCATTTTCATTCATTTCTATGCATATTTTTATTTTATTTTTTTAATTTCTTCTGTAATTTGCTGGTTATTCAGCAGCATGTTGTTCAGCCTCCATATGTTTGAATTTTTAATAGTTTTTCTCCTGTAATTGAGATCTAATCTTACTGCATTGTGGTCAGAAAAGATGCTTGGAATGATTTAAATTGTTTTGAATTTACCAAGGCTAGATTTATGGCCCAGGATGTGATCTATCCTGGAGAAGGTTCCGTGTACACTTGAGAAAAAGGTGAAATTCATTGTTTTGTGGTGAAATGTCCTATAGATATCAGTTAGGTCTAACTGGTCTATTGTATCATTTAAAGTTTGTGTTTCCTTGTTAAGTTTCTGTTTAGTTTATCTATCCATAGGTGTGAGTGGGGTATTAAACTCTCCCACTATTATTGTGTTATTGTTAATTTCCACTTTCATACTTGTTAGCATTTGTCTTACATATTGTGGTGCTCCTATGTTGGGTGCATATATATTTATAATTATTATATCTTCTTCTTGGCTTTATCCTTTGATCATTATGTAGTGTCCTTCTTGGTCTCTTTTCTTTAAAACAAATAGCTTTTGTTTTAAAGTCTATTTTGTCTGATATGAGTATTGCTACTCCTGCTTTCTTTTGGTCTCTATTTTCATGGAATATCTTTTTCCAGCCCTTCACTTTCAGTCTGTATGTGTTCCTTGTTTTGAGGTGGGTCTCTTGTAGACAACATAGATAGGGGTGTTGTTTTTGTATCCATTCAGCCAGTCTTTGTCTTTTGGTTGGGGCATTCAACCCATTTACATTTAAGGTAATTATTGATAAGTATGATCCCATTGCCATTTACTTTATTGTTTTGGGTTCGAGTTTATACACCCTTTTTGTGTTTCCTGTTTAGAGAAGATCCTTTAGCTTTTGTTGGAGAGCCGGTTTGGTGGTGCTGAATTCTCTCAGCTTTTGCTTTTCTGTAAAGCTTTTGATTTCTCCTTCATATTTGAATGAGATCCTTGCTGGGTATAATAATCTGGGCTGTAGGTTATTTTCTTTCATCACTTTAAGTATGTCCTGCCATTCCCTCCTGGCCTGAAGAGTTTCTATTGAAAGATCAGCTGTTATCCTTATGGGAACCCTTTTGTGTGTTATTTGTTGTTTTTCCCTTGCTGCTTTTAATATTTTTTCTTTGTGTTTGATCTTTGTTAATTTGATTAATATGTGCCTTGGGGTGTTTTGCTTTGGGTTTATCCTGTTTGGGACTCTCTAGGTTTCTTGGACTTGGGTGATCATTTCCTTCCCCATTTTAGGGAAGTTTTCAACTATTATCTCCTCAAGTATTTCCTCATGGTCTTTATGTCTTCTTCTTCTGGGACTCCTATGATTCGAATGTTGGGGCTTTTAACATTGTCCCAGAGGTCTCTGGGATTTTCCTCATTTCTTTTAATTCATTTTTCTTTTTTCCTCTCTGATTCATTTATTTCTACCATTCTATCTTCTACCTCACTAATCCTATCTTCTGCCTCCATTATTCTACTATTTGTTCCCTCCAGAGTGTTTTTGATCTCATTATTGCATTATTCATTATATATTGACTTTTTTATTTCTTCTAGGTCCTTGTTAAACCTTTCTTGCATCTTCTCAATCCTTGTCTCCAGGCTATTTATCTGTGATTCCATTTCGATTTCAAGATTTTCGATCAATTTCACTATCATTATTCGGAATTCTTTATCAGGTAGATTCCTTATCTCTTCCTCTTTTGTTTGGTTTGGTGGGCATTTATCCTGTTCCTTTACCTGCTGAGTATTCCTCTGTCTCTTCATCTTGTTTATATTGCTGTGTTTTGGGTGGCCTTTCTGTATTCTAGCAGTTTGTGGAGTTCTCTTTATTGTGGAGTTTCCTCACTGTGGGTGGGGTTGTATGGGTGGCTTGTCAGCGTTTCCTGGTTAGGGAAGCTTGTGTCAGTGTTCTGATGGGTGGAGCTGGATTTCTTCTCTCTGGAGTGCAATGAAGTGTCCATTAATGAGTTATGAGATGTCAATGGGTTTGGAGTGACTTTGGGCCGCCTGTATATTGAAGTTCAGGTCTGTGTTCCTCTGTTGCTAGAGAATTTGCGTGGTATGTCTTGCTCTGGAACTTGTTGGCCGTTGGGTGGTGCTTGGTTTCAGTGTAGGTATGGAGGCGTTTGATGAGCTCCTGTCTATTAATGTTCCCTGGAGTCAGGAGTTCTCTGGTGTTCTCAGGATTTGTACTTAAGCCTCCTGCTTCTGGTTTTGTCTTATTTTTACAGTAGCCTCAAGACTTCTCCATCTATACAGCACCATTGATAAAACATCTAGGTTAAAGATGAAAAGTTTCTCCACAGTGAGGGACACCCAGAGCGGTTCACAGAGTTACATGGAGAAGAGAAGAGAATAGGGAGGAGGGAGATAGAGGTGATCAGGATGAGATGAGGTGGAATCAAAAGAGGAGAGAGCAAGCTAGCCAGTAATCACTTCCTTATGTGTGCTCCACAGTCTGGACTGCTCAGAGATGTTCACAGAGTTATACAGAGAAGAGAAGAGGAAGGAAGGAGACAGAGGTGGCCAGGAGAATAAAGGGGGGGATCAAAAGGAGAGAGACTGATCCAGCCAGTAATCCATTCCCTAAGTGTTCTCCACTGTCTGGAACACACAAAGAGATTCACAGAGTTGGGTAGAGAAGAGAAGGGGAAGGGAGGAGATAGAGGCGACCTGGTGGAGAAAAAGCAGAGTCCAAAGGGGGAGAGAGGAGTCAAGCCAGTAATCTCACTCCCAAGTAAAAATGGGTACTGAAGATTGGGTTCTTAAAGGTACAACATTGATAACAAATACCAAAAAGCAAAGATTAAAAGTCTAGAGTAGAAGTTGGATTTTCAAAAATACAATATTAACGAAAAAAGAAAGTCACAAAAATTATAAAATGTATATATATATGAAGTTTGCTTTAAAAAATAGGGTCTCTCTCTTTTTTTTTCAAAGTAATAGCAGATTATAAAAATGAAAATTAAAGGAGTAATAGAGGACTTAAAATTTTTTTTAATTAAAAAAATTAAAGAATGATAGTAAAAATAGTAAAAATATATCTAGGACTTTCTCTGGTGTTGTGGGCAGTGTGGGGTCAGTTCATTTTCAGATAGTTCCTTGATCCAGGTTATATTTCTCAAGATCTATAGGCCGCTTCCTATGTAGTCGGTACTAACTACAGGGTTTTAATCTATTGCACCTGTCACTTCCAAGGAGGTTCCCTCTGTTTTAGCTTCTTCTGTTTGCTGGTCTCTTCAGTGTCTAATTTCCACCCTGACACAAGGCAGTGGTGGTGGACACTTTTTTAGGCTCACTTGTTTGGTCGTGGGACCGAGGGAGGGACGCTGCAAACAAATAACACTGGTGTGTGTTCTCAGTGTCTCCACCACACTGGGTTTGCCCCTGATCATGGCATATATGTTTTCCCTGTCTACACTGCTTAGGCTCTAGGTTGCTCTGCTGGGAACTGTCTGAGGCTGGCCCTGGATTGTATGCACTTCCGAGGTCTAAGCCACTCAGGTTCAGGTACCTGGGTAGTCCTCAGAGGTGCAGACACTGTTGGGCCCGCGTTCTGTGCCCTTCCCAGATCTGAGCAACTCAGGTGACCAGGTGTTGGGAGAGTGCGGTCGCTGAGACTTATCGCCTCCCCTGTCCCTGCCGCTCGGTTTTCTGGTTGTACAACTGGCACACCTTCTCAGGCAGATGTTGACCGTCCAGAATCCCAAGAAGTCTTGGTTAACAATGAAGCCTGCTTGCAGTTTGGTAGATGATGCCTTTCTGGGGCCGTGACTGCCCGCTTCCGGCTCTGGCTGCCCTGCCTGCCTGTCACCGGAGGGGGATAGGGCGGTCTGCAGCTGGCTAGCTCTGCTCAGTCCTTTGTTCTGTGAGTGGGCCTGACGGTGTCTTAGGTTAGGGCTTTTCGTGTGGTAGATACCCCACGGTCTGTTTTGCTAGCCCAAGTTAGCTCCTTTAGATTGCCCTCAGGGCATTCAGGCCCGCCCCTTACTGTAGGCAATGCAGCCCACGCCTCCCTGCCCAGCCCCCACTTGCTAGTGGTGGATGTGGGCTTTTGTGCTGCTTCTCCGCTTGGGGAGTTACCGTTGGGCACGTAATCTGTGGGTTTTAATTATTTATTTTCCCTCCCAATTATGTTGCCCTATGTGGTTCCAAGGCTTGCCACAGACTCGGCAGTGAGAGTGTTTCCTGGTGTTTGAAAACTTTTCTTTTTTAAGACTCCCTTCCTGGGAAGGAGTTCTGTCCCTACCTCTTTTGTCTTTTTGTCTTTATGTTTTTCTACCTCCTTTCGAAGACAATGGGCTGCTTTTCTGGGTGCCTGATGTCCTCTGCCAGCATTCAGAAGTTTTTTTGTGGAATTTACTCAGCTTTAAAATGTTCATTTAATGAATTTGTGGGGGAGAAAGTGGTCTCCCTGTCCTATTCCTCCGCTATCTTAGGACCGCCCTTGTTCTTTTAGTTCCCTTAATTGGATGAGGTTACTGAGATTTTTATGTGTTTAAAGCTATAAATTTCCCCTTAGCACTGCTTTCCTGTTTCTCATGAGTTAGTGTTTCACTTTCCTTCATTCTACATATTTTCTGATTTCCCTTGTGCTTTCTTTTTTGCCACAATGGTTCTTTTAAATTTTTACAAATTTGTGAATTTTCCACTTTTCCTTCTGTTACTGATTTCTAACTTTATGCCACTATGGTTAGAGAAGATACTTTTTATGAGATTTACCTTGTGAAATCTACTAAGACTTAATTGTGGCCTATTCTATGGTCTGTCCTGGAGAAGGCCCCACTTGCCCTTGAGAAGTGTTTGCCTGTTAGACGTAATTGCCTGATTGTGCTCTTCACATTCTCTACCTATGCATTCATCTTGTCTGGTTGTTTATCCATCACTGAGAGTAAGGCATTGGAGGTTCCAAGTATTGTATAGAACTATGTCTCCCCCCAGTTCTAGCCATTTCTAATTCACGTGTTTTGATGGTGTGACTGGGTGTGTAAATGGTTGTGATTTTATCTTCTTGCTGTATTGAACCTCCTAATCCTTGTCTCTTGTAACTTTTCTGATTTAAAGTCTATGTTGTCTGATATTAGTATGGCACGGCTGCTCTCTTTTGGTTACTGTTTTCATGGACTATCCCTTCCCAGGTGGCACTAGTGGTCAAGAACCCACCTGCCAAAGCAGGAAACATAAGCAACGTAGGTTTGATTGCTGGGTCAGGAAGATCTCCTGGAGGAGGGTACAGTAACCCACTCCAGTAGTCTTGCCTGGAGAATCCCATGGACAGAGGGGCCTAGCATTCTACCCTCCATAGGGTCGCAAAGAGTCAGGACTGAAGTGACAGAGCACAGCACATCTTTTTCTATCCTTTCATGTTCAACTTTTTTTCTGTCTTTGGATCTAAAGTTAGTCTCTTGTAGATAGCAAATAGTTGCGTCATATATTTTTATCCTTTCTGCCAATCTTTTAAGTGGAGAGTTTAATCCATTTACATGTAATTACTGATACTGAAGGAGTAATTATCTGAAGGAGTAATCAGTAATTGTCATCTGGCTCTTTTTCTGTATGCCTTATGTCTTTTTTGTCCCTCACGTCCTGCAAGATCGCCTTCTTTTGCATTGTTAATTTTTTGTAGTGAAACATTTTGATTCCCTTCTAGTTTCCTTTTGTGGATATTCTGTATCTATTTTCTTTGTGATTACCATGTGATTACAAATAACATCCTAAAATTACAACACTCTAATTCAATTTAAGCCAGTTTAATTTCAGTAACATAAAAAACCTGTTCCTATACAGCTCTGACTCCAGCCCCTTTCAGTTACTGATGTTACAAAATTAAATCTTTTTAGATCATGTCCAAAAGCAGACGAATTTTTAAACTATTAATCTCGTCAAAGAGAAAACAAAAAGTGGAGCTACAAACCAAAGTTAAAATAGGACTAGCTTTTTTTTTTTTTAGTTTGACTGCACTGGGTCTTAGTTGTGGCATGTGGGATCTAGTTCCCTGACCAGGGGTTGGACCAGTTTCAACCTAGTCCTCTTGCATTAGCACCAGAGAGTCTTATCACTGGACCACCAGGGAAGTCCCAAGGCTTGCTTTTCTAATTGCCTATCTACTTTTACCAAATATGAATTCCTAAGTTTGTCCAGGGTTTTTCATTACAACCTGGAGGACTCGGTGCTGCAGGAGCATAGTTGGCACAGTTAGCATTGCTAGTTAGTGCTGGCAGTCAGTGTCGTCAGCAGATCACCATGACGCTGGGCCTCACAGCCGTCTCACAGGACAAGGCTTCTACTGAGAACTGCGATTCTTTACATTATCGGTAAAGGTTGGTTTGCCAAAGTGAGCCCAGTACGTTCTGGCTGGGACAGAGTTGGCCATAAAGGTCATTAGGAAGAGTCAGCAGAGCTCCTCCAGCCTCCAGGACTCTTCCGGGAAGTGAATAGTATGAAGGCTCTAAACCGTGAAAATATCGTCAAACTACTGGAGGTGATTGACACAGAGACCACCTTGTTCCTGGATGGAGGGCCTCAGTGAGGGGGACACGTGCAGCCATTGGGGGACCATGGGACATGGCAGAAGCTGACACCCCAGGGCCGTTCCGGCAGCTGGTCTCTGCCCTGCAGCACGGCCACCAGAGGCACGTCCTGCGCTGGGACCTGAAGCCAGGGAACCTCCTCTTTGACACCAAGTAGTACGTGAAAATTACAGACTTTGGCCTCAGCAACGAGTGTGATGAGAGGGGGAAGCTCAACACTTCCTATGGCAGCTGCACTTACGCTGCCTGAGAATTCCTCCTGGGCCAGGGCTCCGGCTGCCCTGCGGTGCATGTGTGGAGTCTGGGAGTAGTTCTCTACTCCATGGTGACCGGGACCCTGCCCTTTGGGGGACATGACTTCTCAGAGCTGTGGCTGTGAATCCTCGTAGGGCAACACCCCATTCCCCTGGTCTGTCACCAGAGAAGGAATTTGCTAAAAAATACGGCCCTCAACCCCAGTGACAAAAGCACCTTAAATGACTGATGAGGCCTCCATGGGTGAACCTGGGCCAGAAGGAGCCACTCAGGCCATTCTGTGCACCACCCTGTGACACGGACCCAGGGGTGACAGTGGTGAGGACTCTGGTGTCGAGGTGGGACCTGATCCGGGACTTAGGGAACAGGCAGCAGGCACTGCACTGTGAGCTCAGGGGAACACAAGGTGGAGGGCTGCTCCATCACTGCGAGGGTCTCCCCTTCCACTGACCTCAGCAGCCATAGCTTGAGCCTTCTCCAAGGCCTGAGGTGTCCACACTCATACCACGTGGCTCAAGCAGGGAGAGAACGTACAACTGCATGAGGACCAGAAGTCAGGGCAGAAGATTAGTGAGCCTGCTGGTCTCCACCTGGCCTGGAGCAGAGGCCCGCCATCCCCAGCCCAGTGCCCTGTGTGACCCTGAGGCCTTCCCTCTGCCAGCAGCACCAGCAGCAGGACTGAAGTGCAGAGCGAAGCAGCTGCCCCTGGGTGTGTCCAAAACCAGGAGCTCCTCCCATGCTGGGCAGCCTGAGAGTGTGTCTCCAGACACTTTCCTCTGGCCACAGCCAGAAAGAGTGGGGTTCACTTGAAAATATGCAGATTTATAATAGTCTGCCCAGCAAGAGGCAGTGTAACAAACGGAGCCCAGGTAAAGTCCAAGGATGCATCATGATGAAACGTCAGGATGCAGTCCCTGGCAGTGGTTGAGGGGTCGAATCCTCTGATAAGATTCGAATCAGGAGGGTATCCCACACCTCCACAGCCTTCAGAAGCATCGTATTCAAAACCCTGGCCAGCTCAGAGGACGGTCTGCAGCAGCCTGGGCGACCAGAAGAGGCCTGCCTGGCTGCAGGCCCACCCCTCGGCTCTCACCTGAAACTGCAGAGACTGGACTGGCTCTCCTGGGCGTGTCTCCCTACCCTACTCTTCTGTCCTGCATGTGAGAGGGGGAGGCGGAGAGTTCTTGTCAACTCTTTGGTTCTTCCAATTCCTCTTGATAAACTTGATGCTCCAGTTTTGAATCCTCCCTGCACAGAATTGAGGCTGTGTATTTTCCAGTCTAAGAAGCGTGCAGTCATGTGGTACTAGAAGTAAATCAGAACAATTAAATGCAAAGACGACCAAGAGAATTAGGAGGATGACTCCCAACAGCAACAGTTGCTGCGCTGCAGGGCCGAGATGCAGAAAGCGTGTATGACCTCCCTGCACTGACATTACCCAACATCTTCAGAAGGGCTGAGAGGAACTCTTGGTCCCTGGGGCCTGTGTTAATTATGACCAAGATGCCCATAAATAGGATAAAGTCCTGTGAAAGCCTGTGTGTAGTGTGATCAGGTCCCTGTGCAGCTGAGTTTCCTGACTCTCTGCTTTCACATGGTGGGGGAGTTGTCCTGATGTGTGGGTGTGACCAGAGGGACTGGAGAGCAGGCCATCCGGCAGGAGGAAGCTGCAGTGTCAGGCACACACAGGGCAGAGGTCAGGAGCCAGGCTGGCGAGAGGGGGCTGGGCCGGCCCCCTTGCTTCCAGGACCATCCACACCAGTGCTCTGTGTTCTGTGTCTCCAAACTGAAACAGGGCTGGAAAGTAGTTGACTCTGATGACGGAACGTTGTGCTCACAGACTGTCTCCTCTTCTGTGAGGTGTGGGCTGGGGCTGGCTGGGCCACGGCTGCCTCTGGTCACTCTATTTGTCCATCACAGTCCCACAGGGAGGGTATAGATTTTGTACTAAAGAGCAGGATATCCATGAGCAGGGCGGGACACAGTCTCCTTCCACTGGCCAAGATGTCTCTGGCTGCCAGTGTCCAGAGGGCCCTATGGAGGTGGGGTGGGGAGAAAGCCTCAGTGTCAGTGATGGAACCCCATCAGCGATGTGTCAACAAAACTCAGGAAAAGCACCCCCTTGCCCATGATTTTCAACTGGTTTCTGATTTCCTTCATGCACTTTGTCTAACAGACAATCTCATAAAATGTGAGCTCAGGGTAGAGATGGGTCGGGTGGTGGGACGGAGCATTAGAGGCGGTGGGCTGAGGCATCCAAGGGCTCCCAGTACCTTGTCCACTCCCAGGTCACTAGACATCCTCCTTTATCTGGACACTGGCCGCCCAGAACTACAGAGTTACCGCCTCCTCTGCAGCTAGGGTGCTTGTGTGACCAGGCTCTCTTCCAGAGGGGATGGGAGTGATTTGCACAAACTCTAGAATGTGTCCTAGGAGAGCAAAGCAGGCCCTTTCTGCTTCTCCCTCTGTCCTTATCAGGAAACTTCAGCTCTGAGGTTGGAGCTCATTCTGCTCTGTGGACAAAGCAACTCCTCTGGATCGAAGGGCATCAGGAATAGGAGGCTCCAGACCAGCCCTGGACTGTCCGCCTCCTGACCCAGCGTGAGGGGGGCCAGCTTCCCTTTGCCTCTCAGCCATGGGCCCTGAGTTGCAGCTGCTGAGCCTTACCCTAGGCTGGACAGCAGGCTTGGAGGGGGCCTTTCCTGTGGCTCCCAGGGTCAGGCTGCTCCCAGGACCACAGCTGTCTGATGTTTCCCCCCTCACTTCCGTGGGGGATAGCCCAGCTCAGCTGCAGCCCACTCTCCCCTCTGGGGGCTTCTCTGGAAATCTAATGACTAAAAGATTCAGGAGCGATACATTCCAGGGGCACCACCCCCACTCTCTCCCAGAGATGCAGCTAGTTTTGAAACAGTTGTATTTCCCTGCTACCACCTGCGGATTCTAACCAAAATAACTCGGGGAACAGGCCATCTCACATGTGGTAAAACTTGATTATTGCCAGAAACATGAGTTTGGAACCGAGAACTTTCCTGCTAAGCTGACAACTGTAAAAGCTTAATTTGAAAAACCAACCCATTTCCACCCAAAGGCAGAGACTGGTTCTTGGTCATACCTGGGCCTGAGCCCTCAATTTAGGGAGATGAGTAGTTAGGACCTCGTAGGAGTTTGATCCTGTCCACGTGATATTTTTATGCCCTCCACCCTGATGGAGCCTGTGATTTTATGGGAAAAGGAATTCTAATACATCTTAATATTTTGTACTTGATTTTGTAAAATGGTGTATAGTTCACTTGTTCTTCATTTGTTTGCTGTGTCTGCAAAGCGTCTCATAGGCTGGTGTAAAATAGAATATTTAGTAGAAACTTTGAGGGTCAGTAAGGCTAACTGATCAGAAAACAACCACTATTGAAATGAAAGCTTCTCCTCACAGTCCTGGGAGAGCAGGACTCACCATGCAGGGAGCATGGGGAGGTCAGGAGGTGGAGGAGCCGGAGCTGTGGACAGAGGAAGCCTTCATCGGGTTGCTGAAGAAGGAACAGCAGGCAGGGTGAGCAGGATGAAGGCTGGCTGGGCTGAGCAACTTCATCGGCTCTGGGGTTAGGGGACCCCAAGTGTCCTACAACCTGACCCTGGTTAGCAGGGCAGGTGGACAGTGGTTCAGAGTGTGAGCCTAGTTAAAGAGAAGGTTGGTTTGTATGTGAAAAGTGGGCCCTGGGGGGAATTCCCTGGCATCCAGGGGTTAGGACTAGGCGTTTTCTCTGTCAGGGGCCAGGGTTCGATCCCTGGTCCAGGAACTAACATCCCACAAGCCCTGTGATGCAGTTAAAAAAATAGTGGTTCCTGGAAGGACTCCTGTAGGGGCAGGGATGACAAGGAGAGCAGGAGGCCTGGTTGAGGTGCTGCAGAACACAGAGTGCTTTTGCTTGCAAAAGCAAAGCATCAAGTTGACGGAAGGTAGAAATGGTCTGTAGAAGGTACAGCTCTAATGTCACCTCCTCAGAGGAGCCTTCCCTGCCTGCACCCTCCACAGGGAGACCCTCCCCAGGGCTCACCTGCTTCATTCCTGCACAGTATTCAGCACCCAACTCCCTGCTCCACACCAGCCATGCCTCCCCCAACCCAGTGGAAAGGTCCTCACAGGGACCACAGGACCTGCAGGACTTGACCTCTCTCCCACCACTCCCCCCTTGGTCCTCTCTTCCGCACCCTGCACTCCTGACTTCCCTGGCCTGCATGTCCCCACAGCATGTGTCCTCTTAACAGGCTCTGTGCTCCCTGTGCGCCTCATTCAGCACCAGGCCTGTCCCCCAAGTCAGTGCTGGGCCTGCCCCCCAGGTCAGTGCCTGGCACACAAGAGACTCAGCAAGTAGTGAGTCAACAACTCACCATCACCGCCTAGAACATTCTTGTCCATGGCCTCTGTCCACGCACGCAGTGCAGGTTCACTGAGGCCCTACTGTGTATTGGGTGGACTCCAGACCCAGCACACAGATAGAGAGTGAGGCAGTGAGTTTCCATTCTCAACAGCACACAGCCTGGGGAGAGACAGAGGAAAATAAGTAATGTATAGGCAAACCCAGGTGGTAAGATGTTCCAAGGAGAAAAAGGGAGTCAGGAAGGACATTTGAAGGCAAACTCTTGGAGATGTTCAGAGAGCAAGTGACGCAGGGGGAGAGAGTGCCAGGCTGAGAGAATGGCAGTGGAAAGGCCCCAGGGGCCACAGTGGGCTACTTGTCAAGAGTCTTACTCTCTGCGGCTTCTTAGCTTTCTCCCCAGTCTGTATGTTGCCTTTATTTATAATCCTAATTCTGGGCCACCCATCTGTAGGGCTTGGCAGATTCTAGTCCAGTCATTTGAAGTGGGAATGCATGAATTTGGGTCATGTGTTTACTGAGTGGCCTCCCTGGGCCCAGCTGTGTTTGGCCCCAGCAGGCTGTGAAGTGAGGACAATCTCCACCCTGAGGATTCCAGTTAGTGGACATCCAGACGCCCTCAGGCCCCTTCTGTTGCACCCCTGGGCCCCTCCTCTGGGTCTCAAGCTCCCACCCTGACTTCAGTTGCACCTTTGTCCTCTACTTCCAGCTCCTCCTGGACATTTCTGTCCCAGTGGCCCCTGAACTTCCCTGGGTCAGCATGTCCCAGACAGAGTTCAGCCCCAGCCCCATGACAGCTGTCTCACCATGAAGTATCTCTTGTGGGGAAGCCACTCCCAGCTGGATGCTTAAGTCCCAAGGCACAGCCCCTTCCCCGCCGTCACATGCCTCCCAGTCATGGTCCCACCTTCTCCTTCAGCGTTGCTTTGCACACCAATCCATCCCTCCTCTTCACAACTCCCCATGAGGCAGGAACAGGTACATATGGGTACAAGGAGGTGACAGGATATTCTGCTTGGAAGGAAGGATCAGATTCCAGAACAGAGGACAAACAAGGTCTCCCCAGTCAGCCAGAGCACAGACCACAGTGGCAGCAAGATGCCCGTAAAGGGTGAGGCAGCCTCATACGGCAGCCCCTGCTATCTGTCCCCCAGGGCGTCTTGTGCTTCATGCCTTGGCCTGGGCTACTGCCTACCTCAGTCTGTTAGGGGGATGCATGTTCATTAATTCATCCACTCATTCTTTTATTGTGTACCTGGTTCCTGTTCTGTGCCAGGTGAATGAGGCCTCATCCTTGGAGACCCAGCTCAGACACCACCTCCTCCATGAAGCCCTTCTTGATGCCCCACCCTTTCTACAGCTCCTCTGGCCTCACCTGGGGCCCCCAGGACGGTGATCACCTTATCATTACCTCTGCAGCCTGTGAGCTCTGTGAGGGTCTGGGCCCGATGCAGAAAGGGGCTCAGAAAAATGCGATGAGGATAAAACACCAAATAGATTTAAGGACCAAACACAGGCCACATGTCCATCAAGTGCCCCTCCTCCATCCCTCTAGGACCAGGGCTCCACCATCAATAGGAAGCAAAGGGACCCACTCTCACCTCATGCTCATTCAGACCACTAACAGTCTGGTGTTTTTTTGTTTTTTTTTTTTTAACTTGGGAGCCGTGTCACGATGGTGCCCCTGAGTAGTGAGAAATCTAGTCACCACTCCAGGAGTGGAATCTACCTGTCCTGTCTTAACTGAGACTGGATGGGAAGCAAATGCAGGATGTGGAGGAAGAGATCCTCAGGGTCTCACCGAAAGGGTCTCTTCTGTCTCACTGGAAGAGGTAAGATGGAGAGAGAGGAGGCACAGCTGCCACGGCTGGGTCACAGCAGGAGGAGTGGAGACCAGGGGCTCCCCGGGTTCTCCTGCTGCTCCTGCCTCCACATGGAGCCTGCTTCTCATGCTGCAGCCCACCTCCAGGCCTTCACATGGCTGAGCCTCCACCAGGAACCCTCTCCTCTCCTCACCAGCACCAATGCCCTGGCCCTTTCAAGACTCCACTCTTCTGGGGACTTGTCCCTGAGCCTGCCTGCCCCGGGCACCTGCCCCACTGTGACTTACTCCTCCACTCTGTACTCAGCCCTCCTGTTGTAATGGCCTGAGGACAACACGTCTCCCTGGGACATACATAGTCTGTGCTCTGGGACCAGCTGAGACCCAGCAGACTTTGGTCATAAGCTCTAAATCTCTGTGACCCTGGGTGAGTCCCTTGTCCCCTTGGAGGCTCCGTTTATCCTGTAAAGGGTCTGGCAGTGGCCACCTCACAGCAACGCTGAGCCATTGGAGCGGCCGGAGGCGGAGTTGGGCCAGAGACTGTGGCCCTCAAGGCTGACCTGGGGACCGGGCCTCTCACGGCCAGTGTTTGTGGAAAGACTGGGAGCAGTGATGCACGCTTGGTGGGAGAAGGGCAAGGTTTAGGGGCAGCTTTGGAGCCTGAAGAACACCACCCAGGGGACACTTTATGGAGCTCCCGGCCCTGGCTTCTCCCACCCCTCCCCTTCCTGGCTGCCTTTGGAGGACATGTGACGACGAACCCCTCCTTTGAGGGCTGCACTCAGCCCATTTATCCCACCCTCCAGGAGATCAGGACAAACTCCACACAGCTGTGGCCCTCATGTCAGCAAAGCTCCATGGACTAGGAGGAGGACTGCAAACCCAGACATCTCCAGGATCAGGCATGAACAGGCCGGAGAGAGCCTGGGCCTGGGGGCCGCATAGAGGGAGGTGGGAACTGTGGCGAGCTGGGGACACAAGCCCCTTCCGGAGGGGCCCCCACTCAGCCTCAGAACAGCCTCACCCATTCACCCCCTGGGAATGTCCCCCAGGAGGCCAGGACTTCTCATTTCATGTCAAAACTCACAAAGCTAGAAATCTGGGGCTTTGTCTGAAATCTCCTAGTGTTTAAATGTTGAAATTAATTTTTAAAATCCAGATTTGCCCCTAGGCCCTTGGTTTAAGACCAAATGTGGGCTGAGCAACTGCCCTGAGGCAGGGTCCAGACTGGAGGCTCTGTCACTGCCCAGCATGGCCCTCATCCTCTGGTGCCTCCTTGTGGATGCTCAAGGGACAGCTTCACTCCCAGAAACCAGCCCCCCAGGCAGGGTACGGGGGGTCAGGGTCTCCCAAAGCTGCCCTTTCCTTCAGCAGATCCGCGGCAGTGGAGCCATTTATGCCCCACACCTCGTGCAGGAAAGCGATGAGTCTTTCCCGAAGCCCTAAACCTGTATTGAGCACCTGCTACACACACAGTCCTAGGATGGGAGCTTGGGGGATGGGGGAGCCCGGGCATCTGACCACAAGGGACCAAATAGGCCAGATGAGAAGGCAGTGGTGTCCAGGGCTTCAAGGAGGAGGGAAGATACATCTGAGGGAGGAGGGAAGATACATCTGACGGGGGAGGGGGCATGTGACTGGGGTACCTTTGAAGCATCATCGCCAAGTGATCTGGGGGGACAGAGGACATGTGTGCCTGGTGCTCAGAAGGTGTGGGGAGCAGAGGGAGGGACCCTGTCCCTGTAGAGGCCTCCCTCCCCTTCCTCTGTCCTGACGGGGCTGCTGATGAGGCCACTCTCAGTCTGCCCTCCTGGCCCTGTTACTATTTCTCTACACAGATGAGGACGCCATGGTGCAGAGAGGGCAGTGGCCACCTGTGGTCGCACAGCAGGGTCTCAGTGACCCCTCGTGGGGCCCTGTTATGAGTTCTCTATGGCAGATGTAGACGCTTCTCTGCTTCAAACTTTAGGTTTCAGTTTGTTTGGGGTCACTGTACACTGGGAACAAAACGTGTGTTCATAACATGGACACGAACTGCACTTCCATTGACAGACAAGGGTGAAGAAATGCAATGCATACCATATGTGCACATATATAATAGATCTTACTCAGATGTATATCATATATACACATATGCAATGGATCTTACTCAGATATATATCAAATATACACATACATATACAATGGATCTTACTGAGATGTATACCATATGTACACATATATAATGGATCTTACTGAGATATATATCATATATACACATATACAATGGATCTTACTGAGAAATATATCAAATATACACATATACAATGGATCTTACTCAGATATATATCAAATATACACATATACAATGGATCTTACTCAGCTATAAAAAAGCATTTGCAACAATATGGATGGATCCGGAGGGCGTTATGCTCAGTGAAATAAGTCAGACAGAGAAAGACAATTACAGTCTCACTTGTATGTGGAATTGAAAAAAGAAATCAAACTCAGAACAGGGTGTGGGGAACCAGACGCGGGTGTTGAGGGGGCAGGTGAAGTGAGTGAAGATGGTCAACAGGCACACACTTCCAGCTGTAAGACACACAATCCCTGGGGTTGTGTGTACAGCAAGCTGACTGTGGTTAACAACACTGTGTTGTGTATGTGAAAGTTGCTAAGAGAGAAGTTCTGAAGAGATCTCATCACAAGAAAATGTGTGGGGTTGTGGATGGTAACTGAACTTGTGATCACTTCACAGCATGTACACATATCAAATCATGATACTGGGCGGCTAAAACTAACACTGTTCTGAACCGATTATATCTGATAACCTGTATCTCAGTGATCGGGGTGAAAGCCTGGAAGATCTATTGCTGAAGCAAACCCCAGGTCCCTCAAAGCCTGACAGGGCCCTTTATGGGAACAGCTTGCTGACCCTGCCCCGGAAGGCAGTGGTCATCGCAGCCACAGCAGCGAGTCTGGGAGCACTCCCAGCCCATCCAGCCCCTGTGCTCTACTTGTCGCCTCATTTAACCCCCTAGCCACCCCAAGAGGGACAATATTCCCATTTTACAGATGAGAAAATGCAGGCTTGTTTTGCTTTGAATAACTAGCCAAGTGGTGGGAACCAGCTTTGAACACCAGTGTTCTGAGTTCAAAGCCACATCTCAACCCTGATCTCTAGAAGGTGGGGGTTCAGGCATTGGAGACCCTCTATCTTCCACACGTGAAGCCTTGCTCCAGGGCCCACCATCCAGAGGCAGAATCAGCACACTTAGCTCACTTATTCTCACCCACTCAGCCCTTGGCTGCTGCTCTCCTGCCGCTGACACTTCAGCTGGCTGAGGTGCTCCAGGCGTCTCATCTCCACCTGCTGGCCCTCCCTGCCCTGAGGGGCAGCCCCTCCTCACCTCCTTATTCTAAAACCTTAGCTCACAAGTCTGCAGAACTGCATGAAAACAGCCCTGCTGGTCTGTGTGGATAAGGGGAGGGAGGGAGGGTTTGGGGTGGCCTCTGATACGAAAGGGATATGAAAAAGACAGTACTTATGTCCATAATGGGGCTCAGTTTGAAGCTAAGAACTTGGTCCCATAGATAAGCAAAGGCTGAGAAGGGGCTGAAGGTTACAAGGATGCTGAGAAAAGGGCTTGACTATGGGATTGCAAGTAGGTGGTGCTAGTGGTAAAGAACCCGCCCGCCATTGCAGGAGACATAAGAGATGTGGGCTCCATCCCTGGGTCGGGAAGATGTAGGAGTAGGAAATGGCAACCCACTCCAGTATTCTTGCCTGGAAAATTCCACAGACAGAGAAACCTGGCAGGCAATGGTCCATGGGGCCAAACACAACTGAGTGACTGAGTGCACAATTTAATAAAAAATAATCAGGCCCCTGGATGATAACAATTTGCACATTAAGGTTGGAATTGGCTACTTGACCTCAGTTCCCAGATGTGACTCTCTGGGAATTAGGGGGCCTTAACTAGGGGTGCTGTCTTCTCAGCCATAGCCACACCTGCCCACGTGTGCACCTGGGGCCTGTGGTCCCATGGGTCAGGGCACTCCTGTCAGGCCCAGGAGGGCCAGGTCATAAGGGATGACACTTCTGTGGGGTCACCTGTGTGCCCCCTGCAAGGGTGAGCAGCACGTGAAGAAGAGCCCTCCTTCCCCTCCATTCCCCAATCCCCAGGTCCAGTGCTGGGCAGGCACACATCAGATCCCGTCTGTTTAGCAAACATCCTGGCTGGTGTCAGGAGGCTGCCCACTCTGACATCATAAAGGGGATGATGGATTGGGATCCAACCGCCCAACTCACCAGTGAGTCCCTCACCCACATCCAGCCCCTGTGCTCTCCTCTGTAAACTGGAACCCACCCTGGGCCCCCCATGTAAATTATGACACAAAGTGCTGGGCTGTTTCAGGAACCCTGGGGTGTGCTGACCCTGAGGCCTGGAAGGTGGGAGAGGAGTGGTGTGGGTGTAGCAGGTATGAAAGCAGAGCTGTGTAAGAACCAGCTGAGTGTGTGCTTTCTAATATCCAGAAACAGAAAGCTGCCACTAGCAAATGCATTCATTGGGGCCACGTTTACTCTTGCACCAGTTACAATCATCTGCTTGAAAAGAGCTCTCTGGAGACTATCAGTAACATTTCTGACCATCACAGAACAGTGATGCTTAGCTCCTCAGCACAGGGGGCCTTGTGCACTGGGATTTCCGTCTGCTTCTATCCTCACTCTCTTGCTCAGCTCCTCTAAGCAGCTCCCCATGGCCCAAGGCCTGCTCATCTCCAGGCAGAAAACACCATATAAAGTCTTGCCACCTTCCCCACCCAGGCTGTGTTTCTGCAGCAACTAGCCACCAGTGATCCCAGTCCCCTGATCATCCCGGCATCTCTGCATATGCTACTCTCCTCCTCTCTGCTCCCACACCTTTGATCCCTCAGCTCCCGTGTTATTTCCCCTTTATGGCAGGATGGCTTTGGCTGCTCACCCAGAGGATTTGCCCAGTCCAATCCACTTTCCTCCAGTGGATGCTCAATGTGGATGAATAAAGGTTGGTCCAAATCTGTCATGACAGCTGCTTCCACCACTAGCGATTGGTCAGGACAAGGATTCATGACCCAGTTCTAACCAGTGATATACTAGAGGAAGTCTACAGGGGCTCCTATGAGAGATTTTCCTTCCTGAAGAGAGATATGTAGGGGAAAAGGTGACCCTTGCTTTCAATGGAGGGTTAAATTTGCAGAAGTGATGGCTGGAGTGGAAGCAGCCACCTTGCATCCATGAGGCAATGACGCCCACATTCTGGTGATGGTGGAATAGAGAGGTGGGTGGATTCTGATGAAATTGCTGGGCCACCAGACCCACTCTGACTCTCCCACCTCTCAGTTTCTTAAAACATTAAATATTAGTTGCCTAGGTAGTTGAAGCCACTCTCAATATGGATTTCTATCATTTCAGTCAAACACATAACTAAATGATACAGCCTTCAAATCCCAGTTGAAAATTCTCTGTCCTGAAGCAGTTCCCCCAGCAGACTTGGGTCTCTGCCTCTGCCCCACACCCTTCACCCATGAAAGCAGCTTAGGTGCTATGGCCTGTCAGCCTGGCTGGCTTATCTGTATGTGGTCTGTGAACACCTCTGGGCAGGCCTCTGCCTTCTCTTCTCTGTGCACCCTGAGCCTGCAAACAGTGGGCCTTCAGAACCTTAGGGACCTCACCCCACCCCTACCATGGCCAGAATCCTCCAGCTATCAAAAGCCCTGTGGATGCTCTTTGGCCCAAGTGCTTCTTTCAGACCGTGGGGTCTTCTACAGCCTCTGCAGCATCAAGAGCAAGGGGCATTGTAAACAGAGCTTCCCAGCTGTTAGATCTCACCTCTCACCTGCCTTCCTGTGCTGAGCTGTCAATTCATTGTCCACGGGTCTCTCCTGTGGCACCATGGGAGGCTGCAATGTGGAGAAAGGAGTACTGGAGCTGAGTTTCAAGGGAGACGTGGAAAGGGCAGTGTTGGATGCATCCTGTTCAAACTGAGTGAGGTTCCCTGTACATTCTGGAAAAGGCTTCTGGTGTGCAAGAGGGAAGCAGGGCCCCCCAAGGTCCAAAGGAAGAAGATGTCCACAGGTATGAGTGGGGAGCCTCCCCTGTAGCAGCTCCAGATGGGAGCCTGTGACCCAGGAACTGTCCATGTGGTTACATGAGCTTGACTATGTAATTGACAAGCAAAGCAGGAGAAAGGTGGGCAGGACTTGGGGAAACCAGAAGGTTGGGTGTGGTCTGGTGAAGTAAGGTGCCCTCCTTCCTTCAGTGTGAATTGCTTTTGTGACTGTCAAAACAGCCACTGGGCAGTTACCAATTCTCAGACCCCTGGGAAGCCAGCGTGGGGCTGGGTGCCTTAGCCTCTTCACATGGACAAGCCACACCATGTGGCTTCCCAGATTTCCAGGAGCAGGATCTGGTGCTTCTTTCTGACTGCACACTTCCTGGCTGTAGCCCACTTACCTTCCTTCTCTGAGCCTCCATCTTGTCCTCTAAAAAGGGACATGGGTTACTACCTTAACCCTGTGAGGACTAATTTGGGGAATCCTAGGGTTAATAGTTGGCCCCAACAGATACCTCTTGTATCCATTCAAATCTCCAAATTAAACTGGAGTCTTGTAGTGTTATGGGGAATTTCTTCCCTGAGATCAGATGAAACCCACACCATGGCAGTCCCAGGGTCTCCACTTAGCCAGCTGGACATCAAACCCAAAGGGGCTCCAACAAGCTAACAAACAAGCAGGAGAGAATGATCATAACTAAGTCCACGAGCACAGCTTCTGGCCTGACTGTACCTGGATCTCAGGGACGTCAGCAGGAATTGTCTTTCCCCACCTCTCAGCTCCGCTTACTGATGTCATCCTCACCCAAGTAGCTCTGCCTTTATGGAACAAGGCCACCAACTGCCACAAGCTGATGTCACATCCCTCCAACTGCCACAGGCTGACCTCACTTCCCTCCAACTGCCACAGGCTGACCATACGTATCCCCTGTTCCTAACGGAAATAAACCTCCATTCCCCAGGATTCCAGCATATGCCCTGATTAGTCACTTGTCCAGCCCCGAGTCAATCACAGGTGTCCAGGGAGGATGGAACATGCTGATTGGTCAGGTGGAGGTCATGTGACCACCCCCTCTGGGAAACCTGTGAGCTGTTCAGCATGTTTCAGGGAGGGAGACAGCGTGATGCCCCAAGAGCAAGGGTGAGGGCATAACGGAAGGATCTGCTGTGATGTGTTTCTGGGATGTACCTGCTTACATCCTCCTCACATATCCAGTTTCCCCTATTTACAAAATGCTTTGTGATGGATCTCTTCCCTTCCCAAGCTCCATTTCACCCACTCACACCAATTAGGATCAAGACCTTCTATTTGGAGATAAGACTGGGGATCCCCTCCCAGCCTCAAGGCTTGTTTTCAGTGTGTGATTGCAGTCATTTATTCAGTCAACAAACACCCACTGAGCATCACCATGTGTTGCTACAGGTTTCGGGACTGTTGGTTACTCTGAGTAGAGGGCATTATCTAGGGGCCTCCCAAAGGGAGTGAATTTTGTCTGAGGAAGCCGTTCAGACGGAGTCACTGAATAAGTGAATTGCTTGCTGTAACCCTGAAACTAACACAGCCTTGAAAATCAACTATACTTCTATATATAAAAAAGATACTCCCTTCTTTAAAATTGTCCTTAAACGTATAAAACTTTCCCTTTCAAATGTAGGTTCTTAATGTGTCTGTAATTGATTTGGTGGTGTTTCTCTGAGTTAGGGATCCAGCTTTGTTTTCCAGTTGCATGTCAAATTGCCCCAGCACCATTTACTCAATGGGCCTCCTTCCTCCATTTACATATTGAGAAGCCTGTTTTCAAACTCCTAAGTATCAAAGACCTCAGGTCTTCGGTAATTTGTAGAGCACCCCACGGTCATGCAGACTGTCTCTACAGTCTGTACCTTCTCTCCTCTTTCTATCACTGCAGTTTCTAGAATGCACAAGTGCCCCAGAAAGCCCCGTGTAGTGACCCGTGGATGTTTCTGTGAGGACAGGGGACGTGAGCATGGAGGAGGGGCTGAGTCCCTAACGACCATGTGACCATGCTGAGTGACCCCAACAGGCGGTCTGGCTTCCTCAGACGGGGCTTGTATGTCCTGGTGTCTGGTTTTCAACAGTGGGACTGGTAGATAGGGACCTGGGGCTCTGGGGCCAGCAGTAGAGAGATTAGCCCTCTCAGCTTGCTTTTGCATTCTTTTGCCTCCTATGGGCTCCACATAGCTGGTGTAGAGACATTTCTGACACCTTTATCCTAAAAGCCAGAGAGGTGCTTCTCATCCCCGTCTCATCCTTCCTTGCGTCACATTGACTGTAAGGTACCTGTGGTTTCATAGACCACCCCCCCTCAACCCCCCCTTACTCCTAATAGCTCCTTTCCTGGTAGGGAGATAAAGAACTCTGGCAGCAGCTCCATCATGCTTGAGCCTGGCCAGAGAGACACATTCTGGCCAGGAAGGCTGCACTCCTGCTGTGGTTTCTGATCCTGCACCCCTGGGCTCTTGGCATAGACCCCACCCTGAGGCCTCCCCTCCCTGATTCACACCAGTAGAGAGTACTTGGTGCAGCCCCTTGGCTTTTCTGCCCTGGTCCTTCTCCAGCCCCATCTGCCTCCCAGGTTTCACCCTTGACACCCACCCACAGGGTCAGTAGGGCCCAGTTCTGGACAGTTTCACACAATGAGACACTGTTGGAGGCCCTCCAACCCCTGGTCTAAATAAACATTTCCTTAGAGCCTCATGATCCTGTGAGGAGATACTGGTTTTGTGCCCATTTTACAGTTGAGAAAGACAAGGCTCAGCGCCATTGTGTGATTTGTCCAGGGTCACCCAGCAGGTCAGTGAGTGAGTTAGGGTTTGAACCCAGGCTGTGTGGCCCCAGTCTCCACATCTCAGACTCCATGACTCTATACAGGTTTTTCAGCTCCTTGGTTAAATTTATTTCAAGGCATTTTATTCTTTTTGGTGCAGTTGTAAATGGGACTGTCTTCTTCATTTCTCTTTCTGATAGTTTATTATTAGTGTGGAGAAATGCAACAGATTTTTGTCCTGCAACCTTGCTGAATTTGTTAGTTCTAATAGCTATCATTTGGTGGAGTTTTTATGGTTTCATAAAATATTGTATCATATATAAATAGTGACAGTTTTATTTCCTTTTGTTCCAATTTAATTTGGATGGCTTTTATTTTCTTTTCTTGCTTCATTCCTGGGTAGGACTTCCAATACTTTGTTGAATAAAAATGTGAGTGGGCATCCTTGTATTTTTCCTAAATTTTCAGATAAATTTTCACCTTTTCCCCAATGAGTATGATGTTATCTGTGGGCTCGTCTTTTATAGCCTGTAATATATTCCATGTATAACCACTTTGTTTAGAGTTGATATAAATAGATGCTGTATTTTGTTAAAAGCTTTTTCTGCATCTATTGAGATGATCATAAAATTTTTATCCTTTGTTTCGTTTGTGTGCTTGTATCACATTGATTTGTACATATCAGCCTTGCATCCCTAGAATAAATTCCACTGGACATGGCATTTGATTCTTTTAATGTATTCTTACATTTGGTTTGCTAATATTCTGTTGAGGATTTTTGCATCTATGTACATCTCTATGTACATCTGGGTCCTTCTTGACATTCTTAAATTCTGAATTTAAAATGTTATTTCAGACTTCCCTGGTGGTTCAGGGGTTAAGAATCTGCCTATTAATGCAGAGAACACGGATTGAATCCCTGGTCTGGGAAGATCCCACATGCTGAGTGCAACTAAGCCTGTGAACCACACTTACTGAAGCCTGATCACCCTAGAGCCCAAGCTCTGCAACAGAAGAAGCCACTGCAAGGAGAAGTCTGTAAAGCGCAGCTAGAGAGTAGCCCCCACTCGCCACAATTAGAGAAAGCCTTTGCATAGCAATGAAGACCAAGCACAGCCAAAAATAAAATGTCATCTCAGTGAAAAAATACATTTAAATGCAAAGATATCAAGAAAGTGAAAAAGTCCTTGGAAGTAAATGATATTAATACTAAGGTGTAACAGATAAAAGGAACAAGTATTCCAAATAACTTACTTTTCATAATAATTTTAGCTCTTCAGAGGACTTCTCATTAAAATAAATTTAAAAGGCAAGTTCCAAGTTAAAATTTTCTTGGCACTATATTTCTATGATAAACTGAAACTTAAGTAATTTATGTCTATGATGTTAAGGAATACTATTCAGATATTAAAATCATATTTTCAAAAACTTAATGACATAGGTAAGTACTAATATTAAGTGAAAATGTAACTAGACATATAGGATGAGCCCATCCCTGGAGAAGGAAATAGCAACCCACTCCGGTATTCTTACCTGGGAAATCCCATGGGCAGAGGAGCCTGGTGGACTATACTCCTTGGGTTCACAAGAGTTTGACAACACTTAGGGACTAAACCACCAAGTTTAGATGAAAGTACAGATATGTTGAGTGATAATTTTCAAGTTTACAAAAATGGTTTCAGTTCAGTTCAGTTCAGTTCAGTCGCTCAGTCATGTCCGACTCTTTGCGACCCCATGAATCGCAGCACACCAGGCCTCCCTGTCCATCACCAACTCCTGGAGTTCACTCAGACTCACGTCCATCGAGTCAGTGATGCCATCCAGCCATCTCATCCTCTGTCGTCCCCTTCTCCTCCTGCCCCCAGTCCCTCCCAGCATCAGAGTCTTTTCCAATGAGTCAACTCTTCGCATGAGGTGGCCAAAGTACTGGAGTTTCAGTTTTACCATCATTCCTTCCAAAGAAATCCCAGGGCTGATCTCCTTCAGAATGGACTGGTTGGATCTCCTTGCAGTCCAAGGGACTCTCAAGAGTCTTCTCCAACACCACAGTTCAAAAGCATCGATTCTTTGGCGCTCAACCTTAGTGTTAATACAATCGGAAGGATTCCATAAATATGCTTTGGTTTGATATTCTGTTTCTTTCAATCAGATAGAGCTGTGATGCAGATCAGATATTACCAACAGTTTCCCACGGCACCCCCTGCAGGTCCTGGGAGGCACTGACTTACTGTCCTGGAGCTCAGTGCCTGACTCAGGGGCTCCATAAATATTCCCAGATATGCTGCACTTGGGAAGAAACCTACTTTTCCACAGTGTGAAATCACAAGACAAAGATTACTTCCATTGGAAGGTACCTCCTAAACACTGACTCTTACGAATTTGGTTTTATCTGCCTGCAATCCAGTGAAAATGTCTGAGTTCCAAATGCAGCTTCTTTTGCCACAGAGCCAGGGAGCCCTGAGCACTCCTGCCATTCCTTATGTTACCGCTAGAGGGCCGTGCATGACCGCTCATGACAATCGCACTGCCCACATCAAACGTTTCACGTAATTCTTCCTTAGAACTTGTTTCCTTAGAGAATTTCCTTCAGGACTATTATATTCTCTTTTATTCATCAATCTTTTGGAATCTAATGAAAACTTACAAACAACTAAAGGTAATGCATTGGATGGGAGATGCCCCTCCTTACATAGGCAGGCACATAAAATTATGAGTGTCTGAATTGAGAGGGTCCGTATTCAACAGTAGGTGAACCAAGAAATTCCAGACGCTCAAGCTGGGTTTAGAAAAGGCAGAGGAATCAGAGATCAAATTGCAAACATCCGTTGGATCCTAGAAAAAGCAAGAGAGTTCCAGAAAAACATCTACTTCTGTTTTATTGACTACACCAAAGCCTTTGACCGTGTGGATCACAACAAACTATGGAAAATTCTTAAAGAGATGAGAATATCAGGCCACCTTACCTGACTCCTAAGAAATGTGTATGCAGGTCAAGAAACAACAGTTAGAACTGGACGTGGAACAATGGACTGGTTTCAAATTGGGAAAGGAGTAGGACAAGGCTGTATATTGTCACCCTGCTTATTTAACTTCTAGGCAAAATACATCATGTAAAATGCTGAGCTGGATGAAGCACAAGTTGGAATCAAGATTGCAGGGAGAAATACCAATAACCTCAGATTTGTAGATGATGCCACCCTTATGGCAGAAAGTGAAGAGTAACTAAAGAGCCTCTCGATGAAAGTGAAAGAGGAGAGTGAAAAAGCTGGCTTAAAAGTCAACATTCAACTTAAAATGATGAAAGAGAAAAACCTACAACCAAGATTACTACGCCCAGCAAGGATCTCATTCAGATAAGAAGGAGCAATCAAAAGCTTTACAAACAAAACTGAGAGAACTCAGTACCACCAAACCAGATCTTCAGCAAATGCTAAAGGATTTTCTCTAGACAGGAAACACAAAAAAGGTTTATAAAATACAATGCAAAACAACAAAGTAAATGGCAATGGGATCATGTTTATCAATAATTACATTACATGTAAATGGCTTGAATGCCCCAACCAAAAGACAAGGACTGGCTGGATGGATATAAAAATAAAATCTCCATATATGCTGTCTGCAAGAGACCCACCTCAAACCAAAGGACATGTACAGACTGAAAGTGAAGAGCTGGAAAAAGATATTTCATGCAAGTGGAGAGCAAAAGAGGGTAGGAGTAGCAATACTCATATCAGATAAAATAAACTTTGAAATAAAGACTGTCAAAAGAGACAAAGGAGGACACTATGTAATGATCAAAGGATCAATCTGAGACGATATAATGATTACAAAGATATATGCACCCAACGCAGGAGCACCTCAATTCATAACACAAATGCTAACAAATATGAAGGGAAATTAACAGTAACACAGTAATAGTGGGAGACTTCAATACCCCACTCACACCTATAGATAGATCAACCAAACAGAAAATTAGCAAGAAAACACAAGTTTTAAATGATACAATGGACTGATTAGACCTAATTGATATCTATAAGACAGTTCATCCCAAAACAATGAATTTCACCTTTTCCTCAAGTGCACATGGTACATTCTGCAAGATAGATCACATCCTGGGCCATCCTTTACCATCTAGCCTTGGTAAATTTAAAAAAAAAATGAAATCATTTCAAGCATCTTTTCTGATCACAATGTGGTAAGATTAGAGGTCAACTACAGGGGAAAAAACTATTAAAAATTCAAACATATGGAGACTAAACAACACACTTCTGAATAACAAACAGATCACGGAAGAAATAAAAAAGGAAATCAAAATATGCATGCTGCTGCTGCTGCTAAGTTGCTTCAGTCGTGTCCAACTCTGTGTGACCCCATAGATGGCAGCCCACCAGGCTCCCCTGTCCCTGGGATTCTCCAGGCAAGAACACTGGAGTGGGTTGCCATTTCCTTCTCCAATGCATGAAAGTGAAAAGTGAAAGTGAATTGCTCAGTCGTGTCCGACTCTTCCCGACCCCATGGACTGCAGCCTACCAGGCTCCTCCATCCATGGGATTTTCCAGGCAAGAGCACTGGAGTAGGTAGCCATACTTTCTCCAGGGGATCTTCCCGACCGAGGGATTGAATCCAGGTATCCTGCCTTGCAGGCAGATTCTTTTTTACCATCTGAGTCACCAGAGAAGCCCCAAATATCCTGAATATCAACCCAACATCATCCTACAATCAGGGAAAGAGCTGCAACTTATGTAGATATATACACATTTCATTCAACAAAGCTGAAGCTTTTATTATTAAAAATTTAAAAATTAATAGATAGGTCTATTTAGATGTGATCAATCTCAGCTCCAAATGTGTCTTATTGAATGGATCATCACTACCCTAAATAGGATTTCTTGTCCCATAAAAGATGAATGAATACAACAATTATTCTTGAAGCTAAGAAAAAACAGAAACATGTATTATCATTTTAACTCATTTAATAAAGACCAGTGGATGAGCTAGACATTAATTCAATATTATTTGCTTACTTAAATAATACAAAACATCATAAAAGTCTACTATCAGCAACTATATGCCAATAAAATGGACAACTTGGAAGAAATGGACAAATTCTTAGAAAAGAATAACCTTGCAAAACTGAACCAGGAAGAAATAGAAAATCTTTACAGATCCATCACAAGCACAGAACTAGAAACTGTAATCAAAAATCTTCCAACAAACAAAAGCCCAGGACCAGTTGACTTCACAGGTGAATTCTACCAAAAATTTAGAGAAGAGCTAACCCCTATTCTACTCAAACTCTTCCAGAAAACTGCAGAGGAATGTAAACTGCCAAACTCATTCTATGAGGCCACAGGTAAAATTCCAAACTCATTCTATGAGGCCATCATCACCCTAATACCAAAACCTGACAAAGATGCCACAAAAAAAGAAAACTACCAGCCAATATCACTGATGAACATACCTGGAAAAATCCTCAACAAAATTCTAGCAAACAGAATCCAACAACATATTAAAAAGATTATACATCATGACCAAGTGGGCTTTATTCCAGGGATGCAAGGATCCTTCAATATCTGCAAATCAATCAATATGATATACCACAGTAACAAATTGAAAAATAAAAACCCCATGATTATCTCAATAGATGAAGAGAAAGCCCTTGAAAAAATTCAACATCCATTTATGATAAAAAAAAAAAAACAAACCCAGAAAGCAGAAATAGAAGGAACATACCTCAACATAATAAAAGCTGTATTTGATAAACCCACAGCAAACATTATCCTCAATGATGAAAAATTGAAACCATCTCCCCTAAAGTCAGGAACAAGACAAGGGTGCCCACTCTCACCACTACTATTAAACATAGTTTTGGAAGTTTTAGCCATAGCAATCAGAGAAGAGAAAGAAATAAGAGGGATCCAGATTGGAAAAGAAGAAGTAAAACTCTCACTGTTGGCAGATGACAAGATCCTCTACATAGAAAACCCTAAAGATTCCACCAGAAAATTACTAGAGCTAATCAATGAATATAGTAAAGTTGCAGGATATAAAATTAACACAGAGAAATTCCTTGCATTCCTATACACTAACAATGAGAAAACAGAAAGAGAAATTAAGGAAAAAATCCCATTCACCAATGCAATGAAAAGAATAAAATACATAGGAATAAATCTACCTAAAGTACAAAATACATATATATAGAAAACTATAAAACACTGATGAAAGAAATCAAAGATGGCACAAATAGATGGATAAATATAGGATGAATAGAATCAACATAGTGAAAATGAGTATACTACCCAAAGCAATCTATAGATTCACTGCAATCCCTATCAACCTACCAATGGTATTTTTCACAGAACTAGAACAAATAATTTGACAATTTGTATGGAAACATAAAAAACCTTGAATAGACAAGGCAATCTTGAGAAAGAAGAATGGAACTGCAGGAATCAATCTACTTGACTTCAGACTATACTACAAAGCTACTGTCATCAAGACAGTATGGTACTGGCACAAAGACAGAAATATAGATCAATGGAACAAAATAGAAAGCCCAGAGATAAATCCATGCACCTATGGACACCTTATCTTTGACAAAGGAGACAAAAATATACAATGGAGAAAAGATAATTTCTTTAACAAGTGGAACTGGTCAACTGCCTGTAAAAGAATGAAACTCTAACACTTTCTAACACCATACATAAAAATAAACTCAAAATGGATTAGAGATCTAAATGTAAGACCAGAAACTATAAAACTCCTAGAGGAAAACATAGGCAGAACACTCTCTAACATAAATACAGAAAGATCCTCATTGACCTACCTCCCAGAAAAATGGAAATAAAAGCAAAAATAAACAAATAGGACCTAATTAAATTTAAAAGCTTCTGCACAACAAAGAAAACTATAAGCAAGGTGAAAAGACAGCCTTCAGAATGGGAGAAAATAATAGCAAAGTAACTGACAAAAATTAATCTCAGAAATATACAAGCAGCTCAATACCAGAAAAGTAAATGACACAATCAAAAATGGGCTAAAGAACTAAACAGACATTTCTCCAAAGAAGACATACAGCCAGTTAACAAGCACATGAAAAGATGCTCACCATCACTCATTATCAGAGAAAGGCAAATCAAAACCACAATGAGGTACCATCTCACGCTGGTTAGAATGGCTGCTATCAAAATGTCTACAAACAATAAATTCTGGAAAGGGTGTGGAGAAAGAGAACCGTCTTAAACTGTTGGTGGGGATACAAACTAGTAAGCCACTATGGAGAACAGTGTGGAGATTCCTTAAAAAACTGGAAATAGAACTGCCATATGACCCAGAAATCCCACTGCTGTACATACACACTGAGGAAACCAGAATTGAAAGAAACACATGTACCCCAGTGTTCACTGAAGCACTGTTTACAATAGCTAGGACATGGAAGCAACCTAGATGTCCACTGGCAGACGAATGGATAAGAAAGTTGTAATACCTATACACAATGGAATATTACTCAGCTATTAAAAAGAACACATTTGAGTGAGTTCTAATGAGCTGGATGAAATTGGAGCCTATTATACAGAGTGAAATAAGTCAGAAAGAAAAATACCAATACAGTATATTAAAGCATATATATGGAATTTAGAAAGATGGTAATGATGACCCTATATGCAAGAAAGCAAAAGAGACACAGACATAAAGAACAGCCTTTTGGACTCTGTGGGAGAAGGCAAGGGTGGTATGATGTGAAAGAATAGCATTGAAACATGTATATTACTGTATGTGAAATAGATCACCAGTTCAAGTTTGATGCATGAAACAGGGCACTCAAAGCCAATGCATTGGGACAACCCAGAGGGATGGAATGGGGAAGGGAGGTGGGAGGAGTTTCAGGATGGGAGGACACATGTATACCTGTGGCTGATTCATGTCAATGTATGGCAAAAACCACCACAATATTTAAAGTAATTAGCCTCCAATTAAAATAAATAAATTTAAAATTTTAAAAGAATATATTAAGGAAAACTTATAAAACAAATAAAATATGAAAAATAAAATGAAATCACTCATAACATTCTTAAAAAAAAACACCTCAACATTCAAAAACTGAAGATCATGGCATCCGGTCCTATCACTTCATTGCAAATAGATGGAGAAACAATGGAAACAGTGACAGACTTTATTTTCTTGGACTTCAAAATCACTGCAGATGGTGACTGTAGCCATGAAATTAAAAGACACTTGCTCCTTGGGAGAAAAGCTATGACAAACCTAGATAGCATATTAAACAGCAGAGACATTACTTTGCTGACAAAGGTCTGTCTAGTCTAAGCTATGGTTTTTCCAGTAGTCATGTATGGATGTGAGAGTTGGACCATAAAGAAAAATGAGCACTGAAAAATTGATGCTTTTGAACTGAGGTGTTGGAGAAACCTATGGAGAGTCCCTTGGACAGCAAGGAGATCCAACCAGTTCATCCTAAAGGAAATCAGTCCTAAATATTCATTGGAAGAACTGACGCTGAAGCTGAAGTTCCAATACTTTGGCCACCTGATGCAAAGAACTGACTCACTGGAAAAGGCCTGGATGCTGGGAAAGACTGAAGGCAGGAGGAGAAGGGGATGACAGAGGATGAGATGGTTAGATGGCATCACTGACTCAATGGACATGAGTTTGAGCAAGCTCTGGGAGTTGGTGATGGACAGGGAAGCCTGGCGTGCTGCAGCCCATGAAATTGCAAAGAGTCGGACATGACTGAGCGACTGAACTGAACTGAACTTTGCCTAATGTGAAATTTAAAAATTTATTCAAAGTGGACAAAAGACCTAAATTTAGGAGCTAAACCTATAAACTTATTGGAGACCACATAGGAGCAAATTTCTTGACTTTGGATTTGGTGTCAGTGTCTTAAAGGTGCCACCAACTACGCAAAAGTTAGAATATATATTGGTCGAAGTGTCACCAACATGACTGCAAAAATTACACAGGGCATCTCTCCAGTAATTCTCCCAAAACCCATTGTGTGTATGTGTGTTAATTGCTCAGTTGTGTCCAACTCCTGGTGAACCCATGGACTATAGCCTGCCAGGCTCCTCTGTCCATGAATTTCTCCAGATAAGAATACTGGAGTGTGTGGCCATTCCCTTCTGCAGGGGATCTTCTCAACACAGAGATCGAACCTAAGTTTCCTGCATTGCAGGCAGATTCTCTACCATCTGAGCCATCAGGAAAGCCCTCCACCCCGCCTTCGCAAACCCATTAGGCAATGCCAGTTCTTGTCTCCATTCTAGAGATGGGGCCACTTAGGCACACAGCCCTGCTGGGATCATGCAGCTAAGAAGAGGCTGAATAGGCCCCAGACTACAATTTCTCTGTCTTTGAACTCTGTGCCCCTTCCACACTGCTTCTCCCTGGATTTCTCCAGAGATTGGATGCCCAGGCCTCAAGAACTCCCTGAGCTCTGGGGCA
This sequence comes from Bubalus kerabau, assembly GCF_029407905.1. Classification (NCBI taxonomy): domain Eukaryota; kingdom Metazoa; phylum Chordata; class Mammalia; order Artiodactyla; family Bovidae; genus Bubalus; species Bubalus kerabau. The sequence continues at coordinate 126,679,609 of NC_073624.1, read as the reverse complement.
GAGTCACCACCTATGCCTGGGGCTGGGCTCACTGGCCACCCTGGCCACTGGGGGCCCTCCCAGTCCCAGGATAAGCTTCATCCTGGGCAGGAGGTTGTTTCTCTATAGACACTGGAAATAAGAGCTCCTGTATCCTCAGAACTGAGAGACCCCCTACAGCATCCGGTTGCAGCTTGCTTGTCAGGTGGGTCCTGCAGATGTCTACTAAGCCCTGGGTTCAAATCCCTCCTCTGTAGTCTCTAGGACAGAAATGGGGACAGTTTCTTTAAGCTCCATTTCTTCATCAGTCAAACAGGGACAGTGTTTCTACCTTCTGCCTGGAATTGTTAAGAGAGTCCATGAGCTGATTCATGTCTGGAAAAGAGACCCAGGTAAGGGGTGGATCTTTAGCTGCACCTGTTGATTCGATGAGGTCTTCTCTGGTGGCTCAGTAGTGAAGAATCCACCTGCCAATGCAGGAGACCCAGATTCTATCCCTGGGTCAGGAAGATCCTCTGGAGGAGAAAATGGCAACCCATTCCAGTATTCTGTCCTGGGAAATCCCATGGACAGAGGAGCCTGGTGGGCTATAGTCGATGTCCTTGCAAGCCTGCTGCTGCCCTGGGCTCCAGAGCTCTGACCACTTAATTCCCTCTGCTGAGTGCTCAACTCCTTCAGACTCATATCATTCTCCAGAAAGCCTTTTTCACACCCCAACTGGGCGGGGTGTCCCTTGGCCGGCTGTGGGGAACAGCATAGGGGCTCAGACCATCAGACCCAGGGCATCCCTGAAATGACCCGACCCTGTGCCTGTGGAAGATGAAATGCTGAGTGCTGAGAGCTGACCCTGGAGCTCCCTACATAGTGCTGTCTCCTCCTTGGACCACATGTTGGGGTGACTGGGAAATGAGCTTCTTCCTCCCAAGGCAGCCAGAGTGAGCTGCTCTGATCTCCCTGGGGTGCCTCCCACCTCCTCTGTGTGCTCACCCTAAGACAGCATGTTAGGGTTCACAGCCATCGAAGGGCCAGTGTCTTTTTGGTGGTCTATCAGTTCAGTTCAGTCATTCAGTCATGTCTGACTCTTTGCAACCCCATGGACTGCAGCACGCTTTATACTGAAAGTCAGTTTCTGGAGAAGAGTTTAGGTTTAATGGAAACAAGATTGAAAAGAAGAATTTGGGCCACTTCTTACAAACCAGCACTAGCCTGAGCCCCTAACGTGTGGCACTGCCTTCGGCTGGCAGACCTGGCCTGTGGTCCTCACTGTTCTCCCCGCCGGCAGTGCCCTGTTCCATCAGGGGCATCTCTCTTCCTCACCCTGGGACCCTGAGTGCCCTCCCTGTTAAGATCTACATTCTGTGAGTAGGGATCCATGTCCTGGAAGACAAAGGAGAGGTTGCTGACCCAAAGCCACAGGCAGAGTGCCAGTCTTACTTTACTTTGAGGGTGGGAAGGGCTTTTCTCCTTTCCCCTCACTTGGGGTCTGGGGTGGGAAGCAGAGCCCCGCCCCCATGAAGAATCTGAATCAGGACCGGGGCAGGGGCTGAGCCAGGGGCCGCTGCTGGAGGAGCCGGAGGGGTGCTTAGGGGTTGTGCTGCCTTCCGAGCCCCAAGCCTGAGGCTCCGACCTTCCTTCAGCCCCCAGCAGCCCCAGCGTGCCGTGTTGAGGCCTCTCCTGCTCACAGGAGCTATAGTGCTTCTTGTTGTCATAGCTCAGAGCTTCCTCTGAACTGAGAACACAAAAAGTCATGTCTAAAACTCACAGACATGCCCTTGCAGATGCTCTCTTGAGAAGGAGTCCAGGCTTGGAGGAGGAGGGAGTGGCTAGGCCTGGGCCCTCCACTAACTGGGAGGCAGGGCCTGGTCTCTCTGCTCAGAAGCTGAGTTATGAGATGGAGGGGCTGGAGTGGCTCTTGGGTGGGGCCGGGGGCAAGGCTGGGTGTACCCCCAGGAAGGAGCTGGGTGAGCTGTGCTCCAGGGAACGGAGCAGGGGGGCCGTGGCAGGAAACCTGGGGAAAGGAGACTGCGGTGGCCACTCCCTGCTCCAAGGGTCACTCTTAGATACCTCGATGGCCACCGCCCTGCCTCAGGTGTCAGCTCACGGCTCCCAGGAGTCCCTGCTTTCCCAAAACACAACCTTGATAAAGACAGCACCGATACTGGAGACTGTGGCAAACAGTCTAAAAACAGTATGAATTGTGTTCACAAAAATTCCACCTGTAGGGACCAGTCCTAAAAAAATAGACTGATGAATGCAGATGTACCCTTCAGCATTAGGAGAGTGAAAAACTGGAAATGGCCCAATTGTGTACAGCTGGAGCTGCTGAGTAAACTGTGATAAGTGGCCACCGATATAGGACAGGGGACACAGGACTGACCTGTGTGTGTCCACCCAGGGGGACATCAGGTTACATTCCTGGGGCCTCCCCACCCACCCCCTCACGTGTACATGCACACACACACTCCTTCAATTTCCAACAGGAAAGAGTGGGAAAAAAGAAATCACTTGTTGAAGACAAGTTTTGTTTTTTTTTTTTCAGGATTTTATTTTATTTCAGTTTTATTGAGATATAGACACACAATACTGTACAAATGTAAGGAGTACAGCATAATGATTTGACTTGTCTTAGAATTATCATGGAGTGATTATAACAATCAGTTTAGTGAATATCCATCATCTTACATATATACAAAATTAAAAAAAGAAAAAGTAGGTATTTTTCCTTGTGAGGAGAACTTGCAGGCTTTATTCTAACAACTTTCATGTATAACATATAACAATGTTAATTACAGTTATCATCTTATATAGTACATCCCTGTACTGTGGTAAATTCTTAAAAAGATGGGAATACCAGACCGCTTTACCTTCTTGACCTGTATGCAGGTCAAGAAGCAATAGCTAGACCAGGACACTGAACAACTGACTGGTTCAAAATTGGGAAAGGAGTAGGAGAAGGCTGTATATTGTCACCCTGTTTGTTTTTTTAAATATTATGTATTTATTTATTTATTTTAATTGGAGGCTAATTACTTTAAATATTGTTGTGATTTTTGCCATACATTGACATGGATCAGCCACGGGTCAGCCATGGATCAGCCATGGATCTCCCACCTCCCTCCCCATCCCATCCCTCTGGATTGTCCCAGTGCACCGGTTTTGAGTGCCCTGTTTCATGCATCGAATTTGGACAGGTCATCTATTTCACATATGGTAATATACATGTTTCAATGCTATTCTCTCAAATCACCCCCGCCTCACCTTCTCCCACAGAGTCCAAAAGTCTGTTCTTTACATCTGTGTCTCTTTTGCTGTCTTGCATATAGGGTCATCGTTACCACCTTTCTAAAGTCCATATATATGCTTTAATATACTGGATTATTGTCTTTCTTTTGACTTACTTGACTCTGTATAATAGGTTCCAGTTTCATCCAGCTCATTAGAACTGACTCAAACACATTCTTTTAATAGCTGAATAATATTCCATTGTGTATATGTACCGCAACTTTCTTATTCATTCATCTGCCGACGGACATCTAGGTTGCTTCCATGTCCTAGCTATTGTTAACAGTGCTGCAATGAATATCGGTCACCCTGTTTCTTTAACGTACATGCAGAGTTCAATTCAGTTCAGATCAGTCGCTCAGTCATGTCCAACTCTTTGCGACCCCATGAATCGCAGCACACCAGGTCTCCCTGTCCATCACCAACTCCTGGAGTTCACTCAAACTCATGTCCATCGAGTCAGTGATGCCATCCAGCCATCTCATCCTCTGTCATCCCCTTCTCCTCCTGCCCCCAATCCCTCCCAGCATCAGAGTCTTTTCCAATGAGTCAACTCTTCGCATGAGGTGGCCAAAGTATTGGAGTTTCAGCTTTAGCATCATTCCTTCCAAAGTACACCGAGTACATCATACGAAATGCTGGGCTGGTAGAGTTATAAGCTGGAATCAAGATTGCTGGAGAAATATTAACAACCTTAGATATGCAGATGATATCACTCTAATGGCAGAAAGCAAAGAGGAACTAAAGGCCTCTTAAAGGGGAAAGAGATGAGTGAAAAGGCTGGTTTAACATTCAACATTCAAAAAACTAAGATCATCACATCTGGTCCCATCTCTTCATAGCAAATTGGGGGCGTGGAGTGGAAGCAGTGACAGATTTCCTCTTCTTGGGCTACAAAATCCCTGCAGATGATGACTACAGCCATGAAATTAGAAGATGCTTGCTTTTTGGAAGGAAGACTTGGCAAAACTAGACAGTGTATTAAAAAGTAAAGACATCACTTTGCTGATGAGGGTCCATATAGGCAAAGCTATTGTCTTTCCAGTAGTCATGTACGGTTGTGAGAATTGGACCGTAAATAAGGCTGAAAGCCGAAGAATTGATGCTTTTGAATTGTGGTACTGGAGAAAACTCTTAAGAGTCCCTAGGACAGCAAGGAGATCAAACCAGTCAATTCTAAAGGAAATCAGCCCTGGATATTTATTGGAAGGACTGATGCTGAAGCTGAAGCTCCAATACTTTGGCTACCTGATGCTGGGAAAGATTGAGGGAAGAGGGCAGCAGAGGATAACATCAATGATTCAGTGGACTTGGGCGAACTCTGGAGATGGTGAGGGACAGAGAGGCCTGCTGTGCTGCCGTCCATGGGGTTGCAAAGAGTTGGACATGACTTAGCGACTGAACAACAATGCATCCCTAGTACTTATTTGTTTATAAGTGGAAGTTTGTACTTTTGTGCCCATCTTCATCAAATCCCCCCTCCTACCAACCCCTGCCTCTTGTAACCACAAATCTGGTTCTTTTTCTATGTGTTTGCTTTTTAAAATGATATTTGACCTCCAATACTATTTTAGTCCTAGTACACAACATAATGATATTTCTATGCATTTCAAGATGATCATCAGGCTAAGTCTATTTACCACTTGTTTTTGGACAGAGATATTAAATTATTATTGACCATATTCCCCACTCTGTACATTTCATTCTCATGATCCAGTTATTTGTAACTGGAAGTCTGTACCTCTTACTCTCCCTCATATATTTCTGGCACCCCCATACTACCCTGCCTTCTGAAGACTACCTGTGTGTTCTCTGTATCTAGGAGTCTGTTGCTGTTTTGTTGCTAGTTCTTTCATTTGTTCTGTTTTATAGATTCCACACAAATAAAATATTTGATTTTCTCTGTGTGACTTATTTCACTCAGCATAAGGTCCATTCATGTTGTTGCAAATGGCAAGATTTCATTCTTTTTAAATAGCAGAGTAATAGTCCATTGTGTGTGTGTGTGTGTGTATGAATGACAAGTTTTTAACCTACTCATCTGTCAGTGGGCTTTTACATTGCTTCCATATCTTGGATATTGTAAATAAAGCTGCTATGAACATCGGGGTGCAAACACCTTTTGGAATTAGTGTTTTTGTTTTCTTTAGAGAAATACACAAAAGTGGAATTGCAGGGTCACATGGTAGCTCTACTTTTAGTTTTTTTGAGGAAACTGAGTACTGTTTTCCACAGTGGCTGCACCAGTTTACATTCCCAACAACAGTATAAGGGTTCAAATGTTCTCCACATCCTTACATTTGTTTTCTTTTTTGTGATAGCCATTCTAACAAATATGAGGTGATATCCTGTGGTTTTGATTTGAATTACTCTGATGATAAGTGTCTAGTCAAGGCTATGGTTGTCATGTATGGATGTGAGAGTTGGACTGTGAAGAAGGCTGAGCGCCAAAGAATTGATGCTTTTGAACTGTGGTGTTGGAGAAGACTCTTGAGAGTCCCTTGGACTGCAAGGAGATCCAACCAGTCCATTCTGAAGGAGATGAGCCCTGGGATTTCTTTGGAAGGAATGATGCTAAAGCTGAAACTCCAGTCCTTTGGCCACCTCATGCGAAGAGTTGACTCATTGGAAAAGACTCTGATGCTGGGAGGGATTGGGGGCAGGAGGAGAAGGGGATGACAGAGGATGAGATGGCTGGATGGCATCGCTGACTCGATGGACGTGAGTCTGAGTGAACTCCGGGAGTTGGTGATGGACAGGGAGGCCTGGCGTGCTGCGATTCATGGGGTCGCAAAGAGTCGGACACGACTGAGCGGCTGATCTGCACTGCACTGCTGATGAGTGATGCTGAGCATCTTTTCATGTGTCTGTTGGCCATCAGCATGCCTTTGGGAAAATGTTGGGAAAGACTGAGGGCAGGAGCAGAAGTGGATGACAGGATGAGATGGTTGGATGACACCACCAACTCAATGGGTGTGAGTTTGAGCAAACTCCGGGAGATAGTGAAGGACAGGGAAACGTGGTGTACTGTAGCCCATGGGATCGCAGAGAGTTGGATATGACCCAGGGACTGAACTACAACATAGCCTCCCCTCCCCAAATATGGGGCCAAAACGTGCATATGCAGATATGCATAGGATAGGTAAACAGTTGGCATTATCATAACTTGAAAAAGGATATAAAGAATTAAAGAACCTGCCCTAGACAGTGAACATTTAGCATTTCCCATTGTTTGTAAAGGAGGTTAAAACTGTTAGAGGAGCAATTTAAGCTCCGAAGCTTGGGGCTGCAAGTGTAGCTATCCAGTGGCACTCACCCAGGGAAATTGTTGGAAAGATTCTGGGCAGCAACTGAGAGCCTTGTGAAATACCTGTGGCAATAACATGTTCACTTCATACACCGAAGATAACATTATCTGTTGTTGCTGCAGAAACTCCTCACTGGAGTTAGATTACTGTGCTTTTCATGTACAAAAACTATTAACAGGTTGAAACATTTATTTTCATACAAGGAAAAATGCTTTTTCTGACTTTTATTGAAGTGATATTTTTCCTGATACATCATAAACCAAAAACTCCCAGTGTACAGAGTTTGTTAACATGCCACAAACTAAGCACTTAATGGATCACATTTCTGTGATAATGATGTAAGATCACTGATTTAATCTAGGAATTGAGGATTAACTTAAGGATTATTTTTTTCTCCTGGAAATCACATCAGTAAGGACGAAAAAAATCTATGGGTCGACAGTGTGTTCAATATTGCTGAAGACAGATGGTATTCATTCTACTCACTCAAATGACTACAGACCTGGGTGTGAACACTGAAGGGCAGAAATGTTGCTACAGCAACAGAGCTCTGGAAAAGTCTCAGACCTTCTTTTGTAACATTCCAGGAATTGACTGTCTGGTAAAGGGGGTTTTGAGACTGCAATCACATCATTAAAATTCAGTGAATGACTGTTTTAAAAAAATCTCATGTAAATACCTTTTTGAGAAAAGAGCTTTCCTAGATATAATTTACGTATTATATAATTCACCTATTTAAAGTGTACAACCCAATGAGTATGTTTGCAGAACTGTGCGGCTATCACCAAAATCCATTTCAGAACATTTCATCACATCCCCACAAATCCATGCCCATTAGCTGTCACTCCTTACTCCCCCCAACCTCTTCCAGCCCCTGGCAACCACTCATCTGCTTCGTGTCTCTATGGATTTGCCTGCTCTATGCATTTAATATCAATGGGATCATACAGTATGTGGAAAATTTTTGTTTTGAGGGAAGGGGTAGGGAAAGCTCCATGGTCTGCTTTTCTATTATTATAAATTTCTTGTCTTATTTATAATCCTTCTGTCCCTAAGTAGTATCTTCCTAATTTCCATCACAGCTGGTAATGGAAAGGAGGATGGTTCTTGGTTGGTTACAGTGTGATATCCTGCTTGCTCCATGCGATCACTGTGGGGTTGGGGGAAGGGTGTGGCAAATGCTTTTGTTCTTGGCAGGCAGCCCTGGATGGTTCCCCAGCCGCCTACATCACCTAACAAGGTGACAGGATAAGCCAGGTGTGTAAGGATAATATGCACATCAGTGAAAGAATCTTGAGAGTCAAATACCAGAGAAATCAGCTCAAACATCGAGGAGGAGAAAACAGCAAGATTGGAGACATGGTGTATAGATAGATCACACTAAGAACAGATAAGAAATGATCAGTCCATGTCCATGGGGTGAGCCCAGGGGCTCTAAGTCTTACTCTAGAATGTAGTTGTTCTTTGGGAGACACTGAAGGGCCAATAATCCTTTGCCATTGACCTAAGACTTTGTGTTCTTAGAGAATGCATAGACATCACTGGTTTCCTTCAAAACAGTCACCACCCCTCCCACAGCCCACACCCTACCTCCCCGCTCCATTCTGGCTACATACAAGTCTGAAAATGCCAGATGCTATTTTCCCATTCCTTCTGCCAGCAACAGTTAAGCATGAGAGCCATACATGGTCAAGTGACCTGGTGGGAGACCACTGCGAGATTTCTTGGGATGGATGTCTTTCCTAATAAAAAAACAGATTCACGAAAAAAATTAAGGGTTTTGACAAGACATTGTCTTCACTTGCTCCCTAGAAGTGTAATGACCACTTTGAGACCATGAAGGAGGAGTCAGAAGCTGGCCACCTGGGAACACAGGACCCATGCAAGCCCTTGACCACAACACTGAACTTCTCACATAACCAACCCCCAGGATGGCCTTCTCAGCTTTTTGTTACATGAGTTCATCAACTATTAATTGTGCTTTCTCATAATTTTTAATAGGAAGTATCCCAGAATGATACAGTGGAATGAATATACTACTTTCAGAGGATCATTGGTTATAAATCTTGGTTATAAGGCAAGTAGGCAGTTGTACTTCCTTTGTGATTTTAATTTCTCCTTGGAAAAATGCTCCCAGTGGACTCTGTACTTGGTCAGTATCCAAGAACTGGAGTGTTGTCATGGACTAAAAGACTCTAAGAACCAAGGGCAGCACTTGTAGTGTGATGTGGCAATGAATGCTTCCTCAGAAATAATGGGGTCATGCAAACGCCAAGGTCAGGGCCATAAATCAGCACTCTGTGCTCGAGTCCACCCACCCCTTAAAGCTGGCGTGAGTGTGAGAGCAGCTGGGGAGGCCGATTTTCTTTGTGATGTGGGTCCTAAATACCAGGTTTCTTTGGGTTGAAAGACAGCTGGGCCCACTGACCAGGGCCTTGTCAATACAAAATTACAATTTTCCATAATCCACCTCTGTAAAGATTTTAAGGCAAGCCTTAGCTGGAAACCAGGACATATCACTTTTTTTCCCTTTTTAAAATGAATTTGTATTAAAGTTGATTTACCATGTTGTGTTTGCTTCTGCTGTACAGCAAAGCAAACTAGTTATACAAATACATATATCCACCATTTTTTAGGTTCTTTTCCCATATAGGTCATTACATGGTATTGAGTAGAGTTCCCTATGCTACACAGAATATATACAATGGAAATGTATTCAGTCATAAAAACAATGCAATAATGCCACTTGTAGAACATACCATTTTCATCAAGGTTTTAGATTTAGCAAAGATCAAAATCAGGGCCCCAGGCTGCCTTGGTGGCTCAGTGGTAAAGAATCCACCTCCCAATGCAGGAGACACAGGTTCTATCTCTGGTTCGGGAAGATCCCACATGCTTCAGAGAAACTAAGCCTGTGCTCTAGAGCGCAGGAACCCTAACTACAGAGCCCACGTGTAGCAACTACTAAAGCCCACACTGTCGATAGCCTTTGCTCCATGACAAAAGCCACTGTAAGGAGAAGCCTGTACACCACAGTGAAGACCCCCATTCACTGCAACTAGAGAAAAAACCAGTGCATCAACAAAGACCCAGTACAGCTTTAAATAAATAAAGCCATTAAAAAAAATCAGAGCCACAAATTCCTCAACACCCTGTGACACTGCCCAGAAGCAGTTTTGATAGCCCTGGAACCAGAAATTTATGATCCTTTGTAAGTTAAGTTGATTCAGTTCTGCCTGGTGGTGGTACCCCTTTTGAAAAGAGACAGAGTCATGCCAGGCAACTCTGCTCTCCCTGCCTTAATACCCACTCCCCACATTAGGGAAAAATCAAGAACCAGAAAGGCTGTGCTCACTCCCTTCAAACACCTACTTCATCTTCAAGCAAGAATTTGCTCTGCAAAAGCCTCTCTGGACCAGCCCAGCTCAACACAGAGCTCCCTTGTCTGTGCCCAGGATGAACTACTGTGCTGTCAATGGTCTGGATCCAGCTCTGCCTTTCCGAAACCGTGACTCAACAGAAACATCATGCTTTGAGTGAAAGTGAGAGTGTTAGTTGATCAGTTGTGTCCAATTCTTTTTTCGACCCCATGGACTGTAGCCCATCAGGTTCCTCTGTCCATGGAATTCTCCAGGCAAGAATACTGACGTGGGTAGCCATTCCCTTTTCCAGGGTTCTTCTCAACCCAGGGATCAAACCCAGGTCTTCTGCATTTCAGGCAGATTCTTTACCATCTGAGCCACCAGGGTAATTGCATGTTTCTAGGCTCCCACATAAATCATGGGCCCTGTGTGTTTACTTTTCAAAACACAAATACAAATAAAACAAATCAAAAAAAGCTAAACATGGGTGGTTGGTTGTATTTCATGTGAACTTTTGGTTTCGGGGAATAGGAATGAAATTGGGATCTTACAGCATCTATGAACAGCAGATCATACAGCACATGCTGGATTGCTGGGGTTAACCTACTGGAGCCTTAATTTTGGATATTTGAGGTTTGCAGACATGGAGAAGACTCTTGAGAGTCCCTTGGACAGCAAGGAGATCAAACCAGTCATCCTAAAACAAATCAACCCTGAATATTCATCAGAAGGACTGATGCTGAAGCTGAAGCTCCAATACTTTGGCCACTTGATGCAAAGAGCTGACTCATTAGAAAAGACCCTGATGCTGGGAAAGATTGAAGGCAGGAGGAGAAGGGGAGGACAGAGTATGAGATGGTTAGATGGCATCACTGACTCAATGGAAATGAGTTTGAAAAAACTCTGGAAGACAGTGAAGGACAGGGAAGCTTGACATGCTGCAGCCTATGGGGTCACAGAGTGGACACCACAACAGACATGGAAACTGCACTGTGGAGCTCCCCAGCCCAGCATAGCCCCTGCAGAGGGCAGGGGGGTGGGGGTGTGCAGAGTGGGGGATGGGGTCTGCCCAGCTCCCGTATCCACAAGCAGAGCTTTGCTGCTGCTGCTGCTAAGTCACTTCAGTCATGTCCGACTCTGTGTGACCCCATAGATGGCAGCCCACCAGGCTCCCCCGTCCCTGGGATTCTCTAGGCAAGAACACTGGAGTGGGTTGCCATTTCCTTCTCCAATGCATGAAAGTGAAAAGTGAAAGTGAAGTCGCTCAGTCGTGTCCGACTCTTAGTGATCCCATGGACTGCAGCCTACCAGGCTCCTCCATCCATGGGATTTTCCAGGCAAAAGTACTGGAGTGGGGTGCCATTGCCTTCTCCGAAGTAGAGCTCTAGCATCAGCCAAATTCAAGGACAGCAGACTCCTGGTTGTTTCTGATCTCATTTTTACTCTCAGACCTCTGTTTTTCTGAGGATCGAATCACTGTGAAGTCCCGATGTCACTCACCCCAGCAAGCCTCTCAGCACAGAACTAGCCCCACCCACGCAGGGATCCATCTCTCCAGGAAAATCCCACTTGCCCACGACACTCAGGGCTTTCAGGATGACTAGATTGCTGGCTGTTGATCTTACCAATCAATATTATGGAGAAAAACTGTATTTATTGTCATTTAAGATTTGGTTCTGGGGTATTTTTTTCCCCCAGGGGGACAAAAAATGGTTAAACTCATGGTTCAAGTCACATATTAGGGTTTCACTCTAGTGGCTTAGACAGTAAAGAATCCCGCAATGCTGGAGACCTGTGTTTGATCCCTGGATTGGAAGATCCCCTGGAGGAGGGCATGGCAACCCACTCCAGTATTCTTGCCTGGAGAATCCCCATGGATAGTGAAGCCTGGCAGGCTCCAGTCCATGGGGTCACAAAAAATCAGACATGACAGAGGGACTAAGCCCACAGCACACACTCCATCCTGCAGTTCCCCTCACCCTCAGCCCAGCGAGTGACTGAGGAAGAAGGAATGGCAGCCTGTGGGGTTGGGGTGGCCATCCTGCACCCTGCTGAGGTCTTCAGAGCTGCTAGCTCTGGCCAGAGTTGAGTGCTCTGACCAGGGCTGGCGTCTCCCCTCTGCAGAAGAACCAGTCCACACAGGTAAACGCAGGGTGAGGCTGTCCAGGTTCAAGTCAAAACTACACTTGACTTCACAGCCCTGCTGCCTCACAAGGGTGGGGGCGCAGCCTTCTTCCTCCCAGACAAGAAGAGGAAGCCACCTTGTTTGGAGCAGCCTGCACCCCAAGCCCACCCTTCCAGGCAGGTCTATGTCCAGCATGCCATCTTCTCCATACTCCATATTCCTCAGTTCTTCTGCATGATGCCCCACCAGAAACACTGAAGACAGAGGACTGGAGCTTCTCTTTCATGGGACCCCTGATTTCAAAAAATACCTTGTTGGCTGGGCCATTAAGGTGCTTCCCTACTGTGGTCCCATGATCCTGTCACTGGAGGGGTTCTGGGAGCCCCACGCTGTATCCTAGTCTTATGGAGTGGTGCTTTTGCACAAAAGAGATGGACGCCAGCCCTTATCAGATATCTCAACCACCAGCACCTGGGTAAGACTCCAGCAGGGGTGTTGGACAGCCACCCCCACCCCATCGGCTGCTGTTCCTTCTCTCTCAGTCGCTCGCTTGGGCTAAGGGTGGGTGGGTGGGATTGCAGGATGGAGCCCAAAGCCCAAGTCTGTATTTGACCTTATTTACTGAGGAGCGCCTCTTCCCTCATCCTTCCTGAGACAGTCCCCAAACCCAGTGTACACCAAGGGGCACTTGAAGGATGAAGCTGCTGGGCCCCTGGCAACTCTTCTGGAAAGTGAGCTGTCCTGCCACGTCAAGGACACTCCTGTGACAGGCACTGCAAGAGCCTGACTTCCAAAATGTACAATTAGGCTTGGGGAGCACGTCTTCCTGGGAATTTCTATACAGGTGTTAGAATGACCGATCCAGTAACTGCCTGTTTAGGTAGTGAGAATTTGTCATTCACCAAACCCATCTGTAACTTTCCTTTTAGTGTGTGACATCATTTTTAATAATGTCAAGAGCTGCCTCTGTGTGGTACTCAAGTGAAGCCAGTATTTAAGGCATTAAACTTCAACCTGAACTGTTACCCACTAGAACCAGCCCAGACACCTGTGTTCAAGGGCCGGGGCCCCTCCCTCAACACCTGGGAGGTGCTGTGGACTTAAACATGTGCTAAGTGGCTCTCTGATCTCACTGTGTAGTCACTTGTCATGAATCTGTTTGCAGAAAGTAATGTGCTTGTGCTTTAAGTAAAGTTTGGCTTGGCAAAAAATAAAGTCAATAAATGACAAGACCTACTGTACATCCCAGGGAACTATATTCAATACCTTGTCATAACCTACAATGGAAAAGAATATGAAAAAAGAATATAGATGTTTGTGTATATATGATTTAAATATATAAAACCTGAAACACTTTGCTGTACACCTGAAACACTATAAATCAACTATGTTGTTGTTAGCAATTTAGTCACTAAGCCACATCCGACTCTTGGCAGCCTCATGGACTATAGCCATGGACTTTTTCAGGCAGAACACGAGTGGGTTTCCATTTCCTACTCCAAGAGATCTTCCTGACCCTGGGATCAAACCCACGTCTCCTGCATCTTCTGCATTGGCAGGCAGATACTTTACCAGTGAACCACCTGGGAAGCCCACTATGTAAATTTAAGGTGGACAACATGTCAGTTTGATACATTTTACACTGTCATGTGGCTGTCATTGTAGCGATAATTAGACCTCTGTCTCCTTACATAGCTATCATTTCCTCTTAGTGGTTGGAATAAAGTTCTAATCTCTTAGCAACTTTGATGATTAGAATACAATGCCATTGTTTAATTGTTCAGTTATGTCTGACTCTTTGTGACCCCATGAACTGTAGCCCAACAGGTTCCTCTGTCCGTGGGATTTCCCAGGCAGAAAACTGAAGTGGGTTGCCATTCCTTCTCCAGGGGCTCTTCCTGACCCAGAGATGGAACCCACATCTCCCGAACTACAGGCAAATTCTTTACCACTGAGCCACTTGAGAACACCTTATAATAAAATACTGTTGTCTATATTCATATACTATAAATTAAATCAGATATTTAAAATTTTAAAAAGAAGCTGGAAAGCTAGCTACACAAAATTTTTCTAATTCTTCTAATTTTTCAATGCTGGCAACTAACTGAAAACCAAAGTTTTCAACAGTTTGTTGGCCAAAGTGTTTTTAAAGCTGGATTTGTCTGGATGCGATGCATCTCCATTTTTACTCAGCACTAAACAATGCTCCAAAGTATATAAATTCCATGTGCTACCTGTTTTCATAGTTTAATCACATTGAATTTTTAATCCAGATTTGAAAACCAGAATATCTAACAAGTCTGTTAACGGCAGCTTAGCTCAGGTGACAGGCTACACACAGGAATCTGAAGTTAGAAGTCCAGCCCCAGGGCTGAAACTGATTTATTCAGTGACTTTGAACAAGGTCATTCACCAAGAGTTTACCTGGGTCTGCATCTGGGTCTGCTGTGAGAAGAGCTAACCAAGGGGATTTAAAACATTTAGCTCCCTCCCAAAAGTGCTTCAAGAATTCATGCTACTATCTATTTGTAATTTTAAAGTCTGTCTCATTTGGAAACATTTCCAGTGAATTTTGCAGACAAAGGTCCATATAGCAAAGCGATGGTTTTTCCAGTAGTCATGTGAGAGTTGGACCATAAAGAAAGCTCAGCACCAAATAACTGATGCTTTCAAACTGTGGTGTGGGAGAAGTCTCTTAAAAGTCCCTTGGACAGCAAGGAGATAAAACCAGTCAATCCTAAGGGAAATCAACCCTGAATACTCATTGAAAGAACTGATGCTGAAGCAGAAACTCCAATACTTTGGCTACCTGATGCAAAGAAATGACTCACTTGAAAAGACCCTGATGCTGGGAAAGATTGAGAGCAGGAGGAAAATGGGTCAACAGAGGATAAGATGGTTGGATGGCATCACTGACTCAATGGGAGATTAGGTCCCAGCAAACTTCCCAGCAAACTCTGGGAGATAGAAAAGGACTGGGAAGGTTGGCATGCTGCAGTCCATGGGATTACAAAGAGTTGGACATAACCTAGCAGCTGAACAACAACAACGTGAAACCTAAAAATGACAGTTAAGTACTGTCAACTGAATACAAGCTTTTGCAACACTGTAAAATAAAAAAACATATATATATATATTCCTTTTATAAATTAAAAGATTTTCCAGGAAAGACTAGCTCTATGTCAATTTTTTCAGTACTTTAGGCTCTGAAACTAACTTCCTTAAAAAGCATGGTATAAAAATGGAAACATATTAAATATTTTAAGCCTCAGAAACAAACAAATTGGTGGAAGAAGCTAATATTCATTTCTCTGCTTATCCTCTCATATCTGTGTATGACCCTTGAGTTGAGGCTGTGAAGACTGCTCCTTTACATGCTTTCTTATTAGGAAAATGCTTTCAGTTAAGTATAATGGGCTCTATTTTCACTTTGTTTCCAAGATATATTTAATATTCTTAGGCTATATTTCATAAGCCTAGATGTGTATTGCACAGATATGCACACTATCATTTTAAAAAGATCAGTCCAATTAATAAATTTACATACTCCAAAGTTATTGTTTGGTATATGAAACCACACTTCCCCTATTCATCATTATGAAAATTCTCTTTCCCTTTGATGTGGGTCCTTAGTAACACCCTCAATTTCATTCAACCTATCAATGGTGTTCAAAACTCATCCTTGAATTTCTCATTTGTGAATTTTGTGGTTTGCCTTCAGCATTAAAAATGAGTTGATTGCCCGTCTTGAATCCCTATAACTACTTCCCTAAAAAGAATACATAATTGATCTTACAAACTCAACGTGTACGTTTCTCTTCTGCGCATCATAAGTATCATGACAAGTTCCCTAGCTCATCCTCACTGTTGGCCTCTGCCCCTTCCTCTCCAGCCACAAATCATCTGCTCCA
Organism: Bubalus kerabau; assembly: GCF_029407905.1. Taxonomy (NCBI): domain Eukaryota; kingdom Metazoa; phylum Chordata; class Mammalia; order Artiodactyla; family Bovidae; genus Bubalus; species Bubalus kerabau. The sequence continues at coordinate 126,663,642 of NC_073624.1, read as the reverse complement.
ACAGTTCTGCCCTGGTTTGCTACATTCTTATCGTCTCCCTTTTCTCAGCCTTCCTATCTTCACACAGGCCCAACTCACTTGGCATCTGTGTGCATTTCTGACCCCCCAGCCTCCTACATGCAGCTCATGAACTACTCTGTCCAAGCCTGTCTTCTGACTGCAGGCTTTGTTTCCCTCACCCACTCCACAAAATTCACCCCTTGTTTTTTATTGCTCTTTATGTTCAGAACTGCCTCCCACGAACATTCACAAACCTCACCACACTCCCTAAGATCATTTCTCCAGAAGGGCTTCCTAGTCTGCAAGCATCCTTGCTCCTGTGTCTGCATATCTCACAGTTGTTCCTGGCCTGTTCGTAGCAATTCACTTTTCTGCCTGAAAGATTTTCTTTGGAGCCTTAATTTTTTGTTTTTATGGGTACTTTATAAAATTAATCTGGGAAGCTTCAACAGTGTATGTTAAACATATGTAATATTTATTTGTAACTTATGCAAACACAAGGGCAGGAGTAACTCCATTGCCTGATGGTCACATGGACCAGTCAAATCAGCACCAAAATTGCTTATCACACAGGTGGAACTTACATCTTTGCTGCATGCCATTTTAATAACCATTATGATCAGAAAATTTGAATTTAATAAAAATGCCCACTCAACATTTAGAATATTTGTTAAAATATTTATTGCTTGCTAAAATTTAATGTTTGTTTAAAAGGCTTTTTAAAATTGCCTTTATCATAGAATGCAGGAGTCTTTGAATCTGAGTAGTTTCACTCTGTATAGTATATAAGACTTGAGTTGAGTGAAAACCTGTGCCTTTAAATATCTTGGAAAGAAAACACTATTATTATGTGTTTTTCAACCAGAGCAATTTACTAAACTAGCTTTAGTAACTATTTATCACCTCCTTGCTGCAATAAAACTGCAAAATTGGCAATTGGTATCTGTCTACATTCCCTGGGATGAGATATGAACTGATTCCAAAGTAAAAATAATCAACAGAAATTATACGCTTTGAATTCACTGCAGTAAGTCCACAGGGCAAGTTGCCAAGCCTCTCTTCATATGGTAGCTGCCAGTCTTGGGAAAGATCGATTCTAAATAAATAGCTCACTGCCATGCTCAAAGGCTCACAAAATGCCCTTTGTCCTCAACTAGAAAAGTCATGAAAAGAAAATGTGGAGATTCAAGGTCTTCATTTGGTCTCCTCCAAACAATCCATCAAGACAATCACCCTTCTCTCTAAACTTCTGTTGCACTTACTCTCACAGTTAACCGAACAATATTCTCTTTCTCTGCATGTTTGTCTTCCTACCATAGTCTTCTCTGGAATTGCTAGAGGCAGAGACCATCAACTATATTCTCTCTGCTTCTTATTTCAGCATTGGTGCCACATGAATGGGAGGAACATGAATTCATTCAACAAACATCTTCCAGGCAGCTATGGTGCTCCAGGCACTGTAACTAGAGATACAATGGTAAACAAGGTCCTGCACGGAGAGAACTGAACTCTAGAGGGAGAGAGTCGGGTAAGCAAACACGCAAGTAGCATCATATGTGATGGGCGACCTTTGAAGCCGGAGTGAGTTATGAGGGCACATTTGGTGGGGTTTGAATTGTTTTTAAAGAGTTCAGGATGAGCCCTGGATGGAGCGATTTCTAACAAGTAATCTGGAGGTGAGTAGGACTCAGCACAGTGAAGAAGGGTTGGCGGAAGCAGAGGAGTTTTAAGTTGCATATCCCAGAGGTGAGACAAAGCAGAGCACATTAAAGGAATAGGAAGTACTTCAGAAGACTCGGAGTTTACAGTGGTGGTGAGGATTGGAGATGGGAGATGAAGCTCTAAAAACGAGCTAAGACCAAGAGACATAGGAGGAAGTTTGGTCTTGCACCTTCAGGATAACGGAGAGTAGGGGGAAGTTCTGTGCAAGCAGGTGACGGTGGCCAGGAAGGTCCTTCTGGCTATGCCAGCAGAGATGGTGGGAGGGATGCAGGTGGGGGCGGGGCTGTGCTGGGCTGGGCGGGAATGAGGAGGGGTGGTGGAGATCTCGGAGGCTGTGGGAGGAGGAGTGGGAGGATGTAGGTGTTCCCAGTTCCGTCAACTACATATAGGCTAATAAGTATTCTAGAGCAGGACTGTAGTTCTCAAGGTGGGTCCAGCACAGTCCGCACCACCTGGGAACTGATGAAAGATGCAAATATCCCAGATCCAAGCTACTCCAGACTGACTGGGTGAAGCGGAGGAGGCCAGCAATGTGCGTGCGCTTTAACCGCCTCCCAGGTGGTTCTGATGTGTGCTTAAGTTTGACAATCAATGTTTTAGCTCATGAGTCTTCCAACTGTTTTGTTCAGTTACCCTAAAACGTGTTTGAAAAAAATGTGTGTTATTCACAAGTTTTAAATTTGACGTCCAAATGTTCTCTTTTAAAGCATAAATAGCTACAAAGGATGTAATTTTTAGCATGTTAAAAATATATTGTATCTTTTAAATACAGTCAACAAAACCAAAATGCCCTAACAATGTGATACTCACCATAGCACAGTGAGAAGGGAAACAGGATAAAAAAGTGAACAATTTCTTTTTTTAATAGCTTAGCAGTTTCAAAATGTAAGCCCATTCCTTGGACACTCATATCCTTTTAATTTCCATAACTGAATGTTATACTGTATTCTATTAATCAACCGACCATACTTAGCTGCAACAAAAATATGAATATGATAAAATGCGTGTCTGCTAAGTCGCTTCAGTTGTGTCTGACTCTGTGCGACCCTATGGACTGCAGCCCACCAGGCTTCTCCTCTGTCTGTGGGATTCTCCAGGCAGGAATAATGGAGTGAGTTGCCATGCCCTCCTCCAAGGGATCTGCCCGAACCAGGGACTGAACCAGCTTCTCTTACCTCTCCTCCATTGACAGGCAGGTTCTTTACCACTAGCACCGCCTGGGGAGCCCTGAAATAAAATATTCATCCTCAATTTAGATATAATTATTTAGCACATAGTTGATAAAATAGCATAATGTTTTATAATTTTGATAATAACTATTAACATGAAAAGTAGCGTATTGTTGAAATATATCTCCTAGTGTGATGAGTAGAGCTTCTAAAATTTAATTCATATATCTGTGGATAAATATTACATATTAATAAAATAAGACAAGCTTTAGTGTCAATTCTATCCATATTTTATTTTTATAATGCAAATTAAAAACAATTAACCAAACACCTTGTTCATATAATAAGGAAAAGGAATGAAAGAACTTTTGTTATAGCAATTCTACCTAATTCTCTGCACGCCTTGTAAGATATATGCTAAATTATCATAGAATCATCTATCATCAAAAATGTCTGGTGGACTATCATTTCTCTGTGAAATAGGAGGCCAAGTCATTTGTTCAGAGCAAAGATGAAGTGGTAGGTAGGCACATGGAAGAGAATGGCATTTAGGGGGTAGGAGTGGAAGAGAGTGAGAACAAAGAACATACGTGAATTGCCCTGAAATACTAAGAATACAAATGATTGGATTAACAAACTGAGGGCATGTTATTCAGTTGCCACTCTTTGAAATTGATTGCCGATTAAATGACCAAAGCTTAATCACATGGTATCTGTTACAGACAGAATAGCGACCCCTCAAAGATGGCCATGTCCTAATCCCCCCTGTGAATGTGTTAGTTTATATGCCAAGAAGTACTTTTGTATAAGTGATTAAAGTTTGTAAACAAGATGGGATGGGTGTCCTGGATTATCCAGGTGGTCTACTGTGATCACAAAGTGAAAGGCAGGGGAGTCAGAGTCAGAGAAGACTGAAGCCAGAATCAGAGTGATGCAGGAAGAGGCCAGGAAGGAGCTAAGGATGCAGGTGCCTCCAGAAACTGAAAAGTCAAGGAGATAGACCTCCCCTGGAGCCTGAGAAGGAACCAGAGCTGACTGCACCTTGAGTCTAGGACTTCTCCCTCCAGGAGTGGAAGATTATACACTTTTGTTGTTTCAGGCACTCAATTAGTGGAGATTTATTACGGCAGCAATAAGAAATGAGCACACTTGTCCCTTCAGTTCTGTGTGGACAATGTTGCTCACATTGTAACATGCAGTCATCTGGGACTTTATTCCCATGCAGCTTCTGATTCAGGAGGTCCTAGGGGGTCAGACTACGATTCTGCACATCCAACAAGTTCCCAGGTCCTGGGCCACAGACACACTTTGAGTAGGAAGGATCTGGAAAGCAATGTCTAGACAGAGAGAGAAGTAGTTTTTGTGACCATGTGGCATCTTTCATTTGTATAGTTGCCCCAAAATTATACCTTATGATGGCATTCTATAAGCACAGAATCTCTGTGAGGCAAATACTGATAGCATTTTCTTTTACTGACAAGGAAAGTGATACACAGAGAGGGTAAGCCACAGCCCCAGGCTGCACAGCTGCTCTGTTGTATTTGGCCTGTGGCAGGATCAGTACTTGAGCATGGGTTCCTTCGTTCCAAGTTCTTTTCACTATGGCAAAGTCAATGTTTAAATCAAGATCCTGAAACAACCAACAAATTCTGAAGCCTCAGAGCTGCTCAAGCATAAGAAGCAAAGTTAAAGAATCCACAGCAATTCCTGTGGAATTTAACTGACAAAGGAATGGATGGAAAGAGAGATGAACTGTTACACAGTTTTTTTCACTCTGAGATTTGACCAAAATGTTAATCGTGTTTCAAGTCACCTGGGATACACTTGTATTGCTTGGTACTAGTATCTTGACAATGAATAAATGTACATTGGAGATATTAAGTCACACTCTGCCGTCTTTTCCAGAACCTTCTCATTACGTTCAGTATTTATTGAGCACTTACTGTGTGCCAAAAGCTTATGCCAGACATTACAGAATTGGATATAAATGAGACATTGTCCTTGTGTTCTGGAATTTCACTGCATGATAGCAAAGAGATAAATGCAGGGGGAAATCTATATTTTTATACAATTATAGAAGTTTCAAAGATTAAAGGAAGGGTTGATTTGCACTGGAAAAGTTAGATATTAGAGGTTGTTTTTGTTTTCCTCAGAGGAAACTGCATCTATTCTAAAAACCTCTATTGAGATTTTTTAAATAAGTCACAGATATAAAGCCCTAGTTTTTCCCAAAGTTTTAAAGCCAATACTGCACTAATCTTATATTTTTGAGCAATTATTAACTGTCACTTGCTGGCGGGCTCTTATTACTGCTAAGTCTGGACTGTTTACACATTTTATATCTTTAAACTGCACTGCAAATTTAATACATCCCAGTTCCTTTGTAAGTGTAAATAAAACCTACCTAAGTATTGTATAACTTATAAATATAATAAATTGAATGTGTAAATACAGTAAAGTTTAATAAAAGTCACATAAATGTTCCAATTCAGGAAGATTTCAACTTTAAATCACAAATCTAAATCAATTGCTTGATCTGACATTTCAGTTATAAAGCTGAAGTTCTGATAGGCCAAATATTTTGTACATTAAAAATATGTAAGAAATTCATACATGTTCTTTAGCACAATAGTATTATTGTTATGATTTCAGTTTTCCTAAACATTTACAGCCTTTCTAAAACTAGGAAGATGTTTACCCTCTAGGAAAGACAGGCATATCTTGCCGTGCAGGGCAGTGCCCTCCACTCTAACAGAAGGACCACGGGGAGCAGGATGCCCACTGTAGGGGAAGAGGCCTGTATGCAGACAAGGAGTAAATGGGAAAGCTTTGTACTTCTGCCCAACTTTGCTGTGAATCTAAACAGCTCTAAATTACATAATCTATTAATTCATTAGAAAAATAAATGAAAGACAGTTACCATCTTTGTTAATGGAGGATTTTCTGGGGATGCCACATTCTGGTCCACAGTCTTCACACTCACGTTCCTGAATCCACTCATCATCTAACTCCTGAGTCTCTCCCAGAAGTCTGTAGCCTATCGGTGTTGATCATTTAATTGCATTCTACATGGTTTTGACTTTAAAGATACATTAATGTTTCTTCTTTCTGTGTAAAGATCTCTGAACCTTACTAAAAACCTGCATTATTTTTATTTTATATGTTTTATGGGCCCACACAAAATAGATATTAAAAGTATATTTCTCTGAACAGTGAGTGTTCAAGGTTTTCACCGACTGGTGGTTACAATTTATAAAGTCATTTAAATAACAATGCTCCCCCACCTTTAAGAGCTTATAGAAGAGAGGTAGTCCATACTGGTCCATATGGTGAAACATTCAAATATAGAAGAAGCTCACATGAGACAGACAAGAGGATGAACTAACTCCAGGTGGGGAGAGGCACTGTGTGTGTGTTTTCAGAGCACTTCAGCACTGGGGCGAGCTTAGAATGTTAAACAGGCAAATACTAGGCAACTAATGGAGAAAGAAATTCCAGTAAGGGATGCAATAAGTGCAAATACACACAGAATATTTTGACCCAGAACATACTATATGTATTAAATCATGCTTGATGATCACTTCTTGAGGAAATGATGGACGAATTATGAATGAACACTGTATAAAGTGCTCATAGACGACACTAGTCCTAGAATATAAAGTACAGGAAGGTTATGGGTTTTGACTGATAGTGAGAAAAAACCCATTTGCCCCCTGAAAACCCCCTGTTCCCCTCCTGTTTGTGTCCTTCTCCCTTCCCAGAACACCTGACAACCACTGATCATTTTATTGTCCGTAGTTTTGTATTTTCCAGAATGGCCTATATTTGGACTAAGCAATATAGCTTTTCCACACTGGCTTCTTTTGCCCAGTAATAAATAGTCACGTAAGAGTCCTTCATCCATGTCTTTTTAAATTTTATTTTATTTTTGGCTGTGCCGAGTTTTCATTGCTCCGCCTGGGCCTGCTTCAGTTGCAATGAGTGGAGGCTCCTCTCTAGTTTTGGTACACAGTCTTCTCATTGCAGTGGTCTCTCTTGTCAGGGCCCGCGGGCTCCAGAACACCGGCTCAGTAGTTGTGGCACGTGGGCTGAGTCGTCCTGTGATATGTGGAATCTTCTCAGACCAAGGATCAAACCCATGTCCTCTGCATTGGCAGGCAGATTCTTTACCACTGAGCCACCACAGAGGCTCGCACTGTATCTTTTCACAGCTTCTTCTTTACACTGAACGGCATTCTGTTGTCTGGATGCATCACAGTCTGTTTATCCCTGCACCTGTGGAAGGACTTCTTGGTTGCTTCCAGTTTCAGGCAGTTATACATTGGTATAGACACTTGTTTGCAGGATTTTTGTTTTTTGGTTTTTTTGTTTGTTTGTTTGTTTGCAGGGTTTTAAGTGAATATGGGTTTTCAAATAAACTGGATAGATAAGATTGCTGCAGCTTACAGAGAGGTTTGCAACTTATGGCTTCCCTCTCAAATCCATTGCCGCAGTTTCAAACGGTTGTGTGGATACTGGATGTTTAAATTTTACCAATTGCTTTATGTTGACACATTTTTTCATTTTTTTTTTTCGTTTCATACATGATATTTTACATGTTTCAATGCCATTCTCCCAAATCTTCCCACCCTTGCCCTCTCCCACAGAGTCCATAAGACTGTTCTATACATCAGTGTCTCTTTTGCTGTCTTGTACACAGGGTTATTGTTACCATCTTTCTAAATTCCATATATATGCATTAGTATACTGTATTGGTGTTTTTCCTTCTGGCTTACTTCACTCTGTATAATAGGCTCCAGTTTCATCCACCTCATTAGAACTGATTCAAATGTATTCTTTTTAATGGCTGAGTAATACTCCATCGTGTATATGTACCATAGCTTTCTTAGACTCAGGAACTGTTTATATAAGTAATAAAGCAAATGCAGACTTCATCCAGTGATGAAACTAGAAGTATGATAGGAAATTTTGTTGAGTGTGCTTTGAATGACTAATTGTTATATATTTTTTAGTATTTTATAGCTTTTGCATGACATGTCTATTCCTAATTGTGCATTCTTTGGTTTCCAAATCTTAACTAATAATTGTGCATTCTTTGGTTTCCAAATCTTAACCTAAGACACTCTATGTTAACCTGAGAAAGGGCTTTTTCCTGCCTATTTTCGTCCCCCTGCCTTTTGTTTTTTTTTTTTAATTACAGGAAAATCAATGCTTTTTCTCATTTCTCTGGATGTAGCACAGCTCTTTCAGAGAGCACATCCTAACTTCATACCTATACAGAATAGCTATTAAGGATGTTTTCAAAATCCAAATTTATCAGATGATGAGAAATCATAAATGTAGTTCATTAATAATGCACACTTAATTTTCAGTTTATTTTGGAACATTGTTTAAATTGTTTTTTTTTTTAATTTTTATTTATTATTATTATTTTTTACTTTACAATATTGTATTGGTTTTGCCATACATCAACATGAATCCACCACAGGTGTACATGGTGTTCCCCATCCTGAACCCCCTCCCACCTCCCTCCCCATACCATCCCTCTGGGTCATCCCAATGCACCAGCCCCAAGCATCCTGTATCCTGCATCGAACCTGGACTGGCGATTCATTTCTTATATGATATTATACATGTTTTAATGCCATTGTCCCAAATCATCCCCCCCTCCCTCTCCCACAGAGTCCAAAAGACTGTTCTATACCTCTTTGTCTCTTTTGCTGTCTCGCATACAGGGTTGTCATTACCATCTTTCTAAACTCCATATATATGTGTTAGTATACTGTATTGGTGTTTTTCTTTCTGGCTTACTTCACTCTGTATAATCGGCTCCAGTTTCATCCACCTCATTAGAACTGATTCAAATGTATTCTTTTTAATGGCTGAGTAATACTCCATTGTGTATATGTACCACAGCTTTCTTATCCATTCATCTGCTGATGGACATCTAGGTTGCTTCCATGTCCTGGCTGTTATAAACAGTGCTGCGATGAACATTGGGGTACACATGTCTCTTTCAATTCTGGTTTCCTTGGTGTGTATGCCCAGCAGTGGGATTGCTGGGTCGTATGGCAGTTCTATTTCCAGTTTTTTAAGGAATCTCCACACTGTTCTCCATAGTGGCTGTACTAGTTTGCATTCCCACCAACAGTGTAAGAGGGTTCCCTTTTCTCCACACCCTTTCCAGCATTTATTGCTTGTAGACTTTTGGATCGCAGCCATTCTGACTGGCGTGAAATGGTACCTCATTGTGGTTTTGATTTGCATTTCTCTGATAATGAGTGATGTTGAGCATCTTTACATGTGTTTGTTATCCATCTGTATGTCATCTTTGGAGAAATGTCTATTTAGGTCTTTGGCCCATTTTTTGATTGGGTCGTTTATTTTTCTGGAATTGAGCTGCAGGAGTTGAGTGCATTAAATTGGGTTTTTTTAAAGCTTATTTTAATCAACTTAGAGGCAGGAAGCTACTTAGCTAATGAAAGCTGAGACATCCTTTTATAAACTCAGAATATTCCTGAGAGCATTTAAAAATGGGAGGATGTTATGTCAAGATTCATACTCTCGGATAATCTGTAAGAATAAAAATTCTAAATTCCTGACTTTTATAGGATTCCCACTGTCAAGTTCTCGCTGACTTGTGAATGTAGAAAAAACGATCTTTTGCTTAAATTTTGGTGGAAGAGTTTAACTTCTTTCAAAGGATATAAAAAAAATCGTTGGAAAGTGTAATATGTATACATTTCAAAGACTCTCAATTATCTGGACTGAAGGCTCTGTTCTCACTGTGACTAGATGAATGGAAGTGTCCTGCACATGAATCATGCTGTACTTTAAATCAGGACATCACTTAGGTATTAATGCTGTGTGTATAGATTTTTTGTTTTGGGGATTTTTTTTTTGCCTAAATAAATGTTACAGATTAAAAAAAGATAAGATTGCTGAATTGTATGGTATGGTAAGACTATGTTTAGCTTTGGAAGAGGTAGCCAAGATTTTTGCTAAAGAGCCTGTACCGTTTGCATCCCCAGCCAGCATGAGTGATAGTACCTGATGTGTTGCGTGTTCACCAGCATCTGGCGTTGCCAGTGTTCTGGATTCTAGCCATTCTGAGAGATGTGTGTGGTATCTCACTGTTTCATGAACTTCCCCGATGACAAATGAAGGTGAGCATCTTTGCAAATACTTATTTGCCATCTTCCTTGGTGAGGCATCTGTTCAGATCTTTTGCCCATTTTTTTTTTTCTGGTGGGTTGTCTGTTTTCTTATTGCCGAGTTTTCAGTGTTCTTTGTATTTTTAAATGAAAATCCTTTAACAAATTTGCGAATATTTTTCAGTTGTGGCATGTCTTTTGATTCTTTTAACAGTCTTCACAGAGTAGAAGTTTAGAAATGTTTTAATTCAATGTATTTAAGGAAAAAACCCATAAAAACAGTTTACTCATTTCTCCCACCCTCCACCCACACCCCTGGCAACCACCAATCTGTTCCCTCTATCTATGACCCTTTTTGTTTTTAGATTCCACATGTAAGTGAGGTCATATGGTATTTGTCTTTCTCTCTCTGACTTATTTTACTTAGTATAATGTCCCTGAGGTCCATTCATGTTTCATTACTTTTTATGAGCAAGTAATATTCCATTGTATATATATCACAGTTTCTTTATCCATGCATCCATTGATGGATACTTAAGTTGTTTCCATATTTTGACTATCATAAATAATGCTGCAGTAAACACACACACATATCCCCAATTTCTGGCACAGAATTCCTGAGACCTTTGTAATTTCAGGAATTGAACTGGGTTCTCCTGCATTGCAGGAGAATTCTCTACTGGCTGAGCTACCAGGAAGCCCTCCCAGATGATAAGAACATCTTTTATTCTAACGAGAGAACTCTTGGTGGACCTCTGGGTGGGGAGGCTGGTCACCAAAAAGAATAAGCTGAGATTAGAAGCTTGAACTTGCAGCGCCACTCCCCAGTTCTTGGAGACAAGAGGGGAGGGCTTAGAAGTGAAGTGGATGTATCATTCCTACATGATAAGGTCTCCAAAGAATCTCCAAAGTATGAGGCTTGAAGAGCTTCCAGGTCAGTGAATATATCCAGATGCCTGGACGGTGGTGCAACCCGACTCCAATGGGACAAAAGCTCCTATGCTCAAGAGTCTTCTGGACCTTGCCCCACATATCTCTTCATCTGGCTATTCACCTGGGACTTTTACTATGTAATAAACCTGTAAACATAAGTGTTTCCTCTAGTTCTCTGAGCTGTTCTAGAAAATTATTATACCTCAGGAGTGGGTCATGAAAACTCAAATGATTGAAACCTTAGGAGGGGGTTTTAGAAACTCTGGTTTACAGCCAGTTGGTCAGAAGCACAGGTGACATCTTGCACTTGAGCCGGCATCTGGAGTGGGTGCCAGCCACCTCATGGGGTCTGTGCTGAATCTGGCTAGGGTCAGTATTAATTGAATTGTAGGCCACCCAGCAGCTGTTGGAGAAGTGCTTGGTGTGGGAAACACATCTGCCTGCTGAAGTGTTCTGAGTGTGAGTAGAGGAAAATTATCTTTCTTTACAATAATCTTTACAAAATTTAATTTTTGTGACCAGTGTAATGTCTGTGTCAAGATTTTTTTTTTGCATATGGAAGTTCAATTGTTCCAGCATGGTTTGTTGAAAAGACTATTTTTTTTTTTCCTCCTTGGAATTGATTTTTTTTTTTCTTTATCCAAGGTAAGTTGTCTATATTGGGTGGATCTGTTTCTGATCTCTTCTGTTCCACTAATCTGTATATCTTTTTTTGTTCTTATCCTATACCACACTGTCTTGATTGCCATAGTTTATAGTAAGTCTTGCAATCTGGTGTGTCAGTCTTCCAGCTTCCTTCTTTTTCAGTATTTTGTTGATTATTTTTAATTTTTGCCTTTTTTTTGCACAAACTTTGGAATTAGTTTGTTGATGTCCACAAAATAGCTTGCTGGGATTTTGATTGGGATGTGTTGAATCTATAGACCAAAGTGGGAATAATTGACATCTTAACAATATTTAGTCTTCCAATTCATGAACACAGGGTGTCTACCCATTTATATAAATCTCAATTTAAATACTTTAAATAATGAAAGAAACTTATTTACCCATAAAATGGAAACATTTCAAGGTAACATAGCCCTTGGGCATAATATCATGAAGAAGCTCATGGTTTTATCCCAGGACAAATATGTGCCTCAGAGGCCATATTTGCCCTCAGTGGGTTTCCTTCTTCATGACACTACATTGGCATCTAGCATCCCAGCCCTCTGGTGCATCTACCCTATTGTCCAGAGACTTTGTGCAAGAAATTCCAACTCCAGTCCTAGATATACTCTGATTGGACCAGCAGAGGTCATGTGCACATTCTTAAATAGCGTATCTGTATGAAGGCACATATTCCATTCCAGATACTAGATACCAGGCAGGGCAGGAGCCAGGTTCTCCAGAAGCCCATAGATTTCCAAATGGAAACTGGGAACTGTTCTAAGGTGTTGCAGGGGGTAGTGGGTGGAAGCTATCACATGTATAACTCTAGCAGGAAACTGAAGTGTTGGCCTTCAGTTAAAGCTGGTGAGGTAGAATAAGGATGGGTTTCACTTGGCAGTGGTAAATGATTGGACTTCCCTGGTGGCTTAGATGGTAAAGAATTTCTGTGCAATACAGGAGACCCAGGTTTGGGTCAGGAAGATGTCTTGCAAAAGGGAATGGCTACCCACTCCAGTATTCTTGCCTGGAGAATCTCATGGACAGTGGAGCCTTGTGGGCTACAGTCCATAGGGGTCACAGAGAGTGATTAGATGTGTATGTTAGAATATTTTTTCTGTGGTCTGTTTGGAATGAATTGACCTTTACATGCGTCGAGGTAGATGAATGAGGGAGCTGTGAGAGTGGTCCTGGAGAGAGAGGCTGAGGTCTTAGAGCTGGGCCATGGTTGTAGCAGGGAGGAGAGGGCAGATGTAAGGAATATTTAGGAATTAAAAAAATTAACAAGCATATAAAATGGTGTTCTAGTTTCTCTGACAGCCTCGTAAATCAGGGAATAAAGGATGACAGAGCATGAGGTGGGAAGTGGGGTGGGGTAGAGCTGATTGAATATTTTGCCCATGTGGGATTTGGAACATCTGAGCCAACCTAGAGGAAATGTGAAGTAGGTGAGTGGATCTGCGGATGCATTATAGTTAGGCTGAGGGCAGAGAGAATGTTATCATCCTGTAGGGGGAAACTGAAACCAAAGACGGCAGGATTAAAGTATACTAGACTTTTAATAAAGAGTGGGGAGCTAACTGGAACAAAGCCTATATATTAATTGTTGTCTAAGTTAATTTTTTATTATTTTTACTGGAATATAGTTTTTACAATGCCATGTTAGTTTCAGGTATACAGTACAGTGAGTCAGACAGACATATACATATATCCACTCTTTTTAGATTCTTCATTGCAGAGCATTGAGTAGCATTCCCTGTGCTATACAGTAGGTTGCTGCTGCTGCTGCTGCTAAGTCGCTTCAGTCGTGTCCGACTCTGTGCGACCCCATAGACCGGCAGCCCAACAGGCTCCACCGTCCCTGGGATTCTCCAGACAAGAACACTGGAGTGGGTTGCCATTTCCTTCTCCAATGCATGAAAGTGAAAAGTGAAAGTGAAGTCACTCAGTCGCGTCCGACTCTTAGCGACCCCATGGACTGCAGCCTACCAGGCTCCTCCATCCATGGGATTTTCCAGGCAAGAGTACTGGAGTGCAGTGTCCTTGCCTTCTCCGATACAGTAGGTTATCAATTTTATATATAGTAGTGTATATTTGTCAATCTCAATCTCCCCATTTATCCCTCCCCCCTTTAAGTTAATTGTTAAGTAAACTGATTGGGGTTCTGATTCTTTAGTGTAACTAAATCAGTCTTAATCCTTGTTATCATTTTAATGTCACAAATTGAAGGACCACTTTATGTAGGACTTTGTATAGTGTCTGAACCAGCTGTACTCCAATTGACAACCACAGTCAAGATTCTGGCACCCAGCATGGGAAGACAATAGAAGCATCTTGTGTGCGTGCTATGTTGCCTCAGTAATGTCCAACTGTTTGTGACCCTATGGACTCTAACCCACCTCTGTCCTCTGTCCATAGCATTCTCCAGGCAATAATACTGGAGTGGGTTGCCGTGCCCTCCTGCAGTGGATCTTCCTGACCTCAGGATTGAAACCGAGCCGCCTGTGTCTTCTGCATTGGCAGGCAGCTTCTTTACCACTAGCACCACCTGGGAATCGCCAATAGAAGTGCCTTTTCCTAATAGTCTTTTTTTCTTTTTAAAGATTTTTTTTTTAAATGTGGACCATTTTTAAAGTCTTTATTGAATTGGTTACAGCATTACTTCTCATTTCTGTTTTGGCTTCTTGGCCACAAAGTATGTGGGATCTTAGCTCTCTGACCAGGGATCAAACCTGTGCCTCCTGCCTTGCAAGGCTAAGTCTTAACTGCTGGACTTCCAGGGAAGTCCCCCTAACAGTTTTTTTTTTTTTTTTTTTAATCTTTAATCTTTGTATACGTGTTCCCAATCCTGAACCCCCCTCCCACCTCCCTCCTCATACCATCGCTCTGGGTCATCCCAGTGCACCAGCCCCAAGCATTCTGTATCCTGCATTGAACCTGGACTGGTGATTCATTTCTTATATGATATTATACATGTTTCAATGCCATTCTCCCAAATCATCCCACCCTCTCCCTCTCCCACAGAGTCCAAAAGACTGTTCTATACATCTGTGTCTTTTTTGCTGGCTCGCGTACAGGGTTATTGTTACCATCTTTCTAAATTCCATATGTATGCGTTAGTATACTGTATTGATGTTTTTTTTTCTGGCTTACTTCACTCTGTATAATCGGCTCCAGTTTCATCCACCTCATTAGAACTGATTCAAATGTATTCTTTTTAATGGCTGAGTAATACTCCATTGTGTATATGTACCACAGCTTTCTTATCCATTCATCTGCTGATGGACGGTTTTTAATAAGGCTTTTCTCTGTATTTATAGAAATAAAATTTACCGATGAGTAAGGCCTAAAGGCTAAATTTTAAATCTTTCTGAAGATACTTACTTGCATTGTAAGAATTCATTTTTTAAACACTACATTAGTTTTCTAATGCTACCATAACAAATTACCACAAATTTAGTGGCTTAAAACAACACCAATATATTATCTTACAGTTCTAGAGATCAGAAGTCCTAAAATCAATCTGTCAGCAAGGCTGTATTCCTCCTGGAGGCTCTTGGAGAGAATTCATTCCCTTGCCTCTCCCCACTTCAGGACTTCAGAACAGTCATCTCTGGAGCCCACTGTTCCTTTTCAGGCTAAGAGGTGAGGCAAATTTGGGTAACCTGGCCAAGGCTGCAGAGCAGTGGGACACAGGCCATTTTTTTTTCTGGAAATTACAGCCTCTAAGCTGAGGCCCAAAATGAGAACTATTTATTTTTCAAATTAATTTTTTTATTAATAACTTTGTGACAGTGTAATTTATATACCATAAAGTCAGCTATTTTAATTCAGCAAGTTCTTAGTTTATTCACAGAATTGTGTAACCGTCCATAACTTCATTTTATTTCATTTTTTGTTTTGTTGTTTTTTAATTATTTATTTTACTTAGAGGCTAATTACTTTACAATATTGTGGTGGTTTCTGCCATACATTGACATGAATCAGCCATGGATGTACATGTGTTCCCCATTCTGAACCCTCCTCCCACCTCCCTCCCCATCCCATCCTTCAGGGTCATCCCAGTGCACCAGCCCTGAGCACTCTGTCTCATGCATTGAACCTGGACTGGTGATCTGTTTCACATATGATAGTATACATGTTTCAATGCTATTCTCTCAAATCATCCCACCCTTGCCTTCTCCCACAGAGTCCAAAAGACTGTTCTATATATCTGTGTCTCTTTTGCTGTCTCGAATATAGGGTCATTGTTACCATCTTTCTAAATTCTATATATATGTGTTAGTATACTGTTTTGGTGCTTTTCTGTCTGACTAATTTCACTGTATATAATAGGCTCCAGCATAACCTCATTTTAAAACATTTTCATCCCCCTCAAAATGAAACTCATATCCATTTAGACACTCCCCATTCCTATCCACAGCCCAAGTCAACCACTAATCTACTTTCTATCTCTATAAATTTAACTTTTCTGGACATTTCATATAAATGTATTGTAAAAGATGTGGCCTTTGTGCCTGGCTCTTTCACTTAGTATAATGTTTTTGCCGTTCATTCTTATGCTAACATGTAACAATACTTCCTTTTTTTTAATTTATTTTTTAATTGAAGGATAATTACTTTACAGAATTTTATTGTTTTCTGTCAAACCTCAACATGAATCATTCATAGGTATACATATATCCCCTCCCTTTTAAACCTCCTTCCCATCTTCCTCCCCATCCCACCCCTCTAGGTTGATTCAGAGCCCCTGTTTGAGATTCCTGAGCCACAGCAAATTCCCATTGGCTATCTATTTTGCATATGGTAATGTAAGTTTCCATGTTACTCTGTCCATACATCTTGCCCTCTCCTCCCTTTGCCCCATGTCCATAAGTCAATTCTCTGTGTCTGTTTCTCCACTGCTGCCCTGTAAATAAATTCTTCAGTACCACTTTCCTAGAGTCTGTATGTATGTGTTAGAATATGATATTTATCTCTCTCTCTGACTTACTTCACTCTGTATAATAGGTTCTAAGTTCATCCACCTCATTAGAATTGACTCAAATCCATTCCTTTTTATGGCTCAGTAATATTCCATGGTGTATATACAACTTGCTTATCCATTCATCTAGCAATGGACATCTAGGTTGCTTCCATGTTCTAGCTATTGGAAATAGTGCTGCAATGAACAATGGGATACATGTGACTTTTTCCATTTAGGTTTCCTCAGGGTATATGCCTAGGCGTGGGATTGCTGGGTCATAGGGTGGTTTTATTCCTAGTTTTTTAAGGAATCTCCATACTGTCTCCCATAGTGGCTGCATCAATTTGCATTCCCACCAATAGTGCAAGAATATTCCTTTTTCTCCACACCCTCTCCAGCATTTATTGTTTTTAGACTTTTTGATGATGGCCATTCTGACTGGTGTGAGGTAATATCTCATTGTGCTTTTGATTTGCATTTCCTTAATAATGAGCGGTGTTGAGCATCTTTTCATGCGCTTGTTAGCCATCTGTTTGTCTTCTTTGGAGAAATGTCTGTTTAGGTTAGGTCTTTTCTCCACATTTTGATTGGGTTGTTGTTGTTTTTTCTGGTATTAAGTTGTATGAACTGCGTATATAATTTGGAAATTAATCCTTTGTCAATTGTTTCATTTGCTATTATTTTCTCCCATTCTGAGAGTTGTCTTTTCACCTTGCTTATAGTTTCCTTTGTTGTGCAAAAGATTTTAAGTTTAATCAGGTTGCACTTGTTTACTTTTGTTTTTATGTCCATTACTGTAGGAGGTGGGTCATAGAGGATCTTGCTTTGATTTATGTCATTGAGTGTTCTGCCTGTTTTCCTCTAAGAGTTTTATGGTTTCTAGTCTTACATTTAGGTATTTAATTTATTTTGAGTTTATCTTTGTGTATGGTGTTAGGAAGTGTTCTAATTTCATTCTGTTACATGTAGCTTTCCAGTTTTCCCAGCACCATTTATTGAAGAGGCTGCCCTTGCCCCATTGTATATTCTTCCATCCTTTGTCAAAAATAAGGTACCCATAGGTGCATGGGTTTATTTCTGGGCTTTGTATCTTGTTCCATTGGTCTATATTTCTGTTCTTGTGCCAGTACCATACTGTCTTGATGACTGTAGCTTTGCAGTATAATTTGAAGTCAGGAGGTTGATTCCTCCACTCTCTTTCTTCTTTCTCAAGACTGCTTTGGTTATTTGGGGTCTTTGTGTTTCCATATGAATTGTGAAATTTTTTGTTCTAGTTCTGTGAAAAATGCCATTGGTAATTTGATAGGGATTGCATTGAATCTGTAGATTGTGTTTGGTAGTATAGTCATTTTCACAATATTGGTTCTTCCTACCCAGGAACATGGAATATCTCTCCACCTATTTATGTCATCTTTGATTGCTTTCATCAGTGTCATATAATTTTCTGTGTATAGTTCTTTTCTCTCCTTAGGTGAATTTATTCCTAGATATTTAATTCTTTTTGTTGCAATGGTGAGTGGGACTGATTCCTTAATTTCTCTTTTTGATTTTTCATTGTTAGTATATAAAAATGCAAATGATTTATCTGTATTGATTTTGTATCCTGCAACTTTGCTAAATTCATGGATTAGCTCTAGTAATTTTCTGATACCATCTTTAGAGTTTTCTATGTACAGTATCATGTCACCTGCAAACAGTGAGAACTTTATTTCTTTTCTGATGTGGATTCCTTTTATTTCTTTTTCTTCTCTGATTGCTGTAGCTAAGACTTCCGGAATTATGTTGAATAATAATGGTGAAATTGGACATCCTTGTTTTGTTCCTGCTCTTAGGGGGAATGCTTTCAGTTTTTCACCATTGAGAATAATGTTTGCTGTAGGCTTATCATATATGACCTTTGCTATATTGAGGTAGGTTTCTTCTTGGACCATTTTTTGAAGAGTTCTAATCATAAATGGGTGCTGAATTTTGTCAAAGGCTTTTTCTGCATCTATTGAGATAATCATATGGTTTTTATCTTTCAATTTGTTAATATGGTGTATCACATTGATTGATTTGCATATATTGAAGAATTCTTGCATCCCTGGAATAAACCCAACTTGATTGTGGTGTATGAACTTTTTGATGTGTTGCTGAATTCTGTCTGGTAAAATTTTGTCGAGGATTTTTGCATCTATGTTCATCTGTGGTATTGGCCTGTAGTTTTCTTTTTCTATGTTGTTTTTGTCTGGTTTCGGTATCAGGGTGATGGTGGCCTCATAGAGTGAGTTTGGACGTGTGCCTTCCTCTGCAATTTTTTGAAAGAGTTTTAGAAGGATAGGCATTAGCTCTTCTCTAGATGTTTGATAGAATTCTCCTGTGATCCATCTGGTCCTGGGCTTTTGTTTTTTGGGAGATTTTTGATCACAGCTTCAAATTCAGTGCTTGTAATTGGGTTGTTCATAATTTCTATTTCTTCCTTGTTCAGTCTTGGAAGATTGAATTTTTCTAATCTCAATTTCTTCCAGGCTATCCATTTTATTGCCATATAGTTGTTCATAATGGTCTCTTATAATCCTTTGTATTTCTGCATCATCTGTTGTAACCTCTCCTTTTTCATTTCTAATTTTGTTGATTTGATTCTTCTCTCTTTTTTTCTTGAGAGTCGGGCTAAAGATTTGTCAATTTTGCTTATCTTCTCAAAAAACTAACTTTTAGTTTTATTAATCTTTACTATTGTTTCTTTCATTTCTTTTTCATTTATTTCTGCTTGGATCTTTATGATTTCTTTCTTAATTCTAATTTTGTTTTTTTTTCCCCCTCTTTTCCAGTTGTTTTGAATGTAAAGTTAGGTTATCTATTCGATGCTTTTCTTGTTTCTTGAGGTAGGATTGTATTGCTATAAACTTCCCTCTTAGAACTGCTTTTTCTGCATCCCATAGGTTTTGAGTTGTTGTGTTTTCATTGTCATTTGTTTATAGAAACTTTTTGATTTCCCTTTTGATTTCTTCAGTAACCTGTTGCTTATTTAGAAGTGTATCATTTAATCTCCATGTGTTTATGTTTTTTACACTTTTTTCTTATAACTGATATCTAGTCTCATAGCGTTACGGTTGGAAAAGATGCCTGATACAATTTCAATTTTCTTAAATATTCTGAGGTTTGATTTGTGACCCAAGATGTGGTCTATCCTGGAGAATGTATCATATGCACTTGAGAAGAAGGTATATTCTTCTGCATTTGGATGGAATGTCCTGAAGATATCAATGAGATCCATCTCATCTAATGTACCATTTAAGGCTTATGTTTCCTTATTAATTTTCTGTTTTGATGATCTGTCCATTGGTGTGAGTGGGGTGTTAAAGTCCCCTACTATTATTGTGTTACTGTCAATTTCTCCTTTTATGTCTGTTAGTGTTTGTCCTACATATTGAGGTGCTCCTATGCTGGGTGCATAAATATTTACAATTGTCATGTCTTCCTCTTGGATTGATCCCTTGGTCATTATATAGTGTCCTTCCTTATCTCTTGTAATATTCTTATATTTTAAGGTCTCTTTTGTCTGATATGAGGATTGCTACTCCAGCTTTCTTTTGCTTCCCATTTGCATGGAATATATTTTTCCATCCTCTCACTTTCAGTCTAGATGTGTCTTGTGGTCTGAAGTGGGTTTCTTGTGGACAGCATATATATGGGTCTTGTTTTTGTATCCATTCAGCCAGTCTGTGACTTTTGGTTGAAGCACTTAATCCATTTACATTTAAAGCAATTTTTGATATATATGTTCCTATTGCCATTTTCTTAATTGTTTGCAGTTGGTTTTGTAGATCTTTTTTCTTCTCTTGTATTTCTTGACTATATAAGTCTGTTTAACATGTGTTGTAAAGCTGGTTTGGTGGTACTGAATTCTCTTAACATTTGTTTGTCTGAAAAGCTTTTGATTTCTCCATCAATTTTGAATGAGATCCTTGCTGGGTGCGTTAATCTTGGTTGTAGATTTTTTCCCTTTCAGTTCTTTAAATACATCCTGCCATTCCCTTCTGGCTGACAGAGTTTCTGCTGAAAGATCAGCTGTTATATGTATGGGTTTTCCCTTGTATGTTACTTGTTGCTTTTCCCTTGCCACTTTTAATATTCTTTCTTTGTGTTTGGTATTTGTTAGTTTGATTTGTATGTGTCTTGGCATGTTTCTCCTTGGGTTTATCCTGCATGGGACCCTTTTTTCTCTTGAACTTGATTGACTATTTCCTTTTCCATGTTGGGGAAATTTTCAACTATAATCTCTTCAAAATTTTTCTAATACCCTTTCTTTTTCTTTTCTTCTTCTGGGACCCATATAATGTGAATGTTGGTGTGTTTGATGTTGTCCCAGAAGTCTCTGAGACTATCCTCAGTTCTTTTCATTCTTTTTACTTTATTCTGCTCTTCAAAAGTTGTTTCCACCATTTTATCTTCCAGGTCACTGATTTGTTCTTCTGCTTCAGATATTCTGCTATTGATTCCTTCTAGAGTATTTTTAATTTCAGTAATTGTGTTGTTTTTTCTGTATGTTTATTCTTTAATTCTTTTAGGTCTTTGTTAATTGATTCTTGCATTTTCTCCATTCTGTTTTCAAGGTTTTTGATCATCTTTACTATAATTATTCTGAATTCTTTTTCAAGTAGTTTGCCTATTTCCTCTTCATTTATTTGAACTTCTGGGTCTCTAATTTGTTCCTTTATATGTGTAGTATTTCTCGGCCTTTTCATTATTTTTTTAAACTTATTGTGTTTGAGGTACCCTTTTCCCAGGCTTCCAGGTTGAATTCTTTCTTCCTTTTGGTTTCTGCCCTCCTAAGGTTGATCGAGTGATTTGTGTAAGCTTTGTATATGGTGAGATTTGTGCTGAGTTTTTTGTTTATTTGTTTGTTTGTTTTTCCTCTGATGGGCAAGGCTGAGTGAGCTGCTAATCCTGTCTGCTGATGATTGGGTTTGCATTTTTGTTTTGTTTGTTGCTTGGATGAGGTGTCCTCTACAGGGTGCTACTGGTGGTTGGGTGATGCTGGGTCTTGTATTCAAGTGGTTTCCTTTGTGTGGGTTCTCATTATTTGATACTCCCTAGGGTTAGTTCTCTGGTAGCTTAGGTTATTTGAGTCAGTGCTCCCACTCCAAAGACTCAGGGCTTGATCTCGAGTTTTACATGGTTCTATATATTCTTCTCCAGTGATCAGGTACTCCTGCCCACTCTCAGCTGGTGTTCTGCAAGATCTTCTGTGTCTGAAGGCATATTCCTGATGTATCCATGGAGAGAGACAGACTCCATGTCCACCTACTCCTCTGCCATCTTGTTCCCCAGTACTTCCTTACTTTTTAATCACTGAATAGTATTCCATTGTACTTCAGGATATGTTGCAATACTTTTGTGTATCCATTGATTAAAACTATTAATTTCTACTGTTAGATTATGAAAATGTATTCTAGCTCAGAATTTGTATCCTAAGGAGCCTCACATATGCATTCAGCTGTGGAGCACTGGGCTGATTCCTGTATGGCTGGGAATTCTTGGATAAGCACTCTGTCTCTGAGGTGGACTCAAAGCTTGGCTCAGACTTAATCTTCTGATTGGAAGTCCTGGGTACCCTGACCCAGGGCTCAGGCTCTCCTAACTCCTTGCCTCTGAGGCTGTGGATAAAATACAGCATTGGGTGCAGGAAAACACTGGGCCAATCAGAAGGACACTCAGCCCTTGGCACTCATATAAGGTTGGCAGAAGTAAAAGGTCTTTTTTGGCAAGATGATGGCAGCTCAGAACACCTAGCAACAGAACTTGGAAATGTCCAGCTTCTCATGTCTGGCAGGCTTCCTCCATCTTGATGAATTAATATTTCTGCCTTTTTCATTTCTAGGATGACTGGAAGAGGCTGTAAGACATCTGGATGTATTTGGATTACATAACTGACTTATTTCCTTTGTTCAACATTTATTGAGCATCTAATATATGCTATACCATTTGTGTGCATTATATGATCCAATTATAGCAATGATCTTATACAGTAAGCTATAATACTTATTTTATAACTTGGAAACAACAGACTGGTTCCAAAAGGAAAAGGAGTATGTCAAGGCTGTACATTGTCACCATGCTTATTTAACTTATATGCAGAGTACATCATGAGAAATGCTGGGCTGGATGAAGCACAAGCTGGAATCAAGATTTCTGGGAGAAATATCAATAACCTTAGATTTGCAGATGACACCACCCTTATGGCAGAAAGTGAAGAGGAACTAAAAAGCCTCTTGATGAAAGTGAAAGAGGAGAGTGAAAAAGTTGGCTTAAAGCTCAACATTCAGAAAACTAAGATCGTGGCATCCGGTGCCATCACTTCATGGCAAATAGATGGGGAAACAGTGGAAATAGTGACAGACTTTATTTTTGGGGGCTGCAAAATCACCGCAGATGGTGACTGAAGCCATGAAATAAAAAGACACCTACTCCTTGGGAGAAAAGTTATGACCAACCTAGACAGCATATTCAAAAGCAGAGACATTACTTTGCCAACAAGTGTCCATCTAGTCAAGGCTATGGTTTTTCCAGTCGTCATGTATGGATGTGACAGTTGGACTACAAAGAAAGCCGAAGAATTGATGCTTTTGAACTGTGGTGTTGGAGAAGACTCTTGAGAGTCCCTTGGACTGCAAGGAGATCCAACCAGCCCATCCTAAAGGATATCAGTCCTGAATGTTCATTGGAAGGACTGATGTTGAAGCTGAAACTCCAATACTTTGGCTACCTGATAGGAAGAGCTGACTCATTGGAAAAGACTCTGATGCTGTGAAAGATTGAAGGCTGGAGGAGAAGGGGATGACAGAGGATGAGATGATTGGATGGCATCACCGACTCAATGGACATGAGTTTGAGTAAACTCCAGGAGTTGGGTATGGACAGGGAGGCCTGGTGTGCTGCAGTCCATGGGGTCACAAAGAGTCTGACATGACTGAGCAACTGAACTGAACTGAACTGATAATATTTATTTTACAGATGGGAAAATTGAACCTCAGAGAGATTATTTTTCCCAAATCACTCAAGCTAAATGATAAAGTCAAGTTTCAAACCCATTTTATTCAATGCTTCCTAAACTTTGAACAAGTAATGTGCAAGAAAGGTGAGGGGGTAATTTATTATGGTAGAATGATGAAAGCAGAAATAGGAGATGGTTAAATGGGTCTTTTCCAGTGCTTTTAGGGAAAAAGGACAGACGCTGGATATTCATCAGAATCAGGAGTGGGGCATGAAGGGGTCAGTTTGAAGATGCCCCCAAGATAGGTGCACCCTAGTTACATAAATAATTGCAAGGATCAGATAGTTCTTAAAAGATATTCAGTAATTAACACCTCATTCTGTTATATTGGAAATTGGTGGTAAATGGAAATAAAAAATTATGAGATTTCCCAAGTATTCAGATGCCATGAAAGTGGGGTCATGGGTTCTAAAGTGAGGAACCACCTCACCAGTTGCTTTTACCTGTAAACTACATCGCCTCCTAACCCTGGTTGACACACTTTCCTCCCCCTGAATACTCTTCACATACATGTTGCCTTCCTGAATCTTCTCCACCTCCATCTCTCATCTTGCATATCAGATCCCTCCCCCACTTTAAAAGCAAATTATTCCTATTCTCAGACAAAGCACCTGTTACAAGTCCGCAGGCATCACAATGTATAATTATGTAGTTTATTGGCTTGTTCAGTGGCCTTCTTGCCTCACTTTTCACACTGTAAGTTCCCTGAGGGTGGACAGCAAGTCTGTGAAAATCTGCAGTAAGATTTCAAGCAGTGCTTCCACACCTGCCCACAAGCTCCTTGAATGTGCCACTTTGTGAGAGTTAATACATTTTGGAGACCAGCAGGCTTGCGGGTACATGAGAGCCAAGATGCATTCTGCTGGCTTCAACCTTCAGCTGAGAAAGGCTCAGGAGGATGGACTCCAGTGCAGCATCCTTGAGGCCAGTAGAGCTATCGCCTTGATGGATACAAGCTGGCACACCTTCCTCCCCAGGCACTTCATATTCAACAATGCCAAAAAGTCCCAAGAAGGGACATTGTAAATTGGAAAAGGAACCAGTCAACTCTTAAATGCATCCACTTTAAAATACATCCCGGGGGCTTTCCAGGGGATGAGGAAGAAATACATAGAAAATGTGTCCCAGGCTAGGAAGAAGCTTCTTGAAGACAAGATGTGAGACAGTGCAGGGAAAAGCTCCAGCTGCTCTTTTCCATTTCCTTCAAACTCTGTCTCTGTATTTGTGTTTGGTATTGATGCACAGGGAGCCAAGATTTTGCCAACAATAGGAGGCTGTGGAAAGGAACCCTGAGGAAAAACAAAGTTTTATGCATAGTCAGTTCAGTTCAGTTCAGTCACTCAGCCGTGTCCGACTCTTTGTGACCCCATGAACTGCAGCACGCCAGGCCTCCCTGTCCATCACCAACTCCCGGAGTTCACTCAAACTCATGTCCATCGAGTCAGTGATGCCATCCAGCCATCTCATCCTCTGTCGTCCCCTTCTCCTCCTGCCCCCAATCCTTACCAGCATCAGAGTCTTTTCCAATGAGTCAACTCTTTGCATGAGGTGGCCAAAGTATTGGAGTTTCAGCTTTAGCATCAGTCCTTCCAATGAACACCCAGGACTGATTTCCTTTAGGATGGACTGGTTGGATCTCCTTGCAGTCCAAGGGACTCTCAAGAGTCTTCTCCAACACCACAGTTCAAAAGCATCAATTCTTTGGCGCTCAGCTTTCTTCACAGTCCAACTCTCACATCCATACATGACAACTGGAAAAACCATAGCCTTGACTAGACGGACCTTTGCTGGCAAAATAATGTCTCTGCTTTTCAATTTGCTGTCTAGGTTGGTCATAACTTTCCTTCCAAGGAGTAAGCGTCTTTTAATTTCATGGCTGCAATCACCATCTGCAGTGATTTTGGAGCCCAGAAAAATAAAGTCTGACACTGTTTCCACTGTTTCCCCATCTATTTGCCATGAATTGATGGGCCCGGATGCCGTGATCTTTGTTTTCTGAATGTTGAGCTTTAAGCCAACTTTTTCACTCTCCTCAAGAGGTGTTTTAGTTCCTCTTCACTTTCTGCCATCAGGGTGGCATCATCTGCAAATCTGAGGTTATTGATATTTCTCCTGGCAATCTTGATTCCAGCTTGTGCTTCCTCCAGCCCAGCGTTTCTCATGATGTACTCTGCATGTAAGTTAAATAAACAGGGTGGCAATATACAGCCTTGACGTACTCCTTTTCCTATTTGGAACCAGTCTGTTGTTCCATGTCCTGTTCTAACTATTGCTTCCTGACCTGCATACAAATTTCTCAAGAGGCAGATCAGGTGGTCTGGTATTCCCATCTCTTTCAGAATTTTCCACAGTTTATTGTGATCCACACAGTCAAAGGTTTTGGCATAGTCAATAAAGCAGAAATAGATGTTTTTCTGGAACTCTCTAGCTTTTTCGATGATGAGTGGGTGTTGGCAATTTGATCTCTGGTTCCTCTGCCTTTTCTAAAACCAGCTTGAACATCTGGAAGTTCACAGTTCACGTATTGCTAAAGCCTGGCTTGGAGAATTTTGAGCATTACTTTACTAGTGTGTGAGATGAGTGCAATTGTGTGGTAGTTTGAGCATTCTTTGGCATTGCCTTTCTTTGGGATTGAAATGAAAACTGACTTTTTCCAGTCCTATGGCCACTGCTGAGTTTTTGAGGCATATTGAGTGCAGCACTTTCACAGCACCATCTTTCAGGATTTGAAATAGCTCAACTGGAATTCCATTACCTCCATTGGCTTTGTTTATAGTGATGCTTTCTAAGGCCCACTTGCCTTCACATTCCAGGATGTCTGGCTCTAGGTGAGTGATCACACCATCGTGATGATCTGAGTTGTGAAGATCTTTTTTGTACAGTTCTTCTGTGTATTCTTGCCACCTCTTCTTAATATCTTCTGCTTCTGTTAAGTCTATGCCATTTCTGTCGTTTATGTGCCTATCTTTGCATGAAATGTTCCCTTGGTATCTCTAATTTTCTTGAAGAGATCTCTAGTCTTTCCCATTCTTTTGTTTTCCTCTATTTTTTGCATTGATCGCTGAGGAAGGCTTTCTTATCTCTCCTTGTTATTCTTTGGAACTTTGCATTCAGATGCTTATATCTTTCCTTTTCTCCTTTGCTTTCACTTCTCTTCTTTTCACAGCTATTTGTAAGGTCTCCCCAGACAGCCATTTTGCTTTTTTGCATTTCGTTTCCATGGGGATGGTCTTGATCCCTGTGTCCTGTACAATGTCATGAACCTCCATCCATAGTTCATCAGGTACTCTGTCTATCAGATCTAGCCCCTTAAATCTATTTCTCACTTCCACTGTATAATCATAAGGAATTTGATTTAGGTCATACCTGAGTGGTCTAGTGATTTTCCCTACTTTCTTCAATATACTCTGGTTTCTCTTCAAACCGTATAAATCTTTCGCCTTTTACATCTTAATTTGTCAATAAGGAGTTCATGATCTGAGCCACAGTCAGCTTCCAGTCTTGTTTTCACTGACTGTATAGAGCTTCTCCATCTTTGGCTGCAAAGAATATAATCAATCTGGTTTCGGTATTGACCATCTAATGATGTCCTTTTGTAGAGTCTTCTCTTGTGTTGTTGGAAGAGGGTGTTTGCTATGACCAGTGAGTTCTCTTGGCAAAACTCTATTAGTCTTTGCCCTGCTTCATTCCGTACTCCAAGGCCAAATTTGCCTGTTACCCCAGGTGTTTCTTGACTTCCTACTTTTGCATTCTAGTCACCTATAATGAAAAGGACATCTTTTTTTGGTGTTAGTTCTAAAAGGTCTTGTAGGTCTTCATAGAACCGTTCAATGTCAGCTTCTTCAGCCGTTTCTGGTTGGGGCATAGACTTGGATTACTGCCTTGGAAATGAACAGAGATCATTCTGTCATTTTTGAGATTGCATCCAAGTACTGCATTTCGGACTATTTTGTTGACCATGATGGCTACTCCATTTCTTCTAAGGGATTCCTGCCCACAGTAGTAGATATAATGGTCATCTGATTTAAATTCACCCATTCCAGTCCATTTTAGTTTGCTGCATAGTCAATATTAACTAAATTTAAATTCACGTTTAACTAAGTAAATAGATTTGTTACGTAAGTTAGTGCAAGACTGGAATTTGATTTCTCTCTTTGTTAGAAGTGCTCCCTTTTGATAACAGAATGTGTGAGTTTCTGTGACCTTGAGTGATCCGAATTTGTTTCCTTTTCATTGTTTTGTGTCTTTGGTTAAATGAATAAGTATTGTTTCACAGTGACCTCTAATCCTGTTGTGTTTTAAAACCTTTTTGATGTTTTTAATAAACTTCCAAAATATTGTAATCTAACTAAAGCTCTTTTAGCTTCCAGCTGACTCTGGGATACTTTAAAGAAACATCTCTGAGGCATCTCAGAGAGGAATGTTAGTTTATTTGGTATATTAAATTACTTAAAAGATATTGTTAAGTGATTGGAGATGAATCTTAGGTTATAGTGTATGGATAAATATCATTAATATAGGTTATTTCCAAGTTTATATGGAATCCCTAATATCTGATGTGTCCTGATATAATTTTATCAGTCAAAATTCTAGTTATTAACCCTAAAATGCTATATATCCCAGAAACAGCCAAGTTTCCCGCTAATTGCATGGTACTCAACCTTTAATCCTGCTATTTAAGTTTTTTCCTTGTCATGCGAGCGTGTTCCTCGGTTCTTTGTCTCGTCACTACGAAGATCTGGAGTGACGGACATGAAAGCCCCCGCGGCGTGCCACAGCTCTCAGGCCTCGAATGGACCGTGTTACAGCTCTTAGACAAATCAGTGTCACCGCTCAGTGTTACAGCTCTATTTTATTTAGAAGACAGCAGGAATCTCCATCTTCGAGGCATGAGGGGACGTCGATCCAAAGACACGAGAAGAGCGCCCCAGTGCGCGGGAGAGAGAGCCAGCGAGCTAGCTTTGGCTCCTCTATTTATATGTTTACCTCTCCCTGGGCCTGTCCTATGTAAATTGGGCCAGCCAGGAGTGTTGTTTGTTTTACCTGAGGTCCTCACTCCGGTCCCTGGACCTTCTTTTGTTCTATTTTTGTGGGCTTTTCCTTTCCTTGTCTTTTAGCCACCGCCATTTTGGACTCCTTTCCCCTATTCTACCTACCTAACATTCCTTTATAGACAATATTTTATACTGATGCCTTTATAAAATGAAGATTTTCAAGAAGCCTCATAATCTGTTAACTTTAGGTAATGCCACCAAATTAGGTAACAAATGAAAAAGTTCTAATGAAAAACCTGATTACTTCATCCAGATCAATAGGAATCATTTACATGAGACTGAATGAACTGATAAATATGATTTATGACTTTGGGAAATGTACTAGCTTAAATCTTTGATTTTCAGTAAATCTTTTCTCTTACACTATGACCTACAATCACTTGATAAAGTATACCTTTGTAAACAAAGATGAAGCATTTATCTTTTTCTCTACCTGATCCTACCAGAGTTTGGCTTCTCCAGCTGACTCTCCTGTGGACTCGATGGCTTACTGCAACTGGATTACAACCAGTTATATTAATCATTGTTTTAATTTGTTCTTTGTTTCCAAATTGTTTATACATTTTGTCTCCCTGTTGCACAATGACTTTGTCAGTGTTACTAGCTGCATCACTTATACCCTATTTTATAAGATTATTGTCCCTTATAGTTCCCAGTATATAACTCAACTCCAACCAAATTGATGATGGCTAACATCTGGTGAAAATAGATCACATGTATGACTGTTATAAAATAATTGTAATAGTGTGATTCTAGGTATGGGAAGAAGCAACAGGGGAAAACATTTCCTGGATCATAATAGATTAGAAGACCGAGGATCCAAAGAATCTTTTATTACCTATCAATGGACCTAATCCCAAAATTAACATCTGGAGAGGCATATCAACAGGATCTTTTACCTGATCTAAGATGAGCCTCCCAGGGCCAGGGGACAAAAGTAGGTCACAAAATGTCTTCCAAATACTGGTGGAGTTTCACACCAAAAGGAGGAACTGAGAAATGGAACGCAACAGATATAAAGGATGTCACAGTTATCACCAATTGCAGCCGCCAGGGAAGTTGGGTGAGCCCTGAGGGAACTCAAGAAGGAAAGAATACCTGTTACTAACAGCCATCAAACTACAGTCATTCCCTACTAAGAGCCCTGAGGAAGCTCAGATGTGAAAAACAGAGAATACTGCCCCAGATAGCTGAGGTGCATATCAAAGAAATGATTTCAGTGAGCCCAGACTCTTGCATCTTCCCATACATAGAAAAGCACTAAATTCCTTAACTTGGGATATCTGGTTTTCTTTAATTAACCATAATCTTTTGATAGCCAGACTTTTGATATTCAATCTTTCGATATTCAACTTGCCTTTTGTTGCAATGCTTCTATTAATATATAACCTGGCTCCTCCCCTCACCTCATCAGAGCAGTTCTCTCAAGGTTACTTGAGATACTGCCTCCTGGGCTTAAGCCCTAAAGATTTCTGCTGAATAAAGCATAACTCTCAAGTTTTAGGTTCCATGTATTTTTTTCAGTTGTCAGTAGTTAAGGTAGAGAAAAGATTACTAAAACTGAAGTGCTCTCTAGAATATTATTTCCTTTCTTCTATCTGTTGACTGAAAACAAATGCACAACATAAGAACAGTGGGTTTTGGTTTTATTTGGGGACCTTACTGAGGATTCTAATCTGGGAGACAGCCTCTCAGATACTCTGAGGAGTTGCTCTGAAGTGGTAGGGGAGGAACCAGTTTATATGTGAATTTTGGGGGGCAAGGAAGTACAAGTAGTCAAGCATTGGTAAAAGATTGGCTTGACCAATCATAAATAATTCAAGTTAATGATTTTAGTGCTTTTCTGTGTGTGGAAAGATGCAAGAATCTGGGACCATTGAAATTCTTCCTTAGACCTGGGTCTTCACTATCTAGGCGCCCATCCTCTCAAAAGCACATGACACTTTCTATTTTTCCAGCCTGAACCCTCTTCAGGGCACACTGTCTACAGTGGATTGTGACTTAACCCTTGTAAAAGGGACTGATGAACCATACTCTGTGGTTTGTTTCCATGTCCATATTTATACTGGAATCTGTTCCCATGGTCCTTCCTATTCTGTGAATTCCTTATTGTCTTGATGGCAAGCTCTGTCCAGAGCAAAAACTTACCCCTATTAAATCCCTAATAAATGAAAAGATTAAAAAAAAAAAAAAAAGATGGTAAACAGTTTTCCCAAAGTGTGTTAAATAAGAAATGCTATGCATTCCCTACACCTGGCTGCTGTGCGAGTGTGGCTGATCTAAACTGAGATGTACCTATTAGAAGGAAATGGCAACCCACTCCAGTGTTCTTGCCTGGAGAATCCCAGGGACGGGGAGCCTGGTGGGCTGCCGTCTATGGGGTCGCACAGAGTCGGACACGACTGAAGCGACTTGGCAGCAGCAGCAGCTATTAGTGTAAAACTGATGCTGGGTGTTTTTTTTTTAAGTCAGCAAAAGAAAAGCAAACCAAACTTTAACAGGGTTGGAGGTTAATAGCACAGGGATTTGAAAAAACTTGAAGGCACCTGTGCTGCAGAAGCACCTCTCTTCTAAGAGATGGTCTTAAGCAAAAGCTAAAAGGGCAAAGAATCAATGAATCTTCAAGCAGAAGCCAACATAATTTTACTAAGAAGGGATCAGTATAAATCCCCATAAACGTCTTAACTTACAACCTTGATTCTGAAAACTCACTTGGTGGAAACTGCCAACGTACTTTTTGCTTTCAAAGTGGCTTTCTTAACCAGTGTCAGGGAAGTACTTTCCCCTTATATAAAAAAAATGCTTCCCACTTGGAGGGTCACAGCATGAGGTCTTGCTGTTGAGAGTCTTGGGGTCTGGGTTGGATCTTTCATTAGATTCCAGAACTTTGAACTTTCCACAAGATAAAGAATGTAGTCAAGCATTAATTGGCACCACTTTTCAGACACAAACATACTTAACAGTGAAAATTTTCAATTACGGAATAAATATAATGGCAAATTTTGACCTCTCTTGGTTCACAGGATGAACAGTTTTTAGAAAGTTATTTTTAAAATGTCACTCCAGATTCCCATGATGAAATTACCCAAAGGGCAATCCTGTTTATTTTTTGGCCCAGGAAGAAAATGCAAGGTTTACTAGACATGCACTGTTTGTTCCAGAGAGCCAGTTAGGCTGGGTTTCATGAGAACACAGATAGCAACAGAGGTAAGTGGTTCTTATTCTTAAAGTCACTCAGTCATGTCTGACTCTTTGCAACCCCATGGACTATACTGTCCATGGAATTCTGCAGGCCAGAATACTGGAGTGGGTAGCCTTTTCCTTCTCCTTCTCAGTGGATCTTCCTGACCCAGGAATCAAACTGGGGTTTCCTGCACTGCAGGTGGATTCTTTACCAGATGAGCTACTAAGGAAGCCCAGGTAAGTGGTTACTTACCTAGCTGCAATAGATCATTTGCAGTCCAGGTGGGAGCTTCCAAAATACAATCTAGGATATTAAAGGAAATGAATTTAAGTACACATGGAACATTCTCCAAGACAGACTATATGCTGGGCCATGAAACTCTAAAAAGGATAGGAATACAAAAAGTATGTTCTTCAACCAAAATGCAATTAAATTAGATATAAGTACATTTTACAAATTGAAATATCTGGACATACTCCTTAAATATCTTTCCTGTTGGAAATTCTTAGGCAGTTTGCTCATTGTGTCTTCATGGTGTTAGAAAATGAGGCAGGGAGTAAGCACAAATTAGCAACTAAACAACAACTTGTAGTAGAAGCACAGAGTCCTAACCACTGGACTGCTAGGGAATTCCCTGTTTTTTCCTTTTTAATGTGACTACTAGAAAATAAATTACTGATAAGGCTCACATTATATTTCTACTGAAGAATGCTACTCTAAGGCTAAGGATTGGCTTCTTCAAACTTTATTTCTCATGGGCTCTGTCTTTAGAATGCTTTTTGTCACTTCTTTCCACTGAACTAGGTACCTTATGGGCTGAAACACTCACAGTGGACTGTCTATGGTTTATTCTGAATGGTTGTTGATAACTTAAGAGTCCTTAAATGATCCCTTTCAGGTTGAAAGACCAACTTCATTTACAGAACTCTTTAGCTTAGTAGGAGATTCTTTATGTAGAAGAACAAAATAAATATTTTCATTTCTTCCAGTTCCTGGAAAAGAGTAAATTATGCAGTGCTGCTTGTTATAAAAATTTTGGATCTAAACTTGAAGGTTCAAGTATTGTCTTTGCTGCTGTGTGAACTTGGTCTTAGTCTGAACTTGTTTATTAATTAAACTGGATTGAAAGTAACTTCCTACCTACCAAGTACACTTGTGGGTTTCAAGTAAGCCTTTGAATGTAATAGAGCTTCTCATCCTGACTTTCTACACCGCTGTCATCTGTTGTTTTACATTCAAAGGATGTGAGAAAACCAGCATCTTCTCCCAGTTTCCCTCTCTTTTTTCTTCCTTCTCTGCCTTCCCCTTTCCTTCTCTTCCTTTGTCTTCAGAATTTGTAGAATATATCTTGGAAAAAGTAGTAAGGAAACAAATAGTTCAGAATCAAATATGTCTGGGTAAAGAAAAAGCAAAATAAAGACTCACAGTGCATCAGTCCTCAGAGAAGCAGAGAATTCTTATAGCCTCAGGCAAACTGTGCCCTCTGATGAACCTGGACTCTGGGAGAGAGCAGTCTTGTGAAAGACCTGAAACAAAGGCTTTTCAAGCCCTCTGGAACTGAAAGAGACTGGGATAGTATCCTGGTGAAATTATTAGTTGATTTCTCAGAATTATTTGCTCAAAAGGGTCACTTGAGAATAACTGAAAGCTACTTGCCTTTAAGTATCATCTATTTTAAGAAAACAATTTGAAAAAGATTAGTAATTATTGCTGCATGATGCTTTTACATAAAAGAATTATAAGACCTTAAAAAAAGTTTTCTGATAAAATGGTTAAGGAGGGAGGTTTAAAATGTTGGTTCACAATATGTGAAGGAATCTTTGCTTGTGGCATTTAAAATGCATCATGTAATATGTAGTGCTCTTTTCTCCTTTGAAGTTTAAAAATACTAACATGTTAGCCAGGTATCCATATTTTCAAAGTGATTAACAATTAGCTTTTAATTTAAATACATGTGACATTATTGATTAATGCCACTTTGCTCTTATTTTAATTTACTGCTTGGAGCTTCTTTAGATGCCAATAATGTTTAAAAGTGTCTTTTAAATATAGATAACTAAATTGCTTAAGTAATTAAAATAATAAGATTTACAGCGAGGAAAATTTTTATATTAGAATTAGAACAAAATGGTAAGAAACTCTTTAACAGTTATCAGGGAGGAAGAAATTTTTCTCTACCCTTCTGCATTCTTCTGGTTGGTCTAAGAATTAAACTGACATGAGACCAATTAACCGCAGAAAATCACACAAGAGTTTAATAACATATACATATGGGAGAGACCCTGGAAAACAGAATCATGGCCAAAACGGCCACAGCCCTCACCTTAAGTACTGTCTTCCACTAAAGGCAACAGAGGACATTGAGGGTAATGGTTTGGCACGTCAAAGGGGAGGAAGGCACTTCACAAGGAGGTAGAAGAGGCACTGTTTGGTGAGGGAGCGTTTTCTGGGCCAGCAGAGACAGGGGACACAGTGAACTCTGACTTTTAGGTCCACTGAATCTCCCCATCACACCCAGCGTGGTGGACATCTCTGCTGATTACTCTATTCAGCTTTAATACATGAATGCTTTAGGCTTCCCAATAATCAACCTAAATGAATCCTAATGTCAAGGAGACTCATTTAGGGTCAGCAAATTTTTCTCCCCTAGACAGTGAACTGTGACAAACTTTCACAGCAAAGGCCAAGACAAAAGATTGTCTTGAAGGGTTTGCTTGGGAGAGTGGTGGCTTTCCATATAACATGTGATTTCTTGGGCTTGTGCCAAGGGTGTTTCCTTTTCTTTTTTTTTTTTTCCTCTCCCTCTCTCTTTTTTGTAGGTGGCAACAACAGGGGCATGTTTAATATGGATGAGTTTGATTTTTTGAATATAAACACTGTTTGGTTTATATGGTGAATGCATAGAAATTTGGAGATTAGCATTTTAATCAAGTCTAATCTCTTAGTATTTCCCGAAACTCCCCCACCCACTTCAACATTTTGTCAAAAATAAATTTGAAAAATGAAATTTTGAAATGACTGCTTTGAAATGAAATGTTCTCTTAAGGAGATGCAAGGTTTGCAATAACATAAAAGCAGTATTATGTATAGTAACCTTTTCTAAACCATATGCCAAGCACATTAACAGGGTTTAAGATGATGAGTTACTGAAGAAAAGACTAATCTACTCAACCAATGTTTATCAAAGAACCATGCTTCTTCAGGCAGGTTGGAAGTACAGTATGTAGCTTTGATATTACTGCACCACTAAACTGGAATGTGGCTTCCTTTTTTCCTCTTTAAAATTTTTCTTTTTTTTCCTCAGCGTGGATCTTTCAGCTGCCAAGCTGTTTGGCGGGGACCAGGAAATGGACTCTGGCGGCAGTTAGGTCCCCAGACTGAGGGGCGCTCTTGGCGTTTTAGCGGAGGAGGGGCAGGGCCGAGGAACCGGGCCTAGAGCCGATGGGGCGGAGTCATGGGGCGGGAGGGGTGGGGCCTTGTGCGTCCCGCCCGGTCATTGGCGGTGCTCCGTGCGCGCGTTCAGCCACGCGCGGGCGGGCGCAGCCTCGGCGCGTTGTGCGAAGCGCGGCAGGTGCGCGGACATCCTCCCTCCGCCTAGCCGTGCGGCCGCCGCGCGACTCGCCGGGAGCCCGGCGCTGCCGGGCCCAGGGGTTGGCATGGCCTGAGCCCCCGCAGCGGCGGCGGCGGCAGCAGCATGGGGAACCAGGACGCGAAGCCGAAGAGAAGCGCGGGCGATATCCCGCATGGAGGCGGCGGCGGTGAGGACGCCGCTGGGCCCCGCGAGGCTGAGGGCACAAAGAAGGCGGGCGGGGGCAAGAAGGCGCCGGGCCGGCACGGAAAGGGGGGCGGCGGTGCGGAGCCGGGCCGGAAAAAGAGCCGGTCGGACCCCAGGGCCTCGGTGTTCTCCAACCTGCGCATCCGGAAGACCCTGTCCAAGGGCAGAGGTACCGGCGGCTCTCGTGAGGATGTGCTGGACCCCCAGGCCCTGCAGGCCGGCGAGCTGGACAGCGCCCACTCTCTGGTTACCAAAACCCCAGACCTCAGCCTCTCAGCTGATGAGACGGGCCTGTCGGATACCGAATGTGCGGATCCTTTCGAGGTGACGCGTCCCGGGGGTCCCAGCTTGGCCAGGGTCGGCGGCCCGGCAGTGGCCGATTATGCGGAGACCGCGGCGGGGGCGCAGGATGGACAAAGGACCAGCTCGGGCTCGGACACAGACCTCTACAGTTTTCACTCGGCCGCGGAGCAGGAGGACTTGCTCTCAGACATTCAGCAGGCGATCCGCCTCCAGCAACTGCAGCAGCAGTCCCCGGGCCCCGAGTCGCCCCCGGTGTCGCCCCCCTCCACCGCCTCTCTGTCTGGGGTCCTGCCGGGCCTGGACCGACCCCCGCCGGGCCCCAGTGCCGAAGCGGCGCTGTCTGCGCCCCCCGACAGGCCCCCGGCCGCAGAGCCGCCCGCAGCCACCGCCTTCGCGTCTCCTGGGTCGGTTCCGGGGGACCGAGGGGCAGCGGACACGGACGAGGAAGGCGAGGAGGACGCCTTCGAGGACGCGCCCCGAGACTCTCCGGGGGTGGAGTGCGGCCTGGCGGCGGGAGAGGCCCCGTGCACGCAAGGGGCGACGCGCGAGGAGGGCGCGCCGAAGCCCGTCGTCCCTGTGGCCGCCTCCCCGCCACTCAGTCCAGCTCGCAGCCCGCGCCGCCCCCGGGCCCGCCCGCTTCTGGCGCCCTGTTATGTCAGGACCACCACCCGGCAGCTCAGCTCGCCAGGACCCTCCCCGTCTCCGTCCCCCAGCCACAGCCCCCGGGTCCAGAGACGGCCGGAGTCCTCCCTGGGCCGCGGTTCCGGAGCCACCGCGGCTCCCGCCGCTGCCCCGGCTAGGAAGCCCCGCGCGGGCCGCAGCCGCTCGGCCGACTGGACTGCGGAGCTGGGCCGTGCTCCTGGGGCGGGGGTCTCGGCGCACCTGGTGCAGCGCGGGGCAGGCGGCTTCCAGGGTGTGTTCGCAGGTGAGCCCTGGGCTCGGGGCCCTAGGCACCTGCCCCTCAGAAACGCTTCGATTTGCATACAGAGAATTAAAGGGAGCAGCTTAGTCGTGTCGGTTCTAAGTCATCTAGAAAAAGGGCCACTGTGTCCATTTCTCCAAAATATCCCGGGTCACGCCAGGCAGATCAACTCCTTTTTGGCACCGTTTGCAAAGCCATCCTTCTCTTTCCGTCCTCCTCCCACAGCATTAAAAATAAGGAGGTTGTTCACAGCCCTGTGACACATCATCTATTCTAGGACTGCTCTGATGTACCCGCCTGGGCGCGCCGTTTGATGCATAGTTTCTCTCGGTGATCAGGGTGGACGCCTTAGTGAACTTAGGTGGTCACTCCTGTTTGGTGACACAACCGAATCTCATACATGCTTTCAGAAAATACAGAGTGATCTAGAGTATTAGGGATCATTTACATTTGGTTTCATGGCCCGACTAAGACAGGGTGTGGCCTGGAGACTGATGGTGAGTAGGCCAAGAGCACAGGGGATGCTGCTGGAACCTTCCCAGCGTCTGCTGTGGACGCTTCAGGGTCAGTCCAAGGGTCAGCTCAACGTGGTGAATGTCAAATAGTGCAGTGAAGTCATTCTTGGTTAGATCCCAGGGCCTTTCCGCTGGTAAGAGTGTCAGCTTATTTCATGCTTACTAATATTAATTATTAAATAGCTGAGTGTAAGAATTTAAGAAGCAGGAGAAAATGAGAATTTATGCAAGTCTTGGTAGATTTTAATAAGTATTTGAAATATTAAAAATACCAAAGATAATTTGAAAAGCTTAAAATCTTATATTCTTTAATAAATCTTATATTAACTTTAGTAAATAGGTTATCTGTAAAACAGTAGATTATGTTTCTTAATGAACACGGCTGCCTCACCCTTAGGTATATATTATTCACTTTTTGTACTTGCTTGTATTGACCACAGTTTAAGTTTCATCTATGGACTCTCTTAGTTTTACATTCATAGATTCTTCTAGTTAAGAGTGGCCTTCTCCATGTTTTACATGCTTGCTCTCCCTTTTTAACTTTTCCTTTTCTGTTATTTTGTAGGTTAAGTTAGGAATGTTTATAGTCTTGATATTCACTAGATAAATTGTAAACAAAACACAAGTGTAAAAACCCACAAAAGACTGATTATAAAGGAAGAGGATTGGAAAGTTCTTTAGTTAATTTTTGTGAATTTAATGTTGGTGAGAAATTACCTCCTCCTTATGTAGGTAACACTCATTTCATACATTGTTTTTCTAAAAATGAAAGTATCACCATAATTAAGATTACCATTCATTAATATTATTCTTCCAAGCAGCTTTAGAATTTGGAAATATTCATTTCCAAATGAATATTAAATGAAAAATACATTTCCTTTGTTTAACATATATATATACATACACACACACACACACACACACACACACACAGGGCAGCCATATTGTGCTAGACAATATGTTAAGTGCTGAGTGATATAAAGATCATTAAATCCTGGTTCTGCCTTTCCATGGCTCACTGACTAAGAGCACAGGAACATACAGAGATATAGTACTTTGGGTGCATCAAGTGTGCAGTGACTTACTGCCTTGGCAAGGGATGAAGAGAAAGGAATTCATAGGAGGATTGATCTGAGTCCTGAAGATCATAGGACCTTTCAACCCCAGGTTAAAGTTTTGTTTTCCTTAAGGAAAATAAAAGGGGTATTCTTGGAGCTAGCATTTCATTTAAATGTTCTAAGTATTTCCAAATTTGAAATTTGGGACTCTTAGCAGGATTCCTGTTCAGGAGGTAAGTGGGTTTTATTGACTTCCAAGCAGAATTTTTTACTGTGTAGTTAGTTGCTTTAATATGGGCATCACCTTTATTTTTTAATTGAAGTATAGTTGGTTTTTAATGTTGTATTAATGTCTACCATACAGAAAAGTGACTCAGTTATACATATATATATATATATATATGTTTTGTTGTCCAGTCACTATATACATTCTTTTTTTTATTATTCTTTTTAATATTCTTTTCCATATAGTTTATACCAGGATATTGAATATGGTTCTCTGTGCTATGTAGTAGGACCTTCTTATTTATCCATTCTGTATGTAATAGCTTACATCTGTTAATCCCAACCTCTGACTCCATCTCAACCCCTTCATGCTTGGCAGCCTCAAATCTGTTCTCTGTGAGTCTGTTCTGATTTCATAGATAAGTTCATCTGTGTCATATATTAGATTCCACATAAGGTGATACATATGGGGCAGTGCTTTATATTTGATGTTTGGATGTAGTTGGTCAGTAACTATTGGTTATCTGTATAGCTGTTTCTATATATTTATCTCACCCATTCACTTTCTTAAAAGAAAAAAAAAAAAAAGAATTGGTAGGTTTAACCTAATCTTGTAGCTGGTGGTCACATGGAGGTAAACAAAGAGATGAAACTTTTTCAAGGTCACACTGTAATTCTTTCAGAGGCTGAGCCAAAAATAGCTGAGTCTACTGATTCGAGTCTGAATGTTCTTGCTTATTAGTCATTTTTGGATGTTCAGCACTGTCAGACATCATATAGAGAAAAAAACTTAAAAAAAAATAGTGTGGTGTTTAAGGCCTTCACTTACAATATTTTCCAGTTTCTGTCATTAATATGGTAAACTCCTTTCATTGTTGAACATCTGGCCTTCCTGGGCTAGAGGCAGGGTGATTGCTGGTCAGTGAAGCAGGCTTTCTCCAGACAGCTCTCCGGGAAGCTTCCCTGTGGTGAACCCAGGGAATCCAGAGTGACACAGGCCTCTGTTCCTCAGCTGTTGTCTGTTTTCTTGTCATCTGCCTTTTCTTTGATTCTTTACCATCCTCTAGGATTTTATGAGTGTCTTGGAAATTACTAGATCCCTGGCGAGGACTAGCATTGTCCTCAGGGAAATTGTTTTCTGGCTTTAATTTGCATGTCTTTGGATCAAGTAATTGCCAGCTGCCTTTGAAGCAGGTGATAGATCTATAAGCCTCCATGAACATCTTTTATTTTTAAGCCGTAGAATGAGGATTGTCAGCTCTGCAGAAAGGAACAGATGTTTTTCTTCTTACTGCCTTCCAAATGTGGGGAGAAAATTCAAGTGAAGAGAGATCTGCATGGCACATGTTTGTGTTTTGTTGCTGATATAACAGCATTTAGCAATAAAGGGGACCAAGACTTTATCTTGTTTTAGCTATTCAGGAGCTGATGATGTCTTAAGCCATTGGACTGAAATTTCACAGTTAATTTGAAAAAACATCTTTTTCAGTGTTTAGTAGAAAAATTGCTATGATATTTAAGAGATTCCTTTGCACATGTTATACTTAAGCAGAAGCTTGTGAATAGAATTTTGCAGTTAAAGTTCAGGCATATGAAATGTTAAGTTGGTGATGCTAAATCACTTTTGATAGAAATCTTTCCAAAGTCATTTAATTATGTGCTTATCTGTCTTTTTTTAAAACATGTGGACTTAATGGTTCATTAAATGGCTTAATGTCATCTTTAGGCCATCATGGTTTCATCCTGTGAAATCATTGGTGTTGCCCTCAGCTGCTATTGAAGTGTAATTGGTGACTCTAGTTGGCTGTTTCTGAAGTTTTGTATCTACCTGGTTTTCTAAACTTTTTACTTCCTGTCAGCTATTGATTCGTAGAGCTATCTTTGGTCCCTGCCCCCCACCCCCCATTGCTTCTAATTTGATGTTTCTGGTCAGTTTGTTATTGGTTTATAAATGCTGTGATTATGATGTTTGCTATATTTGTTGCACTTCTACTAAATGCAAGGCTCTGTGTTCGTGCATTGCATAATTATCTCTAATCCTTGTGACAGTGTTTTCCCAATGAGCAAACCAAGGTCAGGCATGTGAAGTACCTTGCTTCAGGGCATTAAGCTGGTCAGTGACCCATCCAGGATCTGTACTTAGAAAATCAAATCTGTTATTAATATGAATAAAATAAAATGAAGTATGTCAGTGAGCTTTTGGAGCACTCAGATCAGATCAGATCAGTCGCTCAGTCGTGACCGACTCTTTGCGAACCCATGAATCGCAGCATGCCAGGCCTCCCTGTCCATCACCAACTCCCAGAGTTCACTGAGATTCACGTCCATCGAGTCAGTGATGCCATCCATCCATCTCATCCTCTGTTTTCCCCTTCTCCTCTTGCCCCCAATCCCTCCCAGCATCAGAATCTTTTCCAATGAGTCAACTCTTCGCAGGAGGTGGCCAAAGTACTGGAGTTTCAGCTTCAGCATCATTCCTTCCAAAGAAATCCCAGGGCTGATCTCCTTCAGAATGGACTGGTTGGATCTCCTTGCAGTCCAAGGGACTCTCAAGAGTCTTCTCCAACACCACAGTTCAAAAGCATCAATTCTTCGGCACTCAGCCTTCTTTACAGTCCAACGCTCACATCCATATATGACCACAGGAAAAACCATAGCCTTGACTAGACGGACCTTTGTTGGCAAAGTAATGTCTCTGCTTTTCAATATGCTATCTACGTTGGTCATAACTTTCCTTCCAAGGAGTAAGCGTCTTTTAATTTCATGGCTGCAGTCACCATCTGCAGTGATTTTGGAGCCCAGAAAAAGTCTGACACTGTTTCCACTGTTTCCTCATCTATTTGCCATGAAGTGATGGGACCAGATGCCATGATCTTAGTTTTCGGAATGTTGAGCTTTAAGCCAACTTTTTCACTTTCCTCTTTCACTTTCATCAAGAGGCTTTTTAGTTCCTCTTCACTTTCTGCCATAAGTGTGGTGTCATCTGCATTTCTGAGGTTATTGATATTTCTCCTGGCAATCCTGATTCCAGCTTGTGTTTCTTCCAGTCCAGCGTTTCTCATGATGTACTCTGCATAGAAGTTAAATAAGCAGGGTGACAATATACAGCCTTGACGTACTCCTTTTCCTATTTGGAACCAGTCAGTTGTTCCATGTCCAGTTCTAACTGTTGCTTCCTGACCTGCATACAAATTTCTCAAGAGGCAGATCAGGTGGTCTGGTATTCCCATCTCTTTCAGAATTTTCCACAGTTTATTGTGATCCTGTGGATCACAGTCAAAGGCTTTGGCGTAGTCAATAAAGCAGAAATAGATGTTTTTCTGGAACTCTCTTGCTTTTTCCATGATCCAGTGGATGTTGGCAATTTGATCTCTGGTCCTTAGCTAGTCAATTAAGGGCCTGGGCTTTAGAATTTAAATTGTGTGACTCTCACTGCAGCTTTTCTAAAGGCTATCTTGATTTTTATATCAAAGTAGAAGGACCCACTCTAGGAGTACAGACTTTCTCATGCAGCTTGTTAAGTTATTAGACTGTGAATGTTTAGGGCCGGGAGCAGTCTTATATCCAGCAGTAGTATCTGACAGAGTGTTAGACGTCCAGTCATCGTCCAATAAATGTGTGATGGTCAGGAATCACTCCTTCTGTGTATAATGCATCAGTGTTACTACAACAGGGAAGGGTTTTACAAGAATGTAGTCCTTTCCTCTGTATCTTGCCTTACTGGGTCTCATATCTCTGAATATGATTCGGCAGTGTAAGCTGGGACTGGGAACACTATTCTCAAGTCATTTTAGTTTGGCTTAAAACACACTTTCGCATTGTTCCTTTAAGGTTCTGGTTTGGATTGAAGTAAAGCACCCCAGTACCTTCAGTGATGGGTTTTAATGAGTGGCCTGGCTTTTCACGCATTTAGGCATTTGGATACAAGCCATGTGTATTTGACCTTGAGCAGGCGCCTTTACAGCCATATTTCCTTCTGGTCCTATTAAAAAGGTGCTGAA
Organism: Bubalus kerabau; assembly: GCF_029407905.1. Taxonomy (NCBI): domain Eukaryota; kingdom Metazoa; phylum Chordata; class Mammalia; order Artiodactyla; family Bovidae; genus Bubalus; species Bubalus kerabau. The sequence goes on along the minus strand of NC_073624.1, from coordinate 126,620,980 downwards.
CACACACCTTGGGCGATGGCAACAGTAGTTACTAATTACTGTTACTCCAGGTAAATCTGCATCATAGCTTGATGTACAGTTAGGTCCCTCTTAAGTAACTTTTTCTGATATGTATGAAAGTGGAGGAATAATTCCAAATGAATAATATTAGGATTTAATGAAATAGTGTTTGTCAAGTCCCTACAACTCTGCCTGGCACATAGAAGGTGGACAGTTGGTGCTATTTACTTTCCTGTCCTAGTTTATTACCTTAATGGCTATATGGTTCAAAGTCATCCAAACCATATTTGTGAAATCAAAACCACTCTGAAATCATATACAAACTCTGGTAAGATATAATTAGTTGCTAGTTGAAAATTAATATTTCTAATCAAGGTTTTTTTTTTCTTCAAATTGTTTATATATCAGTTTTTTTTTCCTCTCTTTTTCATTTTCTGTGATTGTAACCCTTTTTGTCACTTTGTCAGAAATTGTGGTTTTCTTGGGGGTTTGGAGAAGGAAAGCATATGATGGGGGTATGACTGTGTGATTAGCAGGAGGTACTGATGTTTAAAGCAGGGAGTGGGTAGAGGCAACACAGTATTTACCCGCCTCGCTTTGCAGCCTTTACCTCCCATGGTTTCCTTCAGAAACTCTCTACTTTAGTCGAATTAATCAGCTTACTGTTCTATGAACGTGCATTTCATTTTCCTTTTTGCACCTTTGTCTAGAAGTGTTTACTCTCTTGTAACATACTATTGTCTCTCTTTACTTAGTATCTGAAAAAGCTGCTTGAGTTCCCATTTCCTCTTTTGTGTCTGTCCCAGCTGGTGTGACTGGCAGTCATCTCCATGTCTCTGTACTTTTGTCTGTATCATATCACATATATTTCTTGGATTTAGGGAATATTTGGGGCCTCCTTTTCACTTTCTGCTTTTCCTTTCTCTTTGCCTGCTTGCCTGATTCCATCCATTCATCCTCCTCCTCTATCCATTGAATACCTATGCCACATCTGCTCTCTGCCAGTAAGATGGGCATTGAGCATACTGAGGCCTTTATGAATACCAGTTGACTATTTGTGTGTGTGTGTGTGTGTGTGTGTGTGTCTAGGCCTCCTATTGGTAAATAAATAGTTGAATTTAGCCTGGAAGACTACTAGCATTTTTGGGTGGTTGAAATTAAATCCTTATCACTGAGGTATACTTAGGTTTCCTTGATGGCTCAGTGGGTAAAGAATCTGCCTGCAATGCAGGAGACACAGGAGACACAGATTTGATCCCTGAGTGAGGAAGATCCTTTGTCGGAGGAAATAGGAAATAGCAACCCACTCCAGTATTCTTGCCTGAAAAATCCCATGGACAGGGGAGCCTGGTGGGCTATAGTCCAGAGGCTTTCAAAGAGTTGTACATGACTGAGCATGCATACATATGATTGAATCAGTAGTGAAGATAGAATGATACTTCTATAGAATCTGTGTAGGGAGAACATCTGTTCCTGTTTTTGTGGGTTGATAGTTAAAATCAACCCACAAGCAACTATTGTTGCTATCAATGATAATGCAGTAACTTTAAGCTTCCAAATATAAATTTTATTGGTAGTGGAAATAGAGGAAAACTATTATTTTGTTCATTCTTGCTTTTGCATTTTAAGTGATAATCTGATATTAATGAAATTTAGCATTAAGGGACCGTTAGGAAGAATCTAATATGTACTACCTTGTTGCTTTGTAATTTCCTTCTTGATTTTCTTGTTGATGCATTGGTTTTTTAGTAGTATGTTGTTTCGGTTCAGTTCTGTCACTCAGTCATGTCTGACTCTTTGCAACCCCATGAACCGCAGCATGCCAGGCCTCCCTGTCCATCGCCAACTCCCAGAGTTTATTCCAACTCATGTCCATTGAGATGGTGATGCCATCCAACTATCTCTTCCTCTGTCATCCCCTTCTCCCCCTGCCTTCAATCTTTCCCAGCATCAGGGTCTTTTCTAGTGAGTCTGTTCTTTGCATGAGGTGGCTAAACTATTGGAGTTTCAGCTTCAGCATCAGTCCTTCCAATGAATATTCAGGACTGATTTCCTTTAGGATGGACTGGTGGGATCTTCTTACAGTCCAAGGGACTCTCAAGAGTCTTCTCCAACACCACAATTCAAAAGCATCAATTCTTTAGTGCTCAGCTTTCCTTATAGTCCAACTCTCACATTCATACATGACCACTGGAAAAACCATAGCTTTGACTAGATGGACCTTTGTTGGCAAAGTAATGTCTCTGCTCTTTAATATGCTGTCTAGGTTGGTCATAGCTTTTCTTCCAAGGAGCAAGCATCTTTTAATTTCATGGCTGCAGTCACCGTCTACAGTGCTTTTGGAACCCAAAAAAAGAAAGTCTGTCACTGTTTCCACTGTTTCTCCATCTATTTGCCATGAAGTGATGGGACCAGATGCCATGATCTTAGTTTTCTGAATGTTGAGTTTTAAGCCAACTTTTTCACTCTCCTCTTTCACTTTCATCAAGAGGCTCTTTAGTTCTTTGCTTTCTGCCGTCAGGGTGGTATCATCTGCACGTCTGAGGTTATTGATATCACTCCTGGCAATCTTGATCCCAGCCTGTGCTTCATCCAGCCCAGTGTTTCTCATGATGTACTCTGCATATAAGTTAAATAAGCACGGTGACAATATACAGCCTTGATGTACTCTGTTCCCTATTTGGAACCATTCTGTTGTCCATGTCCAGTTCTAACTGTTGCTTCCTGACCTGCATACAGATTTCTCAAGAGGCAGGTCAGGTGGTCAGGTATTCCCATCTCTTTACGAATTTCCTAGAGTTTTTTTGTGGTCTACATAGTTAAAGGCTTTGGCATAGTCAATAAAGCAGATGTTTTTCTGGAACTCTCTTGCTTTTTTGATGATCCAACAGATGTTGGCAGTTTGATCTCTGGTTCTTCTGCCTTTTCTAAATCCAGTTTGAACATCTCTAAGTTCACGGTTCACGTACTGTTGGAGAATTTTGAGCATTATTTTGCTAGCATGTGAGATGAGTGCAAATGTGCGGTAGTTTGAGCATTCTTTGGCATTGCCTTTCTTTGGGATTGGAATGAAAACTGACCTTTTCCTGTCCTGTGGCCACTGCTGCGTTTTCAAAATTTGCTGACATACTAAGTGCGGCACTTTTACAGCATCATCTTTTAAGATTTGAAATAGCTCAACTGGAATTCCATCACCTCCACTAGCTTTGTTTGTAGTGATGCTTCTTAAGGCCCACTTGACTTCACATTCCAGGATGTCTGGCTCTAGGTGTGTGAATTCACTATTGTGATTATCTAGGTTGTGAAGATCTTACTTGTATAGTTCTTCTGTGTATTCCTGCCACCCCTTCATAATATCTTCTGCTTCTGTTAGGTCCATACCATTTCTGTCCTTTGTTGAGCCCATCTTTGCATGAAATGTTCCTTTGGTATCTCAAATTTTCTTGAAGAGATCTCTAGTCTTTCCCATTCTATTGTTTTCCTCTATTTCTTTGCACTGATCATTGAGGAAGGCTTTCTTATCTCTCCTTGCTATTCTTTGGAACTCTGCATTCAAATGGGTATATCTTTCCTTTTCTCCTTTGCCTTTCATTTCTCTTCTAATCACACCATGTGGTTTAGTCTCCATGTAGTCACTTTTTTCTTACTTCTTTTCCTGTGGTTGATTTCTACTTTCATGCCATTGTGGTCAGAGAAGATGCATGAAATAATTTCTAAGTTTTGTGCCCTAGTATGAAGAGGAACTAAAAAGCCTCTTGAAAGTGAAGGAGGAGAGTGAAAAAGTTGTCTTAAAGCTCAACATTCAGAAAACTAAGATTGTGGCATCTGGTCCCATCAGTTCATGGCAAATAGAAGGGGAAACAGTGGAAACAGTGTCAGACTTTATTTTTGGGGGCTCCAAAATCACTGCAGATGGTGACTGCAGCCATGAAATTAAAAGACGCTTACTCCTTGGAAGGAAAGTTATGACCAACCTAGATAGCATATTTAAAAGCAGAGGCATTACTTTGCCAACAGAGGTCCGTCTAGTCAAGTCTATGGTTTTTTCATTAGGCATGTATGGATGTGAGAGTTGGACTGTGAAGAAAGCTGAGCACCGAAGAATTGATGCTTTTGAACTGTGGTGTTGGAGAAGACTCTTGAGAGTCCCTTGGACTGCAAGGAGATCCAACCAGTCCATCCTAAAGGAGATCAGTCCTGGGTGTTCATTGGAAGGACTGATGTTGAAGCTGAAACTCCAATACTTTGGCCACCTCATGGGAAGAGTTGACTTATTGGAAAAGACCCTAATGCTGGAAAGGATTGGGGGCAGGAGGAGAAGGGGACGACAGAGGATGAGATGGCTGGATGGCATCACTGACTCAATGGACATGGGTTTGGGTAGACTCCGGGAGTTGGTGGTGGACAGAGAAGCCTGGCGTGCTGCGATTCATGGGGTTGCAAAGAGTTGGACACAACTGAGCGATTGAACTGAACTGAATTGATATGGTCAATCCTAGAGAATGTTCCATGTGCACTTTTAGGATCTCTGTTGCCCTGTTGATTCTCTGTGTGGAAGATGTGCCATTGGTATGAGTTGCGGGTTAAAGTCTACTATTAATGTATTCCCACTGATTTCTCCCTTTCTGTTTATTAGTATGTGTTTTCTGTATTTGGGTGCTCCCATATTAGGTGCTTATAAGATAATGACTATATTATCCTCTTCACGTACTGATTCTTTTATCATTAAGTAGTGTCCTTTATCTTTCTTTAAAGTCCATTTTGTCTGATATGAGTATTGAAACTCCCACTTTCTTATCATTTCCATTTGCCGGAAATATCTTTTTCCATCGTCTTACTTTCAGTCTGTGTGTCCTTTGCCCTAAGTTGGTCCTCTTGTAGGCTACATATTGTAGATTCTTGTTTTTTAATTTTTTTATCCAGTCTGCCACTCTGTGTCTTTTGATTGGAGCATTCAGTCAATTAGCATTTAAGGTAATTAATGACAATATGTTTTTGTTGCCATCTCAGACCTTGTTTTCCAATTGGTTATTTCTTCTTTCTTCCTTTTTTTTTTTTTTTTTCCTTTTCCTTTTTGTGGTTTGAGGATTTCCTTTTATTTTAACTTGTGTTCCCTTTTTGGTTTTTGTGAATCTATTGTATGTTTTTGATTTATGGTTGCTCTGTTCTTCAAGTATGTTAACCCCTTCCTATATCTGCTTGCTTTAGACTGATAGTCATATAGGCTCAAACACATTCTAAAAAAAGAAAAAGAATATGCATATTCTTATTTGCCTTAGTCAGATTTTATGATTTTGATGTCCTTTTTTTTACATCTTTGTGTTTATCCTTTTGCTGTTCCTTGTGTTGTCATTGCTTTCACAAATAGTTTTTTTTTTCTTTTTGATCTTTATGTGTGTGTGTGTGTGTGTGCTAAGTTGCTTCAATCATGTTCAACTATGTGACCCTATGGACTGCAGCCTGCCAGTCTCCTCTGTCCATGGGATTCTCCACGCATGAATTCTCGAGTGGGTTGCCATGGACTCCAAGGGAACTTTCCAACCCAGGGATTGAACCCAGGTCTCTTATATCTCTTGCATTGGCAGCAGGTTTATTTGTTGTTGTTGTTACCACTAGCACCACCTGGGAAGCCCTTTTGATCTGTATACTGGCTGATTTAAATGATTTACTTCCCAGTTGTGATTTCCTCTTTCAAATATCATCTTCCTTCTTTTTTATGTAGAGATGACCTTTCAACATTTCTTTTAGAATAGGCTTAATATTCTTTTAGTTTTTGCTTGTCTGAGAAATTCTTTATTTCTCTCTCAGTTCTAAATGATAATCTTGCTGGGTAGAGTATTCTGGGTTGCAGATTTTTCTCTTTCAAGGCTTTGAATATATTTCGCTACTCCCTTTTTTCCAGAAAACTTTTATCCGTGTTTCCATAGAGACATCAGCCAATAGCCTAATGGAGGTTCCCTTGTAATTAGCTGTTTGCTTTTCTCCTGCTGGTTTTGGAATCCTCTCTTTAACTTTTGCCATTTTTGTTATGTCTTGATGTCTGTTTGGGACCCCCTGTGCTTCCTGTTCTGGATATCTGTTTCCTTCTTTAGGTTTGGGAAGCTTTCAGCCATAATTTCTTCAAATATGTTTTCAACCCCCTTTTCTCTTTCTTCTCCTTTTTTGGAATGCCTGTTATGTGTAGATTGCCCTGTTTTATATTATCCCATGTGCTGTACTGTACTTAGTCACTCAGTCATGCCCAGCTCTTTTTGACCCCATGGACTGTAGCCCACCAGGCTCCTCTGTCCATGGCGATTCTCCAGGCAAGAATACTGGAGTGTGTTGCCATGCCCTTCTCCAGGGGATCTTCCAATCCAGAGATCAAACCCAGGTCTTCTGCATTGCAGGTGGATTCTTTACTGTCTGAGCCACCAGGGAAGGTGGGGGCAGTGGTTGGTTCCCAGTTGGCAGTCCCGTGGTGCAGGTGGCTGGCTGCACCAGGGGGATGAAGACAGTGATCGGGGCTGTGTCATGGGACCCTTGTTGGTGGGCTGCTTGTGCTCCCAGGAATGTGGGGGCAGCAACCCACATCTGCTCTCAGGACCCTCTGTGGTGGCAGAGGGAAGCCCATATTATCCCATAGGTTTCTTATATTTCTTTCTTTCTTTCTTTCTTTTTTTTTATTTGACTTTCTGTCTGCTATTTTGATTGGGTAATTGTCTGCTATTTTGATTGTGCAATTTCCATTATTCTATCTTCCAGATCACTTATTCTTTCTTCTGTATTTGTCATCCTGCTATTCATTCTCATGAGCTCAGTTTTCATCTCAGCAAATGAGTTTTCTAATTTTTCTTGGCTCCTCCTTATAGTTTCTAGCTCCTTTTTACAGTTATCTGCATTTCTGTTGATAGCCTTTCTTAATTCTTTAAATATTTCATTACTTCCATTATTAGACTGAAGAAGTCTGTCTTATTGTTCTTTCGAGGGAATTCTCTTGATCTTTTAACAAAGAGTGATTCCTCTGCTTCTTCATTTTTGTATTTCTCTTACTCTGTGAGTTTGGGAGAAACCAATCTACTGTAGTCTTGGAGGACTATGTATATGTGGGCGCATCCCTTCGTAGCTTGTGTGGGTTTAACTTTTTGGAGGGGTGAGGGCTGTTTTTGGTATGGATGCTTGCTGTCTCTTTTTTGAGCATGTGCTGGCTGTTATCCCCTTGATAAGGGGTGTGCAGGTGCACGGCCCATGCCCATGCCCCGGGGAAGGTGGGGGCAGCAGCTGGCTCCCAGTCGGCGGTCCATTGTTACAGGCGGCTGGCTGCACGAGGGGGATGACAGTGATCAGTGCTTCACCATGGGACCTTTGTTGTTGGTGGGCTGCTCGTTGTCCCAGGAAAGTGGGGGCAGCAGCCCGCATCTCGTCTCAGGACCCTCTGTGGTGGCAGTGGTCCATGCCTCTGGAACCCTAGATGGCAGTGGTGGCTCACGCCGGCCCCTGCAGCTCATGTAGGTGGCCCCCTGATGCCTGAGAGCACGTGCAGAGATAGAGGCTCCTATGGTGGGCCCGACCCTCTCTTCACGTGCCCCACAGCAGTGGCTCCTTGCCTTTTTGGTGGTCCCAGACTTCTTCTTGAACTCCCTTGGTTGTAGTGCATCACACCCTAGTGCCCTTGCGCTGGCTTGCTGTCTTCGTGCACCAACCGTAGTCCTCTCCCCAAGCCTGACCTTAGGCTTGAGCCTCGGTACCCAGCCCCCTTAGTACGAGCGTTTGAGGCTAGGATATGCCAGTCGGCACCGCCTGACCGTGCAGGACTCTCTCTGCTTGCCCTCTGCACACCTGCCACCATGCTCTCCTCCAAGGCTCCAAAGCTCCTGCTCCGTCCCAGCTGATCTCCCAGCCAGCAAGGAGACCTTTCCTCTTTCACAACTCCCTCCCAGGGCCACAGGTCCTGTCCTGATTCCTTTCTCTTTTTTTCTTTTGCCTTACCCAGTTGCATGGAGATTTTCTTGCCCTTTTGGAGGTCTGAGGTCCATTGCCAGCATTTAGTAGATGTTCTGTGAGAATCATTCCACATGTAGATGCATTTTTGATGTATCTGTGGGGAGATGATGAGCTCCATGTCTTGTTCCTCTGCCATCTTCATTCATTCCCAACTGACTTGTGGGATATAATTTATATCCAATATAAAGTTATTGGATATACTGAAAACTTTCTGAGATTTTTTGAATGTTAAATATATAAATACACAGAAAATAAAACTTCTAGTCAATTTGAAATGGTAGTAATGCAGGGTACTGTAACATCAGAAAGATAAGAACAAGAGATAACGTTTATTGGATGCTAGCAGAGGATTCCAGGGAGTGCTGTTCTTAGACACCTGCTCCACTGTGGGTGAGAGAGAGGGAAGCTTTTGTGTCTTCCCTTCAAGGATGTCTCTCGAGGGATTGATTGCATGGGAAATTACTGCCATTATTCTGTGATTGAGTAGTGTCCAGCATACCCTGGACCTATTGGTAGCTTTAATATCTGTTATGCCAGAGGTGGAATGGGTCAAAAATTGTCCTTTTTAATTTTCACGGGGAATAGAGTAATTTCTTGAGAACATTAAGCTTTTGTTGTGTTTTAAAATTATGCTTTAAAATGTTTAACCTTACTCCTTTCGGTCTCTTTTTATACTTCAGGCAGAATGGTCCTTGATGGTAGTTCTCTGGGATCTAGTGCACATGTGAAGAATTCTGTGACACTTAAGTTGTTTCTTTACACAATAGCAGCCCTGCAGCAGGAGTGCAGGCTGAGAAGTCTTTCCATTGGCCTCCCTTTTTAAGTGTCCCTCCTATTTCCTGTAAGATGGGGCAAAGATTTATTTTTTAATTTTAACTAGTTTATTTATTTACTTATTTATGGCTGTGCTGGTTCTTCATTGCTTTGTGTGGTCTTTCTCTAGTGGTGGCGAGTGGGGGCTGCTCTTCACTGCGATGCTCAGACTTCTCATTGTGGTGGCTTTCTCGTTGCAGAGCAGAGGCTTTACGCATGTGGGCTTCAGTAGTTGCAGCTCTTGGACTCTGGAATTGGGGCTCAGAAGTTGTGGCACACAGGCATGGTTGCTCCATGTCATGTGAAATCTTCCCAGACCAGGGATTGAACCCGTGTTCCCTCCCTTGGCAGGCAGATTCTTACCCACTGTACCACCAGAGAAGTCCCCAGTGATAATTTCCTCCCTCTTAGGTTTCCCAGGTTGCAAAAGTGAATGTAATTCTGCTGGGAAGCTGCTTCTTCCAAGTCTCATCCAATCCTTCAATTCATATATAAGTTGTGGGTTTAAGAGTTAACTTTTTTCTAGTAATGATACTTTGTGTATTTAGAACTTCGCTAACTTTAGAGTGGAAGAAAATCCCTATGCTGGAGGATCCTTTATACCATGGAGTAAAGATGCTTTTGGCACTGGCTGGTGGTAAAACCTTGATGGTTTTGATCAAATGTTAAATGTTACTAAAGGGGATTTGAGTTGGAATGCTGCTATCTGATGTGTACTCAGGACCTTGTGTTTTGAACACCAAGGTAGTAAGTGTGGGTGTGATGGGTGGTGGACCTGTTTTATGGAAATCTCCAGGAGAGAAGACTGTGCTGTACAGTGTTATGACCCAGGGATTTACAGTGTATGGAGTCTTTCTAATACTGGCACAAATACATTGTGTAAATCCTTTTAGATACATTGTCTATAATAAGTCTTTGATTCTTGAATGCTGTATAGGCTTTGCAGTTTTCCTTTTAGTTTATTTTTATTTTTTTATTTTTTTTCCTTTTAGTTTAAACCTCTCAATAAAACTACTACTACTAATTCTTTCTTTTATTTCAATATGCTCTAGTATATTGGTTTTTGTTTTCAGTCTTCCCTAGTATTATATATGCTTACTCACATAACTTTTATGAGTCCATGATATTTTATTTAAAAGTTTGCATTGGCATGAAAAATTTCTTAAGAGACTAAAAAGATAAAAGGTTTTGAGAGCTTCTCTGTATTTTACTTTTTTAAAAAAAAGTTGTATTGGCCTTCAAGAAGTGCAGCTTGTTTAAGCTCATTAAGAAGCAAATGGACTAGAAAAGAACTATTTCAGGATTCCAAATAAATGCATTTGAATACTCTGAGGAAAGTTTTGTAAGCCATAAGTCTCTTCATTATTAACATACAAGTGTTATCTTTGAAAAGAGTAATATAAGCAATGAGGTTACATTAGAGACAGACTTTAGAAATATGTACTTGTACATATTTTCATATTTTTCCTATTGTAAAATATGTATATATTATACATATTATCCCCTACCCAACACCTTTCAAAGCTGCAGACCAGTGCTTGCCTCCTGGGAGAGGTGAGAGATGTGATTTCTCCATGGGCGGTGTTACACTCTGCAGCTATCCAGGATGGTCAGCAATTATACCTCATTTTGCTTGCAGTGCTGTGTTGGTTAAATGGCTTTCAGGGTATAAAATATTGGGATAGTATCCTGGCAGTTTCTTCAGGATATAGGATTTGATGTGTCTTTATTTCACTTTTGGAAAAATTTAAAAATGTGTTGACTCCATTGGATCTGATGTGTTATTGGTGGGCAAATAAGACTAAATAAAAACTGCAGTGATTGAGGTGGAGAGATATTTGTCTCTGGGCTGAAAATGTGATGTAAGTGAAGAAGTAATACTGGAAGCGTTTTATCTCTGGCTTGGATGGTATCTTTAAGGAGCCTCATTTGATTCTAAATTCACAGATCATTTTCAGTACCATCTGCTTCAGAATAATAACTGGGCCCACCGCATCCGGCTTCATCACCATCTAGATCCAGTGGACAGCTGTCTGCATCTCTGGCCCCTCTGTCCTGCATTAGGCACATCCTGCTGAGCTGTCACAGGTCTTGGAGGGTCACCGAGTCTAAAACTATACTCACTCTCTTCCCCACACTTTAAACACCTGCCTCCCAGTTTCACAACCAAGGCATGGCATCCAGCCTTACTGTACTCTTTGGTTCTCCCACCTCCCCATACTTGAGCTTGACATCAATCATTCCTTCCATTTTCTCTACTCTAAAATTTTCTCTTTGATAAGGCTTGTAATTTCTGTTCCCATTGCCTCTACTTATGCTAGAACAGATCATCCAACATTGAGATCCTAAATATTCTCCCTGCCCTCAGTCTGGGTATTTTCCAGTAATTCTCTACAAGGCAAGAGAGTAAACTATTAAAAAAAGTACTTATGGTTGTGCCGGGTCTTTGTTGCTGTGTGCAGGCTGTCTCTAGTTGCAGAGGGTGGGGGCTACTCTCCAGTTGCAGTGCACAGACTTCTCATTGTGGTGGCCTCTCCTGTTCCAGAGCACGGGCTCCAGGGCACACGGGCTTCAGTAGTGGCGGCACAGGGGCTCAGTAGTTGTGCCACTTGTTCTTTAGTTGCCTAGGGTATATGGAAACTTCCCAGATCAGGAATCGAACCAGCATCCCCGCATTGCAAGGGAGATTCCTATCCACTATGCCACCAGGGAGGTCTGAGAGTAAACTATTTAAAGTACAAAGATGAACTGGCTACTCCCAGATTAGAAACATTACAGTGGTTCCCTATTGCCCTGAGACTAAAGTTGATAAACTGACATATATATATATAAATATAACATTATATATGAATAGTCACTAAGTCATGGCCAACTCTTTTGTGACCTCATGACCTGTAGCCTGCCAGACTCCTCTGTCCATGGGATTTTCAGGCAAGAATACTGGAGTGGATACCCCCTTCTCCAGAGGATCCTTCCAGTCCAGGGATTGAACCCACGTCGCCTTGCATTGGCATGGAGATTCTTTACCATTGAGCCATCTGGGAGTCCCATATACCATATATACTTAAAAAGCAATTTATTTAACCATTTTAAAATTGAAGTATAGTTGATTTACAATATTGTGTTAGTTTCGGGTGTACAGCAAAGTTTTTCAGATCAGAGAAGAGGCAGCCACTGCTTTTGTGGCCTGGTTTTCAGTCATGGCTTGGTGAGTGGTCTTTACTTTGTCTTTAGCCCCTCCAAGACTCTGTAGGACAAAGAATGCCCTACTTTAACTTGCTATTAATCTTGCTATTTAAACAATTTGGAATGGATTCAATTAAAATCTTAAGTATAGAATCAATTTTAGATGTTATACATCTCTTCCCCTAGTGTTTTATCCTTTTTTTGAATTTGTTGTGTCCTTTGTTGAACAGAAGTATTTAATTTTGATATCATCAGATCTGTTTTTCATATATGGTTTGCGATATTTTCTTCTCATTTAGGAAACTGCTTCTTAGGCCCAGGTCACCAGCATTCTCTCATTCACAGCTTTCCATAGTGTTATCGTTTCATCATTTGCATCTAAACATCTGCTCTGTCCAGAGACCTGAGTGTGTGGTATGACACACCTGGCAAGACAGTGCTCTCAACATCATCTACTAAAGAGTTTTTACTCATTGGTTTTTAATGCCAACTTTATATCGTTCTTGTATGTGGATAAGTCCATGTCTGAGGGTCTGTTCTTTTCCTTTAATTGTATTTTTCTATCTTCATTGGGTACCAAACAGCTCTCATAAATGTACTTTGCAGTACGTCTTGTTACCCAGAGGAGAAGTGTCTCCTTTTTCACATTTTGAACATTATCAGGACTTAGCTACTGATGGGCTTGTAGTTTTCTATATAAATTTAAATTAAGTGGTTGAGGTTCTGAAAAAGTCCTGATAGTGTTCAATTTATTAAATTTGTAGATTACTTTGAGGACTATTGTCATTTTAATAATATCCTCCAAGACAGTGGAAGACCTCTTTATTTATTCAGATCATCTTTCATGTCCTTTTAATGGAGTTTTAGACTTTTTTGTAGCTGGTTTGTGTTTTCTTTGCTGAGCTAGTTTCTGGGTGTTTCCTGTATTTCATTGCTTATAGGAATTTTACTTTTGTATTATTTCTAGTTATTGTTGGGGTAAAAAACATTTTCACTGTCTTTCTGTTGTAAGTTTTATGGGATCTCTCTTGTGAATATTTTTTAAACCTAAAAGTTAGTCAGTAATATCTATGGTTTATAGCTACGATTCTAACACTAACTCAGATCTGTGGTTTTTTTTCCTTCCACACCACGAAGCAGTCCTGCAGTTCAACTGAATTCTGACAACACTGTTTACCTGAAGATGGTGTCAGGTCCTGCAGATTAAAGATTCAGTCCTGCAAGGCTGCTCACTCTTCAGGTCCACTTGGGCTTCTGACTGAGCAGCTTATAGGTTCCACCAGCCCCCTTCTTGGGTTTAATTCATCTTTAGTGCAGCTCCTAGAACTCAGAGAAGCATTTCACTCAGCAGATTACCAGTGTATTATAAGAGGATATAACTCAGGACCAGTTAGATGGGAGATGCACAGGGCAGGGGGGGGGGAAGGGCAGGGAGCACCTGGGTACCGCTCTCCCCAAATCTCCATGTGTTCACCGACCCAGAAGCTCTCTTAACCCTGTCCTTTTGGGCTCAACTGATTAAATTGTGGGCCACTGGTGATTGAATTGGTCTCCATTTCTGTTCCCCTTTCCTCCCTGGAGGTCAGGGGTGGGACTGAAGGTCCCAACTCTAATGACACAGTGGGTTCTCCTGACAACCAGCCCCCATCCTGAGGTTCTTCCGAAAGTCACTGCATTAACATAAAGTCAGGTGTAGTTGAAAAAGCTTGCTGTGAATATCAAGACACCTTTTTTTCCACTCTAATCACTTAGGAAGTTCCAAGGGTTTAATGAGCTCTGTACCAGAAATTGGACAAAGACCAAATGCATATCTTATTATAAATCACAATAACACAATAGTCATATGGGTTTTAAAGGTAGCCCTTTAATTTTTTTTTACAGCAAAATAATTGAAACGGTTATAGAACATAGTATATATTGTGTAGATTCTCTAAATTGTTATGACTTTCTCTTTGACCTTATATATCATTAGTTTTCATGAATCTATGCTTTTTGTGGGGAGCTATAATCCCAAACTCCAAAACATTAATATTTTAATTTAGTATGTTGTGCTTTACAGCCAACATTAATGCCATCTCTGATTATTCAAAAATACTTCAAAAGCGTCATTTAAACAACTGTGTATTTTATCCAAACAGAGAACCCTGCCTTCTTTGGTTTCTGCTGAATGCTTCTCCCTGGTTTGCCTCCTACATTTTGCGCTGGCTTTTGCTCCCTTCTCCTGGTCCTCTTCTTCCACTGAACCCTTCTTACTAAATGTTGCTTCCCCTGGCCTCAAGCTTAGTCCACCCTAACACCCATCCTGGGCAGTCCTTTCCCTACATATGGATGACTCCATATTCCAATTTCTGGCTCAGATGTCTCTATGAATTCCAGATGCAAATTTCCTCTTGTCTTAAAAAAATCTCTATATGACTGTGGGAGGAGATCCAAGCTGACGTTCTCTCTTCTCTAAATCCACTCTGCTCCCTTGTTCATTGCCTGCCTGGTGGGTGGTAATAGCATGTGCAGAGCCCTTTACACAGTTTCTGAAGCCAGAAGTCTGGGAGGTGTGCAAGTTAGCAAGTTCCTCACATCTTCTCCTCAGACTCACCAGTCACTGTCTCCCGTTAAAGCATACCTCCAAAATTAAAGCAAACCTCACTGCCTCCTTTCCAGCAGAACTCTTAATGCTCTTCTCAGAAGTATTCTGTGGCTCTCCATTGACAGGGACAGTAGGTATTGAAGCAGAAGATCGAATGTGTCCAGGATGGAGGAGCTGGATTTGCTAATACTTTGTGTGGCTCACTCAGCATCAGAGAGACATCCCTCACAGAGGGTCCAGCCTGGCAACCACTTGTCTTGGGAGGAGTGAGTTCACTGTTCAGAGACTGGTTGGAGATCTACTGATGTGACCGCGACCCTGGAAAGGCTGAACTTGACCACTGACTTGCCCTCCCGCTAGAAGAGTCAGTGATATTTGACTTCAAAATTTCAGAGCAGCAGCAGTGATCTGTGTGTCTCATTTCTTTTATTTGGGACTGCTTTAAATATGTAAAACTTCTTTAGCTAGAGCTATTTGAACGCTTCCATTTATTATAGTCACTTATGGATTTATCTTCACAGATTGAAATTAAGTTTTTTAAACCATTTTTCCTTTTGACATTTCTGACTTTTTTTTCCTTTGAACTTTCATTTGTTTCACCATCTTTGAAGAAATTATCAGAGAAATCCGCAATCTAACATAGGTCCTGAAAAGGAGTCGGTTGTCATTTTCACATATGTTCTGTGATAATCCTTGGTGGATTTTATTAGATTCTTTAGGTTAGATTTCTCAGCTTGTTCTTGTCATATTTCAGCTTGATCAATTGAAGTTGCACAGTTTCTTCTTCCTTGAAAAAAGCCAAAACTATAGATTTCTATAAATTTTAGTAGACTGCAGTGACTGTAGTCAGAGCTCTCTACACCCAGTCACTTGAATGCTGTGTCTGAGTGATGGTTTACTGTAGTTGATGTTGAGCACAATTTTTTTTTTTTTTACTGCTCTTCTCCGTATTTTCAGTGTCCCGTAACAAAGATGCATCATACATGAGTCCTGGGTCACCATGCAGAGCAGTCCACTTCTTCAAAATAGTTATGAAGACACATTACAGGCATTTACCATTAGGGCTCACATAGACAACCAGCAAATCTATACTCAGTCTGTAGGGTTTTATAAAATTTAAAATATTTCCATTTCCCTTCCTTACCTGGTGTTTAGAGCATGCCAGTGGGCATCTTCCTGTGAGAATGTCTGGACCAGCATTGGCTGTGGGCTCAGTGGGCTCTGAGTTTTGGGGAGCAAAGAGCTCCCCAGCTTGTACCGAGCCCTTTGTGAGCTGCGTTGTCTCCACAAGTGGGGCCTAGTTGGGTCCTTGAGCTTCCTGTGATCTCTCCAGACATTTGACCACATGTTGGCTTTCTTTTCTCAAGGAAGTTCTAGATGTTTATGCTCTAAAGAGCTCCTTGGAGGCTTTCTATCCCTGTAAAACTTGCAGCATTGTGAATCTGACACTAGACATGTTAATATCAATTTGAAGGTACTTGGCCTTATCTCTTTTTTCTTACTCCAGCAAAGGTCATCTGTATATGATGATTCACAATACGTGATCTCTCTTTCTTCACTACATCATATTTGCTGGGCAATGACCTCATTTCCTCTTTTTTTTTTTTTTAATTATTTATTTATGGCTGAACTGGGTCTTCATTGCTGCAGGGGCTTTTCTCTAGTGGAGAGCAGGGGCTACTCTTTGGTGCCATGCACAGGCTTCTCAGTGTGGTGGCTGCTTCTGTTGCAGAGCGTGGGCTCTAGGGCACGTGGGCTTAGTAGTTGCAGTTCCTGGCTCTAGAGCACAGGCTAAATAGTTGTGGTGCATGGGCTTAGTTGCTCCATAGCATATGGATCTTCCTGGACCAGGGATCAAACTCATGTCTCCTACATTGGCAGGAGGATTCTTTACCACTGAGCCACCAGGGAAGCCTATCATTTCCTCTTACTGTTTCAACTGAAAGTTAATTTTGGATTTCATGAGAAATTTATTAGATATGTCTGAGCTATAAAATCAGAAAAAATTAACATAATGAGATTCTTGTTTAAATTCAGTTTGCATCAGGTATGTGGCCTATAGAAACAAAAACTTATGTTTTATGCCTTTCAAAATACAGCCTTTATATTGTTCATCCTTCAAGCATTAAAAAATACACATAAGGAAAAAATATCCATTGTGTGTTTCTACACTGTTATAGATTAATGAGAAACACTGGGCTGGAAGAAGCACAAGCTGGAATCAAGATTGCTGGGAGAAATATCAATAACCTCAGATATGCAGATGACACCACTCTTATGGCAGAAAGTGAAGAGGAACTAAAGAGCCTCTTGATGAAAGTGAAAGAGGAGAGTGAAAAAGTTGGCTTAAAGCTCAACATTCAGAAAACGAAGATCATGGCATCTGGTCCCATCATTTCATGGGAAATAGACGGGGAAACAGTGGAAACAGTGTCAGACTTTGTTTTTTTGGGCTCCAGAATCACTGCAGATGGTGATTGCAGCCATGAAATTAAAAGACGCTCCTTGGAAGAAAAGTTATAACCAACCTAGATAGCATATTAAAAAGCGGAGATATTACTTTGCCAACAAAGGTCCGTCTAGTCAAGGCTATGGTTTGTCCAGTGGTCATGTATGGATGTGAGAGTTGGACTGTGAAGAAAGCTGAGCGCTGAAGAATTGATGCTTTTGAACTGTGGTGTTGGAGAAGACTCTTGGGAGTCCCTTGGACTGCAAGGAGATCCAACCAGTCCATTCTAAAGGAGATCAGTCCTGGATGTTCATTGGAAGGACTGATGCTAAAGCTGAAACTCCAATACTTTGGCCACCTCATGGGAAGAGTTGACTCATTGGAAAAGACTCTGATGCTGGGAGGGACTGGGGGTAGGAGGAGAAGGGGATGACAGGATGAGATGGCTGGATGGCATCACCGACTCGATGGACATGAGTCTGAGTGAACTCCGGGAGTTGGTGATGGACAGGGAGGCCTGGCGTGCTGCGATTCATGGGGTTGCAAAGAGTCGGACACGACTGAGTGACTGAACTGAACTGAACTGATAGATTAATGATGTTATAGGACATAACACATAGCTCCCACCTAGCCTTCCCCCAAGTATAATCTGGGATGTCACTCAAATATCTAGGCCTTGACTTCTTTACAGGCCAAATTGGAGGAGTGAGTCAAATCATCTCTGAGATATCTTCTAGTTCTAAAATACTGAAAATTAAGGGGTAGATTGTCATTGAGTAATTCAATTCTAATAATGACAAAAAGTACAGTAAAACCAGAAAAATTCCATGCATCATTCAGGCTAGTGGGGGAAAGGTCTCCTGTTGTCTCCAAGGGTGAGTTTCTGTATTGAAAGTTTCTCTTCCTGTCTGGACACTATACTGTGTCCAGTAGATGAAGAAGGAGCCGGAGGCTGCCCTGCTGTGTGCTGTCACTGTTCCTCTGTGTTTCTTTTTCAAGAGTGTCCTGCCTGTGTTGTCCTGTTAAAGTGCTGGCAGTGAAGGACAGGGAGCATGTTTTCCTCCTGACAATATCCTTGCTGGACCTAGGACATTCTTTGATAAATGATAGGCTCCTAAATCCCACTCCAGTATTCTTGCCTGGAGAATCACATGTACAGAGGAGCCTGGCAGGATACAGTCCATAGGGTCACAAAGAGTCGGATGTGACTGAAGTGACTTAGCACACATGCACGCACAGACTCCTAAGTGCTTCGTTGTATCTTGTCTTTGCTGCATTCCCCCCTGCCCCAAACCCATTTTCCACTCAGAATGTTTAATTAAGAGAGCATGTCCTATATAGAGTGCATTTAGAGTGTTCCTTCTGGAGCTTTGCTCATTGTGACAAGCTTGTGAACCCCCACAGGGCACAGAACTCGTGGTCTCTGTCTTTTATATCTTAGTACAGAATGTTGGTCAGAAGCCTTTCTCAGAGTTGCTGGCCCACACAGAAGTGGAAGATGCCTGGAATAAGAATTAGGAAAGTGGAGTGTGTGTCCAGTTTTGGCTCTGTTGCTTTCTGGTCTTGGGACATCAGGCACATTCTGGAACCTGAATTCCTCAGTTGGTGTCTTTGAAATCATGGTGATAAATCCTTGCTGTGCTTTACAAAGCTGACAGTAGGTGTAGACATGCCCTTTATATCGTATAGTTCTATCCAGACAAATGTTTTCTATGTTTTATGGTGTCACTGCTTACCTACCCAACAGAACTCCAGTGCAGAGACCCGTGATCTTACCTCATTGCCCCAGAAGATTTGTTGTGATGGTACATAGTCCTTTATGACTGTCCTCTGGCTGTTGTTTCCTGTTTATCTAGCCCTGTGATATTTGCTTAGCAAAGCAAGAGGACTATTAATATTTATAGATACGGTCAGCCCTTTGTATCCATGTATTCTCTGCATCTACCAATTCAGCAACTGCACATGGAAAATATATATATTTTTAAATTCCAGAAGGTTCTGTGAAGCAAAGCTTGAATTTTCTGGGCACCAACAACTGTTTACATAGCATTTAGATTGTATTTACAACTGTTTACATAGCATTTACATCATGTTAGGTACTGTAAGCAATCTAGAGATGAATTAAAGGGAGGATATGTGTGGGTTATAATCAAATACTAGGCAATGTAAAGAGAGTTGAGCATCTGTAAATTTTGGTCCCAAGGGGGTCCTGGAACCACTGCCCCTCAACCCCCACCCCACCCCTCCTCCGCTGCCACGGATACTGTAGTGGGTGACTGCAAAGAGGCACCACATGCTGAAGTCAGTAAGTGTGTAAGTGCAAATGAGGAGAGGGGAGAGGGGGTTAGTGCAGAAATTATTGGAGAACACTAATGTATGGATGTGAGAGTTGGACTGTGAAGAAAGCTGAGCTCCAAAGAATTGATGCTTTTGAACTGTGGTGTTGGAGAAGACTCTTGAGAGTCCCTTGGACTGCAAGGACTTCTTTGGAAGGAATGATGCTAAAACTGAAATTCCAGTACTTTGGCCACCTCATGTGAAGAGTTGACTCATTGGGAAAGACTCTGATGCTGGCAGGGATTGGGGGCAGGAGGAGAAGGGGACGACAGAGGATGAGATGGCTGGATGGCATCACTGACTCAGTGGATGTGAGTTTGAGTGAACTCCGGGAGTTGGTGATGGACAGGGAGGCCTGGCGTGCTGTGATTCATGGGGTCGCAAAGAGTCAGACACGACTGAGGGACTGAACTGAACTGAACTGAACTGAATGACTAGTAAGTTCCCTGACTGTCATCAGGTGAATGCTGTTTCATTCAGCAAGTAGGTTTTTGGTAAACTAATTTAGAGCTGCTTTATCTATAGTAAAAGCTCAGTAAACAGTGTTGATTAAATAAAAAATGAAAATACGAAATAAAATGAAGCATCAAATAGCTGAGCACTTAGAAAAGTTATGGTTATTCATATTCGAGAGCCAATTATTTACATTTATTGCTGTGGTCAACATGTCCAGTCTAGAAACAGACACTCTGATCAAGGAGCAGAGTGAGGGGACCAGGACTTAGGGGGCACCCCAACTGTGTGTCACATGGGGTAGGTTGGGTAGGGAAGGGGATGTGGAGGGAACCTGGGTCCTGTGTTTCCTGGTCATAGTAGCTGGTCTGTACAGTGAAGAAGCAGCTTTGGGTCAGCCTGTTCTACCCAGTTTAGGTGCAAGGCCTGCAGTGTCTGATGGGGCCAGTGTGTCCTGATTAAATCCCCAGCCATCAATGCAAGAAGCAAAAGAGAAGATTGTGTCTCTGCCCATCCCCCCTGCTCTGGTCAAAGTTTATCCCTTGGTGGGAATGGGAGTTCATTGCAGTCCAGCTAGTGTGCAGGTCCTGGAAATTTGTCATGTTCCCACCGTAGCAATTTGATTGTTTAATAAGGAAAGTTATGTCTGCTATTTTTGCAGAATCAGGAACATATTTTGTTCAGCTGTGTAATTTTGATTACTTCATGTAATACTTGTGACATATTTTTCCATGTCATTAAACCTTTTTTTTTTTAGTAGCATGATTGAAGATATTTATTGTGAAAATGTGATCATACATAAAGCAGAAGTGTGATGAAGGCCCACAGGCCATCACCCAGCTCTCATGGTTATCAGCGTTTTTAATGCTGAAACAGCTTCATCACCACCCTCACCATGCTTGCTTTATGGACTGACATGAGATAAATTCCTGGCATCATGCCATTTGAATCTCAGGTACTTAAGTATGCATCTCAAAAATGTAATTTTTAATACGCTGCAATGGCATTATTATATTGAATGTAAATAGAAATTGTTTAGGGTTAGGGTAACTAACCCTCAAAGGCAACACTAGTCTGTTAAGTAGGCATTCACAGAGCTCTCTGCCACCCTAGAGGAGAACAGGTCCAGGCTGACGTGATATGACCTTTGCTAAGTGTTCAGGTCTTTTTCCCCAGAGGGACAGCATGGGTGCTTGGTGGGTAAGCTATGGATTAGACAGCTTTCCTCTGGGATCCCTCATTTGGACTTAAGGAAGCCCGAGACCCATAAGACGGCACCAGCACTGCCTGGGATAGCTGGAGGGGGCGATTTGGCCACGTGCATCAGTAATCTGTCAAAATTCACCCCTTGGCCCCAAAGTTTCAACTCTGGAAAATCTATCATAGATAAAGATATCATAAATATCCTAAATGAAGCATCACAAGCATCCCCCCTGCCCATCGACTAAACTTACATGCTTGCCAGCCTCTGTTGTGTTGACTCTGAATGACATGTGGGTTTGGGGATGACAGCTTGATCTTTAATTGCAGATTTTTCAGTTGACCTTTTTCTAATGGGTTTCCCATCTATTCATTAAGTAAACACTTAAGGATTGTGATTTTCAAATATTGTCATATCTTGGCATTTTGGGGCTGGAATTTTCCTCTACTGAAGACTTTTCTTTAATCTCTCATTGTTTAGTCTCTAAGTCATGTCCAAATCTTTGTGACCTCATGGACTACAGCACACCAGGCTTCCCTGTTCTTCACCATCTCCCAGAATTTGCTCAGATTTATGTTTGTTGAGTTGGTGATACTATCTAAACATCTCATCCTCTGTTGCCCTCTTCTCCTTTTACCTTTAGTCTTTCCCAGCGTCAGTTTTTTTGTTGTTGTTTTTTTTTTTTTCCCAGTGAGTCAGCTCTTCACACCAGGTGGCCAAAGTATTTGAGCTTCAACTTCAGCATCCGTCCTTCCAATGAATATTCAGGGTAGATTTCCTTTAGGATTGGTTGGTTTGATCTCCTTGCTGTCCAAGAGACTCTCAAGACCCTTCTCTAGCACCACAGTTTGAAGGCATCAATTCTTTGGTGTTCAGCCTTCTTTAATCACTAGGTATGTTTTATTGCCCCCAAATTCAGTTCATACTGGAAGGGTAGTATGATTTATTTCCCATTAATTTTCTGTTATTTGTGGCAATTTGATGCACTTGTATTCTCCAGTGACATCTACTGAGTTTTACTTTTCTTTTTCCTTTTCATATATTGAATGTGTTTGAATGATTATTCTATAATAACATGATTTCTGATGACTGTATAGTAAGCTGTCATCTATATAAAACTATCCTTTTTTTTAATCTATGTCTTTGGACATTTCAGGTTTTTTTTTTTTTTTTTTTTACTAGTAACAAGCCATTTTTTACTGTACCAGGAACTGTGATGAGAAGTTTATATGTGTTACCTCATCTAATCTTCACAGTAATCTTGTGATGCTTCATTTTGGTCATTTATCTGTGATAGATTTTCCAGAGTTGGACCTTGGCAGTCAAGGGGTGAATTTTGACAGATTACTGATGCATGTGGCCAAATCTCCCCCTCCAGCTATCCCAGCCAGTGCTGATGCCCTCTTATGGGTCTCAGGCTTCCTTGAGTCCAAATGAAGGATCCCAGAGGAAACAGAGCTCACTGCCGGTTTGGTGGTTCTTGAAAATTCCACATTCTTCCCCAGGCGCCTGTTTTAGGATACGATCCTTAGGGTCTTCATGTAGATGCCTCAAGCATTCCAAGGAGGAGTCCTTTTGCTGTCCTCCTGATGTCATCAAGAAGGCCTTCCCAGTGTTAAGGGGCAGGAGTGTGTGCAGCCAGGTTAGACATTAGGAGAGAAAAATGGAAAGAGTGGAGTGGAGGCCATGGGATGTACTTAACACACTGAGCAGAGAAGCCAGTAAGGGCTTCAGGAGACCGTGGCTGGCAAGGTGGAGGCAATGGAGCATCAGAGGATGAGAGGAAGGTGTTCTAAGGAGTCAGAGTGAGTCAACAGTGAGAACGTTCTGAGGGCATGGACATGGAGTGAGAATGTCTTTGATGTCATGCTGGTTACCGGTGTCTGTTGCACTCAGGATAGCGGTCAGATTAGGCTTGTCAGCGCAGAGTGGACTGAACCAGGAAGAGGGGCCAGAGGTAGCAGGTGTCGGTAATTCTAGCTGGCAGGCTTTTCTTTTTTTTTCTCTAGTATTTATCTATTTATTTAGCTGCACTGGGTCCTGACCAAGGATCGAACCCTTCATCCCTGCATTAAGAGTGTAGAGTCTTACCCACTGGACCACCAGGCAAGTTTCTGGCAGTTTTTTTTCTAATTGAAGTATAGTTGATTTACAATATTGTGTTAGTTTCAGGTATACCATACAGTAAATCTGTATTTTTGCAGATTGTAGATTATTACAAGATACTGGGGACAATTCCCTGTGCTATACAGTAAATCCTTATTGCTTATCTATTTTATGTATGATAGTTTGTGTTCATTAATCTCATGCCCCAAATTTCCCCACTTTCCCCACTGCTTTATAACTATAAGTTTGTTTTCTGTGTCTGTGAGTCTGTTTCTGTTTTTTATACATTCACTTGTATTATTTTTTAGATTCTACATATAAGTGATATCATATAGTATTTTTCCTTTCTTTCTGACTTATTTCACAAAACATAATACACTCTAGGTCCATCCATGTTGCTGCAAATGGCATTATTGCATTCTTTCTATGGCTGAGTAACATTCCATTGTATTTACGTGCCACATCTTCTTTATCCATCAACGGACCTTAGGTTGCTTCTGTGTCTTGGCTATTGTAAATAGTGCTGCTGTGAACGTAGGAGTGCACGTATCATTTTGAATCATTTTTCCGGGATATGTGCCTAGCTGTGGAATTGCTGAGTCATATGGTAGTTCTGTTTTTAGTTTTTGAGAAACCTCCATACTGTTTTTCATTGTGGCTACACCAATTTGCATTCCCGCTAACAGTGTATGAAGGTTCCCTTTTCTCCACATCTTCATCAATACTTTGTTGTTTGTAAACTTTCTCATGATATAGCTAGCATTTTTGATGTGAAAGGAAACCAAGAAATAGGACAGTAGCTGGTAGTAGGGAATGATGTGGGGGTCAGGGAGACTTTTTAAAAAATTAATGTATTTGAGATTCTGGAAGTGTCTGGTCAAGAAGGGCATGTTCATGATTCAGAGAGAAGGAACAGTTAAAGAGTGAAGTTTCATGCATGCAGCAAGGAATTCGATTCAGGACACAAAGGGAAGAACTTGCTTTTGTCTGGAGCAGGGTGTCCACCGTGAAAAGGAGGCAGAAGGAGGTACTGCTGCTGCTAAGTTGCTTCAGTCATGTCCGACTCTGTGCGACCCCATGGACGGCAGCCCACCAGGCTCCCCCGTCCCTGGGATTCTCCAGGCAAGAACACTGGAGTGGGTTGCCATTTCCTTCTCCAATGCATGAAAGTGAAAAGTGAAAGTGAAGTCGCTCAGTTGTGTCCGGCCCTCAGCGACCCCGTGGACTGCAGCCCTCCAGGCTCCTCCGTCCTGGGATCCTCCAGGCAAGAGTTTTGGAGTGGGGTACCATTGGAGGTGCAGGGGTGGGTATTCCAAGTATACACAGTCCCAGATTCTTCCATGTTCTCAGTAAATAAAACTTTGTAAAAACTTTGAGAAGTTTATCATCTCACTGGAAAGAGTGGTTTGAGGGAGGCAACTGGAAGCTGAGTTGAGAATGCAGAGCAGGGTTGAGCCTTACTGAGGTTTATAGTTAAGATGGTAAAGTGAGAACAGGTAGCACATGTGTCTTACATGGTGTTGAGGTGCTGAGGTATAGCCAGGGGACAGGGGGACAGCCAGGCTGATGTGACAGGGAGAGAGGGACTGGGCTGCTGGTATGTGAAGGCTTGGCTGTGGTGGTAGAGTCTAGACTGACCTGCTGAGCAGGGGAGTGACCTCACATGTGACCGTGACTGATTCAGGGCCCATGTAGGGGATAGAGGTTTACAGGAGATTGCATAACCAGAGCCAGAAGGTCGTGGTTGGGGATTAGATATCCATGTATTGATTCATTGGTGATCAAACATGAATTGGTGATTCCGTGTCAGGCCTTGAAATTTTGGGGAAACGTGTTGAATAGACTCAGGCATCTGTTGAAATGGAGCTGACATTCCACAAGGAGGAATGGTCTGAGACTCACGTGAGTTTAGGGCCCAAGTGCTCTCTGAAGGATGGAGGGGGTCTTGGGAAAGGGTGGTAGGTGCCGTTTTATTATTTTTAAAAATCTTATTATAGTTGATTTATAACATTGTGTTAGTTTCTGATGTGTGTGCATGCATGCTAAGTTGCTTCCGTTGTGTCCAACTCTTTGCAACGCTATGGACTGACTGTAGCCCACCAGGCTCCTCTGTCCAAGGGATTCTCCAGGCAAGAATACTGGAGTGGGTTGCCATGCCCTCCTCCAGGGGATTTTCCTGACTCAGGAATCCAACCGGTGTCTCTTGCATCTTCTGCATTGGCAGGTGGGTTCTTTACCACTAGTACCACATGGGAAGCCCAGTTTCTGATGTACATCCAAGTAATTGTAATTCAGTTATTTATACACACACACACACACACATTTTTTCAATATTCTGTTCCATTGTGATTTATCACTGAATGTTGAACACAGTTCCCTGTGCTCTGTAGTAGGACTTTGTTGTTTATCCATTTGCTATATAATAGTTTGCAACTGCTCATCCTAACATCCCAATCCTTCTCTCATCCACCTTGGGTGAGCTGTTTTCAAAAGGGCGGTCAGGAGGGTCTCTGGGTGGAGGTGACAGCTGAGCAGAAACATGGATAAAGTGAGAGAGGGTGGGTCTTACAGATATCCTGGGCAGAGTGCTTTGGTGCTCTGCCAACCCCAGGGAGGGCTATTAGGTGCTGGAGGGGGAAGTGGTAGGTGAGCTGGGGGTGGAGTGGGGGAGACAGGAGGACACAGGAGGTGGGATCTTTTTCAGTCATGGCTTCAACCCAAGGGTGACAGGGAGCCCTGAGGGCTGAGTGAGCTCAGACTCAGGCCTGGTGCAAGCAGTCAAGCTCCCAGTGGTGGACAAGATGGTTTCTGTGGGGGTGCAGGAGGCACGGGAGGCAGGGCTCAAGGTCACGGGTGAGTTATCTTCCTAAGTGCAGGTGACAGTGATAGGAGTTGAGGTGGAAACAGGGTGGTAAGGGATGAGGTGGAGGACTTAGCGGGGGAGAGAAGGACCAGAGGGAGTGGATGCAAAAGGAAGAACAAGGAGAGTTTCAAGGGAGCAGAGGGTTTTGAAGGAGTCAGGTCATTTCAGAATTGCTTGTGGGATCAAGAACCCCATCTCCTCCACTCCCTGTCCCTGAGATGTGTGGGATTTGATATAAATGTCTTCATCTAAGAGGCTTGTGAGAGGAAGCCTCCAGGGCACCTGGGCTGTTGTGAACATAGGACTTCAACCCCAGGGCGAGTTTGCCACAGAGAAAGCTGGAGAGCTGGAGGTGGGATCCCAGGGTGCTGTGGCACGATGGCCTTCAGCGCAGGCTGCCGCTCAGGGCTGGAAGCTGCAGCTGAGATGCTCAGGTTGAAGGGTGTTTGCTCCTCAAGGCACAAAGCTCTGGCTCTGTGCTTCCCTCTTTCCCATACTGCTCCCCAACCACTTTAAAAAAATACATATTGTTTTGGCTGTGCTAGGTTTTCATGGCTACATAGAGGCTTTCTCTAGTTGCGTGAGCAGGGGCCTACTCTTTGTTGAGTCTTCTCACTGGTGGTGTCTCTTACTATGGAGACAGGCTTTAGGATGCGCGAGCTTATGTAGTTTCAGCTGGTGGACTCGGTAGTTGCGGTGCACGGGCTTAGTTGCTTTGCAGCATGTGGAATCCTCCTGGACCAGGGATTGAACCCGTGTCTCCTGCATTGCCAGATGGATTCTTAACCATTGGACCACTAGGGAAGCCCTCTCCCCACTTTTGATAATTTTTTGACTCGATGCACACACACACATGTTTTTCACTCTTGGACATACACACACAAACACAAGACCTGGTTTCCCTTGTTTTCTTTCATATACAAGATTGAGTTATAGGAAAGAGTTAATTAGTCTTCTGACCATTTGCAGGCCTACTGTAAGATGTATTTATAAAATGGGTTTATTGTAATAATAATCAATCACTTGAGAACTGAGGGATATGGTTTCCTAAGTGTGGATCCAGTGAGGTGCAGACAAATTTAAGTTCTATAGGGAAAAAGCTTTTTATTTCCCCTCAGAAAATGTCCTGGGAGACCAGATGTTCTCTACTGACCTACAGGAATGGAGAAAACAGAGCATCTTCTGCCCTGCTCTGTTATTCTGTGTATCAGAAGTAGATCTTGACTCTTTAGTTTTTGTTTTACAAACAGCAACAAGAAGAGAGACAAAAATTGTGTGAGTACTGTCCTGCAGAGCTGAGTGTGTATATGTTTGAAATTTAGATGTGACTGATATGTAGAGTTGGGCCTGGCTTTCACAGACCCAAGCTGAAAATGCTTTTTACATTTTAAAAGTTTTTCAAAATAAAACCCAAACAAGGAAGAACATAAGCAGAGGATTTCCAAAACCCTTAAAGCCTAAAATATTTACTCTTTGGTTATTTACAGAGAGTTTTCTAACCATGGTCTAGATTGATAATTCATTTCCAGTTCCGACCATGACGTGAACAAGTCTTTGCCAAAGAATCGTTGCATTGTATTCATTCAGAAATCCTAAAAGTATTCACTGATGCTTCTTATGTGCAAGTGGCCAGGTTTGCAGGATGTCTGCCTGCTGTCAGAGAGTTTATGTTTTAGTAAGGGAGGCAGCAGAGAAGGCGATGGCACCCCACTCCAGTACTTTTGCCTGGAAAATCCTGTGGAAGGAGAAGCCTGGTAGGCTGCAGTCCATGGGGTCGTGAAGAGTCAGACACGACTGAGCAACTTCACTTTGACTTTTCACTTTCATGCACTGGAGAAGGAAATGGCAACCCACTCCAGTGTTCTTGCCTGGAGAATCCCAGAGGTGGGGGAGCCTGGTGGGCTGCCGTCTATGGGGTCGCACAGAGTTGGACACGACTGAAGTGACTTAGCAGCAGCAGCAAGGGAGGCAGACATTAAACAAATAATTAACTAAAACAATTAATGACAGAGGAGCTTTGAAGGCTGCCAAAAGAGGGCAGATGGGGGTCTCTGGGAGCTTTTCTGGATAAGTGGCTTTAACCTAAATTTGAAGGTTGAACCTGCTCATAGAGGAGGGGCAGGAGCAGGGCAGGAACTGAGCAACAGTTGGTGGCCCGGAAGGAGACTTCCTGTTCCTTCCACCATAGTCAGTCAGCATGAAGCCAGCGGGATCATTTCCGAAGGATAGTAAGTTAGAGAGTGAATTGTGTCGGGAGAGATGAGGGACTGGGCCTGTGGGTCTTGGCTCCGGGTGACCAGTGACATGCGGACTCCTGGATCCCCCTCCCCAGAGTCCTGCTCTCTCCATGGCCAAGACCCAGAGCTCTGGGCCCAGTGGGCCCAGACACTGCTGGTGTCTCCTCTCTGTGTGCTTCTCTTCTCTAGTCTCTTCTAGGAAACTAACAAAGCCCTGACATGTGGACCTATCCTAGAGGTGTTTCTGGGGCGCACGTGAGGAAATGTTGCGTTTCTGTCACTTCAGGGTGACGTTTTCTGCTGGCCAGCCCTCTCCGCTTCCAGGGGCCCTGCCCCCCGCCCACCGTCGCCATACAAGACTGTGAATATCAGCCACTGACATTTCTTAGCCCAAATGGGGGCTCCTGGCTGCCTCCTCAGAGAGCCTTTGGCGATGGCAGGAGGATTTCCAAGCTGCCGTGCGGCTTCTTCACATAGCAGAAGATGGAGGGCCCATCGCATGGCCTCTTTGTCTTTGGGGGCAGGAGGTGTTGGGGGATGGGAGACACCGGAGGCGACCTTCCCCGTGTGGAACCTGGGCCGCCCACAGAGTCCTCTCTGCGCATGGCGTAGCCTGGGCAATGGCGCCGCCCCAGCTGTGTTTCCGCCTCTCCTCAGGGAGTCTGAGCTGGGGACCTGCCAGTGCTCC
This sequence comes from Bubalus kerabau, assembly GCF_029407905.1. Lineage (NCBI taxonomy): Eukaryota > Metazoa > Chordata > Mammalia > Artiodactyla > Bovidae > Bubalus > Bubalus kerabau. Next base: position 126,592,080 of record NC_073624.1, on the reverse strand, counting down.
TGCCTAACGACCGTGTCTCACCTGCAGGGAGAACTCTGCTGGAGAAGCTGTTCAGCCAGCAGGAGAACGGGCCTCCAGAAGAAGCAGAGAAGTTCTGCTCGCGGATCATCGCCATGGGGCTCCTCCTTCCTTTCAGCGACTGCTTCCGGGAACCGTGCGGGCAGAACGCCCAGTCCAGCTCAGTTCCGTTTGATGTAAGTAGGAGAGTTCACAGGACTCGCTGGCTGAGAGGCAGCTGCAGGGCAACAGCGGCTCTGATGTGTCTGCCCTTTGCCCCACCTTCATGCGATGCAGGCCTCCCTGCCCCTTCCCCACGACAGCTTAACACGTCTGTTTCCTTTCTGACGAGGTTCTTAAGTATATTTGCCAAACTGCCTTTTCTTAACACATGGCCACTCTCAGCAGTTTTCTAGCTTTCTTTAACCAGTGATGGGTTTTGAGTGGCTTTGAGTCAGTGTTTCCGACTTTACTGGTCATGGATGTACCTTCAGAAGCAGCTCGGAGGCTGGAAGCTTTGTTCCCAGAGGCGGCAGGTTTCTGAGGGCCTTGCAGAGCTATTCCCATGTGTTCATAGCTCATCTGTGTACTGACTGTTGACACGAAGCAGTCCTGTCTGCTTTCTCCCCGGCTCCCACTCACCAAGAGGGTTAATTCTGCAGAACAATCATTCCCTGCTGTTTCATAATGCATAACAAATGACAGCATAGCTGGGTTTTTGCTTTCAAGCCAGAGTATTGCTCATCTTCTTCAGGTATGTGGTACATGTGTGACCTTGGGGGCTGTGATGAGTGGGCATCTAAACCCAGATGTGTGAGAATTCCCACAGAGGATTCTCTCATGAGGAAAGTGGAGATGCTCGGCTCCCTGTGTGGAGCACGGAGTTTGTGCCATAGAGGAGTGGGTCTCATCCATGTGGGCTGCTTATGCCTGTGCCCTGCTTCTGATTGCACCCCTGTCTCCTCTGTGTGTGTGTACCATTGAACAAGGGTGCTGTAGTGAGGAGTGCAGAGAGATACTGGAAATGAGCCCTGGTTGAGATCAAGAAGAGAGTAAATCCCAAAATGTCCATATGCATCTACCTTTTTTTTTTTTTCCCTTGCTATCCTTTACCCATCACAGCTGTGGTCTCCCTTCAGTTTTAGGAAAATGAACCACATAAAATACTGTGAGATCTTCTTAATACTTCCCATGTGAAAGAAGATTCCCTGGGATGTACTGTGATTTGTGAGGCTTTCTTCTTAAGATTGACTGATCTATCCATCCATCCATCATCTATCATCCATCTCTGTATATATCATGACTATATCAATCTGTATCTATCACTTATTATCTCCATCCATCCATTCATCCATCCACCCATCTGTCTATCTGTCTGTATGTCCATTCATGACATGGCAGCTAACCATTGCTCAGTAAATCTTTTTCTTGTGTGAGAAGAATTGGATAACTAAAAACTTTTCCTCCCTTTCCCTTTTTGAGAGCTGTGTGTGTTATTACAGGGATAGAACCTGGAGACTGTTGTGGCCTAAAAGTTTTAGTGAGCTGTGTTCTAGGAGATATATCAATTTGCAACTACAAATTAAAATAAATATGGATAAAGGCCAATACTTATCACTCCTAACACTTGCTTTTTGATTAAAACTATTCCTAAGTTGACTGCATTTTCTTCCCTTAAAGCTCAGAAAGAAAGTCTGTTGTTTAGTTGCTCAGTCATGTCTGACTCTTTGCAACCCCATGGACAGTAGCCCACCAGGCTCCTCTGTCCATGGGATTCTCCAGGCAAGAACACTGGAGCGGGTTTCCTTCTCCAGGGGAAATAAAGTCTATCAGTCTATTAATGTGGAATTGAAATAAACTGAAAAGAGTAATCCTATTTCTCCTTTTTCAAAAAAATCACTGAACTAGCAGTTTCTTGCCCCTCACCGCCCTCTGTTCTTATGCTAGCGAGCCTAGTAACTGTTCCCAGCCTGGTCATTGGAGGGCGGCTGGGTATGGCATAAAGAGTGAAAAGCAAAATAAATGCAGCCCCTTACTATGATAAGAAGTAATTTCCTCAGAGTGGGGAATTTCTTTCCCCAACTTTGTGCGGTTGCATTTGCTGACTTTATTTGTTGGCTCTGTGCTACCTCTCCATCCCCGCCCTCCGCGCCCCCTCCCCCAAGTCAAACCTAACTCGAAACAAGAAACGTTATTTCATATATTTAAATGGCATATCAACAACAGAAGTGTGCACTCATTGTATGCACAATCGAGGTTTTTCTTCAAAGCCTGGAAGAGGAATCAATATAAACAGATCTTAGTAGGGGAAGCGGGAAGAATGCACTTTCTGTGGGGAGAGGAGTTTCTGATAATTAGCCTCTCTGCTGCCTTCCAGCTGGGAAGATTCTCTGCTCTTCGGAGATTTTCTAACCAGCAGTTCTCTTGAGGACAGTTGTCCTTTGAGACAGACCAGCCTGTGGGTATAAGCTCACGAGGGCCCTCTTCCCACCCCCACCTTTGCTTCCTTCCCTGAGGGCACTCCTGCCCCCCATCTCCATCCACACAGATCCCAGCACAGGGCTTCCATCTGGATCTGGAGAGCATCCTCATGCAGTTTATGGACTGACCTATTTCAGTCAACCCTCTTGGTTTAGTCCCAGTTATTTTATACATTTTTAGGGCCTAATATTTTGCTTTAGAAATGCTACAGAAAATATGACAGGATTTCACGTTCTCCCTTACATTTTCACTGGATTAAAATTTCAAGAATACTGAAAGGCAAAGGTCTTTGAGTGATAATGTTCATTCATTCACAAATGTTTACTGAATGCATTCTACATGCCACGCAGTGTTCTAGACTCCAGAGAGAGATTACTGAACCAGGTCCTGTTCTCCTGAATTACACTCTTCGCAGTGGGGTGAGACACTTAAGACACAAACACAAGCCCAGATGAAAGTATAGATAATGAATTCATGTCAGATTCTGATAAGTGCAGTGAAGGAAATTAACCGGGGGAATATGGTCAGTGATGGGGGTGGCGTGGGGAGAGTGTAGATTGGGGCCCCACATGTAATGTCTGGAGCGCTGAGGAGAGGTTGGAGGGAAGGTCCCCTCAGGAGCCCAGTAGCAAGCGCAAAGGCCCTGAGAGGGATGTGGGCATGGCATGAAGGCCTGCATAGCCACTGTTTCTGGACACAAGGTCAGAAGGGACTACTGAGCCAGGACTTTTGAGGTCTTGAAAGTAATGGAAGGAAAATGTGTGTTTTTTAAAAATTAATTAATTAAATTTAATTGGAGGCTAATTACTTTACAGTATTGTGGTGGTTTTTGCCATACATTGACATGAATCAGCCACGGGTGTACATGTGTCCCCCATCCCGAATCCCCCTCCTAGCTCCCTCCCCACCCCATCCCTCAGGGTTGTCCCAGTGCACCAGCTTTGTGTGCCATGTTTCATGCATCGAACTTGGATTGGTCATCTATTTCACATATGGTAATATATATGTTTCAATGCTATTCTCTCAAATCATCCCACCATCTCCTTCTCCCACACAGTCCAAAAGTCTGTTCTTAACATCTGTGTCTCTTTTGCCGTCTTACATATAGGGTCATCATTACCATCTTTATAAATTCTGTATATATGCATTAATATACTGTATTGGTGTTTTTCTTTCTGACTTACTTCACTCTGTATAATAGGCTCCAGTTTCATACACCTCATTAGAACTGATTCAAATGTGTTCTTTTTAATAACAGTAATATCCCATTGTTTATATGTACCACAACTTTCTTATCCATTCATCTGCGGATGGATATCTAGGTTGCTTCCATGTCCTAACTATTGTAAACAGTGCTGTGATGAACATTGGGGTGCACATGTTTCTTTCAATTCTGATTTCCTTGGTGTATATGCCCAGCAGTGGGATGGCTGGGTCATATGGCAGATCTATTTTCAGTTTTTTAAGGAATCGCCACACTGTTCTCCATAGTGTCTGTACTAGGTTGCATTCCCACCAACAGTGTAAGAGGGTTCCCTTTTCTCTACACCCTCTCCAGCATTTATTGTTTATAGACGTTTTGATAGCAGCCATTCTGACCGGTGTGAGAGGCTACCTCATTGTGGTTTTGATTTGCATTTCTCTGATAATGAGTGATGTTGAGCATCTTTTCATGTGTTTGTTAGCCATTTGTATGTCTTCTTTGGAAAAATGTCTTTGGCCCATTTTTTGATTGGGTCGTTTATTTTTCTGGTATTGAGCTGCATGAGCTGTTTGTATATATTTTGAGATTAATTCTTTGTCAGTTGCTTTGTTTGCTATTTTTTCTCCCACTCTATGAGGCCACCATCACCCTAATACCAAAACCAGACAAAGATGCCACAAAAAAGAAAACTGGCCGATATCACTGATGAACATTTATGCAAAAATCCTCAACAAAATTCTAGCAAACAGAATCTAACAACATATTAAAAAGATTATACATCATGAGAAAGTGAACTTATCCCAGGGATGCAAGGATTCCTCAATATTTGCAAATCAATTGATGTGATACACCACATTAACAAATTGAAGGGTAAAAACCATATGATTATCTCAATAGATGCAGAGAAAGCCTTTGACAAAATTCAACACCCATTTATGATAAAAAAAAACTCTCCAGAAAGCAGGCATAGAAGGAACATACTTCAGCAAAATAAAAGCCATGTATGATAAACCCACAGCAAACATTATCCTCGGTGGCAAAAAATTGAAAGCATTTCCCCTAAAGTTAGAAGCAAGACAAGGATGTTGAATAGCAGTGGTGAGAGTGGGCACCCTTGTCTTGTTCCTGACTTTAGGGGAAATGGTTTCAATTTTTCGCCATTGAGGATAATGTTTGCTGTAGGTTTATCAAATATGGCTTTTATTATGTTGAGGTATGTTCCTTCTATGCCTGCTTTCTGGAGGGTTGTTTTTTTTTTTCCCCATAAATGGATGTTGAATTTTGTCAAAGGCTTTCTCTGCATCTACTGAGGTAATTATATGGTTTTTATCTTTCAATTTGTTAATGTGGTGTATCACATTGATTGATTTGTGGATATTGAAGAATCCTTGAATCCCTGGGATAAAGCCCACTTGGTCATGAGGCATGATCTTTTTAATATGTTGTTGGATTCTGTTTGCTAGAATTTTGTTGAGGATTTTTGCATGTATGTTCATTAGTGATATTGGCCTGTAGTTTTCTTTTTTTGTGGCATATTTGTCTGGTTTTGGTATTAGGGTGATGATGGCCTCATAGAATGAGTTTGGCAGTTTATCTTCCTCTGCAATTTTCTGGAGGAGTTTGAGTAGGATAGGTGTTAGTCCTTCTCTAAATTTTTGGTAGAATTCACCTGTGAAGCCATCTGGTCCTGGGCTTTTGTGTTGGAAGATTTTTGATTACAGTTTTGATTTCTAAGCTTGTGATGGGTCTGTAAAGATTTTCTGTTTCTTCCTGGTTCAGTTTTGGAAGGTTATTCTTTTCTAAGAATTTTTCCATTTCTTCCAAGTTGTCCTATTTATTGGCATATGGTTGCTGATAGTCATCTCTTATGATCCTTTGTATTTCTGTGTTGTCTGTTGTGATCTCTCCATTTTCATTTCTAATTTTGTTTATTTGATTCTTCTCCCTTTGTTTCTTGATGAGTCTGGCTAATGGTTTGTCTATTTTATTTATCTTCTCAAAGAACCAGCTGTTCGTTTTGTTGAGTTTTGGCATAGTCTCCATTGTTTCTTTTTCATTTATTTCTGCCCTAATTTTTATGATTTCTTTCCTTCTACTAACCCTGGGATTCTTCATTTCTTCTTTTCTTAGTTGCTCTAGATGTGAAGTTAGGTTTTTTATTTGATTTTTCTCTTGTTTCCTGAGGTAAGTTTGTATTGCTATGAACCTTCCCCTTAGCACTGCTTTTACTGAATCCCAGAGGTTTTGGGTTGTTGTGTTTTCATTTTCATTCATTTCTATGCATATTTTGATTTCATCTGTGATTTGTTGGTTATTCAAAAGCATGTTGTTTAGCCTCCATATGTTTGTCTTTTTAATGTTTTTTTTCCCCAGTATTGACATCTAATCTTACCACATTGTGATCAGAAAAGATGCTTGAAATGATTTTAGTTTTTTTGAATTTACCAAGGCTAGATTTATTGCCCAGGATGTGACCTATCCTGGAGAATGTTCCGTGTGCACTTGAGAAAAAGGTGAAATTCATTGTTTTGGGGTGAAATGTCCTATAGATATCAATTAGGTCTAACCGGTCCATTGTATCATTTAAAGTTTGTGTTTCCTTGTTAATTTTCTGTTTAGTTGATCTAGCCATAGGTGTGAGTGGGTATTAAAGTCTCCCACTATTACTGTGTTACTGTTAATTTCCCCTTTCATACTTGTTAGCGTTTGCCTTACATATTGCAGTGCTCCTATGTTGGGTGCATATATATTTATAATTGTTATATCTTCTTCTTTGATTGATCCTTTGATCATTATGTAGTGTCCTTCTTTGTCTCTTTTCATGGCTTTTATTTCAAAGTCTATTTTATCTGATATGAGTATTGCTACTCCTCTCCTCTTTTGGTCTCCATTTGCATGAAATATCTTTTTCTAGCCCTTCACTTTCAGTCTGTATGTGTCCCTTGGCTTGAGGTGGGTGTCTTGTAGACAGCATATACAGGGGTCTTGTTTTTGTATCCATTCAGCCAGTCATTGTCTTTTTTGGGGATATTCAACCCATTTACATTTAAGATAATTATTGATAAGTATGATCCCATTGCCATTTACTTTGTTGTTTTGGGTTCGAGTTTATAAACCTTTTCAGTGTTTCCTGTCTAGAGAAGATCCTTTAGCATTTGTTGAGCTGGTTTGGTGGTGCTGAATTCTCTCAGCTTTTGCTTGTCTGTGAAGCTTTTGATTTCTCCTTCTTATTTGAATGAGATCCTTGCTGGGTACAGTAATCTGGGTTGTAGGTTTTTATCATTCATCACTTTAAGTATGTCCTGCCATTCCTTTCTGGCCTGAAGAGTTTCTTGAATGATCAGCTGTTTTCCTGATGGGGATCCCCTTGTGTGTTATTTGTTGCTTTTCTCTTGCTGCTTTTAATATTTGTTCTTTGTGTTTGATCTTTGTTAATTTGATTAATATGCGTCTTGGGGTGTTTTGCCTTGGGTTTATCCTGTTTGGGACTCTCTGGGTTTCTTGGACTTGGGTGAATATTTCCTTCCCCATTTTAGGGAAGTTTTCAACAATTATCTCTTCTCATATTTTCTCATGGCCTTTCTTTTTGTATTCTTCTTCTGGGACTCCTATGATTCAAGTGTTGGGGCATTTAACATTGTCACAGAGGTCTCTGAAGTTGTCCTCATTTCTTTTAATTCTTTCTTCTTTTTTCCTCTCTGCTTCATTTATTTCCACCATTCTATCTTCCACCTCACTTATCCTTTCTTCTGCCTCAGCTGTTCTACAGTTGTTTCCCTCCAGAGTTCTTTTGCTCTCAGTTGTTGCATTATTCATTATTGATTGACTCTTCTTTATTTCTTCTAGATCCTTGTTAAACATTTCTTGCATCTTCTCATTCCTTATCTCTAGTCTATTTATCTGTAACTCCATTTTGTTTTCAAGATTTTGGATCATCTTTATTATCATTATTCTGAATTCTTTTTCAGGTAGACTCCCTATGTCCTCCTCTTTAGATTGGTTTGGTGGGCATTTATCATGTTCCTTTACCTGCTGAATATTTCTCTGCCTTTTCATTTTGTATAGATTGCTGTGTTTGGGGTGACCTTTCTGTAGGCTGGAAATTTGTTGTTCCTTTTTATTGTGGAGGTTGCTCCCTATGAGTGGGGTTGGACTAGTGGTTTGTCAAGGTTTGCTGGTTAGGGAAGCTTGTATCTATGTTCTGGTTGGTGAAGCTGGATCTCTTCTCTCTGGAGTGCAATGAAGTGTTCAATAGTGAGTTTTGGGGTGTCTATGGGTTTGGCATGCTTTGGGAAGCCTGTATTTTAATGTTCAGGGCTGTGTTCCTATGTTGCTGGAGAATTAGCATGGTATGTCTTGCTTTGGAACTTGTTGGCTGTTGGGTGGAGCTTGGTTTCAGTGTAGGTATGGAGGCTTTTTGGTGAGCTCTTGTCAATTAATGTTCGTGGAATCAGGAGTTTCCTGGTGTTCTCAAGTTTTGGATTTAAGCCTCCTGCCTCTGGCTTTCAGTCTTATTCTTACAGTAGCCTCAACACTTCTCCATCCATATAGTACAAATGATAAAACATCTAGGTTAATGGTGAAAAGATTCTCTACAGTGAAGGACACCCAGAGAGGTTCACAGAGTTACATGGAGAAGAGAAGAGGGAGGAGGGAGATAGAGGTGACCAGGAGGAGAAGAGGAGGAGTCAAAAGGGGAGAGGCCAATGTAATCAGTAATCAGTTCCCTAAGTGTTCTCCACAGCCCAGAACACCTAGAGAGATTCACAGAGTTAAGGAGAGAAGAGAAGGAGGAGGGAGGAGATCGAGGTGACCAGGGGGAGAAAAGGGGGAGAGCAATCAAGCCAATAATCACACCCCTAAGAGAAAATGGATGCTGAAGATTAGATTCTTAAAGGTACAAAATTGATAACAAATACCAAAAAGCAAAAATTAAAAATCTAGAGTAGAGGTTACACTCTCAAAAATACAATATTAAAAATACAAAACAAAATCAATAATAAAAACTATAAAATATATATATATGAAATTTGCTTTAAAAATAGGGTCTTTTTTGCAAGGTTGCTGCTGCTGCTGCTAAGTCGCTTCAGTCGTGTCCGACTCTATGCGACCCCATAGATGGCAGACCAGGCTCCCCCATCCCTGGGATTCTCCAGGCAAGAACACTGGAGTGGGTTGCCATTTCCTTCTCCAATGCATAAAAGTGAAAAGTGAAAGTGAAGTCGCTCAGTCCTGTCTGACCCTCAGCGACCCCATGGACTGCAGCCTACCAGGCTCCTCTGTCCGTGGGATTTTCCAGGCAAGAGTACTGGAGTGGGGTGCCATTGCCTTCTCCATAATAGGTTATAAAAAATGAAAATTAAAGGACTAATAAAAAAACTTAAAAATAAAAAAAATTTTTTAATGATAATAATAAAAATATATATAGGAATTTCTCTGGAGTTGTTGTGGGCAGTGTGGGGGTCAGTTCAGTTTCAGATAGCTCCTTGTTCCACCTTGAGAAGACTCAAGGTCTACAGGCCCCTTCCAATGCTTAGTCAATATTAACTACAGGATTTTAACCTGTTGCACCTGTCACTTCCAGAGTGGTTCCCTCTTCTTTGTTTATTTTGGCTTCCTCTCTTTCTAAGTCTATTCAGTGTCTACTTTCCGCCCTGACACAAGGGGGCAAAGAAGGTCACTTAGTTAGGTTCACTTGTTCAGTTGTGTTGTGGGGAGGGAGGAACACAGCAAACACATATCACTGGTATGTGTGGGGAGTGCTCGTAGTGTATGGACCACAGTGGATTTGCCCCAGCTCATGGCGGCATGTGCTTTCTTGGTCTACACTGCTCAGGTTTCAGGTTGCTCAGCAGGGGCACTGTCCAAAGCGCACGCTGTGTTTTGTGCACTTCCCAGGTCTGAGCTGCTTAAGTTCAGGTTCTCGGGTACTTCACAGGAGCACAGACTTGGTTGGGCGTGCGTTTTGTGCCCTTCCCAGGTCCGAGCGGCTCACCAGGTGCGTGGCGCGCCCACTGTCCCAGGTGGATCGTGCATCTTAATCATCTCCCCAGTCCCAGCCGCTCGGGAGCACCATCTCAGGTGTGCTGTGTGTCTCCTCTGGGGAGCTGATCTCAGGCTGCGGCCCTCCTGGCGGATGTCAACCATTCAGGAGCCCAGGAAGACTTGGTTAGCAACTGGGAGCCTGCTCTCAGTTTGGTGGAGGATGCTGGTCTCTGGGGCTGAGGTTGGAGTAGCCCCTTGCCTTCCAGCTCTGGCTGTCACCCACCTGCCTCTCTGCCTCCTGCGGCAGGGGAGGAGCCTGTATGCAGCCGGCCAGCTCTCCTTTGGTATTCACTCAATCCTTTGTTCTTTGAGAGGGCCAGGCTGTGCATTAGATTAGAGCCTTTTGTGGGAAAGTTCTTTTTTTTTTTCTCTCTCTCTCTGGCTACCCCACAGTTTGGGTTGCTATCTCAGGTTAGTTCCCTAAGATTGTTCTCAGGGCATTCAGGCCCGGTCCTTACCCTAAGCATGCAACCCGCGCCTCCCTGTCCAGCCCCCGGTCGCTGGTGGCCAACACGAGCATCTGGGCTACTTCTCTGCTGGGAGTTGCAGTTAGGTGCGTATTCTGTGTGTTTTTGTTTTTTTTTTTTTTTCTTTTCCTGCCGGTTATGTTGCCCTCTGAGATTCCAAAACTCCCCACAGACCTGCCAGTGAGAGGATTTCCTGCTGTTTGGAAAATTCTCCTTCACAACTCCCTCCCCAGAGCAGGTCTCCATCCCTAACTTTTTTGTCTCTCTTTTTGTCTTCTATATTTTGTTCTACCTCCTTTCAAAGAGAATGGGCTGCCTTTCTGGGTGCCTGGTGTCCTCCACCAGCGTTCAGAAGTTGTTTTGTGGAAGTTGCTCAGCATTCAGATGATCTTTTGATGAATTTGTGGGGGAGAAAGTGGTCTCCCCGTCCTATTCCTCCACTATCTTGGTTTTTAAACATTTGTATTTACCACAGGATTGACTGTGTGGTGGTTCAGGCTATAACCTCCATGTTTGTAGTCATATGGTTCAGTATCGAGGAGAAGGGTTTTAATACATGTTTTGTTAAATACATGTTTTGAAAATTATTATCCTGGACTCCATCATTTTAAAGAATGCTCTGTCACTTTTATTTTCATTCTTACAATTTATTGTAATTTGTCCCTGGTTACTTTAGTGAGTGGTTGAACTGTGACTAGCTCTTGTAGGAATCAGTATCTTAACTTCCATACATCTGAATTGAAGCACATATGTTATGAGGTTATTTTATTTTTTCGACCTGGTGTTTAGTAAATTTGTGCTACTTGTTGTGTATTCTATTTTAGAAAAGCAAAACAGTTGATTCCCCCACCCCCTCAACCCTCCAACTATGCTTAATTCGAGAGTGTTGTTGTGAAAGTAGCAACGGCACTGACGTTACTACCCGTCACAGCATTCTGAGTTTAGAAGAGATGCTGCCAGGACGTCTGTAGATTTCACAGTAATCCCCAGACACGAAGCTCATTGAGGTTTAGAAAAATCAACTTTTTAAAGTTCATTTTGATATTTGGCAAAACTAATACAGTTATGTAAAGTTTAAAAATAAAATAAAATTAAAAAAAAAAAAAGCTCATTTGTGCCACTTTTGAAGTCAGTGACATACTGTCTTCTCTGTAGTTTGTTTTTGCACATTTAAGGATCTTGCTGTATCAGGGCCTGTTTTACTTTGACAACTGGTGCTTCTTCTCACTCCTTTGGCAGTGTGGGTGATGCAGAATTGGTTGCAAATGTTTGTTGATGGCCTTTAATTAAAACGGATGACTTAGCCCAGCCTTTTTGTCATGGTTTTCTTCTCTTTCTTGTGGATTTGCCCTGAATAGTAATCAGTTCTGTGGACATGACTCACATTTCTGTGGCCTCCCTTTTGAGTCTTGAGAGCCAGGAGGAGTGTAGAACCTGAGGATCCAGAGGACAGCAGCCAACCAGGGACTGAGAGGGATTTTCCTCCAGGTTTGTAGTGCACAAAGTTGTTTCTTTCTGACTCTTTGTGACCCCATGGACAGTAGACCACCAGGCTCCTCTGTCCTTGGGATTCTCCAGGCCAGAATACTGGAGTGGGTTGCCATGTCCTCCTCCAGGGGATCTTCCTGACCCCAGGGATTGAACCAATGCCTTTTATGTCCACCTGCATTGGCAGGGGACTTCTTTACCATTAGCACCTCCTGGGAAGCCCCCAGATTTGTACTAGCCTTTGGAAATCTGAAAGGTGATTTATTTCCTTTCTATTATCTTTATTGTCTAGCTGAGGGGTTGGCCAGATAGAAGGCCTTAGTAAGTGCTTTACAGCCTCTGTCACTGAACCCAGCTACGCCATTGTCATGTGGGCACCACAGACAATATGCAGGGAATAGGTTTGGCTGTTATTTCTTAACAAGACTTCATTTACAAACACTGGCTGCAGTTAGCTGGCCCCAGGTCTATACTTCAGTTCAGTTACTCAGTCGTGTCTGACTCTGTGACCCCATGAATCGCAGCACACCAGGCCTCCCTGTCCATCACCAACTCCCGGAGTTCACTCAGACTCACATCCATCGAGTCAGTGATGCCATCCAGCCATCTCATCCTCTGTCGTCCCCTTCTCCTCCTGCCCCCAATCCCTCCCAGCATCAGAGTCTTTTCCAATGAGTCAACCCTTCGCATGAGGTGGCCAAAGAACTGGAGTTTCAGCTTTAGCATCATTAGGTAATACATAAAAGATAAATGTATTTTGAAAAGTCAGTTTGACTTTTCTTTCCGTCTCTAACCATGTATGGTCATCAGCCAGTCATATAATAAAATACTGTTATATAATAAAAACTGAATTACTTTCCTGAAAAATACAGGTCCTCTCCCTATTGCTGTGTTGCTCACTGTCCAAGGGGCTGCCAGGTGGGCAGGTACACTGGTGCAGTGTTTTATGGGGGACAGAGAATTGAGTGGTCAGTGTGACTGGAGCATAGTGTCCAGTGTGAGGGGCAGGGGTGGGACAGGCATCTGTAAAGAGTGTGGTTGGTACCCAGAGCAGTTGATGGAGTCTTCTGGTAGATGGATTTAGGAATTGGAGCTCAGTCCTGAGAGCAGTGGGAAACCACTGGAGGGTTTTAGGCAGAGGAGAAAGCATTCCAGGTGCTTGTGGAGTCTTGACCTAGGGTTGTTCTGTGGGTCTGACTTGGAGGCTGGAAGATTCTGAGGAAGATGGTGTGGGAATCCAAGAGTGTGGAGGTGCTGTCCTTAGCTATGGAAGCAGCACTGGGGATGATGAAGGGGCAGATGATACTCGTAGACTAGTGGTGCTCAAATGTGAGCAGGCATTGGAATCACCTGGAGGACTTGTGAACATAATTGTTGTTCAGTTTAGGTCTTATGGAATTTGAGGATAATATACTGAAAGATACACAGAAGTAATTGATTATTTGTGCCTGGGGGTCAGGAGACAGAGCCTAGGGGGAGAGAGATGGAGTCTTTGATTGTGCAGATGATCCCTGAAGCTGTTAGGCATTGAAGAGTGCCCACAGGATGAGAATCAAGCAAGACCTGACATGCAGATGAACATTTATGCAATGGGCAGGGGAAAGCTGCATGGGACAGGTGAAGAGCAGTTAGAGAGGTGGGGCAGAGAGACAGATAAAAGACAGATGGAGGAGTAAGTGATACCAAACAATGCTAAGAGGTCAAGGAAGAGTGATATTGAAAAGTAGTCATTGAATTTGTCAAAGTTATTGTCAGTAACCTTGCAGATGTAGAGAGCAGTCTTGGTTGGATGTATGTGTGTTTTTTGATGGGGGACTCTGGCCAGGTCTCTGCATGCTGAAGCTGGATGAAGGGTCAGGGCGAGCTGGGGAGGCAGGAAGGGGTCAGCACAGGAGTGTGATGAGCACCAGAGGCCTTGTGTCAGGCCTTGTTATGAGAAGGGAAGGAGAAATACCTTTTTAAATAAAAGCTTGGGCATGTTTAGAGCATGTGCAGATGCTGATAGGAGGGACCCTATAGAGAAGGAGAATTGATGGATAGCGTGTGGTCCTGAGAGTGTCAGCGGGATAGGATATGTAGCTCAGCTCAGGGCTGCCCTGGGACACGAGTAGCAACACCTGTGTGTGAAAAGAGACCGGGAAAGGGGGATCAGCGCAGGTGGGCTTTTCTTACAGGTGGCTCATGGGAAGGTGAGGGAGTGCTGACAGCGTCCGTGTTTGCTGTGCGTTAGGAGACTTTGACCTCTGCACTGAGTGAGTAGGGGTGTGTAAGGCCAAATGTTTGAAAATAGTGTGGAAATGTTTCATGTGGATGCACAGAACCATCACTGAGAACTGGTGGGAGGAAAAAGGGTGCTTCTGGAGGCTGGTGGGGGTACAGGGTGGGGATAATGTTGACTCTGCCCCAGAATTGGGTCAGTGCGGATGGGAGTTGGGAGTGGAGTTGACAGGTGAGGTCACTCAAGCTCAGAAAGGAGGAGTGACTTACCTGCAGCTGCAGTACTTTGGCCAGCCAGAAATCTGTCTGCCGGCAGTCAGGTCAGGTACTTTTCTCCACACCACCCTGTCTTAGTGAGAAGAAGAACTTCTGACTGAAACAGATTCTCAATTTCCCTGTGTTCTTGGTGGTTAATAGTCCCAGCACATTCATTAATGAGGTTGGGTATGAGTGTTTTCTTTAACAAAGTAACCCTGTGACTTCTGTGAATGTTCTGTGAAGAATCTTGGACATTTTTAAAGCTGTTTGAGAAAGATGTTGGGGATCCTTGTAGTAAATACTAGGGATTCAAAGATGGAAGGCAGCCTAGGAAGAGTGGAGCAAGTATTAGTAGCCTGAGAAATCTGTGTGAACAATAAGGACCCCAAGATGTACTTTAAATACTGCCCTCAGAGGAGGACTTTAAAAATGAGAAATTTTCCATGATGTTTCATATAAAAATGTTGGTGTCACAGGTTCACTTGGAACAATCGTCTGGAAGAAGGCCAGTTTTGATCAGAGACTGAGGGATGGGCTAAGGGTGCGGCTCAGAAATGTGTTGGCATGTCCGGATGCCCGTGAGTTTAGAGAGACCCCTCGAGCCTGCAGGTGGGAGTAAGGTGCTTGGGTGTCATCACCATTGTTTTCAAAGGCCAAGCTTCTTGAGGCACCAGATGGTCCGTGTTGAAGGTCTTACTGATCCTGTAAGGGGCATGACAATAGGCTAGCCTTGAAAGCAAACTCAAAATATAACTGAAATTAGGGATTGGCATGAATGGGATCTGAAAATGCCCTCATTTTGTAGTAAATATTGGTTTTATGTTGTCTGTATATCTATTGAAGGTGGATGGGGAAGAGGACAGTTAGACACATGGAGTCCTCGGGTCACAGGACACAGTGGAGAAAACCTTTATTTCTAGTTTCCTATTACAAATGCAGCCAATATTTACTAAAATGGGAGGGGAGCTTTAGATTCCAAATAGAAGGCAGCAGAAGCCAAGGCAAGATCTGAGGAGAAATCCTGCATGACTTAACTTAGATGCTAGTCTTAACGCTTTGCAAACAGGAGCTGTTCGGGAGACAGGCTCTGCGATTCCTGCACCTAGTGGCAGAGGGTCTTTGAGGGGCCCTGTTGGTGCATCCAACAGGGTGTGTTTATTGTTTATTGTAGGTGTTCACAATAAACTATGGAAAATTCTGAAAGAGATTGGAATACCAGACCACCTGATCTGCCTCTTGAGAACTCTGTATGCAGGTCAGGGAGCAACAGTTAGAACTGGACATGGAACAACAGACTGGTTCCAAATAGGAAAAGGAGTACGTCAATGCTGTATATTGTCACCCTGCTTATTTAACCTATATGCAGAGAACATCATGAGAAACGCTGGACTGGAAGAAACACAAGCTGGAATCAAGACTGCTGGGAGAAATATCAATAACCTCAGATATGCAGATGACACCACCCTTATGGCAGAAAGTGAAGAGGAACTAAAAAGCCTCTTGATGAAGGTGAAAGAGGAGAGTGAAAAAGTTGGCCTAAAGCTCAACATTCAGAAAACGAAGATCATGGCATCTAGTCCCATCACTTCATGGGAAATAGATGGGGAAACAGTGGAAACAGTGTCAGACTTTTTGGGCTCCAAAATCACTGCAGATGGTGATTGCAGCCATGAAATTAAAAGACGCTTACTCCTTGGAAGGAAAGTTATAACCAACCTAGATAGCGTATTCAAAAGCAGACACATTACTTTGCCAACAAAGGTCCATCTAGTCAAGGCTATGGTGTTTCCTGTGGTCATGTATGGATGTGAGAGTTGGACTGTGAAGAAGGCTTAGTGCTGAAGAATTGATGCTTTTGAACTGTGGTGTTGGAGAAGACTCTTGAGAGTCCCTTGGACTGCAAGGAGATCCAACCAGTCCATTCTGAAGGAGATCAGCCCTGGGATTTCTTTGGAAGGAATGATGCTAAAGCTGAAACTCCAGTACTTTGGCCACCTCATGCGAAGTGTTGACTCATTGGAAAAGACTCTGATGCTGGGAGGGATTGGGGGCAGGAGAAGGGGACAACAGAGGATGAGATGGCTGGATGGCATCACTGACTGGATGGATGTGAGTCTGAGTGAACTCCGGGAGTTGGTGATGGACAGGGAGGCCTGGTGTGCTGCGATTCATGGGGTCACAAAGAGTCAGACACGACTGAGCGACTGAACTGAACTGTTGGTGCATCCACCACCCTTCTGCCCAAGTGTCAGTTACAAAACTGAAATACAGTGGTCTTCGTATGCTGACCGATTTCACAGTATTTGGGGAAAGTATGTGCTGAAGTTTGCTATCTAATAGAAAATCCTCACAGAGGATATATTGACTTGATTTAAAAATCTGCCAGTTTATTGGGTGCTCATTTGATAGTGTAATTTCAGTTGGCAACTGCCATGGGCACCTCCTTTAAAGTAGTATCATGGGCCTTCCCTGGTGGTCCAGTGGCTAGGACTCTGCTTCCACTGCAGGGGCCTGGGTTTGATCCCTGGTTAGGGAACTAAGATCCCACAGGCAGTGCAGCATGGCTAAAAATAGAAGAATTGTATCCTGACAAAGCAGAAGTTTGAGACTCGCTGTGGATACCAGCAGTGAGGGCCTACAGGTGGGTGATGCTTTCCTCAGTGTGAGCAGGAAAGCATGGGAGGGATGATTAGTCAGTCAGTTCAGTCACTCAGTCATGTGAATTAGGTCCACAGCAAATGCAGGTTGAGTGAGTTCACATGGTCTGGTTGGTTGCCCCAGTCCAGGCGTTAGGAATGAGATTCAGGGAACTGGGACTTATTTCTTGTTCTTGATGCCATGAGACACATCCTGTAGATGATCTATGGCTTTGAGGATCATGGTAACAAAACTAAGTTGTTTCCAAACTTCAGCATGTCTCTGTTTTGCAGAATAAATAAATAAGTAAGTACGCCAGCAGCAGTTAAGGGGGAAACTGAAAATGGTCTCAGGTTCCCTATCTTCATCACCAGGGAGCTTTTTACCGTTTTTTAAAAAAGTGTTTATTTTCACAGTGCCTCCTCCAAAGTAGACCTTGCCCAAAAAGGGAAAGTGGAAGTATTAGTCATTCAGTCGTGTCTGATTCTTTGTGACCCATAGACTGTAGCCCACCAGGCTCCTCTGTCCATGGCATTCTCCAGGCAAAACTACTGGACTGGATTGTTACTCCCTTCCCCAGGGATGAAATCCGTGTTTCCTGGGTTGCAGGCAGATTCTTTACCATCTGAGCCACCAAGTAGACCTCAATGAATTACATTTTTACAGCAACATCATTAACAGCAAAACCCTATGAAAAGCAGCCAGCATGTTGAAGGGCCAAGCACTCAGTGTTTAACAGGGATCACTTAAATTGATTAATTTAAACTTAAACCATTTGTTTATTTAATCCTACTTCCATTTTATGATGTGAAAACTGAAACTTAATGTCACTTGGTAAGTCACATAGTTTTGTGAGCAGCAGGTGGAATCCAAACCCAGGAAAGCTGACTCCACATTTTGTGCCTTGTCTTCACCTCCCACGCTGACATGTTGCCAAAACTGTTGATTCAGAGACACTGCTGCCCCTCAGACAGGCGGGGGGCAAAGGCCTCCAACCCTTGCCCCTTCCGCAGTAGAGCATCCTCCCGTAAGTTAAGGGTAGCCATCAGCCTGCAGCCATGGTTCTCTCTGTGAAGCATGTGGTTCTCAAGTGTTTACTACTGAACAAAATCCATGTGTAAGTGGACCCACACTATTCCAACCCAAGTTGTTCAAGGGTCAGCTTCTCTCTAGAAACTCGGGCCTTGTTTCTCTTCCTTGTCATCACTCTGGTGCAGCTCACTTAAGCCTCTTACTTGGCTTCCATGGTCCCCCTCTGCCCCTCAGCTCCTTCCCCACAGATGAGCGATCCTGTCACATCTGCTGAAGCTGCTCACCCTCACCTGAGGTGACAACAGAGCCCTCACTCACACCTGCAGGGTCCCTTCAGTGACCTCCTGGCTGGGGCTGTAGCCTCATCTGCTACTCCTCTCTGCCATATTACTGTGTTCGATTGGCTGGGCCTGAGGTTGACTTCTGGAAATAGGGGTTTTGATCAGCCAGCTTTGGGAAGGCCTTGTTCTACGAAATGTGTTCTGTGAAAATTAGTTGCTGCTTCTCTGTGGAAACTGCTTTTTGCCTTTTTTCCTTTAACTCCAAGGAGGTCCTACCTTTGAATTCTCATGAGGTTGAGCTCAGCTGATGAGGGCTGCTGGGCTAACACAAACTTAATGACCCAGGCTCTTTCCCAGATGGCTCATTAAGGCTTTGGTTCACTTTCTGTGTGTGATTGAGAAACTGCTCAGCTGAGAGAGATGAAACTGGTCTCCAGGTGGTTGATGGAATCTTCAGTGTAGCTAATGCCATCTCTAATTCCTTACAGGAACTTTCTCTGTTCAATTCTTTCATTGTTCTTATTTGAAAAAAGTTGAGATGTAAAATGCAGATATTCAGATCTGGAAGTGTAGCTCTGAATAAATCCCTATTTTAACAAAAAAGATGATTAAATTGAATCTTATTTAGTATTTACTATGGCCCAAGGCCTAATTCCGATTTTCCTTCCTTTATATATTTATAAGCATGTTCTTCTGAATTTTACTTTTGAAATATAAGGGTTTGTGGAACACTGAAGTTACAGAATATGAAGATTGAGAATAAAATAATTATTTGTGAGTTTGTCAAAATTTCAAACAATCCTGGAGAGAAAAATTTTAAACCTTTTCAGTAATCTTGTCTACAGGGTATGTATTCTAGATTAAGAAGTTATGTAATGCATATACATATATAAAGTTGTTTTTTACAGATTAATTTATTTCTTTATCTCTACTATTATCACATACTCAGTATTTCTGGGGGCTTCCCAGGTGGCAAAGTGGTACAGAATCCACCTGCCAATGCAGGAAATGGAAGAGATGTGGGTTTAATCCCAGGGTCAGGAAGATACCCTGGAGTAGGAAATGGCAACCTGCTCCAGTATTCTTGCCTGGAAAATTCCATGGATGGAGGAGACTTGTGGGCTATAGTTCATGGGGTTGCAAAGAGACACACTGAGTGACTGAGCATGCACACACACACACACACTTTCTGATTTGATTTGTAAGCCATTGTTCCACATAAATGTGTATGCATAGAATTCAGCAAGGTATAAGGTATTATAAATGTTAGATTCTTCTACATCTTTATTCTGTTAAGGCCAAGCATTTCTACTGCATTTACTCTATAGCATTTATTCTGTTGTGGTGTTGATTTTTATTTCCCTATTTGTGCGGAAGAGAAATTAGGTTGCAAGTCTTCTTGGCAAGTCTCTATGCTGGGTAAATATAGCAACTGAGTTGCTAAATTCCAGTCAAAAATAGAATTCAGCTTCATTTTGAAAGCTCCTTCCCATTCATCCACAGCCATCCAAGTATTACATATTTAGCTCTGCCCTCTTCTGGTGATTTTAAATTATGGAAGGAAATTGCCAGAACAGAATTGTAGTAGGAAATGGCAGCCTACTCCAGCATTCTTGCCTGGAAAATCCCATGGATGGAGGAGCCTGGTAGGCTACAGTGATGGGGTCGTAGAGAGTTGGACATGACTGAGCGACTTCACTTTCACTTTCACTTCAACAACACAAGGGTGAGGGCTACCCTGTGAGCAGTCGACAAGCTGCCTGTAATTTATAGTGAGCTCAGTATCTGCAGTTCAACCAGCTAGTCAAGCTGCAGTACTGACTGTTGAGAAAATCCCTGTGTAAGTGCACCCTTGCAGTTCAAACTCTTGTTGTTTCAAGGGTCAGCAGTACTTTACAAATTTGCAGTGGCTGCAAATTTTAAAATTTCAGCACCACAAAATACATTGATTGGAAAATTAATTGTAATAGTTTTAATTTTTAAAATGTAAAATAAAAATCATTTAAATTAGAAATGGAAGCTGCTTTCTACATTGCTCAAGAAAAGTGTCATTGTAGTTTTCTTTCTCCAAGTACTGATGAAAACAAATACAGAATAGTTCAGGTTGCAGTCGTATTAGGGAAAATAATCCAGTAGTTTGAATGATGATGTTGATGAAGTTAAAGGATTTTTTTGTACTCTTCTGACTGAGCCCTTTCTCAGTTCATGCTCAGGATAACTCCCTTCAGTTGAATTTTCAGTTAAAAGACACCTTCCTTTTTAGAGACAACAGTTTTTATTACATTGAATTTGCTAAGCAGTATATCTCCTTTAGCTAAAGGATTAACTTGTGTTGAAATATTCTTTCCCTTTTAAGGATTTGTACAAAATTTTGTGAAGGAGCTTGTATTAAGATATAAAGATCATGGGTGCTTACAGATATGGTGGGCTACAAATCAGATGTAGTGAACACAGAGGGTTGGTGGGCACTGGTTAACCTCTTCTGTACCCAGCAGTAAGTGACCAGTGATCAGACAAGACATCAGGCCATCCCATGTTCTTCTCAGATATGAGCAAAAAGCAGTGTCTGAGCATGAGGAGAGTTTCACAAGGTAAGACCAAACAAACACCATTAAGGCACCTGCTCAGAATCTTGATGGATCATAACTTAACTGACATCACACTGACATTTAATAATATCTTGAGATTGAAATCCAGCTAAAGAGCTCTGAGCTAGGAGGTGAAAATTGACTTTGTTTTGAAACTCTGATTCTAGTTGTGTTACCTCACTGGGGCAATGAAGTCCTGCAAATAACAGTAACATTTGTGGAATCCTTACTTTGCCAAGAATTTTACACATCATTTGATCTTATATCACCTTTTAACTCCCTGGGAGCTATTACTGCCTATTTTAGAGAGAAGGAAGCCTGGGCATTGCAATTAGCAGGAGATGGTCCCCATCTAAGTCTGTTGAACTCTGAAATGCTTCCTCTTGACTACTGTGTCTGTTGTGCAGAGGCCGTTGAGTGTTTTAGAATCGTCACGGTCTATGTCAGCATCTCACAAGTATGAAGTTGAAGTGAAAGTCGCTCAGTTGTGTCCAGTTCTTTGTGACCCCATGGACTATACAGTCCATGGGATTCTCCAGGCCAGGAGTGGGTAGCTTTTCTCTTCTCCAGGGGATCTTCCCAACTCAGGGATTGAACCCAGGTCTCCTGCATTGCGGGTGGATTCTTTACCAGCTGAGCCACAAGGAAAGCCCAAGAATACTGGAATGAGTACCCTATCCCTTCTCCAGCGGATCTTCCCAACCCAGGAATTCAACCAGGGTTTCCTGCATTGCAGACGGATTCTTTACCAACTGAGCTATGAGGGAAGCCCATACATCTCACAAGTATGGTCTAAGGCAAATGCACAGGTTCTAACAGGACCCTTCCTATCTTAACAACTTGGTCTTTATTGTTATTATTTTTAAAATGTTATTCATTTATTTATTTTTGTTTGTGCTGGGTCTTTGGGAGGGCTTTTTTTCTAGTTGTGGCAAGTGGGGGCTTCTCATTGTAGTGGCTTCTTTTGTTGCAGAGCAAGGGCTTTTGAACTTGCAGGCTTCAGTAGAGCTTGGGCTCAGTAATTGTGGCACATGGGCTTAGTTGCCCCACAGCATGTGGAATCTTCTCAGACCAGGGATTGAACCCGTGTCCCCTGCAGGCAGATTCTTAACCACTGGACCACCAGGGAAGTCCAAATCCTTGGTCTTTAGAAATGGCTGCTCAGGGCCTCTGTTTTGTGTAACTGTGTTTGCACTCTGGAGAGTAGCTTGTCTCAGAAATCATGACCATAGCTGTGGCCATAGTGGCAGCTCTGACACTAATCATCCCATCAGTCTCCCTGGAAGCACCATTCAGGCCCCTTGTCTGTAAGAAGTAGAGCTTGGCATGGATTTTTACCTGGCTTCCCAATGACCGCAGGTGGCTGGTGACACATTTTAAGGCTGAGTCTCTATTTTAGCTTCTGTTTCTGTAAAGAGACTTAACAAAACTCACCTTCTGCTAATAACTTTGAGAAAGCATAGGCTCCAATATGGGAAGCCTGGATTTCGAGGGAGGGCATCTGGTCTAGAAAACTCAGGAATGCAGTTTTCCATAGTGCTTCCTTCTAGTGAAAAATGTTTCATTACAGGCATTTGGATATTCTCACCCTAGCTTAGCATTGTGTGCAACTCTTCTTGACCCCAGGGACTGTAGCCTACCAGGCTCCTCTGTCCATGGAATTCTCTAGGCAAGAATACTGGAGTGGGTAGCCATTCCCTTCTCCAAGGGATCTTCCCAACCCAGGGATCAAACCCAGGTCTCCTGCATTGCAGGCAGATTCTTTACTGTCTGAGCCACAAGGGAAGCCCCCAGCTTGGCTTTGGTCAGTATCTAATTATGAGACTGGATTGCTAATGAGCAGTGCTGTGCCCCTCCCTGAGCAGGACTCTGTGGTCCCAGCAGAGGGACCAAGGATGCTGTTGCCAGGCAGCCCTGGCTCTCAGCCTTCTTTGCTTGTTCCTCCTCATGGGTGGCTACCTCCAAGGGCCCTGACGTTGATAGCATATACACCACACTCCCCTCCATCTAATTCAGCCCTGGTCTCTCCCCCAGGAGAGACCTAAACCAGTGTGACCTTCTCTGGGACCTTTTGATTCTCTGAGCTATTATTCCTCTCACCCCACTGATTTCTTTTACTTCTACCTTTAACTTAAAGTTGGTTTCTTTTTATCATTTCATAGTTGTTTGAAATCCCACCAAAAAAAGATACACCATGTCCACAGGCAAAGAAGAAGCCCCAGTAAGATGGTAGGAGGGGCAAAATCACGTTTAGAATCAAACTCCATAACTGCCAGAGATGCTTGGAGGGCTCAAACAAAACCTTGTGTGCACCAGGATCCAGGGATCCCATAAGAGACTGGGGTCCCTGCATTTGAGTGTTTGATTTTCTCCTGCAAAAGCATGGGTCAGCAGTGGCCTGGCCTGGGGACAGGGGCTCTGGCTGCAGCAGACCTGGGAGGCATGGCGTGTGAGCCCCACCACAGAACCACCGAGCAGACAACCCACAAACTGGAGAACAATTATCCCAAAGAAGTTCTCGCACTGTTATGAAAGTTCTAGGGCCTGCAACAGATTTCCTAACCTGGAGATCTGGAAAAGGGACTGAGAACCCCAGGGAATTTGACCTTGAAGGCCAGTGGGATTTGATTACAGAACTTACACAGGACTGGGGAAACAGACTCTTGGAGAGCACAAACAGAACCTTGTGTGCACTGGAACCTTGTGTGCACTGGGACCCAGGAGAAAGGAGCAGTGACCCCACAAGAGACTGAGCCAGACTTGCCTGTGAGTGTCCAGGAGTCTCGGGCAGAGGCATGGGTCAACACTGACCTGCCATGGGATCAGGGACATTGAATACAACAGTGCCTGCATAAGTCCTTTTGAAGGAGGTTGCTGCCATAACTGCTACCATAGTATGGCCTCAGGTCAAACTGCAGGGAGGGAACACAGCCCCACCCATCAGCAGAAAATTGGATTAAAGATTTATTGAACATGGGACCAAGACCCAGATACCCCACATCCATTCCATCCCATCAGGAAGCTTCTACAAGCCTCTTATCCTTATCCACCAGAGGGCAGGCATAATGGAAACCACAGTTACAGAAAACTAACTGATCACTTGGATCACAGCCTTGTCTAAACCAAGCGGAAACTATGAGCCATGTCATGTAGGGTCACCAAGATGGACAAGTCATGGTGGAGAGTTCTGACAAAATGTGGTCCACTGGCGAAGGGAATGGCAAACCACTTCAGTATTCTTGCCTTGAGAACCCCATGAACAGTATGAAAAGACAAAAAGATATGACATTGAAAGATGAACATCCCAAGTCGGTAGGTGCCCAATATGCTACTGGAGAAGAGTGGAGAAATAGCTCCAAAAAAATGAAGAGGCTGAGCTAAAGTGGAAACAGTGCCCCAGTTGTGGATGTGACTGGTGATGGAAGTAAAGTCCAATGCTTTAAAGAACACAATTGCATAGGAACGTGGAATGTTAGGTCCACGAATCAAGCTAAATTGGGAGTGGTCAAACAGGAGATGGCAAGAATGAGCATCAACATTTTAGGAATCAAACTAAAATGGACTGGAATGGGCTAATTTAATTCCGATGGCCATTATATCTACTACACCAGGCAAGAATCACTTGGAAGAAATGGAGTAGCCCTCATAGTCAACAAAAAGTCCAAAATGTAGTACTTGGGTGCAATCTCAAAAATGAAAGATCTGTGTTCATTTCCAAGGCAAATCTTACAATATGACAGTAATCCAGGTCTATGCTCCAACCACTAATGCTGAAGAAGCCGAACAATTCTCTGATAACCTACAAGACCTTCTAGAACTAACACCAAAAAAAAAAAAATGTGTTTTTCATCATCAGTTCAGTTCAGTTCAGTCGCTCAGTGTGTCTGACTCTTTGTGACCCCATGAAGTGCAGCACGCCAGGCCTCCCTGTCCATCACCAACTCCCGGAGTTCACTCAGACTCACGTCCATCGAGTCAGGGACACCATCCAGCCATCTCATCCTCTGTCATCCCCTTCTCCTCCTGCCCCCTATCCCTTCCAGCATCAGAGTCTTTTCCAATGAGTCAACTAGGGGACTAGAATGCAAAAGTAGGAAGTCAAGAGATACCTGGAGTAACAGGCAACTTTGGCCTTGGAGTACAAATTGAAGAGGGCAAAGGTTAACAGTTTTGACAAGAGAACACACTGATCACAGCAAATACCCTCTTTCAACAACACAAGAGACGACTCTACACATGGACATTACTAGATGGTCAATACTTAGATCAGATTGATTATATTCTTTGCAGTCAAAGATGGAGAAGCTGTATGCTGCTGCTAAGTCACTTCAGTCATGTCTGACTCTATGCAACCCCATAGATGGCAGCCCACCAGGCTCCCCCCTCCAAGGGATTCTCCAGGCAAGAACACTGGAGTGGGTTGCCATTTCCTTCTCCAATGCAGGAAAGTGAAAGTGAAGTCGCTCAGCCGTGCCCGACCCTCAGCAACCTCATGGACTTCAGCCTTCCAGGCTCTTCCATCCATGGGATTTTCTAGGCAAGAGTACTGGAGTGGGGTGCCATTGCCTTCTCCGGGAGAAGCTCTATCAGATCAGTTGCTCAGTTGTGTCCGACTCTTTGCGACCCCATGAATTGCAGCACACCAGGCCTCCCTGTCCATCACCAACTCCCGGAGTTCACTGAGACTTATGTCCATTGAGTCAGTGATGCCATCCATCCATCTCATCCTCTGTCGTCCCCTTCTCCTCCTGCCCCCAATCCCTCCCAGCATCAGAGTCTTTTCCAATGAGTCAACTCTTCGCATGAGGTGGCCTAAGTACTGGAGTTTCAGCTTTAGAATCATTCCTTCCCAAGAAATCCCAGGGCTGATCTCTTTCAGAATGGACTGGTTGGATCTCCTTGCAGTCCAAGGGACTCTCAAGAGTCTTCTCCAACACCACAGTTCAAAAGCATCAATTCTTTGGCGCTCAGCCTTCTTCACAGTCCAACTCTCACATCCATACGTGACCACAGGAAAAACCATAGCCTTGACTAGACGGACCTTTGTTGGCAAAGTAATGTCTCTGCTTTTGAATATGCTACCTAGGTTGATCGTAACTTTCCTTCCAAGGAGTAAGCATCTTTTAACTTCATGGCTGCAGTCACCATCTGTAGTGATTTTGGAGCCCAGAAAAATAAAGTCTGACACTGTTTCCACTGTTTCCCCATCTATTTCCCATGAAGTGGTGGGACCGGATGCCATGATCTTCGTTTTCTGAATGTTGAGCTTTAAGCCAACTTTTTCACTCTCCACTTTCACTTTGATCAAGAGGCTTTTGAGTTCCTCTTCACTTTCTGCCATAAGGGTGGTGTCATCTGCATATCTGAGGTTATGGATATTTCTCCCGGCAATCTTGATTCCAGCTTGTGTTTCTTCCAGTCTAGCGTTTCTCATGATGTACTCTGCATATAAATTAAATAGACAGGGTGACAATATACAGCCTTGATGAACTCCTTTTCCTATTTGGAACCAGTCTGTTGTTCCATGTCCAGTTCTAACTGTTGCTTCCTGACCTGCATACAGATTTCTCAAGAGGCAGATCAGGTGTTCTGGTATTCCCATCTCTTTCAGAATTTTCCACAGTTTATTGTGATCCACACAGTCAAATGCTTTGGCGTAGTCAATAAAGCAGAAATAGATGTTTTTCTGAACCTCTCTTGCTTTTTCGATGATCCAGTGTATGTTGGCAATTTGATCTCTGGTTCCTCTGCTTTTTCTAAAATCAGCTTGAACATCAGGAAGTTCGCAGTTCACATATTGCTGAAGCCTGGCTTGGAGAATTTTGAGCATTACTTTACTAGCATGTGAGATGAGTGCAATTGTGTGGTAGTTTGAGCATTCTTTGGCATTGCCTTTCTTTGGGATTGGAATGAAAACTGACCGTTTCCAGTCCTGTGACCACTGCTGAGTTTTCCAAATTTGCTGGCATATTGAGTGCAGCACTTTCACAGCATCATCTTTCAGGATTTGGAATAGCTCCACTGGAATTCCATCACCTCCACTAGCTTTGTTCGTAGTGATGCTTTCTAAGGCCCACTTGACTTCACATTCCAGGATGTCTGGCTCTAGGTCAGTGATCACACCATCGTGATTATCTGGGTCATGAAGATCTTTTTTGTACAGTTCTTCTGTGTATTCTTGCCATCTCTTCTTAATATCTTCTGCTTCTGTTAGGTCCATACCATTTCTGTCCTTTATCGAGCCCATCTTTGCAGGAAATGTTCCCTTGGTATCTCTGATTTTCTTGAAGAGATCCCTAGTCTTTCCCACTATACAGTCAGCTAAAACAAAGAAAAGTCTAGGAGTTGACTGTGGCTCAGATCATGAACTCCTTATTGCCAAATTCAGACTTAAATTGAAAAAAGTAGGGAAAACCACTAGACCATTCAGGTATGACCTAAATCAAATCCCTTACATTTATACAGTAGAAGTGACAGATTCAAGGGATTAGATCTGATAGAGCTCCTGAAGAACTATACATGGAGGTTCATGACATTGTACAGGAGACAGTGATCAAGACCATCCCCAAGAAAAAGAAATGCAAAAAGGCAAAATGGTTGTCTGAGGAGGGTTTACAAGAAGCTGAGAAAAGAAGAGTTGTGAAAGGCAATAGAGTAAAAGAAAGATATATCCATCTGAATGCAGATTTCCAAAGAATAGCAAGGAGAGATAAGAAAGCCTTCCTAGTGATCCACACTAAGAAACAGAGGAAAACAATAGAATGAGAAAGATGAGAGATCTCCAAGAAAATTAGAGATACCAAGGGAACGTTTCATGCAAGTCCAGTTCAGTCACTCAGTTGTATCGACTCTTTGCGACCACATGGAGTGCAGCATGCCAGCCTCCCTGTCCATCACCAACTCCCGGGGTTTAGTCAAACTCATGTCCATTGAGTCGGTGATGCCATCCAGCCATCTCATACTCTGTCATCCCCTTCTCCTCCTGCCTTAAATCTTTCCCAGCATCAGGGTCTTTTAAAATGAGTCGATTCTTTGCATCAGGTGGCCAAAGTATTGGAGTTTCAGCTTCAACATTAGTCCTTCCAATGAATACTCAGGACTGATTTCCTTTAGGATGGACTGGTTGGATCTCCTTGCAGTCCAAGGGACTCTCAAGAGTCTTCTCCAACACCACAGTTCAAAAGCATCAATTCTTTGGCACTCAGCTTTATAACTCTCACATCCATACATGACTACTAGAAAAATGATAGCTTTGACTAGACGGACCTTTGTTGGCAAAGTAATGTCTCTGCTTTTTAATAGGTTGGTCATAGATTTTCTTCCAAGGAGCAAGCATCTTTTAATTTCATGGCTGCCGTCACCATCTGCAGTGAGTTTGGAGCCCCCAAAAATAAAGTCTGCCACTGCTTTTTTTCCCTACTGTTTCCCCATCTGTTTGCCGTGAAGTGATGAGACTGGATGCCATGATCTTAGTTTTCTGAATGTTGAGTTTTAAGCCAACTTTTTCTGTCTCCTCTTTCACTTTCATCAAGAGGCTCTTTAGTCTTCTTCACTTTCTACCATAAGGGTGGTGTCATCTGCATATCTGAGGTTATTGATATTTCTCCCAGTAATCTTTTTTTTTTTTTTTTTTTTAATTTTATTTTATTTTTAAACTTTACATAACTGTATTAGATTTGCCAAATATCAAAATGAATCCGCCACAAATAATCTTGATTCAGCTTGTGCTTCATCCAGCCCAGCGTTTCTCATGATGTACTCTGCATATAGGTTAAATAAGTACAGTGACAATATACATCCTTGACAATCTCCTTTCGCAATTTGGAACCAGTCCGTTGTTCATGTCCCGTTCTAACTGTTGCTTCTTGACCTGGATACAGATTTCTCAAGAGGCAGGTCAGGTGGTCTGGTATTCCCATCTCTTGAAGAATTTTCCACAGTTTCTTGTGATCCACACAGTCAAAGGCTTTGGCATAGTCAATGTAGCAGAAATAGATGTTTTTCTGGATCTCTCTTGCTTTTTCAATGATCCAAACTGGAAAATTCTTAGATGAGAATACAAAACCAGCTTACCTGCCTACTGGGAAATCTGTATGCAGGTCAAGAAGCAGCAGTTACAAGCAGACATGGAACAATGGACTGTTTCCAAATTGGGAAAGGAGTACGTCAAGGTTCTATATTGTCACCCGGCTTATTTAACTTATATGTAGAGTACATCATGTGAAATGCCAGGCCAGATGAAGCACAAGCTAGAATCAAGATTGCATGGATAAATATTAATAACATCAGATATGCAGGTGCTGCTGCTGCTAAGTCGCTTCAGTCGTGTCGGACTCTGTGTGACCCCATAGACGGCAGCCTACCAGGCTCTGCCGTCCCTGGAATTCTCCAGGCAAGAACACTGGAGTGGGGTGCCATTTCCTTCTCCAATGCAGGAAAGTGAAAAGTGAAAGTGAAGTTGCTCAGTCATGTCTGACCCTTCACAACCCCATGGACTGCAGCCTACCAGGCTCCTCCATCCATGGGATTTTCCAGGCAAGAGTACTGAAGTGGGCAGATATTTAGGTGAGACCACCCTTATTGCAGAAAAAGGGGGAATTGAAGAGCCTCTTGATGAAAGTGAAAGAGGAGAGAGAAAAAGATGGCTTAAAACAACATCCAGAAAACAAAGTTAATTGCCTCTGGTCCCATCTCTTCATGGCAAATAGATGGGGCAACAATGGAAACAGTGACAGACTTGATATTCTTGGGTCTAAAATCACTGCAGATAGTGACTGAATCCATGAAATCAAAAGATGCTTGCTTCTTGGAAGAAAAGCAATGACCATCCTAGACAACATATTAAAAAGCAGAGACTTTAGTTGACCAACAAAGGTCGGTCTAGTCAAAGCTATGGTTTTTCCAGTAGTCATGTATATATGTGAGAGTTGGATCATAAAGAAAGTTGAGCACCAAAGGATTGATGCTCTTTAACTGTGGTTTTGGAGAAGACTCTTGAGAGTCCCTTGGACTGCAGGGAATTCAAACCAGTCAATCCTAAAGGAAATCTGCCCTGAATGTTCACTGGAGGGGCTGATGTTGAAGATGAAACTCCAGTATTTTGGCCAACTGATGTGAAAAACTGACTCACTAGAAAAGACTCTCATGCTGGGAAAGATTGAAGGCAGGAGGAGAAGGGGACAACAGAGCATGAGATGGTTGGATGGCATCACCGACTTGATGGACATGAGTTTGAGCAAGCTCTGGGGGTTGGTGATGGACCGGCAAGCCTGGCATGCTGCAGTCCATGGGGTCACAGAGAGTTGGACATGACTGAGCAACTGAACTGAACTTAAAATTGGTTTCTTTTAATCAGATGATAGTTCTTTGAAATCTCTATGTTTTTTGGTCTTCTCATTGTTTCCCTTAATTTCATAGTGAGTGTGTGTGTGTGTGCATCAGTAGTGTCATACAGCACCTTCCTACCAGGCTGTCCCCTCCCTCTACCTGCTGTCATATCCCTGGGAACCTCAGCATGAGGGCCCATTAGCCTGTCTTTTCCTCTGTGAGCTGGAGGCCCGGGCTCTGATCCCGTCCATAGA
The DNA here is from genome assembly GCF_029407905.1 of Bubalus kerabau. Lineage (NCBI taxonomy): Eukaryota > Metazoa > Chordata > Mammalia > Artiodactyla > Bovidae > Bubalus > Bubalus kerabau. The sequence goes on along the minus strand of NC_073624.1, from coordinate 126,561,804 downwards.
AACAAAGTCGTGCTACATACCAATTAGGAAATTCTGTTTCTGGAACCCTTACTGCTCTACTAAGCAGGTCTGTGCAGAGATGAGCTTGCATTTCTCAGTGTGTGACCTCCTGGATTTTCCCCCTTACTGCTCGTTGTTTCTGACTCTCCTCCTCAGAGCTGTCAGCAGTTTTTGCAGGAAGTCCACAGAACTTTCAGGAGGCCTTTTCTGAGCTGCTTGCTTACTCTTGACCGCTCAGCACACGTTTAATCCCCTGCCACCTGCTGTTGGCCCTTCCCTGTTTCAAATGTCTTTCCTTCTTCTCAGAAACCATCCAACCCACTCATTCTGTGCTGGGACTCCTTCTCATTTCAGTGGGAAGTCTATAGTTTTATGTGATCTTCCTTGATTTCATCTTATGTGGACTGAATTTTTTCTTTTTACAAGACGTCCGGAAAACTTGCTTCTACTTTTCTACCAGTATTTTTTCCTTTATTATCCAATTTCCAAGCCCATCAACATATTTCAGATATTTCTTAAATGATAACTATTCCCTTAATTTTGAGAATTCATTTTCCTTACTTCTAGCTGGATCTCAGGCCATTTTAAACAATACTTCCTGGAAACTCCCTTTCACCCACTTGCTATAAAACAGGATTTTTTTCTCCTTTCTTCTTCCTGATGCTAAAATATATTGATAGAAAGTAGAGTCCTTACAATTCTTCCCCACCCCCTTGTCTTTACACACACGTGTGCATATGCACTGGCTTGCGTGCAAGTGCCCACCTCCCATCACATCTGCAGGCTCTGATTGTGCATGTCTGCCTGCTGAAAGCCTTGACCTCCATGTTCCACTGACATCTGAGATTCAGCTTATCTGAAATCAGACTCCTTTGAAAAATGTCACGTGTTCCTTCCTTCTTGAAGGCATGACTGTGGCTTCCTTTCATCTGTCTCTGCACTGGGGCCCTGTGGCCCCCACCTGTGCCCCTCAGCTCTCGGGAAGCCTGCCTCTGAGCCAAGGACTGCCACCACCTGCTTTGGGCAAGAGCCTGGATCAGTCTTCACACCTCCCACCTGCTTATTATCATAGCTCATTCTCACCAGGACCGGGTCTGCTCTGTTTTGCTGAGGTCCCCTGTGCTGCTCACATGGTGCACACCCCTGCCTTCTCTTCTCCCCATTGTGACTGTCCCTCGTTCCCCGAGTGCCCCACAATTCTCTGTCCCCGGTCTGCTGACTTCAGCCTTGTCCTGAGTGCTCTCAAGCCATTAGTTTTGGTTTCCAGTAATAATTTTCATTTCTTTAGTGTCCAGTTTTGTTTTTAAATACTTTTAAAATCCTTCCAGGAGGTTTTCCTGATCATCTTGACCAGGGGGAACCTGGCTTTGTATTGAATCACTGCCACAGACATACTTTTCCTGAGTTTTCCATTTTCCTGTCAGTTTTCCATTTTAAAGTATGTTTGCACCTTTTATAAAATGCCCATGGGATTTTGACTGAAGTGTTTTGAGTTTAAACACACTTGAGTTTGAGTCCTAGCTTGTTTACCTTGTAACTATATGATTTGGGGCAAATTATTTATTTGAGGCTCAGTTTTTTTTCATCCACAAAGTGAGGAAAGTCAAAGGGATTTTGATAAGGATTAAATGACATATCAGGTACTTAGGTAAGTGAAGTGATGTTTGGAGTGTATAGTTAGATCCCCAGGGGGGTTGCATCTTGGCACTTGCCCCGTGGCATTGGTCAGCTCCCATGGCCTCTATGGGCCTCTGTTACCACTTGGTAATGATGGACAGTTCATGACCACATGCCCAGCACAGAGTGGCTGTCAGAGCCGTCTTATCATTGTTCATGTTGATATATGCATACCTGGATGTCTCCAGTCAGTGTTCATGTATCATCTCATTCTTCCTTAGTTCTCCCTCCTGCCTCCTCATAAGCTGGTTGTTTACAGACGAGGAAGCACAAGGTTCCACAGCTAAGCTTCTAGACAATGATAGGATTTATGATTTAAACTGAGGAGTTGCCTGGCTTAAAGTTCATGTACTTTGTGTGAGATCATGATGAAGCTAACATGCAGTAGGGGGTTCTGCCAGTGTTAGTATCCATACCCACCTAGGAATAGCACACCTTCATGTCTCATGGGAGCTCCTGCTTAACTGGGGGTGGGGAGCACACAAACCACATGTGAAAGAAGAACTGCAGATGCTAAATGTGCTGTGGGAACACAGGCAATGCCACGGTTAACTTCCTGGGGTACATGGGGAGAAGCCCCCCACCACACCCATAGAGGGGGCATTCATAGTGGCACTTGAAGGTTAAGTAGGAGTTTGCCAGGTGGAAAGCCAGGGCGTCTTTGAGAGAAATCATCTGCCCCAGAAGCATGGGGCTCTGATGGATCCTAGCACATCCAGAAAACAGGGAGTCATCTGGGGTGGCAGGAGCAAAAGGAGCCCTTGAGGAGTATGGGAGGAGATGTGGTGGGCAGAAGGCCATGGGTCAGGGCACATGCATGGGCCAGAACAGGACACAGAATTCTGTCACAGAATCATTGGAGATCTGTAAGGTGTTTTCCTGGCAGGAGATGGGTGTGTTGTCTTTGCTTTAGCTGAGGTCTCCCTGCACAGTGGGAGGTGGCTGCATGAGTGTGGCAACCAAGGAAGAGATTATTGAAATCTTTTAAACAATATTTGAGAGCTGGAGCAATTGAGGTGAATGACAGTCTCATTTTAGAGATGGATCTGAATTGGAGATGGTTGGTTTCAGCTAATGACTAGACTTAGAATGTGCAGGGTTGTCTAAAGTCAGCAGGTTTCTAGATTGGGAGATTGGATGGAAGATGTAATTTTTGAGTAATTTTAAATAACTCATACTCTCAAAATTTTTGAACAATTCTCAGTTCGTCAATGAAAGGACTCCTTAGTTACATCATTTAACAGCAAACAGCAAACCTAATTAGTTGGCTTTTTAAAATGGTGGCTAGGACTTGGGAAGGCCCTTGCAAAGAGAAGCTTTCAGCTTGGTTTGAGGGAGATCAAAACCATTCATTTAAATTCCATTCCAGTCTGTTTATGAAATTTTATTTTAGGATACTTCAGATTTATTGATCACTTGCTGAAAAGAGTGAAGTCTCTGCATGGGAGCTTCTATTTAATTCATCTGTGTTGCTCATGCTGTGATTTCAAAGGCATGCTGGGGATGTCTTGCTCCATCAGGAAGCTGGCTCCCTCAGTGGTGTGGGAGGCGGTGCTGGCAGGCTTACATCTCTGAAACAGAGGCCATGAACTTGCCTCACAGGAAGGGCTTTAAAAAAAAAAAAAAAAAAAAAAGACACTTCTAATGTCTGAATTAGAGCAGGACAGGGTCAGCAGGCACTTTGAGCCTGGGATGGTAAGAGAAATCCACTTTTGTGGTGGAAAGCCTCATGCAACATAGAAAAGGTGTGTTGGGCCCTGTCTCCCAAAAAGATAAAGCAAAATGTTTTGACCAGGAAGATGGAATTTGAGTGTCTTCAGGTGAGTAAAGTTTGAACAGAAATAGCTGTTAATCATCTGAGCAATAATTTATGCTAAAGACAGGAAAAAAGAAAAACTAAGGCTTAAAAACAAAAATATATTTTGCTACTTGAGAAGCCCTTTGAAATCTTTAGAAACAGTGAAAGAACAGAATTTATAATTTGGAGTTCATTTTCTCTTTTCTAGTGACTTAATATTTTTATTTAATTGGAGGGTAATTGCTGTACAATGTTATGTTGGTTTCTGCCATACAACAACATGAATTAGCTATAACTCTACATATCTGCTCCCTCTTGAGCCTCCCTTCCATGCCCCCTGCATCCTACCCCTCTAGATCATCTAGTGTCTTCATTCCTTCCATTCAGATAGGTTTATCAGTACTATTTTTCTAGATTCCATATATATTCATTAATACATATTTGTTTTTCTCTTTCTGACTTATTTCACTCTGTATAACACGCTCTAGGTTCATCCACCTCACTACAACTGACACAAATTTATTCCTTTTTATGGCTGAGTAATATTCCATTGTCATCTGCATATCTGAGGTTATTGATATTTCTCCTGGCAATCTTGATTCCAGCTTGTGCTTCTTCCAGCCCAGCATTTCTCATGATGTACTCTGCATAGAAGTTAAATGAGCAGGGTGACAATATACACACCACCCTTATGGCAGAAAGTGAAGAGGAACTAAAAAGCCTCTTGATGAAAGTGAAAGAGGAGAGTGAAAAAGTTGGCTTAAAGCTCAGCATTCAGAAAACAAAGATCATGGCATCTGGTCCCATCACTTCATGGGAAATAGATGGGGAAACAGTGGAAACAGTGTCAGACTTTATTTTTTGGGGCTCCAAAATCACTGCAGATAGTGGTTGCAGCCATGAAATTAAAAGACGCTTACTCCTTGGAAGGAAAGTTATGACCAACCTAGATAGCATATTTGGAGAAGGCAATAGCACCCCACTCCAGTGCTCTTGCCTGGAAAATCCCATGGACGGAGGAGCCTGGTAGGCTGCAGTCCATGGGGTCGTGAAGAGTTGGACATGACTGAACGACTTCACTTTCACTTTTCGCTTTCATGCATTGGAGAAGGAAATGGCAACCCACTCCAGTGTTCTTGCCTGGAGAATCCCAGGGACGGGGAAGCCTGGTGGGCTGCCGTCTATGGGGTCGCACAGAGTTGGACATGACTGAAGCGACTTAGCAGCAGCAGCAGCAGCAGATAGCATATTGAAAAGCAGAGACATTACTTTGCCAACAAATGTCCATCTAGTCAAGGCTATGGTTTTTCCAGTGGTCATGTATGGATGTGAGAGTTGGACTGTGAAGAAGGCTGAGTGCCAAAGAATTGATGCTTTTGAACTGTGGTGTTGGAGAAGACTCTTGAGAGTCCCTTGGACTGCAAGGAGATCCAACCAGTCCATTCTGAAGGAGATCAGCCCTGGGATTTCTTTGGAAGGAATGATACTAAAGCTGAAATTCCAGTACTTTGGCCACCTCATGCAAAGAGTTGACTCATTAGAAAAGACTCTGATGCTGGGAGGGATTGGGGGCAGGAAGAGAAGGGGATGACAGAGAATGAGATGGCCGGATGGCATCACTGACTTGATGGACGTGAGTCTGAGTGAGTTGGTGATGGACAGGAAGGCCTGGCATGCTGCAATTCATGGGGTCACAAAGAGTCGGACATGACTGAGCGACTGAACTGAACTGAACTGACTGAATATTCCATTGTATATATGTACCACAACTCCTTTATCCATTCATCTTTCAGTGGACATCTACATTGCTTCCATGTCCTTGCTGTTGTAAATAGTACTGCAGTGAACGTTGCAGTGTATTTCAGGATTGTGTATTCAGAATATGTGTATTTCAGAATTGTGGTTTTCTCAGTTTATTTCTCTAGTAAGGGGGTTGCTGGATCATATGGTCATTTTATTCCTAGTCTTTAAGGAATCTCCATCATGTTCTCTGTAGTGGCTGTATCAGGTTATGTTCCCACCAAGAAGGCAAAAGGGTCCCTTTCTCCACATCTTCTCCAAGCATTTATTTTTTGATGGTGGTCATTCTGATTTGTGTACTTGTGTTAGTCACTCAGTCATGTCCGACTCTCTCTGACCCCATGGACTGTAGCCACCAGGCTCCTCTCTCCATGGAATTCTCCAGGCAAGAATAGTAGAGTTGGCTGCCATTCCCTTCTCCAGGGAAACCTCCCAACCCAGAGATCAAACCCAGGTCTCCTGCATTGCAGATGAATTCTTTACCATCTGAGTAGTACCTGTGAAGTAGTACCAGCTGTGAAGTACCTGGTGTGAGGTGATACTTCATTGCAGTTTTGATTTGCATTTCTCTAGTAATGAGTGAGAGAGAAGGCAATGGCAACCCACTCCAGTACTGTTGCCCGGAAAATTCCATGGATGGAGGAGCCTGGTAGTCTGCAGTCCATGGGGTCGCTAAGAGTCAGACACGACTGAACGACTTCACTTTCACTTTCCACTTTCATGCATTAGAGAAGGAAATGGCAACCCACTCCAGTGTTCTTGCCTGGAGAATCCCATGGACGGAGAAGCCTGGTGGGCTGCAGTCCATGGGGTTGCACAGAGTTGGACACGACTGAAGTGACTTAGCAGCAGCAGCAGCAGTAATGAGTGATGTTGAGCATCTTTTCATGTGTTTATTGGCCATCTGTATGTTATCTTTGGAGAAATGTCTGTTTAGGTTCTCTGCCTATTTTGATTGGGTTGTTTTTCTGATTTTGAACTGCTTATATCTTTCAGAGATTAATCCTTTGTCAGTTGCTTCATTTGCAATTGTTTTCTCCATTTCTGAGGGTTGTCTTTTCATCTTGTTTATAGTTTCCTTTGTTATGCAAAAACTTTTAAGTTTAATTAGGTCCCATGTGTTGACTTTTGTTTTTATTTCCATTATTCTAGGAGGTGGGTCAGAGAGGATCTTACTGTGATTTATGTCAAAGAGTGTTCTGCCTATGTTTTCCTCTAAGAATTTTATAGTTTCTGGCCTTACATTTAAGTCTGTAATCCATTTTGAGTTTATTTTTGTGTATGGTGGTAGGAAGTGTTCGAGTTTCATTCTTTTATAATACATGTAGCTGTTCAGTTTTGCCAGCACCACTTATTGAAAGTGAAGTCACTCTGTCGTGTCCGACTCTTTGCGACCCCATGGACTGTAGTCTACCAGGCTCCTCCGTCCATGGGGTTTTCCAGGCAAGAGTACTGGAGTGGGTTGCCATTTCCTTTTCCAGGAGATCTTCCTGACCCAGGGATTGAACCTGGGTCTCCTGCATTGTAGGCAGACACTTTACCGTCTGAGCCACCAGGGAGCCACTTATTGAAGAGGCTGTCTTTTCTCCATTGTATGTTCTTGCCTCCTTCCTCAAAGATAAGGTGTCCATAGATGTATGGGCTTATTTATGGGCTTTCTATCTTATTCCATTGGTCTGTATTTCTGTTTTTATTCCAGCACCATACTATCTTGAGGATTGTGACTTTATAGTATAGTCTGAAGTCAGGAAGGTGGATTCCTCCAGCTTCATTTTTCTTTCTCAAGAATGCTTTGGCTATTCAGGGTCTTTTGTGTTTCCATACAAATTGTAAATTTTTTTGTTCTAGTTTTCTGAAAAGTGCCATTTGTCATTTGATAGGGACTGCATTGAATCTGTAGATTGCTTTGGGTAGTATAGTCATTTTCACAGTATTGCTTCTTCCAATCCAAGAACATAGTTTATCTGTCCATCTGTGTCATTTTTTATTTCTTTCATCAGTGTCTTGCAGTTTTCTGCATACAGTTCTTTTGTCACTTTATGTCGTTTTATTCCTAGGTATTTTATTCTTTTTGTTTCAGTGATGAATGTCATTGTTTCCTAAATTTCTCTTTCTGATTATTCATCGTTAGTGTATTGGAATGCAGGAGATTTCTGTGTATTCATTTTGTATCCTGTAACTTTGCTAAATTCATTGACTATATTCTGGTGGCATCTTTAGGGTTTTCTATGTATAGTATCACATCATCTGCAAATAGTGAGTTTTACATCATCTTTTCCAATCTGCTGCTGCTGCTAAGTCGCTTCAGTTGTGTCCAACTCTGTGCGACCCCAAAGTTGGCAGCCTACCAGGCTCCTCTGTCCCTGGGATTCTCTAGGCAAGAATATTGGACTGGGTTGCCATTTCCTTCTCTGATGCATGCATGCATGCTAAGTCGCTTCAGTCGTGTCCGACTCTGTGCTACCCTATGGACAGGAGCCCACCAGGCTCCTCTACAGGATTCTCTAGGCAAGAATACTGGAGTGGGTTGCCATTTCCTTCTCTACTTTTCCAATCTGGATTCCTTTTATTTCTTTTTGTATTGATTGCCATGTCTAGGTCTTCTAAAACTATATTGAATAACAGTGGTGAGAGTGGGTACCCTTGTTTTGTTCCTGATCTTAGAGGAAATGCTTTCAGTTTCTCAGCATTGAGAATAATGTTTGCTGTGGGCTTGTTATATATGACCTTTATCATGTTGAGGTAGGTGGCTCAGTGGTAAAGAATACACCTACCAATGCAGGAGACATGGATTCCATACCTGGGTCAGGAAGATACCCTGGAGAAGGAAATGGCAACCCACTCCAGTATTCTTGTCTGGGAAATCCCATGAATAGAGGAGGCTGGCAGGCTACAGTCCATGTGGTCACAAGAGTTGGAGACAACTTAGTGACTAAACAACAAAAGTTTCCTTCTGTGCCGATTTTCTGGAGAGTTTTTAAAATCATAAATGGAAAATTTTGTGGAAAACTTTCTCTACATCTATTTTGATGATCATATGTTTTTTGTTTTTAATTTGTTAATATTTTGTATCCCATTGATTGATTTACATATGTTGAAGAATCCTTACATCCCTGGGATAAACTCCACTTGATCATGTTTTTCTTATTTCTTGAGGTAGAATTGTATTGCTCTAAACATTCCTCATAGAACTGCTTTTGCTGTATTCCATAGGTTTTGAATTGTCATGTTTTCATTGCCACTTGTTTATAGGTATTTTTTGACTTCCTCTTGGATTTCTTAGTGATCTCTTGGTTATTTAAAAGTGTATTGTTTAGCCTCCATGTGTTTGTGGGTGTTCTTACAGTTTTTTTCTGGTAATTGATATCTAATAGCATTTTGGTCAGAAAAAATGACTCATACAATTGTAATTTTCTTAAATTAACCAGGGGTTGACTTTGTGACCCATGCTGTGATCTTTCCTGGAGAACATCCCATGTGCACCTCAGAAAAAAGTATATTTTACTGCTTTTGGATGGAATATCCTGTATAAGTTAGGTCCATATGGTCTAATGTATCATTTAAGGCTTGTGTTTCATTATTAATTTTCTGTTTGGATGATCTATCTTTGGTCTGAGTGATAGTGTTAAAGTCTCCTGCTGTTACTGTGTTACTGTTGATTTCCCCTTTTGTAGTTGTTAGCATTTGCCTTATGTATTGTGGTGTTCCTATGTTGAGTGAATATATATTTATAACTGTTATATCTTCTTGGATTGATCTGTTGATTATTATGTAGTATCCTTTCTTGTCTGTTGTACTATCCTTTATTTTAAAGTCTGTTTTATCTGATATGAGTATTGCTACTCCAGCTTTCTTTTGATTTACATTCATATGAAATATCTCTTCCCAGCCCCTTACTTTTAGTCTGTTCATGTCCCTTGGCCTGAAGTATTTCTATTATAAACAGCATATATATGGATATTATTTTTGTATCCATTCAGCCAGTGTGTATCTTTTTATTGGAGCATTTAATCCATTTCCATTTAGATAGTTTTTGATATATATGATTCTGTTACCATTTACGTTATTGTTTTGGGTTTGTTTTTGTAGGTCTTTTCTTTCCTTGTGTTTCTTGTCTAGAGAAACTCCTTTAGCATTTGTTGTAAAGCTGGTTTGGTGTTGCTGAATTCTCTTAACTTTTGCTTAAATTAAACAAGCTTTCAATTTCTCCATCCAGTCTGAATGAGATCTTTGCTGGTTAGGGTAATCTTGGTTGTAGTTTTTTTCCTTTCATCACTTTCAGTATATCCTGCCACTCCCTCTGGCCTGCAGAGTTTCTACTGAAAGATAAGCTGTTAACCTTATGGGGATTCCTTTGTATGTTATTTGTTGCTTTTCCCTTGCTGCTTTTAATACCTTTTATTTGTGTTTAATTTTTGTTAGTTTGATTAATATGTGTCTTGGTGTGTTTCTCTTTGGGCTTATCCTGTATGAGACTCTCTAGGCTTCCTGGATTTGGGTGATTATTTCCTTTCCCATGTTAGGGAAGTTTTCAACTATAATCTCCTTAAATATTTTCTCTTACCCTTTCTTTTATCTTCTTCCTCTTGGACCAAATGTCGGTGTGCTTAATGTTGTCATGGAGGTCTCTGGGACTGTCCTTTTTTCTTTTCATTCTTTCTTTATTTTTCTCTGCTTCCATTATTTCCACCATTCTATGTTCCAGCTCACTTATCCAAGTCTTCTGCCTCGCTCTGCTGTTGTTTCACTCAAGTGTATTTTTTATTTCAATTACTGTGTTATCATTGATGATTGTCTGATTTTTGTTTCTTCTAGGTCTTTATTAAACACTTTTTGTATGTCCTCAACCCACACCTCAATCCTATTTATCTATGCCTCCATTTTATTTCTGAGATTTTGGATCAACTTTACTATCATTACTCTGAATTCTTTTTCAGGTAGACTGCCTATTTCCTCTTCATTTGTTTGGTCTTGGGGGTTTTTACCATGCTCCTTCATCTGCTATATGTTTCTCTGTCTTTTCCTTTTGTTTAATTAATGTGTTTGGGGTCTCCTTTCCACAGCTTGCAAGGTTGCAGGTTCCTTTTACTTGTGAGGTTTGTTCCCCTGGGTGGGGTTGGACCAGTGTCTTGTGAAGGCTTCCTGGTAGAGGGGAGACTGGTGCCTGTGTTCTGGTGAGTGGATCTAGGTCTTGTCTTGCTGAAGGGCAGTGCCATATCCAGTGGTGTGTTTGGAGTGTCTGTGAGCTTGGTATGGTTTTGGGCAGCTCTGGCACTGGAGCTTGCTGGCCTTGGGTGGGTCGTGGTGTTAGTGGTAAGATGGAGGCCTTTGAGAGAGCTCTCATTGATTAATATGCCATGGGGTTGGGAGTTCTCTGGTTGTCCAGCATCCTGGACTCAGGTCTCCTACCTTGGAGGTTTCAGGCCTGACTCCTGGCTGGAGTACCAAGACTCTACACAACACAGAGAAGAAAGAGAAAGAAATAAAAAAAAGAAAGGAAAAAAAACACACAAACATACAAACAAAGAATGGACAGAGAAAACCCTGAAACAAATGGTAAAACTAAACAGACAAAAACACCAATAAACTCACATACACTCACAAAAAGAAAAGAGAAAAAAAAAAGGAAGAATGAAAAGGGGAACTAAGACAGAAGAGAGTAATCAGACCAATAAACAAACCCCTAGGGGCTTCTCTGGTGGCTCAGATGGTAAAGCATCTGCCTGCAACGTGGGAGACCCAGGTTCATTCCCTGGGTCAGGAAGATCCCCTGGAGAAGGAAATGGCAACCCACTCCAGTACTCTTGCCTGGAAAATTCCATGGACAGAGGAGCCTGGTAGGCTACAGTCCATGGGGTTACAAAGAGTCAGACACGACTGAGCAACTTCACTGAAAACTAGTAAAATACAAAAACCAAAAACATGGAAAAAATACAATATAGTGAAAAAGTACTGTAGACATAGGAAAAAATAAAATTTAAAAATAAAAGCATAGAAAAGGTAATTAAAAAATAAAAATTAAAGGAATAATTTAAAAAAGCAATAGAACATAGCAGAAAAAAAGACAAAAATATAGAGATAGTAAGAAAAATATTTTCCTCTGGACTCAGTTGTGAGTGTCCTCTCCCCGACAGTGAGGTCCAGCCAATCTGCCTACTCAGGAAGTCCTCCGATACTACTAGGAAGTTCTCTGGACCTGCCTTGGGCACTGTGGGGTCAGCTCAGACTCAGATCTGGCCTTGCTCTAGCTTGTACTTGCTTCCAAAGTCCACCATTGCCCCCAAAGTCCACAGTCTCAAGCAACTGGGGGAATTTCATCCCAACTTGGGGAATTTGCTGTGGTTGCACAAGCAAGTTTCCTTCCTCTTTAGCCACACAACCCCTGGTGTGCTCCATTTTGGTTTTGGCCCTGCCTGTGTTTGTAAGGCAGTCCTCTGGCATCTGTTTCCCACCCAGACAAGGGGAGGGAGAAAGAAGCGGCTGTTCAGGGCTCACTTGCTCAGTGTGGCCAGGGAGGGGTAAGGATACAGAATCACAGTTGTGATGTGTGGGGACTGCCTGCCGCAGAGGCCTGTGGGAAGTTGCTATAGCCTGAGGTGGGTCGTGCACTCTCCTAGGGGAATTGGCCCTGGGTCATGGGTCCCTCAATAGCGTTAGGGTGCACAGGCTCCCGGAAAGGTGTCCATAGTGACCTGCACCTGCTCATAGTTTGGTGGCAGTCCACACCTCACCTCTGGGGTCACAGACCACAGCCTTGTCTCCCCACCACCCCCCATCGCCCACTAGCCTCTGGCACACAAGCTGGCCTTGGCAGCAGCCGGCCAGCATTCCCGCCTCTGTGGTCACAGACTGCAGCCGTGCCTCATCCCACCTGTGGCACTTGCAAAGGCTGCATCTTGCTGTCTGAGAGCTTGTGGAGTTAGAGCTTCCCTGCAATAATGATCCCTTACCTCCATGGGAGGCCCAGGTTTTTCTGTGAACTCCCTCAGCTGTATCATCCTAGCCCCCTCAGCTTGTCTTCATGGCAGTCACTCCCAGTCCTCTCCCTGGGATCAGACCTCCAAAGCCTGAGCCTTAGCTCCCAGCCCCTACCTACCCTGGAAGGCATGCAGACAAGTGTCTCAGGCTGGGCAGTTGTAATTAGCTTCCATCCCTGTGTAGAATTCTCTTAGCATTGCCTTCCACACACCTGTTGCTGCACTCTCCTCTGAGGTTCCAAGTTTCCCCCATGAGGGCTTTTCTGGGTGTGTGGAAACTTTTCCTCCTTCACAGCTCCCTCCCAGAGGTGTGGGTTCCAAGCCAAATACTTTGTATCTCTCTTTTTTCCTTATTTCTTTTGCCCTACCCCATTATATAGAGATTAGCTTGCCTTTTTGGAAGGTCTTCTGCCACCGTTCAATAGGTGTTCTGCAGGAGTTGTTCCACATGCAGATGTATTTTTTTAATATAAATTTATTTATTTTAATTGGAGGTTAATTACTTTACAATATTGTATTGGTTTTGCCATACATCAACATGAATCTGCCACGGGTATACACGTGTTCCCCATCCTGAACCCCCCTCCCTCCTCCCTCCCCATACCATCCCTCTGGGTTGTCCCAGTGCACCAGCCCCAAGCATCCAGTATCATGCATCGAACCTGGACTGGTGATTCGTTTCATATATGATATTATACATGTTTCAATGCCATTCTCCCAAATCATCCCACCCTCTCCCTCTCCCACAGAGTCCAAAAGACTGTTCTATACATCAGTGTCTCTTTTGCTGTCTCACATACAGGGTTATCGTTACCATCTTTCTAAATCCCATTATATATGCGTTAGTATACTGTATTGGTATTTTTCCTTCTGGCTTACTTCACTCTGTATAATAAGCTCCAGTTTCATCCACCTTATTAGAACTGATTCAAATGTATTCTTTTTAATGGCTGAGCAATACTCCATTGTGTATATGTACCACAGCTTTCTTATCCATTTATCTGCTGATGGACATCTAGATTGCTTCCATGTCCTGGCTATTATAAACAGTGCTGCGATGAACATTGGGGTACACGTGTCTCTTTCAAGTCTGGTTTCCTCGGTGTGTATGCCCAGCAGTGGGATTGCTGGGTCATAAGGCATTATATTTCCAGTTTTGTTTTTTTTTATGACATTCCCCTCATTATAATTAGGGGAAAATTATCATGTTTTTGTTTTTTTCTTTTCAATTTTATTTTATTTTTAAACTTTACAAAATTGTATTTCCAGTTTTTTAAGGAATCTCCACACTGTTCTCCATAGTGGCTGGATTAGTTTTTTGATGTGTTTGTGGGGAGGGAAGTGACCTCTATATCTTACTCGTCTGCCATCTTGAAGGCCTCCCTCATTTCCTCTTACCTGTATTTCTGAAATCCAGACAATGAAAATTACAGCTTTTTTTTAGTCACAGAAGTGTAGCTATTGACTCACTTAACAGTTTGGGTTGTTTGCTCTGACGGACTGTCCCCAGCAGTGCTGTGCTACTAGTAATACTTTGTGCTGAGACCCTCTGCTGTGGAAATGGAGGAAACTTTATAGCATTTTCCAGTGCATCAGGAGTGAAGCCATTGGTTTCAGTTAATTATTCCTGAGAGTTGCAGTGTATGCGTAGCCGTGTGAAATCTGTGGGCGTGTGCACCTTCGCTGAAATGGTGTTTTTTAAGTCCTTGTTCTACTAGTTCAGTGCTTTCCTGGAAATGTCAGTAATTGAGAGAAGAAATAGCTTTGTCATCTGGGTCATCTGAAGGTGAGAGTAGTAAATGATTAGGATATTAACCATTATTATTAACTGCATTTGATGCTATTTATTGAACATTTACTAGAGCTTGAACCACTGTGATTGCAAAAATTACCTCAAGCTATAGGTAGCTCAATGGTAAAGAATCTGCCTGCCAATGCAGCAGATGCAAGAGACACGGGTTTAGCCCGAGTCAGGAAGATGCCCTGGAGTAGGAAATGGCAACCCACTCTAGTATTTCTTGCCTGGAAAATTCCATGGACAGAGGAGCCTGGCAGGCTATAGTCCATGGGGTCTCAAAAAGTCAAACATGACTGAGTGTCCACACATGCACACATGCATCCTCATTTTACCCCGGGAATAGTGAGGTTCAGGGAAATCAACTGTTCAAAATTTAAAATAGGAACCAAGGTGCTAATTGCCACAGCATCCTACCTCTTGCATTTAAAAAAAATTTTTTTTTTCTTTCAGCTAGATAATACTAGAAGCAATGTTACATATTTAAACTAGAGAAAATGTCAAGTTATATTCAGCTTGGAATTTTTTAAAAAACCATGAGTTTTCAGGGTCTCTAAGAATAGGCTCTGTGTATTGCAGGAAATCTTGTATACTTAGTTGGATGTAGGAAACCTTACTTTTTGGGAGGGGATTTACAATGACCTTGAGTAAGTCAGCTGACCTCCCTGATGATGTTCACAGCATTACTGCTGTTACATAATAAATATATTCGAATCTGTGCCATGAGTAAGGTCTGTGACACGTTTCCTCCCTAGGAAAGAGACATTTACACTTGAGTGAAAATTTTGTTCCTTCATAGTCAACCGACAATTCAGGTGTTAAGTTGAATAAAAATGAACTTCTAGGTTAAATACTTCTTAAAAATCATAGAAGTCCATCTCTCTCCTTTGCCTGAGTTTGGTCCACCTGGTGGGCTCTTCCAAGGTTGTGCCTTCCCACCTCGTGCCTCTTGTCAGTACACCACTGACCAGCTCACCTGTCCAGTAACTGTGTCTGCTTAATTGTTAAGCAACTTCCTTCTGAACCCTGAATGCAGCCCCTGTTGTATCCAGATTCTCTTAAGGTATCTAGTTGAGAAAATTATGGGTTGAATGTTGGTGATTTAAGTGTTTGAATTCAGATGTCACGTCTTGGAAGAACTGAGCTAATTAGTACCATGTTTGTATGCTCAATATCATATTTGTTATTCGTTCTTTGGAATCTCAATTCTTACACTTGTCCTCGTATGAATATCCTCTACTTCCCAACTATATGCTGCTAGTGCTGCCACCGAAGAAGGCAATGGCAGCCCACTCCAGTGTTCTTGCCTGGAGAAATCCGTGGACAGAGGAGCCTGGTGGGCTGCTGTCTACAGGGTCCCACAGAGTCAGACAGGACTGAAGCGACTTAGCGTGCGTGCATGCATTGGAGAAGGCAATGGCAGCCCACTCCAGTGTTCTTGCCTGGAGAAATCCGTGGACAGAGGAGCCTGGTGGGCTGCTGTCTACAGGGTCGCACAGAGTCAGACACGACTGAAGCGACTTAGCGTGCATGCGTGCATTGGAGAAGGCAATGGCAGCCCACTCCAGTGTTCTTGCCTGGAGAATCCCAGGGACGGGGGAGCCTGGTGGGCCGCCGTCTATGGGGTCGCACAGAGTCGGACACGACTGAAGCGACGCAGCAGTGGTGCCACCAAGGAGAACTCATATGGTGTTTTTTCTCCAACTGATTTCTTAAATGTTTGGACAAACAGAGCTTAACCAACTACATCCTATAAAATTAGTCAGAAACAGGACTTACACTATTTCCAGTTCCCTATCTTTACTTGTGGGATTAACTCAAGTGCTACAAAATATTATACACACTATTTTATCTGGAGCCAAAAAAAGGTTTAAGGAAAGTCATTGTAAAAGCTATTCCCCCAACCTGATAGCTTTGTTTCCTTTAATTCTGAGAATGTATGTTATTTGTAATATGTTACTGTTGGTAGGATATTCTTGTGATAAAATAAAGGCAGAGACTCACAAGAAATTTTGAGAAGTTGGGCTATTTGTTCAACTAATACCAAATTATGAAGGTACCTTTTCTTGTGGTTTTCTAAATATATCCTATGAAATGTCTCTTTATATCCATCTTCCATATGATAACTGGAGCTTAGAGTGAGTTGGTGTGGCCTCATTAGAAATATATTAATATCAGCATCTTCTAAATGACCTCTAGTCATTGGAAAGATATTCTCCATTGTCCCAGGCTCAACATGAATTCCCCCTGCCCTTATATCTAACTCCTTTGTCTTCTCTATTGAATAGGAGTAACAGCTTCACTCCTGACAAACCTGAACCATCACATCTCTTTTTCCTGGTCATGAAGTTCAAAATGGTATTCCTCACCCTCCTGAAAGGCAGGTGTTACTTTGCTCTGACTATGAGAAGTGGAACACTAGTGAAACCAGATAATAGCAACTTCACAGTGAGACATGCTTTGCTCTAAACTTGTCACCAAGTCAGGAACCCCATCAGCCCTACTGGATCAGAACTAGGTGTGAGGAAATTTCCTTCCATGTATTGAAAACTCTGACTGTTATTTGTTGTTTTTGTTTTTTTGTTGCAAATAATATATGTTCACTGAGAGGAAATATATAAAAGCCCAAGGTCATGGCACTTTGGACATTTTTACTTTCTTTGAGCTCTTACAAATTTTTCAAACCATCTCACTGAATAAGAATTATTTTCATCCATCTACATGGAGAAGGTAACGGCACCCCACTCCAGTACTCTTGCCTGGAAAATCCCATGGACGGAGGAGCCTGGTAGGCTGCAGTCCATGGGGTCGCGAAGAGTCAGACATGACTGACCGACTTGACTTTCACTTTTCCCTTTCATGCATTGGAGAAGGAAATGGCAACCCACTCCAGTGTTCTTGCCTGGAGAATCCCAGGGATGGGGGAGCCTGGTGGGCTGCCGTCTCTGGGGTCGCACAGAGTCGGACACGACTGAAGCGACTTAGCAGCAGCAGCATGTATCCACATGCACAGTTCTTTAAGCGTTGTTTTACATTTTTACTCCCTGTTCCTTTTTAAACTTTTTTTGTCATTAATAAAAAAAGCTTGTTAGCAAAACAAAGAAAATCCTGGGTTGAGGTGACTTTAGTGGTGAATTTCACCGGACTTTTAAATAAGAAATAATACCAGTCCTACATAATCTCTTTTAGTATATTGTATTTAGGTGGTATTAAAAATGGGAACCTAGTAATTTAAATTGAAATTGAGGTTTATGTTAAAACCAACATTTTTCAAATGTACTTTTAAGGCATAACCAGGATCTGTATTCTAGGGTAGTGAAAACAAGTTTCTTGACACTCTAATGCAAGTGATAGACACTCTAGAGATGTGGACTTTACTGGGATACAAGGGAATTACATTTAAATTTTGAGGGCATTTTATATAAAGCACAGCTATAAACCTAGTAATTTTGATGTATTAAGTTATCTTTAATACTTTTTCTAGAAAACAGGTGATGTTTATTCCCACAATGAAAATTTTTTGTATGGTGAAATTGGCTTTGCTGTTAACATCACTCCAAAAACTTGCTAATTTCACACTCCAGAAATGTTTACTGAGGACCATTTTTTTATAAAACTGTCATTGCTTCTAATTTAGACTTTTGCTTAAAAGGAAGTGAATATACAAAATTATATTGCCCCTACTGTGTCAAAAGAAAATATTAAAAGTAAGTAGGCATTTTTTATTTTATTTTATTTTTTAACTTTACAGTATTGGTTTTGCCATATATCAACATGAATCCGCCACAGGGATACACGTGTTCCCCATCCTGAACGCTCCTCCCTCCTCCCTCCCTGTACCATCCCTCTGGGTCATCCCAGTGCACCAGCCCCAAGCATCCAGTATCGTGCATCGAACCTGGACTGGCGACTCATTTCATATATGATATTATACATGTTTCAGTGCCATTCTCCAAAATCATCCCACCCTCTCCCTCTCCCACAGAGTCCAAAAGACTGTTCTTTTATAATTATGAGGTTACCAAGGTCAGGATTTTCTGTTAAGTCAGTGAAACTAAGGCAATCTATAGTGTTAGGGGTTATTTTGTTCAGTGTGTAACCTGGATCTGTTCAGGATGCACGTGTGCTAAGTCGCCTCAGTTGTGTTCGACTCTTTGCAACCCCGTGGACTGTAGCCCATTAGGCCCCTCTGTCCATGGGATTCTGCAGGAAAGAGTACTGGAATGGGTTGCCGTGCCCTCCTTCAGGGGCATCTTCCTGCCTCAGGGATCAGAATTCGCATCTCTTATCTCTCCTGCACTGGTAAGTGGGTTCATATGGTGCATGTTGGTGTGCATATGTCCAGCAGCATGCTTCTCATACCAGTTGCCTACTAGTTCACACTAGTGCCGCCTTGGAGGCCCAGGTGTGCCTGCACCCAATTGTGATGTCAAGGTATGGGTAAATATGCCCTGGAAAATAAACCTAAGAACCATTATCTATCTTTATATACTTGTAAACAATGTTTATAGATAAATTTTTCACTTTCTCAAAAAAGATGATACATTTCAGTAGTTTGAGTACATCAGTGTTAGTTTTGAGGGGGCAGATGTAACCCAACCAAGTATCATTCTGCTTTGATACTGAAGGATCTACCTTTTCCTAAAGTTACTGCAATGCAGAATAAATAAACTTTGACAGCATCACAGAAAACTCCTCTTATCCCTATTCCTTGCTGTCACAAGTAGCTAATGCTGGCTTGTATGGGAACCACAACCCACTTTCCCTAAATGATCTTACTGTCCTAGTATCAGGCTGCCCAGGTGGTGCTAGTAATAAAGAATATGCCTGCCAAAGCAGGAGATGTAACAGACCTGAGTTTGGTCCCTGGGTCAGGAAGATTTCCCCTGGAGGAAGAAATGGCAACCCACTCCAGTACTCTTGCCTGGAGAATCCCATGGTCAGAGGGAGACTGGTGGGCTGTAGTCCATGGGTCGCAAACAGTTGGACATGACTGAAGTGACTTATCACATAGCAACCTAGTATCAGTCCTGAAACATTGTGGTGTAGTTTTACCTGTTTCTGGAACTTTGATAAATGTGTCCTACAGTACACACTCTTTTGTATCTGCTACTTTGCTCACTTTAAGTGAAGTGAAGTGACTCAGTCATGTCCAGCTCTTTGTGACCCCATGGACTGTAGCCTACCAGGCTCCTCCCTCCATGGGATTTTCCAGGCAAGAGTACTGGAATGAGTTGTCATTTCCTTCTCCAGGGGATCTTCCTGACCAAAGGATCAAACCTGGGTCTCCTGCATTGCAGGCAGATGCTTTATCATCTGAGCCACCAGGGAAACACTCATTTATTTTCATTTTTTCGTGGTTTCCCACTATGTGAAGATTTCATATTTTATCTAGCTACTCTGCTGTTTGTGAACATACCTGTTTTTCATTTGAGTGATTTTAAAATGCTGTTATGACATTCTTGTACATTTCTGTTGGATATATGCCTGGGGGTAGATATGCATATGTCCAGCTTTATAAGATATGGTGAAATACTTTTCATAAGTAATTCTACCAATTGACAGTTCAGTCAACAATATATGAAAATTCCCATTATTTTATTTATTTATTAAAATTTTATTTTATTTAACCTTACAATATTGTATTTGTTTTGCCATATATCAGAATGAATCTGCCACAGGTATACATGTGTTCCCCATCCTGAACCCTCCTCCCTGCTTCCTCCCCATACCATCCTTCTGGGTCGTCCCAGTGCACCAGCCCCAAGCATCCAGTATCGTGTATTGAACCTGGACTGGCGACTCATTTCATATATGATATTATACATATTTACATTCTTGGAAACTTTGGTACTATTACGGTCTTATTTTTTGTACGACTGACCATTCTGATGGTTGTGTAATATATCACTGTGGTTCAGTTTACGTTTCTCTGATTATTAATGTGGTCAGTAACTTTTTATTATGTTTGGGTTCTCCTTTGAGGCTTCTCTCTCATTTTTCTATGGGTTGATTGTATTTTTCTTAGTGGCTGTAGCAGCTCTTTATTATGGATTCAGATCCTTGGTCAGTTAAGCTTTTACTTTCTTCATGGTGGTTTTTTTTTTTTAATTTTAAAAATTATTGTCTATTTTTATTTTTATTTGTTGTTTTTAAATATTTACAATGTTGTGTTGCTTTCTGCCATACAATAATGCGAATCAGCCATAATTATACATCATGTCCCTCCTGAGCCTCCCCCATCCCATCTACCCAGGTCACCACAGAGCACAAGACTGGACTCCCTGTGCTAAACAGCAACTTCTCACCAGCTATCATCTTACACCTGATAGAGTATATATGTTGATGCTTCTTTCTGCATATGCCCCACCCTCTCCCTCCCCAACTGTGTCCTTAAGTCCATTCTCTACATCTGTGTCTCCATTCCTTCCCTGCAAATAGGTTCATCCATATCATGGTGTCTTTTGATGATTACATTTAATGGAGTCTGAATTATCTGTTGCTTGCTCCATAGTTTGTGTAATGGATGCTCTGTTTCAAAGTCTTTGCCTACTCTGCAAGCAACCAGATGTCTTCCTCTATTATCTTCAGAAGCTTTGTTGTTTAGATTAAATCTATAATCATCCTCAAAAGTATGTTTCTGAGGCACAGTTCATATTGTATTATCTATCTGTATAGGTGAGAGTCTGCTATGTGAATCTCTTTTTACTGTGTTTGTGTATCCTTGTAAAAGAGTTAGCATGCTTAATTATTATTGCATTGTAAAATGTATTGATGTCTGGAATAATCTCTCTGCTTTGATATTTTAAAAAATTAATTAATGTTTGGTTACGCTTGGTTTTTGTTGATGCACATGGGCTTTCTCTAGTTGCAGTGAGCAGGGGCGACTCTCTGTTGTGGTGTGTGGCCTTCTCACTGTGTTGGCTTCTCTTGTTGTGGAGTACAGGCTATAGGCATATGGGCTTCAGTAGTTGCAGCAGAGAGGGTCATTACTTGTGGCTCACGGACCCTAGAACATGCAGGCTTCAGTAGTTGTGGTTTTAGTTGCCTACAGCATGCAGCATCTTCTTGGACCAGGAATTGAACCATGTCTCCTTCGTTGGCAGATGGATTCTTTATCCACTGTACCACCAGGGAAGTCCCTTTGGTTTTTTTAAAAAATTATCTTGGTCATTTTAGGCTCTTTTGAATATACATTTTAGAATCAGTTTATCATATCCCCCTAAAAGGCACTGGCACACTTGGGATGTCAATAAGAATTTCATCAGATTTAGCCATCAGTTTGGAGAAGAGTTAAGTAACTGAGATTTCAAATCCACGATCATGAGAAATTTGTTTATATACACCTACATCATTTTTATTTTCTCAATGAAGTTTTTTTTTTAATTGAGTTATAATTGATATACATTATATTAGTTTTTTTGCCTTTTATACTGTAAAAAAAAAAAGATGGTTGGATGGCATCACTTATTCAATGGACATGAACTTGGGAGAACTCTGGGAAGTGGTGAGGGGCAGGAAGACCTAGCATGCTGCAGTCTGTGGGATCACAGAGAGTCGGATACAACAACAACAACATATTAGTTTTAGGTGTATAACATAATGCGATATTTATATAAATTATTAAATGATCTAGCTAACATTCATGAACAAATCTAGCTAATGTTCATTAACATACATAGTTAACAAATTCCTTTTTTCTTGTGATGAGAACTTAAGATCTGTTAAGTACAGTTACTTATATTTTGTAACTGTAAGTTTGTACCTTTTCACCATCTTCACCCATTTCACCTAGCCTTCACCCCCACCTCTGGTAACTGTCAATATATTCTCTGTGAGCTTTTTGAAAAAAAATTCCACATATAAATGAGATGATAACGGTATTTGTCTTTCTCTGTCTGACTTATTTCAGATAGCATAATGGTCCATCCATTTGTTTCAAATGGCAAAATTTTATTCTTTCTTTTTTAATGGCTAAATGGTTCGTTGTATACACAGATGACATTTTCTTTATCCATTCATCTGTTAATGAACATTTAGGATGTTTCCATATCTTCAGTCAGTTCAGTCACTCAGTCATGTCCGACTCTTTGCGACCCCATGAATTGCAGCACGCCAGGCCTCCCTGTCCATCACCAATTCCCGGAGTTCACTCAGACTCACGTCCATTGAGTCAGTGATGACATCCAGTCATCTCATCATCTGTCGTCCACTTCTCCTGCCCCCAATCCCTCCCAGCATCAGACTCTTTTCCAATGAGTCAACTCTTTGCATGAGGTGGCCAAAGTATTGGAGTTTCAGCTTTAGCATCAATCCTCCCAAAGAACAGCCAGGACTGATCTCCTTCAGAATGGACTGGTTGGATCTCCTTGCAGTCCAAGGGACTCTCAAGAGTCTTCTCCAACACCACAGTTCAAAAGCATCAATTCTTTGGCGCTCAGCTTTCTTCACAGTCCAACTCTCACATCCATACATGACCACTGGAAAAACCATAGCCTTGACTAGATGAACCTTTGTTGGCAAAGTAATGTCTCTGCCTTTGAATATGCTATCTAGGTTGGTCATAATTTTCCTTCCAAGGAGTAAGAGTCTTTAATTTCATGACTGCAATCACCATCTGCAGTGATTTTGGAGCCCAAAAAATAAAGTCTGAGACTGTTTCCCCATCTATTTCCCATGAAGTGATGGGACCAGATGCCATGATCTTCGTTTTCTGAATGTTGAGCTTTAAGCCAACTTTTTCACTCTCCACTTTCACTTTCATCAAGAGGCTTTTTAGTTCCTCTTCACTTTCTGCCATAAGGGTGGTTTCATCTGAATATCTGAGGCTATTGATATTTCTCCTGGCAATCTTGATTCCAGCTTCTGCTTCTTCCGACCCAGCATTTCTCATGATGTACTCTGCATGTAAGTTAAATAAGCAGGGTGACAATATACAGCCTTGATGTACTCCTTTTCCTATTTGGAAGCAGTCTGTTGTTCTGTGTCCAGTTCTAACTGTTGCTTCCTGACCTGCATATAGGTTTCTCAAGAGGCAGGTCAGGTGTTCTGGTATTCCCATCACTTTCAGAGTTTTCCACAGTTTATTGTGATCCACACAGTCAAAGGCTTTGGCATAGTCAATAAAGCAGAAATAGATGTTTTTCTGGAACGCTCTTGCTTTTTCAATGATCCAGCGGATGTTGGCAATTTGATCTCTGGTTCCTCTGCCTTTTCTAAAAGCAGCTTGAACATCAGGAAGTTCACGGTTCATGTATTGCTGAAGCCTGGCTTGGAGAATTTTGAGCGTTACTTGGAGAATTTTGAGCATTGTGAGATGAATGCAATTGTGCGGTAGTTTGAGCATTCTTTGGCATTGCCTTTCTTTGGGATTAGAATGAAAACTGACCTTTTCCAGTCCTGTGACCACTGCTGGGTTTTCCAATTTGCTGGCATATTGAGTACAGCACTTTCACAGCGTCATCTTCCAGGATTTGAAATAGCTCCACTGCAATTCCGTCACCTCCACTAGCTTTGTTCATAGTGATGCTTTCTAAGGCCCACTTGACTTCATATACCAGGATGTCTGGCTCTAGGTGAGTGATCACACCATCGTGATTATCTTGGTCGTGAAGATCTTTTTTGTACAGTTCTTCTGTGCATTCTTGTCACCTCTTCTTAATATCTTCTGCTTCTGTTAGGTCCATACCATTTCTGTCCTTTATCGAGCCCATCTTTGCATGAAATGTTCCCTTGATATCTCTAATTTTCTTGAAGGAATTTCTAGTCTTTCCCATTCTGTTGTTTTCCTCTATTTCTTTTTTTTATTTCTTTTATTTTATTTTTTAACTTTACAATATTTATTGATTTTGCCATATATCAACATGAATCTGCCACAGGTATACACGTGTTCTCTTCTTTGCATTGCTTGCTGAGGAAGGCTTTCTTATCTCTCCTTGCTATTTTTGGAACTCTGCATTCAGATGCTTATATATTTCCTTTTCTCTTTTGCTTTTCGCTTCTCTTCTTTTCACAGCTATTTGTAAGGCCTCCTCAGACAGCCATTTTGCTTTTTTGCATTTCTTTTCCATGGGGATGGTCTTGATTCCTGTCTCCTGTACAATGTCACGAACCTCGGTCCATAGTTCATCAGGCACTGTATTTATCAGATCTAGTCCCTTAAATCTACTTCTCACTTCCACTGTATAATCATAAGGAACTTGATTTAGGTCATACCTGAATGGTCTCGTGGTTTTCCCTACTTTCTTCAATTTCAGTCTGAATTTGGCAATAAGGAGTTCATGATCTGAGCCACAGTCATCTCCCTGTCTTGTTTTTGCTGACTGTATAGAGCTCTCCATCTTTGGCTGCAAATAATATAATCAATCTGATTATGGTGTTGACCATCTGGTGATGTCCATGTGTAGAGTCTTCTCTTGTGTTGTTGGAAGAGGGTGTTTGCTATGACCAGTGCCTCCTCTTGGCAAAACTCTATTAGCCTTTCCCCTGCTTCATTCCGAACTCCAAGGCCAAATTTGCCTGTTACCCCAGGTGTTTCTTGACTTCCTACTTTTGCATTCCAGTCCCCTATAATGAAAAGGACATCTTTTTTTGGTGTTAGTTCTAACAGGTCTTTTAGGTCTTCATAGAACCGTTCAACTTCAGCTTCTTCAGCATTACTCGTTGGGGCATAGACTTGGATTGGCTGTTGTAAAAAATGCTGCTATGAACATGAGAGTATGGATATCCTTTTGAATCTTGCTGTTAAAGTGCTTCACTCAATATGTCAGCAAATTTGGGAGACTCAGCAGTGGCCACAGGACTAGAAAAGGTCAGTTTTCATTTCAGTCCCAAGGAAGGGCAATGCCAAAGAATGTTCAAACTACCATACAGTTGTACTCATTTCACATACTAGCAAGGTTTTACTCAAAATCCTTCAAGCTAAACTTCAACAGTTTGTCAACCAAGAACTTCCAGGCATGTAATTTGGGTTTCAAAGAGGTAGAGGAACCATAGATCAAATTACCAACATTCATTGGATCATGGAGAAAGCAAGGGAGTTACAGAAAAACATCTGCTGCTCCTTCATTGACTACGTGAAAGCCTCTGACTCACTCTGTGGATCACAACAAACTGTGGAAAATTATGAAAGAGATGGGAGTACCCAGACCAACTTTCCTGTCTCCTGAGAAACCTGTGTATGGGTCAAGAAGCCACAGTTAGAAGTGGACATGCAATACCCAACTGGTTCCAAATTGGGAAAGGAGCAGGACAAGGCTGTATGTTGTCACCCTGCTTATTTAACTTACATGCAGGGTATATCATGTGGTATGCCAGGCTGGATGAATCACAACCTGGAATCAAGATTGCTGAGAGAAATATCAACAACCTTAGATATGCAGATGATTCCACTCTAATGGCAGAAAGTGAAGAGGAACTAAAGATCCTCTTGATGAGGGTGAAAGAGGAAAGTAAAAATGCTGGTTTGAAACTCGAAAACATAAAGAAACTAAGATCGTGGTATCTTGTCCCATCACTTCATGGCAAATAGATGGGAAAAAAGTGGAAACAGTGGCATATTTTCTTTTCTTGGGCTCCAAAATCACCGTGGATGGTGATTACAGCCACAAAATTTTAAAATGCCTGCTCCTTGGAAGAAAAGCTATGGTAAACCTAGACAGCATATTAAAAAGCAGAGATATAGCTTTGCCAACAAAGGTCCGTATGGTCAAAGCTGTGGTTTTTCCAGTAATCATATATGAATGTGAGAATTGGACCATAAAGAAGGCTGAGCACCAAAGAATTGATGCTTTCAAATTGTGATGCTGGAGAAGACTCTTTAGAGTTTTTAGAGGAGATCAAACCAGTCAATCCTGAGGAAGCCAACCCTAAATATCCACTGGAAGGGAATGATGCTGAAGCTGAAACTCCAGTACTTTGGCCACCTGATGTGAAGAGCCAACTTATTTGAAAAGACCCTGATGCTGAGAAAGATTGAGTGCAAGAGGAGAAGGGGTTGACAGAGCAATAGATGGTTAGATGCCATCACCAACTCATTGGACATGAGTTTAAGCAAACTGTAGGAGATGGCAAAGGACAGGGAACCCTGGCGTGCTGCAGTCCTTGGGGTTGCAAAGAGTCGGACATGACTTAGCAACTGAACAGCAACAACAATTCATTTTCTTCTAATATTCAGAAGCAGAATTGCTGGATCATATGGTAGCTCTATTTTTTTTTTTTGAGGAACCTCCATACTGTTCTCTATAGTGGCTGCACCAATTTACATTCCCACCAGCAGTGTAGGAGGTTCCCTTTTCTCCACAGCCTCTCCATCACTTATATCTTGTAGGTCTTGATGATCACCATTTTTTAGAGGCTTTATGTGATATCCCATTGTGGTTTTTATTTGAATTTCTCTGATAATTAGTCATGCTGAGCCCTGTCTCATATACCTTTGGCCACAGATGTCTTCTTTGGAGAAATGTGTATTTAGTTCTTGTGCCCATTTTAAAAATTGGATTTTTTGTTATTAAGTTGTATGAGTTCTTTATAAATTTTGGAAATGAACCCCTTATCTGATACATGGATTGAAAAATTTTTTTCCTGTAGGTTGCCTTTGTGATTTTTGCTGTGCAATAGTTTTTAAGTTTGATGTAGTCTCACTGGTTGATTTCACTTGGCCTTTTTTTTTTTGGTGCTTTTGGTTTCATGTCTATAAAATCATTGCCAAGGCAAGTGATGAGGAGCTTCTTCCTTATGTTTTCTTCTAGGGATTCTATGGTTTCAGGTCTTATATTTAAGTCTTTGACCCATTTTGAGTTAATGTTTCTGAATTGCATATGATAGGGATCTGGTTTTATCTTCTGTATGTGTTTATTCAGTTCCCCCAACACCATTTGTTGAGGAGACTATCCTTTCCCCACTGCTTGTTCCTAGCCTCCTTATGAAGATGTTAATTAACTGTATATGTGGAAGTTTAATTCTGGATTCTCTATTTGGTTCTGTTGATCTGTGTGTTTATTTCTATGCCAGTATCATGAACGTATTTTAAAAAGCATCTTTAGAGGTTTATTCTGGGTTTATGTTTGTAGAAAACCATTGATTTTCATATGTTGATTCTGTATTCAGCAACCATACAGAATTTATTATTTCTAATTGTTTATCTGCCCTATTTGAACTTTTTATGCATATAATCATGTTATCATGAATAACGGCAATTTTATTTCTTTTCCAATCTCTTGTTTGTCTTGTTTGTTCAGCAATTTCTAGACTGAATAGGAATACTTTTAAATGGGTGGATTGATGATAATGACATTGTTTCCTCATTTCCAAACTAACAAGGGCAAACATTTCACCCTTTTATCAGATTAAGCAAGTTCCCTTGTATAGTCAGCCCTCCGAATCCATGGGTTTTGCATCCACAGTTGGTTGAATCTGTGGATCAAAAATACTTGGGAGACAGAAGAATGGATAAAGAAGTTTTGTACATATACACAATAAAATATGATTCAGCCATAAAAAGAAACACATTTGAGTCAGTTCTAACGAGGTGGATGAACCTAGAGCTGAGTGAAGTGAATCAGAAATAGAAAAATATCATATTCTAACACATAGATACAGAATCTAGAAAAATGGTACTGAAGAATTTATTTACAGGGCAGCAATGGAGAAACAGACATAGAGAATAGACCTATGGACATGGGGAGAGGGGAGGAGAGGGTGAGATGTATAGAATGAGTAACATGGAAGCTTACACTACCATATGTAAAATAGGCAACAGGAATTTGCTGTATGTCTCAGGAAACTCAAACAGGGGCTCTGTATCAACCTAGAGGGGTGGGATGGGGAGGGAGATGGGAGGGAGATTCAAAAGGGAGAGGATATATGTATACCTATGTCTGATTCATGTTGAGGTTTGACAGAAAACAACAAAATTCTGTAAAGCAATTATCCTTCAATAAAAAAATTAAAAAATATATATTTGGGAAAGAAAATTCCAGAATTTTCCAAGAAGCAAATCTTGAATTTATTGAATGCTAGTAAAGATTTACATAACATTTAAATTGTATTTACAACTATTTACATAGCACTCATATTGTATTAGGCATTTTAAGTAATCTAGAGATGATTTATTGTATATGGAAGGATGTGCATAGGTTATAACATGCACCATTTTATAAAAGGGATGTGAGCATCCATGTATTTTGGTATCTGAGGGGGTCTTGGAACACAGGACAACTGTATTCCTAGTTTCCTGAGAGTTTCTGTCATAAATGACTGATACCTTTTATCAAATGCTTTCTTACTATCTCTACTGAGAAAACTTTTTTCTCCTTTATTTTATTAATATGAAATATTACATGGATTTAATTTTAAGTGTTAAGCCTACCTTATCTTCCTTAGAATCAACTCAGATTGTGAAATATCATTCTTTTAATGTTTCACTGAGTTCAGTTTGCTATTATTACATTGTAGATTTTGTTCATCCATGTTCAGGAAGGTGCTTGGCCTGTATTTTTCCTTTCTCACAATGTCCTTTTTAGATTTGGCTACCTGGGTTGTGTTGGTCTAAAAAAATATTGGTAAGTTGAGGAATGTTCTCTCTTCTTCCTGTTCTCCTTTGGAGGGATTTGTATAAGATTAACGCTGTTTCTTCCTCTAATATTTAGGCAGAATTTGTCCATCTAGCCACCTGAGTCTGAAATGTTCTTTTATGAGACAGTTTAAAATTTTTAGTTTAATTTCAGTTATGGAACTATTCATGTTCTTCTGTTTTATTTTTCTATTTTAGTAAGTTTAATTTTTTTTAAAAATAATATATTTCATCTAATATTTTTAAATGTTTGGTATAAAGTTCTTTTAACATTTACTTGCCAGTTTTTAATAGCTATTTCATTTCTAACTTTCGTTAATTGTATTTTTCCTTGGTAATTCTTGTCAGAGGTTTTCGATGCTATTAGTTTTCTTTTTTAGAGCACTTCTTTTGAGGTCATTTTATTAGTACTTTTATCTATTTCCTTCCTTTTCTCGTTGAACTATCTTGCTGGGGAATTTTCCCCTCCAAATTCTTGAGAATTTTTTAACTTGGATGTTTAACTTGTTAATTTTTCAAACTTTTATCACTTTAATATATGCATTGAAACGTAAATTTTGTTAATTTAGTTAGCATTCTTATTACTAATGCTTCATCAGGTTTTTTAATTATTTCATTTTCCCCCTGGTGGTTTAAAAATGATATACTCTTACCATTCTTTTTGTCATGATTTTTTAAAAAAAATAAATCACATGCTTTAGCTTTATTTTGGTACTTTTACTTGATTCCAGTCAAATTCAGCAAATAGAAATAAACAGTTTACTAGATAAAATAGTCAAAGCATGGGCAATGAAAATTTTAACTGAATTAGGGGAAAGAATAGATGAACACAGTGAAATTTTTAACAAGGAGCTAGAAAATATAAAAAAAGACCTAATCAGAAATAAAGAATTCAACAAGTGAAACTGGAAAAAAAAAAAAAAAACGTAGAAGAAATGGAACAGCAGACTAGATGATACAGAAGAATGCATAAATTATCTGGAAAGTAAAATAATGAAAATCAGTCAGAATAACAATCAGAAAAGGAAATTCTAAAAAATGAAAACTGTTTAAGAGATTTCAAGGATAACATTAAAAATATTAATATTCACATTATATGGGTTACAGAGGAGGAGAGAGAGAAAAGGAGATCAAAATGTATTTGAGGAAATTATGTTGAAAACCTCCTGAATGTGAACAAGGAAACATATCCAGGTACAGGAAGACCAGAGGGTTCCAGACACAATGAATCCAAACAGACCCACAATGAGACATATCATAATTAAAGTAGGAAAAGTTAAAGAGAGAATTCTAACAGCAACAAGAAAAAAACAAGGAAGCACATATAAGGGAAAGCCCGTAAGACTATCAGCTGATTTGTCTGCAGAAACATTGCAGGCCAGAAGGGAGTGGCATGATGTATTCAAAGTGCTAAAAGGGAAAAACCTAGGATGCTCTATCCAGAAAGATTATCAAGAAGCAGAGATAAAGAATTACTCTGACAGGCAAAAACTAAATAATTCATTAATATTAAACCTACCCTAAAAAGAGTCTTCTCTAAGTGTAAAAGAGGTAAGAATTTATAGGAAAGGGAAAATCCAGCTAGGAAAGGCCAACATATAGTGAGAACTGAGGATCAAGTGCTTAAACCAAGTATGAAAATAAAAGACAAAAGAATGCAACTGTAACTACAATAAATAGTGATGAGATAAATGTGAAGATCACCAAGATGACATCTAAAACACAATAGGGGAGGGGAAAAAAATGCAGATCTTTCAGAATGTGTTTGAACTTATATGACTATCAATTTAAAACAAATAGTTACACTTAGAGGAAAATACATATGAACCCATGAAAACCACAAATCAAAAGCCTATAATCAGATCAGATCAGTCACTCAGTCGTATCCGACTCTTTACGACCCCATGAATCGCAGCATGCCAGGCCTCCCTGTCCATCACCAACTCCCGGAGTTCACTCAGACTCACGTCCATCAAGTCAGTGATGCCATCCAGCCATCTCATCCTCTGTCGTCCCCTTCTCCTGCCCCCAATCCCTCCCAGCATCAGACTCTTTTCCAATGAGTCAACTCTTCGCATGAGGTGGCCAAAGTACTGGAGTTTCAGCTTCAGCATTATTCCCTCCAAAGAAATCCCAGGGCTGATCTCCTTCAGAATGGACTGGTTGGATCTCCTTGCAGTCCAAGGGACTCTCAAGAGTCTTCTCCAACACCACAGTTCAAAAGCATCAATTCTTTGGTGCTCAGCTTTCTTCACAGTCCAACTCTCACATCCATACATGACTACTGGAAAAGCCATAGCCTTGACTAGATGAACCTTTGTTGGCAAAGTAATGTCTCTGCTTTTGAATATGCTATCTAGGTTGGTCATAACTTTCCTTCCAAGAAGTAAGCATCTTTTAATTTCATGGCTGCAGTCACCATCTGCAGTGATTTTGGAGCCCCAAGAAATAAAGTCTGACACTGTTTCCACTGTTTCCCCATCTATTTCCCATGAAGTGATGGGACCGGATGCCATGATCTTTGTTTTCTGAATGTTGAGCTTTAAGCCAACTTTTTCACTCTCCACTTTCACTTTCATCAAGAGGCTTTTGAGTTCCTCTTCACTTTCTGCCATAAGGGTGGTTTCATCTGAATATCTGAGGCTATTGATATTTCTCCCGGCAATCTTGATTCCAGCTTGTGTTTCTTCCAGTCCAGCGTTTCTCATGATGTACTCTGCATAGAAGTTAAATAAGCAGGGTGACAATATACAGCCTTGACGAACTCCTTTTCCTATTTGGAAGCAGTCTGTTGTTCCATGTCCAGTTCTAACTGTTGCTTCCTGACCTGTATACAGATTTCTCAAGAGGCAGATCAGGTGGTCTGGTATTCCCATCTCTTTCAGAATTTTCCACAGTTTATTGTGATCCATATGGTCAAAGGCTTTGGCATAGTCAATAAAGCAGAAATAGATGTTTTTCTGGAACTCTCTTGCTTTTCGATGATCCAGCGGATGCTGGCAATTTGATCTCTGGTTCCTCTGCCTTTTCTAAAACCAGCTTGAACATCAGGAAGTTCACGGTTCACATATTGCTGAAGCCTGGCTTGGAGAATTTTGAGCATTACCTTACTAGCATGTGAGATGAGTGCAATTGTGCGGTAGTTTGAGCATTCTTTGGCATTGCCTTTCTTTGGGATTGGAATGAAAACTGACCTTTTCCAGTTCTGTGGCCACTGCTGGGTTTTCCAAATTTGCTGGCATATTGAGTGCAGCACTTTCACAGCATCATCTTCCAGGATTTGAAATAGCTCAACTGGAATTCCATCACCTCCACTAGCTTTGTTCGTAGTGATGCTTTCTAAGGCCCACTTGACTTCACATTCCAGGATGTCTGGCTCTAGGTCAGTGATCACACCTTCGTAATTATCTGGGTCGTGAAGCTCTTTTTTGTACAGTTCTTCTGTGTATTCTTGCCATCTCTTCTTAATGTCTTCTGCTTCTGTTAGGTCCATACCATTTCTGTCCTTTATCGAGCCCATCTTTCCATGAAATGTTCCTTTTGTATCTCTGATCTTCTTGAAGAGATCTCTAGTCTTTCCCATTCTGTTGTTTTCCTCCATTTCTTTGCATTGATTGCTGAGGAAGGCTTTCTTATCTCTTCTTGCTATTCTTTGGAACTCTGCATTCAGATGTTTATATCTTTCCTTTTCTCCTTTGCTTTTTACTTCTCTTCTTTGAGAAATAGATTTAAGGGCCTAGATCTGATAGATAGAGTGCCTGATGAACTATGGAATGAGGTTCGTGACATTGTACAGGAGACAGGGATCAAGACCATTCCCATGGAAAAGAAATGCAAAAAAAAGCCTATAATAGATACACTAAAAAAAGAAAGAAATACAAGCATGTTACTGAAGAAAACCATCAAACAACAGCCAGAGGTGAACTGTAGGTGTAAAGAAATGGAGGTGTGCCATACTTTGTGATACTTTTTTACTTTTTTTGCCCTCAGTCAAACTTTTGATGTTTGGCGGGAGAATGCACTTGCTGGAATGTCTAGATACACTCAAATATAGACCTTTTGGCCTTGACAAGACACTTGAGGCGGGGCAGTGCTGAGAGTGGAGAGGGAAGTGCCCACACTAAAATGATTCCCACATGTAGGGCAGCACATGTCCACTCACTGACAGTCCTTGGAGCATCAGTGGCAAGGCAACCATAGTTCTCAGGGAGTAATTGAGACTCTGCTTTAACTACAGGCTGAAGGTGATGAGGTTTTCCTGTACACAGTGCCACCACAAAACCCAATTCTCCTCTTTAACTAGAAAACTTTCAGCGAAGCACTCTTAAACTGCCTTGCTCCAGTCTCTATCATTTTGTAGTGTGCTCTAAACTGTCAGTTACATTCTGAATTATTTGGGGGTTATTATGGTTAGGTAGTTAGAATAGGGAAACAGGGTCCATGATGGTGGTCAGAAGAAGCAATGACTAGAAGGAAAAAAAGAAAAGCCCATGAAAAGGGGAAGCCATGGACCTAAGTGGGAACCTCTGGCGGAAAAGGCACCCAACAGGCTCCCTTCCTTGAAAACATACCATCTTCCCTGATTGGTTTTGGGTGTATGTATGAACCTTCCCCTATTTGCATAGAGTGTAACCACTCAGGCCCCAGGAACCTGCTCAGGGTGGGGAACAAGGGAGGAGAGAAGCCAAAATGACAGGCCCGCTCCTGCAGGGGCTGTTCTACTCTCAGGTCTACAGAGTATACTGCTTGTTGCTTGCCCAATACATCCTGCCTGCTTGAGATATAACTGGTTGTTGTTTCAACTCTTTGCCACAAGGAGACAAGAACTGAGGAAGAAGAACCAACCTGATATTATTTATAAGCCAGTAAAAAGATAGGGAAATACTCATTTTCACTATATTGATTCTTCCGATCCATGAACACAGTATATTTCTCCATCTATTTGTGTCCTCTTTGATTTCTTTCACCAGTGTTTTATAGTTTTCTATATATAGGTCTTTTGTTTCTTTAGGTAGATATATTCCTAAGTATTTTATTCTTTTCATTGCGATGGTGAATGGAATTGTTTCCTTAATTTCTCTTTCTGTTTCTCATTGTTAGTGTATTGGAATGCAAGGGATTTCTGTGTGTTAATTTTATATCCTGAAACTTTACTATATTCATTGATTAGCTCTAGTAATTTTCTGGTGGAGTCTTTAGGGTTGTCTTTGTAGAGGATCATGTCATCTGCAAACAGTGAGAGTTTTAATTCTTCTTTTCCAATTTGGATTCCTTTTATTTCTTTTTCTGCTCCGATTGCTGTGGCCAAAACTTCCAAAACTATATTGAATAGTAGTGGTTAGAGTGGGCACCCTTGTCTTGTTCCTGACTTTAGGGGAAATGCTTTCAATTTTTCACCATTGAGGATAATGCTTTCTGTGGGTTTGTCATATATAGCTTTTATTATGTTGAGGTATGTTCCTTCTATTCCTGCTTTCTGGAGGGTTTTTATCATAGATGGATATTGAATTTTGTCAAAGGCTTTCTCTCTGCATCTATTGAGGTAATCATATGGTTTTTATTTTTCAATTTGTTAATGTGGTGTATTACATTAATTGACTTGCAGATATTGAAGCATCCTTGCATCCCTGGGATAAAGCCCACGTGGTTATGATGTATGATCTTTTTAATATGTTGTTGGATTCTGTTTGCTAGAATTTTGTTAAGGATTTTTGCATCTATGTTCATCAGTGATATTGGCCTGTAGTTTTCTTTTTTTGTGTGGCATGTTTGTCAGATTTTGGTATTAGGGTGGTGGTGGCCTCATAGAATGAGTTTGGAGAACTGCCATATGACCCAGCAATCCCACTGCTGGGTATACACACTGAGGAAACTAGAATCAAAAGAGACACATGTACCCCAATGTTCATTGCAGCACTGTTTATAATAGCCAGGACATGGAAGCAACCTAGATGTCCATCAGCAGATGAATGGATAAGAAAGCTGTGGTACATATACACAATGGAGTATTACTCAGCCATTAAAAAGAATACTTTTGGATCAGTTCTAATGAGGTGGATGAAACTGGAGCCTATTATACAGAGTGAAGTAAGCCAGAAAGAAAAACACCAATACAGTATACTAACGCATATATATGGAATTTAGAAAGACGGTAACAATAACCCTGTATGCGAGACAGAAAAAGAGAGACAGATGTATAGAACAGTCTTTTGGACTCTGTGGGAGAGGGCAAGGGTGGGATGATTTGGGAGAATGGCATTGAAACATGTAAAATATCATATGTGAAATGAATCGCCAGTCCAGGTTTGATGCATGATACAGGGTGCTTGGGGCTGGTGCACTCAGATGACCCAGAGGGATGGGATGGGAGGGAGGTGGGAGGGGGGTTCAGGATGGGGAACACATGTATACTCATGGTGTATTCAAGTCAATGTATGGCAAAACCAATACAATATTGTAAAGTAAAATTAATTAATTAATTTAAAAAATAAAATAAGTTTTCTTCAAAAAAGAAAAGATAGGGAAAATCTGCTAAAAGAAACTTTCCATTTTTTTTTTTTTTTTGAGAAAAATGGGTTTGTGGCCCATTTATGCTGCTTTTACATTGTGGTTTTTAATCTTCTGATCTTCCTAGGGTAGGAAGCTTCTGTTTGTTTTCTTTAATAGGAAGAAATTATCCAGTTCAACAAAAGCCAAAGCAGACTTTAAGAATGTAAGAAGTGGAGTAGTGTCAGGGAAGCATGTTCCTATTTTTACTCAGATATAGAACTATGGTTTAAGTCGTTAAAAGACAATTTTTATTCAGCTTGACCCTTGAAGTTCCTTAATACTCATTGTGTGTCTGTTACGTATACAAATATCAGGGGGGAAAACAAGGGGTGATAGGATATGGTTGGTGATTAGGGACAAGGAGCTTACATATCCTACTTGGGAAGATAACATACATTTCTGAAATGTTTAACAGAAACAAAATAGAGAAAATGACAAACATGGCTGGTTGAGAAATCCCACAGTTTTTATTGAAAAAAAAAAATAAAACTACAGGGCAGTTTTAATTGAATTCACAATGTGGTGACAGTCGGCACAAATGCTCAGGGAACTTTGCCAACTACAGTTTGCTCAACTAGCTTCTTTTAGTAAAGATTTTGTGCTCATTCTGTGGCGGTGTTGTGTACATATATGACAATTTTTACTTCCTCTAAAAAGGATTTTTTAAAATATAGAAAATATGTGGCTATTCTAATCAAACACAGATTAAAAAGTTATGTGCTAAAAGCCAAAATTTTCCATTTTTTAAAACAAAGAACTATTCTAAATAAATCCTATTTCAGCACAATTAAATTGTTGAAAACTGTCACATCACAAAAGAAAAAAATAATATTTAGGGTTTTTTGCTTTAATGGTTAGTATTGGGGGATGAAATTGTTGTTACCCTTATAGCTATTTTTTTAAAGTCTAATTTATATTCTTCTATGAAATTTATACTGTTTCATATAATTGAATATTATTTTTCAAATCATACTGTCAAGTTTTTTAGGGCAAGGACTGAATCCATGTATTCCTCACAGAACACTTTAGAATTCTGAAACTCAAGAATGTTCTTGAAGATGTCTGGTTATTCATGTGTTTCCAGACATCAGTGGCTGCCACCTGCCTAATCTTTTTAATTTTTAAAATTTTTTAATTGAAGGATAATTGCTCTATAGAATTTTGTGGATTTCTGTCATACATCAATAAGAATCAGCCATAGGCACACCCATGTCCCCTCCCTCCTGGACCTCCGTCCCATTTCCTTCCCCGTCTCACCCTTCAGCCTGTCACAGAGCCCCTGTTTCAGTTCCTTGAGTCGTACAGAAAATTCCCATTGGCTATCTTTTACATATGGTATTGTAAATTTCTATGTTACTGTCTCCATACATCTCCCCTTCTCCCTCCTCTCCTCCCCCCATGTCCATAGCTCTGTTCTCAATGTCTGATTTTCCATTGCTGTCCTAAAAATAAATTCATCAGTGCCATCTCTTAAGATTCCATATGTTTGTGTCAGTATACAGCATTTATATTTCTCTTTGTGACTTATTTCACTCTATAATCGGCTCTAGGTTGTCCACCTCAGTAGAATGGATTCAAATACATTCATCTTTATGACTGAGTAGTATTCCATTGTATATATGTACTACAGCTTCTTTAACCAGTCATCTGTCGATAGACGTCTAGGTTGCTTGCGTGTTCTAGTTATTGTAAATATGCTGTAATGAACCTTGGGGTACATGTGTCTTTTTCAATTTTGGTTTCCTCAGGGTATATGCCTAGGAGTGGGATTGCTGAGTCATACGGTGGTTTTATTCCTAGCTTTTTAAGGAATCTCCATACCATCTTTCATAGTGGATGTATCAGTTTACATTCCCACCAGCAATGCAAGAGTGTTCCATTTTTTCCACACCCTCTCCAGCATTTGTTGTTTGTAGACTTTTTGATGATGGCCATTCTGACTGGTGTAAGGTGGTATCTCATTATAGTTTTGATTTTCATTTCTCCAATAATGAGTGATGTTGAGCATCTTTTCATGTGCTTGTTAGCCATCTGTATGTTTTCTTTGAAGAGATGTCTCTTCAGGTCCCTTTCCCACTTTTTGACTGGGTTGTTTGCTTTTCTGGTATTGAGTTGTATGAGCTGTTTATATATTTTAGAAATTAATTCTTTGTCAGTTGTTTCCTTTGCTATTATTTTCTCCCATTCTGAGGGTTGTCTTTTCACCTTGTTTGTAGTTTCCTTTGCTGTGCAAAAAGATTTTAAGTTTAATTAAGTCCCACTTGTTTAGTTTTGTTTTTATTTCCATTACTCTAGGAGGTGGGTCATAGAAGATCTTGCTTTGATTTATGTCATCGAGTATTCTGCTTATGCTTTCTTCTAACAACAGTTTAATAGTTTCTGGTCTTACATTTAGGCCTTTAATCCATATTGAGTTTATCTTTGTGTATGGCGTTAGGTAGTGATCTAATTTCATTCTTTTGCATGTAGTTGTCCAGTTTTACCAGCACCACTTACTGAAGAGGCTATCTTTGCCCCATTGTATATTCTTGTCTCCTGTGTCAGAAATAAGGTACCCAGGGGTGCATGGGTTTACGTGTGGGCTCTCTATCTCATTCCATTGGTCTATATTTCTGTTTTTGTGCCAGTACCATACTGTCTTGATGACTGTAGCTTTGTAGTATAATCTGAGTCCAGGAAGGTTGATTCCTCCAGCTCCATTCTTTCTCAAGACTCCTTTGGTTATTTGGGGTCCTTTGTGTTTCCATGTGAATTGTGAAATTTTGTGTTCTAGTTCTGTGGGAAAATGTCATTGTTTATTTGATAGGGATCTCATTGATTCTGTAGATTGCATTTGGCAGTATAGGCATTTTCACAATATTGATTCTCCCTACCCAGGAACATGGAATATCTCTCCGTTTATGTCGTCTTTGATTTCTTTCATCAGTGTCTTATAGTTTTCCATATACAGGCTTTTTGTCTCCTTAGGTAGGTCTATTCCTAGATATTTTATTCTTTTTGTTGTAATGGTGAAGGGTATTGATTCCTTAATTTTTCTTTCTGATTTTTCATTGTTAGTATATATGAATGCAAGTGATTTCTGTGTATTGACTTTGCATCCCAAGTCTTTGCTGAATTTACTGATTAGCTCTAGTGATTTTCTGATAGTTTCTTTTGGGTTTTCTATGTATAGTATCACATCATCTGCAGACAGTGAAAGTTTTACTTCTTTTCCGATCTGGATTCCTTTTATTTCTTTTTCTTCTCTAATACCCATAGCTAGGACTTCCAAAACTATGTTAAATAATAGTGGTGAGAGTGGACACCCTTCTCTTGTTCCTGATTGTAGAGGGAATGCTTTTAGTTTTTAACCATTGAGAATAATGTTTGCTGTGGACTTTTCATATATGGCCTTTACTATGTTGAGGTAGGTTTCTTCTATGCCCATTTCTTAAGAGTTTTAATAATAAATGGGTGCTGAATTTTGTCGAAGGCTTTTTCTACATCTATTGAGATGATCATATGGTTTTTATCTTTTAGTTTGTTAGTATGGTGTATCATGTTGATTGATTTGCATATACTGAAGAATCTTTGCATCCCTGAAATAAACCCGATTTGATCATGGTTAATGAGCTTTTTAATATGTTGTTGAATTCTGTTTCCTAGAATTTTGTTGAGGATTTTTGCATCTATGTTCATCAGTGATGTTGGCCTGTAATTTTCTTTTTTTCATATTGTGTTTGCCTGGTTTTGGCCTGATCGCGGCCTCACAGAATGAGTTTGGAAGTGTTTTTTCCTGTGCAATTTTTTGGAAGAGTTTTAGAAAAATAGGCATTAACTCTTCTCTAAATGGTTGATAGAATTCTCCTGTGAAGCCATTTGGCCCTAGGCTTTTGTTCTTTGGGAAGATTTTTGGTCACTGTTTTCATTTCAGTGTTTGTAATTCAGTTGTTCATAATTTCTATATCTGGTTCAGTTTTGGGAGGTTGACCTTTTCTAAGAATCTGTTTCCTCTAGGTTGTCCATTTTATTAGCATATAGTTGCTTATGTATTCTCTTATGATCCTTTGTATTTCTTTTTTTTTTTTTTTTTTTCCCGTTTCAAGAGAAAGACGGCTGAAAAAAAGAGAGAGAGAGAGAAACGGATGAAGGGTGAAAGCCAGGGAAACCCACCTCGAGATGGGGATCCCTTCCCCGCAGCCCGCCCGCAGCCCCAGCCGGCCACACTCACTTCAGGGAAGCAGTCTTTGGCGAAGATGTGGAGTAGCGCGGTTTTCCCACACTGACTGTCTCCCACCACTACTATCTTGCATTTCACGTTCTGATTAGGATCCATGATAGATTTACTGGATAATTTCTGGCTGGCTCTTCTCTCCTTCATTGATCTTGTCTTATTTTCTTCTGCGTTGTGTGTTATAACCTCTCCTTTTTCATTTCTAATTTTGTTGATTTGATTTTTCTTCCTTTTTTTCTTGATGAGTCTGGCCAGCTGTTTGTCAGTTTTGTTTATCTTCTCAAAGAACCAGCTTCTGGTTGTATCAATCTTTGCTATTGTTTCCTTCATTCTTTTTCATTTATTTCTGCTGTGATCTTTATGATTTACTTCCTTCTGCTGACTTTGAGTTTTTGTTGTTGTTGTTGTTGTTCTTTTTCTAGCTGCTCTAGATGTAGAGTTAGCTTGTCTGTCTGATGCTTTTCTTATTTCTTGAAATATGATTGTATTGCTATAAACTTCCCTCTCAGAACTGCTTTTGCTGAATCCCATAGGTTTTGGGTCATCATGTTTTCACTGTTATTTGTTTCTAGGAATGTTTTGACTTCCTTTCTTATTTCTTCAGTAGTTCAGTTCGGTCACTCAGTTGTGTCCAACTCTTTGCAATCCCATGGACTGCAGCATGCCAGGCCTCCCTGTCCATCACCAACTCCCAGAGTTTACTCAAACTCATGTCCGTTGAGTCAGTGATGCCATCCAACCATCTCATCCTCTGTCGTCCCCTTCTCCTCCCACCTTCAATCTTTCCCAGCATCAGGGTCATTTTAAATGAGTCAGTTCTTCACATCAGGTGACCAAAGTATTGGAGTTTCAGCTTCACCATCAGTCCTCCAATGAATATCCAGGGCTGATTTCCTTAAGGATGGACTGGTTGGATCTCTTTGCAGTCCAAGGGACTCTCAAGAATCTTCTCCAACACCACAGTTGAAAAGCATCAGTTCTTCAGTGCTCAGCTTTCTTTATGGTCCAACTCTCACATTCATACATGACTACTGGAAAAACCATAGCTTTGACCAGACAGACCTTTGTTAGCAAAGTAATGTCCCTACTTTTTAATATGCTGTCTAGGTTGGTCATAACTTCTTCCAAGGAGCAAGCATCTTTTAATTTCATGGCTACAGTCCCCATCTGCAGTGATTTTTGGAGCCCCCCAAAATAAAGTCTGTTACTGTTTCCACTGTTTCCCCATCTATTTACCATGAAGTGATGAGACTGGATGCTATGATCTTAGTTTTCTGAATGTTGAGTTTTAAGCCAGCTTTTTCACTCTCCTCTTTCACTTTCATCAAGAGGCTGTTTAGTTCTTCACTTTCTTCCACAAGGGTGGTATCATCTGCATATCTAAGATTATTGATGTTTCTCCTGGCAATCTTGATTCCAGCTTGAGCTTCATCCAGCCCAGCGTTTCGCATGATATAATCTGAATATAAGTTAAATGAGCAGGGTGATAATATACAGCCTTGACATATTCCTTTCCCAATTTGGAACCAGTCTATTTATTGTTCCTTGTCCAATTCTAACTGTTGCTTCCTGACCTGCATACAGATATCTCAAAAGGCAGGTCAGGTGGTCTGGTATTCCCATCTCTTTAAGAATTTCTTCAGTAACCTCTTTGTTATTTAGTAACATATTGTTTAATCTCCATGAGTTTGTGTTTTTGCAGGTTTTTTTTTTTCCTGTAGTTGATATCTAGTCTCATAGCGTTGTGGGCAGAGAAGACACCTGATGCAATTTCAGTTTTCTTAAATTTACTGAGGCTTGATTTGTGGCCCAAGATATGGTCTGTCCTGGAGAATATTCAATGTGCAATGAGAAGAAAGTGTATTCTTCTGCATTTGGATCGAAAATCCTGAAGACATCAATTAGATCCCTTTGGTCTAATGTTTCATTTAAGGTTTGAGTTTCCTTATTGATTCTGTGTTTTGATAATCTGTGCTTTGGTGTAAGTGGGGTGTTAAAGTCCCCTACTTTTATTATGTTGCTGTAGATTTTCCCTCTTTCGCCTGTTAGTGTTTGCCTTCTGTATTTAGATGCTCCTATGTTAGGTGCATAAATATTTACAATTGTTATGTTTTCTTGGGTTGATCCCTTGATCATTATGTAGTGTCCTTCTTTGTCTCTTATAATATTCTTTATTTTAAAGTATAATTTTTTCTGAAATAAGGATTGCATTCTGGCTTTCTTTTGGTTTCCATTCACATGGAATATCTTTTTCCATCCATTTACTTTCAGTCTGTATGTGTCTCTAGGTCTGAAGTGGGTCTCCTGGAAGCACCATGTAAATAGGTCTTGTTTTTGTATCCATTCAGTCAGCATGTATCTTTTGGTTAGTGCATTTAATCCGTTTACATTTAAGGTAATTATTGATATATATGTTCTTATTGACATTTTCTTGATTATTTTGGGTTTGTTTTTGTAGGTCTTTCCTTTCTGTTGTATTTACTGGCTATGTAAAGTCCCTTTAGTATTTATTGCAAGGCTAGTTTGGTGGTTCTGAATTCTCGTAACTTCTGCTTATCGGTAAAGCTTTTGACTTCATCAATTTTGAATGCGATCTTTGCCAGGGATAGTAATCTTGGTTGTAGAGTTTTCTCTTTCAGTACTTTAAATATATCCTGCCATTCCCTTCTGGTCTACAGAGTTTCTGCTGAAAGATCCACTGGTAATTGAGTTTTCTCTTGTATGTCACTTGTTGCTTTTCCCTTGCTGCATTTAATATTCTTTCTTTGTGCTTAATCTCTGTTAGCTTGATTAATATGTGTATCAATGTGTTTCTCCTTGGGTTTACCCTGTATGGGACTCTCCGTGCTTCTTGGACTTGATTGACTATTGCCTTTCCTATGTGGTGGATTCAACTATAATTTCTTCAAAAATTTTCTCAGTGTCTTTTTTTTTCCTTCCTTTGGGACCCATATAACTCGACTGTTGATTTGCTTAATATTGTCCCAAAGGCCTCTGAGGCTATCCTCAATCTTTTCATTCCTTTCCCTTTATTCTGCCCTTCAGCAGTTATTTCCACCATTCTATCCACCAGCTCATTTATCTCCTCCTCTGTCAGTTATTCTGTTATTGGTTCCTTCTAGAGTATTTTTAATTTCAGTAATTGTGTTGTTCATCTCTGTTTGCTTATTCTTTATTTCTTCTATGTCCTTGGTGATTGTATTAACGGTGTTAAATGCTTCTTGCATTTTCTCCATTCTATTTTCAAGTCTTCAGAGCATCTTTACTCTCATTATTCTGAATTCTCTTTCAGGGAGAGTGGTTATTTCCTCTTCATTTATTTGGTCTTGTGAGTTTCTGCCTTGCTCTTTCATTTGTACTCTAATTCTCTGTCTTTTCATCACTTTTTTCTGATTTGCTCCACTTGAGGTCTCTTTTTCCCAGGCTTTAGGGTTGTATTACTTCTTCCTTTTGTTTTTTGCCCTTGGAGGGAAATGTTGGTTGGGTTGTTTGTGTTGATTTCTTGTTAGGGGTGACTTGTGCCTGTGTCCTGAAAAGCAAAGCTTCAAGCTGGGCAGGCCTGCCTCTGACTTGGGATCCAGACATCAAATCTTGTTTTTCCCAAGTTTAATTTTTTCAGTTTTATCACAATGCCTGTTTTGGAGGGTCTCCTGGAGAGGCAGGGAGGCGACTGTAGCTCTCTCTGGAGTCATAAAAACTGATGGCAGAGGCAGCAGGGGCCTATGTGCACTCTGGCTGGAGTCAGAGGCAGATACTGTGGGCCCCTTGATATGGAGACCTGGCTCCCCTCAACAGCCTGTAAGTTTCCGTGCTGGGACGCCTCAGGCCAGGAAACACAGCCCTGACATCAGCAGACATGCTGCCTAAAATGACTTCCTAAGTCCATAGCCATCTCTGGACATGCCCCTTAACTCAGCCCTGCCCACCCTCTTATAACTATTTTGATAAATGTAAGAAGTTAGTGTTATTATACTAAACACAGCAAAAAATTAAAACAAA
Source organism: Bubalus kerabau (assembly GCF_029407905.1). NCBI lineage: Eukaryota > Metazoa > Chordata > Mammalia > Artiodactyla > Bovidae > Bubalus > Bubalus kerabau. The sequence continues at coordinate 126,518,424 of NC_073624.1, read as the reverse complement.
CTTTAAGTATGGCATTCTAATTGAAGGAAATGAATTTAGACATTGTACAGCTGTGTTTTAGTCATCAGAAGTCTTAGAGAAATTTCTAGCTGTCTTTGAAAGTTCATGTGCTGAGTGCTATCTCCAATGAGGCCATTCTGAATTGAGAATGGTAAAACATAAACATGAGACACACAGAACACAAAGCATTCAGCTGCCTACCCATGAGACCTGTTCCCAAGTGAATCCCTTACTTGAACTTGGGAATATTTGCTAGCAGTGTTTTCTGTCTTATGAAGTTTCTCTCCAGAAGCAACCACAGTCAGTGAGCCTAAGGAGCATTTGGCATTTCCTCAGAAGATGTCCTCATCAGCTAGAAACAGATCAGACTGACTCTTTCAACTACGTAATCATTTTCCTGAAATCATGGGCTCAGTTTCCAAATGCTGTGGCAACCAGGTAGTTCTGGTGCCAGCCAATCTGCTCTGTATAATTTGTCAGATTTTAAAGCTTCTACTCGCATTTTGTATCTCCAAGAATGGAGAAAGTGGCATGTACAGACTGAAGTAGAATACACCATGAGGACAAAACACTCATCTTTTTGTTTTTTTTTTTTTGTTTTTTAGCAGAATGCTCAATTTTCTACCTTATTTTCTAGTTTTTATATTATAACATTGAAAATTGGAAAGGATATAAATGTTAAAAACTTCTAATTGCTAAAGAGCACTGATAAAATGGGAGCTAGAACCTAGAATAATAAATACATATATATGATTGGATATTTTAAAAAACCAGAATCTTTTAAAATCCCCCAAAATTACGTGAGCCAGCTTGTTAGTATAGCAGTTAGTAGGTTCAGTATTTTAATTCACTACTTAGAACTCTAGGTCCTTTATCGAAGGAAGGTCACATAGTTAGTTTACACTGCACACTACATGTGGAGGAGCATAGTGGGTAGTAACTTTGCCTAATGTTATACAGCTGTAATGCATTCTTGTTTGAGCACAAACTGCTGGAGGCTTGCATCTGTCCACTCGTTCCATTGTTTCTAGTGAGCATTTGCTAAGTGGGAACTGGGTTGCACCCTCCTCACACCGTGTCACTGTCACTCTTCCTGCCTCTGTGGTGGCCTATTTGATGCCTTGTTTATCTTACACACTGGTAACGGATGGCATTACATGTTGAAGAGTCTTAAACATTGTAAGGGAAACCGTGACCCTGCTTAGCTTGACCACCTGTCCCAGTGGCTGGGCCTGTGGCACCTGAGCGGGTTTGCTGTCCTTTCCAAAGTGCAGATGACTCCCAGAAAGTGAGGCAAGTGACATTTACAGCCAAGGGTTCTGAAGAGGCTCAATAACTTAAAAGCCCCAAGGTTCTGAATCAAACTATCTTTAATCAACATGTGCAAACTACATACTGTTCTGGTTGAGGCCAAAGGTCAGTGTTACTACTGGAGGGAGTGGAGCTCCAGCCAGTCCATCTCAGTGTTGTAAGACCTCACCTGTGCAAATGTCTTAGATGCACAAAGACAGGCACTGGTACTAAAACTAAAGGCCTCATGTTTTCAAGAATCTTCAGAGCTTCTTGGATGCATTTTCTTTTTAGGAAAGAAGGAAAATTCTCCCATTTTTGAGCCATTCTTTTATGTCAGTTCTACGAAGTTGCATGTAACTTCTGGATCCTGTTATACAGAGCAAAGTAAATCAGAAAGAAAAACACCAATACAGTATATTGATGCATATATATGGAATTTAGAAAGATGGCAACAATGACCCTATATGCAAGACAGCAAAAGAGACACAGATGTAAAGAACAGACTTTGAATTCCGTGGGAGAAGGCAAGGGTGGGATGATTTGAGAGAATAGTATTGAAACATGTATGTTATCATATGTGAAATAGATCGCCAGTCCAGGTTCAATGCATGAGACAGGGTGCTTAGGGCTGGTGCAATGGGATGACCCTGAGGGATGGGATGGGGAGGGAGGTGGGAGGGGGTTCAGGATGGGGAACACATGTACACCCATGGCTGATTCATGTCAGTGTATGGCAAAACCACTAGAATATTGTAAAGCAATTAGCCTCCAATTAAAATTTTAAAAAATTTATATGTAAAAAAAATATTTTTAAAAAGATAGTGAAAGTGAAAGTTGCTCAGTTGTATCCGACTCTGTGACCCCATGAACTATACAGTCCATGGAATTCTCCAGGCTAGAATACTGGAGTGGGTAGCCGTTCTATTCTCTAGGGGATCTTCCCAATCCAGGGATCAAACTCAGGTCTTCCACATTGCAGGCGAATTCTTCACCATCTGAACCACCAGGGAAGCCCTTTAAAAAATAAAGTTTTGTAAATGTTTAATATTCTGCTAATTTAATTTTGAATTGTGAATGTCAAGTATTGTTTATGGAGCTTTATTGTACTTTGTTAAAAAGGTAAAATTGTACATTTTTAGAATTTTTTATGAGTAAATTTAATGTACCAAAAATAAAAATTGAAAAAAGAAATCAAAGCAAGTAGCTCTTGCAGTAGTTATGTTTGACTTACACCATGTGGTTTACACAGCTGTTTTCATGTAGCATTTGCCCTGCTCACTCCAGTCCTGCAGAAAGACAAGAACAGGCAATTGTTTCTGAGTTACTGGTGAGGACATGAAGGTGTTATACAGTTAGCAGATTTGTCTGGGGTGCAGTTCTGGTTCTATCCTAGGAGTTTTGTCTGCCCCATGTTTTTTTTTACATGGTACAGTTGTGAATAGGTTTAGATATAATGGATTGCTTGACACATTTGTTTTCCGTTTAATGCACACAAAGTACCCCTCTGGTACTTTTGTCAATAAGCAGATGAAAAAAATGAGATCACAGCTCCAGCTGCTCTCATGTTGATAAACCATCTCTCTTGCTTTTTATTCTTATCTGATAATGTGTTAATTCAGTAGACATTAAGTGGCTTTTATGGAGTGCTTGGGAATTTTACAGGACTTGTGTACACACTTCTTGTGCTGAAGTAGTTCAGGTGGTTAAGGGAAGGTGAAATGTACTCAGAAATGTGTTCAGCCACTGATCTGGATTGCATGCTGTTAACTGTCAACAAGAGGCGGGGCTAACATGCTGTGATTTGGGAGTTGGGGGAGACCCCAGTGGGACTTAATCTTTGGTTAGATGCTGTGCATGGGGAAGGCTAGGTTGGGGCATTCCAATGAAGTGGAGCTTGATTTGGGGCATGTGGGGAGATGAATTTGGGAGGATGAATAGGAGGGTTATAGAAAAACTTAAAGGACAGCTGGAAGAGTTGACATTTGATTCTTGAAGAACTACAACAGAACTTAGTGCTTGCTTATTCCCTGCTTGTGGAGCCGTACGATGAAGGAGAGGTTTTGTCACCTTACAGGTTTGTATGTGTTCCAGTCCTGGGGTGGGGCTGAAAGACTGCAGGACTGGCCAGGCTGTTTGTGGTTTATGTAGGCTTTTACGGAGCACTTTTAGCAAACTTGTATTTGCTGAATGATGAAATCCTGAGTGAAACCACTTGTCCCCATGGCTGCTGACTCTCTTCTGTGGAGCAAATAAAGTCTGAGACTGAGTGGGTTTATTATTAGGATGATAAAGCTCTCTAAGTCAGAGTCCCCCTTTTAGGAAACACACAGCTCGCTCCCCTGCCAGGTGCTTGGCTGCTCTTTACACAAGAGGTTCACATTTTGTGGATGTGAAGGGGACCTTGAGCCTTGATATTGCCCCTTGCCCACATCTCACCTTGTTCTTGCCAGAATGAGGATATTCTCTGATGTCTAATCCCTGGACAGGGATTTGCTGGTCCACGTCCATTGAATTCCTTTACTTTTACCAACGAGAGCTCATTTCTAGTATCATGTTAATTAAACCACTCATTTTTCCAATAAAAAGTTATTTCTGATATTCAGTAGACCTGGTGTCAATCAAGATGTAGGTATGTGAAAGATGTGACTGGCTGAAGGGTCCACAGTGGGACCCTTCCTGATTGAGACCTGAGAATCTGAGTTCTTGGATAGGGGCAGTGAGTGTCCCTAAAGGTGAAGCTTAAACTAACTGATATATACATTGTATTTTACTGTTTACACAGAAGAATATTTTATGAAGTTCTTCAATTAATTTGTGAAGCAAATTTTTGGAAATAGCAATGCCTCTCCACTGGTTAACTCAAGTTCAGTCTCAGCATGGTGTTTAAATCATGTTTTTTGTTTTTGTTTCTATCACTCAATTACTCTCTCTTCTTTATTTGCTGTGTTGATCAAAAGGTTTAGGGAAATGTACCTGTGAGTAAGGAGGATGTCAGGAGGAGAACCCAGGGCTTGTGTACATTAGTGCCTGCATCCTGAAGCACCTGTTACCCTGAAATCTTAGCGGGCAGTTTCTGAGGGTGTCTGCAGCCTCAGAGTGGCCTCCTTTCTATGGTTCCCATTTGGCTTCCTGGCATGAGATGTAGCTATGAGCCTGCTTCTCATTCTGTCCAGATTCTGTTGATCTCCAGCTGGGAAGAGCTTTCTTTGCCAGATCCCTGTCCAGTTCTTTTTTTCTTGGCAAGTTCACTTACTTTTTTATAGTTCCTCTCCCAAACTGGTCCCGACCTGGATTGAGGATAATTAGTTTCCTGGGCTTTCTGTTGTTGAAGGCAAGGAAGCTGTTTATTGTCCTTGAGTGTCCAGCACTGCCTGTTCTCTGATTTTGCCAAGTGTTTACACAGATTTCAAAGGTACATCATATTCCAGTGCATTGAAGATGCTTAGTCAGGGGACTCTGTGATCGGGTGGATTTTCTGACCTTGTAATTCCCTGCAGACCCACATGGCCTTTGACCTCCAAAGAAAGAGACTTAAATTTTACCATAGAAGTTGAAACACATATGGTTATGAAAACAAAATGTGTGAAAGAAAGTTTATGTGATGAATCTACATTGCATAGTATAAAATGCTGTTTCATGTTTTATGTATGTTTGCATCTATATATATGCCTATCACACATATATTTATGATAGAAATGATATTGCAATTATCAATCAAGAAGACTCCATTTTTCATGATTGAATTAAAATAGCTTAATTTTTTTTTTTAATATAGCAAGATCAACTTTACACCTGGGCTGCAGTTAGTCAACCCACACACTCACTGGATTATATCGAAGGGCAGTTTCCCAGGAGAGTCCCAGCTGCTTGGCCACCATCTAAACCTCCTGATGAAGGACACAGGCCTACGGATGCCGACACAGGTAGGCGCACGGGAAGAGTGTGTGTTCTGAAAGTAACATCAAATCTCTGTGAAGCACCTGCTGAGTAGTGAGTCTGGGTTTCCCTTCCAAGTATTTCTTAGATTATAATCTTCATATATAAATCAGGCTAAATCACTGGGAAGCTTGTTAAATTGAAAATTCTTACCCTCTATCTTCATAGTTACAGGGACTGGGAAACTAGAGCTATCCAGTTAGTACCGGGTATACAGAGTCTGAGAACCACTGCTTTGGGGTCCAGCTGAGACCTCCATCTGGAAGGAAGTCACCCACCGTATGGGCTGAAAGCTCAGAAGGGAACTTTCTGTCTGTTGGCTTCAGAGGTGGCAGCCACCTCACCTCCTTCCCTGGCTCTTCCCTTACTATTCTCTTTGAGCTTTGGTTAGTTTTTTCCTTGCCTTCAGAGATAATTGATAGAGGCAAGATGAAGCTATACATTCTACTAAATCTAAATTTTAAGTAATTTAAAAAATCATACATTGTTCAGATGTAACATTTGATTTTTTTTTTAAATTTTTGTCCCTTGTGTTGTCCTAAAGTGTTTTGTGTTATTTTTGAAGTACTTGAAGGTGGCATGACATTAACATCAGCTTTTTATGGATCCCAAAGCTAGAAAAGCACTTCATTGTATTGAATTAAGAATCATATTTGTATAACAATGTTTTTATGGAATTTGATTGTCTTACTCCTTGCGTCCTTTTTCATTTTAGCTTAATAAAATCACAGCTTCTTCTTGGTGGACTGATCAGAATATTGGCATCTGATCCATCAGGGAAGAGTAAATAGAAGGCATTATTACAATTCAGAAATCTCTCCCTCATCAAATTTTCCTAAATGGTATCATAGCATGGTGTTAGAGTTAAGAATTTGGTATTTTATTCCCATTGGCTTATTGAGAGAAAGATGTTGGGTGGACGCCTAGCTGGGACCTCTGTGAAGAGTGTGACCAGGGAGCTTGGGCTCTCCTGTGTATCAGCTTGTAACCTCGGGCAAGTTTCCTAACTTCTGTCCTTGTTTTCTGCACCTGTTAAATGGTAGTAAGGATAACACCTACTGCATATGGATACTTTGAGAATTATCTAAGTGTTAAAGCATAGATTAGCATTCAGAATGCAGTCATTATATTCCTCATGAGTCCCTTTAAAGCCAACAATGGCCCACACCCTCAGTGACTTTATTTTAGACTACTGTCCAAAGATCTGCAGAGGAGGCCTCCTGCTCACAGCCTCTGTTTTTCTCCTCATCCCAAAGTGATGCATTTATTTCTTCTTTCTTTGCACTGAGGCACTGATTGGGGGCCCACACCCAACCTCGTGTACCCCCTTTTAAAGGCCCATGCTTTTGAAACAGTGCTTAGTGTTTACTTGATGGACTATACTCTCTGAAATGAACCACAAACAAGAGGTGTGACATAAGAAACATGTTCTATATAGGGCTTTGACTTTCTTGTGGTACAGAGAACAGTTGATCAAGGGCCAAGGTAGATCTTTAGAGATGAGAGGGTGCTTATGTAACACCTGAAAAAAAACGAGCATGTAAAACAATTTAGTTTTAAAGGGAAAATTATATAACTTAAAGTATTTATCCTATTAAATACACTTTTATTTGTTTATGTTAAAAGTTACTTCAGTTCAGTTGCTCGGTCATATCCAACTCTTTGCGACCCCATGGACTGCAGCATGCCAGACTTCCCTGTCCATCACCAACTCCCAGAGCTTGCTCAAGCTCATGTCCATTGAGTCGATGATGCCATCCAACCATCTCATCCTCTGTCATCCCCTTCTCCTCCTTTCCTCAATCTTTCCCAGCATCAGGGTCTTTTCAAATGAGTCAGTTCTTTGCATCAGGTGGCCAAAGTATTGGAATTTCAGGTTCAACATCAGTCCTTCCAATGAACATTCAGGACTGATTTCCTTTAGGATGGACTGGTTGAATCTCCTTGCAGTCCAAGGGACTCTCAAGAGTCCTCTCCCACACCACAATTCAAAAGCATCAATTCTTCAGCGCTCAGCTTTCTTTCTAGTCCAACGCTCATATCCATATATGACTACTGGAAAAACCATAACTCTGACTAGGCAGACCTTTGTCAGCAAAGTAATGTCTCTGATTTTTAATATGCTGTCTAGGTTGGTCATCTTTTCTTCTAAGGAGAAAGTGTCTTTTAATTTCATGGCTGCAGTCCCCATCTGCAGTGATTTTGGAGCCCAAGATAATAAAGTCTGTCACTGTTTCCATTGTTTTCCCATCTATTTGCCATGAAGTGATGGGACCAGATGCCATGGTCTAAGTTTTCTGAATGTTGAATTTTGAGCCAGCTTTTTCACTCTCTTCTTTCACTTTCATCAAAAGGCTCTTTAGTTCTTCTTCTCTTTCTGCCATAAGGATGGTGTCATCTGCATATATGAGGTTACTGATATTTTTCCCAGAAATCTTGATTCCAACTTGTGCTTCATCCAGCCTGGCTTTTCACCTGATGTACTCTATATATAAGTTAAATAAGCAGGGTGATAATATACAGCCTTGACATACTCCTTTCCCAATTTGGAACCAGTCTGTTGTTCCATGTCTAGTTCTAACTGTTGCTTCTTGACCTGCATACAGATTTCTCAGGAGGCAGGTAAGGTGGTCTGGTATTCCCATTTCTTTAATAATTTTCCACAGTTTGTTGTGATCCACACAGTCGAAGGCTATGGTGTAGTCAATGAAGCAGAAGCAGATGTTTTTCTGGAAGTTACTTACTGGTTAGGAAATAGCTAGTTGTAGCTACAGTAGAATCAATCAATGTCATTGAGATATTTTAACAGTTGTTCGTATCTTGTGTTTTACACCAGTGATTAGGGTGATGTTTTCATTGTTTTTCATCCCTAGGGTGAACTTCTCAACTTTAACTGAAACATTTATATTATCCTCTAAAATTTTAGGGCAGTTTTAAAAAGTTGTGAAACATTTTATGTTACTGATTTTTTTTTTTGTAAACTGGAGGAATGCTAGACAGAAAGTTAATTAGTGATAATATGAATTTTAGTTTGGTAAGAGATGATAGTTGGAATTGAGGCCAAGAAGTTTGCAAACTAATTTTTCCCTATTCGATATAACTTGTAAAATGCCAGAGTAGCAATTTTTAATATAACAACTTGTCTCCTTTTAAAATGTGTATTCTTAAAGAGGATGATGGAGATAAGTAGAAAATAGATTAATGTAGTGACTTATTTTTATCCAGCTGATCTGTTAATAAATCCAAGAGCCCAATAACTGTTTTGTCCAAAATGGCCTAATGGCCCTTCCTAAACTTTTCCTACTGTGATTCTGCAGGATTCTGCAGGGCATTCTCATTCTGGGACCATTCACCCTTCCTGGCATAAGCAGGCAGGTGAGGATGTCAGTAACACAGTGAAAACCATGCATAGACCCTATGTTTTTTGAAAAATAGATATTAATTGCAAATACTGATAATATGATTATTAGTAGTGCTAAACTATTTCCAGTGCCCTTGACTGTGATCTGTGTAGTGACTTCACAGCTAAAATTGCTGTTTGCAGCATGTGGTCCCTTTCAGCTTTGTTTTAAAATAAAAGAACTCACTGATTATTTTTCTTTCTGAAGAAGAAAGACTTGTGATTCCATCTTAGAAAATTGACAACTTGGTTTTTCTTTGACTTTTTTTTGCCTTTTGGCTCTTCTTTACACTGGTTACTAATCCCCATGTGTGCATGCTAAGTCACTTCAGTCGTGTCTGACTCTGTGAACTTACGGACTGTATCCCCCAGTCTCCTCTGTCCAAGGGATTCTCCAGGCAAGAATACCGGAGTGGGTTTCCACTGCCCTCTTCCCAACCCAAGGATCAAACTGGGGTCCCCTTGTCTCCTGCATTGGCAGGCGGATTCTTTACCACCAGTGCCACCTGGGAAGCCCCACTAATCCGCATGGCAGGCGAATTCAGATTCGTGGTGCTGCCTTTTCTGCCTTTCTTGGGGACCACACTTCTGTTTTTCCACAATCCATTTTGTGAAACTGGCTTTCTCCACCTTCATCTAGTGGTGAAGAAACGGACCTTCCTCTATGTGAATCTACGTGCAGAGGCTGCAGTGAGGCCTCAGGGGTTGTGGGTTCTTGGGGATCTTTGGCTCCTACCGTGTCTTTGTGTTGCCTCCACAGAGGAGCCTGAGGCGCTGAGGCTGATCATCTGAAGTCTGTAGAGTGAAGTCTCCTAGAAGGACAGGCTGGAAAGGAAGTTAGAGAGCAGTGTGCTTGCTCCAGAAGTTTGTAGCAGAAACGTTAATAAGAAGAGGTCCTTTTCAGTTATCTTTTCTCCTTATCTTCTCTCTCTTCATTTTCCTTTACTTATTTGATGCAACCCACCCCCACCACGGTGGTTCTTCTGGAGCCTCCTGGCATTTTATTCATATCTCTATCATTTGAATTATTTAGGTTGGGAACTGATCTGTATCTGCTATCTGTCTTCTGTGTAGACTCCCAACATTTCAAGACTTTTGGATGCAGTATATACTTAAATATTGAGTGAATAAATGAAGATCTTTTGTTGAAAAAGATATAAATATTAATAAAATATCTACTCAGCACATGAATGCAAGTATTATATTTGATGGAATTCTGGGTGTGCTGAAAGAGCCCAAGGACCTAAAAGGGGATCATCACCAAGCTTCAAAGGTTACTTGACAGATTTACACAAAGAGAGACTTGGTTTTAGTTTTGAATTCGTGGAGAACAGAGTCAAGGTGTGAAGAGTGACTTGATCATTCTTGGTGCATCTTTGGAAAATCAAGGCTGTTATCTTCCTTTTAAAACAATTAAATATATATATATATATATATTTATTTGGCTGTTCCCGGTCTTAGTTGCAGCACATAGGATCTTCATTGCCACATGTGGGATCTTTAGTTCCCCAACCAGGGATCAAACCTGGGCCCCCTGCAGTGGGAGCACGGAATCTTAGCCACTGGACCACCAGCAAAGTCCCTTTCTTTCTTTGTTTCAAGAAATTCTTTTAAAAATTGAATTTTATTTATTTATTTCTGGCCGGGCTGGGTCTTTGTTGCTGTGTGCAGACTTTCTCTCGCTGTGGCCCTGGGGCTTCTCATTGCAGTGGCCTCTCCTGTGGAGTGTGAGCTCTAGGCACTCCAGCTTCAGTCGTTGCGGCCTGTGGACTTAGTTGTCCCTTGGAATGTGGGATCTTCCTGAACCAGGGATCGAACTCCTGTCCCCAGCATTAGCAAGTGGATTCTTAACCACTGAAACACCAGGGAAGTCCAGGTCCATTATCTCTCCTTAAAAATGTGAATGGTCAAGAGATTGAACAGAAGACTGATTTTAGAAAAGCAATTTGGGCACAGAAAATCCTGGAGGATAACATGGAAGGACAGCTGGTAGAAACGTGACAAACTTTTTGTATAGGAATCCTAAAACCTGGGTTTACTTGCTGGCTGAAAGAATGGTAATCCACCTTGGCTCCAAAAAGATATCTGAGCAGCTTATGAATATGTGAGGTGTACAAAAAGATGATAGAGGGAAATAGATTAGATTGAAAGGAATTGAGTATATAGCACTGAGGTGAACCAGCATGCTGAAATGACTTTCAGAAGGACTTGCAGTTTTTAAAGGTAGTTGACATTTATCCCTCAGGTTTAAGGTAGAAAGGGAAGTGGGGACACAGCTGGATCATGCCCTGTGTCTGTGAGACGAAAAGCAATAATCTCAGAAGGACAACTCTTCTGTCCTCTAGTATCCAAAAGAAGTATTTCTACGGCTTCTAAATAAAGGAGCTTCTATGGGATTAAATATAGTGTGAAGTGCATTCTCAACTCATTTCCAGGTTTTTCCTGATGCTTTAATCCATGTTCACTTGAGGAAAAGCAGAGATTTTGTAAGGGGCCGGGGGGGTGGGGCGGGGTTGATGATGTTTATCTCTCAACCTGCCACCTGACTCAGGAATAAAATTCTCTCAAGCAGATCAACCATGTCTCCTGGAGATGATTCTCCATGTTCAGTTTTATTTTTTATTATTTTTTTTAAATCAGCTCTCATTTTCCCCTCATATATGCAGGCTAATGCCTCTGTGTGGACATCCTTTGTTGGCAACGAGGGGCAGATCCAGATTATTAAATAATCAAATAAACAGAATAGAGGGTTGACCCCTTTTAGGGAAATTACATTTTTAACCCCATCTTCATTTGTGTAAGGATATGGCATACCAGAGTAAAGACATCTACCATTGGTTAGGCTGCTAATCATAAGTCATGGTATTTAAATGAAATTTAATGAATTTTCTTTAAGTTAAATTGATTAGATTTGAATCAAATTGATCATTAAAGAAGCTATAATTTAGTAATTTTATATACACACATTTTTCATTAAAATGTAAAAGTTTTGAGAGACTGCTTAGTTCATTTTCAGAAGGTGTATTTTCTGTATTTTGAAGGGTATTTGATTTATGTTCCATTCCTAGCATATCCTACCCTTTTTCTTCCTGTCCTCTCTACAAATGTAAACCTCATCCAAGTGTGTTTTGTTTTGTAAGTCACTGGCTTATTTGTGATGATAAAGAGATCATTTTTGAAGCATATTTGGAATTCTGGAGTGCCCAGAAATTTTTGTGAGGTTTCTGTTTTTTTTTAAATGGAGCATTTAAATTTTTGTCAGGAATGTTCTTTCTCCCACGCTACTTCAGACAGTAATGTTTTTTTAAAACCAGTCTAGTTTCTTAAACTTCTAGTTGGATGGCTTCACTGACTCAAAGGATATGAGTTTGAGTAAGCTCCGGGAGTTGGGGATGGACAGGGAAGCCTGGCGTGCTGCAGTCCATGGCATGGCAGAGTTGGACATGACTGAGTGGCTGAACTGAACTAAACTGAGTTTCTTAATCCTTAGGAAGGGTGAGTGGAGGAGTTGGCAGTTTGAGATGTGCTCTTGAGAACTCTCCCTGGGTCACTCCGAAAACACCCATCCTGATTATGAAGAGGGACTGTTTGCGGGTGCAGGGCTGACAGAAGGCAGTTCTGAAAAGCTCCCCGGTTCTGGGAGGAGGGGTGGGAGGCCAGTGCCCTGGTAGTTTGCACGAGGGGTCCACACTCTGAGGACACTGGAACCCGGTGGGTTTCTCCCCCACCTGCCCACAGGCTCCTGACTGGCCTGGTGCTCAGAGGCCCTTCACTGGGCACAGCCCAGCCTGTGTCGTCCCTCGGTGGGCAGCCCTTTGTGAGTTTTCATGCTTCCTTTTACCCTTTTGCTTCCCCTTCTTCTTTTTCCTTCTTATTCTCTCCTGTTTTCCTTCTCGATGTTTGTTTTTCTTTCTTCTCTTGATTATTCTCATTTGTTTCCCCCTTACTTTGTAGTTATTCTGTACATTTCTTTCACCTTAAAATCTTGACCCTCTAGAACTCCTGTGCTCCAGCTTATGATCTGGAAGAGAATATTTTGACGTATAAATTTCTCCTAGGCGTCATAACACACTGATTCAAGGAAGTAGTAAAAAGAGGTGAGAGTGAGAGGATGAACTCAGTTCAGATCAAAGTTTAGATGTAGGTGTTCAAAACAGTGGAATATTGATAACACTCTCTAGTTCTTTGTTTTGGTGAGGCAGTGACATTCTTTTTACCATCAGAATCCAGAGGTTTGCTTTTTGGAGCAGGTCGTGTGGCATAGGACAATTAAAAAAAAAAAAACTGGGAAACACTGTATGTGTCTTTAAGGGAAAGGGCTGTTTGTGACCCTCCTGGAGACTCTGTGGGCTCTGCCTGCATCACCTGCATAGACAGACAAGGAAGTGAAAACGTCCTCATTTCTACAAAGCCCTAGAATCTTGTCTCAAGTCTGTTGTGTTTCGGAGGATTTGAAGGTGACTAAAACCAGCAGAAAACAGAAGTGTTCTAGAGCCTAGATTTGCTTTAATATTAACTGCCCTCACTTTGATGTTAAAGATCTTTCTTCGAAAATGGCCAGCTCTTGTGTTGAGTTCAAAATAGAGCTCTGTCAGTATAAGAGGCAAATCTTTTGATTAACTTAGTGAAATATAGTATTTGGGAAAACACTTGTGTGTTAAAGTTGCTTGTTAGTATTGTTGCCACAGTGATACCTGTTGGTGAGTGCCAACAGTATGCCATGCTGTTCTCAGTGATTTTGTTCTGAAAGATGTACCCTGAGCTTAGGTGCAGCCCTAGCAATGGCATGGCAACCTGTGCCCTGCCCAGCACCTGCTCTCCTGGGGCTCCCGCTTTGCTTCTGTGGTTTCATCATTCTTTGGTCTCACCTTTCATCCCCTCCCACAACAACAAATATTTTACACATCTACTGTGTGTCAGGCACTGTTCTAGGTGCTGGGGAGTCAGTAAGGAAATAATCTACAAAGTGTCTGTCTTCATAGAGTTTGATTTAGTCAGGTAAGATAGAGAAATAAGTCGGCAAGCAAGTGAATTCTATAGCATTTTGTTTGAGGATCGACTTTGTGGAGAGAGCAACAGGGAACGGGGTGCTCCATGGAGCAGGGAGAGGGTGTGTGTGCAGAGATCCCCACACACCCAGATCCCCTGGAGGGAGCAGGACTGTATGCACAGGGCAGCAGGAAGGCTAGTGTGGCCAGAGTGTGCTTAGCAGGTGGGGACGACACAGAGGTTGGGGTGGCAGGAGAGGAGAAGACTGAAGGAGGCTCATGGGGCCCAGGTGGAGACCATGCTTCAATCCAAGTGAAATGAACTTTCAATGTAGTTTGACAATATGTTGTATGATTTAAACCATGAATGCCTTTTACTTTTTCTGTGCATTGTCACACACGTGAACTAAAATGCTGCTAAATTAGAAAAGTCTGAGGTATCCCCCATAGTGACTTCTGTGTATTGTCAGGCATCTGGTCTGTGTGCCAGTCTGGGATGGGGAGCAATGGGACAGTGGGGAGACAGACTCGTCTTTGTCTCCCTACCAGCTGTGTCTGGGCCTCAGTTCCTCACCGCGATGCAACCATGGACAGGAGAAGTCCTTCTCAGACTCCAATCCACAATTGCTGGTAGTTCCTGGAGGCTCTCTTATGTCTTTATTTTTGTAACTCCCATGTGAGCTTCACAGAAAGCATCCCTTAGCTTAAAAACAGAAGGAAACATAGCCTTAGCTATCCCTTAGGTTTTACAGCATGAAGAAGCCTCAACCCCATAGTTTCTGTCTCAGATGACCATCACTCAGTGCCTATTAGTGAGGGCACATTATCTCTTGTTGAAAGTGCAAGGTCAGCTGTCAACAGTCAGATAAGGTACCCAGGACCCCGTCCTTCCAGGCTAGGGAGTTGACTTCCATCACTATACAGACTTAAAGAGAATAATATGAGCAATGACTATCTTAGCAGATACTTCCTGGCACAAAATAGAAACTAGCTATTGAGATAAGTAATCATGACTGATGTGTAAAGAAGGGCATAGTGCTAATCTAATTTTAAAAATACCTAATGACATGAGCGTGTCAACTTGTGTGTTACATGTACTGAAAAGTGTCATGTCCTCATAACACGGAAGTATAGCTGGAAAGTATCCTGGGTGTTTGGGTGCTTATTGTGGTTGAAGGTATATCGTAGTTAGTTTCATTTTCTGATCAAAGAAATGGGAAAATCTGCTCTTTAACATATTGCCTGTCTTCTTCCTTTTCAACCCAGACTCTCAATCTGCTGTTTTAGAAACTCCGAAAAAATGTTCAGATGCTGCTCAGCAGGTAAGAAGACTTAATTAGGCTGTGGGATCCTTTTCTCTCGTGTTTGTCTGCCTTATCTTCCCTTTGCCCAGCCAGCTAGGCCACCTGTGTTTCTCAGCCTGCAGGAGACTCCAGGCAGGTGGGTGGGTGTTTTCTTCCATTCAGACTTGGCCAAAGAAATCAGCCTTGAAGTGGCTCTGGGCACAAGCTCCTCAGAACCCATATCATTGCACATCCGGCCAGAGAGCTGGGCCATGACTGCGGGCTGCACTAGGGAACAGTGGCCATTCAGGTGTCGTGTGGAAAGTGCCTGGTTGAACTAACAGTCATATGGATACGATTTTTTTTAAATGTCCAGAGCTTTTCGAAAATCAAATTATATTCTTAAGTCGATTTGGTGAATGAAACATTAGTTAGTGTCTGTTTAATTTCCATAGAAACTTTCTTCTTCTGTTACTAAAGAAGTAAAATCTAATGTCTTCTTTTTCTTGCACCAAAATGCACTTCCTGAAAAAATAAGAAACATTTATATGGAATAGTAATTGGGGTTAGCAGTTGTTCTTTTGGATATAAAATCATTTTTAAAATTTGTTTATATATTTTCCAACTATAATTTGAAAATAACTTAGTATTATAAATTACGAGCATGAAGCATGTTCTCTGGCAGGGGGTCTAGGTAGAAAACTTAGATGGCTCTTGCCCAGGTTCCAGGCCCAGGTCAATTTCTGGTTAGTGACGGCATACTATCTGGGATATGGTGTTCTCTGTAAAAATCAAAGAATCTGATGATTTTTGAGAACTTTTCCAAGTATAAATTGACTCCCCTTTTCAAAAAAAGCAGCCCCTGCAGTGTACATGGAAGTTTGCTCTTCCTGGAGGAGAAATGGAGATATAAATTGGTTGAGAATTTCATTTTATAAATCCTCTGTTGCTTTTCAGAAATATAGCTAGACAGGTCACTTTGATAAGAGTAAAGATACTCTTAACAATAATATCATAAAACAGGTTTCCCCAGCTTCATTTTTTTTTAAGAGCAGAGACTTCTGTCAGGCTGGGGTACTTGGAGAGGTCTGGTGGACTCAGCTGGAAGTTCATTACCTTGTACTTGTTCAGTCACTAAGTTGTGTCCGACTCTTTGTGACCCCATGGACTGCAGCATGCCAGGCTTCCCTGTCCTCTCTCTCCTGGAGTTTGCTCAAATTCATGTCCATTGAGTCAGTGATGCTATTTAAGTTGAGTGATTAGCCAAGAGTGAATACAGTGAAGAGAAGTAAAAACAAATAATCAGAAAAATTTGTGCCCTCAAAATATCTCATTATTCTTGCAGCAGTTTTTTGTCATAACTAAGTTGTAATTTGAGATAATATGTTAGATTTTTCTAGTTCTTATCTTCAGGGTGCATATTATTGAATTCTCTGTTACATTGATAATCCCAAAGAAAACCTGAACAAAAATTATTCTACACTATCAACACATACAACATTGCTCTGTGTGTTAAGATTTCATATAGAATAATATAAGGTAGATATTCAAATGGTATGTGGAAAACCTGATGAACTGGGTAATTTTAAAACACCTGATGTTATAGCCTAGAAACTCATAAGCAAAACAGACTAATTTAAATTTCATACCTCCTCATTTCCTTGTTGTCAGTGAAGTATCTAGAAACTGGAAAATGCAGTAAATTAACTGGGAGGTAGTTGAAGTCAAGCACTCAGTAGTGACATCATTTACTCTTGGAGTCACTGGCTCTTTGTCATTAGTTTACCTGAGGATGGGTTCTTTTCTGAGATGATATGTGTCTGTTTCATCAAACCTGAAATAATGGCCATAAGAGGGATATGGGAAACTAGAAACCTGTGTACTGTGTGCCTCTTATTTTACTGTATTATCTTAGGCAATTCTTATAATAACCCTTTAAAGTCATTTTTATTAATTCATATTTAACTGAGAGGAAAGTAACATTTATAGAAATTAACTTGCTTTAGGTCAAAAATTGATAAAGGCTAAGAGTCATGATTTGAACAAGAGGTCTGACTTTGTACCTCATGTTCTCTCCACTATGATAAAATGTAGACTTTCACACATGTAATTTTCCTATGGCTATTTAATACCATCTCATGCCAGAATCATCCAATGATGATGTGAGAAATTTACATTATCCTATTTATACCTTACTAAGAGTCTGATGTTAAGATTTGTTTTAGAAGCTTAGATTGAAGCTGAGTGGATCAAAGATACATGTCTAACTTTCTGCTAAATTATATCCATTTCTCAAACTTTAGTGCTTCACTACTCTTGAAAAACGTGCAGCTCTGTCTTTCGTGTAACGCACCTTGCTTCTAGTTACTAGACAGCAGTCTGTCTGTCAGCTGCCCTTGCAGAAGAAGTGAGAGGCTTCTGGCCAGTTTGCTCTGTGACTGATCAGCGTGATGAGTGCAGAGGGTTGGTCCCTCCGTGGAGGTGATGTGGCTGGTGTGTTCACTCTGTTTTCTTCAGGCACCTGTTCTCTCCATTCAAGCGCTCTGGAGTACACTGAATTGGTTTTGACTTTTGCTCTCTCCCTGTACTTAATAATTCTGAGAACTCCATATCTCTAGACAAGGCCCAAGATTCCTAATGCCTCTTCTTAGCTGGGAGGGGTGGAAGGCGCAGGAGTTCTCTGTGCACATGGAGAGAGACCCGCCGCTACCCTCCGGTGCTGTCACCCCAGGCCCATGGGTTAGGAGGTTTTAAAACAAAGCTACTTTCTTTAGACCTCACTTACTGATTATTTTAATAAAAATAATATGATTTGAGGCACTTCCCTCGTAGCTCAGTCGGTAAAGAATCTGCCTGCAATGCAGGAGACCTGGGTTCGATTCCTGGGTTGGGAAGATCCCCTGGAGGATGAAATGGCTACCCACTCCAGTATTCTTACCTGGAGAATCCCATGGAGAGAGGAGCCTGGTGGGCTACAGTCCATGGGGTTGCAAGAGTCTAATATGATTTAGTGACTAAACCACCAATATGATTTGAAAGCTGCCCTAGCTAAAGAGTTATGTCATAAGACAGAAACAGGACTGTCTGTATTCTGTATTTTTTTTTACTCTTTGGCATTTGAAATACTATTTAAACTGTAAATTCATTTACATGCTACAGTATATAAATAGCCAAATGTCAACTATAGTCTCTAAAAATGTTTACTCCTATGTTAAAGATTAATTTATGGTAGTTAAATTGGTTACTGCCTAGTTTTTAACTTATATTTTGCTTTTGAAGTTACATATAAAATATGTGCTTCAAAGTATTGTCCTAAGACTCTTAACATCTTTCTGATGTAAATGGACTAGCTGAAAGGTAAATAGAATAACATTTGACCTTTGAAAATTCTAGCTTTGGATAGGAATTGATTAACATCAGGAAATTGAACATTGGGTCTTCCTATACATTATGGTATTTATTGAGAACAGTCACATCTGTTACGGAGTGTTAGATAATGAAAAAATTAAACAAAATTAGTACTCTCTTACCCTTTACATTGTATACAAATAAATTCTCAAAGGTCAGGAAAATGTGTACGATTTGAACTCAGTCCAGTTTTAATCTCCTTTGAAATTGGCTTAAAACTTTTCCCCCAGGATCCTGCTCTGATCAGTCCTCTCAGTGCCCAGTTGGATTGCAAACTTAATTGAAGAACTGAGTATTCTTTTCTATTGGTTCTCCTTTCAGAATATCCTTTATAGTGCTCCTTATACAATGACTGCTCGTACAGTGTATTGTTAGTTTCAGATACATCTTTATTTAGAGGCACATCAAGGGAACACATATGATGAAGTAATGTAGCCTGGTTGATGGCACTTGAGGAGCTACTCACCTGTGTCATGACATAGACAAGTTCAGAGAGTAATAAAAGAATTGTTCAGATCAAAGAAAGAGGTAGGGGATGTAATTTTGAAGGAATAGTAATGGAGACATGAAAACAAGCAACTTGAATTGCATAAGAGTGACTTAGACATTTTAAAGAGTTTGGGGAAAAGTATATTCCATCTAAACTCTAAGGCAATAAGTGACGTGAAGTCATATGTTAATTACAGACCTACAAAACAACAATTTACAAGACAAGTAAACAACCACAGTGGAGACCAGAGTAAGAAAAAGAGGGGTTAAAGGGGAGATAGACAGAGGTGGTCATGGTCTGGAAACATAGGTTAGTTAGTCTTCCTTGAAGTTTACCTCAGACTCTGAATGTTCTTAGGTAGATTATCAACACATTGGGGCAGTGACTCTGCAGGGGGTGGTGGGGTGGGTCGGGGTAGTTGGAAAGGGGGAGACACAGTCATCCCCCTGTGGAAGCATGGGAAATGGGTGCTGTTTTGGCAAGGTGTTCCCCATTATGTGTTAAGGGGAAGACAGAATTCTTCTGGAAAGTACATTTTCATTTTATGGAAACTCCCCCTACCTCAGAGGCAACAAATTAGACGTTTTAGTTTTAGAAATAAAAAAAAAGGAGAAACTGTTCTGGCAGTTTTAAGAGTCAAACCAGTAGGCATCTGGAAAACAGTTACAATTTGAGGTGTGAATGTGAAAAAAAAGCCATAGAGGTCACATACTGTTGTTACTCTTCTCTTGGAGGCTTCCCATGTAGCTCAGTCAGTAAAGCATCCGCCTGCAATGCAGGAGGCCTGGGTTCAATTCCTGAGTTGGAAGTTTCCCTGAAGAAGAAACGGCAACCCACTCCAGTATTCTTGCCTGGAGACTCCCATGGACAAAGGAGCCTGGTGGGCTACAGTTCATGAGATCATAAGAGTCGGATACAACTTAGCACTATCTTTCTGGGGCAGTAGGACTTGGAGGTGAAATGAAGTTGTGTCCTTAACCTACTGAGCCTTCGCTGTTCTTATTCAGCTGCTAAGTCATGTCTGATTCTTTATGATGCCATGGACTGCAGCACACCAGGCTTCCCTGTCCTTCACTACCTCCTGTGGTTTGATCAAAACTTATGTCCATTGATTTAATGATGCCATCCAACTATCTCGTCCTCTGTGGTCCCCCTTTCTTCCTGCCCTCAATCTTCCTCAGGATCAGGGTCTTTTCCAATGAGTTGGTTCTTTGCATCAGGTGGCCAAAGTATTGGAGCTTCAGCTTCAGCTTCAGCATCAGTCCTTCCAATGAATATTCGGGACTGATCTCCTTTAGGACGGACTGGTTGGATCTCCTTGCAGTCAAGGGACTCTCAAGAGTCTTCTCCAATACCACAGTTCAAAAGCATCAATTCTTCAGTGCTCAGCTTTCCTTATGGTCCAAATGCTCACATCCATACATGACTACTGGAAAAAACATAGCTCTGACTAGATGGACCTTTGTTGGCAAAGTAATGTCTCTGCTTTTGAATATGCTGTCTAGGTTGGTCATAGCTTTTCTTCCAAGGAGCAAGCATCTTTTAATTTCTTGGCTGCAGTCACCATCTGCAGTGATTTTGGAGCCCAAGAAAATAAAATCTGTCACTGTTTCCATTGTTTCCCTATCTATTTGCCATGATATGATGGGACCAGATGCCATGATCTTAGTCTTTTAAATGTTGAGTTTTAAGCCAGCTTTTTCACGCTTCTCTTTGACTTTCATCAAGAGACTCCTTAGTTCCTCTTCTCCTTCATAAGGGTGGTGTCATCTGCATATCTGAGGTTACTGATATTTTTCCCAGCAATCTTGATTCCAGCTTGTGCTGCATTCACCCTGGCATTTCACATGATGTACTCTGCATATAAGCTAAATAAGCAGGGTGACAATATACATCCTTGACAATCTCCTTTCCCAATTTGAAACCAGTCCATTGTTCCATGTCCAGTTCTAAGTGTTGCTTCTTGACCTGCATACAGATTTCTCAGGAGGCAGGTAAGGTGATCTGGTATTCCCATCTCATGAAGAATTTTTCAGTTTGTTATGATCCACACAGTCAAAGGCTTTGGCATAGTCAATAAAGTAGAAGTAGATGATTTTCTGGAACTCTCATGTTTTTCCTATGATCCAACGAATGTTGGCAGTTTGATCTCTAGTTCCTCTGCCTTTTCTAAATCCACCTTGAACATCTGGAAGTTCTCGGTTCATGTACTATTGAAGCCTAGCTTGGAGAATTTTGAGCATTACTTTGCTAGCGTGTGAGATGAGTGCAATTGTGCAGTAGTTTGAACATTCTTTGGCATTGCCTTTCTTTGGGATTGGAATGAAAACTGGCCTTTTCCAGTCCTGTGGCCACTGCTGAGTTTTCCAAATTTGCTGGCATATTGAGTGCAGCACTTTCACAGCATCATATTTTACTATTTGAAATAGCTCAACTGGAATTCCATCACATCCACTAGCTTTGTTCATAGTAATGCTTTCTAAGGCCTACTTGACTTCACACTCCTGGCTCTAGGTGAGAGATCATACCATTGTGGTTATCTGGGTCATTAAGATCTTTTTTGTGTAGTTCGCCTGTGTATCCTTGCCACCTCTTCTTAATATCTTCTCCTTCTGTTAGGTTCATACTGTTTCTGTCCTTTAATGTGCCCATCTTTGCATGAAATATTCTCTTGGTTTCTCTAGTTTTCTTGACGAGATCTCCAATCTTTACCATTGATGACTCATGAGAGGGGCAAACAGATCAAGTAGCTGCCCTAAATGGATAGCAGGTGATAAAAGTTAATAGCTTATAAAGGGTGTTTTTCCTTTACTGCACTATTGGTTGTCTGCTGACATACTATGTGCAAGGTATTTGTGGCCTTTATTGAAAGAAATACAAAGAATTGTAAGGTCCTGGGCTCTTCTGTAGATATGAAATGATTTGCAAGATGTCAAGTGATTCTGCTAAGGTATTTAGTGTATGTTGTATTACAGAATTAGAAAAGAAAAAAGTTAACCTACAGAGCTGTGCTTCTGAAATCTGAATGTACTCATGTCTGCTCTCTGCTCATGGTGTCAGAGACAAGACTCAGACCTGAGTGACACTCAGGTCTTTCCCTTGCCATCTTCTGCCTTGAGCCCCATCACGCACTGTTTCCTAGATGTTCAGTTTGTTCTGACCTTAAAAAGACACGCTGGAAGCGTTTTCTGAAAACTGTAGCATCCTTCATGTCTGTCTTTAATATCTTTCCTTCTTATGCCTACTGCCCCTTTTTAATTCACTGAATACCTATTTCTTAATCTAATCTCATATTAGACTTCACTCCCTCTTAGACACATTCCCTGAGAGGCCTCCCTCCTGACTCCTTTGTTGGCTCTGCTCTGGGACTCTGTATTTACCTTGCTCTCCCATAATTGTTGTATTATGTGCATCTCATAGACATAGACAACTGTCCCCCTTAAAGCTAGAGCTCCTCCATTCTACTTGTCCCTCCAGTGTCTAACATAGTACCGGACATTTTGAGGCAGATCAGAACATGTTTGATGAACAAATAGGTATGTAGGGGTCCACACTGTAAAGAGTAGAGGTGGTTGTTGGGGAGTGGTAGAAATTCTGTTTTTATTCACCCCAAGTGATGAGGATTGAGCTTTGAACCAGTTTTCCTATGTACAAATCCCAGTTACCCCACTTTTACCTGGGAAATCTCTGCAATGTATTCTGTTCTCTGTGCCTTAATTTCCTCTTCTACAAAATGGGAATGATGAATCTCATAAAATTTTGTGAGATTTAAATGCACAAATGTAGCCTAGAAGAGCCCCTGGCACATAGGAGGCTCTCAAGATGTTAGCTGTTAGCTCAGCAGTTGGCGCAGTGGTAAAGAATCTGCCTGCTAGTGCAGGAGATGTAGAAGACGTGGGTTCGATCCCTGATCTGGGGATACCCCTTAGAGTAGGAAAAATCACAACCCACTCTTGTATTATTGAATGGAAAATTTCGTGGACAGGGAGCCTGGCGGGCTACAGCCCATGGCATTTCATAGGGTTGTACACGACTAAGCGACAGAGAGCTGAGCCGAGCAAACACCCCTAAGCCATTCCACCAGATGTGTTGTGAGCTCTGTTCTTTGCAAGCTTAATTACCTTAGAGGCTGCTTAGGTGTCCATCCAGAAGGGTGGCTAGGAGGTGAGCATTTTATCAAGGTATCATCAATGAAGGGAAACTATGATGAGATTGTTTTTCTTCCTTGCACTAATTGGGACAGCTCAGGAATATTTTGCTTTAGATTTATTGCAGGACCTTGCCACAACTCAAGTAATGAAGAGAACATTCAGAAGATGTGAGGGAACCAAAGAGACTGTTTCCATTTTTTCCTGACCCATTTCCCAAACATGCTGTTTAATACTTCCACTCTTGTTATTCACTAGTGACAGGTACTGTAACCTTCCCTCCAGTCGGATTATCAATTACTGCTCAGTTCAGTTCAGTTCAGTCACTCAGCCGTGTCTGACTCTTTTCGACCCCATGAATCGCAGCACGCCAGGCCTCCCTGTCCATCACCAACTCCCGGAGTTCACTCAGACTCATGTCCATCGAGTCGGTGACGTTATCCAGCCATCACATCCTCTGTTGTCCCCTTCTCCTCCTGCCCCCAATCCCTCCCAGCATCAGTCTTTTACAATGAGTCAACTCTTCACATGAGGTGGCCAAAGTATTAGAGTTTCAGCTTCAACATAAGTCCTTCCAAATAACACCCAGGACTGATCTCCTTTAGGATGGACTGGTTGGATCTCCTTGCAGTCCAAGGGACTCTCAAGAGTCTTCTCCAACACCACAGTTCAAAAGCATCAATTCTTTGGCGCTCAGCTTTCTTCACAGTCTAACTCTCACATCCATACATGACCACTGGAAAAACCATAGCCTTGACTAGATAGAGCTTTGTTGGCAAAGTAATATCTCTGCTCTTCAATATGCTATCTAGGTTGGTCATAACTTTCCTTCCAAGGAGTAAGCGTCTTTTAATTTCATGGCTGCAATCACTATCTGCAGTGATTTTGGAGCCCCCCAAAATAAAGTCTGAGACTGTTTCCACTGTTTCCCCATCTATTTCCCATGAAGTGATGGGATCAGATGCCATGATCTTTGTTTTCTGAATGTTGAGCTTTAAGCCAACTTTTTCACTCTCCTCTTTCACTTTCATCAAGAGGCTTTTTAGTTCCTCTTCACTTTCGGCCATAAGGGTGGTATCATCTGAATGTCTGAGGTTATTGATATTTCTCCCGGCAATCTTGATTCCAGCTTGTGCTTCATCCAGCCCAGCATTTCTCACAATGTACTCTGCATATAAGTTAAATAAGCAGGGTGACAATATATAGCCTTGACATACTCCTTTTCCTATTTGGAACTAGCCTGTTGTCCCATGTCCAGTTCTAACTGTTGCTTCTTGACTTGCATATAGGTTCTCAAGAGGCAGGTCAGGTGGTCTGGTATTCCCATCTCTTTCAGAATTTTCCACAGTTTATTGTGATCCACACAGTCAAAGGCTTTGGCATAGTCACTAAAGCAGAAATAGATGTTTTTCTGCAACTCTCTTCCTTTTTCCCTGATCCAGCGGATGTTGGCAATTTGATCTCTGGTTCCTCTGCCTTTTCTAAAACCAGCTTGAACATCTGGAATTTCATAGTTCATGTATTGCTGAAGCCTGGCTTGGAGAATTTTGAGCATTACTTTACTAGCATTTGAGATGAGTGCAATTGTGCGGTAGTTTGAGCATTCTTTGGCATTGCCTTTCTTTGGGATTGGAATGAAAACTGACCTTTTCCAGTCCTGTGGCCACTGCTGGGTTTTCCAAATTTGCTGGCATATTGAGTGCAGCACTTTCACAGCATCATCTTCCAGGATTTGAAATAGTTCAACTGGAATTCCATCACCTCCGCTAGCTTTGTTCGTAGTGATGCTTTCTAAGGCCCACTTGCCTTCACATTCCAGGATGTCTGGCTCTAGGTGAGTGATCACACCATCGTGATTATCTGGGTTGTGAAGATCTTTTTTGTACAGTTCTTCTGTGTATCCTTGTCACTTCTTCTTAATATCTTCTGCTTCTGTTAGATCCATACCATTTCTGTCCTTTATCGAGCCTGTCTTTGCATGAAATGTTCCCTTGGTTATCTCTAATTTTCTTGAAGAGATCTCTAGTCTTTCCCATTCTCTTGTTTTCCTTTATTTCTTTGTACTGATCGCTGAGGAAGGCTTTCTTATCTCTCATTGCTAATCTTTGGAACTCTGCATTCATTCAGATGCTTATATCTTTCCTTTTCTCCTTTGCTTAATTACTGCTGCAGACAATCAATTACTGTTGGAATCAGTTATCAATCAATCTTCAGTCAATTATAAATTCTGTTGAAAGTAACACAGCTGATGATGAGATCTATCTGATCCCTTGCCCTGTCCCCTCGCATTTCTCATCTGTGCAGTGAAGGGCTTGGAAGAGATTGGTCATTTCCATTTCCGTTCAGAAATATGGCATATTCAGTAATTCATTATCTTTTTCATTGTGAGGATTCTGGAGGTGCTTCTTTAGCTCTCTGTGCGACTCTCCTTTTCCATTATATGTCCTACTTTAAGGAGCTAGGGGTAAGTTATTTACCAGTTACCATATGTTCTGATATTTCCTTCTTTCTTGAAATTCTGTTTCAAACTTGAAATTTATAGCTCTTTATTTCTGTGCATAATGTTATCTATTTAAAAATCTGGGTTTCTTTTCCTGTAGGATTATGCACAGCTTGTGTTGCCTTATTGTAAATTTGGAATCTCATTGGCTTTCTCCAAAGCTGTAGAATGTTTTCATATTTAGAGCTTGACAAATAAGAGAATTTATCTTCTTCTGTAAAGAGTAGAATTCAAATTTTATACCCATCTAGAGGTATCCTAAGTTGACAATAATGTGGCCTGAGAATTTAGCAGAACTTGAAAATCTGAATATTGTAGAAAATGAATTACATATTTAATATTAACATTTACAGAATAAATTACCACAGTATTAACTTACTAATAAGTGATTTTATATTCTAGGCTCTGAAAGTACATCGCCTGCACAGTAAACATAATAAAGTTTCAAAGATGAGCAAATTAACCTTTCAGCGAAAGCTTTCCTTGAATGTATCTTGACTTTATTTCTGAGTTTTAGCCTTAATACAATAATGTTTCTTTTTCCGGGAAATAGATAATCTTGTACTTGAGAAATACTTTGGTGAACATATTATTTTTAATGACAATTTTTGATGATATGCTAGTGTTTAAAATAACTTATAAGAACTAACCAATACCACCCACATATAAGATATACAAAAATGGAAGAATTTTGGCCAACTTATTGTATATAATTGTTCAGCTAGAGTAGATGGCAGTTCTACATCTTTTAATGATTTAGAGGGTTGAAGCAATATTTTAGAATATAAATAATCTCAAAATTGGTGATATATAAAATATATTACTGTATTGAGTAAAATAGATTTGTTAACTAACTTCCATTTTTAAGGATTATTATATAGATTCTCAACAAAAATTGCAAAGATTATTATTTTCCTTTTCTCCTTTTATTTTGTAAAAAAAATTATTTATTTTTGGTTGTACCATGCAGCCTGGGGGGTCACAGTTCCAGGGCTAGGATTTGAACCTGGGATCCCTGCAGTGGACCACTGGATCACCAGAGATGTCTCCCTTTAAATTTTTATTTTAATTTTAAAGTGAGAACCTGATTTAGAATCAGTCTCTCCTCCTCCTCCTCTTCTTCATGGCTTTTACTTTTTATACTGCCTTTATTATACCTGAATCTATGATGAAAAATAGCTGGCTAAAGTAATAACATTTAAGAATTAAGTTTCGGGGTGGGGGAGGAGAGGACAGGACAAATGGAGAGAGTAGCATGGAAACATATACACTACCACATGAAAATAGACAGCCAATGGGAACTGACTGTATGACTCAGGAAACTCAAACTAGTGCTCTGTGACAATCTAGAGGGGTGGGATGAGGTGGGAAGTAGGAAGGAGGTTTAAGAAGGAGGGGGCGTGTGTATACCAGTGGCTGATTCATGTTGATGTACGGCAGAAACCAACACAATATTGTAAAGCAATTATCCCTCAATTAAAAACATAAAATAAATAAATAAATATTTTTAAAAAGAATTAAGTTTGGCAGACTCACAGACCTAGAGAATATATCTGGGTTTGCCAAGGGGGGGTCAACATGGGAGTGATGGAGTGGGAGTTTGGGGTTAGCAGATGTTAGCTATTAAAAATAGGATGGATAAACAAGAAGGTCCTACTGTATAGCACAGGGAAATATATTCAATATCCTGTGGAAAAAAAACATAAGGGAAAAGAGCACAAAAAACTGTGTGTGTGTGTGTATAACTGAATCACTGTAGAGCAGAAATTAACACAGCATTGTAAATCAACTGTACTTCAATTAAAAGAAAATAAGTTTAGGAGAGAATGTGCAAGATGGCAGAGTAGAAGGAGCCTGAGTTCACCCCCTCTCACTTCAGCTTACCCTGGGGACATAGATACTGGTGGAAGTTATCTGGGGAGTTTGTTCTGCCATGTGGACACTGGTGCTGGCAAGGGCCATTTTGACATCAATGTTGGGACACCTCTAGCCAAGCAGCTAATTAGGCATGAATGCAGCCCCACCCATCAGCAGATAGGCTTCCTGAAGACGCCTTTAGCCCATTGTCTGCCTCCGAACATCTCTGCCCACGAGCGTACACACACCAGCCATAAGAAAAGGCCCGTCTGTGAACTGGCCCTCCCACTAGCAGGCCAGCACAAGTTTCAAGAAAACCCAGGACCCACAGAAAAGTTCATCAGGAACTGGACTCACCCACCAGCAATCTTACACCTGCTTTAGGAACCCTGGGGCCTGGCAACCTGACCTCAGGACCTGGTTCTGTCCATCAGCACCAGTAGGCTGGAACTTGCTCTAGGACCTGGCTTCACTTATCAGTGGGCAGGCAACATCCCCAGACCCTCAGTGCACCCACCAGAGAGCCAGTACAGCCTGGAATCCCCTGTGATTCTGTAGTCAGCTGCCTGGCGACCCACTTCTGCCAACTACTGGCCAGCAGCCTTGGCCCAAGACACACCAGGTAACTAAATAGACCAAGAGCAAACCAAGTTTGCTGGACCACTCACAACAGTCAGTCTGCCACAAGAGAAAGGCCCAGACAGACAGACCTCTTAAAGAGAACCCCTAGAGCCTATGGCTCTGGTGACCACGGGGAAGTGTGCTGCTGGGACGATGTCTCCAGCAAAAGGCTCCTTCTCCAAGGATGGGAAACATAACCGAGCTACCAGACGCATAAAAATAAAAACAGCAAGTTAGGCAAAATGAGGTGACAAGGCAAAATATTCCAGATGAAGGGACAAAGCAAAACTCCAGAAGAACTGAGTGAAGTGGAGATAGGTAACCTACCCCAGAAGTGGTTCTGGGTAGTTATTGTAAAGATAATCAAAGAAGTTGGGAGAAGAATGGATGCAGAGAGAGAGATGTTAGAAGTTTTTAGCAAAGAGTTAGAAAATACAAAGAACAACCAAACAGATATGAAGAATACAATAACTGAAATGAAAAATAAACCAGAATAAATCACTGCAGATGGTGACTGCAGCCATGAAATTAAAAGATACTTACTTCTTGGAAGAAAAGTTATGACCAATCCAGATAACATATTGAAAAGCAGAGACATTACTTTGCCAACAAAGGTCCATCTAGTCAAGGCTATGGTTTTTCCAGTGGTCATGTATGGATGTGAGAGTTGGACTGTGAAGAGAGCTGAGTGCCTAAGAATTGATGCTTTTGAACTGTGGTGTTGGAGAAGACTCTTGAGAGTCCCTTGGACTGCAAGGAGATCCACCCAGTCCATTCTGAAGGAGATCAGCCCTGGGATTTCTTTGGAAGGAATGATGCTAAAGCTGAAACTCCAGTACTTTGGCCACCTCATGTGAAGAGTTGACTCATTGGAAAAGACTCTGATGCTGGGAGGGATTGGGGGCAGCAGGAAAAGGGGACAACAGAGGAAGAGATGGCTGGGTGGCATCACCGACTCAATGGACGTGAGTCTGAGTGAACTCCAGGAGTTGGTGATGGACAGGGAGGCTTGGCGTGCTGTGATTCATGGGGTCGCAAAGAGTCAGACACCACTGAGTGACTGAACTGAACTGAACTGGGAGCAATAATACAAAGGAATGAATCAGCAAGCTGAAAGATGGACTAGTAGAAATTGCTGGTCCTGAACAGAAAAAAAAAAAAAAAAGGATGATGTTGATGTATGGCAAAACCAATACAATATTGTAAAATAATTAGCCTCTAATTAAAATAAATACATTTCAATCCTGAACCCCCCTCCCCCCTCCCTCCCTGTATTGTAAAGTAATTAGCCTCTAATTAAAATAAATAAATTTAAATTTTTTAAAAACTCAATTACAAATATTCAAAAAAATAAATAAATGCTTCTGGAAAAAATAAAATAATAAAATAAATAAATTTATATTTAAAAAAAAAGAATGAAAAGAAATGAGCACAGTTTGAGATCTCTGGGACAACATCAGGAATCTAATTTTCTCATTGTAGGGATCCCAGAAGGAGGAAAAGAGCAAGGGGCCAAGAACATACTTGAAGTCATAATAACAGAAAACATCCCCAACCTGGGAAAAGGAAACAGTTGCCAAATCCAGGAAGTGCAGAATTCTATAGAGGACCAAGCCAAAGAGGAACACACCAGGAGGACATTGTAATGAGAATGGCAAAAATAAAATTTAAGGAGAGAATATTAAAAGCAGCAAAGGGGAAAGTGAATCCTGAGAGAGCACCCAAGTGGAGTAGAAGGACGAGTTCACCTCTTCTCCCAAGGACACCAAAGTCACAAAAATCTGTAGAACAACCATCACTGAAAAAGTCTGAAACCTACCAGAAAAGATCTCTACAACTTAAGACATAAAGAAGGAACCACAACAAAGCTGGTAGGAGGAGTGGAGTCATGATATAATCAAATCTGATACCTTCTGGGTGGGTGACCCACAAGCTGGAGAATAATTATATTACAGAGGTTCTCCCCAGTGTCTCCCTTACAGAGGACGGTCCCCACAGTGTCAGACCTGTGAGGGTCTGACACTGGGAATAGGAGCCCCCAGAGCATTTGGCTTTAAAGCCCAGTAGGACTTGGTTGCAGGAGCTACACAGAATTGGGGAAAATAGAGATTTCACTCTTAAAGGGTGCATGCAAAATCTCACACACACCAGGGCCAAGGGCAAAAGCCACAATTTCATAGGAGCCTGGGACCAACTAGTCTTGAAGAGTCTCCTGGGGAAGTGATGGTTGCTGTGACTCACTTTGGGGAAACAGACACTGGTGGTGGCTATGTCGGGAGCATTCATCTGTGTGAGCTCTTCTATAGGTTGATATCCTGGTACCAATAGTTGGCCTTACCCAACAGCCTGCAGTCTCCAGTGCTGGGACACTTCTGGCCAAACAACTAACTGAGAGGGAGGGACACAGCCCCATCCATTGACAGACATGCTGTTTAAAGACTTCCTATGCCCACAGCCACCTCTAGACACACCCTTAGACATGACGCTGCCCACCAGAGGACCAAGACCCAGCTCTACCCACCAATGGGTAGGCACTAGCCCCTCCCACCACTAAGCCTGCACTAGCCTTTAGCCCAGCCTCACCCACTAGGGAGCAATACCAGAAGTAAGAAAATTGTACTCACAGCCTGTGGATAGAATCTGCAAATGCAGGCCAGACACTACCCCAGGGACAAGCTGGCCCTTGGCCCTTGGGTGACAAGAGAAGAATGGACTCCTGGAATGCACAGGTCATCTCCTACAGAGGGCCACTTCTCCAAGATCAAGAAATGTAACTGACCTATACGTACGTAAAATAGTAATTTTGACACAATGAGGTGACAGAGAAATATGTTTCAGAGGAAGGAACAAGATAAAAAACCGAGAAGAACTCAGTGATATGGAGATAGGCAATACCTGAGAAAGAGTTCAGGGTAACTGTAAAGATGATCAAAGAATTAAGGGTGAGAATGAATGTAGAATGAAATTAGAGGCTTTAAAAAAACCTATGGATAGATCAACTAAACAGAAAATTAACAAGGAAACACATACTTTAAATGATACAATAGACCCCAATTGATATCTATAGGACATTTCACCCCCAAAAAATGAATTTCACCTTTTTTCTCAAGCGCACACGGAACCTTCTCCAGGATAGATCACATCCTGGACCATAAATCTAGCTTTGGCAAATTCAAAAAATTTGAAATCATTCCAAGCATCTTTTCTGACCACAATGCAGTAATATTAGATCTCAATTACAGGACAAAAACTATTAAAAATCCCAACATATGGAGGCTGAACAACTCACTGCTGAATAACCAACAAATCACAGAAGAAATCAAAAAAGAAATGAAAATGCATAGAAATGAATGAAAATGAAAACACAACAACCAAAACCTATGGGACACTGTAAAAGCAGTACGGACTGTGAAGAAGGCTGAGTGCCGAAGAATTGATGCTTTTGAACTGTGGTGTTGGAGAAGACTCTTGAAGAGTCCCTTGGACTGCAAGGAGATCCAACCAGTCCATTCTGAAGGAGATCAGCCCTGGGATTTCTTTGGAAGGAATGATGCTAACGCTGAAACTCCAGTACTTTGGCCATCTCATGCAAAGAGTTGACTCATTTGAAAAGAGTCTGATGCTGGGAGGGATTGGGGGCAGGAGGAGAAGGGGATGGCAGAGGATGAGATGGCTGGATGGCATCACTGACTTGATGGACGTGAGTCTGAGTGAACTCCGGGAGTTGGTGATGGACAGGAAGGCCTGGCGTGCTGCGATTCATGGGTCGCAAAGAGTTAGACACGACTGAGCGACTGATCTGATCTGATCTGAAGGGGAAGATTCATAGCAATACAGGCTTACCTCACGAAACAAGAAAAAAGTCAAATAAATAACCTAATTCTACACCTAAAGCAACTAGAAAAGGAAGAAATGAAGAACCCCAGCATTAGTAGAAGGAAAGAAATCTTAAAAATTAGGGCAGAAATAAATGCAAAAGAAACAAAAGAGACCATAGCAAAAATCAACAAAGCCAAAAGCTGGTTCTTTGAAAGGATAAATAAAATTGACAAACCATTAGCCAGACTCATCAAGAAACAAAGGGAGAAAAATCAAATCAATAAAATTAGAAATGAAAATGGAGAGATCACAACAGACAACACAGAAATACAAAGGATCATAAGAGACTACTATCAGCAATTATACACCAATAAAATGGACAACGTGGAAGAAATGGACAAATTCTTAGAAAAGTACAACTTTCCAAAACTGAACCAGAAAGAAATAGAAAATCTTAACAGACCCATCACAAGCATGGAAATTGAAACTGTAACCAAAAATCTTCCAGCAAACAAAAGCCCAGGTCCAGACGGCTTCACAGCTGAATTCTACCAAAAATTTAGAGAAGAGCTAACACCTGTCGTACTCAAACTCTTCCAGAAAATTGCAGAGGAAGGTAAACTTCCAAACTCATTCTATGAGGCCACCATCACCCTAATACCAAAGCCTGACAAAGATGCCACAAAAAAAGAAAACCACAGGCCAATATCACTGATGAACATAGATGCAAAAATCCTTAACAAAATTCTAGCAAACAGAATCCAACAACATATTAAAAAGATCATACATCATGACCAAATGGGCTTTATCCCAGGGATGCAAGGATGCTTCAATATCTGCAAGTCAATTAATGTAATACACCACATTAACAAATTGAAAAATAAAAACCATATGATTATCTTAGTAGATGCAGAAAAAGCCTTTGACAAAATTCAACATCCATTTATGATTAAAAAAAAAAAAAAAACCCTCCAGAAAGCAGGAATAGAAGGAACATACCTCAACATAATAAAAGCTATATATGACAAACCCTCAGCAAACA
Organism: Bubalus kerabau; assembly: GCF_029407905.1. Classification (NCBI taxonomy): domain Eukaryota; kingdom Metazoa; phylum Chordata; class Mammalia; order Artiodactyla; family Bovidae; genus Bubalus; species Bubalus kerabau. The sequence goes on along the minus strand of NC_073624.1, from coordinate 126,485,639 downwards.
TTATCCTCAGTGGTGAAAAACAGAAAGCATTTCCCCTAAAGTCAGGAACAAGACAAGGGTGCCCACTCTTACCACTACTATTCAACATAGTTTTGGAAGTTTTAGCCACAGCAGTCAGAGAAGAAAAAGAAATGAATCCAGATTGGAAAGGAAGAAGTAAAACTCTCACTGTTTGCAGATGACATGATCCTCTACATAGAAAACCCTAAAGATTCCACCAGAAAATTACTAGAGCTAATCAATGAATATAGTAAAGTTTCAGGATATAAAATTAACACACAGAAATCCCTTGCATTCCTCTACACTAACAATGAGAAAACAGAGAAATTAAGGAAACAATTCCATTCACCATTGCAACGAAAAGAATAAAATACTTAGGAATATATCTACCTAAAGAAACAAAGGACCTATATATAGAAAACTATAAAACACAGGTGAAAGAAATCAAAGAGGACACAAATGGAGAAATATACCGTGTTCATGTATCGGAAGAATCAATATAGTGAAAATGAGTATACTACCCAAAGCAATCTACAGATTCAATGCAATCCCTATCAAGCTACCAATGGTATTTTTCACAGAACTAAAACAAATAATTTTACAATTTGTATGGAAATACAAAAACCCTTGAATAGCCAAAGCAATCTTGAGAAAGAATGGAACTGGAGGAATCAATCTGCCTGACTTCAGTCTCTACTACAAAGCCACAGTCATCAACAGTATGGTACTGGCACAAAGACAGAAATATTGATCAATGGAACAAAATAGAAAGCCCAGAGATAAATCCATGCACCTATGGACACCTTCTCTTTGACAAAGGAAGCAAGAATACACAATGGAGAAAAGACAATCTCTTTAACAAGTAGTGCTGGGAAAGCTGGTCAAGCACTTGTAAAAGAATGAAACTAGAACACTTTCTAACACCATACACAAAAATAAACTCAAAATGGATTAAAGATCTAAACGTAAGATCAGAAACTATTAAACTCCTAGTGGAAAACATTGGCAAAACACTCTCCGACATAAACCACAGCAGGATCTTCTATGACCCACTTCTCAGAATATTGGCAATAAAAGCAAAAATAAACAAATGGGACCTAATTAAAATTAAAAGCTTCTGCACAATAAAGGAAACTCTAAGCAAGGTGAAAAGACAGACTTCAGAATGGGAGAAAATAATAGCAAACGAAGAAACGGACAAAGAATTAATCTCAAAAATATACAAGCAACTCCTGCAGCTCAATTCCAGAAAAATAAAAGACCCAATCAAAAAGTGGGCCAAAGAACTAAACAGACATTTCTCCAAAGAAGACATACAAATGGCTAACAAACACATGAAAAGATGTTCAACATCACTCGTTATCAGAGAAATGCAAGTCAAAACCACAATGAGGTACCATCTCACCCAGTCATAATGGCTGCGATCCAAATACAAGCAATAAATGCTGGAGAGGGTGTGGAGAAAAGGGAACCCTCTTACACTGTTGGTGGGAATGCAAACTAGTACAGCCACTATGGAGAACTGTGGAGATTCCTTAAATACTGGAAATAGAACTGCCATACCAGTCCATTCTAAAGAAGATCAGCCCTGGGATTTGTTTGGAAGGAATGATGCTAAAGCTGAAACTCCAGTACTTTGGCCACCTCATGTGAAGAGTTGACTCATTGGAAAAGACTCTGATGCTGGGAGGGATTGGGGGCAGGAGGAGAAGGGGATGGCAGAGGATGAGATGGCTGGATGGCATCACTGACTCAATGGACGTGAGTCTGAGTGAACTCCAGGAGTTGGTGATGGACAGGGAGGCCTGGCGTGCTGCGATTCATGGGGTCGCAAAGAGTCGGACATGACTAAACAAGTGGACTGAACTGATGACCCAGCAATCCCACTGCTGGGCATACACACTGAGGAAACCAGAATTGAAAGAGACACGTGTACCCCAATGTTCATTGCAGTACTGCTTATAATAGGCAAGACATGGAAGCAACCTAGATGTCTGTCAGCAGATGAATGGATAAGAAAGCTGTGGTACATATACACAATGGAATATTACTCAGCCATTAAAAAGAATACATTTGAATCAGTTCTAATGAGGTGGATGAAACTGGAGCCTATTATACAGGGTGAAGGAACCCAGAAAGAAAAACACCAGTACAGTATACTAACGCATATATATGGAATTTAGAAAGATGGTAATGACAACCCTGTATGTGAGACAGCAGAAGAGACACAGATGTATAGAACAGTCTTTTTGACTCTGTGGTGGGGGGGGCGATGATTTGGGAGAATGGCATTAAAACATGTATAATATCATATAAAAAATGAATTGCAGTCCAGGTTTGATGCAGGATACAGGATGCTTGAGGCTGGTGCACTGGGATGACCCAGAGGGATGCGATGGGGAGGGAGGTGAGAGGGGGTGTTCAGGATGGGGAACACATGTACACTCATGGCAGATTGAAGTCAATGTATGACAAAACCAATACAATATTTTAAAGTAAAATAAATAAATTTTTAAAAAAGAATTAGAAAATATAAAAGCAAGGGAAAAGCAATAGGTAACAATTAGGGATTCCCATAAGGGTGACTTTTCAACAAAAGCTGCAGGCCAGAAGGGAGGGGCATGATATACTTAAAGTAATAAAGAAGAATAACCTCCAATTAAGAATACTCTACCTGGCAAGGTTCTCTTTCAGATATTTGATAGATTGAAAGCATCACAGACAAGAAAGAGCTGAAAGAGTTCAGCACTACCAAAATAGCTTTACAACAAATGTTAAAGGAACTTATCTAAGTATGACTAGAAACATGAAAATTATGGAAAGGAAAAATTCATCAGGAAAGGCAAACATATAGTAAAGGTAGGAAATCATCCACTCAGAATAAAAACTAGTAGGATTATTAAAAGACAAAAGGAGTAAAATCATCCATAACTACAATGAGCAGTTATGTGATACACAAAACAATTAGATGTAAAATATATTGAAAACAGTAATCATGAGGATCATAGAGTACAAGTGCAGGGTTTTAAAGATGTATTTGAAATTAAGACATCAGTAATTGTATAACCATCATATATATATATTATATATATATAATGAATGATATATAAAAACCTCATGGTAACTACAATCTAAAAATCTGTAATAGATATACACATAGAAAAAAAAGAAAAATGAATCCAAACCTAACAGTAAATATAACCATCAAATATAAGAGAACAGAGCAAAAGAAGAAAGGAAGAGAAGAACTACAAAACAACCTCATAAAGACTTTTTCAAAGCCAATAAGAGCATACATTAAAATTCAACATACGTTGAAATTAGTTTCAACGTAAATAAGCTAAATACTACAATGAAAAGACATAAAGTAGCTTAATGTGAAAACAGGCCTGCATGTAGGCTGCCAACAAGAGATTTGCCTCAATCTAAGGAGACACAAACTGAAAGTGAGAGAATGGAAGAATGTATTCCATGCAAATAGGTTGAAAAGAAGGCCAAGATAGCAATAGTTGTATCAGAAACAATAGACTTTACAATAAAGACTGGTAAAAGAGACAGGATATTACATTATTATCAAGGAATCAATCCAAGAAGAAGATATAAGAATTGTTAATATACCCCAACATAGGAGCATCTAAACACAAAAAGCAAATACCAGCAGACATAAGGGAGAAGTCAACAGTAACACAGTAATAAAGACAGTTCTAAGAGGGAAGTTTATAGTGATGCAAGTTTACTTTGTCAAGCAAGAAAAATCTTAAATAAACAACCTAACCCTACACATAAAGGGCCTAGAAAAAGAACAAACAAAACTCAGATTTAGTCGAAAGAAAGAAACATAAAGATATGAGCAGAAATAAATGAAACACAGAGTAGAAAAAAAATAGAAAAAGTCAATGAAACTAATAGCTGTTTCATTGAAAAGATTTAAAAATTGATAAACATTTTGCCAGATTCATCAAGTAAAAAAGAGAGACAGCCCAAATCAATAAAATAAAAAATAAAAGGAAAAGCTACAACTGACACCACAGAAATTCAAAGGACCATAAGAGACTACAGAAAACAACTATACACCAATAAGATGAACAACCTATAAGAAATGGACAAGTTCTTAGCAAGGTACAATCTCTCAAGTTAGAACTAGGAAAAAATAGAAAGTAGGAGCAGACCAATTACTACTAATGAAATTGTGTCAATAATTAAAAAAAAAAAAAAAAAACTTCCAGGAAACAAAAGTCAAGATCAGATGTCTTCACAGGAGGATTTTACCAAAGATTCAGAGAAGAGTTAACAAGAAACTTTCTGAAAGTATTCCCCAAAAAAATTGCAGAGGAAGGAATGCTTGTGAACCCGTTCCATGAGGTCAGCATAACCCTGATACAAAGATATTAAAAAAAATTATTATTGATAAACATGGGTGCAAAAATTCTCAACAAAATATTAGGAATCTGAATCCAACAATACATGAAAAGGGTTATAAAACATGATCAAGTAGGATTTATTCCAGGGATTCAAGGATAGTTCAATACCCTCAAATCAATCACCATGATATACCACATTAACAAACTGAAGAATAAAACTATATGATTATCTCAATAGATGTAGAAAAAGGTTTTGACAAAGCTCAACATCCATGGATGATACAAACTCTCCAAAAGTGGCCATAAAGTGAACATACCTTAACATAATAAACACCTTATATGACAAACCTACAGCTAACATCATACTCAGTGATGAAAAGCTGAAAGCATTTCCTGTAAGATCAGGAACAAGACAAGGATGCTCACTCTCACCATTTTTATTTAACATACTATTGGAAGTCCTAGTAACAGCAGTCAGACAAGATAAATGAAATTAATCCAGATTGGAAAGGGAGAAGTAAAACTCTCACTGTTTGCAGATGGCATGATACCAAAAGAGAAAATTCTAAAGATGCCACTGGAAAACTACTAGAACTCATTAATAAATTTGGTAAAACTGAAGGATGTAAAAGCAATATACACAAATCTGTTTCATTTCTATACATCTTAATGAACTATCAGAAAGAGAAATTAAGGAAATAATCCCACTTATCAAATTAAGAAGGAAAAATGCCTAGGAATATACCTACCTAAGGCTTCCCTGATAGCTCAGTTGGTAAAAAACCTGCTTGCAATGCAGGAGAACCCAGTTCAATTCCTGGGTTGGGAAGATCTTCTGGAGAAGGGCTAGGCTACCCACTCCAGTATTCTTGGGCTTCCCTTATGGCTTAGCTGGTAAAGAATCTGCCTGGAATGCAGGAGACCTGGGTTTGATCCGTGGGTTGGGAAGATCCCCTGGAGAAGGGAAAGGCCACCTACTCCAGTATGGTGGCCTGGAGAATTCCACAGACTATGTAGTCCATGGGGTCGCAAAGAGTCGGACACCACTGAGTGACTTGCACTTCCACTGTTTTTCAAGGAGATAAAAGTCCTGTACTTGGAAAACCATAAGACATTGCTGAACAAAATTGAAGATGATACAAACAGATGGAAAGATATACTGTGTTTATGAACTGGAAGAATTGACATTTTTCAAATGACCATATAACTCAAGGCAATCCACAGTTCAATATAGTTCCTATCAAAATTCTAAGGATGTTTTTCACAGAACTAGAACATATAATATAAAAATCTGTATGGAAACACAAAAGAATAGCCAAAACAATCTTGAGAAAGAACAAAACCAGAGGAATCAGGCTCCCTGACTTCAGACTATACTACAGAGTTACAATAATCAAAACCAGTATGGTACTGGCACAAAAACAAACACAAAGATCTATGGAAGAGTATGGAGAGTCCAGAAATAAGTCTGAGGTTATATTGTCAAATTCATCTACAACAAAGGCAAGAATATACAGTAGAGGAAAAAAAAACAGTTTCTTAAGTAAGTGGTGCTGGGAAAACAGGACAGCTACATGAAAAGGAATGAAATTAGAACATTCTCTAGCATCTTACACATAAACAAACTCAAAATGGTTAAAGACCTAAATATAAGACCAGAAACCATAAAAATGCTGTAAGTAAAAATAGAACACTCTGACATAAATCATACCAATACATTTTTTGGATCTGTCTCCTAAATCAAAAGATATAAAATATAAACAGATGGAACTTAATTAATCTTAAAAGCTTTTGGATGGCAAAGGAAACTATCAACAAAACAAAAGGCAATCTATTAAATGGAAGAAAATATTTGCAAATTGTATGACTGATAAAGGGTTACTTTCCAAACTATATAAACAGCTCATACAACTCAACATCAATTAAAAAAAAACAACCAAACACTCCAGTTTAAAAATAGGCAAATGACCTGAATTTTTTTCTAAAGATGACCTACAGATGGCCAACAGGCACATGAAAAGATACTCAATGTCATAAGTCCTCAGAGAAATGAAAATCAAAACCACAATGAGATATCACCTCACAGCTTCAGAATGGCTATCATCAGAAAGAACACAAATAACAGAATATATATATATATGGACAGGGAGGCCTGGCATGCTGCAATTCATGGGGTCAAAAAGAGTTGGACATGACTGAGCGACTGAACTGAACTGATCTGAGATATGTATATCTAAGTCACTTTGCTGTACAGAAGAAATTAATGCAACATTGTAAATCAGCTATATTTCAGTAAAAGTTTAAAAAAAATGATAAAATAATAAAGTATTAAAAAAAGAACATAATAACAAGAGAATGGCAAAAATGTGGAGAAAACAGACCCCATATACCCTTTTGGTGGGAATGTTTCCTATGGAAAACAGTATGGAGGTTTCTCAAAAAACCAGAACTACCGTATGACCCAGCAATTTCACTCCTGGATATTTATCTAAAAAACAAAAAAATAAAAATAAAGCACTAATTTTTAAATATACATGCATCCAGTGTTGATAGCAGTATTATTTACAATTGCCAAGATATGGAAGCAACCTAAGTTTCCATCAAGAGATTTGTGCATAAAGAAGATGTGGTATATTTACTAAAAAGAAACAGACTCACATATACAGAGGACAGAGTAGTGGTTATCCGTGGGGAGAGGGATGTGGGGAGTCGCAAAATAGTTGTAGGACAATAAGAGGTACAAAGTATTATGTATAAAATAAGCTGCAAGGATATATAGTTCAGCACAGGGAATATGGGCAATATTTTATAGTAACTGTAAATGGAATATAACTTTTTAGAAATGGTAAATCACTGTGTTGTACACATGAAACTTATACATTGTATATCAACTATATCCCAGTAATTTTTTTTTATATAATTGAGTTTTGGAAAACACTTCTAGAATCTAGTACTTGCATGCCTTTTATCAAGTAGCCTTTTTATATGTTCATTTCAGAAATGGGAAAATGAGAGCATTACTTCATACCAGGACAACTCAAAAAAGATTTATCTAAGCTTAATGGTCACTTTTAAGATTATGCTGGAAAAATGAAAATCATCTATATATTTTATTAGGTTGGATTTTCTTGTGCTTACTAGCATCATAATTGGAGAGTGAAGTTAACTACAATGGCCAAATAGGATATTACAAATTATTTTATTATAGTTATTTCTTTTACCATGGACTATTTAGAGAATATATGACATGATTTCCCAACCTATGTATTGTAATTCTTTAGTCTTTTGTATAGACGTTGGTGAAAAATAGTGACTTAGATTTCATATATTTATACACACACACACACACACACACACACACACACACACATACATATACAAACACGCATAAATAGAAGTGCCTGTCACAATTTTGCCTATTTAATAAGTGTTTATATTTCTTTATTACTTAAAGGGTAAATTAATTTCCTTTTCAGCTTTCTTTCACAGTAAGGGCTATTTGATATTTTTTGATTATAGGGAAATAAGTACCTTCTGTAGGTGCTTATCTTTGAAGTTACAAGTTCTAGTCTGCTTTTAATAAGCATCATAATTGATGTTCAGCAAGTGAAATGTTATAGTAAAATATAGAATTTTTAGAGAAGAAGTAATGAGTTTAGGATTAATACTGTTATCTTTATACCTTCCCTACCCCCATGGAAAAAGAAACTATCTGTGAAGATTTTAAATAAATATATGCATAGCACCAAAAATGCTTCATTTATTGTAAATACCCATTTCTGTTTTGTCTGCAGCTTTTCCACTATAAATGGGTTAGATATTTGTTTTGAATTTTTAAAAAATAGAAAAGTAAATTATTTTTTATTTTGTGGAGACTTTTTTTGGATTTAGCGTTTGGCAAGCAGGATAGGAGTTTAGTTTCATACTTTGCATCATCTTTGTATCACCTCTCAATTGGTAGGTTAAGAGCAGGCCTGGCTCCCACGTGGGGAAGGTAGTAACATGTCTATTCTGTGGATGGTGGCCTCTGTTGGGGTATTGTGTGAAAAGCCCTGGACGCTCTGGAGAAGGAGTTCTGGGCCCTCTCATCCCCGCATCGATGGGGGACAGGTGAACCTGTGTGATCAGGTGTCTGACCTGTGCTTCACTTAGTTGGGGGTCTTTCCCCTCTTCTTCCTTCTCCTGTTCCTGCTTTCTTCATTTTTCTCTGCCCACTCCTTGCCTCCTCTTTTCTTCTTACTCATCTGTTATTGGCAGTCAGTTTACTGAGAGGGCTTTCCCCCTTTTCTCTACCCAAAGTCCTTTTCCCTGAAAGGTCGATGGCATGCTTTGGGAGAGGAAGATACCGTCTGGAGGTGAGAGTGACCCACACATGGGCACAGTTGCTCTTGGCCATTGTGATAAATTGTGGCGACCAAAGGTATCCCTTTCTGAAATGCCTTGAATAAAATATTTGAATTGTATTAAGTGTGATATAGGTTCTATACATGCACGTAAGACATGCCTATACATGCTTGTGTGGGTGTTGCAAATATTTCTCATGATTTTACTGGGGATTCCTGTAGAGATTACTTTTTAGAAGTTGAAATTAACTTTAAAATTTAGGATTTAAAATATCTTTAGGAAATGTCCTCATATAGCAGATGTTACTGGGCAAGAAGGAGAGTGGTCTATGGTGAAATTAAGTGGATCTGTCACTCAGTCTTGGCTTCCGTCTTCACCGAGGTCTGCTGATCTTCCACGATTTCATTTGAAGATTAATTAGAGAAGGGCCTTAGGACCTCATGGTCATCTACGTAATCCACTTTGAAATCCAAGGGCAGAGAAGAAGGGACACATAGTAGAACTAATAATGTGTTTCCATAGGGCGAGCTTTTAGAAGTAACAAACGAATACATTTTGCTGAGTTTGGTTAGGTCTAGTTTTTGACGTTTGGAATATCCCTGATTTTCTGTTTAACTGTGATGTCTGTGTTGCCCCCCAGGAAGTGTGCGACATGAAGTCTGAGGGTCAGGCCACTGTCATCCAGCGGCTGGAGCAGACCATCGAGGATCTGAAGACCAAGATAGCTGAGCTGGAGAAGCAATACCCTGCCCTAGACACGGGTCTGGAAGCCCTCAGGTTGGGCGAAAAGGATGTCGGATATGAAAGGGTTGTACAGGCCAAGTCCATCCAGACGTCCCCGGTGGAAGAGGGTGGTGTGCTGGCACGTCCTCCTGGGGGGGCCCCGCAGGTGGGTCCCCCACCCTTGACTGCACATGGAGAATCGGCGGAGCAGCCCTTGCCTTCGGGACCTCAGACCATGTTCTGCTCAGAAATCTCTTTGGTTGTGTCTCCAAGGCGGATATCAGTTCAGCTTGATGCACAGCCGTCCCTCCAGCCTCCACCGCCTGCATCCCTCCCCTGGTCTGACAGTCACGGACAGGCCAGGTCCCAGACTTCCCATTCTCCTCTTCACACTGGGTTTGAAACCAGCCAGGGGCACTCTGCTTTCTCCTCCTCTGGAAATGGCTGTGACATCCCCACTGCACCACCTCTGCCTCCAGAGACCTCCCCTCTGATGCCTGGGCTGGGCACCGAGTCTTCCCCAGCACCCCTGACCCCCGGTGCACCTGGCCCTGCACTGCCCAGCCCAGCAGGCCTCTCACCTCCTCCTTGTCTAGGTCCAGAGATGCTGCCACCCCCTTCTCTACCTTTGCCTGGAGTGGGAATTCCTCCCGCCCCTCCTCTTCCTGGGGTGGGGATCCCTACCCCTCCACCTCTTCCCGGGGTGGGGATCCCTCCCGCCCCGCCCCTTCCCGGGGTGGGGATCCCTCCTCCCCCGCCCCTTCCCGGCGTGGGGATCCCTCCCGCCCCACCCCTTCCCGGCGTGGGGATCCCTCCCGCCCCGCCCCTTCCCGGGGCGGGGATCCCTCCTCCCCCGCCCCTTCCCGGCGTGGGGATCCCTCCTCCCCCGCCCCTTCCCGGCGTGGGGATCCCTCCTCCCCCGCCCCTTCCCGGCGTGGGGATCCCTCCCGCCCCGCCCCTTCCCGGCGTGGGGATCCCTCCTCCCCCGCCCCTTCCCGGCGTGGGGATCCCTCCCGCCCCGCCCCTTCCCGGCGTGGGGATCCCTCCTCCCCCGCCCCTTCCCGGCGTGGGGATCCCTCCTCCCCCGCCCCTTCCCGGCGTGGGGATCCCTCCTCCCCCGCCCCTTCCCGGCGTGGGGATCCCTCCTCCCCCGCCCCTTCCCGGCGTGGGGATCCCTCCTCCCCCGCCCCTTCCCGGCGTGGGGATCCCTCCTCCCCCGCCCCTTCCCGGCGTGGGGATCCCTCCTCCCCCGCCCCTTCCCGGCGTGGGGATCCCTCCTCCCCCGCCCCTTCCCGGCGTGGGGATCCCTCCTCCCCCTCCTCTTCCCGGCATGGGGATCCCTCCTCCCCCTCCTCTTCCCGGCGTGGGGATCCCTCCTCCCCCTCCTCTTCCCAGTGAAGGAATACCTCCTGCCCCACCTCCTCCTCCTCCTCCAGGTGTGGGGATTCCACCTCCTCTAACACCTCCGCCCCCACCCCCTCCTGGATCAGGCCTTCCTCTCCCACGACAAGTTGGGAGTAGCACTTTACCGACACCTCAGGTGTGTGGCTTTCTTCCTCCTCCGTTGCCTCTTGGCTTGTTTGGATTTGGGATGAACCAGGAAAAAGGGAGTAGGAAGCAGCCAGTAGAGCCTTGTCGGCCAATGAAGCCTCTATATTGGACAAGAATTCAGCTGCACAGTAGAAGGTAACACCAGCAGCGTTCCTCTTTGCATAATTTGTCAAAATGAGAGAAGTGGTTTCCTCTCTGTATCAAATCTGTATCCAAAGCTAGTCTCTAGATTTTTACATCAATATTTAGTGGAGCAATTTTAGACTTTTCTCCAGAAGTATCCAAGTGATAAATCATGTGTATCAATGTACACATTTCTGTCTATATAGTTTTTTAATTAATTTCTTTTTTAATTGAAGGATAATTGCTTTGCAGAATTTTGTTGTTTTCTGTCAAATCTCAACATATTTAATTTTTAATTGACCTTCTAAGGATTGATGGATAGATCTTTCTTGGCCTATGTGAGCTGTTGCCTTGTTGCAAAGCCTCACTCTGACAAATAACTTATAAAAGTAAATCAAGTCGTTAAACAGACAAACCCTTGAGGATGTATTCTGCATCCTTTTGAAGGCATGGTCTTGTTTTACTATTCAGAAAAGTGATACACAAAAATCCACATGTGTGGATTTCACCCGTGTGTGAAATGATTTAGGTCTGACCATTTTCATGGCACTTCTATAGATGATTTGCAATGCTGTGAAATCATAAAATCACAGACTTACATGACTTTTACAAAAGACATGATATTTATAAAAGAATGCCTCCCAGCAGGTTTGCTACTGGTGTATTACTTACCCATGGATGGTCCGTAACCTGGTTCCCTGAACCCTGGGATGGTGCCAGAGATAACATGCCCTTTAAATTTCCCCTGGACTTTCTTATCCCGAGTTCTCATGACTTTGAATTTGTGGCTGTCTGTGATGTGGCACAGATTTAGAAATAGGATATTTACTAGACTCATCCTCATTTCTTATATTAATTTTCTCTTCTCTGAATCATAGTGGAGGGTCTATTTTGACTGCTTCTAACTTTGCTGTTCATTCTCTGAGTACTTTGCCAGGTCACTTCCAATTGCTGAGGCATCATTTCCAGCTGTGCTCCAAACTCATTTTTCCCATGTGCATTATATGAAGTTCTTTCATTTTGTTGGTTTGCTTTTAAAAATGGACCATCATTTTCAGGTGGTACTACCTACCTGTCTCTGTGGTCACTGAGGAGTCAGATGACATGAGTGCTGGACAGTGGTAGGGAGACAGAAATGCCACTCTGTAGACAGAAAGTGATTTATTTTTAACCCATGGAACTTATGGGTCAGGTTGGAATGTGAGATATCAGACATTTCTTGCCTGGAGAGCCATACTGAAAAGGGTTCTTACATGTTTTATACAGTGACTTGATGACTGAGAATTCCTGGAAAGAAAAGAATTCCTTTCTAGGCAAAGGTTTCATCCTGTATTGATGCTGTTTCTCATCATGTTGGTTGATTAAACAAGTGCTGGTCTTACAGAAAAGAGCATCTCCCCATCCCCAGCCCCCCCTCACCCTCCCCTCGCTCCTCTGGCGCCTCTGCCTCCTGCCCCTGCAGTCCAGTTTGACGGCTCTCTCATGGGTTTTTGCTTAACTTTAGAGACTCCAGTGCTTCACTTATTTGGGAAAAAATTGAAGAACCATCCATAGATTGTCATGAATTTGAGGAATTGTTTTCTAAATCTACTGTCAAGGAAAGGAAGAAACCCATTTCTGACACCATCACAAAGACCAAGGCTAAGCAAGTGAGTATTCATGTGTTTTCTGAAATTGGACAGTATTTGGGGCATAAGTGTGAACTTTCACTGGAGAAAAACTTTGACACCATTTTCAGGGTTGTGTCCGCTCCACAGTCTGTAAGCAGATAATAGGGGTTAGCGTTTTAGAACATGTGGTTAAGTAAGACTGTCCCAGATAGAACAGCAAATAATCATCTCTACCAAGTGATCATGTTCTGACTATTTGATTTGTAGCCCCACAATCCATATTTCCAAGATTTTAGCAATTGCTTGTTTTTATAATTAGTTGTCTAGAAACAAACTGGAAATCAAGCTAGAAATCCAGTCCTTAGTAACCGATCATGTGTTTGGTATTTTGTTCCTATTCTAACACCTGAGTGGATGCCCTGTAGAACCTAGCTAAATAATCACCTTGAACTTGACACAGAGAAGAGACTCTTGTATCCAGTTCCAGCATCTCCATTCTGTGTTAGATCCTTTGATGCATTCTGTGACACTTGAGTCCTAGAGAGAAAGAAAAGTACATTTGGAAGAAAACATTTTCATACAATATTTTCCCACTGGTCCACACAGTGGCCTTGATCATGAACTAATTTTGTATCTCTCTCAAGGCAGCCATTCAGGAAAGCATAGCAAAGCCCAGAACAATGAGCTCAGAAGGAAGGCACTGCTGTTGGTGTGCGTCTTTCATCCTGAAGAGGGCTGGTAGCAGCTCTGTCTTTTTGGGTGAAAGAAAGAGAATTGAGGTCTGAAGCCTCAGGACTCTCTTGGCACAGCCTCTCCAGATGAGTGAAAACTGAGGGGTGATATGGTCCTGTGAACTTTTGCTCTGACCTGGAAGTTGTAGCTAGACATCTGGCCCAGAGTTGTTTTCATCCGTATTCATTTCAGACTCATCCCGCACATCTCTATTGCTCTGACAGTGATGCAAACTCAAAGGTGACACAGTGAATTTTTCAGAACCATTTATTGTGACACAGCTGGTTGCTGGTGACTTTAGATCAGAAACAATGGTAAACCTGCACCTTGTAGGCCCTGCATAAACATTTGTTCTGCAAATAAACCAGGCGACGGGAGGAGGAGGACTTTATACATACCCATGACTATTCCTGATAATGATTAAAGCCAGAAAAGCACTTATCTCACAATAATCAATTTGGTCGAGGTGGCTCTGTCATGGAATAAAGGTAAATGGAGAACCACATTTCTTCTGGCAGAGGTAAATAGTCTAAAAATCTTTCCCACAGCATCTTTGTATATAGGATGCATAGACTGAGTCATCATGTCTCCTCTCGTAGACGATTCTGGTGATGGAAAAGCTGTTTAGGTGAGGAATATGGGCAGGGCAGCATAGATGCCATGGAGGGCTGGGCATCAGGGCCATCACCTATCAAGCGGACAGGAATGACATGGGGCATCTATGTTATGGGATGAAATTCTTGCCCTCCCTGCCTCCCATCACTGCCTTTTCTTTGTTAAGTGAACATAGATAAGGAAGCTGTCTCATAATGCCTGAAAGTATAGGATTTTAAGATTTCTTTGACGTCGTGTTCAGTTTTTAAGCCTCCTGAAATGAGATTATGTCCAAATCATGAAGACAACAACCTCAGCTAGTTGGCATGAGATGCCTCCTTGCATGCAAGCTGCACATCTGAGTGGAGTATCAGCTCAGCACAGTAGCCTCACCCTGTCATGAGCTGTTCCATAAACCATGAGGACAGACCTTTGCCAGGGTTGTCATTTGTACCCATTGGCGGTGATGCAGGTGTTGACCTTCAGCTTAAAGACAGTTTGTGGACCCGTCTCCATCCTGACTCCCAATGAGCTTGCCAGCATCTTCTTGGCCAGGGTCTAGTTCTCAGCCCTGCTTTTCAGATTTGTTTTTGGAAGGAAAAGCTTTTTTTTTTTTTTCCAATGTGTTGGTGAAAGACCAATCTGCTACAAATGGTTATATGGCTGAAGAAAGCGAATTTTTATTTAACTGTGATGTGTTTGGAAGAAAAATCTATCCATTCCATCTACTTTAAAATTTCCATCTAATTTAAAATTGTGTTTAAGGAAAACATATTTTCCGGATGCAGGTGACATGGGGTCAAGGGTGCCAGCCCTCTGAGGAGCTGAAAATCTCCATATAAATTAGAGTCAATCCTTTGTACTTGGGGTCCCTCTGTATGGTTACATGTCCATGGATGCAACCACCCTAAGCTCGTGCAGCACTGCAATATTTACTATTGAAAAATATCTGGATGTACGTAGACATGCACAGTTCAAACTGTTAACATATGGTTCCCCTTGTCATATGCAGACATTCATTTCCAGTGAAATTAATAGCCATTAATGCTGTGACATGGTTTTATGAAGGTGTTTCAAGCTATTCTTCTCATATGTGATGGAAGCTGAGAATGCCGGTTTTCTTTAAATGCTTCAAAATAGCTAAAATATTTGTTGTGATCTGTTGTCTTCTTGAAACTAAGAGTGTGGCTGAATGTTCTGGCCTTTAATAACTCTCAGAAAACACGTCTTCAGTGCTGTAACGGAGGTTCCTCCGCTGGACACCTTGCTGTGTAGCATGATGAGAAAGAGGATGCTCTGTGGGTGCCGAGTGGCAACAGTGAGGAGTGTCTGGTATTTCTTAGCCCTTTCTCTCCCAAGTAACTCAAGACAGAGCCTTTCACTTTTTCTTATGGCACCTGTGCTTAAGTTCTGTGCTGATGTCTTAGCTCACCCGTCTTCACTGTGGCTATGAAAACATAAGGAGATTTGCTGAGAAGGTACAGGGAGTTTATCAGACTGTTATTTCACCTAGTTCTCCTTTAACAAATGAGTGTGATGCTTCCAGGTCAGAATTAAACATCAACCTGCTGATTTGGCACAATAGCAGCCCCATCTCCCAAGGAATCAAGAGGAAGATGGAAAAACCAGTGTCACCTGAGGCCCCTGTTTGACACATTGCACACACACAAACCTGTCCATTTTTAAGGTTTTTAAGAAACCCTCTAGAGCGAGTACATGTGACCCATGTCCTGCCACTCACAGGCGAGCTCAGTGACTGTTAATGTTGAGTGATCCTAAGCCACTTCAAGATCTTCATGTCCATTAAAGATTAAGTTTAACTGAGCTTATGAGCAGGAAAGTGAGAGGATGTACACTGCAATAATTTCAACAGTAAGAATTCCCTCAAAAAGAAGTTTCTAGTTAATCCAATGTCAAATGAGTTCCTGAGAAAATATATTTTGGGAAACACAGTAGCAGCAGCAGCTTCAGCAGTAGTAATAGTAACAGTGGAAACATGACAGCTGGGGAGCCTTCAGGCATGTGGGCTCAATTTACCCTCTGCTGCCACTGTCTCTGCAGCCTCAAATCAGCTCAGTCCACCCTAGTGCATGGGCTCCGTGGTTGTGGTGTACAGGCTTAGTAGCTCCATGGCATGTGTGATCTTCCCAGACCAGGGAGTGAACCTGGATGGGCAGGCAAATTCTTATCCACTGGACCACCAGGGAGTCCCTGTGCCTTACTTTTACTAATTGCAAATCTTTATCTTTAGATTTAAAAATATGTTTTATCATATTTTTATGGATATCAGTGTTAGTGGATATTTCAGTGTTCACAGGCTGATGGCCTGCATGATAATCTGACAAGCCTAGTTGTTTGTATTGGTGTTAAGTTTTCCTGTTGTAGCATGGCAAGGCTATGTTTTGGTTGGATTCTTAGACCTAAAATAAGATCTGAAATACCAATTATAATAAGACAATTTAGATATGTTTTGGGGAATACATCATAAACATTTAGTACTTTGTAACCTTTAACATAGTACCTGCTTTTAATAATGCATTTCTATTGCAAGCCTCACATCAAAATACAAAGCTATAGTTAGATGAACATACATATTGTGGATTCTAGATTTGCTTTAGATGTTGAAAGATTCATTATATTTTTGGAGATGCTTTTCCTAAAACTATTTGTAGAGCATACCCAGTCAATTCAAAGAATGAAATGATAATAACTTATTTTTAAAATATTTCTTTTAGTCAGAATATTATTTTTGCATTTCTAAATAGATGGCTAAAAAACAAACAATGCCAAATGAAATAATAAAAAGGAAATATAATTAGGCTAATGATCTATGACCTTGCTAGATGTACTAGGAAAATTATATTTGACTGTCCTTTGAATTGTGAAGATTTAATCATGATGTTGAAGTTTAATTCTTTGGGACTTGGTATTTATATACTATGATGATATTAAGATTTTGTTGGTCTAGATATATTAGAAAAGGGTATTAAGTTTTAACTGCTGGGGTGTTTATTACGATACATCAACATTGAACAAAGGGTTTGGAAAATATAGTTAGAATTCACATTATGTTATATGATTATCTGTGGGAAACTAAAACTCATCTATGCCTAAGAGAGGGAAGACTTTTTGATCAGATGATGGGAGAATGTTTTATCAGGTGTGGAGAACACAGGAACCTGAAGGGAAGCAGGGACACCAGTTATGTTCAGCATTGCACCCTTTATTGACCCAATGGGAGCAGAGTTTATCCACTGGAGCTGGGAGTACAGCAGAGACAAGTGGCAGCCATGCCAGGGAGAGCACAGAGGTCCTTGGGGGCATCCCTTGAGAGCCAACACTGATTAGTTCTGTCACAGTGGGCACTGCCTGCAATCAGGACTCTTGAATAGTGTGAATTTCTGGACTTAGGTTGTGGCTGTGAGAGGAGATGAGGCTGGAAGTGGGCCTTGTACAGAGGAATATGTGTTGGATTTGGAAAACAGCATCATGAGCAAGGATTAACCTTGCATCTTGTTTAAAACCCTAGGAAATCAGGCAGTAGAGCAGCAGACTTCTGTGTTTGAGAAGCTCCTGTCTGGCAGTTTCAGGGCTGTGGGTGTGGGCTGTTTATAGTCATTTCCCATCACTGATTGTGTGTCCTTCTCATCCTCCAGCAAGTCTTTAGATTTTTCTCATTGGACATATGAGTGAGAACTGAGATAAGTTAGGCCCGAAGTTAATTTTGTTGTCTTGGTGCTACATAGTGGAATGTATGTTTCAGTACCATGGACAGCAACAGGATTCTGGGCTACCCAAGACAGCAGAAGTGATGCTGCTGGCAGTAGACTGGTTGTTCCCAGGGTACTTCCTGTGACCTAAACTGAAAAATGTTCCCCATTATTTGGGGACACATATTTAAGACTTACAAGAAAAATTAACGTTCTTATTGGTATCTCTAGTTTTTTTTAATTTAAAACTTAAAAGACCCTGATGCTGGGGAAGGTTGAATGCAAAAGGAGAAGAGGGCAGCAGAGGATGAGATGTTTAGATAGCATCACCACTCCATGGCCATGAATTTGAGCAAATTCTGGGAGATAGTGAAGGACAGGGAAGCCTGGCATGCTGTAGTCCATGGGGTCGCAAAGAGTTGGACACAACTAAGTGACTGAACAACAGCAACAAATAAATAAGTGCATGTTTCTTTTTCAAAACTATGTTCATAATGGAAAAATCTAACATATCTGCTTATTTTTGGTTATGTTAATACGTGAATTTTTTAAATTACTAAACTTGTAACTTGAAACTCCATCTGAAATATCATGTTAAAAATTTCTTTGAAGTTGGACCTTCTGGACCGACAGACAAACAGCTTGGCAGGTCCTCTTCCAGTAAAACAACAATCTTAACTGGTGAGAATTGTAACAAAAATACTTATCTAAAGTCTCTGGAAACTGTCCTCAGGACATAGAGGAGAGGGAGAAACACCCACTCAAGAAAATTTCCTGAAACTCAGACCCACAGTGTGCGAGCCCTGAGCGGCTCTATTCCAGCCACAGGGTGTGCACCCGCGGCTCTGTCTGTGACTGTGGCTCTGCCCTGGGGGAGGCAGGAAGCCAGCATTTCTACTTTCTTCAGTCCTCTTGCGAAGCTGTGTTTCAGGCAAGCATGGAGAACTAAGAAAGCATCTGAGAAGGGCTGTCTGGGGATCACAGTCAGCTCTAGAGGTCAGGAAGGCTGTGCATGTTGCCTCTGCTCAGGAGCCATCAGGGCAAGGACACAGGGTACTTGAACAGTGTCCCCAAACCTCATACAGATTCATCAGAACCAAGTGGAATCTTCATTGCACGAGACTCTTAAACACACCTTTGTGCAAACATTACCTGGGGAAGAATCCTAAGCCAGGCTTAAAAATAAAGTCAGTTATGCTTGGCAATCAGAAAGCTGTATGCATGTCCCAGGCTGCACCTTCTCAGGAATGATTAGAGAAAATCAAAGTTACTAGTTCCCTGCTCAGTGTAGGGGGAAATTCTGTAAATGTCTCTCACCCACAAAATGGTTAAGAGGAGAGCTTTAAGTGGTTAAAAGGAGCAGAAGCACACTCTTTAGCTTTTGCTTTAGAGAAAAAGAAGAAGAGCGTGTGTAGTAAGGTCAGGCTGCACATGGCCTCAGGGACAGACTTCCCCAAGGCAGTACAGCCAAGTCACTGAGCAAATGAACAAGCAAACACAAAGACAGTAAGTTCTGGGGCCGGGAAGAGACAGGTCTGTGCCCAGAGCTCCTAATATGTTATCTGAAATGTCCAGTTTTCAACAACAGTAAATGAGACAAGTTGTTGTTTGTTGTTTTAATTGCTAGGTCATGTCCGACTCTCTGCAAACCCATGGAGTATAGCCTGTCAGGTCTATCTGTCCATGGGATTTCCCAGGCAAGAATACTGGAGTGGGTTGCCATTTCCT
This sequence comes from Bubalus kerabau, assembly GCF_029407905.1. NCBI lineage: Eukaryota > Metazoa > Chordata > Mammalia > Artiodactyla > Bovidae > Bubalus > Bubalus kerabau. The sequence continues at coordinate 126,466,163 of NC_073624.1, read as the reverse complement.
TCTCTAGGGGATCTTCCTGACCCAGGGATCGAACCCATGTTTCCTGCTTGGCAGGTCGATTCTTTACCAGTGAACCACCTGGGAAACCCAAATGAGACATACAGAGAAGCAAAAAAGTGTGATCCACATAAGAGATACAAACAAACAGGCAACAGGAACTTCTTTCACAGGGGCCCAGATGTTGTATCTAACAGAAATGGATTTCAAAGCACCATTTTAAATGTCTCCAGAAAACTGAAGAAAATGATTTCTAAAAAATAAAGGAATGTATGATGATATTGTCTCATTAAATTGAGAATGCCAATAAAGGAAAATTACTTTAAAATTCTGGAGTTGAAAAGTACAATAATCAAAATGAGAAAAAAGCACTAAGTGGTCAAACAGTTGGTTTCTGGCAGATGGCAGAAAAAACTGTCAGTCAACTTGAAGATAAATCAGTAGAGATTTTGTAGTCTGAAAAAACAGAAAACAAGGAAGTAAAAACTTCAGGAAAATGTGGGGTATCATTAAGTTATCAATGTACATGAAATGTATCAGAAGGAAAGGAGGAAGAAAAAGGGATAGGAAAAAATATATGAAATTATAAGGGTGAAAAGTTCATAAATTTGATTAAAAAAAAAAAACCACTAATGTACACATCTAAGTTTAGTGAACTTCAAGTAGGCAAATACAAAGAGATCTCTTTGTATATCTTAGTCAAAATGTTGAAAGCCAAAGATAAAGGAAGAATCTTGAAAGCAGTGAGAGAGAAATAACTCATCACATACAAGGAAACCCCAGGAATATCAGAACCAAGCTTATCAAGAAGTAACAGAGGCCAAAAGGCAGTGCGACGACATTCAGATACTGAAATGAAAGCAGCAAACCAAGACCTTACATCCAGCAAAACAAGTGTCCATAAATGAAAGTGAAATAGGGGCATCCTCAGAGAAACAAAACTGTGAGAATTAGTTGCTGACAGACCTGCCTTCTGACACTAAAGGGTGTTCTTCAACGTGAAGGTAAATTACAGAAGACACACGCGCGTGCACACACAACACAGTTTTTAACTATATAAAATATAATATAGTTGTGTGCTTCTTCTCCTTGATTCTTCTGACTGACTTTAAAATAACTGCATAAAACAGTATGCATGCTATTGAGCCTGTGACATCCAGAAATGGAATATATTTGAGAACAAGGAAACTAGTAGAAACAGAAGCTGTATTGCAGTCAGAGAGTGACACCGTGTGGGGTGTGCATCTACAGAAAAGAGTGAAGAGAACAATAAAGGGTAAATGAGTAGCTTAATGTAACAATAGAAATGTATCTCTCTCCTTCCAACTTCTATGATTATAACAGTAATAATGTAAAAAGGTGGGGAGTGAATGGAGCTATAGAGGAGTAAATTTCCTATATTTCTGGAATTAAGTCAATATAAATATAAATTCTGATATTTAAAATAGATATTGTAAGCCCTTGAACAACCACTAAGACAGAAATCCATCCATTAGAAAAGAAAACAATAAGGGAAGAATAGAGGAACAGAAAATACTCAAGATATATAGAAAACACAATGAAAAATAGCAGTTGTAAGTTCAGCCATATGGATAATAACATTAACGTCAAGGTATTAAACAATCCACTCAAAAGGCAGACATTATCAGGTTGGATAAAAAGAAATCTAAGTATATAAGAGACACACTTCAAAGATATAAATATGTTGAAAGTAAAAAGAACAACTTTAACCAACCATAAAAGAGCTGGAGTAGCTGTACTGATATCAGATAATATAGACTTTAAAAATGTTACTAGAGATAAAGAGGGACATGCCATAATAATAAAAGAGTCAATCTACCAGGAAGATTTCTACACACAGGCATCTATCAACAGTGTCCCACAATACATGAAGAAAAAACTGAGAATTTAAAGGAGAAATCAATAATATGTGAACAGTTTAATAGCCCACTTTCAGTAATGGATGGAAAGTTAAGCAGGGCTTCCCTGGTGGTCCAGTGCTTAAGAATCTGCCTTGCAGTGTAGGGGATACTGGTTTGATTCCAGGACTGGGAAGATCCCATGTGCTGTGGGGCAGCTAAGCCTGTGTACAACTACCACTGTGCTTTCTCTCTGGAGCCTGCAAGCTGCAGCTGCTGAAGCCTGCACACTCTAGACCCTGTGCTCTGCAGCAAGAGAAGCCATTGCAATGAGAATCCCGTGTGCCACTAGAGAGTAGCCCCCACTCGCCGCAACTAGAGAAAGCCTGTGCACAGCAATGAAGACCCAACACAGCCAAAAATAGATCAATAAAAGTTTAAAAGTTAAGCAGAAAGTTAACAAGGAACTAGAAGGCTTGGACAACAGCATAAACAGACTAGATTTAAGAGAATGGAGCATTGCACCCGATCAGCAGAACAAACATACTGCTCAGACAAACACAGAATGTTCTCTAGGATGGACCATGTGCTAGGACACACAAAAGCAAGCCTTTACAAACTTGAGCTCAATGCCTTAATAAACTTAAAACTATTGAAAGACCAAGTATGGTTTCTGGTCATAATGGAATTAAATTAGAAAGCAATAACAAAGAAATTTGGGGGAATTTTCAGATCTGTAAATACTAAACTCAAGTTACAAATGACTCAAAAAAGAAATCACAATAAAAAATACAAAATACTTCAAGATCAGTATAAATGATATCATAATATATTAAATTTTTATACTCTATAAAATATATACTTAATACATATTTTATATGCAATGCATATTTATATTTATTATGATACATATATTTAATACTATGCAACAAAATCAGTGCTTAGAAAAATTTATAGCTATAAATATCTTATTTTAAAAATCTGAAATCAATCTTGCCTTCCACCTTAATAAACTAAAAAGGAAAAGCCAAGTAAGCCTGAAGCAAGTAGAAAGAAGGAAATAATAAACACTAGAGTGGAAATAAATGAAACAGAATAGAAGAATAATAGAGAAAGTAAATGTAACCAAAAGTTGATTCTCTGAGAAGATAACAAAATTGACAGACCTTCAGCTGGACCATTAAAAATACATTAAAAATACAAAGATTCAACTTACTAAAATCAGGAAAAAAGAAAAGATATCAGATATAGACTACAGACCTAATGAAATAAAATAGGATAAGTACTGTGAATAATCATATGACAACATATTAGTTAAATTAGATGAAATGGATAGATTCTTTAAAAAAATAACTGACTTAGGAAGAAATAGAAAGTCTGAATAGGTTTATAGAAAGTAGAGACTTAACTAGTAAAAGACAAAACAACCCCCCAAAAAACTACTCACAAAGAAAAGCTCAGTCCCATGTGGTTTCACTGGTGAATTGTATCAGACATTTGAAGAATTACCACTGATCATTCACAAACTTTTTTTAAAAATGAAATAGGAGGGAACACATCCCATCTTATTCTGTGAGACCATTTTGCTATCATAATCAGGCAGACTCATCACAGAATGAAGTACAGACCAGTATCCTTTACAAATACAGACATAAATTGTCTCCAAATGCTGCCAAATGGAATCCAGCAACATATATAAAAGATTATATGTCATGGCCAATGGGATTCATCCTAAGAATCCGAGATTACATATATGGAAATCACTTATTGTAATATACAACATAAAGGATCAAAGCCCTATGAACATCTCAATAGATGCAAAAGGAACATTTGACAAAATCCTGCAGCCTTTCATGATAGAGACACTCAGCAAACTGGGCATAGAAGGGAACTTCCTCAACCTGCTGGGGAGTGTCTTTGAAAAACCCACAGCTCACGTGGAAGACTGAATACTTTTGTCCTGAGGTCTGGAAGAAGAGGAAGGTGTCCATTTTCACCACTTCTGTTTAACAGTCAGTTAGAGGCTCTTGTCAGGGCAGTTGGGCAAGAAAAGGAAATATGTAAATGACATCTAGATTGGGATGGAAGAACTGAAACTATGTTCTCTTTGTAGCTGACATGGTCTTTTACATGGAAAAAAAACCTAAAAAAATCCACTGGTGTGGGGGGAAAGAAAAGTATTAAAGGAATTCAAGAAGACTGAACAAGATATAAAGTCAGTGTACAAAAATCAATTCTATTTCTAGACACTAGCAATTAACACTGTGAAAATGTAATTATATAGATAGTTTCCTTTATAATAGCATCAAGAAAGTAAAACACTTGGGTATAAATTTAACAAAAGAAGTGTAAGACTTATACACTGAAAGTGAGAAGACCCCCAAAGAAAGCTAAGGTGGATCCAATAAACAGAATGACACACTGTATTTATAGAAGACACCACCAAATTGTTCCCCAGATTATAGAACACAGTTCTAGACAACGTCCCAACTACCTTTAAATCTCCCAGAAACTGACAAGCGGATCTTGCAAAATCATGTGAAGATGCAAGGGGTCCAGAATATTCAGAACAATCTTGGAGAACAAAGTTGAAGGACTTACACCTCCTGGTTTCACAGTGATTACACAGGCACAGTAATCACAGGCAGTGTGGCTTGGGTACACGGATAGACTATTTGTCAGTGGAATAGAATTAAGAGCCCAGAAATAATGACATAGTTTATTGATTTTTGACAATGGTAGTGAGACATTTCAAGAGCAAAGGAAAAGATTTTTCTACAAGTGATGCTGAGACAACTGGACATCCACATGCAAAAAATTAATTTCTACCTCTTAACCTCTACCATGAACAAAAATTAACTCAAAATGGATCATAAACATAAGAGCTAAAACTATGAAACTCAGGAGAAAACATAGTTGATCTTCATGACCGTGGGTTGTGTAGTGGTTTCTTAGATAGACTCCAAAAGCACATATGATGAGAAAAATATAAAAAGTTGGACAACATCAAGATGAACTATATCTGTGCTGGAAACAATTAAAATAAACAAGAAAATTTAAAAACCCGTCAAATGGGAGAAAGTATTTGCAAGTGATATCTGATCAGAGGTTAATATCCTGCGTATGTGATAAACTCTTACAGCTCGGTGAAATGAAAACAACACAGCCTGATTGAACGATCAGCAAAGATGTGAATTGAAATGAGATTCACAACCACCGTGTGGCACACCTTTGCACGCACTAGGATAGCTGGACCCTAAAGGAAAGATAGTAGCTGCTGTGTCGAGGGTCTGGGAAGCCGCAGCTCTAGATTTCAGTGAGTAGTCCCACCACTGATCTACCTATTTATGTAACTACCAGTAAAAATCTAGTTTTATGAAAAAGTACTCCAGTATTCTCGCCTGGAGAATCCCATGGATAGAGGAGCCTGGAGGACTGTAGTCGTTAGGGTCACAAAGAATCAGACATGACTGAAGCAACTTAACACACACAAGCACACATGAAAAAGCAAAATATTTTTCAGGTAGCTCCAGTTACCCATAGAATAATCATGTCAGGCTATAATTTTCTGGATAAATGATAATTTTTTAAGCTTAAAAACTTTTAAAGGTAAACCTCCCTGAAAGTGTATTGTCAAAAGTGTAAGCTTGTTTTTAACTTACAGAGCAAAACAATTTTATCTATCTCTGAAGGAGAAATTTCTTTCTTTCTTCCTTTGGTGAAGCTACTAAAGATATGGACTGTAATTTTTCTCTTTAGGAACATGGGCCCTGGGAATGTAATGAAAAGCCCTCTAGGAGACCCACTGACCTTCCCTTGAACACTTTGGGACAGTAACAGAGCCCCCCGAGGATGCATCTGCCGTGTTTATGAAGGTTATGTCCACTATTGGTTTGTTGTCGTTCAGTCACTAAGTTGTGTCCAACTCTTTATGACCCTATGGACTGCAGCACACCAGGCTTCCTTGTCCTTGCTCAAACTCTTGTCCATTGAGTCGGTGATGCCATCCAAACACTTCATCCTCTGTTATTCCCTTCTCCACCTGCCTCAATCTTTCCCAGCATCAGGCTCTTTGCATCAGGTAGCCAAAGTATTGGAGCTTCAGTTTCAGCATCAGTCCTTCCAATGAGTATTCAGGGTTGATTTCCTTTAGGATTGACTGGTTTGATCTCCTTTCAGTCCAAGGGACTCTGAGTAGTCTTCTCCAGTCCCACAGTTAGAAAGCATCAATTCTTCAGCACACAGCCTTCTTTATGGTCCACCTTGACTCTGACTGTAAACTGGATTACTGCCTGTACCAGTGGAAGCTTCAAAGGACTTTTTTCCCTCAAGTCCTTACATATGAAAGAGGATTAAGAGCAAAATCTAAGTCCCTGTGTGTTTTTAACTTGTGTATTGAGCAGACATGTGGCAGAGGAGATTTGCATCATTAAACCTAAACTTCAGTGCATAAACTAAGCTTGGCTCTCCTGGCCCCTTCAGTAACAGCCCCCCCACCATGTGCAGTGGTACATGATGCATGAAGACTGATGTACTCCTGGAAACTGTCATGTCTTACCCTTTACACACATGAAGAAAGTGAAATCAGACCCCAAACTGCTGATTTCTTAATGACGCCTCCATAGAAGAAGTGGGACTTAATGTGCTGCTAATTATAGTACCGTTGTACTGTTAATATATGTTTAGCCTCCAAATCAAAAAAATATAAGTTTGGTGGTTGTATTAAATTGTTTTCTATGACATTGTGCCAGGATAAGTGAAGAAAATGCCTATTCTTTCATAACTGATAAATTTTAACTAGGTAGGAAAAGTGACTTCAAAATATCAAGTTGTAGGAAACATTTTAGGAAGCTCTAGCATAAACATGAGGCTCCCAGGTGGCACTAGTGGTAAAGAACCCACCTATCAATGCTGGAGACATAGAGATGTGGGTTTGATCCCTGGGTCAAGAGGATCCCCTGGAAAAGGGCATGACAACCCATTCTAGTTTTGTTGCCTGGAGAATCCCGTGGACAGAGGAGCCTGGTGCGCTATAGTCCATGAGGTCACAAAGAATCCTACATGACTGAAGTGACTTAGCTTGCATGCACACTCAGGATAAACATTACCACCCAGAATTTGTTGGAAAAAGTACTGAGAGTGGTATCTGTGAACTTGAATAAAAGCAGAAAGAAGAGTGCGCAAGGACCGTGGTCAGCCACAGCTTGGCAGAAATCAGGCACGTTTTCTTATCACCATTTCCTGTACAGTCATAAAAACCAATGTGTTTTCAAGTGTATGTTGGTAGGAATGGAGACAAGGTTTTTCTTTAATCTGCAAGGTGATCATAATGGGTGGTTTTGTATATTTTTTCTCATGAATTTATTCTAATGTAATTAAAACTTCACAAAACATAGGCAGGTGATTCTTTATAATTTCTTAGCTCTGAGTACACACAAAGAATCTTTTTTTTTTTTGTACTTTTCTACATAATGTTAGTGGCTTTACTTGTGGCCCCTTTTACTAGGATTCTCTGTAGTTTTATCAATTAGTGTTATAAATAAGATTTTAATTTTTCTTAATTAGGATAGAATTTCTCCTGATTTCTTTCCAGTGCCAAAAAATGAAACCAGCTTGCTTTTAAGCAACACTGGAAGCTAGAATTTGAGTTGAGACAAATTTCTTGAAGCCCAGGTCAGCATCAGTTCAGTTCAGTTCAGTTCAGTCGCTCAGTCATGTCCGACTCTTTGCCATCCCATGAATCGCAGCACACCAGGCCTCCCTGTCCATCACCAACTCCCGGAGTTCACTCAGACTCACGTCCATCGAGTCAGTGATGCCATCCAGCCATCTCATCCTCTGTCGTCCCCTTCTCCTCCTGCCCCCAATCCCTCCCAGCCTCAGAGTCTTTTCCAATGAGTCAACTCTTCGCATGAAGTGACCAAAGTACTGGATAGGGCTCCATAAAAATGGAACAAGTCTCCATCTTTGAACTGGTGAGGGGAGAAAAAGTAACATTTTGTTGTTGTTTTGAAAGTTAAGTTTCAGTGTTTCCCTGGCAATGCCAGATACACTGGGCTGATTTTGTTAAGTACAAGCTTTCATATTATAGTAATGCCAGCTTGCTTTTGATTATTGCTGCCTAAAAAGTAAATAGATGGAGAGGACTCAATTCCAAAAACAAAATAGAAGCAATGTCTTTTTGGATTCCCGATTAAGTCTTCCCTAAAATGCAAAGCAGCCCAAATATAAGACCTAACCAAATTACCCCTTTTAAAAAGATAAGAAATATTTCCCCCATTTTCTACCAAGTATGGCTGAAGTTTTTAAATATTTATTTATCTGGCCATGCCTGGTCTTAGTTGTGGCACACAAGCTCTTAAGTTGTGGCTTGCAAACTCTTAATTGAAATGTGGGATCTAGTTCCCTGACCATGGATTGAACCTGGGACCCCTGAATTGGGAGCATGGAGTCTTAGCCTATGGATCACCAGCAAAGTCCCTAAAGCTTGTTTTTATTTCAAAGTCTGATCTTTTTTAAAAAATAATTTATTTATTTTAATTGGAGGCTAATTACTTTACAATATTGTGGTGGTTTTTGCTGTACATTGACACGAATCAGCCATGGGTATACATGTGTTCCCCATCCTGAACCCCTCTTCCACTTCCCTCCCCAGTCAAAGTCTGATCTTTATAAAATACCCACAAAGAAAATCAAATGACAGCATGGTTTCAGTTTATTCCACTTCCAAAATTTTTTTCATATATCTATAGACCTCTTTTTATCAGAGCCATGGGAACTGCTGATGTGTCTAAGGGATGAGCATGGCTATCTTAACTGTACTTACAATTCACGTTGTTCAAGAATCTGCACCCTTTCCTGTATTCCATGTTGAGGTAAATGAGCATTTCAGGTACTGGAGCCAAATGCAAAATTACAGAAAGGGTATTTAACACACGACTCATACCAAACAGTGATTTGTTGTTTGCTTTTAGTTTGCCCTCTGGCGTCCCGGGAATTCCCTGTAGCTCCGACAGTAAAGAATCTGCCTGCAGTGCAGGAGACTCAGGTTCCTGGCTTCCCAGGTGGTGCTAGTGGTAACAAACCCACCCTCCAGTGCAGAAGACATAAGAGATGTGGGCTCAGTCCCTGCGTTGGGAAGATTCCCCTGGAGGAGGAAATGGCAACCCACTCCAGTATACTTGCCTGGAGAACTCCACGGACACAAGAGCCTGGCAGACTATAATCCATGGGGTCACAAAGAATCAGACATGACTGAAGTGACTCATGGAGAAGGAAATGGCAACCCACTCCAGTGTTCTTGCCTGGAGAATCCCAGGGACGGGGGAGCCTGGTGGGCTGCCGTCTATGGGGTCGCACAGAGTCGGACACAACTAAAGTGACTTAGCAGCAGCAGCAGCAGAAGTGACTCAGCACGCATACACTGTTTATCTTGATCCAGCTTCATAAATTACATTTGCCATTGTTGAGGTTATGGATTCCACTGCCTTGTTTTAGTAACCAGACCATTTCCCCTTCTCACACAGCTGCCCTGGGCCACCCAGGACTACGGATCCAGATTCTATCCTTGTCGTCACTGTCTTTGTTACTCAGCTTACTGCAGTCTTGCTGTTTTCCACATATATTAATTTTGTCTTTTCTGTATGTTTACTTACCCTGAAATTGCATCTTAAAAATGTAATCTGTTTTAAATTTTCAGAGGCTTATATATTGCTCACCTTTTATCATTGATTCAACTTTAATAGGCACTTAATAAGCTTATTACTAGAAAACTATTGAGTATAGGTCTATCTTCTTTGTAAATTTTCTTCTCAAACTATATGAAACCATCTCTCTTGCTAAGATTGTTATTTTTTAACTACACAAAAGTTATTTGAAGAGAATAATACATTATCTTTTTGAAGACTCGCCCTAAGTTTCACAGAAAGGTTAACAATTGAAAAATATACTTTTTATTCTGAAAAGCCAGTAATGTAATCTTAGAGGAAGTAAGACCCAGACTCCTTACTAATTAGGGGTAAAAGCAGAGCATTGTGCCTCTCTCTCTCTGTATTTTCGTACAAAGAACCGGAGGCAAAGAGCAGATCTTCTTGAACACGGCACACTGCTATCGTCTGGGACTTGGGAAATGGGCTCCTGACAATGTTGTGATGCCTCCTGTGATAATGTCTGTGCTTCATATTTTCTTTATTCAAGTGTGGGGTGTATGTAAGGCCGTCTTTCAAAGGGATGAGAGAAATGTCGGTGGGGATGGGATTGCTCCAGTACGTGAATTCATTTCTCCCCTGAATCCTGAAACCACGGATAAGGTGGTTTTAAACTGATTGGTAGCTGTGATAACACAGTAGGTTCATTCTTTTTCATTTATCCCGGTCAGACTACCCTCTCACCCATAGTATCATCTGGATTTTTTGTGGGGACAAAGCAAAAAAAAATGGGGGGACAGAAAAAAATTGATACGAATTATTAAATCTTTTTTGCATTAACAACCTCCTCAGGTGGCACTGAACCCCCTCCCCTCGCCACGATCTTTAACCTTCTTCCCGATGACCCCTGAAAAGAGGAGGAAAAGGTGAGGAGGGCCAAAGACATTTTACACACTGGGCAGAACTTCTGTTGGAGAAGATTCCAAGGGTGTAGAGAACTTCCAGAAAAAGGGAACCCATTGTAGAAGAAAGGGAAAGAGACCTTGGAAGGGTGAGTGCACGTGAGCCTTGTATGTGAAGATGCCAGTTTGTGTCTCTTTGAGCCCAAATCAGGTCTGAGTTTGCATGTCATTTCTTTTCTACCACAAGGAAACATATGTCATGCTTATTATTATTGTGATATTGGACTATAACCACATGACTGCAATTTTAGGTATGTGAAAACCTTCTGTCCTTACCAAAAAGATACGTGTGTATCCATCTCCCTGTGGATGAGTTATAATTAGAAAAGTGTTGAATCAGATGAAAACTCCTCTTTTCCCTGCGGTCCTTCTGAGAAAACAGGGAGTCACTCACTCCCTTACCAGCTTCCTGACCTTATCCCCCTAGTCATGTTCTATCAAACCAGTTGTAAAGCTGGAATCATTCTCTTTCCGACCTGTACTTTAGTTACTAGTTTTTGCCTTCCAGTTCCAAAATTGGAAAGGGAAAAAAAGAGGACGCCTGAGCTCTTGCAGTGAGTCAGGGGTGATACCTTACTGTCCTGGGGTGTCTCCTTACACGCCCTGAGGACCCAGGCTTGGCTGTCATCTTTGCCTGATGGAATAGAGGAGCTTCTACGTTGGAGCAGCAATCTGAGAAGAAGTGAAAAAGTGTGTATTTGTAAAACAGCTCTTGTACTCATTTGCTCTTCTTTTAAAAGCATCATTTCATTTAGATGAGTGACTGATTTGTTAGGTACATAATCTTCTATCAGTGAGCCTTAAGGTTTTCCTGTCTTCAGGTGACAGAAGTCAGCTATTCTAAGAATAAGGACTCATCTCTGCTCTCACTCTGTCCCCAGTGTCAGAAAACAAAGAATGGGATGGCAGAAAGGATCCTGCCCAGAAAGCTGGTGCCTTAATCATTAGTTGCTCCTGATTATTCACATTTTCTCTTTTTAATGTGTCTATATTCTTACTACTTCAGGTTACTCATGTCTGTTATGTCATGTGTCAGACGCCTCCCTTTTCCCCCATCAGGCTGTTTCTGGTGTAGGATCAGCCTGTGCTGTGCTAGTTGTGAGATGCTCGTAAGGGGAGAGGGTTCGTGATACAAGCCCACGCAGATTTAGCCCACACATGAGCCACTGTGAAAGTCAGGTGTGAGGTCCTGTTGGGAGTTATGCCTTTTTTGCATGGCTTTAGTGCAAGTTCTTCGGAACCACTTGGTTCCATTGATAGAAGAATGATGTCCGTTCAAGTGACTACCCAAAAACAGATTTTCTGCTTTCCTCACTGGCCCCACCCACCCTCTTTAGAGAGTTCAGGAGATCTAGCCAGGCCTTTACAGTTACTCCAGCCCCTGACACAGTAACACATGGTATGGTCTCGTTACCAGCTTTAAAGGTGGTGTGTTTCCTAATTGTTAGGTTTTTTGAAAAGGCCATATATACAGTAAACTGTTCTAGAGCTTTCTTTCAGGGGTTTCATTTTCTTCTTGTTTGGGCTTAACTTCACAAAAGTGCCTTAGAAAGTTGAAAGTGACACTTCTTTCCATGTCTCCAGCAAGTTCAGTGCTGCTTCTGTTAGGAGCAGCTGAGGTTGGAGGGATGTTGTCTTATAGACAAATGGGGCCCGTCTTGGGAGGCACTGGGGTTTGGACCTTGGGTCTTGTATTATAAAACCAAAAAATTATTTGAGAGCTGGAAAAATAATTCTCTTTTCATAAGCTTTAATCCATTTATGTGACTGTTGATGGTCTCTGCTGATACATGACTCTTGAGCAGGTAATTATCAGGTATAATCAGACAAATCACCATCAACTTAGCGAATGTTCAGGGGTTTTTACAAGAGTCACTCAAGTCAGTCTGCTCAGCTGCACACGTCAGCTGTGGTTGCCTCCCCAGCTCAGCCCTTTGTACAGACCGTGGGCTTTCATGCCTCTGGAACCCCATTATCATTTTCTTGCCCTGAGGTATTGTTGTCAAGCTTTGTTTACCACTCTGCATTTTCAGTATCTTTCCTGTCTCTGGATTTTTAGAAATAGACAAATGAAATACCCCAGCTGGCTGTCTTGGGGATAGAGTCTTACAGGGTGTAACCCACGGCTTCCCCTGAGGTGAAATCATTGTTCGATGATGTAGAGGATTTCATAGGAGCAGGAGGATAACCAGAGTCCACGTGGCATTAATTCAGTGCATGATTCTTTATTGAATACTGTCTGTGAAGTGCTGAACTTCGTACTTAATTTCCATAGGGTAGGATAAGAAGATTGGGGAATACGCCTGGACTTTGTGAGAAAGAATTCCAAAGGATACCTGAGTGTCTGCCTTCTTCCTGCCCTAAAATCAAGAGAATGATGCTGAGCTGGGAGAAAAAAACCTTCATAATCCCAAATAGCATCTGATGCTGAAATTGTATTTATTTGACTTCTAGTGTATGTGTGCATGCTTGCTTGTATCTGACTTTAGGTGACCCCATGGACTGTAGCCCACCAGGCTCCTCTGTCCATGAGATTTTCCCAGCAAGAATACTGGAATGGGTTGCCATTTTTCCTCCTGGGCATCTTCCTAAGCCAGGGGTTGAACCCACATCTCCTGTGTCTCCTGCCCTGCAGGCAGATTCTCTGCAATCTAAAAAAAAAAGACTCGTTTCTTTATTACTTTGACCTGATTTAGTTTATCTTCTATGAACACGTTACCCATAGATTCTAGGAGAGACACAGAATGAATTGGCTGGAAAAATCTGATCCAGCAGTAATCACTTGCCAATAGTGCTTTCTAAGAATGTTGTATTCTTACCGATCATTCAAAATTACTTTTAATCAATATGTTTATGCAGCTGACAGTAATGGTGATATAATTTAGCTGTCCACTAGAAATGCATTCAGTAGTTTTGTGGACACTTGAAATATGTCTAAAGCTATATTTCTATATCCTCTGCTTCTAATGCTTTGCTAATGGTCATGGGTAAAGAAAAGAAAACTTATTTGGTGAATCTCTTAGTGTTGTGTGTCCTTCATGTGTGTGCTTCTGTGGATGCCAGTGACATGTGTAACACTTTCCAAAACACCTGACTGCTTTAGAGGTTACTGGGTGACTTATTTAATCTTGTGGTTTTATTCTGAGATATTTATTTTTTTGGTCACATCTGTCTTCGTAAAGCTTTACGAATGTTATTAAAAAGTATGAAGTTTTCTTTGTTCATTTCATTAGTCTGCTGAAGTTCCAAACAAGGATAACAACTATGGAAAACCAGTAGTAAATGCTAGTTTAACATATATACAATCTTATCCTAGTATTGCTCCTATATGTGTTTATCCAAGAGAAATTAGTTCACATTTCCATGCAAATTACTGCTGGGCATGGAGTGTCCATGCCTCCTGTGACCTGAAGGGCCTTGGGAGTCTGCTCTGATGCCCTGTAGGCTGGGCATGCTCCCCTGAGGCTTGACAACCATTGGAGAAGGAGGTGGTATGAGTAGAAGGGGAGTTCTCCCTGCTCGTGTGTGCAATAAGAAAACCTTATCATCTCTTGCTCTGCAAAATCCCATATAAGCATCTTTCACTTTTGAGTGTAGACTAAGTAAGATTTAGTGTTTGCTGTTTTCATGAAATAGTACAGGCAACACAGAGAAGGCTCCTGGTTCCAGGTTCTCATCAAGTCAAACTCTAGAAATAACCATATCTTTCCAAAGTAAAAAAAAAAAAAAAAAAAAAATTGAATCCATTTCAAAGCTGTGGAATAACCAACAGTGTGTCTAGAGAGTCCTTAGAGAAATAGCATTTTATTAATTAGTCAATGTGTTGGGTTGCTCTTTCTTAACTGTGGCATTTACCAAACTTCATTTGGTTTATTCCTTATTAATTTCTGTTATTGCCTGTTGTCTTCTTGTTGGAATAAGCTTAAGTGCTTTTGCAGCATTGTGAAATATAATTGCTTGTTTTTAAATTAGTAAGTTAACACTAGTGTCATGCATTTGTAAGATGTCTTAAACTTTAAAAATAGTTCACATTACATATTTAATTGTCTCAAACAATGGGAATATTGCATATAGACTGTATACTTTACAGGTAGGACAATTGAGATCCATTGGCTGGAGAAATTGTGCGGTTACATGGCTGCTAATTTAGTTGGAGACATGGACTGAAATACAGACCTCCTACCGACACGCAGGCCAGAGTGCTGGAAACCCTGAGTGTGGGGATTGTCCCCTCCCCACATCCCTCTAGCCTATGCCTCTGGCTTAATTCAGCTTCACTGTTTCGTGTCTGCCCACGTCCTCTCGTCACTTGCTCATTTGCGGGTTCAGGGCCGCTTTTTGCATCTTGGCTTCTCCAGCTCATGGCCTTCCTCTTGTGTCCTGACATGGGGTGAGAACAGCAGTGTTTGTGTTCTGTGACTCTGCTCTGGAATTTCCCTCTATTCCATCTTCTCCCCTCCTCAGGGGAGGGTCTGCCTCTTTGGCTCTGACCGTGCGTCCATCTGAGCCAGTATTCAGTTTTCAGCAGGGCCATACCAGCAACTGAGAGGAAAGCCCTGCACTCTCCATGACTAGGAATTAGGGAACAAAGCCCTGATCCTGACTCTGCATTTAGACCACGAGCTAGTTAGGTAGTTTCTGTCTCTAGCATTTTCCAGATTGTGAGGAACTACAGGCTGTCTGTGTATTGGATATGTTACGTGGAGCCTTTGAGGCATCAGCTTTCTTATGTCACTTTTCACATGACATAGGTAAAATGCATACTGCACTGCATTAATGCAGACTCCATGGTTGACTGATGAGATAATTATGTGTTGTTTTGGCTACTTAAATAATAAGTGGAGTTCCCATCAGCTTTCAACTGTGTCTTGACATGACTCTGAGGCAAGCTGTATAAATTCTTTTCAGTGTTTGAGTTGAGTTTGGTTGTAAGATCATACCTCAGTTGTTATTTGAATACAGTTGACACTTAAAGGAGAGGTTGGGGGTGCCAACTTCTAAGCAGTTGAAAATCCAGGTGTAACTTAGAATCAACCATCTGTGCCCCTGGATTCAACCCACTGGGTCCTGCGGTGCTGTTGGGTTTACTATTGAAAAAACACCGATATTCCAACCCATGTTGTTCAGAGGCAACTGTACTTACTTTTCAGTGATTCCTATATGAGCATTGGCATTAGCTGTGGAGTTTTTTTGTTAAATGTACATTCCAGGGCTCCATCCTAGAGAAAAAATTATTTTCAGAGTGCAAAGTAAGAACCTTTGCTTAGGAAGCTAATGAGATGACTCTGGTGTCTACCAAGGGTGGGAGTTGTTTATTGAGGTTGGGGGGCTTCCGAGAAAGCATGGTGGTTTAGTTCAGTTCAGTCGCTCAGTCATGTTCTACTCTTTGCAACCCCATGGACTGCAACATGCCAGGCTTCCCTGTCCATTACCAACTCCCAGAGCTTGCTCAAACTCTTGTCCATTGAGTCGGTGATTCCATCCAGCTATCTCATCCTCTGTCATCCTCTTCTCCTGCCTTCAGTCTTTCCCAGCATCAGGGTCTTTTCCAGTGAGCCAGTTCTTTGCATCAGGTGGCCAAAGTATTGGAATTTTAGCTTTACCATCAGTCCTTCCAATGAATATTCAGGACTGATTTCCTTAAGGATGGACTGGTTTGATCTCCTTGCAGTCCAAGGGACTCTCAAGAGTCTTCTCCAACACCAAAGTTTAAAAGCATCAACTCTTCAGTGCTCAGCTTTCTTTATGGTCCAACTCTCACATCCATACATGGCGATTGGAAAAACCATAGCTTTGACTAGATGGACCTTTGTTGGCAAAGTAATGTCTCTGCTTTTTATTATGTTGTCTAGGTTGGTCATAGCAAGGTTCATATTCGGTAGGAATTTGCTGAGGCTTTCGCATACCTGTCCTGTGCTGGTGGCTGGGGTACATGACATGAGAGTCTCTATCCAGCTGTGCTCGTGTTTCAGTGAGAGTTACCCCGACAATTACTTCAAAGTTTGTATATGATGGGAGGAGACTGTATGGTCTGATGACAGCAGGAAGAGGGCCTTAAGTCAGTCTTGAGACTTGTGTGGGAGGTGGGGGTGACGCTGGGACACTCTTGTCTAGAGAGCAGAGTCAGTGCTATTGACAGTGGGAAACAGAACAGAAAAGCAAGGAGCCATTCATTGTTTGTGAAGGAGGAACAACAAAGGAGCATTTATAGGGTGTGAGTCCAGGAGTAGGAGTGGGGTCCTGGGGGCAGAAGCCTCTTGTACTGTTTGAAAGAGATAAGAATCTGCCCTAGAGGACAGGGGAGAAAGAGAGGAAGGGAAACTGAGGAAATACAGGAGCCTCAGTGTGTGATCAGATCCAGAACTGAGTCCAAGTCTCCACCACCAAGGGATGGTGGTGGTCTCTGGCTGCAGAGGGGTTGCTTACTTTTTCCACCTTCTTGGTCATGCGGGTACCCAATCCCCCCATGCCTGCAGGATGCCTTTGCTTAGTGGGTGTAGGAGTTACAGTATTGGTCTGGCTGCCTCTCCCGTGACTTACAAAGGATGGAAAGTTAATTTTACTCTTTCAGAGAAGTGTCTAGGCACATGAATGTCTGGGAGGTAGGTGGCTCCATTCCACCAGATTGTCATTCATTTTCTGGCTCTTGTTGTCTCAGTATCCCCAGAGTTTTTTATGGCTGGGTTGCTCAGTTCCTTAACTCTGCCTTAGAGCCCAAGAGAAGGGACGAGGAAGTGGAGACAAGATTCCTTCCTGCAGCTGTGCTTCACTGTGCTTTATGGCTCCCTACACTCCATCACCTGTAAGATGGTCTGATGGCCACACCTCAGTGTGAAGTAGGCTGGAAAAATGCTGTGTCAGCGGCCAGCCATGGACCAGCTGAAACACAGAGCTTCTGTTTCCAAGCTGAAGAGGACTTTGCAGCATAAGTTCTTAAACATGGTACCTGCCACAGAGTCCTTAGTTTTGTTGAATGAATGAGTTGGAATTTGGTCCTGTTGAGTTGGAGGAGGAGGGAGGCTCCCAAGTAGAGATGCCCAGGAAGTAGTGAAAGACAGGATTCATAACCATGAGCTGCCCACAAGGTCAACATGTGGGGCCCTTCCAAAGGCTGTGGACATTAGGTTAGAACATAGAGAAGAGCTGCAGAGAACAAAGCAGGAGACAGACCTCAGAGAGACTGTTTATAGGTCAGGTGGCATTTGGCGGCAAGAACCCAGAGAAACAATTAAGAGTCCCACCTAAAGACACTGAGAAATGCTGTTTCCTCAGTGACAGTGGAGAGAGATGAAATGATATTGGGGAAAGGCTAAAACTTTGGAGAGAACAAAAATAAAAGATGTAGGGGCCAAGCAGTGTGTCTGAGGAGAGAGAACTGACTGTTGTCAACATGAGGCTCCTTCCAAAGGTACTGTCACATGGGCCGTCGCGGGCGGTGGTGTTCCCTGTTTCAGAGGAAAACGCTCAGAGGACATCTCAGGGGCAGGTTATAAGACTATGTGGAAATGTATCCACTTTGCTGGAGGCCGTGTTTGTAGCTGAGACTTGACATTATCATGAATTACTTGCTTTCTACTATTTCAGTGCTGAAATTGACATTTTTAAAAAAGATCAAGTATATGGTTTCTGTCAAGTTAAAAAAAAGACATTTAAATTTCTCTAAGTATAAGTAGCCTCATTTGGGTTAGATTTTGTAGTCAGCAAATGGTGTGAGCCACATTTGTTCAATCAGTTCAATTCAGTTCAGTCACTCAGTCGTGTCTGACTCTTTGTGACCCCACGAATTGCAGCACGCCAGGCCTCCCTGTCCATCACCAACTCCCAGAGTTCACTCAGACTCACGTCCATCGAATCAGTGATGCCATCCAGCCATCTCATCCTCTGTCGTCCCCTTCTCCTCCTGCCCCCAATCCCTCCCAGCATCAGAGTCTTTTCCAATGAGTCAACTCTTCGCATGAGGTGGCCAAAGTACTGGAGTTTCAGCTTTAGCATCAGTCCTTCCAAAGAACACCCAGGACTGATCTCTTTTAGAATAGACTGGTTGGATCTCCTTGCAGTCCAAGGGACTCTCAAGAGTCTTCTCCAACACCACAGTTCAAAAGCATCAATTCTTTGGCACTCAGCTTTCTTCACAGTCCAACTCTTGCATCCATACATGACCACAGGAAAAACCATAGCCTTGACTAGACGGACCTTTGTTGGCAAAGTAATGTCTCTGCTTTTGAATATGCTATCTAGGTTGGTCATAACTTTCTTCCAAGGAGTAAGCGTCTTTTAATTTCATGGCTGCAGTCACCATCTGCAGTGATTTTGGAGCCCCCCAAAATAAAGTCTGACACTGTTTCCACTGTTTCCGCATCTATTTCCCATGAAGTGATGGGACCAGATGCCATGATCTTCGTTTTCTGAGTGTTGAGCTTTAAGCCAACTTTTTCACTGTCCTCTTTCACTTTCATCAAGAGGCTTTTTAGTTCCTCTTCATTTTCTGCCATAAGGGTGGTGTCATCTGCATATCTGAGGTTATTGATATTTCTCCTGGCAATCTTGATTCCAACTTGTGCTTCCTCCAGCCCAGTGTTTCTCATGATGTACTCTGCATATAAGTTAAATAAGCAGAGTGACAATATACAGCCTTGACATACTCCTTTTCCTATTTGGAACCAGTCTGTTGTTCCATGTCCAGTTCTAACTGTTGCTTCCTGACCTGCATATAGGTTTTGAAAGAGGCAGGTCAGGTGGTCTGGTATTCCCATGTCTTTCAGAATTTTCCACAGTTTATTGTGATCCATACAGTCAAAGGTTTTGGCATAGTCAATAAAGCAGAAATAGATGTTTTTCTGGAACTCTCTTGCTTTTTCCATGATTCAGCGGATGCTGGCAATTTGATCTCTGGTTCCTCTGCCTTTTCTAAAACCAGCTTGAACATCAGGAAGTTCATGGTTCACATATTGCTGAAGCCTGGCTTGGAGAATTTTGGGCATTATTTTACTAGCATGTGAGATGAGTGCAATTGTGCGGTAGTTTGAGCATTCTTTGGCATTGCCTTTCTTTGGGATTGGAATGAAAACTGACCTTTTCCAGTCCTGTGGCCACTGCTGAGTTTTCCAAATTTGCTGGCATATTGAGTGCAGCACTTTCACAGCAGCATCTTTCAGGATTTGAAATGGCTCAACTGGAATTCCATCGCCTCCACTAGCTTTGTTCGTAGTGATGCTTTCTAAGGCCCACTTGCCTTCACATTCCAGGATGTCTGGCTCTAGGTAGTGATCACACCATCGTGATTATCTGGGTCATGAAGATCTTGTTTGTGCAGTTCTTCTGTGTATCCTTGCCACCTCTTCTTAATATCTTCTGCTTCTGTTAGGTCCATACCATTTCTGTCCTTTATCGAGCCCATCTTCGCATGAAATGTTCCCTTGGTATCTCTAATTTTCTTGAAGAGATCTCTAGTCTTTCCCATTCCATTGTTTTCCTCTATTTCTTTGCATTGATCGCTGAAGAAGGCTTTCTTATCTCTCCTTACTGTTTTTTGGAACTCTGCATTCAGATGCTTATATCTTTCCTTTTCTCCTTTGCTTTTCGCTTTGCTTCTCTTCACAGCTATTTGTAAGGCCTCCCCAGGCAGCCATTTTGCTTTTTTGCATTTCTTTTCCATGGGGATGGTCTTGATCCCTGTCTCCTGTACAATGTCACAAACCTCCATCCATAGTTCTTCAGGCACTCTATCAGATCTAGTCTCTTAAATCTAGGAAAGTTCAAATCCAGTCTAAAAGGCCCGGATGTTGTTGTCTTTCATTCTCTGGAGTCCTGTGTGTGGTGGAAAGTAGAATTTTCCCAGACTCACTCAGGGAGTCTGTATTCTGGCATCTGCTTTATGTGGTCCCTCAATGTTTAATTCTGACCTGCTAGGCTTACACTGTCTAGTAGAGAACAAATTGGCAGGAGCCTTTTTTTTACTTTATTTTTATTTGGAGGATAATTGCTTTACAATGTTGTATTAGTTTCTGCCATACAACAGTGTGAATCAGTTGTAAATATACGTATGTCCCCTCCCTCTTGAACCTCCTTCCCATCCCCTCCTTCACACACCCCCGCATCCTACCCCTCTAGGTCATTCAGAGCACTGAGTGGAGTTCCCTGTGCTATACAGCTGCTTCTGCTAGCTATCTGTTTTATATATGGTAGTGTATATATGGGAGAAGGCAATGGCACCCCTCTCCAGTACTCTTGCCTGGAAAATCCCATGGACGGAGGAGCCTGGTGGTCTGCAGTGAATGGGGTCGCAAAGAGTCGGACACGACTGAGCAACTTCACTTTCACTTTTCACTTTCATGCATTGGAGAAGGAAATGGCAACCCACTCCAGTGTTCTTGCCTGGAGAATCCCAGGGATGGGGAGCCTGGTGTGCTGCCGTCTATGGGGTCGCACAGAGTTGGACACGACTGAAGTGACTTAGCAGCAGCAGCAGCAGCAGTGTATATATGTCAGTACATGCTTAGTTGCTTCAGTTGTGTCTGACTCTCTATGACCCTATGGACCATGGCCTGCCAGGCTCCTCTCTCCATGGGATTCTCCAAGTAAGAATACTGGAGTGGATTGCCATTTCCTTCTCCAGATATATATCAGTACTACTCTTTTAGTTTGTTCCACCCTCTTCTTCTCCTGCTGGGTCCACAAGTCTGTTCTCTATGTCTGTGTCTCTATTCCTGCCCTGCAAACAGGTTCATCAGTACCATTTTTCTAGATTCTGTATACATGCATTAATACACAATATTTATTTTTCTCTTTCTAACTTACTTCACTCTGTACAGTAGGCTCTAGGTTTGTCTACCTCTGTTCAACTAACTCAAAATCGTTCCTATTTATGGCTGAGGAATATACCATTGTATATGTACCACATATACATATACATACATTGTATGTACCACAACTTCCTTATCTAGTCATCTGTCAGTGGACTTCTAGGTTGCGTCCATGTTCTGGCTGTTGTAAATAATGATGCAATTAACATTGGGGGTACATTTGTCTTTTTGAACTACGGTTTTCTCAGGTATATGCTAAGTAGTGGAATTGCTGAGTCATGTGGTAGTTTTAGGGCTTCCCAAGTGGTGCTAGTGATACAGAACCTGCCTACCAATGCAGGAGACACAAGAGACTGGGGTTCGATCCCTGGGTCAGGAAGATTCCATTCCAATATTCTTGCCTGGAGAATCCCATGGACAGAGGAGCCTGGCAGATTACAGTCCACAGGGTCGCAAAGAGTTGGAGATGACTGAAGCAACTTAGCATGCATGCATGGTAGCTTTATTCCTAGTTTTTAAAGAAATCTCCATACTATTCTCCATAGTGACTGTATCAGTTTACATTCTCACCAACAGTGCAAGAGGGTTTCCTTTTCTCCATATCCTCTCCAGTGTTTATTTGTAGAATTTTTGATTATGGCCATTCTGACTGGTGTGAGGTGATATCTCATTGTTGTTTTAATTTGCATTTTTCTAATAATGAGCAAGGTTCAGCTTTATGTGTGTTTATTGGCCATGTGTACGTTTTCTATGGGAAATGTCTGTCTGGGTCATCTGTCCAGTGTTTGATTGGGTTGTTTGTTTTTCTGATATTGAGCTATATGAGCTGCTTATATATTTTGGAGGTTAATCTTTTGTCAGTTGCTTTGTTTGTAATTATTTTCTCCCATTTTGAGGGTTGTCTTTTCATCTCATTTATAGTTTCCTTTGCTGTGTGAGAAGTTTTAGGTTTAATTAGGTCCTATTTCGGAGAAGGCAATGGCACCCCACTCCAGTACTCTTGCCTGGAAAATCCCATGGATGGAGGAGCCAGGTGGGCTGCAGTCCATTGGATCGCTAAGAGTCAGACACGACTGAGAGACTTCACTTTCACTTTTCACTTTCTTGCATTGGAGAAGGAAACGGCAACCCACTCCAGTGTTCTTGCCTGGAGAATCCCAGGGACGGGGCAGCCTGGTGGGCTGCCGTCTATGGGGTCGCACAGAGTCGGACATGACTGAAGTGACTTAGTAGCAATAGCAGGTCCTATTTGTTGATTTTTGTTTTTATTTCCATTACTCCAGGAGGTGGATCAAAGAGGATATTTCTGCAATTTATATCAAAGAATGTTCTGTCTATGTTTTCCTCTAAGAGTTTTATAGTTTCTGGCCTTACATTTAGGTGTTTAACTCATTTTGAGTTTATTTTTGTGTATGCTGTTAGGAATTGTTCTAATCTCATTTTTTTAATTCCCCAGAAGTGGGTAGCCATTCCCTTCTCTAGGGGAGCTTCCCAACCCAGGAACTGAACCCAGGTCTCCCACATTGCAGGTGGATCCTTTACCATCTGAGCCACCATGGAAGCCCCTTTTAAAAGTAGCCGTCCAGTTTTCCCAGCACCACTTATTAAAGAGGCTGTTTTTTTCTGTTGTATATTCTTACCTCCTTTGTCAAAGATAAATGCCCATAGGTGCATGGTTTTTCTCTAGGCTTTCTATCTTGTTCCATTGATCTATATTTCTGTTTTTGTACCAGTATCATACTGTCTTGATTACTATAGCTTTGTAGTATAATCTGAAGTCAGGAAGGTTGATTCCTCCAACTCCATTTTTCTTTCTTAAGATTTCTTTGACTATTTGGTGTCTTTTGTGTTTGCATACAGATTATAAAATTTTTTGTTCTGCTTCTGTGAAAAATGCATCAGTAATTTGATAGGGATTGCGTTGAATCTGTAGATTGCTTTGGGTAGTATAGTCATTTTCACAGTGTTGATTCTATTGATGTATCTCTCCATCTGTTTGTGTTGTCTTTGATTTCTAGCATTAATGTCTTACAGTTTTCTGCCTACAGGTCTTTTGTTTCCTTAGGTAGGTTTATTCCTAGGCATTTTATTTTTGTTGTTGTTGTTGCAATGGTGAATGGGATTCTTTCCTTAATTTCTTTTTCTGATTTTTTTTGTTAGTGTATAGGAATAAAAGGGATTTCTGTGTATTAATTTTGTATCCTGTGACATTACTAAATTCATTGTTTAGCTCTAGTAATGTTCTGGTGGTATCTTTAGGATTTTCTATCTATAGTATCATGTCACATGCAAACAGTGCCAGTTTTACTTCCTCCTTTCCAATCTTGATTCCTTTTGTTTCTTGTTCTGTTTCTGGGATTCTGTTTGCTATTATTTTGTTGAGGATTTTTGCATCTATATTCATCAATGATATTGGTCTGTAATTTTCCTTTTTTGCGATAAGTTTGTCTGGTATTGGCAACAGGGTGATAGTGGCCTTGTAGAATGAGTTTGGGAGTGTTCCTCCCTCTGCAGTTTTTGGAAGAGTTTGTGAAGAATAGGCACTAGCTCTTTCCCAAATGATTGATAGAATTTGCCTGTGAAGCCATCTGGCCCTAGGCTTTTGTTTGTCGAAAGACTTTTTATCACAGTTTCGATTTCAGTGCATTTTTAAAAGATTCTATGTGATTTATGTGCAAGTTGAAGTTTAAGAAATAACCCTTTATTTTACAGATCCCATGTTCATAATTCTTACACAGTCCTTCATGAAAAGGATGTCTAAGATAAAAATTTCATTAAGAATATTAACTGAATCTGCTGTGAATTTGAATTGATTTAAAATAATCCCCTTTCCTGGTATATGTTCTAATTTTGTGGATTTCAAATGTTTTTTCTCCTAGTTTTATTAAGATGTAATTGACATACAGCATTCTATAAGTTTCAATTGTACAGCATAATAATTTGATTCACATACATCAAGAAATGATTACCACAGTAAGTTTAGAAGCACCCATTATTTCTTAGAGATAACATTTTAAAAAAAGAAAAATGGTAAAACCAGACTTGGAATGGCTGAGATGATGCAGTAAGAAGACCTGACCTCCTATGAGGACCTCAAAATTAAAATTTTTTATAGATCACCTGTCTATGAGGACAACCTGAGGACCAGCAGAAAAGATCATCTACGACTAAAGACATAAGAAAGGGGCCACAGGAGGGGCAGGAAGGGCAAATATGAGGTTTAGTCAAGACCAGCACCAGTGGGCAGGTGAACCACAAGCAGGAAAATAGCCACAATTGTGGAGATTCTCTCCCAGGAGAGAGGGGTCTGAGCCCCACATCAGGCTTCCCCACCCACAGGTCCTACACTGGGGCAGATGAGTCCCCAGAATGTTTGGCTCTGAACACCAGCAGGCCTTGCTTTAAAGAGAGCCCAAGGGCTGTGGGAAGCAGAGACTTTGCCCTTAAAGGGCAGAATCAGTAGTTTGAAAGGATCTGGAGGCTGACCCTTTTACTAGTTGTGGAGAGTCTTCCAGAGAGACTGGAGGCAGCTTGGACTTACCCTGGGGACAAGAACAATGGCACAGCCTTTTGGGAGCTCTTTCTCCACATGGACACAGGAGCAGGTAGATGCCGTTTTTGGAATCTTCCCTCTAGCTTATTAGTGCCGTGACTTGGGCCTTCAACCAGTGGTCAGCACTGCTCCTGGGATGCCCTAGGACAGGCAGCTAACTGAGCAGACACAGAGCCAACCACCAGCAGGCTGGCTGCCCTGGGCTCCCTAATCCCCTTGTTGCCCCAGGACCAGGCCCTGCCCAGTGAGGGGCATGAGGCAGCCCACCCACCAGTGGATCCTGCAGCCAGCTATCAGGACCCAGACATTCCCATCAGTGGGCTGACTCAAGATCTGGAATGCCTGGGTCTGGAAGTCTAGACCTCAAGACCTAGCTCTACTCCTCAGTTGGCTGACAGCAGCTATGGGACCCCCAGAAACCTTCAGACAGAGATCTTGGGACACAGCTCCATACATCAGTGGGCCAGCAATAGCCCTGGACACCGTGGGCCCCAGCGCTACAGAGCAGATGGCTGATACCAGCTCCAGAACCATTGAGCCAGAGAGCCTGGTTCTTGGCTCTGTCCACTGAAGAATCTGCACCAGCCCCAAGATGGGCTGGGCCTTGGTCCCACCCACCAGTGGGCTAACACCAGCTCCGAGAAACTCTGGACCCTGAAGCCAGCTGCATCAGAAACCACCCCCACCCATCAGCAGGCCTGAGATGCACTCTCCCCAGTTGACTCCCCACCACGCCGCCGCAGGCTAACACAAGCGCACAGCCATCCACCCACCCTGGTACCTTTCCCTGTCCACTACTGAGCCAGCACTAGGACTCTCTGGGCCACGCAGACAACTGTGCCAGGGCCTAGCCCTGCTCAACAACAGATGCAGCTCCACATTAGATGGGGTCTGGCAACCAAAAGGGCCAACCTCACCTACCAGTGAACCCATCATAGTTAACCCTCCACAACAGAAGGACCCACAGAACCATAAAGGGGGCACCCCAGAGCCTTTATAGGAGACTGATGCTGGGCCCCTAGTGTATTTCCTGCATAAGGCCCCTTTTCCAACATCAGGAAACATAACCAACCATAAATATATATAAATGAAAATAGAATTAGGAAAAATGAGATGAGCTAGAAATGTGTTTCAAATAAAGGAAAAAGACACAACCCCAGAAGAAAAACTAAGTCAGTTTTTATCAGGAGATAAGCAACCTCTCTGATAAAGAGTTCAAGATAATGAAGGCAAAGATCATCAAAGAAATCTGGAGAAGAATGCATGAACCCAGTAAAAAGTTAGGCGTTTCTAATAAATAGCAAATATATCTAAAGAGCTGAAGAATACCATAACTGCCATTGAAAATATTCTTGGGACTTCCCTGGTGGTTCAGGGGCTAAGATTCCTTGCTCCTGATGCAGAGGGCCCAGGCTTGGTCCCTGGTCAGGGCTTCCCTGATGGCTCAGACAGTAAAGAATCTGTCTGCTATGTGGGAGACCTGGGTTCAATCCCTGGGTCGGGAAGATCCTCTGGAGAAGGGAGTGGCTACCCACTCCAATATTCTTGCCTGGAGAGTTCTGTGGATAGAGGAGCGTGGTGGACTACAGCCCATGGGGTTGCAAAGAGTTGGACATGACTGAGTGACTAGCACTTTCACTTTTTTTCAGGGAGCTGGATCCCATATGCTACAGCTAAGAGTTCACATGCTGCAACTAAAAAAAAAAAAAAAAAAAAAAGAGAGAGAGAGAGAGATTCTACATGTTGCAACTAAAAGATCCCACATACCATATCTAAGACCCAGCTCAGCCAAATAAATACACAAATATTTAAAAATACACTGGTAGTAATCGATGGTGGAGTAGATGATACAGAGGAAGGGATAAGCAAACTGGAAGACAAAATAGTGGAAAATACTCAAAAGAGAAAAAAGAAAAAGCTTTTAAAATGAGTATTTAAGAGACTTCTGGAACAACATCAAGCATCCTGATAGTCACATTACAAGGGCCCCTGGAGGAGGAGAGAGAAATAAATGGGCAGAGAACTTATTTGGAAACTTAATAGCTGAAAAATTCCCTAACCTGGGGAAGGAAGCTGATATCCAGATCCAGGAAACAGAGTCCCAAACAAGATCAACCCAAAGGTGTCTACCCATTATAACTGTCAAAAATTGAAATAAAGAGAGAATATTAAAATCTGCAAGGCAAAAGCAACTAGTTTATACTAGAGGACTCTCATAAGGCTGTCACCTGATTTTTCAGCAGAACTGCAGTTCAGAAGAGAGTAGCATGGTATATTTAAAGTGTTATAAAGAGAAAACCTATAATAAGAATACCTTACCAGGGGAAGGCTATCCTTCAGATTTGAAGGACATATAAAGAGTTTTACAGATGAGCAAAAGCTCAAACAGTTTAGCACTGCCAAACTGGCTTTATGGGAAATGCTAAAGGGACTTTTCTAACCTGGAAAGAAGAGGCCACAACTAGAAATGTGAAATTCCAAAAGGAAATATCTCACTGATAAAGGCAAATGCACATTAAAAATAATAGAGCAACCACATAGATAGCCAGTAGAAAGACTGAAAGACAAAAGTAGTAAAACCATCCACACCCATGATAACATGTAATATATGATGTCAAAAGCAGTAAACTTGGGGGCAGGGAGTAAAAATGCAGGATTGCTAAAAATGGTTTGAATTTAAGAGATCAGAAATTTATACCATCTTTCTAAATTCCATATATATGCATTAGTATATTGTATTGGTGTTTTTCTTTCTGGCTTACTTCACTCTGTATAATAGGCTCCAGTTTCATCCACCTCATTAGAACTGATTCAAATGTATTCTTTTTAATGGCTGAATAATAGACAGCAAAAGAGACACTGATGTATAGAACAGTCTTATGGACTCTGTGAGAGAGGGAGAGGGTGGGAAGATTTGGGAGAATGGCATTGAAACATGTAAAATATCATGTATGAAACGAGTCGCCAGTCCAGGTTCGAAGCACGATACTGGATGCTTGGGGCTGGTGCACTGGGACGACCCAGAGGGATGGAATGGAGAGGGAGGAGGGAGGAGGGTTCAGGATGGGGAACACATGTATACCTGTGGCGGATTCATTTTGATATTTGGCAAAACTAATACAGTTATGTAAAGTTTAAAAATAAAATAAAATTTTAAAAAAAAATTTAAAAAAAGATCAGAAATTTAAAATAATCACTTATAACTAAAAAGCTACAGTTATCAATCAGTATGGTAACAACATATAAAGAGACATGTAAATAAATTGAAAAGGATAAAAAACCCAGAAATAAACCCATACACCTCTGCTCACCTAATCTGTGACAAAGGAGGCAAAAATATACAGTGGAGAAAAGATAACCTCTATGCTGGAGTCCAGCTCCAGCAGCCAGGGATTCAACCTGAAGGGATGGGTGGTGTCGGTGAGAAACTAAGGCAGCCTCTCATTTTTCTTGGACTGCCTGTTTATTTCAAGCTTATGATTCTCTTTTATACTTTTACAAAAGCATTAGGTCAGAGGTTTGATATTTTTAGTTCCCATGGACCCAGATTTATTTTTCTCCAAAAATCATTGTTGCCCCTCAAAAGGAGTTCCTTCCTCAGTGATTCTCTTATCTACTTTTTCTCATGTGTCCTTGTGAATACACTGTAACTCATGCTAATGTCTGGGCTGCATACCACATTCTTCAGTTTAATTCTTATCTTTCTAAGTCCTGTTTGCCCCTAGTATCCTAAGCTCACTATTTCTTAGAAAGGGCTTCTACCTAATAATATCTCTAACGTCCCTATTTTCTATAAGCTATAGTAGAATATGCTAACATTACAGCAATCCTTAAATCTTTAGCTTCTAACTATTTTAATTATTCCTAAGCCCTAAATTCAGAAAACTCCTTTGCCATAAACTTTTTTCACAAATGGGCTTCACATAGCAATCCCTCCCATGGCCTCAAGCTGTGGCCTGTGTGCTCACCCTGGAACACTTTTTTGTAAAAGTCCTTGAACAAATGTCAGTGATTAACTTTATGAATTATTCTTTGAGCACAGCTGCAGAAGGCTTTATGCCTTCTCATGCTCCTCTCAAAAACAATAAGCACCTTAATATTCTCTTCAGTAAACTCAGCCGAGGAAAGGGAAAAAAAACAAGTCAGAATCACAAAGCCTAACTCCTTCATTCCGGGTCCGTGCCTATGGAACAAAGGGAGGGAGTTTAGGGCCATGCCTAACACGGCTCCCGACACCTCTACAAAAAGTGGTGCTGGGAAAACTGGACAACTACATGTAAAAGAATGAAGTTAGAATATTCTCTAACACCATACACAGAAATAAACTCAAAATGGATTGAAGACCTACATATAAGATTGGATACTCGGAAGAATCAATATAGTGAAAATGAGTACACTACCCAAAGCAATCTACAGATTCAACGCAATCCCTATCAAACTACCAACAGTATTTTTCACAGAGCTAGAACAAATAATTTCACAATTTGTATGGAAATACAAAAAACCTCGAATAGCCAAAGCAATCTTGAAAAAGAAGAATGTAACTGGAGGAATCAACCTGCCTGACTTCAGGCTGTACTACAAAGCCACAGTCATCAAGACAGTATGGTACTGGCACAAAGACAGAAATATAGATCAATGGAACAAAATAGAAAGCCCAGAGATAAACCCACGCACCTATGGACACCTTATCTTTGACAAAGGAGGCAAGAATATACAATGGAGAAAAGACAGTCTCTTTAGCAAGTGGTGCTGGGAAAACTGTTCAAGCACTTGTAAAATAATGAAACTAGAACACTTTCTAACACATAAACAAAAATAAAATTGATTAAAGATCTAAATGTAAGACCAGAAACTATAAAACTCCTAGAGGAGAACATAGGCAAAACACTCTCCGACATAAACCACAGCAGGATCCTCTATGACCCACCTCCCAGAATATTGGCAATAAAGGCAAAAATAAACAAATGGGACCTAATTAAACTTAAAAGCTTCTGCACAAAAAAGGAAACTCTAAGCACGGTGAAAAGACAGCCTTCAGAATGGGAGAAAATAATAGCAAATGAAGCAACTGACAAACAAGTAATCTCAAAAATATACAAGCAACTCCTGCAGCTCAATTCCAGAAAAATAAACGACCCAATCAAAAAAATGGGCCAAAGAACTAAACAGACGAGAAATACAGGAAGACATACAGATGGCTAACAAACACATGAAAAGATGCTCAACATCACTCATTATCAGAGAAATGCAAATCAAAACCACAATGAGGTACCATTTCACGCCAGTCAGAATGGCTGCTACCCAAAAGTCTACAAGCAATAAATGCTGGAGAGGGTGTGGAGAAAAGGGAACCCTCTTACACTGTTGGTGGGAATGCAAACTAGTACAGCCACTATGGAGAACAGTGTGGAGATTCCTTAAAAAACTGGGAATAGAACTGCCTTATGACCCAGTAATCCCACTGCTGGGCATACACACCGAGGAAACCAGAATTGAAAGAGACACGTGTACCCCAATGTTCATCACAGCACTGCTTATAATAGGCAGGACATGGAAGCAACCTAGATGTCCATCAGCAGATGAATGGATAAGAAAGCTGTGGTACATATACACAATGGAGTATTACTCAGCCATTAAAAAGAATACATTTGAATCAGTTCTAATGAGGTGGATGAAACTGGAGCCGATTATACAGAGTGAAGTAAGCCAGAAAGAAAAACACCAATACAGTATACTAACGCATATATATGGAATTTAGAAAGATGGTAACAATAACCCTGTATACGAGACAGCAAAAGAGACACTGATGTATAGAACAGTCTTTTGGACTCTGTGGGAGAGGGAGAGGGTGGGATGATTTGGGAGAATGGCATTGAAACAGGTATAATATCATATAAGAAACAAATCGCCAGTCCAGGTTTGATGCAGGATACAGGATGCTTGGGGCTGGTGCACTGGGATGACCCAGAGGGATGGTATAGGGAGGGAGGTGGGAGGGGGGTTCAGGACGGGGAGCACATGTACACCCGTGGCGGATTCATGTTGATATATGGCAAAACCAATAGAATATTGTAAAGTTAAAAAAAATTTAAAAAAAAAGATTGGATACTATAAAACTAGAGGAAAACATGAGCAGTACACTCTTTCAAAGTGTACTTTTGGATGTGTCTCCTAAAGCAAAGGAAATGTAAGGAAACATAAATGGGACCTAATTAAACTTAAAACCTTTCGCACAGCAAAAGAAACCATCAATAAAACAAAAAGATAACTTACTGAATGGGAGAAAATCTTTAGAAATAATATGACCAATAAGGGATTGATATCCAACATCTATAAACAGCTCATAATTGAGCTGTTTAGTGCTCAACATCAAAAAAAGCAAAGAGGGCTTCCCTGATGGTCTAGTGGTTAAGGATCCATCTTACAGTGCAGGGGACACAGGTTTGATCCCTGGTCAGGAAAGATCCCACATGCCATGATGCAACTAAACCTATGTGCCCTAGAGCCCATGCTCCACAACAAGAGAGGCCACTGCAATGAGAAGCCCATGTACTGCAACTAGAGAGTAGCCCCTACTCACTGCAACTAGAAAAAGCCTGCATGCAGCAATGAAGATCCAGTGCGACCAAAAATAAATGTCTTTTTTTTTAAGTGATTAAAAAACAGGTGGAAGATAGTAACATACTTTTCCAAATAAGATGTAAGGTGGCCAACAGGCATATTAAAAATGTTCAACATGGCTAATTATCAAAGAAATGGAAATCAAAAGCACAATGAGGTATTGTCTCACACTGGTCAGAATGGCAGTCATCAAAAAGAGCACAAATAGCAAGTGATGATGATGTGAAGCAAAGGGAACCCTGTACACTCTTGGTGGGAATGTAAATTGGTGCAGCCACTGTGGAAAACAGTATGGAGGTTTCTCAAATAACTAAAAAAAGAAATATCATATAACTGAGCAATTACACTCCTGTTATGTATCCCCAAAAAACCAAATACACTAATTTAAAAAGATATATGCACTCCAGTGTTCATAGCCGCATTGTTTATCGTTGTCAGGATATGGAAGCAACCTCACTGTTCATCAACAGATAAATGGATACAGATGTTTTATATATGTGTATACACACACACACACACACATTCAGTTCAGTTCAGTTGCTCGGTCGTGTCCAACTCTTTGCGACCCCATGAATCGCAGCACACCAGGCCTCCCTATCCATCACCAACTCCAGGAGTTCACCCAAACTCATGTGCATCGAGTCGGTGATGCCATCCAGCCATCTCATCCTGTCATCCCCTTCTCCTCCTGCCCCCAATCCTTCACACACACATTACTCAGCTATGGAAAAGAATGAACTTTTGCCATTTGCAGCAACATGAATAGACTCAGAGGGCACTATGCTAGGTGAAGTAAGTCAGACAGAGAAAGACAAATATGAAGTCACTTATATGTGAAATCTAAAAATTACAACAAGCTAGTGAATATAACAACAACAAAAAAAGATGGAGATTCATGCATATAGAGAGCATACTAATGATTACCAGGAGGGAAGAGAGGGAGAGGATCAATAAAGGAGTAGGGGAGTAAGAGATATAAATTATAGGTATAAAATAAACTATAAGGATATATTGTGCAGCATGGGGAATATAGCCAATATTTTACAGTAACTGCAAATGGAACATCACCTTTAAAATTATAAATTGCTATATTGTACACCTGTAGCTTATATTGTACATCAACTATACCTCAATAAAAATAGTAAATTAAGAAATAAGCACACACACATATATACATGTATACAGAGAGAGAAATTTTTATTGTATATAAGCCTCATGGTTACCACAAACCAAAAATGTATAATAGATACACACAAAAATAGAGAAAAATATCTAATTGGTATATAAAGGTACCTAATTCTAAAGATTGTCATCAACTCACAAGTGAACAAAAGAAGAAAAGAACTATGAAAATAATTCAAAAAAGTTAACAAAAATGACAATAAGTTCATATCAATTATTACTTTAAATGTACAAGGATTAAATGTTCCTATCAAAAGATGTAGATTGGCTGAATGGATACACAAACCAGACCCATATATGTGATACCTACAAGAGACCCACTTCAGATCTAAAGTCACACACAGACTGAAAGTGAAAGGAGTAAAAGGTATTCTGTACAAATGGAAATGAAAAGAAATCTGGGATACCAGTGCTCATATTAGACAAAATAGACTTTAAAAAAATACTGTAACAATACACAAAGAACGGCATTAAATAATGATCTAGGGATCTGTGCAAGAGATATAATGATTTTAAGTGTATATGCACCCAATGTGCATGTAAATACATGGTCCATGTAAATACATGAAGAAAATATTAACAAACATAAAGGTGCAAATTGATAATAACACCATAACTGTAGCAGACTTTATAGTCATTCTTACAGGTATGAGATGCTATCTCATTCTGGTTTTGATTTGTATTTCCATAATGATTAGTGATGTTGAGCATCTTTTCATGTGTCTGTGGTCCATGTGTGTGTCTTCTTTGGAAACTGTCTATTCTAGTTCTCTGCCAATGTTTTAATCAGGTTATTTGAGGTTTTTTGATGTTGAGTTGTATGAGTTCTTTGGATGTTATTAACTCCTTATCAGATACATCATTTGGAAATGTCTTCATCCATTCAGTTAGGCAGCCTTTTTTTGTTGTTCTTAGTTTCCTTCCAGCTTCCCTGGTGGCTCAGCTGGTAGAGAAACCGCCTGCAATGCAGGAAACCTGGGTTCAATCCCTGGGTTGGGAAGATCCCCTGGAGAAGGGAATAGCAACCCATTCCAGTATTCTGGCTTGGAGAATTCCATGGACTATACAGTCCACGAGGTCACAAAGAGTCGGACACGACTGAGAAACTTTCATTTTCACTTTAGTTTCCTTCACTGTGCAAAAAGTTTTTAATTTAATGTAGTCCCGTTCATTTGCTTTTGTTTTCCTTACCTGAGGAGACATAGCCAAAAAAATATAGCTAAGAATGATGTCAAAGAGCATAGTGTGTAAGTTGCTCAGTCGTGTCCGACTCTGTGACCCCAGGGACTGCTCACCAGGCTCCTCTGTCCATGGGATTCTCCAGGCAAGAATACTGGAGTGGGTTGCCACTTTCTTCTCCAGGGGATCTTCCCGACCCAAGGATTGAACCCAGGTCTCCTGCACTGAAAGAGATTCAAAGAGCATATTGCTTGTGTTTTCTTCTAGTAGTTTTATGGCTTCCAGTCTTATGCTTAAGTCTTTATCTGTTTGGTGTGAGAAAGTAGTCTGCTTTGATTCTTTTGCATATAGCTGTCCAGTTTTTCCAACACCGTTTATTGAAGAAATCGCCTTTTCTCATTGTACATTTTTGTCTCTTTGTTGTTTATAGTCTCTATACTGGTTTGTGGATCTATGTGTCTGTTTTTTGTGCCAGCATCATCGTATTTTGATTAAGGTAACTATAGTACAGTTTGAAATCAAGGAATGTGATACCTCCAGTTTTGTTCTTTCTAAAAATTGTTTTGGCTACTTGGAGTCTTTTGTGTTTCCATGCAAATTTAGGTTTATTTGTTCTAGTTCTGTGAAAAATGCCGGTAGTATTTTGACATGGATTGCATTGAATCTGTAGATTGCATTCTGGAATATTCAAATTTGCTAAATCTGTATTTTCTGCATTTCATCTAAGAATTCTGAGATCATTTTGTAAGAGTCAGGTCCTTTGTCTCCATTGTCTATGTAGTTACTGGATTCTAAAAATATTGTATTTTGATAGCTTCAAGTTTTTGTTAGTGTGTTAAAAGAGAGGGAGAGAGAGAGATAAATGATGATGGTGCTTTTTTTAATATTAGGTCAAATAACTCCAGGGAATTGTGGACTTGATCCTTTTAGACATCTGTTCTTTCCCATATGTATGCTTTTTGGAAGGTGATCAATAATTATTCTTCCTATCTATAATCTTTTGCATTTAAATGTAACATATAGCTTTTAATCGAGTTCATTTGAATTATACAAGGAGAAGCAAGTTCCAAGTATGAGCTGTGAAACAGTCTATGAAGAGGTTATGTAACCTTCCCTTATTTATGAGCCTCTTAGGTTTAAAAGATAAGAGCGTGGTATGGAAATATTGACACTTTTAGAGGTGGTAATTGGATACTGGTTTGGAGAATGGATAGGAAGAGATAAAACTCTTTATTTATTCGAAAATCACTTGAAAGGCTTTTTAAAATGCTGATTGATTCTTTCTCTGCCCAGATCTCTGACAAGCAGGTTTTTAATAGAGATTTTACATTTTTAGTAAATTCCCATGTGATTACGATGCCTGCTGTTGCAGGAAATATACCTTGAGAACTACTGGACTAAATTTGGTCAGACCAATTAGAAATCTCATGCATCGATCTATGCAAGTTATAATATGGAAGTAAATGCTGATATTAGAGTTGAAAGAGGAAGGGATGGAGTCCAAAGCTGTATTAAAGTTAAAATTGACAGGACTTGTCAGACCACAACATGCAGGGGAAGGAGGGGAAGTGGCTCTAGAATGATTTCTGGATTTCTGACTTTGATGGTGGATTGAAAGCAGTGGTGCATGATCTCAAGATATGGAATAAAAGAGGAGAGACTGAGGAGGTTTGGGGATTGGGATTGATGATAAGTTTTGGGGGTGGGATTGATAAGTTTGGTATTAGACATGTCAAATGAAAATGTGTGGGTAATCAAAGTGGAGATGTTTGTTAGGAAAATATCAATAGGATACAACTGAGGTGAAGATGGCTGTTAATACAGTTATGTAAATGCAGGCATATATGTTGATGGAGAAGAAAATATACATCATATATTGAAGAGAATATGGAGCTCACAATAGAACTCTGGGATATGCCAATATTTAATGTGAAATCAGAATAGTTCACTTTAAAAAGGCCTTAGGACTGGCAGGAACTCTGCAATAGAGAGTGACAACTTTAAAAATAAAATAGCCAGTTGTCTCACCAGCAAAAGTTTATTCGGAAAATGTTAGAGGACTTGTAATTGGGGAAATAAATACAAGCTTTGGACCACAGGGAAATACTGAGGACAAAGGGGAGGAGCTTGTACAGAGAAAAAGAGGAGTGGGCAAGGCTGTTCTCTATGAAAATTCACTAGAGGAAAGTGAGAGTTCAGCTTTCTCATTGGCTGTGCTACAGAGTTTTCCATTGGCTGAGCTTGTTACCCAGCAAGAAGAACATCTCCCTTCCTCCTATCAGGGAAGTAGAGGCCCCTTCCCTTTTGAGATGGGCTTCTCTGGTGGCTCAGATGGTAAAGAATCTGCCTGCAATGCAGGAGACCCGGGTGTGATCCACAGGTCAGAAAGACCCCATGGAGAAGGAAATAAGAACCCACTCCAGTATTCTTGACCAGAGAATCCCATAGACAGAGGAGCCTGGTGGCCTGGTCCATGGGATTGCACAGAGTCCAACACGACTGAGTGAGTTAACACATACACATACACACCCCCCTTGAAGCTAGGGGGACCCTCCCTTCTTGTTCAGGGTAATTGTTAGGCATGAGAGCTCCCTTTGCTGGCCTTCCCAAGGCCAATTTTAGTTGAGGCTTAGAAATTACTTTTAACCAAAGTTTTTGTAAGGATGTAATCAACATGTCAGCTCTGCAGGAAGGTCAAATGACATATGGATGCA
This sequence comes from Bubalus kerabau, assembly GCF_029407905.1. Taxonomy (NCBI): domain Eukaryota; kingdom Metazoa; phylum Chordata; class Mammalia; order Artiodactyla; family Bovidae; genus Bubalus; species Bubalus kerabau. The sequence continues at coordinate 126,429,645 of NC_073624.1, read as the reverse complement.
GCCATTTCCATGTATTTAGGAATCGGGTGATATAAAATCTTAGGAAAAGCAGTTTTGTCAGAGTAGCACAGATGGGATCCAGATTATATTTATTTGAAGTTAGAAACATTTTTAGAACAGAATACATGCCTTCTGCTTTTCTGATATTAAGTTTCTATTTTTTTCATCTCTTAAGAGGATATGGTTATTGATTTAAAAAATAGTTTAGGTGAATGGATTTAAATTCAAGTTCTAAGTTGAATGAAATATTGAAAGAACAAACTGTGAATCAATTTCTATGGCTTTCCTGTTATGAGGTGCTGCCTCTTGTGGGGTATTAATGTCCCTTTCCTCAGGAAGCTTGCAGAAATAACTGTAGAGTTTTTGTGGTTAAGAAGAGGTGGCAAGAATACACTGAAGAACTGTGCACAAAAGGCCTTAATGACCTGGATAACCATGATGGTGTGGTTGCTTAACTAAAGCCAGACATCCTGAAGTATGAAGTCGAGGGGGTCATAGGAGGCCTTACTATGAACAAAGCTAATGGAGGTGACAGAATTTCAGCTGAGCTATTTCAAATCCTAAAAGATGAAGCTACTATAGTGTTGCACTCAATGAGCCAGCAAATTTGGAAGACTGCAGTAGCCACAGGACTGGAAAAGGTCAGTTTTCATTCCAATCGCAAAGAAGGGCAAGGCCAAAGAATGTTCAAACTACCATACAGTTGCACTCATCTCACATGCTAACAAGGGAATGCTCAAAATCCTTCAAGCTAGGCTAAAATAGTACATGAACTAAAAACTTCCAAATGTTCAAGCTTAATTTAGAAAAGGCAGAGGAACTAGAAGTCAAATTGCCAACATCTGTTGGATCATAGAAAAAAACAAGAGAATTCCAGAAAAACTTCTGCTGCTTTGACTACACTAAAGCCTTTGACTGTGTGGATCACAACAAATTGTGGAAAATTCTTAAAGAGATGGGAATACCAGACCACTTTACCTGCCTCCTGAGAAACTTGTATGCAGATCAAGAAGCAATAGTTTGAATTGGACATGAAACAACAGACTGGTTCAAAGTTGGGAAAGAAGTACGTCAAGGCTGTATATTGTAACCCTGTTTATTTAACTTCTATGCAGTGTACATCATGCAAAATACCTGGCTGGATGAAGCACAAGCTGGAATCAAGATTGCTGGGAGAGATATAAACAACCTCAAATATACAGATGATACTACCCTAATGTCAGAAAGCAAAGAGGAACTAAAGAACCTCTTGATGAAGATGAAAGAGGAGAGTGATAAAGCTGGCTTAAAAGTCAACATTCAAAACGCTAAGACCATGGATGGCATCCAGTCCCATCACTTCATGGCAAAAAGAAGGGGAAAACATGGAAACAGTGGCAGATTTTATTTTCTTGGGCTCCATAATCACTGCAGATGGTGACTGCAGCTATGAAATTGAAAGTCACTTGCTGCTTGGAAGAAAAGCTATGACAAACCTTGACAGCATGTTAAAAAAGAGAGATATAACTTTGCTGACAAAGGTCTGTGTATAGTCAAGGCAATGGTTTTTCCAGTAGTCATGTATGGATGTGAGAGCTGGACCATAAAGAAGGCTGAGCGCTGAAGAATTTGATGCTTTTTAATTGTGGTGCTGGAGAAGACTCTTGAGAGTCCCTTGGACAGCAAGGAGATCAAACCAGTCAATCCTAAAGGAAGTCAACCCTGAATATTCACTGAAAGAACTGATGCCTGATGCTGAAGCTGGACCTCCAGTACTTTGGCTACCTGATGGGAAAAGCTGAGTCATTAGAAACGACCCTGATTCTGGGAAAGATTGAAGGTATGAGGAGAAGGAAGCAACAGAGGATGAGATGGTTGGATGGCATCACTGATTCAATGGACATGAGTTTGAGCAAACTCCAGGAGATAATGAAGGACAGGGAACCCTGCTCTGCTGCAGTCCATGGGGTCGCAAAGAGTTGAACATGACAGTGAGTGAACAACTTCTGAAAGGGTTTGTTTTGTTCTCTACCCATATCCGTGATAGGAACCAAGAGTATTATGCTGTAATTTGTGTGACAGTTGGCAAAGATTATTTTATTAGTTTCCTAATTGATCAATCTAGGGCAGCTATCACTTCTGGAATTTGACCATAAACATTTCTCTTTTACTCCAGTGTTTTTCCAAGCAAATTTATCATGGAATCCTGAGAGTAAATAGAAGTTGGTGCCCTACACATGATTGGTATCTGGTATAATAGTGTCATAAGCAGAAATTGTCAGTGGCGTGTTATTGTCTGGAAAACATAATTTAAACATGCCCACATCTGTGTTAGGAAACTTAGCGAGTTTCTGTGGGCTAATTCTTCTGGACTCTGGAAAGATCTGAGATTGAGCTAACACAACCCATTGGATTTGATGATTGTATCACTGTTAATTAGTTGGAAAGTTCCTCACAAAATGTGGGCCAAATGCAGAATGAGAGCAATGGCCAGTAAAATAGTGAGCTTTCTCAAACAAACAAACAAAACTGCATTAAACAGCATTTAAAAAAAAATTTCACATATTCTATTTTGTGGTCAAACTAACCTGATCTAATAGATTCTCTGAGTACTTTTATTTTTCCCTTTACTATTGGCCAAAGTTTCAAGTTTCTGCATTTAAAATCAAAAAACACTTTTAAAATCTCAGGCTACAAATGATCAGATGTATAAGTATTATTTTACAGAGACCAATCTAATTTTCTAGGTGGTTAGAAATTTCAGTGTTGGGAAATCAGGCCCTTAAAAGGCTGATGAGAAGAACAGTGGTGGGAGTAATGAAGAGTGGGGTGAATTCAGGGATTTTGAAGACAGGAAATGCAAAATCCAAGAGCTTTTTCACATCAGTTCTGATACTTTAACAATTCTGTTATTTGTTTCTCATTTAGGATAAAAATTACATGATATTAAGCCTATCACTGAGTTCAAGTAACATTTCTTCCTTTTCCTTTCTTTCTTGAGCAGGTTGTCAAGTTACTAAGCAACAAAAGGTCTCAAGCAGTTGGAATATTGATGTCTAGCCTTCACTTAGATATGAAAGATATACAACATGGTAAGTGAAAAATGGGCTTCCCATCTGGCTCAGCAGGTAAAGAATCCACCTGCAGTGCAGGAGACAGTCTGCAATGTAGGAAACAAGAGTTCTATCCCTGGGCTGGGAAGACCCCCTGGAGAAGGAAATGGCAACCCACTCCAGTATTCTTGCCTGGGAAATCCCATGGACAAAGGAGCCTGGTGAGCTACAGTCCAAGGGGTCACAAGAGTCAGATGCAACTTAGTGACTAAAAAATCACCAAGTGAGAAATAAAATTTCAGCTTTTGAATATTCACATTTGGGCTGAAGTGGAAAATTATTTTATACGTAGATTCTCTGTGTGTGTTGAGATTAGTGTGTTTCCTGTGAGTGCTACCAAACTTTCTGCCATGATTGTTTCTGAAAGGGTTATGGGTAATTTGACTCTTGTGTTATTTCTCTATCTTCTTAAGAGCCTAGTTCTCATGTGCCATGTTTAGTCTGCATTAGTAAATACTTAACTTTTGATTCATAAGAAATGCTAGTCCCACCGTGCTCTGTACCTGATTGACTGCTCCATGCCATGTCCGAAAAAGGACTGGTGAACACTCCTGAGATCCAGGTGTGGGCTGTGTCTCAGTCCCTGACGGTACCTGGGGAGGATGGTCCACAGGAGAGGAAAGTCTCTGAGGGTGAGTCTCAGATGTTTGCTGAGCTAACACAGTGAAGAGGAAGTAAACCTAAGACTTTCTAATATATAATATATATATAATATATAACTCCTACACTGGTTCCTAAAACCAGTGTAGGAGTTACAGGAAAGCTTCTGTAGATTGTTGTTTTTAAAATGATCTTATGATTGGAGATGTCAAAGAGTAGACTGGATTGCCATATGTAGTGATTAAACGAAAGCTCAGAGCTGTTCAGGAGACTACATGACCATTTGTCTCAGATGTCCGTAAAGCAAAGAGTGGGTGATGGGATGTGTTCTCTTCCTCCTCTGGTTCTGATAGGCTATGAGATGCTCAAAGAATCACTAAAGCAGCTTTATTATGTATAACTTTTTAGTGTGGACAAGTGGTCCCTCTTTTTTCAATTCCCTGGATGGCTAGGATATAACCCCTAGGCTTCTTTACCCGTGTTATTTTTTCTAGTATCCATCAAAGATAGTTTCAAATTATTCTTGGCCACTTATATATTGTTGGTTATCCAGACCCATGGAAGCAGTGATATGGTGGTGACCTTTTGTTATTTCTTTAATGGTGCTGTTTTAATTTACATCTTTAACCAGGCTTATAAAATATTCTCTATATTTGGAATTAGGATGGCTTTTTACCATTTTTAAAATGGTTTTTGTGTCAGTGTTTTAATACTCGACTCTACTTTGCTCTAGACAATTATCCCTATCCATATCATTCAATCACATTGTGCTGAAAGATACTGCCCAAGGTGAATAAAGGAGTTAAATCTATATTCAAATGTCCCTTGAGCTGTTCTGAGCCTTAGAGTAGATTTAAAGCAGATTAAATTTTCCAATGGAATGCCAGTTTACCTGTTAACAAAATACGGTTTATAAATTGTGAAAAGATTTACTTGGCTTTCCAGCTTACCACTTTATGTATATGGATTCTATTTGGTTGGCTTAAAATAATGTGTGGAGTAACTCATAAATAGCACAAGCTTGGCATGCCCTGTCTCTAGAAGAGTAGCTCAACCACAATTTAAATTTTTATTAAACTGCTTTGATGGTGAGGAGAGTTTCTCAAGCTGAAGCATTGGGGGCCATTGTCATGGAACAGGATGCAAAGGCAGATGCCAGGAAGTATTAGGTTGGTCAAATGTAGTTGTAGTTTGGGACCATGAATTTTAAATCATTATAACTAAGCTCACACACATCTTTGTTAATCAAAATAGGAACCATTATAATCAACACATTTTTGCCAGCGAGAAATAAGTTTGCTTATTCCTGTATTGTAAAAATCTGTGCTTCAGGATTCAATGAACTGTTGGAAAGCATTTTCGGCTTCCTGCTCATTGTGGAAGTGTTTTCCCTGCAAAAAGTTGTTGAGATACTTAAAGAAGTGGTAATCAGTTGGCAAGAGATCAGGTGAATATGGCGGATGAGGCAAAACTTCATAGCCCAATTCGTTCAACTTTTGAAGTGTTGGTTGTGCGACGAGCAGTCGGGCATTGTCGTAGAGAAGAATTGGGCCCTTTCTGTCGATTAATGCTGGCTGCAGGCCTTGCGGTTTTCAGTGTGGCTCATCAGTTTGCTCAGCATACTTCTCAGATGTAATGATTTTGCTGGAATTCAGAAAGTCGTAGCGGATCAGGCTGGTAGCAGACCACCAAACAGTGACCATGACCCTTTTTGGAGCATGTTTGACTTTTGGAAGTGCTTTGAAATTTCTTCTTGGTCCAGCCACTGAGCTGGTAGTTCCAATTGTCATATAAAATCCACTTTTCATCACATTTCACAATCTGATCAAGAAATAGTTCATTTTTGTTGTGTAGAATAAGAGAAAATGCACTTCAAAATGACAATTTTTTTGATTTGTGGTCAGCTCATGAGGCACTCAATGACATCACTGACTTGATGAACTTGAGTTTGAGCTCCAGGAGATGGTAAAGGCCAGGGAAGCCTGGCATGCTGCAAGTCCATGGAGTTGCAGAGAGTCGGACACAACTCAGCAACTGAACGACAATATGAGGAACTCACTTATCAAGCTTTTCCACCTTTCCATTTTGCTTCAAATGCAGCACAATGGTAGAATGGTTGACGTTGAGTTCTTCAGCAACTTCTCGTGTAGTTGTAAGAGAATCAGCTTTGATGATGCTCTCAAGTGGTCCTTGTCAACTTATGATGGCTGGCCACTATACTTCTCACCTTCAAGGCTCTTATCTCCTTTGCAATGCTTCTTGAACCACCACTGAACTGTATTAGCAGTTCCTGGACCAAATGAGTTGTTGATGTTATAAGTTGTCTCCACTGCTTTATAGCCCATTATTTACTCAATAGGAAAATCACTCGAATTTGCTTTCTGTCTAACATCATTTCTCTAGTCTAAAGTATAAAATAGACAGCAAGTAATAAGTCATTACCAAAAAAACATAAAGTGAAAAAGTGCATTAATATGATGTATATATATATATTCATAACCATAATTTATTTAAGAGAAATAAGATAAACATAACCACATTTATTTAAGAATGTATTCTAATACCAAATGGCAGATTTCAACAGTGCAAAACTTCAATTACTTTTGTGTGTGTGTGTGTAGCGGAGTTTTATTACAGTGAAGAGGGGCAGAGAAAGCTTCTAACATAGACATCAGAAGGGGTTGGAGAGTGCCCCCTTGCTAGTCTTTAGCAAGGGAGCAATATGCTTTTTAAATTAGTTATTACAAATCAAATTATTATACAAATCAAGTTATTATAAATCAAAAGAATGTCTCAAGGTTGTAAAAATTTTACCAGACCCACTCTCACAATTTACATTTTAAGATAACAAACAGGATTAGTCAGAAGTTTTTCAGGAAGGAGAAACTGTCCTCAAGCAGTTATATCTATGTTGTTATATAATCTTTAGTACAGAGTTTAAGCTGAGTTGTGTTGTTGCTTAACCATCAGTGCAGGGCTTAAAGGAAAATAAGTTTTATGTGACTAAGACTAAGGAATGTAAAGAAAAAAAAAAAAGATGTTTGTCCTTTCCTTTTCCTTGAGAATTCCAGACCCCTCTCTCCTCCTCAGGGACCCTGGACTTCTTAGCAACCTGCATAAGAATTGACTCTCTCATTCGCCCCTTTTCTGTTAGGAGCATTATGTTGCCAAGGGAAAGGGGCGTCATTTTCATTCCATAACTACTTCCTGCTGTGATGGGGTGCTATCCCTAAATTGTTGAGGCAGCGTATTCTCTTAACCCTCATATTGAGGGTCTCCGATCCAGGGACCCCAAATAATAGTTGGAGGAGGCTGTGGCACTCTAGGAGCCTGGACCACCATTTGTAACTTAAAAGCTTTCACACTGTTAGAAACAAATTCAGTTATATAGTTACAGATGCAGAGAGCAAACAGTAAAAGCAGAATAGTTAGAATTATTATGATTAAGATACTTTTCCACCATGAGGGGCTAGTTAACATTTCCCAAAGTGAGGTGACTGAGGCTTCAGGAGAATCCATAGCCTGAATCATCTTGTTCATGTGCTTAGTAAAGTGAGGAGCATTAGTACTCATATCTGGTATAGAGTACATCATGAGAAACACTGGGCTGGAAGAAGCACAAGCTGGAATCAAGATTGCCAGGAGAAATATCAATAACCTCAGATATGCAGATGACACCATCCTTATGGCAGAAAGTGAGGAACTAAAGAGCCTCTTGATGAAAGGGAAGGAAGAGAGTGAAAAAGTTAGCTTAAAACTCAACATTCAGAAAACAGATCATGGCATCCGGTCCCATTCAGTCAGTTCAGTCGCTCAGTCGTGTCTGACTCTTTGTGACCCCATTAATCGCACACACCAGGCCTCCCTGTCCATCACCAACTCCCGGAGTTCACTCAGACTCACGTCCATCGAGTCAGTGATGCCATCCAGCCATCTCATCCTCTGTCGTCCCCTTCTCCTCCTGCCCCCAATCCCTCCCAGCATCAGAGTCTTTTCCAATGAGTCATCTCTTCCCATGAGGTGGCCAAAGTACTGGAGTTTCAGCTTTAGCATCATTCCTTCCAAAGAAATCCCAGGGCTGATCTCCTTCAGAATGGACTGGTTGGATCTCCTTGCAGTCCAAGGGACTCTCAAGATCTCAAGATCCGGTGCTATTACTTCATTGCAAATAGATGGGAAAACAATGGAAGCAGTGAGAGACTTTATTTTGAGGGCCTCCAAAATCACTGCATGGTGACTGCAGCCGTGAAACTAAAAGATGCTTGCTCCTTGGAAGAAAAGTTATGACCAACCTAGACAGCATATTAAAAAGCAGAGACATTACTTTGTCAACAAAGGTCTGTCTGGTCAAGGCTATGGTTTTTCCAGTGGGCATGTATGGAAGTGAGAGTTGGGCTATAAAGAAAGCTGAGCACCGAAGAATTGATGCTTTTGAACTGTGATGTTGGAGAAGACTCTTGAGAGTCCCTTGGACTGCAAGGAGATCCAACTAAAGGAGATCCATCCTAAAGGAGATCAGTCCTGAGTGTTCATTGGAAGGACTGATGTTGAAGCTGAAACTCCAATACTTTGGCCACCTAATGCAAAGAGCTGACTCATTTGAAAAGACCCTGATGCTGGGAAAGATTGAGGGCAGGAGGAGAAGGGGACGACAGAGGATGAGATGGTTGAATGGCATCACTGACTCAATGGACATGAGTTTGAGTGAACTCTGGAAGTTGGTGATGGACAGGGAGGCCTGGCGTGCTGCGGTTCATGGAGTTGCAGAATCGGACACAACTGAGCGACTGAACTGAACTGGTATATATGTACAACATTGGGTATGAATAATAGCACAAGTTCCTCCCTGTAAGGCCGTTAGAATATCTAAAGCCAATCTGCTTTGTAAAATCACCTTTCTAATTTGTATTTGTTCAGCATTAAGGGCTGAAATAGCTTTTTGAGAATCTTGTAAATCTTGTTGAGTACAGTTATTCAGAGCATCAACTTGTAGCATAATATCTATATAGTTCCCAGAGAGGGAATGAATATTGCAGCCATAAAATCATACCAGTGAAATACAGACCTTGCCTAGCGAGTTTTATGTGTGGCAGATGAGCAGGCTTCTCTGGAAGCTCTGAAGATATGAAGCCCTGAATAAAAGGTAAACCTCGGGTGCATCTCCCTATCCATCAAGGGGAAGCCATGCCTATAGGTAAGAGCCACATATCCAGTAAGTCCTGTTTGGAGCAAACCAGCGTGACTTAGATATCCAGTCCCAATCAGTGCCTAGCCAGGCAAAGGGAGGACCTGAACTGGGATTGGAGAACACAGGAATGATTACATTGCATATTTCTTGAGGCAAAAATATCAATTGTTTCCAATCATTATAATTATGTTGCTGGCTAGCTTCTGGGGATGACTCTATTTGTTCCCAGCATATGGGAACGTTAGATAGTAGGCATCTCTTTTCAGGAGTTAGCCATATGACCTCATCCCATATTTGATAAATATCAGGTAGGAAACCACCAGGTATAGACCCATTTACCTTCTTATGTGCAGAAAAATAGTCATTAAACCAAAATAAAAGTAAGAGTGAAAGTGAAGTCACTCATTTGTGTCTGACTCTTTGCGACCCTGTGGACTGTAGCCCATCAGGCTCCTCTGTCTATGGGATTCTCCAGGCAAGAATACTGGAGTGGGTTGCCATTTCCTTCTACAGGGGATCTTTGCGACCCAGGGATTGAACCCAGGTCTCCTGCATTGCAGGCAGATGCTTTACCCTCTGAGCCACCAGGGAAGCCCAACTGAAATACTGTATAATTAAAGTTGAAAGTCACATTATGTGCATAGTCCCTGAGTGTGTAGTTGTTTGAGTCCCAATTTAGTGTCAGAGGTTCTAGAATCTGTACTTTGGATGGGCCCTAAGCCCCAGAAACTATCAGTACAAAGTTCAGTTTGTTGGGTCAGGCAGGTACCTTTGGTTGTTTTTTTTTTTTTTTTTTTTTTATTTTATTTTTAAACTTTACAATATTGTATTGGTTTTGCCAAATATCGAAATGAATCCACCACAGGTATACATGTGTTCCCCATCCTGAACCCTCCTCCCTCCTCCCTCCCCATACCATCCCTCTGGGTCGTCCCAGTGCACCAGCCCCAAGCATCCAGTATCGTGCATCGAACCTGGACTGGCGACTCATTCCATATATGATATTATACGTATTTCAATGCCATTCTCCCAAATCATCCCACCCTCTCCCTCTCCCACAGAGTCCAAAAGACTGTTCTATACATCAGTGTCTCTTTTGCTGTCTCGTATATAGGGTTATTGTTACCATCTTTCTAAATTCCATATATATGCGTTAGTATACTGTATTGGTGTTTTCCTTTCTGGCTTACTTCACTCTGTAAAATCGGCTCCAGTTTCTTCCACCTCATTAGAACTGATTCAAATGTATTCTTTTTAATGGCTGAGTAATACTCCATTGTGTATATGTACCACAGCTTTCTTATCCATTCATCTGCTGATGGACATCTAGGTTGCTTCCATGTCCTGGCTGTTATAAACAGTGCTGCGATGAACATTGGGGTACACCTGTCTGTTTCCCTTCTGGTTTCCTCAGTGTGTATGCCCAGCAGTGGGATTGCTGGGTCGTATGGCAGTTCTATTTCCAGTTTTTTAAGGAATCTCCACACTGTTCTCCATAGTGGCTGTACTAGTTTGCATTCCCACCAACAGTATAAGAGGGTTCCCTTTTCTCCACACCCTCTCCAGCATTTATTGCTTGTAGACTTTTGGATCGCAGCCATTCTGACTGGCGTGAAATGGTACCTCATAGTGGTTTTGATTTGCATTTCTCTGATAATGAGTGATGTTGAGCATCTTTTCATGTGTTTGTTATCCATCTGTATGTCTTCTTTGGAGAAATGTCTATTTAGTTCTTTGGCCCATTTTTTGATTGGGTCGTTTATTTTTCTGGAATTGAGGTGTAGGAGTTGCTTGTATATTTTTGAGATGAGTTGTTTGTCAGTTGCTTCATTTGCTATTATTTTCTCCCATTCTGAAGGCTGTCTTTTCACCTTGCTAATAGTTTCCTTTGTTGTGCAGAAGCTTTTAAGTTTAATGGGTTAAATGCCCCAACCAAAAGACAAAGACTGGCTGAATGGATAAAAAAACAAGACCCCTACATATGCTGTCTACAAGAGACCCACCTCAAAAACAGGGGACACATACAGACTGAAAGTGAAGGGCTGGAAAAAGATTTTCCATGCAAATAGGGACCAAAAGAAAGCAGGAGTAGCAATACTCATATCAGATAAAATAGACTTTAAAACAAAGGCTGTGAAAAGAGACAAAGACGGTCACTACATAATGATCAAAGGATCAATCCAAGAAGAAGATATAACAATTATAAATATATATGCACCCAACATGGGAACACCGTAATATGTAAGACAAATGCTAACAAGTATGAAAGGAGAAATTAACAATAACACAATAATAGTGGGAGACTTTAATACCCAACTCACACCTATGGATAGATCAACTAAACAGAAAATTAACAAGGAAACACAAACTTTAAATGATACAATAGACCAGGCAGGTACCTTTGTAAGTTTCCCAGGTGGCCCTAGTGGTAAAGAACCTACCTGCCAGTGCAGAAGAAGTAAGAGACCCAAGTTCAGTCCCTGGGTTGGGAAGATCCCCTGGAGGAGGGCATGGAAACCCACTCCAGTATTCTTGCCTGGAAAATTCCATGGACAGAGAAGTCTGGTGGGCTACAGTCCATGGGGTCACAAAGAGTCAGACACGACTAAAGCAACTGAGCACAAACGGAGATACTCTCAGGGCCAAGGCAGGCTCTGAACTGGCTCATCTCTGAAGGTTATCTCCTGCATTTTGATTAAAATTCTAGTTCCTATCTTGTCAGATCTTTGAAGCCTTTAAGATATTTTTCAAATATATTTTGTTCATCATTTTTAATTGTTCAATGGGAGGATTCCTTTAAATAATCCAGTTTTGTTCTCAAAAATTGGTATTATGACAGTAGCTATAGACTTGCAGTTTAGTGAAAATAAACTGAATTTTCTGTACAACTTTTGATCCATAAGGAGTCAGTGCAGTATTGACAACTCTCAGGTCCATTTTGGTAGATAACAGTAGCTGTAAAAAAATTCTGAATTTCATAAGGGTCAGCTTTATCCTCCCAGCCCCCAGTCTCACTTCTGGGTAGAGTATCTGCGTGGTTTATCACCCAGGGTGAGATACTTCTGAGAGTGGAAGGGGTGCCGTTCATAATGCTGCCTGGACAACAAGTGTGAAGTGGACATTTTCCAGGCACACAGGTAGTAGGGTCGGACAAAGCAATTTCTGATCTAATTCTCTCTTTGTTTAGATATTTATTAAACCAACGTTTATTGCCCAGCAGGAACACAAGAGTTTGAAAAGCCTGCTCTGTAACCCTGAGGTTTCCTGGCTGTCTGTACTTGGAGATCCTCTCACCAGTATCTTTTCTGAAGGATTTGCTCTGTGCCAACGCAGTCATACCACAGAGCGAGGGGTCTGTTGTCCTCAGTCTGCACGAGACACTGGAAACGCAGCACAGCCAGAGCCGCACCCAGGCTATTAGGGGAAAGCCTCCCTAAGGATCCCCGCTGTGGACTCCTGCATGGGGCTCTCCTGCTCTTGTGCATCTCTAAGAGATTTCATCTGATCCACAGGCATGTGTACCTTTAGTGTCACCAGCAGACCCCCGTTTCAGATGTTAGTGTGGCGGGTATGTCTGAGGACCTTGCAGCAACTGCCTCTGGAGCATGGCTTTTCTTACTGGTGCCGCCAGTCACATGGAGGCCCGGGCGCTGAACTGTTAACTGTTTACCCAGTTCTACTCCCTTTGTGTACGCATGTCAACAGTGATTACAGATACAGTGGTGAGACACACCTAAGAAAGTGTGTAAAGATCCCTCACAGGGAAGTGTGTTTCACTGTCCCTCCAGGACAGTGACCCCTGGTTCCTTCCCTCCTTTTCATGCCCTTCCTGTATAAAGCCAGTTGGTATTGTTGGCACAAGGGCAATGAATACTCAAGTATGTCATTGAAATTTCTATTGTGTTTAAATGTGATTTATGTAAAACTGCATAGTATTCCATCAGCAATATAGTTGATAAGGTAAATGAAACATGGTTATTTTTATTATTTGGTCTCTAAGCTTAATGATTGGAGAAGGCAATGGCACCCCACTCCAGTACTCTTGCCTGGAAAATCCCATGGACGGAGGAGCCTGGTAGGCTGCAGTCCATGGGGTCACTAAGAGTCGGACACGACTGAGCGACTTCACTTTCACTTTTCCCTTTCATGCATTGGAGAAGGAAATGGCAACCCACTCCAGTGTTCTTGCCTGGAGAATCCCAGGGATGGGGGAGCCTGGTGGGCTGCCGTCTGTGGGGTCGCACAGAGTCGGACATGACTGACGCGACTTAGCAGCAGCAGGAGCAGCAAGCTTAATGATTGCTTTTCAAACACTTTTTTATTTTTTAAAAAAATGTAGTTAAGGATACCTTATAAGGACAATAACATGCTTTTAGATTTAAATCAGAAATTCCTGTAACATCTGTCAATTTCTGACTCTTCATTGTATCCTGTGTTGTGGATGTTTTGATATTCGCTCAGTGACCCCTTTAAAGGGGCTCAGAGCTAAGGAGCCTCATCCTGACCATGGTATAGGAAGGAATTGCCTGAGGTTGCAGGTGCTTAAAAAGGTAATTGCTTCTGACAAACAGGAGATACATTCTAAAATCTTTCATAATCAAATCTTTTTATCAGTATCCAAAGAGATGGAATTCAGTATTGCTTTGAATTGTACACTCCCACCCCATTGTTACTGATGGTTGTGTAAAATGGTCCAGTTAATTTCTATTTTGCAGGGAAGAGAATTGCAGCTTGTAGATCAAGTGTATCTGAGGCTTCCCCTTAATAAGGACACCCGTCCATCTGACTCCTTGTTCAGTGCTGTCTATAGTATGTTAGCTTGTCTCAGAGTGAGGAGGACCTCTGTTATCTAATAAAATGCAAAAACAGAACTGGCAGGAGAACATAATACTTCTGACCACCAATATGGAATTTTAAAACTTTGGAGAATATCTATTTAGCAAATTTGGTCTCTTGCTTTAAGGGTCATATTATATGACCCTGTTTGCTTATTGACTCTGTTTCTTAGAGAAAAGAAGTTGTGGGTTTCTTTTTCACATCTGTGAGTTAAGTGAAGAAAAATATTTTTTAAAAAACTAATTAATGGAGTTCATTCTTGCAAGCAAAGATAAAGAAAAAAATTTTATATAAAAAGCAATCTAGGTTATGGCTATCAATAAACTGAAGCATATTGTGATTATTTATGAGTCTGGTGGTACCTCTAGATGGAACTTCCTATGCCCCCCTTTTAGGAACCAGTTGCTCAGAGAGTATGTAGGGAAACACAGAGTATCTCCCTGGTGTGGTCCTTGGGGATGACTCACCATCTAAGCACATTTCTTCTTAGCATCTCTGCTTCCCAGGTTTCCCTCCACTTTCTGGTGTAGTCTAGCAATGCTTGGGACGTGGATTCTGGGACCAGGCAGGCCCCCTGTTTTCTGTTATGGATGGAATGTTCACTCCCTTTCTCCCCATTCCTACACTGAAGTCCTAACTTTCAATGTGATAGTATCCAGAAGTGGGGCCTTTGAGATTAATCAGGTTGAGATGAGGCCAAGAGGCTGGAGCCCCCATCATGGGATTAGCATCCTAATAAGAGGAGGGAAAACCAGGAGTCTGCCAGCCAGCAAGAGAAGCCACCCCAGTTCCAATCTCCAGAACCTTGAAAACTGAATTCCTATTGTTTAAACCATCCAGTCTAAGGCACATTTGAAGCTCAGCTCTGCCACTGGTTAGGTGGGTAAATCTGGGCAAATGTCTTCCTCATCTCTGTTTCTTAGTTTTCTCATTAGTAAAAATGGCTGTAAAATGAGTTATTTCCTATAAATATGTGTATGTGCACTCACATGCAAGCACACACACAAGCCCACATAGATATTCAGACATATAGTCACACATGCATGCTCATTGGCACCCACACACACAACACCCTTCCTTCATTCCTTAGGGAATGAGCTGTGTTTTCCAGGTGTGGGAGTATTTGAAACTCCAGCTGGCCACTCATGGAGAAGGAAGAGTGTAAAGGTTTTATTCCTCCTTCCTTGCTTTGAGCGGTTCCACTACAAACCTTTCCTGGAAGACAGCCTTGTGATGGAATTCTCAAGTGAGAAATGAGAGGGGAGAGATGGGAGTTCAAGTTCAAGGGGAACGTAAATGAGGCAAATTTGATTGTCCTTAGCTTGGGTTTTCCATCACTATTACTGAAACACTGAGTTAGTACTGGGTTGTGTCCATTTCTGTTTCCGGAATGGAGACAGATATGAGAGTTATGTGTAGCAGCCACTCTTCAAAGTTGGCTGTGTGGTGTTTGGCTCAGATGGTAGATAATCCACCTACAGTGCAGGAGTAAAGTGAAGTAGCTTAGTCATGTCCGACTCTGTGACTCCATGGACTGTAGCCCACCAGGCTCCTCTGTCCATGGGATTCTCCAAGCAAGAATACTGGAATGGGTTGCCATTTCCTTTTCCAGGGGATCTTCCCGACCCAGGGATCGAACTCAGGTCTCCTGCATTGCAGGCAAATGCTTTAACCTCTGAGCCACCAGGGAAGCCCTGGTGCAGGAGACGTGGGTTCAATCACTGGGTCAGGAAGATCCCCTGGAGAAGGGAATTGCAACCTGCTTCAGTATTCTTGCCTGGAAAATCCCATGGACAGAAGAGACTGGCAGGCTACAGTCCATGGGGTCAAAAAGAGTGAACACGACTGAATGACTGACACTTCTTTATCTGAGAGGAGAGTAGTTTGTTTGGCCCTTGAAAGGCTGGGATGTCCTGTAGCCACGTGCCTTCTCATCACCGTCTCTGTGCTGTGTGTCACCCCACCCCTCACGCGTTGCCGGTGGGCACTGGAGGCAGGGAGGACGGCGGCGGGGAGGGCTTAGGCTTTGGTGGTAGAGTGAACCTTGGTGATGGCTGTGAGCAAAATCTAAGTACATGGGCAGATGATTCTGTTTCTTGCTTTGACATACTATTTTCCTGAAAGGTGAACTAGTTTCTAGCATTGAGTGTAAAGCATGAGAACACTTAAAAATGAGGAAATGCTCTTTCTCAACTGACAGAACTTTATAGGATGTTTCGTGGTGACTCTATCCCTGAGTGTTCTGGTAGCTACTGGTAGAGCAGTTCTTTTACCCCTGTGCCTACCACTGAATAATAGTTTTCTTATGAAACTGTGTTATAGTTGCATTCTTAACCTTTCTTAAAGTAATGAAGTATAATATGTCAAAAATGTTGCTTTTCTTCTTCCATTTTTAATGTTAAAATGGCTGCCCCAAAACTCACCAATTTTGATGGTTTTTTTTTTTGCTTATCCATTTTATTTATTTGCTTATTTTAAATATAAATTTATTTATTTTAATTGGAGGCTAATTACTTTACAATATTGTATTGGTTTTGCCATACATCAACATGAATCTGCCACGGGTATACACATGTTCCCCATCCTGAATCCCCCTCCCACATCCCTCCCCGTACCATCCCTCTGGGTCATCCCAGTGCACCAGCCCCAAGCATCCTGTATTCTGCATCGAACCTGGACTGGTGATTCATTTCTTATATGATATTATACATGTTTCAATGCAATTCTCCAAAATCATCCCACCCTCTCCCTCTCCCACAGAGTCCAAAAGACTATTCTATACATATGTGTCTTTTTTGCTGTCTCGCATACAGGGTTATCATTACCCTCTTTCTAAATTCCATATATATGCGTTAGTATACTGTATTGGTGTTTTTCTTTCTGGCTTACTTCACTCTATATAATAGGCTCCAGTTTCATCCACCCCATTAGAACTGATTCAAATTTATTCTTTTTAATGGCTGAGTAATACTCCATTGTGTATATGTACCACAACTTTCTTATCCATTCATCTGCTGACAGACATCTAGGTTGCTTCCATGTCCTGGATATTATAAACAGTGCTGCGATGAACATTGGGGTACACATGTCTCTTTCAATTCTGGTTTCCTCGGTGTGTATGCCCAGCAGTGGGATTGCTGGGTCGTATGGCAGTTCTATTTCCAGTTTTTTAAGGAATCTCCACACTGTTCTCCATAGTGGCTGTACTAGTTTGCATTCCCACCAACAGTGTAAGAGGGTTCCCTTTTCTCCACATCCTCTCCAGCATTTATTGCTTGTAGACTTTTGGATCGCAGCCATTCTGACTGGCGTGAAATGATACCTCATTGTGGTTTTGATTTGCATTTCTCTGATAATGAGTGATGTTGAGCATCTTTTCATGTGTTTGTTAGCCATCTGTATGTCTTCTTTGGAGAAATGTCTATTTAGCTCTTTGGCCCATTTTTTGATTGGGTCGTTTATTTTTCTGGAATTGAGCTGCAGGAGTTGCTTGTTTATTTTTGAGATTAGTTGTTTGTCAGTTGCTTCATTTGCTATTATTTTCTCGCACTCTGAAGGCTGTCTTTTCACCTTGCTTACAGTTTCCTTTGTTGTGCAGAAGCTTTTAATTTTAATTAGGTCCCATTTGTTTATTTTTGCTTTCATTTCCGATATTCTGGGAGGTGGGTCATAGAGGATCCTGCTGTGATTTATGTCGGAGAGTGTTTTGCCTATGTTCTCCTCTAGGAGTTTTATAGATTCTGGTCTTACATTTAGATCTTTAATCCATTTTGAGTTTGTTTTTGTGTATGGTGTTAGAAAGTGTTCTAGCTTCATTCTTTTACAAGTGGTTGACCAGTTTTCCCAGCACCACTTGTAAAAGAGATTGTCTTTTCTCCATTGTATATTCTTGCCTCCTTTGTCAAAGATGAGGTGTCCATAGGTGTGTGGATTTATCTCTGGACTTTCTATTTTGTTCCATTGATCTATATTTCTGTCTTGGTGTCATTACCATACTGTCTTGATGACTGTGGCTTTGTAGTAGAGCCTGAAGTCAGACATGTTGACTCCTCCAATTCCATTTTTCTTTCTCAAGATTGCTTTGGCTATTCGAGGTTTTTTTGTATTTCCATACAAACTGTGAAATTATTTGTTCTAGCTCTGAAAAATACCATTGGTAGCTTGATAGGGATTGCATTGATTCTATAGATTGCTTTGGGTGGTATACTCATTTTCACTATATTGATTCTTCCAATCCATGAACATGGTATATTTCTCCATCTATTAGTGTCCTCTTTGATTTCTTTCATCAGTGTTTTATAGTTTTCTATATATAGGTCTTTAGTTTCTTTAGGTAGATACATTCCTAAGTATTTTATTCTTTTCGTTACAATGGTGAATGGAATTGTTTCCTTAATTTCTCTTTCTATTTTCTCATTATTAGTGTATAGGAATGCAAGGGATTTCTGTGTGTTTATTTTGTATCCTGCAACTTTACTATATTCATTGATTAGCTCTAGTAATTTTCTGGTGGAGTCTTTAGGGTAACAGAAGCAGAAGATATTAAGAAAAGATGGCAAGAATACACAGAAGAACTGTACAAAAAAGATCTTCATGACCCAGATAATCATGATGGTGTGATCACTGACCTAGAGCCAGACATCCTGGAATGTGAAGTCAAGTGGGCCTTAGAAAGCATCACTACGAAGAAAGCTAGTGGAGGTGATGGAATTCCAGTTTAGCTGTTTCAAATCCTGAAAGATGATGCTGTGAAAGTGCTGCACTCATTATGCCAGCAAATTTGGAAAACTCAGCAGTGGCCACAGGACTGGAAAAGGTCAGTTTTCATTCCAATCCCAAAGAAAGGCAATGCCAAAGAATGCTCAAACTACCGCACAATTGCACTCATCTCACACGCTAGTAAAGTAATGCTCAAAATTCTCCAAGCCAGGCTTCAGCAATATATGAACTGTGAACTTCCTGATGTTCAAGCTGGTTTTAGAAAAGGCAGAGGAACTAGAGATCAAATTTCCAACATCTGCTGGATCATGGAAAAAGCAAGAGAGTTCCAGAAAAACATCTACTTCTGCTTTATTGACTATGCCAAAGCCTTTGACTGTGTGGATCACAATAAACTGTGGAAAATTCTGAAAGAGATGGGAATACCAGACCACCTGACCTGCCTCTTTCAAAACCTATATGCAGGTCAGGAAGCAACAGTTAGAACTGGACATGGAACAACAGACTGGTTCCAAATAGGAAAAGGATTACGTCAAGGCTGTATATTGTCACTCTGCTTATTTAACTTATCTGCAGAGTACATCATGAGAAACGCTGGACTGGAAAAAGCACAAGCTGGAATCAAGATTGCCATGAGAAATATCAATAACCTCAGATATGCAGATGACACCACCCTTATGGCAGAAAGTGAAGAGGAACTAAAAAGCCTCTTGATGAAAGTTAAATAGGAGAGTGAAAAAGTTGGCCTAAAGCTCAACATTCAGAATATGAAGATTATGGCATCCAGTCCCATCACTTCATGGGAAATAGATGGAGAAACAGTGGAAACAGTGTCAGACTTTATTTTTGGGGGGCTCCAAAATCACTGCAGATGGTGACTGTAGCCATACAATTAAAAGACACTTACTCCTTGGAAGGAAAGTTATGACCAACCTAGACAGCATATTCAAAAGCAGAGACATTACTTTGCCAACAAAGGTCCATCTAGTCAAGGCTATGGTTTTTCCTGTGGTCATGTATGGATGTGAGAGTTGGACTGTGAAGAAGGCTGAGCACCGAAGAATTGATCCTTTTGAACTGTGGTGTTGGAGAAGACTGTTTAGAGTCCCTTGGACTGCAAGGAGATCTAACCAGTCCATTCTGAAGGAGATCAGCCCTGGGATTTCTTTGGAAGGAATGATGCTGAAGCTGCAACCCCAGTACTTTGGCCACCTCATGCGAAGAGTTGACTCATTGGAAAAGACTCTGATGCTGGGAGGGATTGGGGGCAAGAGGAGAAGGGGATGACAGAGGATGAGATGGCTGGATGGCATCACTGACTCGATGGATGTGAGTCTGAGTGAACTCCGGGAGTTGGTGATGGACAGGGAGGCCTGGCGTGCTGCGATTCATGGGGTTGCAAAGAGTCGGACACGACTGAGCAACTGAACTGAACTGAACTGATGTAGAGGATCATGTCATCTGCAAACAGTGAGAGTTTTACTTCTTTTCCAATTGGGATTCCTTTTATTTCTTTTTCTGTTCTGATTGCTGTGGCCAAAACTTCCAAAACTGTGTTGAATAGTAGTGAAAGTGGGCACCCTTGTCTTGTTCCTGACTTTAGGGGAAATACTTTCATTTTTCACCATTGAGGATAATGTTTGCTGTGGGTTTGTCATATATAGCTTTTATTATGTTGAGATATGTTCCTTGCATTCCTGCTTTCTGAAGAGTTTTTATCATAAATGGATGTTGAATTTTGTCAAAGGCTTTCTCTGCATATATTGAGATAATCATATGGCTTTTATTTTTCAAAATGTTGATGTGGTGTATTACATTGATTGATTTGCAGATATTGAGGAATCCTTGCATCCCTGATATAAAGCCCACTTGGTCATGATATATGGTCTTTTTAATGTGTTTTGGATTCTGATTGCTAGAATTTTGTTAAGGATTTTTGCATCTATGTTCATCAGTGCTATTGGCCTGTAGTTTTCTTTTTTTGTGGCATCTTTGTCAGGCTTTGGTATTAGGGTGATGGTGGCCTCATAGAATGAGTTTGGAAGTTTACCTTCCTCTGCAATTTTCTGGAAGAGTTTGAGTAGGACAAGTGTTAGCTCTTCTCTAAATTTTTGGTAGAATTCAGCTGTGAAGCTGTCTGGACCTGGGCTTTTGTTTGCTGGAAGCTTTCTGATTACAGTTTCAATTTCCGTGCTTGTGATGGGTCTGTTAAGATTTTCTGTTTCTTCCTGGTCCAGTTTTGGAAAGTTCTACTTTTCTAAGGATTTGTCCATTTTTTCCACGTTGTCCATTTTATTGGCATATGTTTGCTGATAGTAGTCTCTTATGATCCCTTGTATTTCTGTGTTGTCTCTTGTGATCTCTCCATTTTCATTTTTAATTTTATTGATTTGATTTTTCTCCCTTTGTTTCTTGATGAGTCTGGGTAATGGTTTGTCAATTTTATTTATCCTTTCAAAGAACCAGCTTTTGGCTTTGTTGATTTTTGCTATGGTCTCTCTTGTTTCTTTTGCATTTGTTTCTGCCCTAATTTTAAAGATTTCTTTCCTTCTAC
The DNA here is from genome assembly GCF_029407905.1 of Bubalus kerabau. Classification (NCBI taxonomy): domain Eukaryota; kingdom Metazoa; phylum Chordata; class Mammalia; order Artiodactyla; family Bovidae; genus Bubalus; species Bubalus kerabau. The sequence continues at coordinate 126,408,656 of NC_073624.1, read as the reverse complement.
TAACCCTGAGGTTCTTCATTTCTTCCTTTTCTAGTTGCTTTAGGTGTAAAGTTAGGTTATTTATTTGACTTCTTGTTTCTTGAGGTGTGCCTGTATTGCTATGAACTGTCCCCTTAGCACTGCTTTTACAGTGTCCCACAGGTTTTGGGTTGTTGTGTCTTCATTTTCATTCATTTATATGCATATTTTGATTTCTTTTTTGATTCTTCTGTGATTTTTTGGTTATTCAGCAGCGTGTTGTTCAGCCTCCATATGTTGGAATTTTTAATAGTTTTTCTCCTGTAATTGAGATCTAATCTTAGTGCATTGTGGTCAGAAAAGATACTTGGAATGATTTCAATTTTTTTGAATTTACCAAGGCTAGATTTATGGCCCAGGATGTGATCTATCCTGGAGAAGGTTCCATGTGCGCTTGAGAAAAAGGTGAAATTCATTGTTTTGGGGTGAAATGTCCTATAGATATCAATTAGCTCTAACTGGTCTATTGTATCATTTAAAGTTTGTGTTTCCTTATTAATTTTCTATTTAGTTGATCTATCCATAGTTGTGAGTGGGGATTAAAGTCTCCCACTATTATTGTGTTACTGTTAATTTCCCCTTTCATACTTGTTAGCATTTGTCTTATATATTGCGGTGCTCCTATGTTGGGTGCATATATATTTATAATTGTTATATCTCCTTCTTGGATTGATCCTTTGATCATTATGTAGTGTCCTTCTTTGTCTCTTTTCACAGTCTTTGTTTTAAAGTCTATTTTATCTGATATGAGTATTGCTACTCCTGCTTTCTTTTGGGCTCTCTTTGCGTGGAATATCTTTTTCCAGCCCTTCACTTTCAGTTTGTATGTGTCCCCTGTTTTGAGGTGGGTCTCTTGTAGACAACATATGTAGGGGTCTTATTTTTGTATCCATTCAGCCAGTCTTTGTCTTTTGGTTGGGGCATTCAACCCATTTACGTTTAAGGTAATTATTGATAAGTATGATCCCGTTGCCATTTACTTTTGTTTTGGGTTTGAGTTTATACACCCTTTTTGTGTTTCCTGTCTAAAGAAGATCCTTTAGCATTTGTTGCAGAGCCGGTTTGGTGGTGCTGAATTCTCTCAGCTTTTGCTTATCTGTAAAGCTTTTGATTTCTCCTTCATATTTGAATGAGATCCTTGCTGGGTACAGTAATCTGAGCTGTAGGTTATTTTCTTTCATCACTTTAAGTATGTCCTGCCATTCCCTCCTGGCTTGAAGAGTTTCTATTGAAAGGTCAGCTGTTATCCATATGGGTATCCCTTTGTGTGTTATTTGTTGTTTTTCCCTTGCTGCTTTTAATATTTGTTCTTTGTGTTTGATCTTTGTTAATTTGATTAATATGTGTCTTGGGGTGTTTCACCTTAGGTTTATCCTGTTTGGGACTCTCTGGGTTTCTTGAACTTGGGTGACTATTTCCTTCCCCATTTTAGGCAAGTTTTCAACTATTATCTCAAGTGTTTTCTCATGGTCTTTCTTTTTGTCTTCTTCAGGGACTCCTATGATTCGAATGTTGGGGCATTTAATATTGTCCTGGAGGTCTCTGAGATTGTCCTCATTTCTTTTAATTCCTTTTCCTTTTTTCCTTTCTGATTCATTTATATCTACCATTCTATCTTCTGCTTCACTAATCCTATCTTCTGCCTCCTTTATTCTACTATTTTTTGCCTCCAGAGTGTTTTTGATCTCATTATTGCATTATTCATTATATATTGACTCTTTTTTATTTCTTCTAGGTCCTTGTTAAACTTTTCTTGCATCTTCTCAATCCTTGTCTCCAGGCTATTTATCTGTGATTCCATTTTGATTTCAGGATTTTGGATCATTTCACTATCATTATTCGGAATTCTTTACCAAGTAGATTTCCTATCTCTTCCTCTTTTTTTGGTTTGGTGGGCATTTATCCTGTTCCTTTATCTGCTGAGTATTCCTCTGTCTCTTCATCTTGTTTATAGTGCTGAGTTTGGGGTGGCCTTTCTGTATTCTGGCAGTTTGTGGCGTTCTCTTTATTGTGAAGTTTCGTCGCTGTAGGTGGGGTTGTACAGGTGGCTTGTCAAGGTTTCCTGGCTAGGGAAGCTTGTGTCGGTGTTCTGGTGGATGGAGCTGGATTTCTTCTCTGTGGAGTGCAATGAAGTGTCCAGTAATGAGTTATGAGATGTCAGTGGGTTTGGAGTAACTTTGGGCATCCTATATATTAAAGCTCAGGGCTGTGTTCCTGTGTTGCTGGAGAATTTGCATGGTATGTCTTGCTCTGGAACTTGTTGGCCCTTGGGTGGTGCTTGGTTTCAGTGTAGGTATGGAGGCGTTTGATGAGCTCCTGTCGATTAATGTTCCCTGAAGTCAGGAGTTCTCTGGTGTTCTCAGGATTTGAACCTAAGCCTCCTGCTTCTGGTTTTCAGTCTTATTTTTACTGTAGTCTCAAGATTTCTCCATCTATACAGCACCATTGATAAAACATCTAGGTTAAAGATGAAAAGTTTCTCCATAGTGAGGGACACCCAGAGAGGTTCCCAGAGTTACATGGAGAAGAGAAGAGAGAGGAGGGGGTTAGAGGTGACCCGAATGAGATGAGGTGGAATCAAAAGAGGAGAGAGCAAGCTAGCCAGTAATCACTTCCTTATGTGTGCTCCACAGTCTGAATCGCTCAGAGATGTTCACAGAGTTATACAGAGAAGAGAAGAGGAAGGAAGGAGACAGAGGTGGCCAGGAGGATAAAGGGGGGAAACAAAAGAAGAGAGACAGATCCAGCCAGTAATCAGTTCCCTAAGTGTTCTCCACCATCTGGAACACACAAAGAGATTCAGAGTTGGGTAGAGAAGAGAAAGGGGAGGGAGGAGATAGAGGTGACCTGGTGGAGAAAAAGGAGAGTCCAAAGTGGGAGAGAGGAGTCAAGCCAGTAATCTCACTCCCAAGTAAAAATGAGTACTGAAGATTGGGTTCTTAAAGGTACAAAATTGATAACAAATACCAAAAAGCAAAGATTAAAAATCTACAGTAGAGGTTGGATTTTTAAAAATACAATATTGAAAAGAAGGAAAAAAGTCACAAAAATTATAAAAAGAATATATATATATATGAAGTTACCTTTAAAAAATAGGGTCTTTTTTTGCAAAGTAATAGTAGGTTATAAAAATGAAAAGTAAAGGAATAATAGAGGACTTAAAATTTTTTTTTAATTACAAAAAAAAGAATGATAGTAAAAATATATCTAGAACTTTCTCTGGTGTTGTTATGGGCAGTGTGGGGTCAGTTCATTTTCGGATAGTTCCTTGGTCCGGCTTATATTTCTCAAGATTTATAGGCCCTTTCCTATGTAGTCTGTACTAACTACAGGGTTTTAATCTATTGCACCTGTCACTTCCAAGGAGGTTCCCTCTGTTTTAGCTTCTTCTGTTTACTGGTCTCTTCAGTGTCTGATTTCTGCCCTGACACAAGAGGGGCTGTGGTGAACACTTTTTTAAGCTCACTTGTTTAGTCACGCTGTGGGGAGGGAGGGGGGCTGCAAACAAATAACACTGGTGTGTGTTTGCAGTGTCTTAGCCACACTGGACCTGCCCTCGCTCAGGGCACATGTGTCCTTCCTGCCCACACTGCTCAGCCTCTATGTTGCTCTGCCAGGAACTGTCCGAGGCCGGCCCTGGCCTGCATGCACCTCCCAATTCTAAGCCACTCAGGTTCAGGCACTCAGGAAGTCCTCAGAGGCGCAGACTCAGTTGGACCTGCACTTTGTGCCCTTTCCAGGTCCGAGCAGCTCAGGTGATGAAGTGTTTGACGAGCGCAGTCACTGCGACTTATCACCTCCCCTGTCCCTGACGCGCGGTTTTCTGGGTGTACAACCGTGGCACCTTCTCAGGCAGATGTTGAGTGTCCAGAACCCCAAGAAGTCTTAGTTAGCAAAGAAGCCTGCTTGCAGTTTGGTAGATTATGTCTCTCTAGGGCTGAGATTGCCCGCTTCTGGCTCTGGCTGCCTGTCCCTGGAGGAGGTGCAGCCGACTAGCTCTGTGCAGTCCTTTGTTCTGTGAGTGGGCCTGGCGGTGTCTTAAGTTAGGGCTTTTCATGTGGTAGCTATCCCACAGTCTGGTTTGCTAGCCCAAGTTAGTTCCCTCAGATTGCCCTCAGGGCATTCAGGCCTGGTCCTTACTCTAAGCAATGCAGCCCACGCCTCCATGCCCAGGCTCTGCTTGCTAGTGGCGGGTGCAGGCGTCTGTGCTGTTTCTCCACTGGGGGAGTTATCGTTGGGCTCGTAATCTGTGGGGTTTAATTATTTATTTATTTTTCCTCCCAGTTATGTTGCCCTCTGTGGTTCCAAGGCTCACCACAGACTTGGCAGTGAGAGTGTTTCCTGGTGTTTGGAAACCTCTCTTTTTAAGACTCCCTTCCCGGGACGGAGCTCTGTCCCTACCTCTTTTGTCTCTTTTTTTGTCTTTTATATTTTCTCCTACCTCCTTTAGAAGACAATGGGCTGCTTTTCTGGGTGCCTGATGTCCTCTGCCGGCACTCAGAAATTGTTTTGTGGAATTGACTCAGCGTTTAAATGTTTTTTTGATGAATTTGTGGGGGAGAAAGTGGTGTCCCCGTCCTATTCCTCCACCATCTTAGGACCACCCCCTGATGTTTTTTTTAAATGCACACTGATATGACAATATACAGTACAATCTAAGAAAATGATTTCAAATGAGGTTAAAGGACAACTAAGTGCTACTAGAGCCATCCTACAGAAAAAAATCAAACGGACTTTTTGGCCAACCCAATATATTGGCACACAGGTTAAGGTAGGGGAAGTTTCGTCACTGAAAATTTAAAATGCATCAAAAATAAATAAAACTTCAGTTCAGTTCAGTTCAGTTGCTCAGTCGTGTCCAACTCTGTGACACTGTGGACTGCAGCACACCAGGCCTCCCTGTCCATCACCAACTCCCGGAGCTTACTCAAACTCATGTCCATTGAGTCAGTGATGCCATCCAACTATTTCATCCTCTGTCATCCCCTTCTCCTCCTGCCTTCAATCTTTCCCAGCATCAGGGTCTTTTCAAATGAGTCGATTCTTTGCATCAGGTGGCCAAAGTATTGGAGTTTCAGCTTCATCATCAGTCCTTCCAATGAATATTCAGGACTGACTTCCTTTAGGATGGACTGATTGGATCTCCTTGCAATCCAAGGGATTCCCAAGAGTCTTCTCCAACACCACAGTTCAAAAGCATCAATTCTTCAGTGCTCATCTTTCTGTATTGTCCAACTCTCACGTCCATACGTGACTACTGGAAAAACCATAGCTTTAACCGGATGGACCTTTGTTGGCAAAGTGATGCCTCTGCTTTTTAATATGCTGTCTAGGTTGGTCATAGCTTTTCTTCCAAAGCGCAATCGTTTTTGAATTTCCTGGCTGTAGTCACCATCTGCAGTGATTTTGGAGCCCAAGAAAATAAAGTCTGTCAGTGTTTCCACTGTTTACCCATCTATTTGCCATGAAGTGATGGGACCAGATGCCATGATCTTAGTTTTCTGAATGTTGAGTTTTAAGCCAACTTTTTTGCTCTTCTCTTTCACTTTCATCAAGAGGCTCTTTAGTTCTTCTTCATTTCTGCCATAAGGGTGGTGTCATTTGCATACCTGAGGTTATTGATATTTCTCCCAGCAATCTTGATTCCAGCTTGTTTTTCATCTAGCCCAGTGTTTCTTGTGATGTACTGTGCGTATAAGTTAAATAAGCAGGATGACAATATACAGCCTTGACGTACTCCTTTTCCTATTTGGAATCAGTCTGTTGTTCCATGTCCAGTTCAAACTGTTGCTCCCTGATCTGCATACAGATTTCTCAAATTGCAGGTCAGGTGGTCAGTTATTCCCATCTCTTGAAGAATTTTCCAGTTTGTTGTTATCCACACATTCGAAGGCTTTGGCATAGTCAATAAAGCAGAAGTAGATGCTTTTCTGGAACTCTCTTGCTTTTTCAGTGATCCAGCAGATGTTTGCAATTTGATCTCCTGTTCCTCTGTCTTTTCTAAATCCAGCTTAACATCTGGAAGTTCATGGTTCATGTACTATTGAAGCCTGACTTGGAGAATTTTGAGCATTCCTTTGCTAGCGTGTGAGATGAGTGTAATTGTGTGGTAGTTTGAGCATTCTTTGGTATTGCCTTTCTTTGGGATCAGAATGAAAACTGACCTTTTCCAGTCCTGTGGCCACTGCTGAGTTTTCCAAATTTGCTGGCATATTGAGTGCAGCACTTTCACAGCATCATCTTTTAGGATTTGAAATAGCTCAAATGGAATCTATCACCTGGTACTAGCTTTATTCATAGTGATGCTTCTTAAGGCCCACTTGACTTCACATTCCAGGATGTCTGGCTCTAGGTGAGTGATCACACCATCATGATTATCTGGGTCATGAAGGTCTTTTTTGTATAGTTCTTCTCTGTATTCTTGCCACCTCTTCTTAATATCTTCTGCTTCTAAATAAAACCTAGGTATAACAAAGTATTTCAGAAAGGCTGATGTATGAAGGGAAGTGAGATTAGGCCCAACACATGTGAATCAAAAAAGCAAGAGTTATGATCTTGATATGAGACAACTTAAAATTCAGGCCAGGAACATTATGTGAACAACAACAAAACAATGAAAACATATTCCTAATACTAACAGCTATAATTCACAATGAAATTATAATAGATTTGAATTCATGTCCCTCTAAATACAGGTGCAACTACATAAGAAAGAAACTATGTAATAATTACAAGGAGAGACAGGCACATTAATAAGAGTTACTTTAAACCACTTTGGTCAAAACAGATCAAGAGGGAAAATACAAATAAGGAAGGATTTAGAATATATAAACAGAAAAGATTATATCATATATACATATTATATATGTATTCTCAAGGTACATGAACTATTTAGGACTATTGACTATTCTCAAGGTACATGAACTATTTAGGACTATTGACTATTAAGTCGCAACAAAAATGTCAAACAATGTCATAACACAAACTTATTTCCTCATCTCATACAGTAAACTATTAATGGATTAAAAAAAAAGTTGTGAACTTATAGCCTATGACGGAGAAAATCAAAGTTTACACACTGAAACTTGGCATGTTCCTTTCATTGTATTACAGATGGTTTTGACTAAAAACTTGGGTCTCACAAAAACTTTTTCCAAAATATTTATATGTACAAAAATCTAAAGAACACACATATTTTTCATGATACACTTAGAATAATTGTGGTTTACTCAACATGTCGTTAATATGTATAAAATGTGGTGGGCTGGTTTATGTGTGTGTTGAGTCATGCTTGGTCATTTGTTCAGTTATGAAGGTTTTCTGTTTTCTCTGTTGATATATATATTTGTATGTAAGGGTTATTTTGATAGCTCATTGTCCGGAGGAATAAAATAACCGATAATCATGGAGGACATATAGGATTTCTCTTATGTGATTGCTTTTAACTAATTAATTTGACTGCCTCAGGTCTCAGGTGCGATGCACAGAAGCTTCACTTTATCATGCAGCATCTCTTATTGCAGCTCACAGACTCTAGTGGTGGTGCGTGGACTCAGTAGCTGCAGCTTAGTTGCCCCGTGGCATATGGGACTTTAGTTCCTGGATCAAGGATCAAACCCATGTCCTCTGCGTTGGCATGTGGATTCTTTATCACTGGACCAACAGGGAAGTCCTTCTAATGTGACTTTAATGCATAAAATGTTGCTTCTAAAAAAGATACAAGCTTTTCAAATATAATATGGCACTGCCTCTGTTCTAATCCATCCCTTGTTGTTTCTGAGCTTTAACTCCTCATAGCCAGCTGTATGGGGGAGGGAAAGCCCTGCTGGAGTCGCATCCTCCTGGCCCAGCAGGACCAAGCTCACAGCTTGACTCTGGTGGAGGAGACTATGGTCTCTGCTTCTCCCACTCCCCTCCGCCTTTATTACTTTAAGTATCCAGTGCTTTCATCACTTCTGAAGCTGCAACACTCCTCTAATTGAGTTAATGGATCAAGATGCACTTACCCTTCTCATGGCTTGTAAAATTTTTTTTAAAGAACTTTTTATTGTCAGAGCTCTTAACATCCTTGATCACTGGCAATCCATGCAAACTGTGAAACAGAAGACAGGCATCAGTGTGAAGAAAGCTTCAGGTGGAACAATCAGGTGGAGAAGAGGTTTAACCCTCCTTGGGTACCATGAATTTTCCCTACAGCTAGATCAACTATCATGTAATATAATACAAGTTCTAAGTCTCATCTCTCCCCTTCCCCACACAGTTCCAGTTGAGGGTGCTCTATAAACAATGCATGTTTCTTGAAGATCTCATCCAAAGAAATGAACTTTCTCCATCGTCCACACCTACTGCCTCGCTGAACAGACACCTTTACCAATTTCAAAACTATAACCAAAGAATTATCCTTTGATTATTACAATTTATAGGGTTGTAACAGGAAATGCACCTGTTTCCATATTGTCTATCAATTTAGTGATTAGATATAACCTTTGCCAAATGTCTTTAGATAAATTGGCAGATGTGTGCATTTATTGGCATAAAACCAGGATGTGGCAGTAACATGAGTGTGTTGCCTATTTTTCTGGTATTAAGCAGATTTTTCACATTTATTCAGGTGAGTCATGAAAGAGACAGACTGTGGGTTTCTCTCTGCCGTGGGGGCCTGTTGGGGTTTGTGTTTGTGGCGAGTGTGAAAGCTGCGACACCTGGCAGCTGCCGCATCGACGTTCCCAGCTCAGCTCAGCCTTGTCGATGGGGAGCAGCTGCGGTGAAGGCAGAGCGCCCCTGCTGCCTGCAGGGCATGAAGTCTGCTCTGTGGGCGGGCACTGTTGTTTGAGGTGGTCGGACACTTTTCACAGCTGGTTTATGGCAATTTATGCTTTCTGTTTTGTCTTTTTCACACAGCTGTGGTGAACTTGGACAATTCTGTGGTTGACCTGGAGACCCTTCAAGCTCTCTATGAGAATGTGAGTAACAGGAGGTTTTCTGTGTGAGAATGTGACACGCACAGTTCCTGTCAATGTCCGCCTCTGGCCTCACTGCCTCCATGTCCTCTGAGGAAGTTTGATATGGGGGCACTGAATTTACATAAGTCTGGATTTGTTAAAATGTATACTTTCTAGAAATATTTTGAATGAATGAATGGTCTCAAAGTTTTAAAAATTGTGATTCAAAGCATGTTGTATGTGCGGTCTTTCAGATTCCTTCTTTTGAAATATAATCAATGCTTAGGCAGAGGGTAATTTGAGAGGAACATTGTGTGATGTGCTAATGCATTTACTCTTGATATGAAAACCCTCAGTAGCTGCTATTATTGCCCTATTTTACAGATGAGGAAACTTGGCAGAGAGAGTCCACACCACCTGCCCAAGTCACACATGCTGTGTTGTGGTGAGGTGGGATGTGGTTTCATTCTGTCTCTGTTTCTCTGTCTGCCACAGTTTCCTTCACTGAGCGTCAGGACATGGTATCTTTCTCCTGGTACCACTTTCTCTTAGAAAGGTGGCCAGAAACCGGCATGAGGAGAACGGACCAGGGCACGTGCTCTGGGAAAGTGCAGTCTGGTGTTGGGGGGGGGGGGTGGGTTGCGGCGGGTGCTGTGTGAAATGACTTTTGCTAGGGCTTAGCATTAAATAACATTGATTCATGTAGTAAGAAAGCGATTCTCTCTTCATTGTGCTTGATTGAATCTAGGAAAGTCTCAGTGTGGCCATGTTTTCTTCCTTGGTTTCTATTCTTGCCTGTGGTCTGCCTGGTATTTAAGCCTCTGTGATTAAATGGGGCCTGATTTGGTTGGTCCTGAGCTTTTCTGACCCTCTTCCTCAACTGTTCCCTTGAGGACAGTGTGTTCCAACTGGGTGTCTGTCCTTAGATTCCATACTTTTAAAGCACATGTCCACATGATGTCCCTGTGAGGCCAGGACCTTCATGGGCAGGTATTTCTCATGAGGCATCACCCAGTCCATGGGTGAAATACACAGCTGTGGTGAACGCAGTGCTGGCACTGGTGCCCACTGTGGGCACAGGCGTGTGACTCATTAATGAACTGGAGAGGAAGGCGTGAGTGTTTTGTTGCCTGGTGGTCACTACATGACGGAAAACTTGGAAAAAATGGAACTGTTTAGCGGTATACAGAGCTTTCATTTCCCTCATCCTTCCTGCCAACCCTCTGTCAACCAAGAACCAGGTGTAAGAAACAAGGAAACACCAGGGAGAACAATGTCTTCAGCGGGTTGTAACCATGTCAGATTTCATTGGTGTATGTGTAACTGTAGCTCGTGCACATATTCCATGCACTTATGTACCTGTCTTTCTGCAGATACATAGTGTATATGTCTGTACATTATATGAAGGCATGAAAGTTTTATTTTAAGCTGGTATATCCATGTCCAAAAACATATACAGAAAAAAACAGAACACTGGGGACAACTGTGTTTATAAGGAGAGTTTATTTTGCAGTGATTTAGAGTATTTTCTTTGGGAGATTTTAGCCTTTAAGGTAAAGTAACTTCACAAAATAGAAATTTCTGACTGTGGACAAACCAGACAGCTACCCAGAATTTCTTACCATCATACTCCATGAAAGGAGAACCAGAACCAACTGAAACTGGTTACATTTGTGCTTTTCTTTATATTGTTGATGTCATTAAATCTGATGGTTCAGGCTTTCACTGTGTCAGGAAAACAATCATTTTGTGGTAGGAGTGGTTCACAGTGATACTGGTTTAGGTGGGAATATTCTGGATTGTTTCGATCACTATCTTCAGTAGAGGAACTTAAAGCACCCATTATGAATAAGAGATGCCTTGTGGCTTCAGCAATACGTGAACCGTGAACTTCCAGATGTTCAAGCTGGTTTTAGAAAAGGCAGAGGAACCAAAGATCAAATTGCCAACATCTGCTGGATCATGGAAAAAGCAAGAGAGTTCCAGAAAAAAACGTCGATTTTTGTTTTGTTGACTATGCTAAAGCCTTTGACTGTGTGGATCACAATAAACTGGAAAATTCTGAAAGAGATGGGAATACCAGACCACCTGACCTGCCTCTTTCAAAACCTATATGCAGGTCAGGAAGCAACAGTTAGAACGGGACATGGGACAACAGACTGGTTCCAAATAGGAAAAGGAGTACGTCAAGGCTGTGTATTGTCATCCTGCTTATTTAACTTATATGCAGAGTACATCATGAGACACGCTGGGCTGGATGAAGCCCAAGCTGGAATCAAGATTGCCAGGAGAACTATCAATAACCTCAGATATGCAGATGACACCACCCGTATGGCAGAAAGTGAAGAGGAACTAAAAAGCCTCTTGATGAAAGTGAAAGAGAAGAGCAAAAAAGTTGGCTTAAAGCTCAACATTCAGAAAACGAAGATCATGGCATCCGGTCCCATCACTTCATGGGAAATAGATGGGGAAACAGTGGAAACAGTGTCAGACTTTATTTTTCTGGACTCCAAAATCACTGCAGATGGTGATTGCAGCCATGAAATTAAAAGAAGCTTACTCCTTGGAAGAAAACTTATGACCAACCTAGATAGCATATTCAAAAGCAGAGACATTACTTTGCCAACAAAGGTCTGTCTAGTCAAGGCTATGGCTTTTCCAGTAGTCATGTATGGATGTGCGAGTTGGACTGTGAAGAAAGCTGAGCACCAAAGAATTGATGCTTTTGAACTGTGGTGTTGGAGAAGACTCTTGAGAGTCCCTTGGACTGCAAGGAGATGCAACCAGTCCATTCTGAAGGAGATCAGCCCTGGGATTTCTTTGGAAGGAATGATGCTAAAGCTGAAACTCCAATACTTTGGCCACCTCATGCGAAGAGTTGACTCATTGGAAAAGACTCTGATGCTGGGAGGGATTGGGGGCAGGAGGAGAAGGGGACGACAGAGGATGAGATGGCTGGATGGCATCACTGACTCGATGGACGTGAGTTTGAGTGAACTCCTGGAGTTGGTGATGGACAGGGAGGCCTGGCAGGCCGCAATTCATGGAGTCGCAAAGAGTCAGACATGACTGAGTAACTGAACTGAACTGTGTAATAATATGTGCTTTGTATACAAACAGAACTCATACTAATTCCTGAGTCATGTCCATTAATATACAAGGCCAAAGATGGCAGAACTATTCCTTTTATCCACAGCAACATCCCAAGCACTTAGATTCAGGTAGTACTGGGCACATAGGAAATGTTCAGAAAATATTAAATGCATCAGTCAGTTCAGTTCAGTCACTCAATTGTGTCTGACTCTTTGCAACCCCATGGACGGCAGCACACTAGGCTTCCCTATCCATCACCAACTCCTGCTTGCTCTAACTCATGTCCATTAGGTTGGTGATGCTATCCAACCATCTCATCCTCTGTCCTCCCCTTCTCCTGCCTTCAATCTTTCCCAGCATCAGGGTCTTTTCCAATGAATCAGTTCTTCACATCAGATGGCCAAAATATTGGAGCTTCAGCATCAGTCCTTCCAATGAATATTCAGGACTGATTTCCCTTAGAATTGACTGGTTTGATCTCCTTGCAGTCCAAGGGACTCTCAACAGTCTTCTCCAATACCACAGTTCAAAAGCATCAATTCTTCAATGCTCAACTTTCTTTATGGTCCACCTCTCACATCCATACATAACTACTGCAAAATCCATAGCTTTGACTAGACAGACCTTTGTTGGCAAAGTAATGTCTCTGCTTTTTAATATGCTGTCCATGTGGTCATAGCTTTTCTTCCAAGGAGAAAGAGTCTTTTAATTTCATGGCTGCAGTCACCATCTGCAGTGAATTTGGAGCCTCCTCAAAATAAAGTCTGTCACTGCTTCCATTGTTTTCCCATCTATTTCCCATGAAGTGATGGGACCAGAATGTTGAGATTTAAGTCAACTTTTTCACTCTCCTCTTTTACTTTCATCAAGAGGCTCTTTAGTTCCTCTTCTCTTTTTGCCATCTAGGGGGTATCATCTGCATATCTGAGGTTATTGATATTTTTCCTGACCATCTTGATTCCAGCTTGTGCTTTATCCAGCCTGGCATTTTCCTTGATGTACTCTTCATATTAGTTATATGACAAATATCGCCTTGACAATCTCCTTTCCCTATTTGGAACCAGTTTGTTGTTTCATATCTGGTTCTAACTGTTGCTTCTTGACCTGCATACAGATTTCTCAGGAGGCAGGTCAGGTGGTCTCGTATTCCCATCTCTTAAAGAATTTTCCACATTTGTTGTGATCCACATAGTCAAAAGCTTTGGCACAATAGATCTTTTTCTGAAACTCTCTTGCTTTTTCGATGATCCAGTGGATATTGGCAATTTGATCTCTAGTTCCTCTGATTTTTCTAAATCCAGCTTGAGCATTTGGAAGTTCTCAATTCACATACTGTTGAAGCTCGCTTGAAGAATTTTGAGTATTACTTTGTTAGCGTGTGAGACAAGTGCAATTGTGTGGTAGTTTGAGCATTCTTTGGCATTGCCTTTCTTTGAGATTGGAATGAAAACTGATCTTTTTCAGGCCTATGGCTACTGCTGAGTTCTCCATATTTGCTGGCATATTGAGTGCAGCACTTTCAAAGCATCATCTTTAAGGATTTGAAATAGCTCAACTGGAATTCCATCACCTCCACTAGCTTTGTTCATAGTAATTCTTCCTAAGGCCCACTTGACTTAGCATTCCAGGATGTCTGGCTCTAGGTGAGTGATCACACCATGATGGTTATCTGGGTCATTGAGATCTTTTTTGTGTAGTTCATCTGTGTATTCTTGCCACCTCTTCTTAATATCTTCTGCTTCTGTTAGGTCCATACCATCTCTGTCCTTTATTGTGCTCATCTTTGCGTGAAATGTTCCCTTGGTATCTTTAATTTTCTTGAAGAGATCTCTAGTCTTCCCCATTCCATTGTTTTCCTCTATTTCTTTGCATTGATCACTGACGAAGGCTTTCTTATCTCTCCTTGCTAGTCTTTGGAACTCTGCATTCAGATGGGTATATCTTTCCTTTTGTCCTTTGCCTTTAGCTTCCCTTGTTTTCTCAGCTATTTGTAAGGCCTCCTCAGACAACCATTTTGCCTTTTTGCATTTCTATTTCTTGGGGATGGTCTTGATCCCTGCCTCCTGTATGATGTCATGAACCTCTGTAAAGAGTTCTTCAGGCAGTCTATCAGATCTAATCCCTTGAATCTATTTGTCATTTCCACTGTATAATTGTAAGGGATTTGATTTAGGTCATACCTGAATGGTCTAGTGGTTTTCCCTACTTTCTTCAATTTAAGTGAATTTTGCGATAAGCAGTTCATGATCTGAGCCACAATCAGCTCCAGGTCTTGCTTTTGCTGACTGTTTAGAGCTTCTTCATCTTTAGCTGCAAAGAATATAATCAGTCTGATTTCGGTATTGACCATCTTGTGATGTCCATGTGTAGTGTTGTCTCTTATGTTGTTGGAAGAAGGTGTTTGCTATAACCAGTGCATTCTCTTGGCAAAACTCTGTCAGCCTTTGCCCTGCTTTATTTCATACTCCAAGGCCAAAGTTGCGTGTTACTCCAGGTTCTTTTGACTTCCTACTCTTGCATTCCATTCCCTTATGATGAAAAGGACATCTTTTTTGAATATATATATAAAATCATGAGTGGTAGGCTTGGTTTTATGACCTCTTGGATTTTCTGTTATATGGTTTTCATATCCTTTTTGCCTCTTCACACTGATAGATACTCACTATAAGTAAGGATCCATGTTGAACATCGATTCATGCCCTTTACTTTATTGATAATGAGACTACATTGCATGATAATGAGTGGCTCTTTCTGGGAGGGTGTGGATAGCTTACTGTAACCAGATCTGCACAAAAAGTGGTGAGGAACAGAATGGCTGAAACTTTGAAAAGGGTAAATGAAAAAGGTAAATTTGTTACATATGTTTAGAAATCTGGGTCATTAAGGTCAGACTTCCGAGACCTGTTGGCATGTGATGGTCTTCGGTTTTCTAGGGATATGGGCTGAGGTAATGTCTAGTTTTCTGGGTGTCAGACAGCAGTCGTGGATGAAGGCTTCCCAGTTAGGTGATGAATGTACTTTTAGCAAAGCAAGAAACTCCCCCTAACTCAACAGAAAATTGAGCTCCATATTCCCTAGTGGTGAAAAACTAGGGAATCAAAATCAAAATCAAAATTCAAAATCTTCATTTCAGTTTTTTAAGTTCCTAAGAGAGCTGTGATCATTTAAAAATCAGGGTATCTGAATTTTAGAATAGTAGTAATTTAATGCGTATTATGCACCAGACACCACTCTAAGCATCTTACATGTGTTACTTCATTTAATCCTCCAAGTGGCTTACATCCAACTTAGAAGGAAGAAGCACTATTGTTAGAAAAGAGGAAACTGGCCCAGAGAGGTAGTCAGCTCATTACTGGGTGTGACCCTGGTCCCTGACCACCATGCTCTGAAGCACAGAATTTCCTGACTCTTGAAGAGCACTGGACAGGGCCCTCTGGGAGGAGGTAAGACACACTGTGTGGTGGCAGGAACTCGGGGAGAAAAGTGAGAATGTGGCCCAGGTTTCAGCACCAGAAACTCATGGTTGCCCCCAGTGATTTATTGATGCTCCTTCAGCTTCCATTTCCCCATTTCTAAATAGGGTGTCTAATAATTCATAAAAACATCCATTTTTGTCACTGTCAAATGGACATAAAGAGAATTTTCTGGACTATTCAGTACTATTATGCTTTTCTTTTAAATAAAAATAAGCATGAGCATAGAACTTAAAATAACTAAGATTGTCAAATGACAGTGACTATGTCTAAGACTGGTAGTATCAAAGATAGCAAAAGTCATACACCATGGATCTTAAAACTGGACCTTTCCTCAAGGGTCTGAAGATTTTGCTGAATGAAGGAGAATAAATATCTGTGTATTTATAGGCAACATGAATTCATTTTGGAAATACTTTTTTAAAAAATTGTCATATTTAGAAAGACACCACTTTATTTACAATCTTCATTTTAACATTTGTATTTTATTTTTTAAAACAGTTTCAGAGATACACTGAGGTTGCAGGTACACTATGAAGGACTATTCTTTTTTCTGTATCAGTTGCAAATAAATTGTCAACATTATGCCTGATTGTACCTGAATACTTTAGTGTGTATTTCCTACAATGTAGCAGACACTTAATCATAATACAACCAGAAATATTATGAAATTAACACTGATATATTGCTCTCATCTAATCCTCAGATCCCATTGTTTTGATGGTTGTTCCAATAACATCCCTTATGACAT
This sequence comes from Bubalus kerabau, assembly GCF_029407905.1. Classification (NCBI taxonomy): domain Eukaryota; kingdom Metazoa; phylum Chordata; class Mammalia; order Artiodactyla; family Bovidae; genus Bubalus; species Bubalus kerabau. Next base: position 126,392,379 of record NC_073624.1, on the reverse strand, counting down.
CCTGTCTTTCTTTCCTTGGGCACATGCCTCTTTTTGATTTATATTATCATGTGTACATATGTCTTATCTTTCAATTTAACTATAAATACCTTCAGTTCAGTTCAGTCGCTATGTCATGTCCGACTCTTTGCAACCCCAGGGACCACAGCACTCCAGGTCTCCCTGTCCTTCACCAACTCCCAGAGTCTACCCAAACTCATGTCCATTGAGTTGGTGATGCCATTCAACCATCTTATCCTCTGTTATCCCCTTCTCCTCCTGCCTTCAAACTTTCCCAACATCATGGTCTTTTCCAATGAGTCAGCTCTTCGCATCAGTTGACCAAAGTATTGGAGTTTCAGCTTCAACATCAGTCCTTCCAATAAACACTCAAGACTGATCTCCTTTAGGATGGACTGGTTGGATCTCCTTGCAGTCCAAGGAACTCTCAAGAGTCTTCTCCAACACCACAGTTCAAAAGCATCAATTCTTCGGAGCTCAGCTTTCTTTATAGTTCAACTCTCACATACATACATGACTACTGAAAAAAACATAGCTTTGACTAGACGGGCCTTTGTTGCCAAAGTAATGTCTCTGCTTTTTAATTATTTTAATAATTAAAATAACATATTTTAATATGTTGGTCATGACTTTCCTTCCAAGGAACAAGCATCTTTTAATTTCATGGCTACAGTCACCATCTGCAGTGATTTTGGAGCCCCCAAAAATAAAGTCAGCCACTGTTTCCCCATAAATTCCTTACTAGTAGGATTTTCATATTCCATGCTTAGCACAATAGTTTATGTATAATATAATAATTACTAGTTAATTAAAGAACGATCTGAGAGTTGTACTATTTTTTGCTCTTGGTGTGGTTTTATCAATGAAAGAGATGAAAATGGTGAATGTCACTATTTCAAATACTGTAATTTTTGGAAAGATCAGTGTAAAAAGTAATGTTGCTTTCTTAAATATAATTTCAGAAATACGTATTCAAAGATTCAGAACTGATAACTACCTGAATAGAAGTTAATCATTACTATCCCAGAAATAGTTCATCGGATTTTTGTGTGGTTTTTCCCAAACAGTATTTTAAATTTAGTGAGTGGCATTTTGTCGTAGGCAGGCTCAGTGTGTTTGTCTCCTTGTTAATGCAAGTTCAGAGGCTTTTGTCTCAGAAGCTGTTGGAGCTGCTGGAGCAAGTTTTCCTTTCCCCAGGTCGCCTTGACCTTTGAATGCACAGTGGATTGACTGGATGTGTGAACTTTCTTGTCCCAGTTCATTGATCCCAAGGTGAACCAAAGACTTGGACCCAGTTGTAGTTTATTTATTTTGTGCGCAATGCAGAACGCAGTTCTCCATGTTTTTCAGTTGTTAAAGCCTCTGTGTTTACCTGTGACTCACAGAAATGAGGTGGCAGCCATGTGACCACGTGTCTGTGTGGACCTCTGGGGCCCTTCCCGTGTCTCTCCCCCCTCCAGTCTTTACAGCTGGAGTGGAGCTGCATTAAATAGGCTGAAGTTGTGTTTCTGCCTGAGATGAGGTGAGTTTCCTGAACCAACCCTCCTCTCCTGCCCTTACACACAAGGCACAACAGAGGGTGTGGTTCCAGCCACGTGAAACCAGTATGTGTGCCAGTCCCCAGGGGATGGGCTCCAGCTGCTCTTCTCATTCATCGTGTATTATAAGGGGCAGCACCCCAACCCAGTGGACTGCAGCGGACATTGCATGTCTCCTCTGCGCTATTGAAGGTGTGGGGAGAGCGAGTGGACAGGCTAGGCAAGGCCAGCTCAGTGACACGTCCGGGCCCTTTGCAGTGTGCCCCCACCCCTGCCTTTCCTGGAGCACACCCAACCCATCGCAGCTGCATCACCACCACTTCCTCTTTATCTAAAAATTCCTGTACTCAGCCGTAAAAAAGAACAGATAGTACACAAATTATATACTTTTGAAAATACTACTGTGGTACAGTTGAAATAAACCCAGGCTTTCAGAATTTATCTGTTATAAAATGTCAAAGAAAGTGTCTATTATATAATTATAAATTAATATTGTTAGTCTTTACCTATTGCAAAATAAATGAACATATAGCTTTTAAAGTGTCTTTTTCCAGTTATATTTCTTTTTACTAAGAATTGTTATGTGAAAATGTCATCTTAACGATGTCCAGCATCAGAGTGGAATGAGATGATCTCTGTTTCTTTCCCCTTCGATATATAATCAGTAAAACATCCATAACTCAAAAAAAGATGCCTCTGCTCAGCACATCAGGTCTCTGGACAGTTCCTCGGATCTATGCATCTGAAAGCAGGTGGGTAGGACATGTAGAGAAAGTGGAGCCTGAGACAGTGAAGGTGGTGCCTATGACCCTGGACTGGCTGCGGGCTCAGCCTGCATCCCCAGGGAGCCTGGCAGCACTGGTCAGGCAGCTTGTATAGGACTCCAGCCTCCTGGCCACTGAAATGCCTGGGCCATGGAAACTGGGTGTCAGGGACTCCAGCCACATGCCTCCTCACCCCCCAGGATTGGTCCTGTGGACCCCACACCCTGGACACGCAGGAGGCCCCGGATGTGGTGGAAGTGACCCACATCCCAGTAACACCAGCAGCAGTAATCCAGGTCACCTGCAACACCTGCAGAGGCCATGCAGGTGGAGACACACAAGTGTATGCCACAGCTCCACCTACTGGAAGTAGAAGAAAGCGCTGTAATTACCGACCTTTTAAAATGTTAGCTCCTGGGTTCAGGATGGGGAACACGTATATACCTCTGGCAGATTCATGTTGATATATGGCAAAACCAATACAATATTGTAAAGTTAAAAAATAAAATTAAAAAAAAAAATGTTATCTCCTAGTTAGCTCAGCTGGTAAAGAATCAATATAGTGAAAATGAGTATACTACCCAAAGCAATCTATAGATTCAATGCAATCCCTATCAAGCTATCAACGGTATTTTTCACAGAGCTAGAACAAATAATTTCACAGTTTCTATGGAAATACAAAAAACCTCGAATAGCCAAAGCAATCTTGAGAAAGAAGAATGGAACTGGAGGAATCAACCTGCCTGACTTCAGGTTCTACTACAAAGCCACAGTCATCAAAACAGTATGGTACTGGCACAAAGACAGAAATATAGATCAATGGAACAATATAGAAAGCCCAGAGATAAATCTGCACACCTATGGACACCTTATCTTTGACAAAGGAGGCAAGAATATACAGTGGAGAAAAGACAATCTCTTTAACAAGTGGTGCTGGGAAAACTGGTCAACCACTTGTAAAAGAATGAAAGTAGAACACTTTCTAACACCATACACAAAAATAAACTCAAAATGGATTAAAGATCTAAACATAAGACCAGAAACTATAAAAATCTTAGAGGAGAACACAGGCAAAACTCTCTCCAACATACATCACAGCAGGATCCTCTATGACCTACCTCCCAGAATATTGGCAATAAAAGCAAAAATAAACAAATGGAATCTAATTAAAATTAAAAGCTTCTGCACAACAAAAGAAACTATAAGCAAGGTGAAAAGACAGCCTTCAGAATGGGAGAAAATAATAGCAAATGAAGCAACTGACAAACAACTAATCTCAAAAATATACAAGCAGCTCAATTCCAGAAAAATAAACGACCCAATCAAAAAATGGGCCAAAGACCTAAACAGACATTTCTCCAAAGAAGACATACAGATGGCTAACAAACACATGAAAAGATGCTCAACGTCACTCATGATCAGAGAAATGCAAATCAAAACCACAATGAGGTACCATTTCACGCCAGTCAGAATGGCTGCTATCCAAAAGTCTGCAAGCGATAAATGCTGGAGAAGGTGTGGAGAAAAGGGAACCCTCTTACACTGTTGGTGGGAATGCAAACTAGTACAGCCACTATGGAGAACAGTGTGGAGATTCCTTAAAAAACTGGAAATAGAACTGCCTTCAGACCCAGCAATCCCACTGCTGGGCATACACACAGAGGAAACTAGAATTGAAAGAGACACGTGTACCCCAATGTTCATCGCAAACCTGTTTATAATATCCAGGACATGGAAGCAACCTAGATGTCCATCAGCAGATGAATGGATAAGAAAGCTGTGGTACATACACACAATGGAGTATTACTCAGCCATTAAAAAGAATACATTTGAATCAGTTCTAATGAGGTGGATGAAACTGGAGCCTATTATACAGAGTGAAGTAAGCCAGAAAGGAAAACACCAATACAGTATACTAACACATATATATAGAATTTAGAAAGATGGTAACGACAACCCTGTATGCCAGACAGCAAAAGAGACACAGATGTATAGAGCAGTCTTTTGGACTCTGTGGGGGGGGGGGGGGATGATTTGGGAGAATGGCATTAAAACATGTATCAGATCAGATCAGATCAGTTGCTCAGTTGTGTCCGACTCTTTGCAACCCCATGAATCGCACTACGCCAGGCCTCCCTGTCTATCACCAACTCCCGGAGTTCACTCAGACTCACGTCCATCGAATCAGTGATGCCATCCAGCCATCTCATCCTCTGTCGTCCCCTTCTCCTCCTGCCCCCAATCCCTCCCAGCATCAGAGTCTTTTCCGATGAGTCAACTCTTCGCATGAGGTGGCCAAAGTACTGGAGTTTCAGCTTTAGCATCATTCCTTCCAAAGAAATCCCAGGGCTGATCTCCTTCAGAATGGACAGGTTGGATCTCCTTGCAGTCCAAGGGACTCTCAAGAGTCTTCTCCAACACCACAGTTCAAAAGCATCAATTCTTTGGCACTCAGCCTTCTTCACAGTCCAACCCTCACATCCATACATGACCACAGGAAAAACCATAGCCTTGACTAGACGAACCTTTGTTGGCAAAGTAACGTCTTTGCTTTTGAATATGCTATCTAGGTTGGTCATAAGTTTTCTTCCAAGGAGTAAGCGTCTTTTAATTTCATGGCTGCAGTCACCATCTGTAGTGATTTTGGAGCCCAGAAAAATAAAGTCTGACACTGTTTCCCCATCTATTTCCCATGAAGTGATGGGACCGGATGCCATGATCTTCGTTTTCTGAATGTTGAGCTTTAAGCCAACTTTTTCACTCTCCTCTTTCACTTTCATCAAGAGGCTTTTGAGTTCCTCTTCACTTTCTGCCATAAGGGTGGTGTCATCTGCATATCTGTGGTTATTGATATTTCTCCCGGCAATCTTGATTCCAGTTTGTGTTTCTTCCAGTCCAGCGTTTCTCATGATGTACTCTGCAGATAAGTTAAATAAGCAGGGTGACAATATACAGCCTTGACATACTCCTTTTCCTATTTTGAACCAGTCTGTTGTTCCATGTCCAGTTCTAACTGTTGCTTCCTGACCTGCATACAGATTTCTCAAGAGGCAGATCAGGTGGTCTGGTATTCCCATCTCTTTCAGAATTTTCCACAGTTTATTGTGATCCACACAGTCAAAGGTTTTGGCATAGTCAATAAATCAGAAATAGATGTTTTTCTGAAACTCTCTTGCTTTTTCTGTGATCCAGCGGATGTTGGCAATTTAATCTCTGGTTCCTCTCCTTTTTCTAAAACCAGCTTGAACATCAGGAAGTTCGCGGTTCACATATTGCTGAAGCCTGGCTTGGAGAATTTTGAGCATTACTTTACTAGCGTGTGAGATGAGTGCAATTGTGCAGTAGTTTGAGCATTCTTTGGCATTGCCTTTCTTTGGGATTGGAATGAAAACTGACCTTTTCCAGTCCTGTGGCCACTGCTGAGTTTTCCAAATTTGCTGGCATATTGAGTGCGGCACTTTCACAGCATCATCTTCCAGGATTTGGAATAGCTCCACTGGAATTCCATCATCTCCACTAGCTTTGTTCGTAGTGATGCTTTCTAAGGCCCACTTGACTTCACATTCCAGGATGTCTGGCTCTAGGTCAGTGATCACACCCTCGTGATTATCTGGGTCGTGAAGATCTTTTTTGTACAGTTCTTCTGTGTATAATATCATATAAAAAACGAATCGCCAGTCCAGGTTCGATGCAGGATACAGGAAGCTTGGGGCTGGTGCACTGGAATGACCCAGAGGGATGATATGGGGAGGGAGGTGGGAGGGGGGTTCAGGATGGGGAACACGTGTACACTCGTAGCGGATGCATGTTGATGTATGGCCAAACCAATACAATATTGTAAAGTAAAAAAATAAATAAATACAAATAAAATAATTATAATAAAAAAAAAAAAAGAATCTGCCTGTGATGCAGGAGCCCCTGGTTCAATTCCTGGGTCAGGAAGATCCCCTGAAGAAGGGATAGGCTACCCACTCCAGTATTCTTGGGCTTCCCTGGTGGCTCAGCTGGTAAAGAATCCACCCACAATGCGGCAGTTCTGGGTTTGATCCCTGGGTTGGGAAGATCCCCAGGAGAAGGGAAAGGCTGCCCACTCCAGTATTCTGGCCTGGAGAATTCCATGGACTGTATAGTCCATGGGGTCGCAAAGAGTCAGACACGACTAAGCGACTTTCCCTTCCCTTAAATGTTAGAATCAAGTTAAAAAAAGCTTTACCTAAAGAAGAATGGTGTTACCTACTTCACATGTGCCTGCAGAGGAACAGCTCATCCAGCACCATGAAACCAAGGTAACATTGTGTTTCAAAAAGGAAACAACAGTCCTCCAGGAAAAAAACTTAAGAAGTATTGTCCAAGTGAAAAATAATTCAAAATGGCCAATTTGAAGAAGCACAGTAAAACTCAGAAAGGCATTACAATGAGATCAGGAATAATATTATTGTACAGAAGGAATTCTTTACCAAAGAGGCTGAAGCTCTAAAAAAAACCAACAAACAGAAATTCTGGAGCTGAAGAACTCAATTAACAAGATGAAAAATTCATTAGAAAGTACTGGAAACAGAGAAGACCATGTGGAAGAAATAGTGAGCTTGAAGATATAAATCTAGAAATGATTCAGATAGAAGAGAACAGAGAATTAAGATCTTTAAAAAGGGACGACCCAGAGGGATGGTATGGGGAGGGAGGAGGGTTCAGGATGGGGAACACATATATAACTGTGGCAGATTCATTTTGATATATGGCAAAACCAATACAATATTGTAAAGTTAAAAAAATAAAATTAAAAAAATAAAGAAAAAAAATTATATAACAACAACAAAAACAAGATCTTTAAAAAGTAAGGAAATCCTACAGGAATTCTCTGATTCTTTTATAAGGGGCAACAGAGTGATGGGTACCCAGAAGGGGAAGAGAGGGAGAAGGGAGTAGAGCGATTATCTAAAGAAATAATAGCTGAGAACTTCCCAGACAGGGGAAGGAACTGGATATGCAAGTCCATGAGGCTAAGAGAACTCCTAGTTACCTCAACACAAAAAGACCTTCTGCAATACACATTATGTTAAAACTGTTAGAAGTCAATGACAAAGAATTTTAAAGGCAGCAAGAAAAACAAAAAGGAACCCTACAAAGGAACTCCCATTGGGCCATCATCAGATTTCTCAGCAGAAACCCTGCAGGCCAGGCAAGAGCAGAATGACTTTCTTAAAGTACTGAATGATAAAAAATGTCAGCCAGAAATACTCTCTCTAGCAAAGTCCTTCAGGAGAATGAAGATTTCCCAGGGTAATGTGTACAATTGTAAATACCATATGAACGAGGGCATTTTAAGTAGGAATTTCAGGAGAGGGAGAAGAGAAGCCACGTGGATATTTCAGGGATGATTTCCTGCCTGAGGTATGAGCAAGCCTGATGTGTTCAAGGACTAGTAGGGAGGCCCAAAGGAAATGGTATGAGGGAGGGAAATAGCTGGAGGTGATGCAGAGTACATCATGAGAAACACTGGGCTGGAGGAAGCACAAGCTGAAATCATGATTGCTGGGGAAAATATCAATAACCTCAGATATGCAGATGACACCACCCTTATGGCAGAAAGTGAAGAGGAACTAAAGAGCCTCTTGATGAAAGTGAAAGAGGAGAGTGAAAAAGTTGACTTAAAGCTCAACATTCAGAAAACTAAGATCATGGCATCCAGTCCCATCACTTCATGGCAAATAGATGGGGAAACAGTGGAAACAGTGGCTGACTTTATTTGGGGGGGCTCCAAAATCACTGCAGATGGTGATTGTAGCCATGAAATGAAAAGACACTTACTCCTTGGAAGGAAAGTTATGACCAACCTGTCTATTAAAAAGCAGAAATATTACTTTGTCAACAAAGGTCCATCTAGTCAATGCTATGGTTTTTCTAGCAGTCATGTATGGATGTGAGAGTTGGACTGTAAAGAAAGCTGAGTGCCGAAGAATTGATGCTTTTGAATTGTGGTTGTTGGAGAAGACTCTTGAGAGTCCCTTGGACTGCAAGGAGATCCAACCAGTCCGTCCAAAAGGAGATCAGTCCTGAATGTTCACTGGAAGGACTGAGGTTGAAGCTGAAACTCCAATACTTAGGCCACCTGATGCGAAGAGCTGAGTCATTTGAAAAGATGCTGATGCTGGGAAAGATTGAAGGCAGGAAGAGAAAGGGACAACAGAGGATGAGATGGTTGGATGGCATCACTGACTCAATGGACATGAGTTTGGATGGACTCCAGGAGTTGGTGATGGACAGGGAGGCCTGGCATGCTGGGGTCCCTGGGGTCGCAGAGTCAGACACAACTGAGCGACTGAACTGAACTGATCAGAGATGTGGTGAAGTACCAGCTCCTCGAAGATGCTGAAGCACTGGGGGCCATTGTCATGGAACAGGATGCCAAGGCATATGCCAGGGAGTATTAGGTGAGCCCTGGCTGGCGCAGGTGCCAAGTGCCAAGTGCTCAATCACTTGAGCAGCAGGGAAAGAACAGACCAACCCCTGCGTGCCAGGATCAGGAAGAGCACCTTTCAGCCGGCTGTGTGCCTCTAGCACCCTCTACTGGCAGAGCTTAACATTGTGTTCATATGGCAAAAGGCAAGATGCTGAAAGGCCTGTCCACTATGTGAAGAATGGGGTCAGTAGGGTAAACTGAGGGCTGAGAGTCAATAACTGGCATGGACAGTAGGGGGGCGTTGAGACTTGGGAGGTTTGTTCTTATTTTGCATGTAAGTCCCATGTCACTTGTGACTCCGTAAGACTCAAGTCTTGCTCATATGAAGGTGCCTCTGGAAGGAAAAATTTATCTGTGCACTTGGATCTGGCTTGGGGTCTCCTTGGAAATCTTTCAAACTTTATTATGCGATATAACTGTAAATATTCATTTCAGGTCTGAAACAGTATTGGAAAGATATCTGAATAGAGTCTTAAATTTGCCATAATGTTTAATAATGGTATTTTTAAATTTTTATTTATTTTTAACTGAAGGATGATTGCTTTACAGAATTTTGTGGTTTTCTGTCAAACCTCAACATGAATCAGCCATAGGTATACATGTATCCTCTCCCTTTTGAATCTCCCTCCCCATCCCACCCCTCTAGGTTGATACAGAGCCCCTGTTTGAGTTTCCTGAGCCATACAGCAATTTCCCACTGGCTATCCATTTTATGAATGGCAATGTAAGTTATTCTCTCCATACATCTCAGCCTCTCCTCCCCTCTCCCCCTGTCCATAAGTCCGTTCTCTATGCCTGTTTCTCCATTGCTGCTGCTGCTGCTGCTAAGTCGCTTCAGTCGTGTCCGACTCTGTGTGACCCCATAGATGGCAGCCCACCAGGCTCCCTCGTCCCTGGGATTCTCCAGGCAAGAACACTGGAGTGGGTTGCCATTTCCTTCTCCAATGCATGAAAGTGAAAAGTGAAAGTGAAGTCACTCAGTCATGTCCAACTCTTAGCGACCCCATGGACTGCAGCCTACCAGGCTCCTCCATCCATGGTATTTTCCAGGCAAGAGTACTGGAGTGGGGTGCCATTGCCTTCTCTGCTATTTCTCCATTCAGATCAGATCAGTCGCTCAGTCGTGTCCGACTCTTTGCGACCCCATGAATCGCAGCACACCAGGCCTCCCTGTCCATCACCAACTCCCAGAGTTCACTCAGACTCACGTCCATTGAGTCAGTGATGCCATCCAGCCATCTCATCTTCTGTCGTCCCCTTCTCCTCCTGCCCCCAATCCCTCCCAGCGTCAGAGTCTTTTCCAATGAGTCAATTCTTCGCATGAGGTGGCCAAAGTACTGGAATTTCAGCTTTAGCATCATTCCTTCCAAAGAAATCCCAGGGCTGATCTCCTTCAGAATGGACTGGTTGGATCTCCTTGCAGTCCAAGGGACTCTCAAGAGTCTTCTCCAACACCACAGTTCAAAAGCATCAATTCTTCGGCACTCAGCCTTCTTCACAGTCCAACTCTCACATCCATACATGACCACAGGAAAAACCATAGCCTTGACTAGATGGACCTTTGTTGGCAAAGTAATGTCTCTGCTTTTCAATATGCTATCTAGGTTGGTCATAACTTTCCTTCCAAGGAGTAAGCGTCTTTTAATTTCATGGCTGCAGTCACCATCTGTAGTGATTTTGAGGAGCCCAGAAAAATAAAGTCTGACACTGTTTCCACTGTCCATCTATTTCCCATGAAGTGATGGGACCGGATGCCATGATCTTCGTTTTCTGAATGTTGAGCTTTAAGCCAACTTTTTCACTCTCCACTTTCACCTTCATCAAGAGGCTTTTGAATTCCTCTTCACTTTTTGCCATAAGAGTGGTGTCATCTGCATATCTGAGGTTATTGATATTTCTCCTGGCAATCTTGATTCCAGCTTGTTTCTTCCAGTCCAGCCTTTCTCACGATGTACTCTTCATATAAATTAAATAAACAGGGTGATAATATACAGCCTTGACAAACTCCTTTTCCTATTTGGAACCAATCTGTTGTTCCATGTCCAATTCTAACTCTTGCTTCCTGACCTGCATACAAATTTCTCAAGAGGCAGATCAGGTGGTCTGGTATTCCCATCTCTTTCAGAATTTTCCACAGTTTATTGTGATCCACAGAGTCAAAGGCTTTGGCATAGTCAATAAAGCAGAAATAGATGCTTTTCTGGAACTCACTTGCTTTTTCCATTCTTCAGATTCCATTTTTCTAGATTCTGTATATATGCATTAGTATACGATATTTATCTTTCTCTTTCTGACTTACTTCACTCTGTATAATAGTCTCTAGGTTCATCCATTTCATTAGAACTGACTCAAATATGTTCCGTTGTATGACTGAGTAATATTCCAATATGTATATGTACCACAGCTTCTTTATCCATTCATCTGTTGATGGACATGTAGGCTGCTTCCATGTTCTAGCTGTTGTAAATAAATAGTGCTGCAATGAATGGGATACACATGTCTTTTTCAATTTTGTTTTCCTCAGGGTATATGCCTAGGAGTGGGATTGCTGGGTCATATGGTGGTTTTAGTCCTAGTTTTTAAAGAAATCTCCATACCATCTCCTGTAGTGGCTGTATGTATTTACATTCCCTCCAACAGTGTAAGAGCGTTCCCTTTTCTCCACACCCTCTCCAGCATTTATTGTTTGTAGACCTTTTTGATGATGGCCATTCTGACTGGTATGAGATGATATCTCACTGTAGTTTTCATTTGCCTTTCTCTAATAATGACCGATGTTGAGCATCTTTTCATATGTTTGTTAGCCACCTGTATGTCTTCTTTGGAGAAACATCTGTTTAGGTCTTTTCCTCACTTTTTGATTGGGTTGTTTGTTTTTCTGGTATTGAGTTGTATGAGCTGCTTGTATATTTTTGAAATTAATTCTTTGTCAGTTGTTTCATTTGCTATTATTTTCTCCCATTCTGAGAGTTGTCATTTCAACTTGCTTATAGTTTCCTTTGCTGTGCAAAAGCTTCTAAGTTTAATCAGGTCCCACTTGTTTACTTTTGTTTTGAATTTCCATTACTCTAAGAGGTGGGTCATAGAGGATCTTGCTTTGATTTATGTCATTGAGTGTTCTGCCTCTGTTTTCCTCTGAGAGTTTTATAGTTTCTGGCCTTACATTTAGGTCTTTAATCCATTTTGAGTTTATCTTTCTGTATGGTGTTAGGAAGTGTTCTAATTTCATTCTTTTACATGTAGCTGTCCAGTTTTCCCAGCACCATTTATGGAAGAGGCTATCTTTGCCCCTTTGCATATTCTTGCCTCCTTTGTATCTTGTTCCATTGGTCTATATTTCTGTTTTTGTGTCACTACCATACTGTCTTGATGACTGTAGCTTTGTAGTGTAATCTGAAGTCAGGAAGGTTGATTCCTCCAGCTCCATTCTTCTCTATCAAGACTGTTTTGGGCATTTGGAGGTCTTTTGTGTTTCCATACGAATTGTGAAACTTTTGGTTCTAGTTCTGTGAAAAATGCCATTGGTAATTTGATAGGGACCACATTGAATCTGTAGATTGTTTGGTAGTATAGTCATTTTAACAATATTGATTCTTCCTACTCAGGAATATGGAATATCTCTGTTTATGTCATCTTTGATTTCTTTCATCAGTGTCTTGTAATTTTCTGTGTACAGTTCTTTTATCTCCTTAGATACGTTTGTTCCTAGATATTTAATTCTTTTTGTTGCAATGGTAAATGGGATTGATTCCTTAATTTCTCTTTCTGATTCTTCATTGTTAGTATATAGAAATGTAAGTTACTTCTGTGTATTGATATTGTATTCTGTGAATTTGATAAATTCACTGATTAGCTCTAGTAATTTTCTGATAGTATCTTTAGGGTTTTCTATGTACAGTATCATGTCACCTGCAAACAGTGAGAGCTCAACTTCTTTTCTAATCTGGATTGCTTTTATTTCATATTCTTCTCTGATTGCTCTAGCTAGGACTTCCTAAACTATGTTGAATAATAGTGGTGAAAGTAGACACCCTTGTCTTGTTCCTGATCTTAGGAGGAATGCTTTCTATTTTTCACCATTGAGAATAATGTTTGCTGTAGGCTTATCATATATGGTCGGAGAAGGCAATGGCATCCCACTTCAGTACTCTTGCCTGGAAAATCCCATGGACGGAGGAGCCTGGAAGGCTGCAGTCCATGGGGTCGCTGAGGGTCGGGCACGACTGAGTGACTTCCCTTTCACTTTTCACTTTCCTGCATTGGAGAAGGCAATGGCAACCCACTCCAGTGTTCTTGCCTGGAGAATCCCAGGGACGGGGGAGCCTCGTGGGCTGCCGTCTATGGGGTCGCCCAGAGTCAGACACAACTGAAGCGACTTAGCAGCAGCAGCATAGGTTCTGAGTTGTCATGTTTTCATCATCATTTGTTTTGAGAAATTTTTTGATTTCCCTTTTGATTTCTTCAGTAAGCTGTTGGTTATATAGAAACGTTATTTAATCTCCACGTGTTTTGTTTTTTAGTTTTTTTTTCCCTTGTAATTGATATCTAGTCTCATAGCAAAAAGAAAGCTATGGTACATATACACAATGCAGTATTACTCAGCCATTAAAAAGAATACATTTGAATCAGTTCTAATGAGGTGGATGAAACTGGAGCCTATTATACAGAGTGAAGTAAGCCAGAAAGAAAAACACCAATACGGTATACTAACGCATATATATGGAATTTAGAAAGATGGTAACAATAACCCTGAGTATGAGACAGCAAAAGAGACACTGATGTATAGAACAGTCTTATGGACTCTGTTGGAGAGGGAGAGGGTGGGAAGATTTGGGAGAATGGCATTGAAACATGTATAATATCATGTATGAAATGAGTTGCCAGTCCAGGTTCGATGCACAATACTGGATGCTTGGGGCTGGTGCACTGGGACGACCCAGAGGGATGGAATGGGGAGGGAGGAGGGAGGAGGGTTCAGGATGGGGAACACATGTATACCTGAGGCAGATTCATTTCAATATTTGGCAAAACTAATACAATTTTGTAAAGTTTAAAAATAAAATAAAATTAAAAAAAAATAAATAAAAATGCCTATGGATATTATAAAATATAAAAAAAAAAGAAAAGAAAAGATGCTTTATGCAATTTCAGTATTCTTAAATTTAGTGAAGTTTGATTTGTTACCCAAGATGTGGTCTGTCCTGGAGAATATATCGTATGCACTTGAGAAGAAAGTGTATCCTTCTACATTTGGATGGAATGTCCGGAAGATATCAATGAGATCCATCTCATCTAATGTATCATTTAAGACTTGTTTCCTTATTAATTTTCAGTTTTGATGATCTGTCTATTGGTGTGAGTGGGGTGTTGAAGTTACCTACTATTACTGTGTTACTGTCAATTTTTCCTTTTATGTCTGTTAGTGTCTGTCTTATGTACTGAGGTGCTCCTACATTGGGTGCATAGATAGTTACAGTTGTCATATCTTCCTCTTGGACTGATCCCTTGCTCATTATGTAGTGTCCTTCCTTATCTCTTGTAATATTCTTTATTTTAAGTTGTGTTTTGTCTGATATAAGGATTGTTACTCCAGCTTTCTTTTGCTTTCCACTTGCAGGAATATATTTTTCCATCCGCTCACTTTCAGTGTATATGGGTCTTTAGGCCTGAAGTGGGTTTCTTCAAACAATATATGGGTCTTGTTTTTGTATCCATTCAGCCAGTCTGTGTCTTTTGGTTGGAGCATTTAATCTATTTACATTTCAAGTAATTATTGATATATATGTTCCTCTTGCCATTTTCTTAATTGTTTGTGGTTTGGTTTTGTATATCTGTTTCTTCTTTTATATTTCTTGACTATATAAGTCCATTTAACATTTGTTGTAAAGCTGGTTTGGTGGTACTGAATTCTCTTAACTTTTGCTTGTCTGAAAAGCTTTTGATTTCTCCATCAGTTTTGACTGAGATACTTTCCGGGCACAGTAATCTTGGTTGTAGATTTTTCCCTTTAAATATATCCTGCCATTCCCTTCTGGCCTACAGAGTTTCTGCTGAAAGATCAGCTATTGAGCATATGGGGTTTCCCTTGTGTGTTACTTGTTGCTTCTCCCTTGCTGCTTTTAATTTTCTTCCTTTGTGTTTAGTCTTTGTTAGTTTGATTAGTATGTGTCTTGGCGTGTTTCTCCTTGGGCTTATCCTGTATGGGACTCTTTGTACCTCTTGGACTTGATTGACTATTTCCTTTTCCATGCTGGGGAAATTTTCAGCTATATTATCTTCAAAAAATTTCTCATGCCCTTTCTTTTTCTCTTATTCTTCTGTGACCCCTATAATTCAAACATTAGTGTGTTTGATACGGTCCCAGTGGTCTCTGAGACTGTCCTCAGCTCTTTTCATTCTTTTTACTTTATTCTGCTCTTCAGAGGTTATTTTCACCATTTTATCTTCCAGCTCACTGATTCGTTCCTCTGCTTCAGATATTCTGCTATTGATTCTTTCTACAGTATTTTTAATTTCAGTAATTGTGTTGTTTGTCTCTGTAGGTTTATTCTTTAATTCTTCTAGGTCTCTGTTAACTGAGTCTTGCATTTTCTCCATTTTGTTTTCAAGGTTTTTGATCATATTTACTATCATTATTCTGAATTCTTTTTCAGGTAGTTTGACTATTTCCTCTTCATTTATTTGCCCTTGTGTTTCTAGTTTGTTCCTTCATTTGTGTAGTATTTCTCTGCCTTTTCGTTATTTTTTTTAAAACTTATTGTATTTGAAGTCTCCTTTTTCCAGGCTTCAAGGTTGAATTCTTTCATCATTTGGTTTCTGCCCTCCTAAGGTTGATCCAGTGGTTTCTGTAAGCTTCGTATAGGGTGAGATTTGTGCTGAGATGGGGAAACAGTGGAAACAGTGTCAGACTTTATTTTTCTGGGCTCCAAAATCACTACAGATGGTGACTGCACCCATGAAATTAAAAGACGCTTACTCCTTGGAAGGAAAGTTATGACCAACCTAGATAGCATATTGAAAAGCAGAGACATCACTTTGCCAACAAAGGTTCATCTAGTCAAGGCTATGGTTTTTCCAGTGGTCATGTATGGATGTGAGAGTTGGACTGTGAAGAAGGCTGAGCACCGAAGAATTGATGCTTTTGAACTGTGGTGTTGGAGAAGACTCTTGAGAGTCCCTTGGACTGCAAGGAGATCCAACCAGTCCATTGTGAAGGAGATCAGCCCTGGGATTTCTTTGGAAGGAATGATGCTGAAGCTGAAACTCCAGTACTTTTGCCACCTCATGCGAAGAGTTGAGTCATTGGAAAAGACTCTGATGCTGGGAGGGATTGGGGGCAGGAGGAGAAGGGGACGACAGAGGATGAGATGGCTGGATGGCATCGCTGACTCGATGGACGTGAGTCTGAGTGAACTCTGGGAGTTGGTGATGGACAGGGAGGCCTGGCGTGCTGCGATTCATGGGGTCTCAAAGAGTGGGACACGACTGAATGACTGACCTGGTCTGATCTGATTTTTTTCGTCTGATGGGCAAGGCTGAGTGAGGTGGTAATCCTGTCTGCTGATGATTGGGTTTGTATTTTTTTTTTTTTTTTTTTTTTTTTTTTTGTCTGTTGTTTGGATGAGGCATTCTGCACAAGGTTCTACTGGTGGTTGGGTGTTGCTGGGTCTTCTATTCAAGTGGTTTCCTTTGTGGAAGTTCTTGCTATTTGATACTCCCTAGGGTTAGTTCTCCGGTTGTCTAGGGTCTTAGATTCAGTGCTCCCACTGCAGAGGCTCAGGACTTGATCTTGAGTTTTGCATGGTTCTGTATATTCTTTACCACTGGTCATGCATTCCTGTCCACTCTCAGCTGGTATTCTGCATACATTTCTGTGTCTGAAGGTGTATTCCTGATGTATCCATGGAGAGAGATGTATTCCACGTCCACCTCCTCCTCCACCATCTTGTTCTCCGTCTTAGGCAATAATGGTATTTTGAACTGCTGTTTAAGTTTTATCTGGTAGAAAATAGACTAATGTTTAAACTCAGTTTTTCCTAGTAAATGTATGATAAATGATCTTTTAATTAGTGATTTATTTTTTCCTTTTCATTTTTATTGAAATATAATTGGCATACATTGTCATATTTGTTTCAGGGTTACAAGGAACACTTGCCTTTCCACTCCTTGTCCTTGAGAGCAGTACCCATAGCCAGCCTGAATCCTTTGCTGTAAATCCATATTTGCATTTTGCCAGATGCTTCCAGATCGTTGGCATGTTTTGCAGCAGCTGTGTGTGACCTCTGTGGAACAGACCGATGCTCTTGTTATGCAGCCTTGTTGAGAATGTAATCTTTGTTTTCCCCCAATGGCATATGTTTGGCAGGGGGCTTTCTCTTCTAGTTGTCTGTGAATTTGGGGCAGTCTCCAGATCTAAACACTACATAATTTCAAAAACCACAGCCTTGAGGGCCTAGTACTTGTTTCCTGAAAAATTAAATCCTAGCAAATCCAGAGATTCTAAATACAATATATCCTATTGATTTTTTTAAAAGCAAAAATCTTTACAGTTAACTTTGGGTTATTGACTGCCATTGAGTTCTGAGAGTAAAATCTCTTCAGAAACTATGCAGTATTTATGGTTGAATATATATATTAATTCTAATTCTTAGTACATACGCTTCATATGGCCCAGTGAGAAGTGGTGGACAGAGGTTGGGAGGATGGAAGAGAAGTTGAGGTAGAATGATTTTTTTTCAGTGAATCAAATATTTAACATAAAGTCAGAAATGTGCCTGTAAAAATGTCCTCGTATAATTTTTTTTTCAGAGAATGGTTCAGTTTTCTTTATTTCATATTCAAGAGGCAGAAATAATCTTAAATAGTACGACAAAAGCAAACCTTGGAAGTAAGTCCTATTAGAAGGTTAGTCCAAGAAAAGATATTAAAAAGAAAAGGGAAAAAAATCCACATCCCTTTGTAATTAAACAACTAATCCAATTAGAAGGAGGGAAAAAAGCGGGCAAAGTAGAAAGAATTAGAGGTTTACATTTACACTTTTCAAGACTGGATTTCATAGGCAGGCTTCATAGTTGGAGTGATCTTTGCTTAGTGTCCTGGTTGACAGATTGTAAACCTCAGTATGGAAACGGATCCAGCACACAGCAGAGGACAGAGCATCCTCAAAGGTGTGCGCCGTGGTACCTTAGGAAAAGTGAACTAGATTGACTGTCTGTTCCCATCACTTCCTAGAGGTCTTTACTGTTTTAGGAAACATTTAATCATTAGTTTCTTCAAATAAGTGTAATAGGATTACTGATGTTCTCCACAGTTCAGTTCAGTCGCTCAGTCGTGTCCAACTTTTTGTGACCCCATTAATTGCTGCACACCAGGCCTCCCTGTCCATCATCAACCTGTGGAGTTCATTCAAACTCATGTCCATCAAGTCGGTGATGCCATCCAGTCATCTCATCCTCTGTCATCCCTTTCTCCTCGTGTTCCCAATCCCTCCCAGCATCAGAGTCTTTTCCAATGAGTCAACTCTTCGCATGAGGTGGCCAAAGTACTGGAGTTTCAGCTTTAGCATCAGTCCCTCCAACGAACATGCAGGACTGATCTCCTTTAGAATGGACTGGTTGGCTCTCCTTGCAGTCCAAGGGACTCTCAAGAGTCTTCTCCAACACCACAGTTCAAAAGCATTGATTCTTTGGCGCTCAGCTTTCTTCACAGTCCAACTCTCACATCCATACATGACCACTGGAAAAACCACAGCATTGACTAGATGGATATTTGTTGGCAAAGTAATGTCTCTGCTTTTCAATATGCTATCTAGGTTGGTCATAACTTTCCTTCCAACGAGTAAGCGTCTTTTAATTTGATGGCTGCAATCACCATCTGCGGTGATTTTGGAGCCCAGAAAAATAAAGCCTGACACTGTTTCCACTGTTTCCCCATCTATTTCCCATGAAGTGGTGGGACCAGATGCCATGATCTTGGTTTTCTGAATGTTCTCCACAGTTGTTAAATCGCTCAGTCCAACTCTTTGTGACCCCATTAACTTCAGCATGCCAGGCTTCCCTATCCGTTACCATCTCCAGGAGCTTGCTCAAACTCATGTCCATTGAGTCAGTGATGCCATCCAACCATCTCGTCCTCTGTCATCCCCTTCTACTCCTGCCTTCAATCTTTCCCAGCATCAGGGTCTTGTCTAATGAGTTGGCTCTTCGCATCAAGTGGCCAAAGTATTGGAGCTTCAGCATCAGTCCTTCCAGTGAATATTCAGGATTGATTACCTTTAGGATTGACTGATTTGATCTCCTTGCAGTCCAAGGGACTCTCAAGAGTTTTGTCTAACACCACAGGTCAAAAGCATCAATTCTTTAGCCCTCAGCTTTCTCTATGGTCCAACTCTCTCATCCCTACAAAGCCTTAGCTTTAACTAGACAGACCTTTGTTGACAAAGTAGTCTCTGCTTCCTAATACACCATCTAGGCCTATCGTAGCCTTCCTTCCAAGGAGCAAATGTCTTTTAATTTCATGACTATAGTCACCACCTTCAGTGATATTGGAGCCCAAGAAAATAAAGTTCCCCACAGAGCTGTTTGAAAACTGTACTCTTGCATTTCATTGCATTTTGGGTTGGTTCCTGGAATCTGTGTTCCTCATTTTCAAGTATGAACGTGCTTAAGGTGAATGTCAGAATGAAAAAGAAAGCCTATTGATCTCGGATCACTTAACATATTGATGCTGTGGACTCAGTAAAATCCAGACATTATGTTTCTTTCTACTCATCTGAGACATAACATCACCTTCCACGTAATGAAGGTAGCAACTGAGGTTTTAATAACTGTGCTCCTTATAGATAAATGGCTTCCAGGGAATTCCTGGAAAATGAAAGTTAGAATGATAACTCGGCTTCACTGGAAATGAATGACATGGGAATGTTCACATACTTTTTACCTGATTTTAATTTGAGATTCTAATTTGATTGGTAAAATCCAAGGGTAGGCACGTTGGAGAACAGCTCTCCCAGCTGTCTGCCCTCCAGCCACTTGGTGTCTGCTTCTCAGAACCTCCTTGTCCACTCCTAGAACTCCATTGACAAGCTGCTCTCAGATGGAAGCTTCTGCCTACCATCTCCTCCTCAGAAGCATTTTTCATCCCCTCCTTCCTCCTCATTCATTCTTCCAGGTCAAAGGCCCTCCTATTATAAATTCAGAGCAACCTCACCCTTAGAGCACTTAGCCTGGATGTTCTACACACAGCCCCAGCACTTACTGTCCTCTCCTCCAACATCATGTAAGTTCTATGTCTGCTTCTTTTCCTTAGTAACATATTCCCACTGGGAACCCACTAAGCATCCCAAAGAAATATTTACCAAATAAATGCATTTACTTATAATAAACATAACACTAGCTTTGACACGTTCTCTTAAATAGAATGCTTTTAAAAACATCAAGCTTTTGATCATTACTTAAGTGATGATATATTTTAAGGAGAAAGAGGAACTGTGATCAGATGTTCCACAAAGTTAATCTGAGGATCAGTTTTTACTTTGACATACAAAATAAAGAATTTTGAGCATTACTTTACTAGTGTGTGAGATGAGTGCAATTGTGCGGTAGTTTGAGCATTCTTTGGCATTGCCTTTCTTTGGGATTGGAATGAAAACTGACCTTTTCCAGTCCTGTGGCCACTGCTGAGTTTTCCAAATTTGCTGGCATATTGAGTGCAGCACTTTCACAGCATCATCTTTCAGGATTTGAAATAGTTCAACTGGAATGCCATCACCTCCACTAGCTTTGTTCATAGTGATGCTTTCTAAGGCCCACTTGACTTCACATTCCAGGATATCTGGCTCTAGGTCAGTGATCACACCGTCGTGATTATCTTGGTCTTGAAGATTTTTTTTGTACAGTTCTTCTGTGTATTCTTGCCACCTCTTCTTAATATCTTCTGCTTCTGTTAGGTCCATACCATTTTTGTCCTTTATCGAGCCCATCTTTGCATGAAATGTTCCCTTGGTATCTCTGATTTTCTTGAAGAGATCTCTAGTCTTTCCCATTCTGTTGTTTTTCTCTATTTCTTTGCATTGATGGCTGAGGAAGGCTTTCTTATGTGTTCTTGCTATTCTTTGGAACTCTGCATTCAGATGTTTATATCTTTCCTTTTCTCCTTTGCTTTTCGCTTCTCTTCTTTTGACAGCTATTTGTAAGGCCTCCGCACACAGCCATTTTGCTTTTTTGCATTTCTTTTCCATGGGGATGGTCTTGATCCCTGTCTCCTGTACAATGTCACGAACCTCCATCCATAGTTCATCAGGCACCCTATCTATCAGATCTAGTCCCTTAAATCTATTTCTTACTTCCACTGTATAATCATAAGGGATTTGATTTAGGTCGTACCTGAATGGTCTGCTGGTTTTCCCTACTTTCTTCAATTTAAGTCTGAATTTGGCAAGAAGGAGTTCATGATCTGAGCCACAGTCAGCTCCTGGTCTTGTTTTTGTTGGCTGTATAGAGCTTCTCCATCTTTGGCTGCAAAGAATATAATCAATCTGATTTCGGTGTTGACCATCTGGTGACGTCCATATGTAGAGTCTTCTCTTGTGTTGTTGGAAGAGGGTGTTTGCTATGACCAGTGCATTTTCTTGGCAAAACTCTATTAGTCTTTGCCCTGCTTCATTCCGTATTCCAAGGCCAAATTTGCCTGTTACTCCAGGTGTTTCTTGACTTCCTACTTTTGCATTCCGGTCCCCTAAATGAAAAGGACATCTTTTCCGGGTGTTAGTTCTAAAAGGTCTTGTAGGTCTTCATAGAACCATTCAACTTCAGCTTCTTCAGCATTACTGGTTGGGGCATAGACTTGGATTACTGTGATATTGAATGGTTTGCCTTGGAAATGAACAGAGATCATTCTGTCGATTTTGAGATTGCATCCAAGTACTGCATTTTGAACTCTTTTGTTGACCATGATGGCTACTCCCATTTCTTCCGAGGGATTCCTTCCTGCAGTAGTAGATAAAATGGTCATCTGAGTTAAATTCACCCATTCCAGTCCAATTTAGTTCGCTGATTCCTAGAATGTTGACGTTCACTCTTGCCATCTCCTGTTTGATCACTTCCAGTTTGCCTTGATTCATGGACCTGAAATTCCATGCTCAAAATTCTCCCAGCCAGGCTTCAGCAGTACATGAACCGTGAACATCCAGATGTTCAAGCTGGTTTTAGAAAAGGCAGAGGAACCAGAGATCAAATTGCCAACATCCACTGGATCATCGAAAAAGCAAGAGAGTTCCAGAAAAAAAACATCTATTTCTGCTTTATTGACTATGCCAAAGCCTTTGACTGTGTGGATCACAATAAACTGTGGAAAACTCTGAAAGAGATTGGAATACCAGACCACCTGACCTGCCTCTTGAGAAATTTGTATGCAGGTCAGGAAGCAAGAGTTAGAACTGAACATGGGACAACAGACTGGTTCCAAATAGGAAAAGGAGTATGTCAAGGTTGTATATTGTCACCCTGTTTATTTAACTTACATGCAGGGAACATTATGAGAAACGCTGGGCTGGAAGAAGCACAAGCTGGAATGAAGATTGCTGGGAGAAATACCAATAACCTCAGATATGCAGATGACACCACCCTTATGGCAGAAAGCGAAGAGGAACTAAAAAGCCTCTTGATGAAGGTGAAAGAGGAGAGTGAAAAAGTTGGCTTAAAACTCAACATTCAGAAAACAAAGATCATGGCATCTGGTCCCATCACTTCATGGGAAATAGATGGAGAAACAGTGGAAACAGTGTCAGACTTTATTTTGGGGAGCTCCAAAATCACTGCAGATGGTGACTGCAGCCATGAAATTAAAAGACGCTCCTTGGAAGGAAAGTTATGACCAACCTAGATAGCATATTCAAAAGCAGACATTACTTTGCCAACAAAGGTCCGTCTAGTCAAGGCTATGGTTTTTCCAGTGGTCATGTATGGATGTGAGAGTTGGACTGTGAAGAAAACTGAGCGCTGAACAATCGATGCTTTTGAACTGTAGTGTTGGAGAAGACACTTGAGAGTCCTGGAGACTGCAAGGAGATCCAACAAGTCCATTCTGAAGGAGATCAGCCCTGGGATTTCTTTGGAAGGAATGATGTTGAAGCTGAAACTCCAGTACTTTGGCCATCTCATGCGAAGTGTTGACTCATTGGAAAAGACTCTGATGCTGGGAGGGATTGGGGTCAGGAAGAGAAGGGGATGACAGAGGATGAGATGGCTGGATGGCGTCACTGACTCAATGGACGTGAGTTTGGGTGAACTCCGGGAGTTGGTGATGGACAGGGAGTCCTGGCATGCTGCAATTCATGGGGTCACAAAGAATCGGACACGACTGAGTGACTTAACTGAACTGATGAAATAGACTCTCACTTTCTCATAATCGTGACAGGAAGTCAGGTCTCTGGCACTACGTCCCCTGCATAAAGCACAGCTGAGAGCTGCCTGGGTTGACCTCCTGTGTTTCTCCAGTGCATCACAATCACTGGCTTCCTTGTGCTTCCCCAGGGGCCTGAAGAGAGACTGTATTCATGGCTCTATGGAGCTTCCTTCTGCTCCGGACCTTCTTTTCCCCTCCTGCCCTCTCTCATTTCAAATGACCAGGCACTCTCAGGAATTAATCCCTGGATGTTGACTGCATCACTCCATGTTGCAACATTTGCTTTTGAAGGTCCAGTGTTACCACTTTCCTTTCCTTTTGGAGTCTCTTTATTGAGTGAGCTTCCTGCAAAAGGATGAATCATCCCAGATGGATAATCCTTAGACCAGCCTGCTAATTCTCAATCCTGTCCATTCAGTGCCTCCTTTTCCTAACAAATACGTTATTGTCGACTGAAAAATATGTGCAGCCTATAAGTTGAGAACTATGTTTTACTTGGCAGACATTCTGAGGACATAAGCCTGGGATACAGCCTCTCAGAGAGCTCTGAGTGACTGCCCCAAGAGGTAAGGATATATAAAAGGAAAAAGCAATGGTACCCCATTCCAGTACTCTTGCCTGGAAAATCCCATGGACGGAAGAGCCTGGTGGGCTGCCGTCCATGGGGTCGCTGAGGGTCGGACACGACTGAGCGACTTCACTTTCACTTTTCACTTTCATGCATTGGAGAAGGGAATGGCAACCCACTCCAGTGTTCTTGCCTGGAGAATCCCAGGGACGGGAGAGCCTGGTGGGCTGCTGTCTATGGGGTCGCACAGAGTCAGACATGACTGAAGTGACTTAGCAGCAGCAGCAGAACATCAAAAGGTGACTGCTAATCACAAAAACAGACATCTCAAGTTAATGACCTCAGTGCTTCTCTGTGTATAGGAAGATGCAAGAGTCTGGGTTCACTGAAGCATCCCTTTGATGTGCACCCTAACTACTTAAGCCAGTGTCCTGTTTTACTCCCTCCCATATCCTCTCAGGGCTCACAGAGGAGGCGGCTGTAGTGGCTGAAGGCAGCAACATCCTTGGTTTACTGAAATGGCATCAACATTCTTTGTCCACATTTCCTTTACCATGCTGAGAAGAAATTAATAGATGAAAACCTACCTACATTTATAACTTTGAAGATCTGATGTCTACACTCTAAAGTAGAAATAACTCAGTAACCTGGTGCATTTAATTTCATCAATGCATGTAAATCATTGAACCGGAAAGAATGATGAAGGCAATCAATTTTTGTACTTTTATTTATAACCCCTTTGAATACAGCAGCTAAAATTACCTTTATCACCACTAATAGGATTTTCCGAAATGGTGAACACTTGGTAAAGTTGAAGTAAGGTTTTCCTTAGATGTGACTGGTAATTCCATTTCTGGAAAGCTGTGTATATTGTGCATGTTAAAATATAGTATTGGATATTTAATTAAATGTTTAAAATAATATATATGGAAATAGTAAGTATATACTATGACAATCCTAGACAGCATATTAAAAAGCAGAGACATGACTTGCCGACAATGGTCCATCTAGTCAAAGCTGTGGTTTTTCCAGTAGTCATGTACAGATGTGAGAGTTGGACCATAAAGAAGGCTGAGCACTGAAGAATTGATGCTTTTGAATTGTGATGCTGGAGAAGACTCTTAAGAGTCCCTTGAAGAGCAAGGAGATCAAACTAGTCAATCTTAAAGGAAACCAACCCTAAATATTCATTGGAAGGACTGTTGCCGAAGCTGAAGCTCCAGTACTTTGACCACTGGATGCGAACACTCGACTCACTGGAAAGGACCCTGATGCTGGAAGAGATTGAGGGCAGGAGGGGAAGGGAGTGGCAGAGGATGAGATGGTCAGATGGCATCACCAACTCAATGGACGCGAGTTTGAGCAAACTCTGAGAGATAGCGAAGGAAAGGGAAGCCTGACGTGTTGCAGTTCATGGTCTCCCAAAGAGTTGGACATGACTTGGTGACTGAACAACAATGTTAATGCTTTGAAAAATAATTTATGCTTACACACTTTCTTTTCCAATTTATGCTTTGTCTATAGAATGCTTCTAGGAAATATGCTGGATGCCTGTTGCTGCCCTCCATCCCCAGCAAAGAGGATATACTTTGGGGGGATAAAATATGCATAAATGTTTAATAATTGAAAATATTCCAATGAGATAATAATTTAACACAAAATATATCATAGTGCACTCTAAGCCCCATCCCCTTAAAACGAGGAGTAGATGGTGAAGGCAGTTGGTTTGTGGAGGGGGTGTGTGGCATCCATCTAGAGCTGGGAGCACAGACATTGCTTGAAAGGCCGGAATGGAGGGAGGGTTGCTGTGTTGTGCCTTTCCAGTGTTCACACTTCCCTGAGAAATTCTGCTCCAACCACAGACCTGTTTATAAGTCACAGGGCTGTCTTTTAATATGTACTCACCTGGAACAAAATACCCAAGGTTTTTCAAAAGAAAGAAGAAAAAAGATCTGCTAATAGTGCTGTCCTCAAATTCTTCACTTATATGTGGAATCTAAAAAATGATACAAATTAACTTATTTACAAAACAGAAATAGACTTACAGACCTAGAAAACAAACTTATGGTTATCAAAGGGGAAAGGGGAGAGGCAAATTAGGAGTTTAAGATTAACATGTACACACTACTATATATGGGGAAAATCCCACGGACAGAGGAACCTGGTAGGTTACAGTCCATGGGGTCGCAAGGAGTCAGACACAACTGAGCGACTTCAGTTTCTTTTCACTACTATATATAAAATAGATTATCTTCAAGTACCTACTGTATAGCACAGAGAACTCTTCTCAGTATTCTGTAATAACCTATATGGGAAAAGAATCTGAAAAAGAATGGGTATATATACATGTGTGTAACTAAATCACTTTGCTGTACACCTGAAACTAACACATTGTAAATCAGCTAAACTTCAATTAGAATAAAGGAAGATTTGGGAAAATTATAATTATTTTTCTCAAAATAGAGAATAAATAAAATGAGCACTATAATCATAAATTTTTAAAAGTCCATGGAAAATGAATCCTTAATAACTTTTTAAAAATTTGGAATGATTTTTATATTGGTTTCACACTGGCTTTGATCCCTACTGTTCTTTTTCCTCATGTTTTAGTTTTAAACCTAAACTGTATTTGATGATGGGAGCACTTGTTTGCTTCTGCTTTTCTTACAGTTTCTTTCCGTCCATCTGGAAGTCTCACCTTGGAAGACCACAAATTGCATGCACATCCTTGCATGTAGTGTTGAGTTGTTTAGAAACTTGTCTGTTTCTACCAGTGACTGTTTTTATATAAATTCTGTTCTGTGATCTACCTCTAGATTCTCTTTCTGGGAACATTAACAAATGGTAGAGTACAGGAAGTACTTTTTGTCCTTCCCCTATTTAATAACTATATTCAGCTCTCCTGGGCAGACAGTCTCCCCTGACATACATGTACTGAACCTTCCCGAGTAATTGTCTATGGTGGCAGGCAGACATTAGAGGGATGGTGCTAGCAGGTAAGATGAATGCTTCCAACCTTGTGCCACAGATGTTCACTATATCTTCTTTAAATCCCTTTAAAGCTTTCCTGGTGGCTCAGTTTGTAAAGACTCTACCTGCAATACAGGAGACTCGGGTTAAATCTTGGATCAGGAATATCCCCTGGAGAAGGAAATGACAACCCACTCCAGTATTCTTGCCTGAGAAATTCAATGGACAGAGGAACCTGATGGGCTACAGTTCATGGGGTTGCAAGAGTCAGACATGACTTAGTGGCTACACCACCACCACCACCATTCTGCTGATGATACAGGAAAGTAATAGTTTATGTGGAAGACCATCTGGTTTTTCTTGTGAATAAGGCAGAGGTATTTCAGTGGTATCAAGTATTGATGGTTGCAGGTACCTGCTAAGGGCTTTAGCCACTACCAAAGTGAAGTCCCGACAGGTAATTATTCATGAACAGGAATAGCATTTGATGGTTTTAACATTCTTCTTGAAGGATGCATCATGTCCCCTGTCCTCCTTGTCACCCATGATTGCAACAATTAATGTTTAGCTGGGCAATTAGTCAATGAAAGGAATAGTCAAATGTCTTTATAAGGATATAAAATTCCTGTATTTTCCTTCACTGAATGTTGGACAAAAAATGTTGCCTGCCATTTTATTAAACAAAGAATGTTGCTTGCCATTAAGCCCTTGGCCACTGCAGCTGCCCCTAGTGGTGTGCCTGAAGGGATTGGGGTGGAGAGAAGCAGGGTGTGGGCCCCAGAAAGGACCCCTTTAACAGGCACATCAAAGGAATGACTTCAGTGAGCCCAGACTCTTGCATCTGCCCATATGCAGAAAGGCAACTATAATCATCAACTTGAGATGTTGGCTTACTTGTGATTAGCAGTAATCTTAATCTTTGACTACATGTTTTTTGTTTTTTCAGCAAAAACTTCTATATATCCTGGCTCCTCCCTTATCTCTTTGAGTTCTCTCCCTCAGAGCTCTCTGAAAGGCTGTCTCTCAGGCTGTAGTTCTCAGGTCCCTGAATAAAACATAGTTCTCAGCTTTTAGGTTGTGCTTTTTTTTTTTCAGTTGATAACTTATTTAGGAAATTGAATGATTCTAGATCTGTATTTGGTTCTGAACTTTTTGTTTACTCACCAATATACAATAGTTTGCCAATATGTGATTGTGATATTTTCAGGGGCCCTCAATAGCCATTCAGTTTGAGATTGCTGCATGTCAGTGTCCACCATCACTGAGTCTTTCCACTATTGCTGTGTGTGTATATGTCCACCATAGCTATTGTCTGTGTCTCCATTGCTGTGTGTCTGTGTTCACTATTGCTGTGTGTACATGACTAACATTTTGCAAATTCCCCTCAGCCCTTGGCATTTAACAACATTCAGTTGTTCATTTTACCTGGGGAGGAAAGATTTGTGGGACTGTGGTATCTTAGTCTGTGGACTATGAAGAATAAACCTCTTGAAAAGCTAGTTTTCAAGATTAGAGGAAATACAGGCCAACAAGTAGTATAGAGACCACCCATAAACTCTGGAATGTATGATGTATTAAAGGTCTATTTAAGTAGTCATTTAGTAATACAGAAGGATTTTTCCTTGAAATTGCTGAGAAGTCCTCACTCCAACACAGAAAATGCTGTTCCATTCATAATGTACTTAACACGCATCATTTTTAATTTGTTATTATTTTTTTAATGTTGGCTGTGCTTTGTCTTCATTGCTTTGCATGGGCTTTTCTAATTGCAGCAGGCAGGGGCTACTCTCTAATTTCAGTGCTTGGGCTCCATTGCAGTAGCTTCCCTTGTTGCGGAGTACAGGCTCCAGGGTGCGTGGGCTTCAGTAGTTGTGGCTCGTGCATTTAGTTGCCCCATGGCATATGCAGTCTTCCCAGACCAGGGATCCAACCTGTGTCTCCTGCATTGGCAGGTGGATTCTTAACCCCTAGACAATCAGGAAGTCCAACATGGATATTTTTTATTCAAATAAGATGAGAGAAACTAACCACCAGATAGATGATTGCAAAATGAGGAGGTGGGTTTCAAACACACAACTAAGT
The DNA here is from genome assembly GCF_029407905.1 of Bubalus kerabau. NCBI lineage: Eukaryota > Metazoa > Chordata > Mammalia > Artiodactyla > Bovidae > Bubalus > Bubalus kerabau. Next base: position 126,363,594 of record NC_073624.1, on the reverse strand, counting down.
ATTTACAGGTTAAGGTGACAAGTGCTAGGACAGAATTCTGTGGGAAGAACAGGGCAGTTGCTGAAGAGATGACAATTACTTGGTCTTGGGGGACCTGGAGTAATCTTCATCATGAGGCAAGATTTGAAGCCATTTTTAAAAGTTCTTATAAACTTGAGAGAGGATATGAGGACTTTCCCAGCAGTTGGGAGAAACTTTGCTGAAAGGCACAGATGTGGAAAACATTACAGTATTTGGGGTGAGGAATTCTGTGTTGGTGAAGTTGACCCACAGGAGAGTTGAAATTGGATTTGGTTGAGGCTGAGACTGATAGGGATGGATGTGGTCAGATGGCTTTGGAGTAGCAGTGATAAGAAAGGGGAAAATCTGCTCCTGAGATTTTTATCAGGGCTCACTGAGCCAGGAAGTGGTACCTAACTGGATGCAGGAGGGGAGAAACTGAAGTCAGCTTCTTTCCTGGGTGTCTGGACCAGATGGCCGTATGCCAGTGTTGGGTATTCAAAGGAGGTACATGTTTGGGGAAGTTAAGGAACAGATCATCTGTTGAGTTTTTTTTTATTCTTTTAAGTTTTTATTTTGAAATAATTACAGATTCACAAGAAACAGCATGCATAGTACACAAAGGTCCTGTGTAGCCTTTCCCCAGTTTTCCCCAGAATAGCATCTTACAGAACTACAGTACAATGTTAAAACCTGAAAACTGACGTTGGTATTTTTCACAGACCTTTTTGCAGTTTTGCCGGTTTCACATGCACTTGTGTGTGTATGTGAATGAGTGGATGTGCGTGCACGTTTGTGTGTGTAGTTCTATACCGTTTTATCACATGTGCTGATTTGTGTAACCGTCACTACAATCAAGAGACAGCATTGTTGGAAATTCCCTGGTGGTCCAGTGATTAGGACTCGAGCTTTCACTTCTGGGGCCCAGGTTCAATCCCTGATAGGGACAGATGCTGCAAGTCACGAAGCCAACCGAAAAAAATAGATACACAGTTGTTCCACCTCTGCAAAGATCCCTTTCCCCATTACTAATCTCTGACAGTTACTATTCTGTTTTCCATCTCTTAATTTTGTCATTTTGAAAGTGTTATATAAATGGAATCATAGAGTATGTAACCCATAGCATTTTGATACTGTCTTATTTTCACTCAGTATTAATTCTGTTGCGATCCAGCCAAGTGTTGAGTGTATCTAAAGCTCGTTTCTTTCCACTGCTGAATAATATTCCATGGTGTGAATGCTCTAACATTTGCTTTATACTTTGGGGGACATTTGGGTTGCTTTCAGGTTTGGGCTGTTTACTGCCTAATTCTATAATTTGATTATGGAACTTCTACGGGACTTCCTCCAACAGACTCTTAGAGGGCACAAACAAAACCTTGTGAGCACCAGGAGCCCAGAAATGGGAGCAGTGTCCCCACAAGAGACTGAGCCAGACTTGCCTGTGAGTGTCCAGGAGTCTCTGGCGGAGGCATGGGCTGACAGTGGCCTGCTGCGGGGTCAGAGGCCCTGAATACAACAGCGCGTGCACAAGTCCTTTGGAAGGAGGTCGCCATTACCACAATTACCCCTACCACAGTTTGGCCTGTGACTATTTACATACATTAAGTTGTTTTTGTTTTTGTTTTTTAATTAATTTTTTTAATGAAGAATAATTGCTTTACAGAATTTTGCTGTTTTTTGTCAAACTTCAACATGAATCAGCCATAGGTATACATATATTTTTTGTGCTGATCTAAGTTTTCTCATACTGTTCATGGGGTTCTCAAGGCAAGAATACTGAAGTGGTTTGTCATTCCCTTCTCCAATGGACTACGTTTTGTCAGAACTCTCCACCATGACTCATCTGTCTTGGGTGGCCCTACATGGCATGGCTCATAGTTTCATTGACTTAGACAAGGCTGTGATCTATGTGATCAGTTTGGTTAGTTCCCTGTGATTGTGGTTTTCATTGTCTGCCCTCTGATGGAGAAGAGGCTTATGGAAGCTTCCTGATGGGAGAGACTGACTGTGGGGGAAACTGGGTCTTATTCTGATGGGTGGAGCCATGCTCAGTAAATCTTTAATGCAACTCTGTTGGTGGGCGGGGCTGTGTTCTCTCCCTGGTTTTGGCCTGAGGCAGACTGTGGTAGGGGTAAATGTGGTAATGGTGACCTTCAAAAGGACTTGTGCACACACTGTTGTATTCAGTGCCTGGACCCCGCAGCAGGCCACTGTCAACCCATGCCTCCACCAAAGACTCCTGGACACTCACAGGAAAGTCTGGCTCAGTCTCTTGTGGGGACACTGCTCCTATCTCTTGGCTCCTGGTGTGCACAAAGTTTTGTACTTTGTTTGTACAAACAAACATGTATTCCAAATCTGTTTCCCCAGTCCTGTGGAAGTTCTGTAATCAAATCTCACTGGCCTCCAAAGAGAATTCCCTGGGGGTTCTCAGTCCCTCAGGTTGAGAAATCTGTTTTGGGTCCCAGAGCTTTCTTAACAATGTGAGAATTTCTTTGGTATAGTTCTGCAGTTTGTGGGTCATCTGCTCTGCAGCTCTATGGTGGGATGAATGGTGACCTCCTCCAAGAGGGCTTATGCCACACTGCTTGACCCAGGTCTACTGCAGCCAGAGCGCATGTGCCCATGGCTGGCCACTGCTGACCCATACCTCTGCAAAGGATACTCAAACACTCAAAGGCAGGTCTGGGTCAGTCTGTGGCGTCTCTGGGTCCTGGTGTGCACAAGGCTTTGTTTGAGCCATCTGAGCATCTCTGGTGGGTATGGGGTTTGATTCTAAACATGATTTCGCCCTTCCTATTATCTTGTGGCTTCTCCTTTGCCCTTGAACATGGGGCATTCACACCATGGAATACTATTCAGCAATGGAAAGAAATGAGCTTTAGATACACTCAACACTTGGCTGTATCACAGCAGAATTATACTGAGTGAAAATAAGTCACTATCCAAAGGCTATGGGTTACATACAATATGATTCCATTTATATAACACTTTCAAAATGACAAAATTAAAGAGATGGAAAACAGAATAGTAATAGGCCTTGGAGTACAAAATGAAGCAGGGCAAAGTATAACAGAGTTTTGCCAAGAGAACGCACTGGTCATAGCAAACACTTTCTTCCAACAACACAAGGGATGACTGTATACATGGACTCACCAGATGCTCAAAACTGAATCAGATTGATTATATTATTTGCAGTCAAAGACAGAGAAGCTATATACAGTCAGCAAAAGCAAGACCAGGAGCTGAGTGTGGCTCAGATCATGAACTCCTTATTGCAAAATTCAGACTTAAATTGAAGAAAGTAGGGAAAACCACTGAATCTTCCTGCAATTCAGGAGACCTGGGTTCGATTCCTGGGTCAGGAAGATGCTCTGGAGAGGGGAATGGCAACCCACTGTCGTATTCTTGCCTGGAGAATCCCATGGACAGAGGATCCTGGTGGGCTACCAACCATGGGGTGGCAAAGAGTTGGAGACCATTCAGATATGACCTAAATCAAATCCCTTATGACTATACAGTGGAAGTGACAAATAGATTCAAGGGAATAGATCTGATAGACAGAGTGCCTGAAGAACTATGAACCTAAGTTCATGACATTGTACAGGAGGCACTGATCAAGACCATCCCCAAGAAAAAGAAATGCAAAAATGCAAAATGGCTGTCTAAGAAGGCCTTACAAATAGCTGAAAAAGAAGTGAAGCTAAAGACAAAGGAGAAGAGCAAAGGTGTACCCATCTGAATGCAGAGTTCCAAAGAATAGCAAGGAGAGATAAGAAAGCTTTCCTCAGTGAACAATGCGAAGAAATAGATGAAAACAACAGAATGGGAAAGACTAGAGATCTCTTCAAGAAAATTAGAGATACCAAGGGAACACTTCATGCAAAGATGAGCACAATAAAGGCCAGAAATGGTATGGAAGTAACAGAAGCAGAAGATATTAAGAAGGGGTGGCAAGAATACACAGACGAACTATGCAAAAAAAGATCTTCATGACCCAGATAACCACGTAACCACGATGGTGTGATCACTCACCTGGAGCCAGACATCCTGGAGTGCGAAGTCAAATGGGTCTTAGGAAGCATCACTACAAACAAAGCTAGTGAAGGTGATGGAACTCCAGTTAAGCTATTTCAAATCCTAAAAGATGATGCTGTTAAAGTGTTGCACTCAATATTCCAGCAAATTTGGAAAACTCAGCAGTGGCCACAGGACTGGAAAAGGTGTTTTCATTCCAATCCCAAAGAAAGGCAATGCCAAAGAATATTCAAACTACTGCACGATTGCACTCTTCTCACATGCTAGGAAAGTAATGCTCAAAATTCTCCAAGCCAGACTTCAACAATACATGAACCATGAACTTCCAGATGTTCAAGCTGTATTTAGAAAAGGCAGAGGAACCAGAGATCAAATTGCCAACATCTGTTGAATCATAGAAAAAGCAAGAGAGTTCCAGAAAAACATCTACTTTATTGACTATGCCAAAGCCTTTGACTTTATGGATCACAACGAACTGTGGAAAATTCTTAAAGAGATGGAAATACCAGACCACCTTACCTGCCTCCTGAGAAATCTGTATACAGGTTAAGAAGCAACAGTTAGAAGTGGACATGGAACAATGGACTCCTTTCCAAATTGGGAAAGGAGTATGTCAAGGCTGTATATTTTCACCCTGCTTATTTAACTTATATGCAGAGTACATCATGCAAAATGCCAGGCTGGATGAAGCACAGCTGAAATCAAGGTTGCCTGAAGAAATATCAATAACCTTGGATATGCAGATGACACCACCCTTCTGGCATAAAGTGAAGAAGAACTAAAGAGTCTCTTGATGGAAGTGAAAGAGGAGAGTGAAAAAGCTGGCTTAAAACTCATCATTCAAAGAACTAAAATCATGGCATCTGGTCCCATCACTTCATGGGAAATAGATGGGGAAACAATGGAAACAGTGACAGACTTCATTTTCTTTGACTCTGTAATCACTGCATTGGGTGACTGCAGCCATGATATTAAAAGACACTTACTCCTTGGAAGAAAAGCTATGACCAACCTAGACAGCATATTAAAAAGCAGAGACATTACTTTGCTGACAAAGTTCCATCTAGTCAGAACTATGGTTTTTCTGATAGTCATGTATGGATGTGAAAGTTGGACCATAAAGAAAGCTGAGCGCTGGAGAGTTGATGCTTTCAAAATGTGGTGTTAGAGAAGACTCTTGAGAGTCCCTTGGATTGCAAGGAGATCCAAGCAGTCAATCCTAAAATCAATCCTGAATATTCATTGGAAAGACTGATGCTTAAACTGAAGCTCCACTACTTTGGCCATCTGGTGCAAACAACTGACTCATTGGAAAAGACGCTGATGCTGGGAAAGATTGAAGACAAGAGGAGAAGGGGATAACAGAGGATGAGATGGTTGGATGGCATCACTGACTCGATGGACATGAGTCTGAGCAAGCTCCAGTGTTGGTGATGGACAGGGATACCTGGCATGTTGCAGCCCATGGGGTCATAAACAGGACTGAGTTACTGAATTGAACTAATCAGTTTTCTCATTTTGAGAGAAATGCCCAGCATATGTTAAATGTATATTTAGAATGTATTTTTAAGACTGTGCTAAACTGTTTTCCAGAATGGCTATTCAGTTCAGTGACATCAGCACCAGGACCCAGGAGAAAGAGACAGTGACCCCACAGGAGACTTGCTTGTGGGTGTTTAGGAGTCTCCAGCGAAGGCCTGGGTTGGTGGTGGCCTGCTGCAAGGTTGTGGGCATGGACTGTAGCAGTGCATGCATGGGATCTTTTGAGGGAGGTCACCATTATCTTCAATCAGTTCAGTTCAGTTCAGTCGCTCAGTCATGTCCAACTTTTTGTGACCCCATGGACTGCAGCACGCCAGGCCTCCCTGTCCATCACCAACTCCCAGAGCTTGTTCAAACTCATGTCCATTGAGTCAGTGATGCCATCCATCCATTCATTACCTCCACCATAGTTTCAGTTCAGTTCAGTTCAGTCCCTCAGTTGTGTCCGACTCTTTGTGACCCCATGGACTGCAGCATGCTAGGCCTCCCTGTCCATCACCAACTCCCGGAGTTCACCCAAACTCATGTCCATCAAGTCGGTGATGCCATCCAGCCATCTCATCCTCTGTCATCCCCTTCTCCTCCTGCCCCCAATCCCTCCCAGCATCAGAGTCTTTTCCAATGATTGGTCCCAGGTAAAAATAACAGGGAGGGAACACAGCTCCACCCATCAACAGAAAATTGGATTAAAGATTTACTGAACTTGGCCTCCCCATCAGAACAAGACCCAGTATCCCCCTCAGTCAGTCTATCCCATCAGGAAGCTAGAGGGCAGACAGACTGAAAACCATAGAATGGCTGTACCATTTTAATATTCTCAGATGCAGTATGTGAGAGATCTAATTTTGCTACATCCTTGCTACTGTCACCACTTAAAAAAATTCAGCTGTTGTAATAGATGGATGTAAGGCAATATCTCTTCGTGATTCTAATGGACAATTTTCTAATGGTAAATGGCCATCTTAGCATATGTTTATCTTCTGTGTCTTCTCTCGGTGAAGTCTCTGTCTTTTGCCCATTTTCTTGTTAGATTATAGGCTCACTGTCACCCCTCTGAGCCACCTCATTCTGCCTTGTTGCTGCTGCTGGGGGTAAAAGTGCCATCTGCTCCCTCCCCAGACACCAGGGAGGAGGTCGGGGCAGTGGGTTGCTGGGTAGCACTGCTTCCTGCCAGCCAGCTTTATCGCATCCCTGTGGGTCAGGGGGAAATTTGGTTCTCCACTCGGCCATACTGATTCCAGGAGGGGTCAGTTTTTCTTTTCATTTTTGATTGGTCAACAGGTATTAAAATTGAGGTTTTTTTCTACCAGACATCCTTTCCCCAGTCCTTTGTGTAGATCTGGTCCTGGGTCCAGGCCTCTCTAGCACCCCGTCAGGGATGAAGGAGGAAAGAAAACCCAGGAGCTTACATCATTCCTCAGGTTGTGAAGTTTCCGCCCGGTCACCTTCCCTGCATTTTTCCTAGCTTTCCTATATTTGTTGGTGTCTAAGGCCCCCGACCCCTTCATTAGGCAGCCTGGGGCTCAGTAGAGCTCCTGTGGAGAGACACTGATGTTGGCCCTTGATGTCAGGAGGTGAGGGGTAAGGGCCTGGACCTCAGCGCCTGTCCTCACTGGACGAGGCCCGGGATCTGCATTTTCTTCACACACTGGGGGTGGACCTCTTAGTGATGATGCCTGTCTCTCAGGGCTCCATGACACTGTACACGCAGGACACCTTGCAGGTGCCTGCCTGCTACTCAGCAAATAGGAGCTCTTGTTCTCTTATAGGTGAGACTCTAGGCTCCCGGAAGATCATTTTTGAGCTTAGTGGAAGAACAAAAGCCAGATGATGGGGATTCAAACACCAAGCACTTGGTGAGGGAAGTCAGTTTGCCTCTGAGATTCTGAGCTGGAGAAGGAGAGAGAGGCCTGTGAAAGAGGGAGAAGGAAGTTTGAAGCTCAGGCAGGACAGGAGGAGGAGCTGAGCGGGGCCGAGAGGGGAGATGTGCAGGTAAATTACACGGAGAGGACAACGCTGCTGATGCTGGCAGAGTGGCACAGGAGCAAAGACAGGAACACTGCCCCGGAGGCCAGGGCAGGCTCCCTCAGCCCGCATCCAGCACAGAACTGCATTCCTGACTGACGTCACCACATACTGTGACCTTTGCTTCTCCAAAATCATACACCCACTGTTTCCACTCCTGGTGGTTACTGTTTCTACTGTGTAAAGAAGAGAAAAGAGACTGAACGAGGAGATAGGAGATTAGAAAGAAAAATAGGCTCCATTCTTTTATTATTATTTCATCTTGTGTTTATTAACCATCTGCTTTACTTCAGGCATTTGTTCTGGTTGCAGTGAGGAGAAAATTGACATTATCCATGTGCTTATGTCGGTTTTTTTCTGCTCTGGGCACTGGGCCTCATGTATCTGTTCACGGCTGTGATGTGTGCTTGAAGGAAACGTGAATCCCTCCAGTGCTGCCATGATACAGGGGGATGCGGCTGGTGGAGGGTGAAGGAGGCCTCCCCAGAGCAGAGAGGCTAGAGCTGAAGCCAGGTGGCTGTGGGTGCTGCCAGGGTGAGATGTGTGGAGGATGTTCTAGATAAAGGATGCGGTGTTTGTGGATGAGGAACTGAAGGAAAGCTGGTGAGGACAGACTTGCTCAGCAGGAGGGGGCAGGGCACAGACATGGGGGCGGGGAAAGGGGCAGGCCCTGGGAGCTTAGCAGGTGCCCAGGGTCTCTGTGTGGATCCAAGAGTGAGGGTAGTAACATCCTCCACAGGATACCTGTGACACAGGTATGAGTGGGGGTGATGTGGAACACAGGCTCAGATCCACATCTTTACAGCCAAGCTGCCACCATTTAGAACATGTATCAGAGCCTTGGATATGATGGGGGACCAGGTGGACCCTCACGTTGTGGGTAGACGGAGGCTGTTGGTATGGAGAGGGCAGAGCAGTGGGAGTGAAGGACAGTGAGCAGCTCCAAGACTTGGCAGTTCATCAGCTTCCAGCTGGGTGACTTGTTCCTACTTTACTGTCATCAGGACCACTGAAGAAGACATGAGCTTATCTTTAGACTGTTTTGGTCCAAGATGCTTCTGCAATGTCCAGATGAAAATGTCTAGGAAGTAGTTGCCTGTGTGGATGTGGAGGGAAAACCAGAGCTGATCACAGAAATACAGGCTGAAGACATTGTCCTGGGTGGTTGGGTGGGTGCGGGTCTGGTGAGGGGGGCAGGAGGGGATCATTAGGGGTGAGGGGGAGTCCAGGGACAGAGAGTGTGATGCTGTGATGGAAGGAAGCAACTCCAGGTGGCAGACACGGGGCGAGAGTTGACGCCCTTTGAGGATCAAGGCAAAGATTTACAGATGAGACTGAGTATAAAATACTGAGAAAATGGTAGAGACTGAGTGAGGGAGCTGGTGAAAGTCTGGCTTGCACAGTATTTCCACCTGCATCCCTTGGAACCCTGGCTCTTCAGGAGCATTTCTATCACATCCTCTCTGTCTCTTTCTGACACACACACTTGTTTTATAATCGATTAATTATGAGGATTGCTGTTAAAATGAAATAGCTCTTTCAACAACAGAACTTCTGAAAGTATTTATTTAGTGTGTCGTTGTTTAGTCACTGAGTCGTGTCTGACTCTTTTGCTACCCCACCTGCCTCTGTCTGAGGGATTCACCAGGCAAGGATACTGGGGCGAGTTGCCATTTTCTTCTCCAGGGGATCCTCCCAACCCAGGGATTGAACCCATGTCTCCTGCATTACAGGCGGATTCTTTACCACTGAGCCACCTGGGAAACCACCTTATTACTATAGTATGTACCACTCTGCAACTCTTAATGAATCTCAGGACCCAAGTCAGTGTTCCCTGGAACCCCACTTGAGAAACACTGGCTGAGCACTGTCAATAGACTTGGCCACAGAAAAGCACATGGTCTCTCTCGACAGCCTCCCCTCCATCTGCGTACCTGCTCCCAAGCCTCTCCTCTCTGGGAGCTACCATTTCTCTCAGGAGTTGGAAGAGCAGCCGTCAGTTGCAGGGTATGTGGGTTTGGGACTGTGGAGGTCAAAATACTTGGTGATTCCTGGCAGCCAGGAATTCCATCTATTCTGGCCAGTGGTTGGGTGAGAGTTGTCTCTGGGGTGTTAGGTGCCATGAGTCTTAGTGAGTAATGAAGTGAAAACTAGTGACACTAGTGAGTAATTAGTGAAAGCGTCTAACTTAGCAGCAATAGGTCTATTTCATTTTTAGGCAGACGGGAAATCATGGGATAAGGAATTTCTGGTACAAACTTGCAGATAATTGGGGTGGGAGTGGGAAGGGGTACGCAGTCCCTGTGCTGGAGACTGAAACGATTTGGTCTCGTGAGACTGGGAGAGGGAGGGCTTGTTATTTGAATGTTTGGAACTTGGAAATTCTTTTATGTGGTTAATTGACATGTGAATGTGTAGCTGCATTGTCCATGCTGCTGCTGCTACTAAGTCACTTCAGTCGTGTCCGACTCTGTGTGACCCCATAGATGGCAGCCCACCAGGCTCCCCCGTCCCTGGGATTCTCCAGGCAAGATCACTGGAGTGGGTTGCCATTTCCTTCTCCAATGCATGAAAGTGAAAAGTGAAAGTGAAGTCGCTCAGTCGTGTCCGACTCTTAACGACCCCATGGACTGCAGTCTTCCAGGCTCCTCTGTCCATGGGATTTTCCAGGCAAGAGTACTGGAGTGGGGTGCCATTGCCTTCTCCAACATTGTCCATATGTTGGGCCATAAGAACCTATTTCAGCAGAAACTCTGGAATGATAGTGAGCTCCCTAGCACCTCCTTCATATATAGGAAGAGTTACATACAGTTTTAAAAGCAGTGGAAGATCTCTGTAGCAGGGTTGAGCAAATAAGAATGGTATTATGAGCAGCATGGAATGTTGTGTGGCGGGGTTTTCCTTGAACTTGAAGCCCAGTATATATATATTTTTATCTCCAGTATCTGGTGTAATGCTTAGTAATTAGTCAACCTTTGACTGAATGGGTGGATGAATAAATCCCTAATACTCATCCTTTTTAAAGCCTGACTTTAAACTGAAGGACCAGCGAAGAACCCTTGAGACTAACTTCACTTTGTGGGTCAAAGAGAGTCAGAATTATCCGGATGACCTTTAGGTTCTTGTACAGATTGGTAGTAACTAGTCTGACATAGTTGATGATTGCCGATAAGAAAAAGAATTGGGGGCCTTAAGGTAGAAAAATAAATGACCCTTGTTTTGCAAGTTTTGCACAAGTTTTGCAAGGAGAAAACTGACATTATGGGCTAGAAGAAGCAGTTGGTCTTAGTGTACTGATGAATAGTAAAATTTGTAGATTTGATGAATACTGCTTAAAAATCTATGGTGTTTTAGTCCTGTGTGTGTGTGTGCACGCGCGTGTGCACACATGCTCAGTCATGTCTGATTTTTTTCTAAACTATGGACTGTAGTCTGCCAGGCTTCTCTGTCCATGGAATTTTCCAGGCAAGAATACTGGAGTTGGTTGCCATTTCCTACTTCAGGGGATCTTCCCAACCCAGAGATTGAACCCACGGCTCTTGCATCGCTTGCACTGGCAAGCAGGTTCTTTACCACTGTGCCACCTGGGCATCCCTTTTAGTCCTACTTCTTACACCTTTATACACATATTTCTGCATAACAGATTGATGATTCCTACATGAGAGAGTGATGTTGAATGAATATACAGATGAGTGAATTCACAGGTGCTTTTGCTGAGTGTAACTTTCTTATTTCTTTATCTACTTGTTTGTGTCCTAACACTTGGAATAACTAGATCTGTCTCACGCATGCTCAGGTGTCTATTTTGGATTCACATCACCTCACATGGACTCTCACTGTACTCTTTAGGTGACAGTAAACAGCTGGCATGTTCTGCATCTCATTGCGTCCTCACTATTTCTTGTTTCCAGTGTCCTGTCATTATCCTTCCTCCCTTTACCTCTGTCTTCTCTCTGGACATGGAGGCCTTCTTTCTTCCTGTTGGATTACTGATTTAATTTTTCAAGTTTTAAGAATTTACTAACTGCTAAGTAGTATGTCAAGGCCGTATATTGTCACCCTGTTTATTTAACTTATACGCAGAGTGCACACATGCATGCAAAGTCACTTCAGTCGTGTCCAACTCTGTGTGATCCTGTGGACTGCAGCTGGCCAGGCTCCTCTGTCCATGGGATTCTCCTCCGGCAAGAATACTGGAATGGGATGCTATGCCCTCCTCCAGGGGACCTTCCCTACCCAGGGATCAAACCCATATCTCTTACATATAACCTACATTGGCAGGCAGGTTCTTTACCACTAGCACCACCTGGGAAGCCCTATATGCAGAGTACATCATGCGAAATGCTGGGCTGGTTGAATCACAAGCTGGAATCAAGATTGCCAGGAGAAATTCAACAATCTCAAATATGCAGATGATACCACTCTAACAGCAGAAAGCAAAGAGGAACTAAAGAACCTCTTGATGAAGGTGAAAGAGGAGAGTGAAAAAGCTGGCTTAAAACTCAACATTTAAAAAACAAATATCATGGCATCTGGCCCCATCAGTTCAGTTCAATTCAGTTCAGTCATTCAGTCATGTCCGAGTCTCTGCTACCCCATGAATCACAGCACGCCAGGCCTCCCTGTCCATCACCAACTCCCGGAGTTCACTGAGACTCACGTCCATCGAGTCAGTGATGCCATACAGCCATCTCATCCTCTGTCGTCCCCTTCTCCTCCTGCCCCCAATCCCTCCCAGCCTCAGAGTCTTTTCCAATGAGTCAACTCTTCTCATGAGGTGGCCAAAGTACTGGAGTTTCAGCTTCAGTATCATTCCTTCCAAAGAACACCCAGGACTGATCCCCTTTAAAATGGACTGGTCGGCTCTCCTTGCAGTCCAAGGGACTCTCAAGAGTCTTCTCCAACACCACAGTTCAAAAGCATCAGTTCTTTGGCGTTCAGCTTTCTTCACGGTCCAACTCTCACATCCATACATGACCACTGGAAAAACCATAGCCTTGACTGGTCCCATCACTTCATGGCAAATTGATGGGGAAAAAGTGGAAACTGTGACAGATATTCTCTCTTGGGCTCCAAAATCACTATAGACAGTGACTGTAGCCACAGAATTAAAAGATGCTTGCTCCTTGGAAGAAAATCTGTGACAAACCTAGACAGCATATTAAAAAGCATAGACATCACTTTGCCAACAAAGGTCCATCTAGTCAAAGCAATGTTTTTTCCAGTAGCCATGTATGGATGTGAGAGATGGACCATAAAGAAAACTGAGTGCTGAAGAATTGAAGCTTTTGAATTGTGGTGCTAGAGAAGACTCTTGAAAATCCCTTGAAATGCAAGGAGATCAAACCAGTCAATTATAAGGGAAGCCAACCCTGAATATTCATTGGAAGGAGTGATACTGAAGCTGAAGCTCCAGTACTTTGACCCCTTGATGTGAAGAGCCGACTCTTTGGAAAAGACCCTGATGGTAGGAAAAACTGAGGGCAAGAGGAGAAGAGGGTGACATAGGATGAGATGGTTGGATGGTATAACTGACTCAATGGCATGAGTTTAAGCAAACTCAGGGTGATAGTGAAGGAAGCCTGGCACACTGCAGTCCATGTCACAGAGAGGCAGGGACGGTTTAGCAACTGAACAACAGCTATATAGTCATCCCTGGATATCTGCAGGGAGGGGGACACGAGTGAGGATCGATACAAAAAAAGATGCTCAAGTCCCTTAAATAAAATGACACAGTTCTTGCATAGAACACCCCACCCTACCCTCTTGTATACTTTTAATCACCTCAATTACTTATAATGCCTAATATGATGGAAATGCTGTGTAAATGATTGCTGGAGTGCAATCATTTGGGAACTTTATGGAATTTTCCCCCCAAATATTTTGGATCTGCATTTGGTTGAATCCTTGAATTCAGAGCCCAGGATGCAGAGGGCTGACCACATCATGAATCATGCTGGTCACCAGGACCACAGAGAAACACAGGACGTGGCGCTTCTCTTACAGAAGTTGTAAACATGTCTGCACATCACCAGTAAGACATGGTGGTATCCGTGGCACAATACAGAGCAAATATAAGGTTCTGTGTTGTTCTAGAGAGAGACTGGTTATAGTAGGGGTTGAGGTGGGCAAGGCAGGCTTTGCAGCAGATGTTGTATCTTTACTTGTCAGTATTCTTCTGTTGCATCATATTCCAAAAGCAAAATTTATCAAACCCTCAAGATTGACCAATCTGTCATCAAATCTTCTTTCCCTGCTAAAAGAAGTTTTCTTGGAGGAACTAGTCTTTGCTAATTAATCCCATCAACAGAAATGCCTGCCTTTCAGAATAATCAGTGAGTTCAAAACAAAACCATCCCTTCACTTAAAAGTTGATCAGGTTCTGTCATGCACAACAGTTTTTGGCTGGGCTGCTTTTCTGTGTAAACAACAAATAATCTTGAAGGGATTTTACCTTCTGAGGACTAGACTCAAACCCAAGATAGGGTGACCTACTCATTTTCTTCATGCACTTAGAAAATGAAGTATTTAGACTGTTTGAAACATCTTTGTGAATGATAGAGACATTAAAATTAAAAAAAAAATCATCCAGATTCTCCATACAGCATAAGTTTGTGTTTTGGTCAGCCTATAAAATTCTCTACCTTATGTTAAAATGTAGAAAATCCTCTCCCATAAAGAAACAAATTTAGAATTACAAATTTTTAGCTTGAGATTTTCAAGGGTAAAAGAAGACACTTGGGAAGATAAAGCCTGGAGCTATTTTTGTATTAAAAAGAAAATTCAGGAGAATCAAAATCTTTTATTTTTGTTCCATGACTTAATAATTCAACTGTACTTTTCTTTTTCCCAAAGCAGATAGGCATAGACAATGATTGCAATAGATAAATAGGTACTTTTTCTTTTACAAATCTTATAACAGGTTTAGGATCAAATTCCTTCCATATTTAATTTGATTAACTTCTGAATAAGAAATACCATTTTTAAGTAAAATTATTGCATTCCAGAGAATATTATAGCTTAGTTGACATGTGGGATCTGAGTTACCTGAGCAGGAATTGAACCTGTTCCCTGCTACAGTGGAAGCTCAGAATCCTAGCCACTGGACTGCCAGAGAAGTCCCTCCAGAGGGTATTATAAACAGCTAAAAAAAAAACAAAAAAAAGGGAAATCATATTGATTTAAACCATGCTGGAATAAATATTTTGCAAATCACCAATAGCCAATAATGTTTTCCCTGATAGCTCAGTTGGTAAAGAATCTGCCTACAATGAAGGAGAGCCTGGTTTGATTCCTGAGTCAGGAAGATCCCCTGGAGAAGGGATAGGCTACCCACTCCAGTGTTCCCTTGTGGCTTTCTTTCCCAGTTTTCCCCCACAAGGGAAGCCCACTCCAGGGCTTCCCTTGTGGCTCAGCTGGTAAAGAATATGCCTGCAATCCAGGAGACCTGGGTTCGATCCCTGGGTTGGGAAGATCCCCTGGAGAAGGGAAAGGCTACCTACTCTAGTATTCTGGCCTGGAAAATTCCATGGACTGTATAGTCCATGGGGTCACAAAGAGTCAGACATGACTGAGAGTTTCCCTTTCACTTTTGATAGCCAATAATATTTGGAAGATTTGGAGATGATCTGGTTTGCATTACACATATACACTTTAAAATACCTCATGAATTAAGTCAAGCTTTACCTCAGATGCTAAGAAATATGAAAATATGTAGAGTTCTGCTGCATTTAAGATCATTATCTAAAAACTGTTTGGTTTTTGTTTTTCCAGAGAGCACAGTCAGATGAACTGGAAAAAATTGAAAAGCATGGTCGGTCCTCCAAAGACAAGGAAAACGCAAAGTCTCTGGACAAACCTGAGCAGTAAGCACAGCTTGGCCCATGGGCAGCATGCGGGCCATGGGGGGCTCTTTCCATTGGGAAATGAAGTGTCTTCTGCGCATCAGTGTCATGAATGATGTGAGGATGAGCGCGTTTATGTGCATCGTCTTTTTCCTCTTAACTTGGCTTTGTTTCCTTAGGTTCCTTTATGAACTGTCACTAATCCCCAACTTTTCAGAGCGAGTCTTTTGCATTCTGTTTCAGTCCACATTTTCAGAAAGCATTTGCTCAATTCGGCGCAAACTGGAACTGCTACAGAAGTTGTGTGAGGTGGGTGCATGGGTTCTGATACTTAATTGTGCTCAGTCATGTTCATATTTCAAACAAATTGTCTCTTATTTGTAGTAAATACTTCCAACTGAGTACCATTTGAAGACATTTTCTTTATTTCCCCTCAACAAATTGTTAGTGATTCCATCCAAATGCTTCAGGAATAGCTATATGACTCAATAGAAGAGAAACATTCTTCTGAAAATAAAGAACAAGTGCTTGGCAGAAATGACCAATATTAACATCTAAAACAATTTGTCAAAAATTAATAGTACCATTTATTCTGGTTGTGGTAAATTATTTAGAAAAGTAGCATTATGTCATTAAAGAGATTTTCAGAGAAAGTGATGCACAAATTCAAGTTAAAGTGTGTGCTTTGGAAGAAGTGAGTGTGAACCTTTCAGGGATAAATCTAAATTTGGAAATTTTGGATAAATCTAAATTTGGAAATTAAACTTTATAACTGTGTTTTGGTTTCCCACACCTTATGCTAAAAATGTTACGCAGAGGCAGGTGCAGCTGGACTGATGGCCGTGCCGTCACACTGTGGTGGGTCTCATGTTACGGGTGTGTTTGGTTTCCTTGCAATTACACCACAGGAGCATCCTAGGCTGGTACCTCTCAGCTGGAGAAGCACAACCTGCATGCTGTTAGTAGTGCAGCTTTTTCAAAGTTATCTTTGGAGACGCTGTGCTTAAATATACCTAAAATGAGCACTGATGAAGTTTGGATATGACCCATAATTATTAGTATGATCTGAATATCTGCCACTGACTTAAGAAAATTCAAACAGTAAATGAGAAATTCTTCTTTATCCTGTTTTACAGACATTAAAACATGGCTCAGGGGTTATGCAGGTTTTGGGTTTGGTTCTTGCCTTTGGCAACTACATGAATGGTGGAAATAATACTCGGGGACAGGCAGACGGTTTTGGATTAGATATTCTCCCAAAGCTGAAAGATGTTAAAAGCAGTGTAAGTATTTTGGGTGAGTGAATGTAGCAAACTGAAGAGTGGATGTCTGTTTTGTAATAAGTTGAACTGTAAACCAGTGCGATAAATGTTTATGCTCCAAGGCCAAAAGTTCTATTATGTTCTGAGCCAGATGAAGGTAATGGTTTTTAAAATATTAAGTTCAACCGAGGGAATTCCCAGGTGGCACTAGTGATAAAGAATGTGCCTGCCAGTGAAGGAGACATAAGAGACCCTGGGGCAGGTTCAGTTCCTGGGTCGGGAAGATCCCCTGGAGGAGGGCATGGCAACCCACTCCAATATTCTTGCTGAAGAATCCCATGCACAGAGAAACCAGGCAGGCTACAGTCCACTGGGTCGCAAAGAGTCGGACATGACTGAGGAGACTTAGCATGCATGCCCGCAAGTTTAAGTGAACAATTGGCCTGTAAAAATGAAAATATAGAGAATTGTCTTCCTAGATAAGGAAATAATAAGGAAATAATCTCCCTGACAGAAGGGAGATACTTATTTTGCTTTTTTCTGCCGGTCAACAACTCACTGGTTTATTTAGTCATTACACTCATATGTTCATTTGACATTCTTTTATCCAGCTTCTATGAAATGCCAGACACTGTACTTTTCCAAAATTGGGAAAAGCATAGTCCTTTCTTGGAACACCAACAGCATATAACTTTTTTGATTTCTATTGTTCTATTTGTTCAAGTGCCTTTTTATTTGTATGACACACATTTTCTCAGGAACCTTCAATATGTCAACCCGATAAATCACATTTATTCAAAATTTATTTATTCTTCTAAACACATGGTAGGTTTTGAATAGTTCTCTTTTGAAAAGATTTATTTATTTATTTATTTATTTATTTATTTATTTTTGTGCTGGGTCTTCGCTGCTGCACATGCAGTCTTCCTCTAACTTCAGTGAGCGGGGGCTACTCTCCAGTTGCAGTACACAAGCTTCTCATTGCAGTGGTTTCTCTTGTTCTGCAGCACGGGCTCCAGGTGCGCAGGCTTCAGTGGTTGCAGCTCTCGGGCTCTGGAACATGAGCTCAGTAGTTGTGGCACACGGGCTTAGCCCCACATTCCACACCCACATTCCCATGTGCAGTCTTCCCAGATCGGGAATCCAACTGTGTCCCCTGCCTTGGATTCTTAACCACTGGACCACCAGGGAAATACTGAATAGTTCTTAACAACTGATTGTTGGATTGAAACAAGTAATTTTTGCAAATAACATTAGAATATAAGTATAATCAATAAATGTTACTTATAAAAAATGAATCTGAAATAGATTCTTATGGTCATAATTATATATGTATAAGGGATTATTTGTTTTTTGTATTGGTTAATGTATCTTATTCAATCCTATAAGTTAAATTTCATTAATTTAAATAAGGAATGATATGGATAAGAATAATCAAGAAGTAAGATTTTTAGTAATTTAACTTGCATTCTCACAAGGGCTATGCAAAGTCTATTTGGGTCTTTCTCTATAAAATAAAGATGACTATATCTGTATAGTTTCATAGACTTGCATGCATGGAACTGTTACTCAGATCACTCAAAATTACCTAGGCACTTAATAAGTGTTTTGTTAATTGACTGAGGTATTGCTGATCATTTCACTGATTTACAAGTTAGGAAAGACAAAGGAAGTTGCTTAAATCATTTTACAAGTAATCCTGCTTCTAATAAATGTACTACTTTGGTTATTATAGCTATGTATGCTATGCTATGCTATGCTAAGTCGCTTCAGTCGTGTCCGACTCTGTGCAACCCCACAGACGGCAACCCACCAGGCTCTGCCATCCCTGGGATTCTCCAGGCAAGAATACTGGAGTGGGTTGCCATTTCCTTCTCCAATGCATGAAAGAGAAAAGTGAAAGTGAAGTTGCTCAGTCGTGTCCGACTTTTAGTGACCCCATGGACTGCAGCCTATCAGGCTCCTCTGTCCATGGGATTTTCCAGGCAAGAGTACTGGAGTGGGGTGCCATTGCCTTCTCCAAATTATAGCTATGTATTTCCGTGTAATTGATGTATATAGTAAAATATGTTGTTGTTGCTGCTTAGTTGTTAAGTCATGTCCAACTCTTTGCAACCCCATGAACAGTAGCCCACCAGGCTCCTCTGTTCATGGGATTTCCCAGGCAAGAATCCTGGAGTGAGCTGCCATTTCCTTCTCTGGGGGATCTTCCCAACCCAGGGATTGAACCCCTGTCTCCTGCATTGGCAGGTGGATTCTCTATTGTGGAGCCACCAGGGAAG
Organism: Bubalus kerabau; assembly: GCF_029407905.1. Taxonomy (NCBI): domain Eukaryota; kingdom Metazoa; phylum Chordata; class Mammalia; order Artiodactyla; family Bovidae; genus Bubalus; species Bubalus kerabau. The sequence continues at coordinate 126,344,598 of NC_073624.1, read as the reverse complement.
CCCATAGTGTGTTCAGGGAGTCTGTGTTGTGTTAGTCACTGACTCGTTTCCCACTCTTTGTGACCCCATGGACTGCAGCCCACCAGGCTCCTCTATCCATGCGATTTTCTAGGCAAGAACACTAGATTGGGTTGCCATTCCCTTCTCCAGGGGATCTTCCTGACCCAGGGATTGAACCCGCATCTCTTGCATTGGGTGGGTTCTTTACCATCTGAGCCACCAGGAAAGCCCATCAGGGAGTCTAATAGGTATATTACCATATCCCATCAGACTTGTTTATAAAGGAATGTTGCTCTTTTTATCAATGAGGGGAAAGTGATGGTTAGATTGAATATTCCAGAAAACAAGGTTTTTATTATAAGGTATGTTTTTAAAAATATGTATTTGATTTCACACATCCCAATTATCTAGTATTTATTTTGAGAATTAAAAAAAAAACATATATTAATGCCTCTAAATGTGCCAGAAAAGAAGGTGGAAAGCTCTTCTTTGAAGATTGTTAGATATGAAGCAGTTTTTCTTCTTTAGAATTACATACATTGCATTTTTATAGCTGCACAGATACTAATTCTTGAATCTCAGTTGCTGACATAAGTTATAACATGAATATGCATTCTTAAAGCTCCAGCTTACTTGAGATAATACTTAACTTTTAAATTTTCTTAATCTGCTTAGTAATAAACCTCAGTCAATCTTCCGGTTGGAGTGGTCCCTACTGGTTCAGCCATACAGAAATGCCGGTGCTATTTAGTCATTTCTGTTTAGATAGTAGTTGTACCTGTTAATAATAAGAAATAAAATTGATGAATTAATTTTCTGGTTGAGGAGGGTGAAAGCAGGAAGGTGTGTACAACTGAGACAACCCTCGAAACAGCTGTGCTTCCACCTGGGGCGCAGGTGGGAACAGAGGGGGGAGGACAAGACCATCGGGGCCATTAAACTAAAGGGACATGAAACAGAGGACGTCTCCTTTCATCCTAAATATTCTCATCTACATGGGTGGGTTTACTGGGATGAATTTTATTTAACGCTGTATATTTAGTCATTTTAAAAAAAGTATTCCTACTCACTTTGGTCTCTCTGCCTAGGACAATAGCAGAAGCCTGTTGTCATATATCGTGTCATATTATCTTCGCAATTTTGATGAGGTGAGATAACGTTCACAGAGTCACATTCTGTTATTCCCTGTTGCTGAGCCATGTGGTCGTGTTTCGTGTCGTTTGTCATTGCTGCTGCTGCTCTGTCCTCATTTACGTAACTGTCTGTGCTTCCTGCTGACCAGGACGCTGGGAAAGAGCAGTGTGTGTTTCCGCTGCCCGAACCCCAGGACCTCTTTCAGGCCTCGCAGATGAAGTTTGAAGATTTTCAAAAAGACCTCAGAAAACTCAAGAAAGACCTGAGAGGTAACTTACAATGTTAAGGAAACTCAGTTGTTATTTATGCTTCTTTAATGAGAGAACAGATTTTTCAGTGTTTCTAAAGAAGGTAAAAAATCAGTGTAAATAAACATTTTCATATGTGGCAAAAGAAAAAATTTACAAGTAATCTTATTCTTTTGTTATTTTTTTAAAGAAATGTGTATTAGAAATCTAGTTATCTAATCGCATCTTGGTTATTTGAATAGCAGCCTCTTTCATCAGGCACAAATTTTATTGTCTTACTTTCACTTTATGTTCAAGAATATTTGTACATTTATTATATCTTGTTAAAAGACACATATTTTCTCCCCACCCACCCTTGGAATACTTGCCTAAGATTTTATGGTATGTGAACTTTCCTGGGACAAAACATTTTTTCATGTATTTGGTAAAAAAAAAAAAAAAAAAAAAAGATGCATGTGTAAAGTTCTATTGTTATTGTTCAGTTGGTAAGTCGTGTCTGACTCTGTGACTCCATGGACTGCCACACACCAGGCTTTCCTGTCCTTTACTGTCTCTCAGTTTGCCCACACTCATGTCACTGCGGTTCCCAAGTGGCACTAGTGGTAAAGAACCCACCAACAATGCAGGAGACAGAATAGATGCAGCTTCGATCCCTGGGTTGGGAAGATCGCCTGGAGAAGAGCATGGCAGTCCACTCCAGTTTTCTTGCCTGGAGAACCCTCATGGACAGAGGAGACTGGCTGGTTACAGTCCATAGTGTCTCAAAGAGTCAGACACCACTGAAGCAACTTAGCACACAGGCTCGCATGTCCATTGAGTTGGTGATGCCATCCAACCATCTCATCTCTGTCACCACTTCTCTTACGGCCCTCAGTCTTTCCAGCATCAGGGTCTTTTCCAATGAGTTGGCTCTTCACATCAGGTGCCCAAAGTATTGGAGCTTCAGCTTGAGCATCAGTCCTTCCAGTGAATATTCAGGATTGATTTCCTTAAACTGACTGGTTTAATGTCCTCGGTGTCCAACTGACTCTTAAGAGTCTTCTCAATTATTAGTTGAGAAGCCTTAGATCATTTTGAAGAGACTTTGAAATTCTTCAGAATGGTAAATTTAAAGTAATGCACAAAAGCAAATAGTTTACAATTTTTTATTTTTTGTGAATAAAACTCCTTTCATCTGTCCTACCTTTATAAATGAGGTACATTTATAAAGGCTTATGATATTATTATTAGTTTCAGGTGTACAACTTAATAATGACAAAGGTCCATATAGTCAAAGCTATGCTCTTTCCAGTGATCATGTATGGACATGAGAATTGGACCATAAAGAAGGCTGAGCACTGAAGAATTGATGTTTTCAAATTGCAGTGGTGGAGAAGACTTTTAAGAGTCCCTTAGACAGCAAGGAGATCAAACCAGTCAATCCTAAAGGAAATCAACCCTGATACTCATTAGAAGGACTGATACTGAAGCTCCAATACTTTGGCCACCTGATGTGAAGAGCCAGTTCATTGGAAGAGACCCTGAGGGTGCGAAAGATTGAGGGCAGGAGGAGAAGGGAGTGACAGAGATGAGATGGTTGGATGGCATCATGGATTCAATGGACATGAACTTGGGCAAACTCTAGGAGATAGTGAGGGTTGGGGAAGCTTGGCGTACTGCACTGAACAACAACAAAATTTTTATATGTTATGCACCAGCGTTATTACAGTGTTACATTCCCTATGCTGTACCTTGCATCCCTGTGACTTATTTATTTTGTAAACGGCAGTTTCTGTCTCTTTAAACCCTTTCACCTATTTCACTCACCTACTTTATCTTATTTTCATGAAGTTTCTTCATTTATGGAGTTGAGAATACCACAACTTTCAATATAAGGCTCTTTCTCACTATTTAAGCACAGTCAGGGAGGACTTTTATGTGAGATTTTCATTGCATTTTGTATCACTAGATGAGAAGAGGCTTATTTACCCCAGAAGCCAAAAAGATGATACAACTTTTTAAAGAGATTCTATCCTAGTGATGTATAATCAAATTTATAGAGTTGTTATATTCTGGTCATAGATGATTTTATATAGATTTAAATCACCAAAGTAACATTATATAGTTTGCTTCAGTTCATTTCAGTTGCTCAGTCGTGTCCAACCCTTTGCGACCCCATGAATCGCAGCACGCCAGGCCTCCCTATCACCAACTCACAGAGTTCACTCAAACTCATGTCCATCGAGTTGGTGATGCCATCCAGCCATCTCATCCTCTGTCGTCCCCTTCTCCTCCTGCCCCCAATCCCTCCAAGCATCAGGGTCTTTTCAATGAGTCAACTCTTCCCATGAGGTGGCCAAAGTACTGGAGTTTCAGCCTCAGCATCAGTCCTTCTAATGAACACCCAGGACTGATCTCCTTTAGGATGGACTGGTTGGATCTCCTTGCAGTCCAAGGGACTCTCAAGAGTCTTCTCCAACACCACAGTTCAAAAGCATCAATTCTTCGGCACTCAGCTTTCTTTAAAGTCCAACTCTCACATCCATACATGACCACTGAAAAAACCATAGCCTTGACTAGATAGACCTTGTTGGCAAGGTAATATTTCTGCTTTTCAATATACTATCTAGGTTGGTCATAACTTTCCTTCCAAGGAGTAAGTGTCTTTTAATTTCATGGCTGCAGTCACCATCTGCAGTGATTTTGGAGCCCAGAAAAATAAAGTCTGACACTGTTTCTACTGTTTCCCCCTCTATTTCCCATGAAGTGATGGGACCAGATGCCATGATCTTAGTTTTCTGAATGTTGAGCTTTAAGCCAACTTTTTCACTCTCCTCTTTCACTTTCAGCAAGAGGCTTTTTAGTTCCTCTTCACTTTCTGCCATAAGGATGGTGTCATCTGCATATCTGAGGTTATTGATATTTCTCCAGGTAATCTTGATTCCAGCTTATGCTTCTTCCAGCCCCGTATTTCTCATGATGTACTCTGCATAGAAGTTAAATAAGCAGGGTGACAATATACAGCCTTGACGTACTCCTTTTCCTATTTGAAACCAGTCTGTTGCTCCATGTCCAGTTCTAACTCTTGCTTCCTGACCTGCATACAGATTTCTCAAGAGGCAGATCAGGTGGTCTGGTATTCCCATCTCTTTCAGAATTTTCCACAGCTTATTTTGATCCACACAGTCAAAGGTTTTGGCATAGTCAATAAAGCAGAAATAGATGTTTTTCTGGAACTCTCTTGCTTTTTCAATGATCCAGCAGATGTTGCCAATTTGATCTCTGGTTCCTCTGCCTCTTCTAAAACCAGCTTGAACATCTGGATGTTCATGGTTCACATACTGCTGAAGCCTGGCTTGGAGAATTTTGAGCATTAATTTACTAGCGTGTGAGATGAGTGCAATTGTGCAGTAGTTTGAGCATTCTTTGGCATTGCCTTTCTTTGGGATTGGAATGAAAACTGACCTTTCCCAGTCCTGTGGCCACTGCTGAGTTTTCCAAATTTGTTGGCATATTGAGTGCAGGACTTTCACAGCACCATCTTTCAGGATTTGAAATAGCTCAACTGGAATTCCATCACCTCCACTAGCTTTGTTCGTAGTGATGCTTTCTAAGGCCCACTTGACTTCACATTCCAGGATGTCTGGCTCTAGGTGAGTGATCACACCATCGTGATGATCTGAGTTGTGAAGATCTTTTTTGTACAGTTCTTCTGTGTATTCTTGCCACCTCTTCTTAATATCTTCTGCTTCTGTTAGGCCCATACCATTTCTGTTCTTTATTGAGCCCATCTTTGCATGAAATGTTCCCTTGGTATCTCTAATTTTCTTGAAGAGATCTCTAGTCTTTCCCATTCTGTTGTTTTCCTCTATTTCTTTGCATTAATCTCTGAGGAAGGCTTTCTTATCTCTCCTTGCTATTCTTTGGAACTCTGCATTCAGATGCTTGTATCTTTCCTTTTCTCCTTTGCTTTTTGCCTCTCTTCTTTTGACAGCTATTTGTAAGGCCTCCCCAGACAGCCATTTTGCTTTTTTGCATTTCTTTGCCATGGGTATGGTCTCGATCCCTGTCTCCTGTACAATGTCATGAACCTCCGTCCATAGTTCATCAGGCACTCTATCTATCAGATCTAGGCCCTTAAATCTATTTGTCACCTCCACTGTATAATCATAAGGGATTTGATTTAGGTCATACCTGAATGGTCTAGTGGTTTTCCCCAATTTCTTCAATTTAAGTCTGAATTTGGCAATAAGGAGTTCATGATCTGAGCCACAGTCAGTTCCCAGTCATGTTTTTGATGACTGTATAGAGCTTCTCCATCTTTGGCTGCAAAGAATATAATCAGTCTGATTTCAGTGTTGACCATCTGGTGATGTCCATATGTAGAGTCTTCTCTTGTGTTGTTGGAAGAGGGTGTTTGCTATGACCAGTGCGTTCTCTTGGCCAAACTCTATTAGCCTTTGCCCTGCTTCATTCTGAACTCCAAGGTCAAATTTGCCTGTCACCCCAGGTGTTTCTTGACTTTCTACTTTTGCATTCCAGTACCCTATAATGAAAAGGACATCTTTTTTGGGTGTTAGTTCTAAAAAGTCTTATAGGTCTTCATATAACCATTCAACTTCAGCTCCTTCAGCATTACTGGTTGGGGCATAGACTTGGATTACTGCCTTGGAAACAAACTGAGATTATTCTGTCATTTTTGAGATTGCATCCAAGTACTGCATTTCGGACTCTTTTGTTGATCATGATGACTACTCCATTTCTTCTAAGGGATTCCTGCCCACAGTAGTAGATATAATGGTCATCTGAGTTAAATTCACCCATTCCAGTCCATTTTAGTTTGCTGATTCCTAGAATGTCAGCATTCACTCTTGCCATCTCTTGTTTGACCACTTCCAATTAGCCTTGATTCATGGACCTGACATTCCAGGTTCCTATGCAATATTGCTCTTTACAGCACTGAATGTTGCTTCTATCACCAGTCACATCCACAAGTAGATGTTGTTTTTGCTTTGGCTCCATCCCTTCATTCTTTCTGGAGTTATTTCTCCACTGATCTCCAGTAGCATATTGGGCACCTACTGACCTGGGGAGTTCCTCTTTCAGTGTCCTACCTTTTTGCCTTTTCATACTGTTCGTGGGGTTCTCAAGGCAAGAATACTGAAGTGGTTTGCCATTTCCTTCTCCAGTGGACCACATTCTGTCAGACATCTCCACCATGACCCTCCCATCTTGGGTGACCGCACACGGCATGGCTTAGTTTCATTGAGTTAGACAAGGCTGTGGTCCATGTGATCAGATTGGCTAGTTTTCTGTGATTATGGTTTCAGTGTGTCTGCCCTCTGATGCCCTCTCGCAACACCTAGCATCTTACTTGGGTTTCTCATACCTTGGACGTGTGGTATCTCTTCACGGCTGCTCCAGCAAAGCGCAGCTGCTGCTCCTTACCTTGGACAAGGGGTATCTCCTGACGGCCACCCCTCCTGACCTTGAACGTGGAGTATCTCCTGTCAGCCCTCCTGTGCCTGTGTAGCCGCTGCTGCTTGGACGTGGAGTTGCTCCTCTCTGCCGCCTTCCCTGACCTCGGGCGTGGGGTAGCTCCTCTCGACCTCCGCCCTGACCTCGGGCATGGGGTAGCTCCTGTTGGCTGCCACCCCTGACCTTGGGCATGTGGTAGGTCATATAGTTTGCTTGCTGCTGCTACTGCTGCTAAGTTGCTTCAGTCGTGTCCGACTCTGTGCGACCCCATAGATGGCAGCCCATGAGGCTCGCCCATCCCTGGGATTCTCCAGGCAAGAACACTGGAGTGGGTTGCCATTTCCTTCTCCAATGCAGGAAAGTGAAAAGTGAAAGTGAAGTCGCTCAGTCGTGTCCGACTTTTAGTGACCCCATGGACTGCAGCCTACCAGGCTCCTCTGCCCATGGGATTTTCCAGGCAAGAGTACTGGAGTGGGGTGCCATTAATATTTATTGTATGCCTGAGGCATGATAGGCCTTTGCTAGGTGCCATGAGTACCAAAGATACAAGCATCACTGTCAAGGAGAAGTGAAATCCTGCCCCTTATGTGCTCCCCTGAGAGTATCACATACGGGTGGTCATAGATTGATTATACTCTTTGCAGTTGAAGATGGTGAAGCTCTATACAAGCAGCAAAAAAAAAAAAAAAAAAAAAGACCAGGAGCTGACTGTGGCTCAGATCATGAACTGCTTATTGAAAAATTCAGACTTAAATTCAAGACAGTAGGGAAAACCTCTAGGCCATTCAGGTTTGACCTGATAAATTACATCCCTTATGATTATACAGTGGAAGTGACAAACAGATTCAAGGGATTAGACCTGATAGACCAGTGCCTGAAGGACTAGGTCGGAGGTTCATGACATTGTATCGGAGACAGTGATCAAGACCATTCCCAAGAAAAAGAAATGCAAAAAGGCAAAATGGCTGTCTGAGGAGGCCTTACAAATAGCCAAGAAAAGAAGAGAGGCTAAAGGCAAAGGAGAAAAGGAAAGATCTACCCATCTGAATGCAAAGTTCCAAAGAATAACAATGAGAGATAAGAAAGCCTTCCTAGTGATCGATGCAAAGAAATAGAGGAAAACAATAGAGTGGAAAAGACTAGAGATCTCATCAAGAAAATTAGAGATAGCAAGGGAACATTTCATGCAAAGATGGGCTCTTGAGGGACAGAAACTGTATGGACCTAACAGAAGTGGAAGATATTAAGGAGAGGTGGGTAGAATACACACAAGAACTATACCAAAAAGGTCTTAATGACCCAGATAACCACGATGGTGTGATCACTCATTTAGAGCCAGGCATCCTGGAATGCAAAGCCAAGGGGGCCTGAGGACGTGTCACTGTGAACAAAGCTAGTGGAGGTGATGGAATTCCAGTTGAGCTATTTCAAATCTTAAAATATGATGCTGTGAAAGTGCTGCACTCAGTATGCCAGCAAATCTGGAAAACTTAGCAGTTACCACAGGACTAGAAAAGACCAGTTTTCATTCCAGTCCCAAAGAAGGACAATACTGAAGAATGTTCAAACAGTTGAACTATTGAACTCATTTCACATGTTAGCAAATTAATGCTCAAAATTCTCCAAGCCAGGCTTCAACAGTATGTGGACCAAGAACTTCCAGATGTTCAACCTGGATTTAGAAAAGTCAGAGGAACCAGAGATCAAATTGCCAGTATCCATTGGATCATAGAAAAAGCAAGAGAATTTCAGAAAAACATCTACTTCTGCTTTATTGACTATGCTAAAGCCTTTGACTGTGCGGATCACAACAAACTGGAAAATTCTTAAAACAGATGGGACTATCAGACCACCTTACCTGCCTCCTGAGAAATCTGTATGCAGGTGAAGAAGCAACAGTTAGAACAGACATGGGACAATGGACTTGTTCCAAACTGGGAAAGGAGTATGTCAAGGCTGTATGTTGTCACCCTGCTTATTTAACTTACATGCAGAGTACATCATGCAAAATGCCAGGCTGGATGAAGCACAAGCTGGAATCAAGATTGCCTGAAGAAATATCAATAACCTCAGATATGCAGATGACACCCCTGTTATGGCAGAAAGAGAAGAGGAACTAAAGAACCTTTTGATAAAGGTAAAAGAGGAGAGTGAAAAAACTGGCTTAAAACTCAAGATTCAAAAAACTAAGATCATGGCATCTGGTCCCATCACTTCATGGCAAATAGATAAGGAAACAATGGAAGCAGTGACAGACTTTATTTTCTTTGGCTCCAGAATCACCTCAGGTGGTGACTGCAGCCATGAAATGAAAAAAAAAACACTTGCTCCTTGGAAGAAAAGCTATGACAAACCTAGATAGCATATTAAAAAGCTGAGACTTTACTTTGTTGACAAAAGTCTGTCTAGTACTTTTAAGTCAGCAAATCTGGAAATTTCAGCAGTGGCCATGGGACTGGAAAAAGTCAGTTTTCATTCCAGTCCCAAAGAAGGGCAATACTAAGAATGTTCAAACTACCCTGTAGTTGCACTCATTTCACATGCTAGCAAGGTTATGCTCAGAATCCTTCAAGCTAGGCTTCAGCAGTACATGAACTCAGAACTTCCAGATGTACAAGCTGGGTTTTGAAGAGGCAGAGGAACCAGAGATCAAATGACCAACATTCGCTGCATCATGGAGAAAGCAAGGGAGTTCCAGAAAAACATCTTCTGCTTCATTGACTACACTAAAGCCTTTGACTCTGTATTTCACAACAAACTGGGAAATTCTCAAAGAGATGGGAATACTAGACCACCTTACCTGTCTTCTGAGAAACCTGCATGTGAGTCAAAGAAGTAACAGGAAAAAGTTACATGGAAGTTACAAAGAAGTACATGGAAAAAGTTACATGGAAGTTACAAAGAAGTACATGGAACAGTTGACTGGTTCCACATTGGGAAAGGAGTAGGACAGGGTTGTATATTGTCACCCTACTTATTTAACTTATATGCAGAGTACTTTATGCGAAATGCCAGGCTGGATGAAGCACAAGCCTGGATGAAGCACAGGCTGGAATCAAGATTGCCAGGAGCAATATCAGCCACCTCATATATGCAGATGATACCATTCTAATGGCAGAAAATGAAGAGGAACTAAAGAGCTTCTTGATGGTGTTGAAAGAGGAAAGTGAAAGAGGAAAGGGTGAAATAGGAAAGCTGGCTTAAAACTCAACATTCAAAAAACTAAGATCTTGGCTTCCAGTCCCATCACTTCATGGCAAACTGAAGGGGAAAAAGTGGAAACAGTGCCAGATTTTATTTTGAGGGGCTCTGAAACCACTGTGGATGGTGACTGAAGCCATGAAATTAAAATATAGTTGCTTCTTCACAGCAAACTTTGAGAAATGTAGGAAAACTTTTAGAAACCTAGATAGCATATTGAAAAGCAGAGACATCACTTTGCCAACAAAGGACCATATAGTCAAAGCAATGGTTTTTCCAGTAGTCATGTACAGATGTGAGAGATGGACCATAAAGAAGGCTGAGTGCTGAAGAACTGATGCTTTCAAATTGTGGTACTGGAGAAGACTCTTGACTGCTCGGGAAATGCAAATCAGAACCACAATGTGATATCACCTCACACTTTTCAGAATGGCTGTCATCAAAAAACACAAATAACAAATGTTGGTAAGGATATGGAGAAAAGGGAATCCTTGTGCACTGTTGTTGGGAATGTAAATTGGTGCATTCTCTGTGGAAAACACAATGGAAGATTTACAAAAAACTAAAAATAGAGCTACCATATGAAGCAGCAATTCCACTCCTGGGTATATGTCTTTAAAAAAAAAAAAACACAAATACAAATTTGAAAAGATACATACATCCCTATATTTATAACAACATTATTCACAATTATTAAGATATGGAAGCAACCTAAATGTCCATCAACAGATGAATGGATAAAGAAGATGTATACACATACACACACACACACACACACACACACATATACAAACACATACACAATGGAACACTACTCAGCCATAAAAAGGAATGAAATTTTGCCACTTACAACAACATGGATAGAATTAAAAGGTACTGTGCTGAGTGAAAAAAGATAGAAAGACAAGCACTGTGTGATATCACTTTTACATGGAAACTATAAAATATTGCAAAGTAGTGGATTTAGTAAAAAAGCAGACTCACAGTTATAGAGAACAAACTAGTAGTTAATAGTTGGGTGAAGGGAGAGAGAGGGATGTTATGGGGAATGAGGAGTGGTTGGTACAAACTGTCATGTATAAAATAAACTACAAGGATGTATTTTACAATACAGAGAATATAGCCAATATTTTAAAATAACTATAAATGGAGTATAACTTTTAAAATTGTTTGTCACTATATTGTATACCTGGAACTTATGTAATTTGTACATCAATTATCCTTCAATAAAGAAAAGGTAGGGGACTTCCTTTTGTGGTCCAGTGATTAAGCATCCACCTGCCAATGCAGGGGACACAGGTCTGATCGCTGGTCCAGGGAAATCCCACCTGCTGAGGAGCAGCTAAGGCCATGTGCCACAACTGCTGAAGCCTGTGTGCCTGGAGCCTGTGCTCCACAACAAGAGAAGCCACTGAAACGTGAAACCTGTGCCCTGCAACGAAGAGCAGCCCCTGCTTGCTGCAACTAGAGAAAGCCCAAGTGCAGCAATGAATACCCAGTGAGGCCAAAAATAAAATAGTAAATAAATAAAAAATTTAAAATAAACTTCTGTTTAATAAAAATGAAGAGAAAGAAAAGAAAAGGTCAGGACTTCCTTGGAGATCCAGTGGTTAAAATCCTGGGCTTCTAGTGCAGGGGGCTTACGTTCTATTCCTGGTCTGGGAAGTAAGACCCCACGTGTGCTGCTGTGGTCAAAAATAAATTAATTAACTTTAAAGGAAAAGAAAAGGTAATCTCCCTTGTGGAGTTAGGTTTTGATTCTTCAGAATTTTTTTTGAAGAGAGAGTAGATGCTTTAGTTATCTACTGTTATGTGATCAGAATTGGTGTTTGAAACAAAACTTACTATCCTAAGATTAGCCTCCCTTTTGTGCCAGATGACACCAAGGTGAGGGTGTAAATTGAGAGGCAAGCAGAGGTCAGTACTAAATGAAGGACTGTCTCAAGATGAGAGATGAATCAGTAGAAAGGCTGGCCTCAGTAGCACTGAGCCCCATCACTGGAAATGTCCCCGTGTGTGCCCTAAGCTTGGGACTGTGCATGCCTGCATGGCACTTAACTTTCATGACTTCATCACGTCTTTTTCTTTTTTTGAGGCTAATTACTTTACAATATTGTAGTGGTTTTGCCATACATTAACATGAATCTGCCACAGGTGTACATGTGTTCCCCATCCTGAACCCCCCTCCCACCTCCCTCCCCTTCCCATCCCTCTGGGTCATCCCAGTGCACCAGCCCCAAGTATCCTGTATCCTGCATTGAACCTGGACTGGCGATTCATTTCTTATATGATATTATACCTTTTTCAATGCCATTCTCCCAAATCATCCCACCCTCGCCCTCTCCCACAGAGTCCAAAAGACTGTTCTATACATCTGTGTCTCTTTTGCTATTGTGCATATAGGGTTATCATTACCACCTTTCTAAATTCCATATATATGCATTAGTATACTGTATTGGTGTTTTCCTTTCTGGTTTACTTCACTCTGTATAATAGGCTCCAGTTTCATCCACCTCATTAGAACTGACTCAAATGTATTCTTTTTAATGACTGAGTAATATTCCATTGTGTATATGTACCAGAGCTTTCTTATCCATTCATCTGCTGATGGACATCTAGGTTGCTTCCATGTCTTACATATGTTATAATGTTTTGGTGTCATTCAGTATATTCAAGGTTGAAGCTTAAAGAATCAATACCACTGTCTCTTCCTAAATTCTACAGGGTACAAACTTGTGGAGTTTTGTTATATAAAATTATGGTGTTTACATAGATACTACATATGTCAAATAAGTAATTTATAATTAGTTTTGCTTTGGACTTCCCTCACTTAATAGAGTGAATGCATTTAGATGATCTAAGTGACCTCTATGGTATTGCTTATGATAATAAGTAAATGTTGACTTTTCGTGCTTCCTGAGACCTCATGTGAGAAGAAGGCCCATTGCCAACAGTGTGCACTCCCCATGTCATGTGTTTATGCTGAGACCACCTCTCCGCCAGAAAGCAACTTGGAGGCTTGCTCACACCGCACAGAGGTTCATGCCTTTGCTGACTCTGAAGTTATGGCCCCTCCTCTCTGAGAACAGAGATACCTTGAGGGGTATCACAGGTGGTGACAGAGAGCTGGATGCTCATCTGGTCCAGGTGTGTCACCCACAACATCCGCACATCATGTGGCCGTTGATCATTAGTGTGAGGCAGATCAGGGTTAGTGATGACCAGTAAAGAATACAATAATAGTATGGAAAATGGTAACATGCCTGAGTTTGTCCCTATAAATGTCATTCCCACATCTGAAGCATTGCCTCAGTGCAGTGCTTAGGAGATGAGAGTTCCGTGTTCTTGTTGTGTTAGAAGCTGTCCCTCTGCTGGTGGTGGTAATTGTAGCAAACCTGATAATCCTCTTATTGTGTATCCAGTAGTCTTCTGCATATTTTACCTATGCAAAACCCTTTCATCTTCATAGCAAAGTAGACACTATTATTAACCCCATGTTACAGATGAAGAAACTGAAGCACAGAGGGGATGCATACCTGGCCAAAGACTCACAGCTTGTAAGTAAGCTATAAACCCAGTCTCCAGAACCCATGCTGTTAGCCTGCAGGCCATGCTGCTCTGCTATTGTTGCTGATAAAACTAAGGATAATAGCAGTAATGCTGGTGAAAACTTACATGGGCCTTAACATGTACCAGGCTCCGTTCTAAGTGCTCTGCGTGCATTAACTGACATTCCTTGTAACAACTCCAAGAAGCAGGTTCTATCACTGTGTATTGCAGATAAAAAGCCTCAGGCACAGAAAAGCTGACTGTCTTTTTGAAAGTTACAGCTGTTGCATTTTACCTTTTTGTTGCTTTTACCTCTTAAATTTTTGTAGCCTGTGCACTCGATTTGTCCATGGAAGCGCATCACTTGTGTATGGAGAGTAACCAAAAATACTGAGAATTCCTCTCATTGGAACACACTAGTCCCACTCACTCCTGGTTCTCCTTATAATATCTGACATTTCCTTCTAAATCTTCTGTCTTCATAGCCTTCTCTTCCTCTGCTTCTTCATTACAGTTGGCATTGCTCAGATGTTCAACCTTGGCTTGCTCTTCTTCTCACTAGACATGCTTTCTCAAGTGGTCTTATTCAGAGTTTTCCTGTATTGCTCTGATCTGCAGACTTATACACCCAGCTGCTTGCTGGCAGCCACACATGGATGTTCCACTGGCATCTTAAAACTCAGCGAGTTCAAAAGCAAATTAATTTTCTTTTCTCTGAAAAATACTCTTCTTCCTGTGTGCTTCATCCCCAAACCTCCAAAGCTATGAACCCAGTCAGCATCCTTCTTTCCCCTCCCTCCTTCACACAATAATGCACATTAGAATCACTGTTTTAATCTTTTTCGTGTCTTGTACCTGGAGATTACTTTTCAAAATGACTAGGATGGAAGCCTTGGCATGTAGACTCTGAAAAGCCTCCTCAATGAACAAACTGAAGAATAACAATCATATGATCATTTTAATAGATGTAGAAAAAGCTTTTGACGAAATTCAACTTCTTTTTACAATAAGAACTCTCCACAAACTGCGTATAGAGGGAATATACCCCAACATAACAAAATCTCTGTAGGATAAGCCCACAGCAAACATCATAGTCACTTGTGAAAAGCAAGAAGCATTTTCTCTAAGGTCAGGGGCAAGACAAGGATGTCCATCTTGCCACTTTTATTCACCATAGTTTTGGAAATCCTAGCCACAGCAATCAGACAAAGAAAAGAAATAAAAGGAATCCAAATTGGAATGGGAGAAGTAAAACTGTCACTGTTTGCAGATGACATGATACTATATATAAAAATTTCTAAAGACACCACCAAAAGACAACCAGAACTAATAAATGAATTTAGTAAAGTTAAAGAGTACAGAATTTCTTTCTGGTTTACTTCACTCTGTATAATAGGCCCCAGTTTCATCCACCTCATTAGAACTGATTCAAATTTATTCTTTTTAATGGTGATATATGGCAAAACCAATACAATATTGTAAAGTTAAAAAATAAAATACAAAAAAAAAGAAAGTTGAATCAGAAAAAAAATTTTTTTAAAGAGTACAGAATTTAATAGAGTAGTCCCCCACATATTAATATGAACCTTCAGGTTGCAAACTTTCAATGATGCAAACATTGTTCACATATCCAATCACATAAGTTAGTTCGTGTGTCTGGCATACGTTGTCACTCGTGTGCATTCTCTACAAGTGATTGTGCTTCTGTGCGCTTTACAGTGTTGTAAAGAGTACAGTAGTAGAGTATCTTTATTTCAAGCTCAGGATGTCTGAACAGAAGTGTAAAACAGCAGTAAATAGCCGATTGTGTTAGTTGGGTAACTAGACCATCTTTGTTGGACTTACGACCAAATTGGACTTATGAACGTGCTCTCAGAACAGAGCTTGTTTGTTTATAGGGGACTTACTGTACACAGAGATCTGCAGAAATTTCCATACACTGATAATGATTATGTGAAAGAAAAATTAAGAAAATGATCCATTTACAATTGTATCAAGAAAAATATGCCTGGGAATAAATTTAACCAAGGAGGGGAAAGACTTGAAAACTCTAAGATGTTGATGAAAGAAGTTGAGGACAAGACAAATAAATGGAAAGACATACCATGCCTATGGATTGGAAGAATTAATGTTGCTAAAATGTCCATACTTCCCAAGGTAATCTACATAGTCGCTAACAAACTACCAGTGGAATTTTTCATAAAACTGGAATAAATTCTAAAATTTGTATGGAACCACAAACAACCCCAAAAGCCAAAGCAATCTTGAGAAAAGACAAAGCTGAAGATAATCACATTCCCTGACTTCAGACTACACTACAAAGATACAGTAATCAAAACATGATTGGTACTGGCAGGAAAACAGACTCATGTATCACTGGAACAAAATAGATACTCCAGAAATAAATTCACACTTACATGGTCAATTAATATATGTCAGAGAAATCAATAATATGTGGTGGGGGAAAGACAGCCACTTCAATAAATGCTTTTGGGGAAACTGGACAGCCACATGCAAAACAGTGATACTGGACTATTTTCTTACAACATATTCAGAGGTAAAATGGTTAAAGAGTCAAATGTAAGACCTGAAACCACAAAACACCTACAGGAAAATATAGGCAGTATATTCTTTTTCGTTTTAGGTCCTAGGGACATTTTTTAGATATGTTTCCTCAGGCAAGGGTAAGAAAAGCAAAAATAAATGGGACTATGTCAAACAAAAAAGCATTTGTACAGCCAAAGAAACCATCAAAATGAAAAGGCAGCCTGCTGTATGGGAGCAGATATTTTATATGGGAGAAGATAATATACTGGATAAAGGCTTAATATTCAACTTATATCAAGAAATCTTATAACCTAATATTAAAAAGAACAAACAATCCAATTAAAAACTACAGAGGACCTGAACAGTCATTTCTCCAAAGGACAAAAAGATAGCCAACAAACACACGATATTTCCTGATGCTTTCCTGATGATTAGTGATGTGGAGCACAAATTGAAACCAATGTGCTATCACCTAACTTCTCTTAGAATGACCATTATCAAAAAGACAAGAAATAACTATTGGTGAGAAGAATGTGGAGAAAAGGGAACCCTCATTCACTGTTCCTGGGCATGTAAATTCAAGCAGCTACTGTAGAGAACAGTATGCTGCTGCTGCTGCTGCTGCTGCTAAGTTGCTTCAGTCGTGTCCTACTCTGTGCGACAAGAACACCGACAATTCCTCAAAAAATTGAAAATAGAAATATCATCAGTCCAGTTCAGTTGCTGAGTCGTGTCTGACTCTTTGTGACCCCATGGACTGCAGCATGCCAGGCCTCCCTGTCCATCACCAACTCCTGGAGTTTATTCAAACTCATGTGCATTGAGTTGGTGATGCCATCCAACCATCTCATCCTCTGTCGTCCCCTTCTCCTCTCGCCTTCAATCTTTCCCAGCATCAGGGTCTTTTCCAATGAGTCGATTCTTTGCATCAGGTGGCCAAAGTATTGGAGTTTCAGCTTCAGCATCAGTACTTCCAATGAATATTCAGGACTGATTTCCTTTAGAATTGAATGGTTGGATCTCTTTGCAGTCCAAGGGACTCTCAAGAGTCTTCTCCAACACCACAGTTCAAAAGCATCAATTCTTCGGCACTCAGCTTTCTTTATAGTCTGACTCTCACATCCATACACGACTACTGGAAAAACCATAACTTTGACTAGATGGACCTTTGTTGGCAAAGTAATGTCTCTGCTTTTTAATATGCTGTCTAGGTTGGTCATAACTTTTCTTTTAAGGAGCAAGCATCTTTTAACTTCATGGCTGTAGTCACCATCTGCAGTGATTTTGATGCCCCAAAAAATAAAGTCTGTCACTGTTTCCACTGTTTTCCCATCTATTTGCCATGAAGTGGTGGGACAAGATGCCATGATCTTAGTTTTCTGAATGTTGAGTTTTAAAGCCAACTTTTTCACTCTCTTCTTTTACTTTTATCAGGAGGCTCTTTAGTTCTTCTTCACTTTCTGGCATAAGGGTGGTGTCATCTGCATATCTGAGGTTATTGATGTTTCTTCAGGCAATCTTGATTCCAACTTGTGCTTCCTCCAGCCCAGGATTTCTCATGATGTACTCTGCATATAAGTTAAAGAAGCAGGGTGACAACATATAGCCTTAACGTACTCGTTTCCCTATTTGGAACCAATTCTGAATTCCAGTTCTGAGTATTTATACCAGTAAAAATGCTAATTGAAAATGATGTATACGCCCCCTGTGTTTGTTGAAGCCTAATTTATAAATAGCCAAGATTTGGAAGCAACCTAAGTATCCACCAATAGATGAATGGATTAATAAGACATGTTTTACATATACATATGTGTGTATATCTGTTTATATATATACACACACACACACACACATTTCACCTACACATACAGTGGAATGTTATTCAGCCATGGAAAAAGGAAAGATTCCTACTTGCAGCAGCGCAAATGGACCTGGAGGGTATTATGCTAAGTGGAATATGTCAGGTGAGAAAGACAGTGTTGTATGACTGTCAGTTATGTGTGGAATCCAAAAAGCAAAACAAATGATCAAACAAAACAGAAAAGATACATAGATACAGAGAATAAGCTTATGGTTGCAGGGGTAGGGGTGCAGGGATGGTTGAAAAAGGCAATGTGGATAAGAGGTATAATCTTGCATTTAATATAAAATAAGTAATGGGGTTTAATGTTGAGGTTTAAGTCAACTTTTTCACTCTCCTCTTTCACCTTCATCAAGAGGCTTTTTAGTTCCTCTTCACTTTCTGCCATAAGGGTGGTGCCATCTGCATATCTGAGGTTATCTTGATTCCAGCTTGTGCTTCTTCCAGCCCAGCATTTCTCTTGATGTACTCTGCATATAAGTTAAATAAGCAGGGTGACAATATACAGCCTTGAAGTACTCCTTTTCCTATTTGGAACCGGTCTGTTGTTCATGGGGAATAGATGGGGAAACAGTGTCAGACTGTATTTTGGGGGGCTCCAAAATCACTGCAGATGGTGACTACAGCCATGAAATTAAAAGACGCTTACTCCTTGGAAGGAAAGTTATGACCAACCTAGATAGTATATTCAAAAGCAGAGACATTACTTTGCCAATAAAGTCCATCTAGTCAATGCTATGGTTTTTCCAGTGGTTATGTATGGCTATGAGAGTTGGACTGTGAAGAAAGCTGAGCGCTGAAGAATTGATACTTTTGAACTGTGGTGCTGGAGAAGACTTGTGGGTCCCTTGGACTGCAAGGAGAGCCAACCAGTCCATCCTAAAGGAGATCAGTCCTGCGTGTTCATTGGAAGGACTGATGCTAAAGCTGAAACTCCAATACTTTGGCCACCTCATGTGAAGAGTTGACTCATTGGAAAAGACCCTGATGCTTGGAGGGATTGGGAGCAGGAGGAGAAGGGGAGGACAGAGGATGAGATGGCTGGATGGCATCACCAACTCGATGGACATGAGTTTGAGTAGACTCCGGGAGTTGGTGATGGACAGGGAGGCCTGGCGTGCTGTGATTCATGGGGTCGCAAAGAGACAGACACGACTGAGCGACTGAACTGAACTGAATGGGGTTTAATATACAGCATGAGGAATATACTCAGTAATATTGAAATAGCTTTGTATGGTCACAGATAGTTACTAGACTCACCATGGTATTCATTCCATAATGTATTTAAATGTTGAATCAGTGTTGTATACCTGAAACTAACATAATGTGTACATCAACTATAATATTTTTAGTTTCTTTTTATAATCCCCTAGAGTGAAGCCTTGATGCTAGGCTTCTTTTGACAGCGTTGGATGCTGACGTTTGTCAGTTGCATGGTTAACAGGATTTCCTAAAACGATTTGTAACTGTTTCGGTGCACCGTTAGCAGCGTGCCGTTCTGAACACTGTCTCTCTGTAATTTCAGCCTGTGAAGTTGAAGCGGGGAAAGTTTACCAAGTGTCGTCAAAAGAGCACATCCAGCCTTTCAAAGAAAACATGGAACAATTTATTATTCAAGGTAAATTCTGAAAAGATGCTGCACTTCTCTCCCTGCTCAGCAGAAAGGTAGAAGGCATTTTGAAAAATAGGCATTGGTTTAAAAGGGATTATTTTAACACCACAGAAGAATAAATGATGTTGTATCATAAATCACACAGTTGTGACAGACGAACAATTAGCTAAATAGGATGTTTTGTGGATAATATTCATTATTATTGTTTTTTAATGACAGTAAATATAGTAGTTATTAGTTAAAATGGCGTATACTTATAAAGGCATTACAATTTTTATGATTTTTTTAATAGAAAGTTAGATATTCTTTTAACATTTATCTACACATACAACTTCAGTTCAACTTGGTATTTGCTTTATCAAAACATTGTGCTACAAAACAAAGTACATTGACGATTTTCTGATCTTTAAAACATTATATTCTATTTTTATAGGATGTATAAATACTCCTGGATATTTAACACATTTTCCCCAAGGACCATAAAAGCTTTATAAATATTATATTCTTGATTCTTCCTATATTCCTATGAAACAAGCAGCAGTGGAAAATTTCAAGCAATATTAAAGGAACAAAAAAATTTTGATAGGAGAAATCTATTAATCTATTGCTGTTTGAATTCCTTGAAACATGGTTATATCAAAGGACTCACTACTCCACACATTGCTGCTTTGGAATGTTGCATATCTTCTGAAGATCAGATCTGTATGAAGCTGTGCTCTGGGGAGGCTCTCCTAGTTCAGGAATTCTCCAGAGACTGGTGTGGCCTGAGACTGAAGCCAAGCAATGCTCTGGAGACTGGCTTCATCTTCTGTCGTTTTACAGGTTGTTCAGGCGTCTGTAATGATGATAACCCAGTGAATGAGTTATACTGGAATTTGATTAAACATTATTTATCTCATGTTTCCATACAAATAGTAAATTCTTTTCTTCTAATTCTGTGAAAAATGCTATAGTTTCATAGGGATTGTATTGAATCTGTAGATGCCTTTGGGTGGTATGGTCATTTTGACAACATTGATTCTTCCAATCTAGGAGCATGGTATCTCTCCATCTGTTACTGTCATCTTTGACTTCTTTCATCAGTATCTTACAGTTTTTGAAGTATAAGTCTTTTGCCTCCTTGGGTAGGTTTGCTTCTAGATATTTTATTCTTTTTGATGTGATGGTAAATTATATTGTTTCCTTAATTTCTCTTTCTGATCTTTCACTATTAGTGTATAGGAATGCTAGAGATTTCTGTGTTTTAATTTTGTAGTTTGCAACTCTACCAAATTCATTGATGAGCTCTGGTTTTCTGGCAACATCATTAGGATTTTCTATGAATAGTATCATGTCATCTGCAAACAGTGACATTTTACTTCTTTTCCTTTTTCATTTTTATTATTAAATTTAAAAATATGACTATATGTATTTTTAGATATATTATATTACATATAACTTATTTTATATATAATAGAAACATAGCATATTTATGTACATATATATGTACACATACATATATTTTTTCACATTTTATATTCATTTCATTTCTAAAACAAGATAAATATATTCTCATTATTTGCCATCATTATGTTCTACAAGGTTGCCACAAACACTGATTTAGTAAGTACTGGACCACTGTTCCTAGCAGTAAAGACAGTTCTTCAAGCCTCTGGTCACATTTTGGTCTCATTTCATCAACCAACCAAAGTACAATCTTGCTTTATGTGTGTTCATGTTTGAATACACCTTCTTTACTATACTGCTAATTCATTAATATCAAACTCACAGCCAAGTCTGACAGCCCCTGAGTGAAGCTTACCCAGCACATGTATTTTCTCCATAAGGCACACCATAACCTCCTCAGGTTTAGGGCACTAGGTAGCTCTGCACCTACATGCTTGTGGACTGTTTAAAAAGAGAGATTACCAGGAAAGAAGGAGGTAAAAAGATGCCAAACTGCATCCCAGTAGACTGAGAAAAGGACACTTGTACAGGATGAGACTTGGAATAAAGCAGAGCCACACTGTATTCAGCCTTAACCAGGAACATGTGCCTTGTGACTTAGACTTTTCAATGTTCTGCATACATCTGTGAGCAACTACAAAGGCACTGCGCTTGTTTATTTTGGAATTAAAATCAATTTTAATGAATTGGCAACTTCACAAATACAGAATCCATGAATGATGAGGATCACCTTTGAAAGGTTATGTATGTATAACATAAATAAGGGCAAGTGTGTATACATGTGAAATACTGGGCTCAATGAATCACAAGCTGGAGTCAAAATTGCTGGGAGAAATATCAACAGCCTCGGATATGCAGTATGATACCACTCAAATGGCAAAAAGTGAAGAGGAACTAAAGAGCCTCTTGATGAAGGTGAAAGAGGAGAGTGAAAAAGCTGGCTTGAAACTCAACATTCAGAAAACCAGGATCATGACATCTGGTCCCATCACTTCATGGCAGAAAGAAGAGGAAAAAATGGAAACAGTGACAGATTTTATTTTCATGGGCTCCAAGATATGATACTATACATAGAAAATCCTAATGATGCTTCCAGAAAACCAGAGCTCATCAGTGAATTTGGTAAAGTTGCAAGTTACAAAATTAACACACAGAAATCTCTTGCATTCCTACATACTAATAATGAAAGATCACTGCCAACAGTGACTGCAGCCATGAAATTTAAAAGATGCTTGCTTCTTGGAAGGAAACATATGACAAACCTAGACAGCATATTAAAAAAAAGAGACATCACTTGCCGACAAAAGTCCGTATAGTCCAAGCTATGGATTTTCCAGTAGTCATGTACCAATGTGATATTTGGACCATTAAGAAGGCTAAGTGTCAAAGAATTGATGCTTTTGAATTATGGTGCTGGAGAAGACTTTTGAGAGTCCCTTGGACTGCAAAGAGATCAAACCACTCAATCCTAAAAGAAATCAGTCCTGAATATTCATTGGAAGGACTGTTGCTGCAACTGAAGCTCCAATGCTTTGGCCACCTGATGTGAAGAGGAGAGATTGAGGGCAGGAGGAGAAGGGGGTGGCAGAGGATAAATTAGTTAGCTAGCATCACCAACTCAGTGGACATGAATGTGAGCAAACTCCAGGAAATAGTGAAAGACAGAAGAGCCTGGCATGCTGCAGTCCACAGAGTCATAAAGAGATGGACATGATTCATTGGAAAAGACCCTGATGCTGGGAAAGATTGAAGGCGAGAAGGGAAGGGGAGGACAGAGGATGAGATGGTTGGATGGCATCACTGACTCGATGGACGTGAGTTTGAGTAAACTCCGGGAGTTGGTGATGGACAGGGAGGCCTGGCATGCTGCAGTCCATGGGGTCACAAAGAGTCGGACACAACTGAGGGACTGAACTGAACTGAACCAGTCTGACCCACTACAGCTTTTTGAATCCCAAAACCATTACATCTGAGAAGTATGCTCAGCAGATCAATGAGATACTCCTAAAACTGCAATGCCTGCCGCTGGCATTGGTCCACAGAAAGGGCCTAATTCTTCTCCATGATAATTCCTGACCACATGTTGTACAACCAGTGGTTCAAAATTTGAATAAATTGAACTATGAAGTTTAGTCTCACCTTCCATATTCACCTGACATCTCACCAACGGACTTTCACTTCTTCAAGCATCTTGACAACTTTTTGCAGGGAAAATGTTTCCACAACCAGCAGGATTCAGAAAATGCTTTCCAAGAGTTCACCAAATCCCAAAGCACAGATTTTTATGCTTCAGGAATAAACAAACTTATTTCTCGTTGGCAAAAATGTGTTGATTGTAATGGTTCCTACTTTGATATATTTGAGCCTAGTTATAATAATTTAAAATTCATGGTCTGAAACTGCAATTATCCACTCCAGTATTCTTGCCTGGAGAATCCCAGGGACAGCGGAGCCTGGTGGGCTGCCATCTATGGGGGTCGCAGAGAGTCGGATACAACTAAAGTGACTTAGGAGCAGCAGCAGCAACCTAATAAAACACAGTTGGTCTAAGATTTTGGTCACTGCATGTAATTAGAGTGCTCCCTAAATGAATGGCAGAGTTATCTAAAAAAATACCTTAATTTTTACTACCTTAGTAACATTTTATTTTAGTTTGATCGATTTCATCCTCACAAACTAAAGAAACACATCCAGCATTTGTCACTAAGTCAACATCTTGTATGTGCATGCTAAGTCACTGCACTCATGTTAGACTCTTTGTGACCCTATGGACTATAGCCCACCAGGCTCCTCTCCGTGGAATTCTTTAGGCGAAAATTCTGGACTGAGTTGCCATGCCCCCATCTAGGGACTGAACCCTCATCTCTTACGTGTCCTACATTGGCAAGCAGGTTCTTTACCACTCATATCACCTGGGAAGCCCAAGTTAACATCATAAGTGTGTTTAAAAGATTGTGATAACAAAATGTTGGTGGTGTTTTTCTGCAAGCAGTGTGTTGAGAAATGGTAGCTCAGTGTCTCCAGAAATCCGAATTGCATCCCAAGTTTCCAGAAAATTTTTTATTTCTTTTTTTTTTTTTTGGCTGCGTTGGGTCTTAGTTGTGCCCTGTGGGATCTTAGTTCCCTGACCAAGGATTGAACCATGTCCCTTCATTGCAGGGTGGATTCTGAACCACTGGACCAACAGGGAAGTCCCAAGTTTTTTATTTCTAAGATTGCCCTACAAAAGAGAATCATCTCTCATAGGACTTTATCAAAGCTGATTACAGCAGAGAAAACAACTCCGTTTAGCTTCAAAATCATGTTTAAAAAAATGGAAAACAAGAGTAATTTATAGTATTTCCTGCTATCCCAATTTGGTTTCATGGTTGTAATATGGCTATTAGGTTTGGACAGAGAGCCTATTTTTGTTTTATTCCTTTAGTAAGAGTCATTCTTCTGCCACATTGAACTGCAGTATTTATTCAGTAAAACTTGTTCATACAATAAAGCCAAAGCTGTTTTTGTATGCTTCACAAGGAATCATTATGAATAACTAAAATTCACTTCATTCCACTCACAACTAGTTAGGGGCTTATATTATGTAAAAAGCTGTTAAGTATCTGTTTTCTTTATCTGCATATAATGTTGAAGCATGATACAATAGCAGTTGGTGTATTCAGTTAAACATTATTATGTACTGTATCACTTTAGGATTTTGAGAGCTTGAAATCCAACATTTTCAAAGAATATTTATGTAGCCCCTACTAATTATTGGGGGCAGTATGCTAAATATTTTGTATATGTTAACAGATTAATTTATATGCCTAAGATTCTGCGTGTGTTAGTCACTCAGTCGTGTCCGACTCTTTGCGACCCCTTGGACTGTAGCCTGCCAGGCTTCTCCATCTGTGGGATTTTCCAGGCAAGAATACTGGAGTGGATTGCCATCTCCTTCTCCAGGGGATCTTCCCGACCCAGGGATTGAACCCAGGGCTTCCCTGGGGGCTTAGCAGGTAAAGAATCCGCCTGCAGTGTGGGAGATCTGGGTTCAAATCCTGGGTTGGTAAGATCCCCTAGAGAAGGGAACGGCTACTCACTCCAGTATTCTGACTGGAGAATCCCATGGACTGTAGAGTCCATGGGATCACAAAGAGTCAGACACGACTGAGCGACTTTCACTTTCTTTCTCCTGCATCGCAAGGAGGCTCTTTACCATCTGAGCCACCAGGGAAGACTAAGATTACAAAGCTAATTTCAGAGGCAGAATCAGAATAGAATACACATCACTGGAATCTCATTCTAGGGTGTTTTTTGATGTTTGGCAAAACTAATACAGTGTTTCAGGTTTAAAAATAAAATAAAATTAAATAAAAAAAATTTCATAAATCATTTACTCGGTGCATCTAGAATAGTCCAAAAAATTTCTTCCTTTCTCAGTCTTAAATTCTATATTTTACAAAAGGAAAAAATGATGCAAGGGCAGTTGGAAGAACGTCCTTCCTGAAAGTGTTATGCATTGTGTTGCTTTGTTGTTTTCTCTTAAACTTTTCTGTGGTTCTAGAATTACTTCTGAAAACAAACCATTTTCATACAGCAGCCCAAAGCAGATTTTGTAAGAAAATAGGTTAACATTGGAGACTTTTCAAAGTGAAGTCATGGAACATCTATCCTGTTTCTTAATATGGCTAATGATTGACCTGTAGGTTTATGGAAGCATTCTAAAAAACCAGAAGGGAAAAGGGAAACATACCTCTGCAACCATCTCCCAGGATTGCTGTTAAATTCAGGCAGTCCTTCAGAGAGCCTGCATAACACTCCATGGTGGCTTTGCAGACGCGTGCAGACCTTCAAACAAACACTGTCTTGAGGTTGTGAAACAGCGCCCGAAGCTGGCAACTGTTTAAGTCATGATGCAGTCACTGACATTTCCCAAGTGGCCACAGGTTTGATTTCATGCCCAGTTCCAATATTTATAATCATTTTGCCCTGCTCCTTTCTGTCTTTTAACTTTTCCAAATGGCTGCAAGTGTGCCCCCAAAGGAAATGATTATGAAAAGACAACTTCTTTCACTAGCTCCAGGTTGGTTTTTTTCTTTGATTTTTTTGTCCAGTAGCTCAGTGATTTTCAAACTGTGTGTCACAGATACTTAGTGAAGAATGAAATGAATTTAGTGGGTCACAACTACATTTTGAGATCTAGGGGAATAGACTAAAAATATTACTAAAAGCATTGTAAGAAGTGGGAGTATTTTTTTTAATTTTTGTGCCAAATATGTGTGTATGTATATAAAGTAATACATAAATTCCTAGAATGCATACTGGCCAGTGAGAGTCATTGCCATACATACTTATGTGATGGGAGTTTCTGTGTTATTTTAAACAACTTTAAAATAGTGATGTAGTTTCTGGTCTTATGTTTAGATCTTTAATCCATTTTGAGTTTATTTTTGTGTATGGTGTTAGACAGTGTTCTAGTTTCATTCTTTTACAAGTGGTTGACCAGTTTTCCCAGCACCACTTGTTAAAGAGATTGTCTTTTCTCCATTGTATATTCTTGCCTCCTTTGTCAAAGATAAGGTGTCCATAGGTGTGTGGCTTTATCTCTGGGCTTTCTTTTGTTTCATTGATCTATATTTCTGTCTTTGTGCCAGTACCATACTGTCCTGATGACTGTGGCTTTGTAGTAGAGCCTGAAGTCAGGCAGGTTGATTCCTCCAGTTCCATTCTTCTTTCTCAAGATTGCTTTGGCTATTCGAGGTTTTTTGTATTTCCATACAAATTGTGAAGTTATTTGTTCTAGCTCTGTGAAAAATACCATTGGTAGCTTGATAGGGATTGCATTGAATCTATAGATTGCTTTGGTTAGTATACTCATTTTTCACTATATTGATTTAGAGGAGAACATAGGCAAAACACTCTCCAACATACATCACAGCAGGATCCTCTATGACCCACCTCCCAGAATATTGGAAATAAAAGCAATAATAAACAAATGGGATCTAATTAAAATTAAAAGCTTCTGCACAACAAAAGAAACTATAAGCAAGGTGAAAAGACAGCCTTCAGAATGGCAGAAAATAATAGCAAATGAAGCAACTGACAAACAACTAATCTCAAAAATATACAAGCAACTCCAGCAGCTCAATTCCAGAAACACAAACGACATAATCAAAAAATTGGCCAAAGAACTAAATAGACATTTCTCCAAAGAAGACATACAGATGGCTAACAAACACATGAAAAGATGCTCAACATCACTCATTATCAGATCAGTTGCTCAGTCGTGTCCGACGCTTTGCGACCCCATGAATCGCAGCACGCCAGGCCTCCCTGTCCATCACCAACTCCCGGAGTTCACTGAGACTCACGTCCATTGAGTTAGTGATGCCATCCAGCCATCTCATCCTCTGTCATCCCCTTCTCCTCCTGCCCCCAGTCCCTCCCAGCATCAGAGTCTTTTCCAACGAGTCAACTCTTCACATGAGGTGGCCAAAGTACTGGAGTTTCAGCTTCAGCATCATTCCCTCCAAAGAAATCCCAGGGCTGATCTCCTTCAGAATGGACTGGTTGGATCTCCTTGCAGTCCAAGGAACTCTCAAGAGTCTTCTCCAACACCACAGTTCAAAAGCATCAATTCTTCGGTGCTCAGCCTTCTTCACAGTCCAACTCTCACATCCATACATGACCACAGGAAAAACCATAGCCTTGACTAGACGAACCTTTGTTGGCAAAGTAATGTCTCTGCTTTTGAATATGCTATCTAGATTGGTCATAACTTTCCTTCCAAGGAGTAAGCGTCTTTTAATTTCATGGCTGCAGTCACCATCTGTAGTGATTTTGGAGCCCAGAAAAATAAAGTCTGACACTGTTTCCACTGTTTCCCCATCTATTTCCCATGAAGTGGTGGGACCGGATGCCATGATCTTTGTTTTCTGAATGTTGAGCTTTAAGCCAACTTTTTCACTCTCCACTTTCACTTTCATCAAGAGGCTTTTGAGTTCCTCTTCACTTTCTGCCATAAGGGTGGTGTCATCTGCATATCTGAGGTGATTGGTATTTCTCCCGGCAATCTTGATTCCAGCTTGTGTTTCTTCCAGTCCAGCGTTTCTCATGGTGTACTCTGCATATAAGTTAAATAAACAGGGTGACATGCAAATCAAAACCACAATGAGGTACCATTTCACGCCAGTCAGAATGGCTGTGATCCAAAAGTCTACAAACAATAAATGCTGGAGAGGATGTGGAGAAAAGGGAACCCTCTTATACTGTTGGTGGGAATGCAAACTAGTACAGCCACTATGGAGAACAGTGTGGAGATTCCTTAAAAAACTGGAAATAGAACTGCCTTATGACCCAGCAATCCCACTGCTGGGCATACACGCCAAGGAAACCAGAATTGAAAGAGACACGTGTACCCCAATGTTCATCGCAGCACTGTTTATGTTTCCAGGACATGGAAGCAACCTAGATGTCCATCAGCAGATGAATGGATAAGAAAGCAGAGGTACATATACACAATGGAGTATTACTCAGCCATTAAAAAGAATACATTTGAATCAGTTCTAATGAAGTAGATGAAACTGGAGCCTATTATACAGAGTGAAGTAAGCCAGAAAGGAAAACACCAACAGTATACTAATGCATATATATGGAATTTAGAAAGATGGTAATGACAACCCTGTATGGGAGACAGCAGAAGAGACACAGATGTATCGAACAGTCTTTTGGACTCTGTGGGGCGGGGGGGGGATGATTTGGGAGAATGGCATTAAAACATGTATAATATCATATAAGAAACAAATTGCCAATCCAGGTTCGATGCAGGATACAGGAAGCTTGGGGCTGGTGCACTGGGATGACCCAGAGGGAAGGTATGGGGAGGGAGGTGGGAGGGGGGGTTCAGGATTGGGAACACGTGTACGGCTGCATGTTGATGTATGGCAAAACCAATACAATATTGTAAAGTAAAAAAAATAATGATAAAAAAGAAAAAAAATAATAATAAAATAGTGATGTAATCCCTTTCCTAAATTTGATCTTTGGGTTTGTGTCCAGCTACCATTCTTTATTTTTAGACAAACCTGGTAGCAAATCAGTGGGTGCACTGTCATGTCATCACTTGAAGTTAGGAGAAAGTATTAGTATTCTATCCTATGTCTGCATAGAAGTCAGCTCTGGATCTACTCAATTGTGATCTGATGTGGAGAGCACTGGTAAAGATCATTACATATCTTTTCTATTTAGGTTTTTACTTGGTTTTCGGACCTTAGCTTGAGAGAATTGTTTTCAACTAATTATTGGAATTTAAATCCTTGACAGAAAAATTTGATGTGACTATCAAGTTATCTGGTATTTTATTTTCTCACATTAATGTGACTAATTTAAAGAAATTACTTAGAAACTAGTATTAACTTAATGAAAATTAAATATAACCTCTTCAATCATATCTATTCATAGATTTCAAATAAAATTCTATAATTATGTTCCAATAAAATTTTTAAAAAATAAAATAAACTTTTGGTGGAGTACATTGCATTAATGTATTAAGATATATTTCATATTATTTGATATATTTTGTTTGAGATGGTTATAACCATTTATCATATCTCATCTATTTCTTTTCTTGCATTTTCAGCTAAAATTGACCAAGAAGCAGAGGAGAACTCACTGACAGAGACTCATAAGTGGTAAGAAATTACTTTCCTTTAATATTTGTTCTCAGAGTAGGCTTATAAAGCATTTAATGTGCTTCATCTCAAGGAGTCAATCATTAGCTCAGTTTTTATTTTCAAGCATAAAAGAAACTAACTGTACTGTAATTATACATTGGATTTCTGACTTTTATTTTTATAATTCTGGATGATATATAAACCTGTTATATCAAATTATTGTGACTAGATAGCTTATTAGCACCTTCTCTTTAGAATAGGTTTTAGGGCTGTGGAAATACACCAGAAAGGAAGACAGCAGGAAACTATTTCAAGAAAAAGTGTGAAGGGTTTGGTTATAGGACAGGAGTTTCCATGTGCGAAAGCAGAGTTCAGGTGGGCCCCTGAGTCCCTTGCAGGAGCCTCACTTTCACAGTAAGGGTTTGCCATCATCAGTTCAGTTCAGTCTCTCAGTCGTGTCTGACTCTTTGCGACCCCATGGACTGCAGCATGCCAGGCCTCCCTGTCCATCACCAGCTCCCGGAGTTTACTCAAACTCATGTTCATCCAACCGTCTCATCCTCTGTCCTTCCCTTCTGGTCCCACCTTCAATCTTTCCCAGCATCAGGGTCTTTTCCAAAGAGTCAGTTCTTAGCATCAGGTGGCCAAAGTATTGGAGTTTCAGCTTCAGCATCAGTCCTTCCAATGAATTCAGAACTGATCTCCTTTAGGATGAACTGGTTGGATCTCCTTGCAGTCCAAGAGATTCTCAAGAGTCTTCTCCAACACCACAGTTCAAAAGCATCAATTCTTTGGCGCTCAGCTTTCTTTATAGTCCAACTCTCACATCCATACATGACTACAGGAAAAACCATAGCTTTCACTAGATGGACCTTTGCTGACAAAGTAATGTCTCTGCTTTTTAATATACTGTTTACGTTGGTCATAGCTTTTCTTCCAAGGAGCAAACGTCTTTTAACTTCATGGCTGCAGTCACCATCTGCGGTGATTTTGGACCCCCAAAAAGAAAGTCTATCACTGTTTCCACTGTTTCCCCATTTATTTGCCATGAAGTGATGGGACTGGATGCCATGATCTTCATTTTTTGAATGTTAAGTTTTAAGCCAGCTTTTTCACTCTCCCTTTCACTTTCATCAAGAGGCTCTTCAGTTCCTCTTTGCTGTCTGCCATAAGTGTGGTGTCATCTGCATATCTGACGTTATTGATATTTCTCCTGGCAGTCTTGATTCCAGCTTGTGTTTCATTCAGCCCGGCATTTCACATGATGTACTCTGCATATGAGTCAAGTAAGCAAGGTGACAAGATACAACCTTGACATACTCCTTTCCCAATTTGGAACCAATCTGTTGTTCCATGTGTAGTTCTAACTGTTGTTTCTTGACCCTCATAAAGATTTCTCAGGAGGCAGGTAAGGTGGTCTGGTATTCCCATCTCTTTAAGAATTTTCTACAGTTCCCCAGAGAGAGAGAGAGAGAGAGAGAGAGAGAGATTGATTTTAAGGAATTTGCTCACAACAGTGGCTGCCTGACTTCATTTTATAAACAGTTATTCCTCCATCATGATTTTAGTCCGTCATCACAGCAGAGCTGGCCTTCTCATTATTCTCTGCAGTTGACCCTGTATTGGGGCAGTGGCGTTCTTATAACAAGACATTTAGTTTTACTTTGCACCTCACCAGAGACCAAGTGAAAAACTGGTGGGAGATGTATGTGGTATAATTTCTAGAACAAGCTGAGAATCATTTACAGACTGTGATAGCTGAGTTGGGCTATAAATGTCCTGGGCATCTTTTCTACACCAAAAGAGAAGGTCCCCAAAGGTCTTGAGGCCATGTGTTGTTGCGTATTTCCACCAAGGTTGCTATGAAGGAGGGCGGCCAGTGAGGTGCGAGGGCCCTGATGGTCCATCTTGAATGGCACCTGGGAAACCACACCATGTGCCTAGACCAGCTTCCTTAGCCTTCCTCCACCGTCCGTGGTTGTAGTGATGGAATACCTTGGTTTTTGCAGTATGCATAATTTTTTCAAGTGTGAACAGTAAGAGATCTTACTAGAAAAGCATATTCACATGAAAATGTGCTGTAAACTGCACAAACTTGTTTTCCCTTGCTTTGAAGGGAATTTTACTCATTTGTGTTTATATTTGACTACTTAGAAAATAAAAAGCCTTGACTCTTATTCATTTTAAAATGGATAGTGAACTCTCCTCAACAAATTAGTTAGGATTCTTTTCTGCGGTGGAATATTATTTTTTCAGGTCATTTTATGATTCCCTAACTAAATAAAAGTAGTCAAATGGTTAGTATGGTTCTAACTAAGAAATGGTTAGTACGTTTTAAAGCAAGTCAAATCATTTTATATTCTATTTCTTACCATTATAGTATTATGTGCTAATTTTGTCTTTTTATTCATAGAATTTTGCTATCAATCTGAGAAGTGGGACTTCAAGTTCCTATTTTGTATGTACATAATTATGTAACTTTAAGATGAATTGTTTGACAGAACTCTTCAGTTCTCCCAGAAAGTAAGATAACTGAGCAGATGAGTCTTGAACCACACACCCAAAATCTACATACACGTTGGATAAGCATGTTCTCATCTTCAGATGATTTCAGTGGCGAGCCAGGAGGTCACTTTGTCTTACAGGGCTTCACCAGAATTCTGTTCCATTAGGGGCAACCCAA
The DNA here is from genome assembly GCF_029407905.1 of Bubalus kerabau. Classification (NCBI taxonomy): domain Eukaryota; kingdom Metazoa; phylum Chordata; class Mammalia; order Artiodactyla; family Bovidae; genus Bubalus; species Bubalus kerabau. The sequence goes on along the minus strand of NC_073624.1, from coordinate 126,312,209 downwards.
CTGAATCTATTTATTTCAGCCTCTGTCTTATTTCTTCTTAATTCCCATCCACAGCTTTCTTCAATTATGGCAAAATATCACCAGACCAAATATGATTACTCAGTGTCTGTATCAACGAACAGGTAGAGACTGTAGCAATTCTAGACTTGTCTAATAAGTGGCCATTCCTTTATATCTATATTTGAAAATAATGAGAATGAGAGTTATAAAACTAACTGCTCACATTCAGTGGTTCTTATTTATAAATTATGGCTAGCTTAAAAATTATCTTAGAATTTCTTTTTTTTACTCCATGGGTAAAAACCATACTTTATGGTGACAATGCTTTTGAAATACAAAAATAGAAGATTTTCTTTTATTTTCTTACTCTTTTTTATTTAAAGTATAGTTGATTTACAAAGTTGTGTTAGTTTTAGGTGTACAGCAAAGTGATTCAGTTATACATATATCTTTTTTCAGATTCTTTTCCTTTATGGATTATTACAAAATGTTAAGTATAGTTCCCTGTCCTATACAGTAGGTCCTTGTTGGTTATTTTTTTCTACATAGTAGTGTGTATATGTTAATCCCAAACTCCTAATTTCTGACTCCCCACAGCTTTCTCCTTTGGTAACCATAAACTTGTTTTCTCTATCTGTAAATCTATTTCTGTTTTGTATATAAGTCCATTTGTATCATTTTTATTAGATTTCATATATAAGCAATAGCATATATTTTTATGTTTTATGCAACTTAGTATGATAATCTCTAGGTATATATATGTTGCTCCAAAAAGCATTTCATTATTTTTCATGTTTGAGTACTATTTCATTAAATATATATATATATATATATATAAATATATATATATATTTATATATATACACACACCACATCTCCCTTATCCATTCAGACAATTAGGCTGCTTCCTTGTCTTGGCTATTGTAAACAGTGCTGCAATGAACATTGGAGTACGTATATATTTTCAAATGGTTTTCTCTGGATATATGCCCAGGGGTGAATTGCAGGATAATATAGTAGCTCTATTGTTAGTTTGTTAGGGAATGCCCATATTGTTTTCCATAGTGGCTGTACCGATTTACATTCCCACCAGCATTGTAGGAGGGCTCCCTTTTCTCCACTTTCTCTCCAGCATTTGTTGTTTGTACACCACTCCGATGGGTGTGAACTGATACCTCATTATAGTTTTGATTTGTATTTCTCTAATAATTAACAATGTGGGGCATTTTTCATGTGCCTTTTGGCCATCTATATGGTGTCTTTGGAGAAACATCTATTTAGATCTGCCCTTTCTTTGACTGGGTGATTTGTTTTGTTTTTTGATATTCAGCTACATAGTTCTTTGTGTGTTTTGGAGATTAATCCTTTGTCAGTCACACCGTTTGCAAATATTTTCTTCAGTTCTATAAGTTGTCTTTTCATTTTGTTTATGGTTTCCTTTGCCGTGAGTTTAAATTTAATTAGGTCCCATTTCTTTATTTTTGCTTTGTTTTCCTTTGCTTTAGGAGACTGATCCAAAAATGCATTGCTACAATTTATGTGAAAGTATACTGCCTGTGTTTCCCTCTAGAAGTGTTATGGTTTCTGGTATTACATTTAGGCCTTTAATTGATTTTAAGTTCATTTTATATATGGTGTAGGATAATGTTGTGACTTTGTTCTTTTACATATAGCTGTCCAGTTTTCCCAGTATCACTTATTAAAGAAATCGTCTTTTCTCCATTGTGTATTCCTGCCTCCTTTGATGTAGACTAATTGACCATAATTATGTGTGTTTATTCCTGGGCTCCCTATTCCGTTCCATGGAGTTATGTGTCTGTTTTGTGCCAGTCCCGTACTGTCTTGGTTACTATAACTTTGTAATATAGTCTGAACCCAGGGAGCCTGATTTCTCCACCTCTGTTCTTTTTTCTCAAGATTCTTTGGCTATTTGGGGTCTTTTGTGTTTCCTTAATTTTTGTTATAGTTTTGAGGAAAATGCCATTGGTAATTTGATAGGGATTACATTGAATCTGTAGATTGCTGAAAGGTTGTTGCTGAATCACGCAAAGACGCCAGGATTCTTGGCCCCCGGAGGAGAAGAATTCAATCCCGGGCCAGAGACAAGGCTTGATCGCTCAGAACTTTTGTGTAATAAAGTTTTATTAAAGTATAAAGGAGATAGAGAAAGCTTCTGACATAGGCATCAGAAGGGGGCAGAAAGAGTGCCCCACTGCTAGTCTTCAGCAGGATGTTATATAGTCACTAGCAGTCTATTAATGAAAGAAAGTAAAAGTGAAGTCTCTCAGTTGTGTCCAACTCTTTGCGACCCCGTGGGCTGTAGCCCACCAGGCTTCTCTGTCCATGGGATTCTCCAGGCAAGAATACTGGAGTGGGTTGCCATTTCCTTCTCCAGGGGATCTTCCTGACCCAGGGATTGAACCCAGGTCTCCCGCATTGCAGGCAGAGGCTTTAACCTCTGAGCCACCAGGGAAAGGAATGTCTTAAAACTCAGAATGGCACCAGGCCCCTCACCCATAAGATGCATTTTGGGATAATCTTGGCACCAAATGGTTCATCCTGGGCCATAAAATGATTAACTTGAATCTTGAAGAAGGGCAGATCACCATACAAATAGTTTCATTTACATAGATTAGGGGAACAATATCTGAGTATAACATACTGGTTTGTCAAGTAGGTTCTGAGCCAAGAGATGGAACCCACTTGAAGACAGAGTCTGGGGTAAATGCATAGTACATTAACATAGCTTAAGACAAACATTTCCATAAGAAAAAGGCATTGGTTATCTCTAGGTTTGAGAATAGTTAACTTCAGGTGAAACCAGGTATCATTATGGCAACATAGTATTTTAAGAGAAACCTCCTTTTAAATTTGTATAGAAAAGGAAAAAATATCACTAGTTTGTTTCCTCCTGCCACTTAAGAGAGAGAAAAATACCTGACACTTGCAGGCTATTTCCTCCCTTTGGAGACCCCTTGCCTTCCTGCCTGTTACCCTCTCATTGCCTTGGTAGTGAAGTCATTTTGACAATATTGATTCTTTCAATCCAAGAACAGGGTAAAACTTTTCATCTGTTTGTGTCATCTTTGAGTTCTTTCAGCAGTGTCTTACACTTTTCAGAATATAGGTCTTTTGTCTCCTTAGGTAAGTTTATTCTGATGTGTTTTATTCTTTTTGATGTGATGGTAAATGAGATTCTTTCCTTAATTTCTCTTTCTGATCTTTGGTTGTTACTGTATAGAAATGCAACAGATTTCTGTGTATTGATTTTTTTTTTTGGTACCCTGTGTGTGTGTGTGTACTAGTCACTCAGTCCTGTGCAACCTTTGTGACCCCATGGACTGTAGCCCACCAGGATCCTCTGTCCATGGGATTTTCCAGGCAAGAACACTGGAGTGGGTTGGCATTCCCTTCTCTAGGGGGTCTTCCCAACCCAGGGATCAAACCCAGGTCTCCTGCATTGCAGGCAGATAGATTCTTTACTATCTGAGTTACCAGGGAAGCCCTGAGACTTTATCAAATTCACTGATGAGCTTTAGTAGTTTTCTGGTAGCATTTTTAGGATTTTCTATGTAGAGTATTATGTCATCTGCAAACAATAACAATTTTACTTCTGTTCCAATTTGGATTTTTTTTTTTTTCTTTTCCAATTCCTGTGGTGAGGACTTCCAAAACTATGTTGAATAATAGTGGTGAGAGTGGACATCCTTGTCTTATTCCTGATCTGAGAGAAAATGCTTTCAGTTTTTCACCACTGAGAGTAATGTTTGCAGTGGGTTGGTTGTATATGGCCTTTACTATGTTCAGGTAGGTTTCCTCTGTGTCCACTTTCCAGATAGTTTCCATCATAAATGGTTGTTGATTTTGTCAAAAGCTTTTTTCTGTATCTATTGAGATGATCATATGGTTTTCCTTCTTCAGTCTGTTGATGTGGTGACCAGTCCTTGTTTGATTTGTAAATATTGAAAAATCCTTGCATCCTTGGGATGAATCTCACTTGCTCATGGTGCATGGTCCTTTTAATGTATTGCTGGATTTGATGTGCTAGTATTTTGTTGAGGATTTTTGCATCTATGTTCATCAGTTATGTGGTTGCTTTTTAGTCTCTAAGTCATGTCCCCATGACTTTTGTGACCCCATGGACTGTAGCCCACCAGGATCCTCTGTCCATGGGATTTCTCAGGCAAGAATACTGGAGTGGGTTGCCATTTCCTTCTCCAGGGGATCTTCCTGACCCAGGGATCAAACCCACATCTCCTGCATTGGCAGGCAGGTTCTTTTCCACTGGACCACCAGGGAAGCCCCCATTCATCAATTATATGGGCTTGTAATTTTCTTTTTCTGTGGTATCTTTTTCTGGTTTTGATATCAGGGTGATGGTGACCTCATAAAAGGAGTTTGAAAGTGTTCCTTCCTCTGCAATTTTGGGGAATATATTCAGAAGCAAAAGTGTTAACAGTTCTCTAAATATTTTGCAGAATTCACTTGTGAAGTCATCTGGTCCTGGACTTTCATTTGATGGGAGTTTTTACTGATTCAATTTCAGTAGTTGTAATTGGTCTGTTGATATTTTCTATTTCTTCCTGGTTCCATCTTGGGAGACTCTGTCTAAGAATTTGTTCAATTTGTTCAACAGAATTTCTTCCAGATTGTCCGTTTTATTGGCATACAGTTGCTTGTAGTAGTATTCATGCTCCTTTATGTGGTGTCAGTTGTAACTTTTCCTTTTGCATTTCTAATTTTATTGATTTAGGCCCTCTCCTTTTCTTGATGAGTCTGGCTAAAGGTTCTAACTTGGTTTACCTTTACAAAGAACCAGCTTATAGTTTCATTGATCCTTTCTATTGTTTTCTTAGTCTCTATTTCATTTATTTCTGCTCTGGTATTTATGGTTTCTTTCCTTCTGCTAACTTTGTGTTTTGTTTATTCTTCTTTCTCTGATTGCTTTAGGTGTAAGGTTAGGATGTATGTTTGAGATTTTTCTTGTTTCATGGGGTATGATTGTATTGTTAATAAACTTCCCTCCTAGAACTGCTTTTGCTGTGTCCCATGGGGTTTTGATCTTGTGTTTTCATTTTCATTTGTCTCTAGATATTTTTTTTATTTCCCCTTTGATTTCTTGAGTGATCCATTGGTTGTTTATTATCATATTGTTTAGCCTCCACATGTTTGAAGTTTTTGCAGTTCTTTAGTTTATTTCTTTTTTACTATTTATTTATTTGTAGCTGTTCTGGGTCTTCGCTGCTACGTGGGCTTTTCTCTAGTTGGGTGAGTGGAGGCTGCTGTCTAGTCGTGCTACGTGGGCTTCTCCCCGTGGTGGCTCTGTGTTGCAGGGCACAGGCTGCAGGGCACGTGGCTGCAGTAGTTGTGGCACGCGGGCGCAGTGGCTGCCTGTGGGCTCTGCAGCGCAGGCTCAGGTGGTTGTGGCCGCAGTCGTGTTTACTACAGGGCACGTGGCATTTCCCTAGACCAGGGACCAAACCCATGTCTCTTGTATTGGCAGGTGGATTCTTGACTCCTGAGCTACAGGGAAGCTCATGTAGCTTATTTCTGATCTCACAGGGTTGTGACTGAAAAAGATGCTTGATATGATTCTAACTGTCCTCAGTTTACTGAGATTCACCTCGTGGTCCAGAATGTGATCAATCCCAGCATGTGATCAATCCCAGCATGTGAGAATGTTTCATATACACTTAAGAAGAATGTGTAGTCTGCTACTTTCAGGTGAAATGATTATATATATATACACACACATATATATGTATGTATGTGTGTGTGTATATATATATATATATATGTCTATCTCAGTTAAGTCCATCTGGTCTAATGTGTCATTTAAGGCCTGTGTTTCCTTATTGATTTTCTGTCTGGATGATCTGTCGATTGATATAAGTGAGCTGTTAAAATCCCCCACTGTTGTGTTACTGTTGATTTCTCTTTTTCTGTCTTGTTAACATTTGTCTTATTGAGATGTTCCTCTGTCGGGTGCATATATAGTTACGATTGTTATATCTTCTTGGACTGACCCCTTGATGATTACATAGTGCCTCCTTTGTCCCTTGTAACAGTCTTTAGTTTAAAGTCAGTTGTCTGCTTTTGAGTATTGCTACTCTAGCTTTCTTTTGATTTTGATTTACATGGAATACTTTTTTCCATCCTCTCACTTTCAGTCTCTATGTGTCCCTAGATCTGAAGTGGGTCTCTTGTGGACAGCATGCATACAGGTCTTATTTTTGTATCCATTCAGCCAATCTGTGTCTTTTGGTTGGAGCATTTAATCCATTACATTTAAGGTAATTATCAATATGTATATTTCTATTGTCATTTTCTTAATTGTTTTGGATTTGTTTTTGTAGTTCTTTTTTCTTCCCTTTCTCTTTTGTTCTCTTCTCTAGTTCTCTTGATGACTATCTTTAGTATTATGTTTGGATTCCCTTTTCTTTTTGTGTGTATTGAAATGTGTTTCAAATACCCTGCATTTGTACTCTCCTCCTCTCACAATTACTGGGTTAGATATCATATGTGTATAGATGATTTCCCATCTTTGCTATATGTTTGCCTTTACCAGTAAACTTCCCCATTTTGTTATTTTCTTGCTTCTTGTTGTGGCTTTTTCTTTTCCACTTAAGAGAAGTTTCTTTAGCATTTGTTGCAAAGCTTGTCTCATGGTACTGACTTATCTTTTGCTTGTCTGTAAATCAGTTGATTTCTTCATCAAATCTGAATGACAATGTTGTTGGGTAGGGTTTTCTTGCTTATAGGTTTTTCCCTTTAATCTTTTAAAATATATCCTGGCACTCCCTTCTGGCCTACAGTTTCTGATGACAAATCAGCTGATAGTCTATGGGGATTCCCTTGTATTTTATTTGTTGTATTTCTCTTATTGCTTTTAATATTTTCTGTCTTTAATTTTTGTCAGTTTGATTATTCTGTGTCTCATTGTGTTCCTCCTTCAGTTTATCCTGTGTGGGACTTTGTGCTTCCTGGACTGGGGTGACTCTTTTGTTTTTCATTTTAGGGAAGTTTTCTGCTATTATCTCTCCATAAATCTTCTCAGGCCTTCTCTGTCTGTCTCTGTCTTTCTCTCTCTCCTCCTTCTGGGACCCCATAATGCAAATGTTGGTGTATCTGATGTTGTTCCAGAGGTCTATTAAACTGTTTTCATTCTTTTTCCTTTATTTTGTTCCATGGCAGTGATTTCCACTACTCTCTTCCAGCTCACTGTAAGTTCTTCTGCCTCATTTATTCTGCTATTGATTCCTTCTAGTGTATTTTTCATTTCAGTTATTTTACTCTTCAACTCCATTTGGTTGTTCTTTATATTTTATGACTCTTTGTTTTTAAAAATTCTTGTAACTTCTCACTCTGTGCATCCATTCTTTTCCCAAGTTCTTAGATCATCTTTATAATCATTACTCTGAAGTCTTTCTCATGTAAGTTGCCTAACTCCACTTCACATAATTGTTCTTGGGTTTTATCTTGTTCCTTCTTTTGAAACATATTCCTCTGCTATTTCATTTTATCTAAATTTCTATTTTTATTTTTATGTATTTGGAAAGTTAGTTATATTTCTCAACCTGGGAGACGTGGCCCTCTGTAGGGGATGTCCTATGTGTCCCAGCAATGCACTCCTCTCTTGTCGCAAGGGCCAGGGATCAGCTGGTCCCAGAGTAGGTTCTGATCTACCTTTAGGGACTCAGTCTGCAGGCTGCTCAGTTCAGTTCAGTTTAGTCACTCAGTCATTTCCGACTATTTGTGACCCCATGGACTGCAGCATGCCAGGCTTCCCTGTCCATCACCAACTCCCAGAGCATACTCAAACTCATGTTCAGGCTGCTAGATCATAGTTTTCTTGCTTCTGTCTTCCCCCTGGTGGTTGAGGCTGGTTGAAAAGCTTGTGCAGGCTTTTTGGTAGGATGGTCTAGTGTCTGCCCACTGGTGGAGAGAGCAGGGTCTTGTCCCTCTGGTGGGTAGAGCCATGTGAAGGGGTGTGCTTATAAGTGGCTGTGGGCTCAGGGTGACTTTAGATAGCCTACTTGCTGATGGATGGGTCTGTGTCCCCACCTTGTTGGTTGTTTAGCCTGAGGCATTCCAGCACTGGACACTGAAGACTGTTGAGTGGGGCAGGTCCAGGAGAGCTCATGCTGGTGAATATTTCCGCTACCAGTGTCCTTGCCCCCACAGTGAGCCAGAGCCACCCCTACCCCCCAGGAGACCCTCCAAGACCAGCAAGTAGGTCTGACCCAGACTCCTATAAAGTCAGTCCTTTTATCATGGGTCCTGGTGCATTTGAGTCCTTGTGTGCACCCTCCCCAAGAGTAGAGTTTCTGTTTTACCACACTCCTGTGCAGCTCCCACACCCCAGCCCTGTTTGGCCATCAAACCAAATGGTCTGGATGCTCCTCTATTGAATGCCAGTTCCTCAGGCTGAGGACCCTGACAGGGGGCTCAGAATTCTCACTCCTGTGGGAGAATAACTGCCATTTAATTATTCTCCAGTCTGTGGGCCAGCAACCCAAGTGGTGTGGGACTTGATTATATCACAGATGCACCCCTCCAACTATCTAATTAGGTTTCTTCAATATGTCTTTGGATGCAGAATTTTTTTTTATAGACTCCAGTCTTTTATATTGATAATTATTCAGTGATTCTGGTGTGCTCATAAGAGGAAGTGAGCTCAAGTCCTTCCACTCCGTAATCTTGTCCTCTCATGTGTTGTAAATTTATTGCTGCTATAAATGCAATAGGAAAAATTTCCAGGGCACTTTGAATCATTTCAGTTCAATTCAGTTGCGCAGTCACGTCTGACTCTGTGCAACCCCATGGACCGCAGCACGCCAGGCTTCCCTGTCCATCACCAACTCCCAGAGCTTGCTCAAACTCATGTCCATTGAGTTGGTGATGCCATCAAACCATCTCATCCTCTGTCGTCCCCTTCGCCTCCTGCCTTCAATCTTTCCCAGCATCAGGGTCTTTTCCAAAAAGTTTGTTCTTAGCATCAGGTGGCCAAAGTATTGGAGTTTCAGCTTCAGCATCAGTCCTTCCAATGAATATGCAGGACTGATTTTCTTTAGGATTGATTGGTTGGTTCTCCTTGCAGTCCAAGGGACTCTTAAGAGTCTTCCCCAACACCACAGTTCAAAAGCATCAATTCTTCGGCACTCAGCTTTCTTTATAGTCCAACTCTCACATCCATACATGACTACTGGAAAAACCATAGCCTTGACTAGATGGACCTTTGTTGGCAAAGTAATGTCTCTGCTTTTTAATATGCTGTCAGGTTGGTCATAGCTTTCCTTCCAAGGAGCAAGTGTGTTTTAATTTCATGGCTGCAGTCACCATCTGCAGTGATTTTGGAGGCCAAAAAAAGAAAGTCTGTCACTGTTTCCACTGTTTCCCCATCTATTTCCCATGAAGTGATGGGACCAGAAGCCATGAACTTAGTTTCTGAATGAGTTTTAAGCCAGCTTTTTCACTCTCCTCTTTCACTTTTATTAGGAGGCTTTTTAGTTCTTCTTGTATTTCTGCCATAAGGGTGGTGTCATCTGTGTATCTGAGGTTATTGGTATTTCTCCCTGCAATCTTGATTCCAGCTTGTGCTTCATCCAGCCTGGAATTTTGCATGATGTACTCTGCATATAAGCTAAATAAGCAGAGTGACAGTATACAACCTTGATGTATTCCTTTCCCAATTTTGAACCAGTCTATTGTTCCATGTCTGCTTCTAACTGTTGCTTCTTGGCCTGCATACAGATTTCTCAGGAGGCAGGTCAGGTGATCTGGTATTCACATCTCTTTCAGAATTTTCCACAGTTTGTTGTGATCTACACAGTCAAAGGCTTTGGCAGTCAATACAGCAGAAGTAGATGTTTTTCTGGAACTCTTGCTTTTTCTATGATCCAGTGGATGTTGGCAGTTTGATCTCTGGTTCCTCTGCCTTTTCTAAATCCAGCTTAAACATCTGGAAGTTCATGGTTCACATACTATTGAAGCCTGGCTTGGAGAATTTTGAACATTACTTTACTAGCGTGTGAGATGAGTGCAATTGTGCAGTAGTTTGAACATTCTTTGGCATTGCTTTTCTTTGGGATTGGAATGAAAACTGACCTTTTCCAGTCCTGTGGCCACTGCTGAGTTTTCCAAATTTGCTGGCATATTGAGTGCAGCACTTTCACAGCATCAGCTTTAGGGTTTGAAATAGCTCAACTGGAATTCCATCACCTCCACTAGCTTTGTTCGTAGAGATGCTTCCTAAGGCCCACTTGACTGTCTCACTCAATGGCACTTTGAATGGCATCAAATCATAAGGCTCATTGCCAGATCTGGTGTCAAGAACCAGCATTGGGTTTAGTAGAAAAGAGTAGATCCAATGTCTCCAGTAATTTGAGAGGCCTTTTAAGGGAACCCCGATGCCTAAGTGGACAGCCAGCCAGTAGCTGAGAAAGAGCAGATTTTAGAAACAGTTTGTTTTAGCTATGGGTTCCTTCAGTTTCACTAAATTTAGTTTTGGCATCAATAAGCAGATAGAAATGACTAAAGATAAAATTTGAACTATATTACAAAAATCACATTAGATAATTTACCTTATTCAGTTAATTTACATGTTGTACTTGGTAAAGGAAATTAGGCTGTCTCCTTTTTCTAGGAAGCTTGTGACTTTTCCTGCAGATTAAAACATTTGGTTTAAAGATGTTTGCATTTTTCCAATGGGATATATATGCTACTGAAATTTTTACATATAACTGTTTTTAAAATATATTTCAGAGTGGAAGTTCTTTTATTTTAAGCACTCTCTCCACCAGGAATTAAAGACAACTAAAAGATGTGAATGTAATTAATCTTTCATAAGTAAGACTAGTAAATTTGTTGAATAGAGAAGCAATTTTTGCAGCCATACTTACAGATTAAAAAATTAATGTGCCTTATTTGAGCATTATTATGAGATGAAGGTTTGTATAATTTAAAAATATAGTTAGTGTACCTCACAGTACCAATTTTTTTTTAGAATTTTGAATACGCTATTTCTCTCTCCTCATTTATTTGATTAATAACAAAGGCAATTGGAAATAACCACTAATCAAAGGAAAAAAATAGTAATGGGAGAAAACAAATGTGTGAAAAAATTTTAAATCACACATCTTAAAAAATAAATATTATTTCTCTGCATGTAAGTTTCACTGAGTGGTATTTTACCAAAGTCAAGTTTGTATAACATATGAATTTAAATGGACAATATTTCCCAAAAAGTAGACAAAGTGAAGGAAGAGGAAGAACATTAGTTTTAATCATTATATGTAATATGTAACTTTCCCCATCATGATGGAGAAAATACTGAATCAGTCCTGAAATGACATATGCATACTCTGTCATGTGTGGTGACTTTTAAGGGGTCAGCTTTTAAAGTGTTGTCCCGGGAATGAACTTCTGGATATGGATAAAATGAGAAGTGAAATGTTCAGTTCATGATACGCCTGTTTTCCAGATCTTTCTGACTAACTATCTAGAGATGAATAGTCTGTGTTTATCTGGCTTAGGCTGACAGACCAGGCAGGTTGCAACCTGGTATTAAAACTGAAGTGATATGGAATATCTCTGAAAAATCCCCCAAACAGTTAATATCATTCTCGTAACAATATTGATCAAGTAAAAACAAAGTTGGAGTTTGTATTTTCCAATTTGGATTTCTTAGTTAACTACCTCAAATCCTGCCAAAGAGTCACCATGTGGTGGCCTGCAGGAGGGACGCTTCCAGGGCATTGGAAGAAAACTGCTTCACGCCTTCCATTCTCAGGCTTTGGCACACATTTGGGGTGTAGCACTTTTCTTTGTACAAAGGCATTTTCTTCAGTAGCTACATTATTGGAATTTTTACAAAACGCACTGACTTTCAACAGTGTGGGGCCTGTGAAACCCATTGCAGATTTGCTGGCCTCTGTCAGTTATAAAAAATATTCTGAGATGGTTATCTCTCCTGGAATTTTTTTATGTTTTAGCTTGTATGTATTCTGAGTAGAACAGCTTCAGGACCTTCTGCTTTATAGAGTTTTATGTTTCCTTCCAGTTTTGGTTTGTAATTACAAAGGGAAAATATGCATCAAATAATTTCTGCTCTTCTACAGAGTTTTGTTTTAAAAATGGAAACTTTCCTATTGTATCGGGTTGATAAAATCTTCCCCAGTCCAATATTTTAAAATATATTTGGGCCTAAAGTGTTTCCAGAAGCTAAGTTCTTCAACTTAAAAGAGTTTAGAACTCCAAAATTTTTGTCCTCTATAACAAAGAAGAGAAGAAATGGCCACATTTTTATTAGAGATTCTGATACCCGTATTCTTGCAATATGTGGGGAAAATGAGACATGTAAGAAAGTATACACTATCTTGCCCACTGTTTTATGTTTTAGACAATAGAAAGTTATAGAAAAGCTTTGTTGTTATTGTTCAGTCACTCAGTCATATCCTATTCTTTGCATCCCCATGGACTGCAGCACACCAGGCTTCCCTGTCCTTCACTATCTTCTGGAATTTGTTCAAACTCATATCCGTTGAATTGGTGATATCATTCAACCATCTCATCCTCTGTCACCCCCTTCTCCTCCTCCTCAATCTTTCCCAGCATCAGAGTCCTTTCCCATGAATTGACTCTTTGCATCAGGTGACCAAAGTATTGGAGCTTCCGCATCAGTCTGTCCGAAATCAGGGTTGATTTCCTTTAGGATGGACTGGTTTGATCTCCTTGCTGTCCAAGGGATTCTCAAAAGTCTTCTCCAGCACCACAATTCAAAAACATCAGTTCTTCAGCATTTCAGCCTTCTTTATGGTCTGACTCTTTCACATCCATACATGACTACTAGGGAAACCATAACTTTGACTATGTGGACCTTTGTTGGCAAAGTGATGTCTCTGCTTTTTAATACCATGTCTAGGTTTGTCACAGCTTTCCTTCCAAGGAGCATCTTTCAATTTCATGGCTGCAGTCACTGTCCACAGTGATTTTGAAGCCCAGGAAAATAAAGTATGTCACTGTTTCTATTGTTTCCCCATCTATTTGCCATGAAGTGATGAGACTGGATGCCATGATCTTCGTTGTTTGAACATTGAGCTTTAAGCCAGCTTTTTCACTTTCCTCTCTCACCTTCATCAAGAACTCTTTTGTTCCTCTTTGCTTTCTGTGATTAAGGTGGTGTCATCTGCATATCTGATGTTATTGATATTTCTCCTGGCAATCTTGATTCCAGCTTAATCGTCATCCAGTCTGCCATTTCACATGATGTGCTCTGTATATAAGTTAAAAAAAACAGGGTGACTATATACAGCCTTGATGTACTTCTTTCCCAATTTTGAACCAGTTCATTGTTCCACATCCAGTTCTAACTGTTGCCTCTTGACCTGCATACCGGTTTCTCAGGAGACAGGTAAAGTGTTCTGGTATTCCCATCTCTTTAAGAATTTTTCACAGTTTGTTGTGATCCATACAGTCAAAGGCTTTAGCATAGTCAATGAAGCAGAAGTAGATGTTTTTTTGATCTCATGGGTGTTGGCAATGTGACCTCTGGTTCCTCTGCTTTTTCTAAAACTAGCTTGAACATCTGGAAGTTCTCAATTCACATACTGTTAAAGCTGATCTTGAAGGATTTTGAGCATAATATTGCTAGCATGTGAAATGAGTGCAATTGTGCAGTACTTTGAACATTCTTTGGCATTGCCCTTCTTTGGGATTGGAATGAAACCTGACCTTTTCCAATCCTGTGGCCACAGCTGAGTTTTCCAAATTTGCTGGCATATTGAGTGCAACACTTTTAACAGTATCATCTTTTAGGATTCGAAATAGCTCAGCTGGAATTCCATCACCTCCACTAGCTTTGTTCATAGTAATGATTCCTTAGGCCCACTTGACTTCACACTCCAGGATGTCTGGCTCTAGGTGAGTGACCACATCATTATGGTTATCCAGACCATTAAGACTTTTATTGTACAGGTTCATCTGTGTATTCTTGACACCTCCTCTTAGTATCTTCGGCTTCTGTTAGGTCCATACCATTTCTACCCTTTATTGTGCCTATCTTTGCATGAAATGTTCCCTTGGTATCTCTAATTTTCTTGAAGAGATCTCTAGTCTTAGGAATTTAAGATAACCGTTGTATTCAATCATATCACAATTCAAATCCATTAGAGTTGTATGTTTTGAGAAACTATGCTGCTAGCCCAGTAGATGTTCTAGAAAAAACGGTTGAATAAAAGTAGTCACTTTCATATTGAAAGAAAATATTTTTCAGGCTAGAATGAAACTAATAGAAAAATGAAAGTTATCAGTGAGTCTACCTATACACACATTTCATAAGGCAAATTAGAAATCTTCTTTAGAAGGTTGTTGTTAGAGGGGCATATTTGGTTACAAGCTACAGAGAACCACCTTCAATTAAGTAACACATGGGATTAAGTAACTCAGTTAAATTCCATGGGATTAAGTAACTCATGGGGTTTCTCGGAGGCCTCCAGGCTGCGCAGTAAAGGGAAACAGCCTCCAGCTGTGGGAACCCGGCAGGGATGAGCACAGGGCCCAGGCCCTGGCCAGATTAGAGTCACTGGCAAATCGTGGTTTCACTTTTTTTCAAGTTGTCTGATTTGGAGATATTTATTGAACTCTACCTCCATTTCCTCATCTCTAAAATGAGGAGAATAATGGAACAGTGCCAGGCACAGTATCAGCACCGTGTATTGGTATTCTTAGTAGTCTTGGTATTCTTCTCACTTCATGATGTTTACTATGGGGACCTGCCACTAATGACCCAAGTCTGAATTTTCCCTGTGGCTATTATTGCAGATTCTGAAAAGGGTGAGTCTGATTAACTTCCAGACAGGTGGCATGGGCTCCCGAAGTTCAGCTCAGGCTGTGGGTGGCTGGTGCGGCAAGTCTTGCCAAGCTAAGAAGTAATGGCCCGCTGACTTAGGGGGCATAGGTAGTGTAACAGTAAGGGTTAAAAAGAGATAATTTGGTGAATAGCCAATGACCTTTTATAGGTTGAACTTGTTTCTTTGTGGGAATTTTACATCACAAAGTGCATCATTTCACATTTTGGGACTATAGCTGCATACATCAGATGTGAGTAAACTTACATGAAAAGTAGCATGAAGAATTGTTTTGCCTGGTTTGCTCACCATTTGTCCTGAGAGTTTCAGACTTAGACTAGTGGAAATTTCAGCTGCATTTACTTTGCAAACTTTGCATCAGAGCTGGGAGGAAATCACCTCATAGACTCTTGCCCCACTGAAGTTGTACTTCTGCAGAAAGTGTCCCGGAGGAAGACAGCAATACACCTAGGCTGACTGCAGGCCAATCCATCTTTCTGATCTGTTTCCTTCGTGTGCATGGAAGGTCAACATGGTCAAGTAGACAGTTTTGAACACAGTAGCCAAACACAGTAGATGCATCATACACACAGCTTTTCCGCTAAACAGTATGCTTTTTTTTTACTTTTCTTTTTTTATTAATATAAATTTATTTATTTTAATTGGAGGCTAATTACTTTGCAATATTGTATTGGTTTTGCCATACATTGACATGAATCTGCCACGGGTGTACATGTGTTCCCCATCCTGAATACCCCTTCCACCTCCCTCCCATCCCATCCCTCTGGGTCATCCCAGTGCACCAGCCCCAAGCATCCTGTATCATGCATCAAACCTAGACTAGTGATTTGTTTCACATATGATATTTTACATGTTTCAATCCCATTCTCCCAAATCATCCCACCCTCGCTCTCTCCCACAGAGTCCAAAAGACTGTTCTATACATCTGTGTCTCTTTTGCTGTCTCGCATACAGGATTATCATTACCATCTTTCTAAATTCCATATATATGCGTTAGTATACTGTATTGGCATTTTTCTTTCTGGCTTACTTCACTCTGTATAATAGGCTCCAGTTTCATCCACCTCATTAGAACTGATTCAAATGTATTCTTTTTAATGGCTGAGTAATACTCCATTGTGTATATGCACCACAGCTTTCTTATCCATTCATCTGCTGATGAACATCTAGGTTGCTTCCATGACCTGGCTATTATAAACAGTGCTGCAAAGAACATTGGGGTACACGTGTCTCTTTCAATTCTGGTTTCTTTGGTGTGTATGCCCAGAAGTGGGATTGCTGGGCAAACAGCGCTTTCTTTCAAAGGTCCAAGACTTTCCCAGGTCCTGCCCGCTCGTTTTCAAACAATGTCAGCCCATCTGAGTGAGATGAAACACACCTGCTCCTGGCCACAGAGACTCCTAAGGAAAAATATCAGTATATTTGCAGTGAAAATATATTTTAATCCCTCTGGTAATACTGTGGTGTGGAATTTTGCATCTGTACCAAGTTTTGAAAAAGTAAGATCAGTCCCTAGATTAGGATGAATATTAATAGATGCAGATTTTGCAGGGCTTCTCAAAAGTTGCCTAACCTTATTTTTTAACCCACAAAAATATTTCTCCAAGTGACTGGGGGTTACTTTTAAAGTTATGAAAATGTATCCTCATAAAATAATTCATAAAGTCTTTTTGGTTTTGTTTGTAGTCTTTACACTGTTTAGCAATAAAGTCATTAGTACTTCCAAGAACAGTCATGAATTGATCAAAATTATTTGATTTAACAGTATTGAAATCAAATTTTTTTTTAGCATTGGGCGATTATTTATCTTTATTTTTTAATATAAATTTATTTATTTTCATTGGAGGCTAATTACTTTACAGTATTGTATTGGTTTTGCCATACATCAACATGAATCCACCACGGGTGTACACATGTTACCCATCCTGAACCGCCCTCCCACCTCCTTCCCCATACCATCCCTCTGGGTCATCCCAGTGCACCAGCCCCAGGCATCCTGTATCATGCATCGAACCTGGACTGGCAATTCGTTTCACATATTATATTATACATGTTTCAATGCCATTCTCCCAAATCATCCCCCCCTCAGGACACTGGTTTTTAAAATTGGCCTTAAAAAAAACCTATGAAAATATAGGCGAGAATATTCTTGACTTTGAGTTACTCACTGTGAAGAATCCACCAGAAAGAGAGCAAAAAGTGATGAAAAGGGGAAACAAGAGATTGGGAAACGAGTTCAGTAAATAAAAAAAAGGTGGGGGGGGGACTAGAAATAGGATGTGATAAAGATACTTCACTAAACAGTATTTTTTATTTTATTCTAGAGTGTAGTGAATCAATACCTGGGGGAGAGTCTTATCCAATGTTCTTTTTTTATGACCTGAAATGTAGACCTCACTGTTTTGAAGCTGATTTCATTTCGCACCTTCAGTGACAGCTGAGAGCGTGGTTGCATATCAGGAATACGGGAACTCTGCCAGCATTTATTCAGAGAACGTGAAGTATAAGCCCTGTAAAAAATAACCAGAAAATTATCGCTTCTGATATTTCAAGCTATGAATCAACGTGCTCATATAATCCGAAGAAAAATGATCCAACCCCTTTGTACCTCCAAGTCTACACTTTAAAACTGAGCTACTCTTTCTTCACTTGAAGGCTCCACTGATGTCTTAGGAGAAACAGTGCCTTATAGGTTGGCATACACGTTTTTAAAATTGGTGTTAAGAACCTTTTAATTCCCGTCCTTACTTAATGAACATAAAAATATAGGTCTCATTTTTTCTTCAAAACTCATGCCACATATCTTTCCTTTTTCCCTTAGCTATATCCCACATATTCCAGGTTAGATACAGATAAAGATAATATTTCAAATCTACTAACAATCTGAAATATGTGTTTTATCACCTGTGCTATTCAAGTGGCTAAGTCATGTTCTCAAATACAGGCTTTCAGCATTTGGACCTTGTGTTAAAAGCAGCCTCTATGGTTAGAGTTTGTGTTTGCATAGGGCATTTTACAGTTTCATGCTATTGAATCTTCTTTCTGTACACAGTGCCTATAGAAAAATGTGAGATTCTATTTTAATGGATTATGAGATCTAATTTCCTCACATAAATCTCTGGGGGAGGGGAGAATCTCTCCCCTATCCTCCCCAATAATTTGTACACACACAGTTATTCAGCATTATAATATTTGTGTAAACTCCATAAATTATCCAGCATTTTAATAGAAATGACCAGATAATAAGGAAAACAAGTAGCAAGAGGTTAAAATAGTCATAAATGTCCTTATTGCTTTGCTAAATCTACAGTTGTTAAATATTACTATGTTGATTTAAGACAGTGGCATTTTTTTCATAGCCTATTCTATAGTTCAAGAACAAAATTTACCAGAAATATCAGGGGATGCATATCTAAGTAATTTTTAATGTTAAAATTTTTTTAGAATCAGTAACCACAAATAACTACCCACTCAAATTATTTTGATGGAAAATAAATTTTAAAAGAAAACTAAATGTCAAAATCCAGCACTTGGTAGCTTGTTTCAATTATAATGTTTATCATTTGGTGCAGAATAAATTTAGTGATGTTAATTATAAGATTTATAGAACAATGAGTGAAGGATGGGATAGCCTGTCTCCCAGATAATAGTTCATAAATAAGAAAAAAGAGAAGGTTTGCTGCTAGGTAATATAAAATGATACTGGCATTTTAAAAATCATTATTTCTTAATTCCATCGTAAAAAAGACATATTTCAGTGTCAGCTCAGAAGTGAAACACTATCTTTAAAGTTTTCTGTTTGCATTTTCTCACTAGCTAAATCAAGGAATCTGAAAAATTGACAGTCAGTGATAGGGCAGCAAAATAAAGGCTTTGAAATAATGAACAAGGGGTTAGCATTCAGAAGGGGGCAATGAGAAGAAGGCCTGTGTTAACAGGGGAAAATGAAAGGATTTATCTTTTCACCACTTTGAAGTGGTCTTTTTTGCATAGGATGCTTCTGAGAAGAGCTCTGAAAGGAGTAAAACAAGGAGAAATAAAATCAACTAGATTAATTATAAATGACAAACAGGAAAGAAGATAGGGAGGTATAGTTAAGTAACATTACTTCTGCTATAAGTTTTGTAGATACTCCTTATCAAATTAAGAATCTCCTTCAGTTACCTAATTTGCTAAGCTTTAAAATTATGAATAGGGATTAAATTTTTTCAAACATTTTTTCTAAAGCTATTGAATGGTTGCATTAATTTTCTCCTTTAACATGTTAATGTGAAATACATTGATTTTTTAAAAAAAATGTTGAGCCAACCTTGCAATCCTGAAATAAACTAACTTGGTTATGGGGGGAAAAAAGAAGAAGTAGGGGGAAATCAACCTTAGGATATTGGTTCTGCCAGAAGTAGATCTAGATTTCTAGATTTCTGCCTCAGGCCATTGACCAAATAAATTGCAAAAGAATTAAGGAAATAAACATTAAAATTGAAACTTAAACCAGAAGAAAATAATGGGAAATACTTGTAGATTTTAAAATCGGGGGAAGTTTTCTAAGCATTGTAGCCACAGAGTATCAATGTTTATCTCTATTTTTCTTGCTGTTCCTGAGTTACCTGTTGTTTGTTGGTGTTCTTCTCAGTAGCAAACTGCAGAGGATACATAGTCAGGTTCATTCAGGAAAGGTTTTTCAGCTTGTTATCCTCATATTTTCCAGGCATACACTTTTTCTCCAGTTCATTTTGCTTTTGATTAATTTTTGTTTTTCTTAAGGTTTTAATTGTAGACAGAATTGAAAAAGTCAATTAGTACTACCAGGCTTGTAACAAAAGGCAGCCTCCCCTGCTCCACCCTTCCCTACACCCGATTACATTTCTCTTAGCAGTTTCCTCTCATATTTCTGCCATATTTCTCAATAATAACCTTGTACTACTAGTTCATTAGTAATTTGCAATACAGGTAGGTGAAGTTTTAACTCACTTTGTTACCAAATCAAGCTTGGGTCAGCTCACCAATGTGCGGAAAAGTCAATCTGCTAACACTGGGTTGTGATGAAGGAAAATACAGCATTTATTGCAGGTGTCAAGCAAGGAGAACAGGCTGGTCATACTCAGAGGACTAGAACTCCCTGATGGCTTTCACACATGGGTTTAAAGACCACATTTGGGGAAAGAGTCACAGGGTACAAGATCATGTCTAGTTATTCTTCTGACTGATTGGTGATGAGGTAACAGGGTGATGATTTGAGAATCTCCATCATCAATCTTCAGGCTTTAACCAGTCTTCCTCTGTTTCTGCATTTTCTCACTTCTCTCATCATTAACTGCTTGAGTCTCCTCTTTGGAACTCAGTTATTGTATTCTTCATCTCTGTTCAATTCTTCTTTATTTTTTTCTAATTCTTTGTTAAAAACTACCTTCTCCCTCTGTTCATCCAGTCTTCTCCCAAATTGTTTGATTATTATGATCATTACCTTGAACTCTATCAGATATATTGCCTATCTCTACATCACTTAGTTCTTCTGGGGTTTTATTTTTTTCTTCTTGGAATGTGTTCCTCTGTCATCTCATTTATCCTAATTCACTGTTCTTCTATGTATCTGGTGGCTTGGTTACATTTCCCGACCTGGGAGAAGTGGCATCCTGTAGGTTCCAGCAGCACATTCTCTGGATACCATAGCTTCATGCTCTAGGACTACCCCTGTTGGGTTGCCTTGGTCCTTCTCTTGAGGCAGGCTGGCTATTGTGGATGGTCTCCTAGGCATTGCTGGGCCCTGGGCCCTTTGATTGCCAAGTCCTGCCTTCTTGCTGATGGGTGGGGTGAGGCCCAGGGACTTCTGAGACTGGTGTCTGCATACTGGTGTGTGGGCCCCCCTCCAGTGCAGGTGACCACGATGAGGCTGTAGTGTCTGCTCAGACCCTGGGTCCGACACCTCTTGAAATGCCTGAATATTTCCCTTTGTCTCTGAGCAGTGGAGAAGGACCAGGGGGATTAGTACAGTACATGCTCCCCAGTGTTTCAGGGTCATCCCTCTGGTCAGTGAGTTCTGGATCTGAAATCAGCTCAACTCCAGGAGCTGAGCGAGGCATCTTGATTTTTTATTAGAGCAACTGTTATCCTCCGGTTTCTCTGTTCTTGCCCTTTCCTTTGGTTGTAGATGTTACACAGTGTTGTGTGTGTGTGTGTATGCACGCGTGCGCGCACATGTGCGTGCATGTGCCCATGTACCTCTAAGGATACCATGATCTATTAACTATCTCCACACTCCCTGTGGGGCACACACGATGCTAACTATGATCCCTGGGCTTCACCATTAGCCCCTGTTAATTCATCATCATCTCCATGGATGTTAATGGGCTCAGCTGTGACCTCCTCTCCTTTCCTGGCCCACAGCATGGACTGAAAACAGTATCCCTGTTACCAGCACAGTCTTGACTGCCTTGGTGCACAGTGGGCCCTCTGGGACCTCCCATGGAGTGTTCCGTTGCTTAGTGCTCTGGATTCTTTTACTATATATGGGCATGCCCACAGATCGCAGCCTCCTCACTCCCTCTTCTGTTTTCCAGAGCAGCTGAGTCATGTCTGCTTTTCCCTGCACTGGCCACCAGTTACTCTAGACCTGTAAGAGCTACCCCTGGGTCCTGCTACCTCAGTAAAGTTAATTCTTGCAGCAGCCTGTGTGTATAATCTCTTTTCCTTCATCAGGTCTGGCACTTTCCTAGATGGGGAGCTCACCTTTACTAGAGAAGAGTAGGTCCCCTCTGAAAACTAAGGATAGTTTCAGGGACCTGTAAGGGTGACTCATATCTTTCTCACTTGTTTCAGGATCCCAGATTTTCCTAGCCAGGGATCTAATTTTAGCATAGCAGACCTGCTTGGCTGTGCTTCTAAATGTCTCTGGAGCTCTTCAGTTCTGTTAGATCTTTATGCTGTGTTGCTGTTTCTGTTCTCTCACTACAGGTGATAATGGCCTCTTTCCAATTACCGAGTTGCCCCCTAGTCTTTAGCTGTCTGTTACTGCTCAGGATCCCTCATTATCTCTCTGTGGGGTGTCAGTCCCACTCAGCTGTAGTCAGCCAATTCCAGTGTCTCTGTGGCTTGTTCTCACCATATCTTCAGCAACCTGAATCATCACACCTGTGAGGACATTTTCTAGGCCACTTTGCTGATATCTTTACAAGTTCATGGCCTCCTCCACTGTGCCAGGGTCTGCCCTATGTACCACCCAGGACAGTGGGGTGCTGGCTGACTGTGTCTCAGACCTCATCTTACTGCTTGTTTTCTCAGGCTCCTCGTGGCTCCAATTATACTATTTCAAGTTCTCCACAAACCTGGTGCCAAGACTGGATTTGCTGGGAAAAACAGTAACGGAGGCAGAGGAAGCTGGGGCAGCTATTAGACCCAGATGCAGGTCAAGCTCTCATGGTGGAGAGCGAAGGAAGAAAGCCTAAATAGCAAAAGCCTTAGACTGCAGTGCATTTACCAGAAAGTTTTGGTAAAGCCAACTGAAAGTCCTCGGGCCAAAGTCACCATTTAGAGGAGCCTGTGTGTCCTAGATGAGACCTACACCAGCATCCCTGCTGAGTGCACTTGCTGGCCAGGAGCGACCCTGGGCCCCTGTGCAGATGCAGCGATGGGCTTCAAACCAGCATCCAAGGCCCTTGCTCAATTCCATTTTCCGCAGCTGGGACCTGGGAGATCTGAACGATGCATACATCTGGCTGCCACAAACATGATACATTTTATTTCTCCTATTTTTAATACCTTTAAATTAACCAATGTTTATTTAATATCTTTGCCCCTTCCCAAAATAATATAACACCTTCAAATTGTTTAACTTTTCTCACCACAGGTTATTGATCAGGATTTTAGGTTTGTGTGTTTGTGTGTGTGTGTGTAAGATGTGATGTCTGTTTATAGATTCCTTTTGTTGACTTTTTGCATATAAATATTCAGCTGTTCCAGCACATTTGTTGAAAAGACTATCATTTCTCCATTGAGTTACCTTTGTTCCTTTTTCAAAGATCAGTCAGCTACATTTCTGAGCCTACGTTTGGACACTCTATTCTGTTGCGTTAATGTATATGTGTACTCTTCCACTAATATATCACACTGTCCCACTTTATAGTGGGTCTTAAAATTGGGTAGTGGATCAGTTTGTCAACATCCACAAAATAACTTGTTAGGATTTTTATTGGAATTACATGGATAAAATTAAGTTGGGAGGAACTGGCATCTTTACAATATTGACTATTCCTACCCATGTTCGTTGGAACAAAGGACTGGTTCAAAATTGGGAAAGGGGTACATCAAGGCTGTATATTGTCACCCTGCTTACCTATATGCAGAGTACATCATGTGAAATGCTGGGCTAGATGCATCACACACAGGCTTTGCTCAAGACTGGCAGGAGAAATATCAACAGCCTCAGATATGCAGATGACACCACCTTATGGCAGAAAGTTAAGAGGAACTAAAGAGTCTCTTGATGAAAGTGAAAGAGGAGAGTGAAAACTGGCTTAAAATTCAAGATTCAAAAAGCGAAGATCATGGCATCCAGTCCTACCACTTCATGGCAAATAGATGGGGGAAATGTGGAAACAGTGTCAGATTTCATTTTCTTGGGGTCCAGAATCAATGCAGACAGTAAGTGTAGCCACAAAATTAAAAGACACTCGCTCCTTGAAAGAATAGCTATGTCAAACCTAGACAGTATATTAAAAAGCAGAGACATCACTTTGCTGACAAAGGTCTGTGTAGTCAAACCTATATTTTTTCCAGTAGTCGTGTATGGATCTGAGGTTGGACCATAAAGAAGGCTAAGCACCAGTGAATTGACACTTCTGAACTGTGGTGCTGGAGAATAGTCTTGAGGGTCCCTTGAACAACAAAGAGATCAAACCAATCAATCCTAAAGGAACTCTGAATATTCATTGGAAGAACCAATCCTGAAGCTCCAATACTTTGGCCACCTGATGTGAAGAGCTAACTTATCAGAAAAGACTCTGATACTGGAAAAAATTGAGGGAAAGAGGAGAATGGGGTGACAGAGGATGAGATGGTTAGATGGCACCACTGACTCAATGGACATGAGTTTGAGCAAACTTAGGGAGACAGTGATAGAGAAGCCTGGCGTGTTGCAGTTCACGGGGTCACAAAGAGTCAGAGGCAACTTAGTGACTGAACAACAATCCATGTTCATAGTACATTTCTCCACTTATTTAGATCTTATTTGATATTTTCATCATAGTTTTGTAATTTTCCTCATAGACTTTATATCTGTCACTAGATTTCTACCTTAGTATTCCATTTTTTTTGTGCTATAGGAAATTATTTATGTTTTTAATTTCAAAATTTAATTGTTCAATGCTGGTATATCAGAAAACATTTGAGTTTTCTTCATTAACCTGTATCCTTCAATGTTCCTATATTTGTTTATTAGTTCCAGGAATTATTTTGTAGATTCTTTGGCACTTCAACATAGACATGCTGTGCTGTGTGCCTCATTGTTCACTCATGTCTGACTTTCGGCGACCCCAAGGACTGTAACCCTCCAGGCTCCTCTGTCCATTGGGATTCTCAGGCAAGAATACTGGAGTGGGTTGCCATGATCTCCTCCAGAGAATCTTCCAGACCCAGGGATTGAACCTAGGTCTTCTGTGTTGCAGGCAGATTTTTGCTGTCTGAATCACCAGGGAAGCTGAAGAATACTGGAGTGAGTAGCCTACTCCTTCTCCAGGGGTCTTCCTGACCCAGGAATCGAACTGGGTCAATTCAATTCCTGCATAGCAGGCGGATTCTTTACCAGCTGAGCTACCAGGGAAGCCCCTACACAGGCATATTCATCTGCAAATACAGTTTTACTTCTTCCCTCCCAATCTGTAAACCTTATTGGCTTTTCTTGTCTTATTGCATTAGCTACAACTTCCAGTGTGATGTGAAATAGAAGTAAAAGAGAGGGCACTCTAGCCTTATAACCATTCTTAGGAGGGAAAATTTCAGTATCTTAACATTTAGTATGGTGTTAGCTATAGGAGTTCTTTTGTAGATGTTCATTCTTAAGTCAAGAATTCATTCTTAAGTCAGGGATTCTCTATCCCTGGTTTGCTGAGAGTATTTATTCAAATATCTTTCCTGCATAAATTAATATCATCATATGATTTTTTTTCTTTAGTTTATTGATGCTATAGATTAAATTTTTTAATTTGAATATTGAACTCATTTGCATAACTAGAATAAACATCACTTGGTCATGGTGTATAGTTCTTTTTATTCATGTTGAATTCTATTGGCTAATTTTGTTGTGAATTTTAAAATCTATTCTGAAGAGGCATATTGGCCTGCACTTTTTTTTTCTTGTAATGTCTATCTTGTTTGGGTATGAGACAGTTGCTGGCTTCATAGAATGAGTTAGGAACTCTTTCTTCTGCTGCTACTTTCTGAGAGAGATTCTTTTTTTTTTTTTTTCTATAAGGATGTGATAGAATTCTCTAGGGAAATCACCTAGGCCCTGTGATTTGTTTTCTGGAAGGTTATAAATTATTGACTTAATTTCTTTAATAAATGTACATGTTTTCATATTATTTCTACTGTGAGATTTCTATTAGTTAGTGTCTTTCCAAGATTTGACTTATCTAAGTTATCAAAATTTTTGTCAAAGAATTATTCATAGAATTTCTTTAAATGTCCATGGAATTAGTAGTGACAACCCTTCTTTCATTATTTACACTACTAATTTGTGTTATTTAGAACATTCCCTCACACCATATACAAAAATAAACTCAAAACTGTTTAAAGACTGAAATACAAGACAAGACATCATAAAACTCCTAGAAGAGAACATAGGCAAAATATTCTCAGACATAAATCACAGCAACATTTTCTTAGATCAGTCTTCCAAGGCAAAAGAAATAAAAGCAAAAGTAAATAAATAAGACCAGGACTTCCTAGTGGTCCAGTAGTTAAGACTCTGACTTCCCAATGCAGAGTCCCAGGTTTGATCTGTGGTCAGGGAACTAGATCCTGCATGCTGCAACTAAGATCCTGTGTGCTACAGCTAAGACCCAGCACAGCCAAATAAAATTTTTTTAATAGTTTATTAAATAAAATTAAAATAAAATAAATAAAATGAAAATAATATAAAAAGTAATTAAATTTTAAAATAAAAAATTCAAAATAATAAAATAACTTAAATAAAAGTAAATAAAACTTTTAAAATAAATACACTTTTTAATTAATTAACTAAATAAAAAATAAATGAGACCTGGACTTAGCTGGTGGACCAGTGGTTAAGAATTCACCTGCCATTGCAGGGGACATGGGTTTGATCCCTTGTCTTGGAAGATCCCTCCTGCTGCAGAGCAAGTAGGCTCATGCACCACAACTACTGAGCCCGTGTTCTAGAGTCCATTCTCCACAAAAGAGAATCCACCACAATGAAAAACCTATACACCCCAAATGGAAAGTAGTCCCCATTCGCCACCACTAGAGAAAGCCTGAGTACAGCAACAAAGAGGCAGCCAGAAGTAAATAAATATTTAAAAAAATAAAATAAATGAGACCTAATCAAATTTAAAAGCTTCCACATAGCAAAGAAAACCATAAAATTTTTTAAAGAAAATGAAAAGGCTAACTAGAGAAGGAAATAAACTATCTTCAAATAATGTAACCAACAGGGTGCTATCATGGAAAATATAAAAATAGCTCATATAACTCAGTATTAAAGAAACAAACAACCCAGCCAATCAATAGGCAGAAAACCTAAAGAGACATTTCTCCAAAGAAGATTTACAGGTGGCCAACAAGCACATGAAAAATGCTCAGTGTGGCTAATTATTAGAGAGACATAAACCAAAACTACAGTGAAATATCCCCTCACACCTGTCAAAATGGCCATTTTCAAAAAGTTGGCAAATAATAAATGCTGGAGAAAGTATAGAGAAAGGAGAACCTTCCTACACTGTTGGTGGGAATGTAAACTTGTGCAGCTTCTATGGGAAACATTATGGTGGTTCCTTAGAAAACTAAAAATAGGGTTACCATATGATTTCAAATCCTAAAAGATAATGTTAAAGTACTGCACTCAATATGAAAGAAAAAACTCAGCAGTGGCCACAGGACTGGAAAAGGTCAGTTTTCATTCCAATCCCAAAGAAGGGCAGTGCCAAAGAATGTTCAAACTACTGCACTCATTTCACATGCTAGCAAGGTTATGATCAAAATCCTTCAAGCTAAGCTTCAACAGTATGTGAACCGAAAACTTCCAGATGTTCAAGCTGGATTTTAAAAAGGCAGAGGAACCAGAGATCACATTGTCAACATCCATTGGCTCATAGAAAAAACAAGCGAATTCCAGAAAATCATCTACTTCTGCTTCATTCACTATGCTAAAGTCTTTGTGTGGATCACAACAAACTGTGGAAAATTCTTAAAGGGGTGGGGTTACCAGAACAACTTACCTGTCTCCTGAGTAACCTGTATGCAAGTCAAGAAGCAATAGTTAGAACTAGACATGGAACAACAAACTGATTGAACATTGGGAAAGGAGTACATCAAAGCTATATTTGTCACCCTGCTTATTTAATTTATATGCAGAACACATCATGCAAAACCCCAAGCTAGATGAAGATCAAGCTGGAACCAAGATTGCCACAAGAAATGTCAATAACCACAGATATGTGGATGACACCACCCACGGCAGAAAGTGAAGAGGAACTCAAGAGCCTCTTGATGAGAGTGAAAGATGAGAATTAAAAAGCTGACTTAAAACGCAACATTCAAAAAACTAGGATCATGGCATCTGGTCCCATCACCTCATGGCAAATGTTGTTCAGTCCTGCAGGCATGTCCAACTCTTTGTGACCCCATGGACTGCAGCATACCAGGATTTCCTGACCTTCACCATCTCCTGGAGCTTGCTCAAACTCATGTCCATTGAGTCAGTGATGCCATCCAACTATCCCATCATTTGCCATCCCCTTCTTCTCCTGCATTCAACCTTTCCCAGCATCAGGGTCTTTTCTAATGAGTCATCTCTTCACTTCAGGCAGCCAACCTATTGGAGCTTCAGTTTCAACATCAGTTCTTTCAATGAATATACAGGATTGGTTTCCTTTAGGATTGACTGGTTTGATCTCCTTACAGTACAAGGGACTCTCAAGAGTCTCCTCCAACAGCACAGTTCAAAAGCATCAATTTTTTGGCGCTCAGTCTTCTTTATGGTCCAACTCTCACATCCATACATGATTACTGGAAAAACCATAGCTTTGACTATACAGACCTTTGTCAGCAAAGTAATGTCTCAGCTTTTTAATACACTATGTTTGTCACTGGTAAAGAATCTGCCTGCAATGCGGGAGACCCGGCTTCGATTCCTAGGTCAGGAAGATCCCCTGGAGAAGGGCATGACAACTCACTCCAGTATTCTTGCCTGGAGAATTCCATGGACAGAGAAGCCTGGTGGGCTACAGTCCATAGAGTCACAAAGAGTTGGACATGACTGAGCTATTATCACATTAGGTTTGTCAAAGCTTTCCTTCCAAGGAGCAAGCATCTTTTTATTTAATGGCTGCAGTCACCATTTGCAGTGATTTTGGAGCCCAAGAAAATAAAATCTGTCACTGTTCCATTGTTTCCCCATCTATTTGCAATGAAGTGATGCCATGATCTTAGTTTTTTGAATGCTGAGTTTTAAGCCAGCTTTTTCATTCTCCTCTTTCACCTTCATCAAGAGGCTCTTTAGTTCCTCTTTGCTTTCTGCCATAAGGGTGATGTCATCTGCATATCTGAAGTTATTGATATTTCTCCTGGCAATCTTGATTCTAGCTTGTGCTTTATCCAGCCCATTATTTCGCCTGATAGATGGGGAAAGGTGGAAACAGTAGCAAATAGATGGGAATATAGTGGAAAGTGGAAACAGTGACAGACTTTATCTTCTTGGGCTCCAAAATCTCTGTGGATGGTGACTGCAGCCATGAAATTAAATAAACTGTGGAAAATTCTGAAAGAGATGGGAATACCAGAACACCTGATCTGCCTCTTGAGAAATTTGTATGCAGGTCAGGAAGCAACAGTTAGAACTGGACATAGAACAACAGACTGGTTCCAAATAGGAAAAGGAGTATGTCAAGGCTGTATATTGTCACCCTGCTTATTTAACTTATATGCAGAGTACATCATGAGAAACGCTGGACTGGAAGAAGCACAAAGTGGAATCAAGATTGCTGGGAGAAATATCAATAACCTCAGCTGTGCAGATGACACCGCCCTTATGGCAGAAAGTGAAGAGGAACTCGAAAGCCTCTTGATGAAAGTGAAAGTGGAGAGTGAAAAAGTTGGCTTAAAGCTCAACATTCAGAAAATGAAGATCATGGCATCCGGTCCCATCACTTCATGGCAAATAGATGGGGAAACAGTGGAAACAGAGTCAGATTTTATTTTTCTGGGCTCCGAAATCACTGCAGATGGTGACTGAAGCCATGAAATTAAAAGACGCTTACTCCTTGGAAGGAAAGTTATGACCAACCTAGATAGCGTATTCAAAAGCAGAGACATTACTTTGCCAACAAAGGTCTGTCTAGTCAAGGCTATGGTTTTTCCAGTGGTCATGTATGGATGTGTGAGTTGGACTGTGAAGAAAGCTGAGCACCGAAGAATTGATGCTTTTGAACTGTGGTGTTGGAGAAGACTCTTGAGAGTCCCTTGGACTGCAAGGAGATCCAACCAGTCCATTCTGAAGGAGATCAGCCCTGGGATTTCTTTGGAAGGAATGATGCTAAAGCTGAAACTCCAGTACTTTGGCCACCTCATGCGAAGAGTTGACTCATTGGAAAAGACTCTGATGCTGGGAGGGATTGGGGGCAGGAGGAGAAGGGGACGACAGAGGATGAGATGGCTGGATGGCATCACTGACTCGATGGACGTGAGTCTGAGTGAACTCTGGGAGTTGGTGATGGACAGGGAGGCCTGGCGTGCTGCGATTCATGGGGTCGCAAAGAGTCAGACACGACTGAGTGACTGATCTGATCTGATCTGATCTGCTCCTTGGAAGAAAAGATGTGACAAACCTAGATACCATATTAAAAAGCAGAGACATCACTTTGCTGACAAAGGTCTGCATAGCCAAAGTTATGGTTTTTCTAGTAATCATCAGAAGTATAGATGTGAGAGTTGGACCATAAAGAAGACTGAGTGCCAAAGAATTGATGCTTTTCAACTGTGGTGCTGCAGAAGACCCTTAAGAGTGCCTTGGACAGCAGGGACATCAAACAAGTCAATCCTAAAGGAAACCAGTTTTGAATATTCATTGGAAAGACTGATGCTGAAGCTGAAGCTCCAGTACTTTGGCCACTTGATTCGAAGAGCCAACTCATTGGAAAAGACGCTTATGCTGGGCAAGTTTGAATGCAGGAGGAGAAGAAGGTGACAGAGGATGAGATGGTTAGATGGCATCATCAATTCAATGGACATGAATCTGAGGAAACTCCAGAAGATGGTGAATAATAGTGCTGTAGTCCACGGGGTTGCAAAGAGCGAGACATGACTAGAGAACATTACACCTATTGAAATCAATTAGACAGAGTAAGGCAAATACTATTATGATCTTACTTACATGTAATATAAGTAATTAGAAGTTTTGGATGAGCATATACAACCACTGTGCATAAAATAGATTAGCAACAAGGACCTACTTTATGATTAGTATTTTAGAAATTGTAGTCAGTATTTTGTAATAACCTATAATGGAAAAGAATCTGAAAAAATAACTGGGTCACTATGATGTATACCTGAAATTAGCACAATAGTATACTTCAGTTAAATATATATACCTTTGTGTGTCTTTCTGTCTGTGTCTCTTAGGGTCAGCAGGCCAGCACCACAGTGGGGTGACCACCCTTACCTGTCCTCCCTACTCATCTATACAGATTCACTCACTTTACTCAGCAGATGGTTTGCAATGGCTCCTAACAAGAGAATCCTCTCATTTTCAATGTTATCTCTTAGTGGTTGTGTGAGATGTTAATATTAGGAGAAGCTGAATGGAGGCTATATTGGAATTCTCTATATTATCTTTTCAACTTTTTTTTTTAATCTAAAGTTAATACAAAGTTAGGCCATGAAATAGGTGACCATTATGTCAACTGTCTCCTGTAAACTCCTGAGACTTTTATAAGGGGAAAATGAAATATATTTAATTCAGTTTGCATCAGTTTAACCTAAAGGAGCAAAATAAAGCTGTTAATAATTTCTCACTTTCAAGTTCAAGTAAACAAGACAGTAATGGTTCCATTATTTTAGGTCATGAGAAGGAAAATTGCTAAAAATTACATGTTTAGATCAGAGACTCTTGAGAGAAAAGTAATGGAATGGTGGTCTATGAAGCCAGATTTTAAAATGAGTGAGGACGTGGGAACATTGAATTATAAAGCATTTGTATATAAATAATGGTATCTTTCAATGAGTCTTCATGGCTGAGAGAATATTATTTACAGATGCAGAAATCTGCATATGCTCTTAGGATCTGGAGGAAAATCCAATAATAAGAGATCTGGGATGCCAGAAATAGAAGACAGTGATTTGATACTTTGCTAAAGGAAGCTGCTGCTGCTGCTAAGTCGCTTCAGTCGTGTCCGAGTCTGTGCGACCCCATAGACAGCAGCCCACTAGGCTCCTCTGTCCCTGGGATTCTCCAGGCAAGAACACTGGAGTGGGTTGCCATTTCCTTCTCCAATGCATGAAAGTGAAAAGTGAAAGGGAAGTCGCTCAGTCGTGCCCGACTCTTAGTGACCCCATGGACTGCAGCCTACCAGGCTCCTCTGTCCATGGGATTTTCCAAGCAAGAGTACTGGAGTGGGGTGCCGTTGC
This sequence comes from Bubalus kerabau, assembly GCF_029407905.1. Lineage (NCBI taxonomy): Eukaryota > Metazoa > Chordata > Mammalia > Artiodactyla > Bovidae > Bubalus > Bubalus kerabau. Next base: position 126,280,488 of record NC_073624.1, on the reverse strand, counting down.
CTTCTCCACTAAAGGAAGCAGGGGTAGGTAAATTAAACACCATGCAGGTGAAGAACTTAACTGTGATTCAGAGGCAGTAAACAGAATGTACAGTGATCATCATGCATTCATCAGTTTCAGCAGTTCCTGAATTGGTTTCATCTATACCTCTGCCCACTTGCCCCCTCCCAGACTGTTTTTTAAGCAAGTCTTCAACAGGTATAATGTCATTCATGTATATTTTAGTATGTGTCTCAAAAAGATCCCCTTTAAAAAATAACCACCAGCAGTTTCATCCCCAACAATAATAATAATCTCTAATCTCATCAAATACCCAGTTTCTTTTCAAAACTCCAATTAGTTCATATATGTAATAAATGATTTTATTTTCTTACAGTTTGTTTGGAGCAAGATATAAAGAAATTCAAGCCATTATAATTAGACAGTGTCTTTTAAGTGTTTATAATAGACTTTGCCCCCTGAAATTTATGTATTTAAAAATCTAGATCATTTGCCTTAGTTCTGAGTGTTATCACAAAATACCATTGACTGGATGGCTTACACAGTGCACACTTCTGGAGTCTGGGAGGTCCACGTCAAGATGCAGCATAAATCTACCATTTACTAGTTGTGTGCTGTCTGTCAACCCTTTGAAACTCTTCTGAGCATCGTGTACATGTAACATGAGGCGGCCTTGATGGCACCTTCTGGAGATGGGCACTGTTGCCACTGTCAGGATGCTGGCCGCCCTGCTCATACCCACTCAGCTGTGTTACCCTGATCTTCAGGGCAGCCTCTGTCAGTATCTCCCAGGGCTGTTGATTTTTCCCCCATCAGCAATATAGGAAGTCAAATAGTATAGAAGCTGTACAATACACATATTATATAACATGTACACGTATTAAACTAACATGTACAATATGCATATATGTTAGTTTAGGGGCAGAGGGCAGATATTTCATTTGTTTAGAGTCTAGGTATAGACCCACAACTTCGCTTATGTCCCAACTTGATTACAGGTTCATTTCTGAAATAGGTCAGACAGATAGTGATTAATATTGAAAATGGATGGACCAGGAATAGTTAACTGGATAGTTACCGGATAGTATATGGAGGACTCTTATCTGCTGCTAACATCTGTGTCCAAAAACTCTAACATGAAACCTTAAGAGAACTCCTGAGGAGTTGAGTCCTCTTGGTAATAGTAACTGCCTGAATGAAATCAGCCTTTGGATGGAGAAAGAATACCCCATATTGGAAAGTAATTATAGCTTTTACACTTGTGTGTGTGTGTGTGTGTGTGTGTGTGTGTGCTTTCACAGCTTTTTGGAGACTACAGCCTATTTCTTCATGAGACCAAAAATTGGAGAGAAAGAAGTGTCCCCAAACGTTTTCTTCGGTATCTGGCATGAATTCAGCTCTGACTTTAAAGACTTTTGGAAGAAAGAGAACAAACTTATTCTACAAGAAAGGTAGGTGTTTTTCATTTACACAGTGGCATTTTAAAACTGGTGTTTTCTCTGGTGTGACCTGTTAGGGTTGCTACCTTTCACAGCCTGAATGAAAAACTAGGTCCTCACCCTGGGCTTTCCAGTCTAAGAGGGTGCTGAGGTTGGGCAGTACTTGGAGTTCAAGTATGAAGAGTCAGCACAGTGGCTGTGATGCTGCAAAGGGCAGCTAGGGTGGTGGTTTGCCAGGACCACTGTCTGGTAGACCAGGAAGCCACACAGAAGCAGACAGGCAAGCAGAGGAGTGAAAGAACCCTGCTGAGATGACAGACCCACTCATTTCCAAAAAACCTTGATAAGGTAAGATGAATCAGTTTGGTTTAACTTTTGCTCAATTCATGGGATATTGTCGCACATTTCACCATTCATATCAAAATTTCTCCCAGGTGTCACCAAGAAAAAGATGATCAATATTTTTAAGAGATATTTTCAAGACTTATCATATTGTATCACATTTCCTTAAGTATATCTTCAGAAATGAAGGGGAAATTTCCCTTCTAAAGTACATGGAATAGAGTCTCTGTCCCTTGATTATGAAGCTAACACAAGTGCATTGTTACCAAGTTGGGAAGCATCCCCAAATTGTGGGGTCTGAAGGGAGAATGAAAGGGAAACCAAACCCTAATCCTGAGCCTATTAGTGCACTTCCCACATCCTGACCCTAACAAGTACTTTGCTTTAGAAAACATACCTCTTAAGGAACTTTATTCATCATAGCACAAAGTTACACAATTTTTTTTTTCATATCGTCTTCATTTTGGTTTTGCTTATATACAAAACCATGCTGGCTCACCTAGTTTTCACTTGTAAGTAGATCTCAATCAGTCTTTAAATCAGGTGAGACTAATTGCTGACACTTGCTGAGCAAGTGGACTGTTCTCACTAATAGAATTACCTACATCAGAGCAGGAAGTCTGCCTCGGTGACCAGTGGATGGAAAAGAGAGCAGTCTGAATGGAAGGGAAACACTGTAAACATCTATTTGGGGACAGTGAACTTGTTCTACCTCAAGATGCATCACCCAGGTTACTGTAAAGGACATTTGCCAGGAGTCCAGGTTGGTGAGGCAGGAGAGAGAACTGAGTGAACATGGGCCTATCTGGACTACTGTTCAGACGTGGATGTCTCCAGCTTTCCACCGAGCAAGGCTTGCTCGGTTTGGAAAATGGTGAGGAGGAAACTGTTTTTAACTTTGGCATGTCGCTGACAGCCTCCCTCCCTGTTGTCACTGCTTCCACGCATGCCTCCTTTCAGTTCTGACCTGAGCCTGAGAAGGGCCTGGGGCTCCGTCACACTGGGAAAGAATACAGAAAGAGCAGTGTTTCACTTTGCACAGGAGCTGGGATGATACTGATCTCAGAGGGAGAGATCCTAGTTCCCTGCCCGGAATTAAACCTGGGGAACCTGGATGAAAACCAAGAGTCCTAGCCACTAGACCACCAGGGACTAGAGGCAAGAAGCAAAAGTGGCCCAGGCTCTTGCCCCTGTTTGTAAGCAAGACTGTTTCAAGGAGGCAAAAACTGTAAAAACAGGTCCGACATTTATGATTAGATACATAGCACAACGTATGGGAGAGCACACGGGAAAACAGTTTGTTCATCCAGCTCAGAAGGAGGGCAGAGATACACACCTGCAGAGGAGTGCGGAGTGAGGAGGAACACAGTCTGGACGTGTTTAAATCACTTATATGGGACAGCCCTTCTAGGTCTTTGTTTACCTTTGGCCAATTACCTTGTATCTTTCTTCACACCTGACTGGTCCATGCATCTTCCCAAAGATTAGTATGCAAGTTTCTTCTAAGATGTATCCCTCCATAGAGGTCTATGGGTACGTGTCCACACTTATTATGGGGTGGGGTCCCTTCCCTTTTCAACCCCAAAGGAGACTTCCTGAACATGTGCAGACAGGGAAGTCTTCCTTGACCTCAGGAGTGGGCACCTTTTCTCTTTGCTTTAGCAGAACTCAGCTTTTACCACTAGCTTTGTCCTTGGAGTGTCTGGGTGAGAACAAAGCTTGAATTTTACTCCACTTGACAAATAACAGGTGTCTGGCCCAGAGGCCGGCTATCTCCTACCTCAATACTGACAGAGTGGAAATGGTGAGAGGTAGACACAGACAGCAGGAGTGGAGAGGGCCTGAGGGCACATAAGTGAGCAAGGGATTCTCAGCTAAGGTCCTGGCATGAGATCGCAGGGGGTCTCTCATCCAAGCTCTCTTCACCACGTGGCCTGTCCAGAAGTGCTGAGCGGCTCCCACGGAGATGATGTTGGCCTGGAGCAAGTCATTCACTGTCAGAAATGGCGAAGGCCTTGTCCCTGAGATAGAGCTGGGTTTCCAGGAAACTGTTGACAACACTCCACCATTTATGAGATTTTAGGCATTGGACATGCTCACTGAATATCTCATACAATCAACCCGACCCTTTTTTAATACTTCCTCCTGTGCTTAAAAAAATCCAGTGGGCTTTTTGGCTCGCTGGAGGTGACTTCATTTCGTCTCGTAGTGATGTTAACAGGCAGGTGACAGGAGCTGTCCAGTGCACACGGCTCGTTTGCTCTGAACAGAGGACTGAGGAGGAGCCATGGCAGGTGAGAGAGCTCCTTAGCCCTCCGGAGGACAGGGTGGAAGGTGTCTGTGGGTGCCTCACTGCAGAAATGCCAACCGCAGCCTGGGGTTGGGTGGGGGCGTTGGTCACGTGTGTCTGTACCTGCCACCCTCCACCTGTCTTTTCAGTGTCCTCTCCTCCTCCTGTGCTCCCTCTTCTCCTCTCTTTCTCTCTCTCATCTGCACTCTCACCTTCTCTCGCCTTTCAACTCCCTCCCTCCAATCGCTCTGTGCTTTAGCACAATTTCCAGGCCAGGCTGCTTCTTTAAGGGTGGGCCCCTGGCCATCAGTCCGGCCCTGGCTCACATTCTCCCAACCCAGGAGGACAGGGCATTCTCGAGCTTCTAGAGAAATCCCAGAGAGGAATTCCGGATGAGTCGTGTTCATCTTTGGATCAGCCACAGTGGCCAGAGATTGGTTCTGTGGGGACTGTGATTGGTTCAGCAGTCCTGCAGCCAGAGCAGAGGATTGCCATGAGTGACAACCCACTTCTTGGCAACGTCACTGGAGTTAGGGAGGAGCAAGTAAATGATACTCTACTAGCCCTAATTTATTAAGCCTTTAAAAATAACCTGTGTAATTACCAGAATGTCTTAGCATGTCTTGAACTCAAAAGATGCTTTAATGGCATGGTTGAAGTTTTCCTTTCTGATCAAGTTTTCCTTGCTCTAATTTGTAATGTATACATTGAATAATATTTTAAGGGTTGTAAATACTCTATAAAAATCATTACTAATTATTGTTTGAGTATGGAGTGGTAGTAATTATTTTTGGCTTTTTCTGATGACTTATATGATTTAAAGATATATTTCTTGAAACGGTGAGTTTCTAGTCTATGGGAAAAAGGTCTGCTGTCTTTCATCAATGGGGTGTGGAAAACACAAGCATTTCCAGACCAGAGTTTTTATTGGCTTCCCAGGTAAGTGCTAGTGGTAAAGAATCCATCTCCAAGGCAGGAGATGTAAGAGACTCGGGTTTGATCCCTGGTCAGCTAGATCCCATGGAAAAGGGCATGAGAACCCACTCCAGTATTCTTGCCTGGAGAATCCCTTGGACAGGAGCCTGGTGGGCTACAGTCCATGGGGTCTTAAAGAGTCGGACATGACTAAAGTGACTTAGCATGCACACACGCTTGCTGGCTTGAGCTCTAGACAGGCATGGCTTCAGAGTTAGCAAAGTGGAGACATTAATAGCTGTCCTGCAGAGAGACAATAACTGAACAAGGTTATTAGAGTATGTAGGGCAGTGTCTCCATGCTCAATATTCAGTGGCTGTTGTGCATCATTTAATATAAATGACCTCCTGATTATGATGACCCACAAGGTCATGTGACATTCTGACAAGGCATGTTAAGAACATATCTGTAAATGCAAGGCATTATTGTGATGCAGTTGCCTTCTTGGTTGGTAAAATGTCTTGATTCTGAGTCCAAGGATGAACTTTTGTTTGAAGATGCCGAAGTGACCTGTCCTTTCTTGGTTTTAAATCTTGCTCTACTCCTCTTGATGCTTTAGACAGCTGACCCATTGGTTTTGTCTTGAGTCAGAAAAAAATTTTTTTCATGTATGTGGAACTAGGCTTGTACACTTATTAATTAGAGGTCCATCTCCAAAGAAATCTGGACTCATTATTATTGAGCAACACAAAATATGAAAACTAATTTTTTTAAATGTCAGCTCAACTCTATCCAGAAGATGGGGACAGACTGCCAAGAGTGCTGCCCAAGCACATTGTCCGTGTGTGAGGACCCCGGGGACCATCTCATCCCCAGGGGGCCGTCAGCAGCACCGACCACTCGGGAGGCTAAGGGAGCTCGGGGGATAGGAGCTAGGTGACTTAGTACAGGCTGATGGAGGCACTGGTGCTTTTCCTTCTTTTTTTTTTTTTTTTTTGTATTTAAAATAATGTGCATTGGCATGTAGTTACTGTGCAGTGTTGTGTTAGCTTCTGCTATACAGCAAAGTGAATCAGCTATATGTGTGTGTGTGTGTGTGTATATATATATATATATATAATATATCCCCTCTGTTGACACATGCTTTTCCACAGTGATGGAGGGACCATGGTCCTGGGGGAGACAGTTGTGCCCAAGACAGCTTCATTGCCGGCAAATGCTCTGTTATAGCTGGACTTGGTTTTTAGGCAGAGTCCAGTTGTGTGACGTGGTCATCGTCTCCTTCCATGTTGAGTTTCTCTGTTATAGCTGGACTTGGTTTTTAGGCAGAGTCCAGTTGTGTGACATGTGGTCATCGTCTCCTTCCATGTTGAGTTTCCAGGCCCAGGAGACCCTCGGTCATTTGATGGCGACCCTGTCTCTCCGGAGCTGACAGCCTAGCTCTAGTACAGTGTGACGGGCGGGGGAAGCAACAAGGGGGGATCAGTTCCTCCAGAATTCTGTTGATGCAGATCTGATTAGGAGCGTACCAGGTGGTCCTGGGGGTGAGAGTGTCCTAGACGCGGAGACCAATCTCCAGGAGCCAGGCCTCAAGCCCCATCATGCAGGGAGGCCTGTCACCATTTCATTTGTAGTCAGCTTGAGACATTTTAATTAATCAGTGATGGCATTAGTAAGGGTTGTGCTTAAAGTGCTGTCTAACTTAATTTGCTGGTTTAATTTACTCTGAGGAACCAGGAGAAAGGGCAGCTACTCCTCCCACTGCGCAGGCGAAGGGCAGTCGGATCTGGTCTCAGCCCCACGGGTCTGTGGTTGGAGCAAAAGTGTCTGTGTTCCCCGCCTTAGGATATCGCACATTAAACTGAAGGTGCCTCGTACAGTGCTAACATTCCTTTTTCCATCATTTGTATGCGTATGAGCTGTGCGTTCAGATTGAAATGGGATGTCATCTGAGTAGAAGGAAGCAACCATTTTCAAAGCAATGAAAAATAAACGAGCTAAAGAGACAGACTTATTGTTGTGTAATCATGTGTTCGTTGGACACCTAAGTGGAGCTGCCTCTTGGCCCTCCACTCAGCACTGTCATATGGAGCAGTACGTGAAGTTGGCCAACCACTTACCCCTTTAATTCAGGCATCAGTTTCTAGAGAAACGACCCATAACGAAACCTTCCTCCTAGTTCTGATCCCTGTAGCAGACGCCTTGGCTGGAAAATGACAAGACAGAACAGTGGCCAATGGAGCCTGGGAATGTGTAAGGAATATGACATACACTAATTAAAGGAGTAATTCATATGTATTAAGATATAATAGGCAATTAAATACATGAATTTATTAATTCAGCAAATATTTACATCCTACTGTGTGCTTGGCAAATTTCCTGGCCATGAGTATCTTACCCTCTAGTGAGAGAGGCAGACAATAAAAAAGTGAACACACACATTTTTAAATTATAGGTTGAAATTAGCACTATGAGAAAAGTAAAGAGTGAACCAATTTTGCAGAATGAAAAGCAGAAGAGTTTCATTTAGAAAATGTGGTCAGAGGAGGCCTTTCTGAAGAGGCAACATTTATGCTAACACCCAAGGAACTTGAGGCTGGTGAGGGGCAGGATGGTGAGCCTGGCTGGCAGAAGTGTGGGAAGGTCACGGAGCCTGACAGAAAAGACTGACTGCTCTCCAGGTCATGAGATGAATCTGAGGGAACAGGCAGGGGCCTGACCATTCAGGCCCTTGCAGTCATGCAAACAGACTGACTTCTATCGTGGGTACAGTAAAAGTTCTCGCAGGGCTTTTGAAAGGGAATGACCTGATGTGATTCATGCACAGAAGAGACAGTTGGGCCAAGTGTGTAGGAGATGGGGGACCATGGTATTGAGAAACGAGTTTGGAGTAACTGAGGTGGCCCAGGTGAAAGGTGTGATGCTGTGGACCAGGAGAGGCAGCAAGAGGTGACAGGAAGTGGACCCTCTGCACACACGTTATCTTGAGTTCCTGACTGGAACAATTTCAGAAAAGTCTAAGTCTCAGCTGCATCATGACAAGCTTATGTTAACCAGATTTTAGAGATCAGGAAAGCAAACTTCCCCCTTTCTTTCTCCTAAAATGATTTACAAAAAGCCATAGCTAAGAAAAGATCTGCATTGATAGCTGAAGAAGGCTTTCTTATCTCTTCTTGCTATTCTTTGGAACTCTGCATTCAGATGCTTATATCTTTCCTTTGCTCCTTTGCTTTTCGCTTCTCTTCTTTTCACAGCTATTTGTAAGGCCTCCCCAGACAGCCATTTTGCTTTTTTGCATTTCTTTGCCATGGGGATGATCTTGATCCCTGTCTCCTGTACAGTGTCACGAACCTCATTCCATAGTTCATCAGGCACTCTATCTATCAGATCTAGGCCCTTAAATCTATTTCTCACTTCTACTGTATAATCATAAGGGATTTGATTTATGTCATACCTGTATGGTCTAGTGGTTTTCCCTACTTTCTTCAATTTAATTCTGAATTTGGCAATAAGGAGTTCATGGTCTGAGCCACAGTCAGCTCCTGGTCTTGTTTTTGCTGACTGTATAGAGCTTCTCCATCTTTGGCTGCAGAGAATATAATCAATCTGATTTCAGTGTTGACCATCTGGTGATGTCCATGTGTAGAGTCTTCTCTTGTGTTGTTGGAAGAGGGTGTTTGTTATGATCAGTGCATTTTCTTGGCAAAACTCTTTTAGCCTTTGCCCTGCTTCATTCCGTACTCCAAGGCCAAATTTGCCCATTACTCCAGGTGTTTCTTGACTTCCTACTTTTGCATTCCAGTCCCCTATAATGAAAAGGACATCATTTTTGGGTGTTAGTTCTAAAAGGTCTTGTAGGTCTTCACAGAACCATTCAACTTCATCTCCTTCAGCGTTACTGGTTGGGGCATAGACTTGGATTACTGTGATATTGAATGGTTTGCCTTGGAAATGAACTGAGATCATTCTGTCGTTTTTGAGATTGCACCCAAGTACTGCATTTTGGACTCTTTTGTTGACCATCATGGCTACTCCATTTCTTCTGAGGGATTCCTGCCCACAGTAGTAGATATAATGGTCATCTGAGTTAAATTCACCCATTCCAGTCCATTTTAGTTCACTGATTCCTAGAATGTCGACATTCACTCTTGCCATCTCTTGTTTGACCACTTCCAATTTGCCTTGATTCATGAACCTGACATTCCAGGTTCCTATGCAATATTGCTCTTTACAACATTGAATCTTATTTCTATCACCAGTCACATCCACAGCTGTGTATTGTTTTTGCTTTGGCTCCATTCATTCATTCTTTCTGGAGTTATTTCTCCACTGATCTCCAGTAGCATATTGGGCACCTACTGACCTGGGGATTTCCTCTTTCAGTATCCTATCATTTGGAAGCAACAGTTAGAACTGGACATGGAACAACAGGCTGGTTCCAAATAGGAAAAGGAGTATGTCAAGGCTGTATATTGTCACCCTGCTTATTTAACTTATATGCAGAGTATATCATGAGAAACGCTGGACTGGAAGAAGCACAAGCTGGAATCAAGATTGCTGGGAGAAATATCAATAACCTCAGATATGCAGATGACACCACCCTTATGGCAAAAAGTGAAGAGGAACTCAAAAGCCTCTTGATAAAAGTGAAAGTGGAGAGTGAAAAAGTTGGCTTAAAGCTCAACATTCAGAAAACGAAGATCATGGCATCTGGTCCCATCGCTTCCTGGGACGTGGATGGGGAAACAGTGGAAACAGTGTCAGACTTTGTTTTTTTGGGCTCCAAGATCACTGCAGATGGTGACTGCAGCCATAAAATTAAAAGACACTTACTCCTTGGAAGCAAAGTTATGACCAACTTAGATAGCATATTCAAAAGCAGAGACATTACTTTGCCAACAAAGGTCCGTCTAGTCAAGGCTATGGCTTTTCCTGTGGTCATGTATGGATGTGAGAGTTGGACTGTGAAGAAGGCTGAGTGCCAAAGAATTGATGCTTTTGAAATATGGTGTTGGAGAAGACTCTTGAGAGTCCCTTGGACTGCAAGGAGATCCAACCAGTCCATTCTGAAGGAGATCAGCCCTGGGATTTCTTTGGAAGGAATGATGCTAAAGCTGAAACTCCAGTACTTTGGCCACCTCATGCGAAGAGTTGACTCATTGGAAAAGACTCTGATGCTGGGAGGGACTGGGGGCAGGAGGAGAAGGGGACGACAGAGGATGAGATGGCTGGATGGCATCACTGACTCGATGGATGTGAGTCTGGGTGAACTCCAGGAGATGGTGATGGACAGGGAGGCCTGGCGTGCTGCGATTCATGGGGTCGCAAAGAGTCGGACACGACTGAGCGACTGAACTGAACTGAAGAAAAGATCTGAGACTGTGGATATCAGAAAAATTATTTTCTAAAACTTAATTCTCCAAAAATGATGTAAAACTCTAAGGCAAAGGTTAGATGGAAAAAAGTCACTGCACTTGCTTCTTTATCTTATCATGTTTCGAGAGATGTTTTTAAATTTGGGGAAAATCCTTTCTCAAAGCCTCATGTTCAAAAATGGAAAAAACTCACCCTGAAAGGTTCTGGTTCGAGCTTCTAACAGATAGTCGGGGCCAAGTGTCAAGAAATATCTTGTCCACAGACATTTTTTGCTTTGAAAAAGGATTTAAACATTTCTGGTGAGTTTGTAGAGACTTATGAAGGTATCTGAGCAATTATTAATTTCTCTTCAGCATTTGATAAAAAGTTTTTTTGATGTATTAGCAAAGTTTGTAGTAAAACATATTGGGGTCAAAGTATGGTTCATGGAGTAAAGATATTTAAAAATTACTCATTAGAAATAATATTATGGAGTTTATAAGAGCTGAAAATGGGCTTCCTTGGCGGCTCAGTAGTAAAGAGCCCCCCTGTCAATGAAGGAGACACAGTTTCAGTCCCTGGGTTGGGAAGATACCCTGGAGGAGGACATGGCAACCCAATCCAGCATCAGTGTCTGGGAAATCCCAGGGTAGAGGAGCCTGGCAGTCTACAGTCCATGGGGTCACAAAAGAATTGGACGTGACTTAGTGACTAAACAACAGTGAACTGAAAATAATTCCTAAAGTAAGCTATTCCTTTACCAGCAAGCTATTATTTGGGGAGTCATTTTCAATTTCTGTAGGAGCCTCTCAATGTGATGGTTATAACCTGTGGGAAGAGGAGGGCCAGATTTGTCTAAAACTAAATTCTTAGGTTTTTGTGGACTTCACTGGAGCCTAGATTTTTTAGGTAGTGAAAACTGTAAGAATTCAGGGGCCCCACCAGTCACCCCTTGTGACATCTTCCTGACTGGCTCTGAGCCCTCCAAGCAGAGGAGCCCACTGGCCAAACATCCTTCTTTCTGTCTGCTTAGCACTGCACACTCAGACGTGGAGGAGCAGTGGGGAGCTGAGAGAAATGGAAAGCGCTGAGAGAGTAGCATTGAAACATATGTATGTAAATCATATGTAAAATAGATAGCTAGTGGGAAGTTGGTGTATAACACAGGGAGCTCAATCCAGTGCTCTGTGACAACCTAGAGAGGTGGGATGGAGTAGGGGGTGGGGGAGAAGTTCAAAAGGGAGGGGACACGTGTATGCTTATAGCTGATTGACACTGTTGTATGGCAGAAACCAACACAACATTGTAAAGCAATTATCCTCCAATTAAAAATAAATTTTAAAAAGTTTGGGACCATGGGGTCAGTAATGGGTACTCAGAAGCTAGGTGTGAGAGAAGGGGGTGGGCAGGAGCGTGTCCAAGTCGCAGGCGTTAGTCTCTACAACAGATGTGAGGCTGCTGGCAGCAGTAGACCCAGCCATGCTGGCCATTCTATTCGACAAAGAGCAGTTGACTCACTGGTTTTCCTGCGAAAGTCTGATTAACGCTTAAGAAGCAACTGTTATAAGACATCAACCTCAATTTTGAATGTCTGTGACTCTCACATCCTGGAAGGACATGGCCAAAATATTTTTTAAAAGGTCAGCCTAGAGCTGCCATGAGGTCCACAGCTCCCTCCTGGGATCCGAGGACAAGGACACACAGCAGTGTTACTTGCAACATCTGAACACTGGAAACAAACTCAAATGTCCATCCACAGATGAGTGGATAGACAAAACACAGCACATCCTTACAATGGAATAGCACTCAGCGATGCAAAGACATGAAGCACTGATATGTGCTGTAACATGGGAAAGCCTTCAAAATGCTGTGCTAAGCGAAAGAAGATGGTCACAGAAGAAGACTATATGGTGCGATTTGATTTATATGAAACACCCCAAATTGGCAAGTATTTATATAGGATCTGGAAGTAGATTAGCCCTTGTTGAGGGCTAGGGGCAGAAAGGAATGGGAATTGACCTCTGACAAGGTTCCTTTGGTGGGTGGAATGTTCTAAGAATAGACAGCTACACAGCCTTGTGGGGTGCGGGGTATGGGTTTTTCTGTTGTTTGTTTTGTTTTGTTATTTATTTGTGTTTTGGGCCATATCATGTGACTTGTGGGGTCTTAGTCCCCTCATCCTTGCCCATCCCTCAGCAGTGGCACCGCTGAGTCCTAACCACTAGACTACCAGGGAACTCCCTGTTCAGTCCACTTTAAGTGGAAATTTAATCATATGTTAATGATATCTTAGTAAAGCCATTTTTTAAAAAAAACAAGTAAATAGAATTTCTCACATTAGCCACTAGGCCTAATCGTGGACTACAATTGAACATCCCACCTGTCCTCAGCAATCTGTTCAGGCTGGTCACAGTTTTGAAATCGTCCTGGCCATTTCCCCTGTGCTCAGGAGATACATTCAAGGAAACCAAGTCTTTCAACTACTAATATGACTAAATGAGCTAAATCAAAATTTTAGAGATAAATCCGCTGGTGCAAATTTGTAGGAAAACAAGTAGCAGAGTTCGTTCCAAAATTTAAAAGATCTCCATCTATTTAAATAATGACTCTGTAGTGATGAAATGAGCAGTATTTCTCTGTATAAACTTTAGATTCAGGAAATCTTCACTTCAGTCAATCAGTCGTGTCCGACTTTTTGCGATCCCATGAATCAAAGCATGCCAGGCCTTCCTGTCCATCACCAACTCCCGGAGTTCACTCAAACTCACATCCATCAAGTCGGTGATGCCATCCAGCCATCTCATCCTCTGTCGTCCCCTTCTCCTGCCCCCAGTCCCTCCCAGCATAAGAGTCTTTTCCAATGAGTCAACTCTTCGCATGAGGCGGCCAAAGTACTGGAGTTTCAGCTTTAGCATCATTCCTTCCAAAGAACACCAAGGACCGATCTCCTTTAGAATGGACTGGTTGGATCTCCTTGCAATCCAAGGGACTTTCAAGAGTCTTCTCCAACACGACAGTTCAAAAGCATCAGTTCTTCGGTGCTCAGCTTTCTTCACAGTCCAACTCGCACATCCATACATGAACACTGGAAAAACCATAGCCTTGACTAGACAGACCTTTGTTGGCAAAGTAATGTCTCTGCTTTTTAATATGCTGTCTAGGTTGGTCAAAACTTTCCTTCCAAGGAGTAAGCGTCTTTTAATTTCATGGCTTCAGTCATCATCTGCAGTGATTTTGGAGCCCCAAAAAATAAAGTCTGACACTGTTTCCACTGTTTCCCCATCTATTTCCCATGAAGTGATGGGACCAGATGCCATGATCTTCGTTTTCTGAATGTTGAGCTTTAAGCCAACTTTTTCACTCTCTTTTCACTTTCATCAAGAGGCTTTTTAGTTCCTCTTCACTTTCTGCCATAAGGGTGGTGTCATCTGCATATCTGAGGTTATTGATATTTCTCCCAGCAATCTTGATTCCAGCTTGTACTTCTTCGAGCCCAGCATTTCTCATAATGTACTCTGCATATAAGTTAAATAAGCAGGGTGACAATATACAGCCTTGACATACTCCTTTTCCTATTTGGAACCAGTCTGTTGTTCCATGTCCAATTCTAACTCTTGCTTCTTGACCTGCATATGGGTTTCTCAAGAGGCAGGTCAGGTGGTCTGGCATTCCCATCTTTCAGAATTTTCCACAGTTTATCATGATCCACACACTCAAAGGCTTTGGCATAGTCAATAAAGCAGAAATAGATGTTTTTCTGGAACTCTCTTGCTTTTTCCATGATCCAGCGGATGCTGGCAATTAAATCTCTGGTTCCTCTGCCTTTTCTAAAACCAGCTTGAACATCTGGAAGTTCACAGTTCATGTATTGCTGAAGCCTGGCCTGGAGAATTTTGAGCATTACTTTACTAGCGTGTGAGATGAGTGCAATTGTGCGGTAGTTCGAGCATTCTTTGGCATTGCCTTTCTTTGGGATTGGAATGAAAACTGACCTTTTCCAGTCCTGTGGCCCCTGCTGAGTTTTCCAAATTTGCTGGCATAGTGAGTGCAGCACTTTCACAGCATCATCTTTCAGGATTTCAAATAGCTCAACTGGAATTCCATCACCTCCACTAGCTTTGTTCATAGTGATGCTTTCTAAGGCCCACTTGACTTCACATTCCAGGATGTCTGGCTCTAGGTGAGTGATCACACCATCATGATTATCTTGGTCATGAAGCTCTTGTTTGTACAGTTCTTCTGTGTATTCTTGCCACCTCTTCTTAATATCTTCTGCTTCTGTTAGGTCCATACCATTTCTGTCCTTTATTGAGCCCATCTTTGCATGAAATGTTCCCTTGGTATCTCTGATTTTCTTGAAGAGATCTCTGGTCTTTCCCATTCTGTTGTTTTGCTGTATTTCTTTGCATTGATTTCTGAAGAAGGCTTTCTTATCTGTTCTTGCAGGAAACCTTAAGTCATGTTAAAACACACACACACACTCACAAAATAGGTAATATGTGTATATGTGATCTGAAATGACTCATGTATTCCAAATACACTTTTTTCAGATCTAATATCCTGAGAGGAGTCAGATTGTCCAAGTTTTCTCAATCTGTAGTTCTAATGGAGAAGAGATAAATCCTTAGGAAAAAAGAGTGTCTATGATAATGGTTAAAATAAATAAAAGGGGAAAGAAATGTGTTCACCTTTGCCCTGGGGTAAAGCCCCATCTCTCCCTTCTGTTTTGTTGGGCCTCCACCCTCTCACCAGAATGTCCCCATCTACCTCCCACTGGGCCCTTGCCTGGCCTCTGAATCTTCACTTAGGACCCCTCCCCATGGGCCCCTCACCAAGTCGCTGCTCAAGATCTTTGCTTCTACTTATCTTAAACAGGCTTAGAAACGTGAACCATGGGCAACTGCTAGGTCAGGAGAGGAAGTCTGAGCCCTTGTGAAGAAAGCAGACATTTCTTGAGGCAAGGACAGACCTTGTACATGGTGCTTCCTAGCCAGCGGGCCCTCAGTGAGGACGGGCCATCCTGGTGCTGTGGAACTGGCCGTGGGAGCGCAGCACGGCCTTGGACAAGGGCATTTCTAGTCTATTCAGCCGTCCAGATGAACAGCCATCGTGGCAAATAAGTGTCCTCCAGTCTAGGCTCCTTAGTTTCTGTGGAAAGCTCTTGTTTATAATTTGTTCCTCCTGAAAAGGACCTTCAGATCATCAGCACCATGGTTGTCATCACCATCATCAAAGTTATTATCCTGCATAATATTTCTTATCTGCATATTATAATTCCATATCCAACTCAAATTCAGATGCTTTTGTCTGCTTCCTCTTTTTTAATTTTTAAATTTTTAATTGAAGTATAGCTGATTTATAATGTACTAATTTCTGCTGTACAGCAAAGTAATTCAGTCATACATATATCCATTATGATTTATCTCAGGATATTGAATATATATCCTGAGATATATATTCTCAGTGCTATACAGTTCTCTGTGCTATACACTAGGACCTTGTTGTTTTTCCATTCTATATATAATAGTTTGCATCTGCTAGTCCCAACCTCCCACTTCATCTCTCCTCCAGCCCCCTCCTTGGCAACCACAAGTCTGTTCTCTGTGTAACTCTATTTCTGTTTCATATATAAGTTCATTTCAGTCTTATTTTAGATTCCACATATAAGTGATATCATATGATATTTGTCTTTCTCCATTTGACTTACTTCACTTAGTATGGATTCACCCATCCCTGGATTCACCCATCCATGTTCCTAGATGGACCTAGAGAATGGTAAAACTCCCTTGTATTGAATATATATGTACCACATCTTCTTTCCCCATTCATCTGTCTGTGGGCATTTAGGTTGTTTCCATGTCTTGACTACTGTAAGTAGTGCTGCTGTTTGGGTGCACATTGGGGTGCACGTATCTTTTTGAATTACAGTTTTCTCTGAATCTATGCCCAGGAGCGGGATTGCTGGATCTTCTGGTACCTCTGTTTTTCTGAGGAATCTCCATACTGTTCACCATGGTGACTGCACCAACTCATGCTTGCTCTTTCTGAATGTTGTCTTATGTGAAGCCCATGAGCACTTTATTTCATTCTATTTTGATTATTTTGCTTCTGGGTGTTTTGTTTGTTCGTTTATTAAAATCAGTAATAAAACACCCAGGATCCCTGATACTTTGAGTATCTTTCTAAGTTTGAAAACTTTAATCAGTTTCATCTGCCATTTTATCTTACTGAGCAATGTTGACATTCTCTGGATAATCCACCAGCTTTCTCCCCCACTCCCCCACCAAGCCCTGGCCACTCTGCATTTACTCAAAGGGCAGGTGGCACTCTCCCAGCATGAGCCATCGTGTTGTCCAGAGGTTACACTTGACAACATGAAACTAAGGCTCAGAGGGGAATGAAGCTGTCCTGTGTTAGTGCTCAGGGAGGAAAGAGGCCTGCCCTATCCTTTGGGGGCTCAGGGCAAAGGGAAGAGAGAGTTGAAGGAGGTACAGCAGTATATGTGGGCCTGTCAGACAGTGTTCTGTGAGAAGTGATGGGTAAGCAGGGACTTAAAGGAAGTGAAGGAATAAAGCAGGGGTACAGTGGAAACAGTGGCAAACTTTATTTTTGGGGGGCTCCAAAATCACTGTAGATGGTCATTGCAGTCATGAAATTAAAAGACGCTTACTCCTTGGAAGGAAAGTTATGACCAACCTAGATAGCATATTCAAAAGCAGAGACATTACTTTGCCAACAAAGGTCCGTCTTGTCAAGGCTATGGTTTTTCCAGTGGTCATGTATGGATGTGAGAGTTGGACTGTGAAGAAGGCTGAGCACTGAAGAATTGATGCTTTTGAACTGTGGTGTTGGAGAAGACTCTTGAGAGTCCCTTGGACTGCAAGGAGAGCCAACCAGTCCATTCTAAAGGAGATCAGTCCTGCGTGTTCATTGGAGGGACTGATGCTAAAGCCGAAACTCCAATACTTTGGCCACCTCATGCGACGAGTTGACTCATTGGAAAAGACTCTGACGCTAGGAGGGATTGGGGGCAGGAGGAGAAAGGGACGACAGAGGATGAGATGGCTGGATGGCATCACTGACTTGATGGACATGAGTTTGAGTGAACTCCGGGAGCTGGTGATGGACAGGGAGGCCTGGCGTGCTGCAGTTCATGGGGTCGCAAAGAGTCGGACACGACTGAGCGACTGAACTGAACTGATGGAGATAGAACATTCTAGCCAGGGAGAGTGGCAAGTGCAAAGCCTGAGGGAGGCAGATGCAGTGAGCATCCTGAACAGAGTGAGCAGGAAGAAAGAGGTGGAAGATGACTGCACAGAGGGGTACTGGGCCAGATCGTGGAGCCTGGTGGACCATGTGGAAGAGGCTCCAGAAGAAGGGGGTAAGCCAGAGCCATGTGACGTGCTGTGGTGCTTGCAGGAGCTGGAGGAATCGATGTCTTCACAAGGACAGGCATCATTAGGTAGTCAGTGACAGACACCTGGTTAGATGGGCGTAGAAGAGGATAATGGGTGGCTTTCTGGAGGAGCCAGTACACTCGGAGGTCAGCAGAGAAAGAAAGTCTTGCTGGAGTGGGAAGGAGTGAAGGATTTATTTTTTTTTTTTTTATGGAGGAATCAACAGCATATTTTTAGCCTGAAAGGAATAATCCAGTAGAGGAAAAAACTGTGGTTTTGTTCTCCCTTAATATGTATATTTCCTAGATGCACTCCTGCCTTGTATTGCCCACATCTTTCTCGCACAGAATTCCAAACCATTGTGGTACAAATAGCTCTGCTGTACTCTCTTTTGAGTGTCACGGGAGGAAACGTGATAAACTCTCTATGTCTATAGTGTAATAGTCTATAGTCTGTGTCTATGTCTAATAGTCATTGGGGGCTTCCCTGGTGCCTCAGACAGTAAAGAATCTACATGCAATGAAGGAGACCTGGGTTCCATCCCTGGGTCGGGAAGATCCCCTGGAGAAGGGAGTGGCTACTCACTCCAGTATTCTTGCCTGGAGAATTCCAATTTTCTTGGGCTCCAAAATCAATGCAGATGGTGACTGCAGCCATGAAATTAAAAGACGCTTGCTCACTGGAAGAAAAGCTATGACAAACCTAGGCAGTATATTAAAAAGCATAGATATCACTTTGCCGACAAAAGTCTGTATAGTCAAAGCTATGGTTTTTCCAGTAGTCATGTATGGATGTAAGAGTTGGACCATAAAGAAGGCTGAGCATGGAAGAATTAATGCTTTCAAACTGTGGTGCTAGAGAAGACTCTTAAGAGTCCCTTAGACACAAGATCAAACCAGTCAATCCTAAAGGAAATCAACCCTGAATATTCATTGGAAGGACTGATGTTGAAGATGAAGCTCCAATACTTTGGCTACCTAATGAGAAGAGCTGACTCATTGGAAGGGACCTTGATACTGGGGAAGACTGAAGGCAGAAGGAGAAGGAGATGACAGAGGATGAGATAGCTGGATGGCATCCCTGACTCAATGGACATGAATTTGAGCGACCTCTGGGAGATGGTAAAGAACAGGGAAGCCTGACTTGCTGTAGTCCATGGGGTCACAAAGAGTCGGGGATGACCGAGTGACTGAACAATGACACTACAAAAGCCATGAGAAAAGCAAGCACTTTTTTTTTAATATAAATTTATTTCAATTGGAGGTTAATTACTTTACAATATTGTAGTGGTTTTGCCATACATTAACATCAATCTGCCACAGGTGTACATGTGTTCCCCATCCTGAACCCCCCTCCCACCTCCCTCTCCTTCCCATCCCTCTGGGTCATCCCAGTGCACCAGCCCCAAGCACCCTGTCTCATGCATCAAACCAGGACTGGCAATCCATTTCACATATGATAATATACATATTTCGATACCATCTCCCAAATCATCCCACCAACAGAGTCCAAAAGACTGTTCGATACATGTGTCTCTTTTGCTATCTTGCATATATGGTTATCATTACCACGTTTCTAAATCCCATATATATGCATCAGTATACAGTATTGGTGTTTTCCTTTCTGGCTTACTTCACTCTGTATAATCGGCTCCAGTTTCATCCACCTCATTAGAACTGATTCAAATGTATTCTTTTTAATGGCTGAGTAATACTCCATTGTGTATATGTACCACAGCTTTCTTATCCATTCATCTGCTGATGGACATCTAGGTTGCTTCCATATCCTGGCTATTATAAACAGTGTTGTGATGAACATTGGGGTACATGTGTCTCTTTCCCTTCTGGTTTCCTCAGTGTGTATGCCCAGCAGTGGGATTGCTGGGTCATAAGGCAGTTCTATTTCCAGTTTTTTAAGGAAGGCCTGAGTAAGAGGGGACTGGGGCCTCTCCATCCCCACTTCCTTCAGTATTTTTCCTCTTACTTCTGCCAGCTCACCTCCAAGGACACGTTCTTTTTTCCTGCCTAAAGTGTGGGGGGAAAGTCTTGTCAGAGTTTTGTTGAAAGAGAACTGGCATTTGGGAGCAGCATTTGCTAGGAGGCTTAGGATAGATAGGTCTGCTCGCAAAGCTGCCCACATCTCCTGCTTCCAAGCAAGCACATCCTGGGGGACTGACCTGGAACAGAGCCACCTGGCCCAGAAGCTGCTTTTCCAAAATTCCTCTGCACCTGACTTTGAGAATCCTCTCAGCTGTCTGGTGCCCAGGGCCCAGCTCCTAGCTCAGCCGTGTGCACAGCCAAGAGTCTGGGGACACAGGAACCACTTGCCCCATCGGTCACGTTCATATCCAGAGCCTGAACCAGTAGGGTGGAGGAAGCTCTGGCCTCGGTGGGGAGTCCTAGGGCAACAGGGTCCCCTGAAGCACTCCCAGGTTATTCCGTACAGAGTCCTTGCTCTCAGCCCCATTTCCACTTCTAAGGGAAGTACGGAAAACTAAGATTTCTCTTAGAAAGCCCTCGGGGCACAACTGCCCTGAATCCTGAGCTGGGGCAACATCCTTGGCATCTGTGCACACCTGTGACTCTTGCCTGGGTTTCAGGGCCCTCAGCCCTGCGCTGACTCAGGCATCCTGACCACACTCTCTAGTTCTCCTGCTGTAGGAATGGCCACACTTGTTTTCTGTGTAAAACTTAAAATGTTTGTATTAGACTGGGCTTTCTGTGATACTTAGAAAATAAGATAGTAAGAAAATTAAGATGCTTTGGTGGTCTAAATACTTGTGAAGTATATATTTTTTTTAATATTACAAAATGCCTTAAAGAGTTCTAAGTAAATTTAAGAGAGGATCTACTGGATTTTCACTAACCGTTAAAAAAAAAAAGAGTTGCTTTGATCCATCCTGCCTACTATGAGCTGTAACAGTAACCTCATAGCTGCTGCACTCAACGAATTGTTTCATTCTGTTGTTTAAAAACAGGGATTCATTCAGCTGCATAGGAGATGAATTCTGTCATTAGAAGCTTTGCCATCAGGCTTAAGAAATATATTTATAACTCATTTCTTTCAGGAAACAGGTTTCAAGATCTCCATAAGAAGTCTTTTATTAAGATAAATCACAGCTTTGTCAGTTTCTCCAGAAGTACTCTATTTTTAATTCCCAAGGAGAATCACAATAATAAAAATAAATTAACCTAGTAGGTTATTTTCTTTCTAATGGCACCTGTTTTTATTAATAGAATTCCAGTCTACATATTTCTTGGGCTTCCCTGGTGGCTCAGGCAGTAAAGAATCTGTCTGCAATGCAGGAGACCTGGGTTCAATCCCTGGGTTGAGAAGATCCCTGGAGAAGGGAATGGCAACCTATTCCAGTATTCTTGCCTAGAGAATTCCATGGACAGAGGAACTTAGAAGGCTGTAGTCCATGGAGTCACAAAGAGTCGGACACAACTGAGCAACTAACACACATATTTCTTACTATTTGCTTAGTAGAAGCAGTCATTCATAACATTTTATAAAGAACTTTTAGTGCCTTTTTTTTTTTAGCTGCACTAGGTCTTAGTTGCCACACGTGGGGTCTTACTTTCGGCCTGCAGACTCTTCCTTGCAGTGTATGGGGTCTAGTTCACTGCCCAGAGATCGAACCCAGGCCCCTGCATTGGGAGTGGCCCCTGGATCACCAGGGAAGCCTCTAAAGAACTCTTAAAGTGAAGCCTTTTGGATGTTTGCAGCAGCTCTGGGCAGTCCTAGTGGTGATACTGTTCTGCGTTCTTGAGCCCTTGTCCTCCCTGAGGGACACAGGGGGCCAAGCGAGCAGATGCTACCCCAGCATCAGACAGCAGGGCCAGACTTGCTGTGCAACCTCCCTTCCAGTGATGTCCTCTTTTAACTGTTCCTCTGGTAAATTCAGTACTGTTTTCCTTGGAGCATGTGTTTAAAAGGAAATCCTGGATGTGTTCACACATTACTGCTCAGTCTCTATTTTCTGTTTTCAAATGACTGGTCCCCATGCTTGATGATGCTCAATTAAAAAAGAAAAAATGGTCCCAAGTATTCATTGTATAGATTTCCAAGCCTGGGGAAACATAATGTGGAAACTGCATCTGAGATCCTTTTAAATAAATATATGAGTTCTTATATGATGCTGCTTATTTCACTAATGCTTCTGATTTATATGGTAGTTCCATCCCCTTTTATGTAATGGAGCCAATCTCAGCACCTCACCTGAATATGAGGGATATTTCTTTATTTTCCTGTGTGTAAGACTCCTTTAGTTGGCCTAAAAATATAAATGTGCTTGTGTCCTATTCCATTCGACCTTCTTTGATTCCAAGTTAAAAGCCACTGGATGAATTCCCCTCTAGCTCTACTATGTTTTTAAATCAAGTATCAGGTAACATTCCTGTGTATGTGGTATTATTTTTCTCTAATAAATCAAATCCTTCATGATACTTGCTCACCTACTATAGATGGACTGTAGTGATCTTTGTAAGTCTTTGTTTATATCATGTGTTTTCTCCCCACCCAGAGTAAAAGAAGCTGAAGAGGTGTGTAGGCAGAAAAAGGGAAAGTCACTCTATAAAATAAAACCAAGACATGACTCTGGAATTGTAAGTATTTATTCTGTTTTTTGATTTGTGGTTTTCTCTGGCTTTTAAACACTCTTTTCTCAGAATATACAAATCCACCTAATAATATTTTAATCATCTTCCTCTTAAGTTTGAACAAATAGTGAGCTTCTGACTTAGAGAATCTGCTTTTCCTTCTGCCTGTAATCAGGTACCAGAGGCTAAAAGAATCTCGGTGTTCAGCTTTCAAAGCCTAACCATCAAGATGGGTCCGCCGAGGGGTGCATATATGTGGGGGGCTGCTGGTGGAGGGGGGCATCTCTCACTCTCCTCATCATGCATGGGGCACAGCACAGCTGCTGTAATCCCATGAGCACCTGGGGCCTAACACAGGGAGTGCAGGTGCAGCACTGTTCTTTGCTCAGACCAGGGGCTCAGGCTGCACAGGGGCTACCAGCAGCTGTCAGCCCACAGCCAAGCGTAACAAGCCAAGCTCCTCCCTCTCTGCTCGTTTCTCCCTTCAAAATAAAACACCAGGTTGTGCACCAGGAAGGGAAGGGTTTGGTGGACATGATGAGTCCATGTGATGCTGTCTTATGTTTTGTTGAATGCTTGAGGGATTATCACTTGGCACTACAGAGTAAGTAAATGCTATTTTAAATGAAAAGTTGGGTTAAACCTTAAAATAGCATTTTGAATTAGTTAGTCTAATATAGTGTAAATGGAAGATACTCAAATAACCAAAATGGAGCCACAATTAAACAGCTTTATTTAGAAAAAGTTAGAAATTATATCTGCATTTAAAAGATATTTTCCTTTCCATTTCTCTGTATCAAAATCTTATTGAACAACAAGTATTATATGGTTTATGTTCTGTCTTTTTGATGAAAGTATATCTTCAAGTACATGTATAGAATGAGAAGGAATAGTTATTTACTAACCACAGTTATGCTGTTATAAGGATAGAAGAGAATTAAATCACATTAAGAATGAGATGAAAGTGTGTTAGTCACTCAGTTGTGTCTGGCTCTTTGCGACCCCGTGGATTATAGGCTGCCAAGCTCCTCTGTCTATGGAATTCCCCAGGCAAGAATACTAGAATGGGTCACCATTCCATTCTCCAGGGGATCTTCCCGACCCAGGGATCAAACCCGGGTCTCCCACATTGTGGGCAGATTCTTTACCATCTGAGTCATAGAAGAGAATTAAATCACATTAACAATGAGATGAAGCCTTGGTTCAATTTTAATATTTATGTGTTTGGACATAAGATTGAAAATGTGAACGGTGAGGTGATACTCTTTCACATCGATTAGAAGCTAAATTTTGAAACTTTTTTTTCCCTCAAAAATATTAGTGAAAATTCTAAGAGATAAACAGATTTTACTTATATGTTTTTTCAATTATGAGCTGTGGATCTTTAACCTTTTCTCAAAGAATTTGTTCCAAATGAAAATGCTATTCTAAACTCCATACATTCTTTAAAGTTATTCCTTCTAACTATTTCTCTTACCTGGTGCATTTATTTCAGAAAGCAAAAATAAGCATGAAAACCTGACCAATGAAAAGCAGAACAAAAATGAGTCACTGAAGCCACTTCCACAGAATTCAGCCAGCCTGAGGGCAGGAAGGAAACTCATCATTTTGATCATGTTTCTTCTTGGCCTCTTGCATAATCTTTATGTTTTCCAGACAGTTTACTGATTGTTGAATTTACACTGTATTCATATAAAAATGCAAAAGCAGTAGACCAGTGGAGAATGTGACACCTTTTCTTTTTGAAAAAGTTTATGGTACTTTACCAATAGACCAAAACAGCATGTGTAAGAGGCAGTATCTGCATTAATTCTGAACATGCGAAACAGTAACCTCCAACTTACTGTTGTGAGAATATTCCCTGTCACAGCGAAACACTCTTTCTCCTGATGACCAGTACTCCACGTCACTGCATTTAGATTTATGGTTAACATGTTATTTCTAGTGACTTGTTTGTATCAGTTTCACATCTACATATAAATTTTCTATTTTAAAATTGAGGTACCATTTATATATGTCATAGATAAGGCTTTCCCAGCTCTTGGGTTGGTCTCTGTAACTATATATTTGTGAAAGAAGATTATCATTTTTTTTTTACTCATCAGACAATGAATAGAAAAAAATATAGCAAAAGGAAAACCCTTTCTATACATCATTTAATATAGGCAGGAATTATAATTTTAAAGTTAAATGAGGGTCTTTATCAACCATGTCCTTTAGGACCTACATAAAGCCAGTCTGCAGCAAAGGTCAATTAAACCAAAATCGTGCCTCTCTGTAACTTTTACCATTGCCCTTCTCAAAGAAAATGACACAGTGCTTTTAAATGATCCTCATAAAATTGCCAAATATGACAACTGTTGGCAAAAAAAAAAAAAGAGTAACTTTTAGATGGATTGATATCTACCTAGGACTTGTTCATTAAACCCACCTGCCTGAGTATTGTGACTTGATTGGGGTTTCCTTTATGTGTTACGGCAGTTAATCAAAAGCTATGAAATGAGTATGCAAGAGTTTATGATCTAAAGGAGCCTAGGAAAATATTTTATTTTAGTTTGAGAGGGAAAAAGTATATCTCCACTCTTTCTGAGAGTATTTTAAAGTCACCCCTGAAGCTTTGTGATGGCTTTGTCTAACATTAATAGATTTTTAAAAATGATATGTTTTGGGGTATGGCTATGAATAAAGGGGAGAATCTGTTGCTATTGCAAACCAATGATGGAAGCAACTTACAAAGAAAATCTGAATTGTAACTATGTTGCTATTTATGTAAAACACTGTCCTCACCTTTCAGTCTGTAGTTGATGTGAACAGACACGGTGGTGGCTCTCGGGTTGCTGTTCTGCCGTCTTCCTGTCTCCTTCAGTCCCTCCATGTGTATATGAACTTCAATGATACAACGGGGCGTTTAACAGAGATTGCTATGTGCAATACTGTATTTAGTGTTTCTATTTTAATTTTTCTAGGATGTTAATTTATATGAAAATAAAACACATAATAAAAGAGTTCTGTGCCTATTGTGTATATATAACCTAAAAGTACATGCAAAACATTTACCCCAGAGGGGAATTAAGTTAGAGCATCTGTGTCCAAAGATTTTTGAAAGTTCTTATTTCAGGCTGAACAGTTATTAGTGAATAGTGAAAGTCGCTCAGTCGTGTCCGACTCTGTATGGACTACACGCATGGACTACACAGTCCATGGAATTCTCCAGGCCAGAATACTAGAGTAGGTAGCCATTCCCTTCTCCAGATCTTTCCAACCCAGGAATCGAACCCACGTCTCCTGCATTGTAGGTGGATTCTTTACCAGCTTAGCCACCAGGGAAGCCTGAACAGTTATTAGCAGCTAAGTATTTAACAAATGCTGGTTTGTAAAGATAAAATAATAATTCTGCTACACCAAAACATATTTTCTTAAGTTCAGATTTTCTTAATGCAGTTTTAGGGAAGAAGTATTTCCCCCTTTTGGAAATACCAGTATGTTAATACCTAAGAAGTCTTTTTTCTATAAGTTACAAATTAGTTGCAAAAATTCATATGATGTAGATTAAATGGTGATAAAAATTGAGTTGATCTCAGTGAGGCAGCTCACTTCCCTGGTGGCTCAGACAGTAAAGCATCTGCCTATAATACAGGAGATCAGGGTTCGACCCTTGGGTTGGGAAGATCTTCTGAAGAAGGAAATGGCAACCCACTCCAGTCTTCTTGCCTGGAAAATCCCATAGACAGAGGAGCCTGGTGGGCTACCGTCCACGGGACCGCAAAGGGTCAGACACGACTGAGCGACTTCACTTCACCTCAGTGAGGCAGCAGGGAGTGGCGGCGTGACGTGAGATCTAATTCCCTGCCCAGGAACTGACCCTGGGCAGCCTGAACGAAAACCAGGAATCCTAGCCACCAGGCCAGCAAGGGCTAGAGGCTAGAAGCTAATTTTCGCTGGATCTTTGCCCCCAGGGAAAAATGCATTTACCATGGAGGCAGAAACTGTAAATGCAGGTACAAACTTTATTATTAGAGACATAGCACAACAACACGTGGGAAAGAACATAGAGAAACAGTTGGTTTAGTTAAGACAGAAGCAAAACAGAGATACACACCTGGAGAGAAAGGAGCGCAATAAAGAGTTGGTTAAGTCATTTACATAGGCCAGTTCTTCTGGGTCTTTGTCTTCCTTTCTGCCAATTTTCTGGTTTCTTTTTTCACATCCGACCTATCCTGGGACTCTCCCCTGGTGTGCACACACCCCTCAGCTAAGATGGATCTCGAAGTGGAGGCTTCTGGGAGAAGCAAGACTCATTATGGTCTGGCATTTTCACCTGACTTTTGACCCACAAGGAGCCTTTCTGCGCATGTGTAGTGTTTCCCTTGTCCCAAAAGGGGGTGGGGGGAGGGGAGATCTCAATCCTTTATTCAAGCAGGATTTTGTCCCTCTTTGTTCTTGCCATGACTATTACTTTAAAGTGTTTATAAGAGACAAACACTGGCTATTTATCATCTTTCTGTTGTTACTTCCATTTCAGAGGGCAAACAGGAGGCTGATTGTAAATGCCTCAACTGGAGCCCACCTATCGCTTGTCTCAGGAAATGTAAACAGGAGGGTAGTTGCAAATGTCTAACCCGGAGTCCATCTATCTCCTACATCAGTGTTATGGGAAGACAATAAGGCAGAGAACATTATGGTGCAAAGAAATGGATATAGACAAGGGAATAGAAGGAAAAAAAGGAAGCATTATGCTAATAGAAAAGCATTATTGAAGCTAATGGAAAAAAGCTAATGGAAAAGACTTTCTTTTTCTCCATAAATCATCTTTGAATTTAGGTCTAATTTAATTTTTCACTAAATTTTTCATCACCTATACGTTGGCTTGTCATCTACTTTGTGCCAAGGCCTGTACTCAAAACTGACCTTTAAAAATGCAAAGAAAGAGGGAGAAATGGGTAAAGGGCCCACTGTATGGTGAGGAACTGAAACTAAATTTTTGGTGGTGAGCACGGTGTAGTGTGTGTGAAGTCAACATACAAGGCACACATGAGAGTTACTAATATTATAAATCACTGTTACCACAATTAAAATGATTTGAAAAATTAAAAAGGAAAACTGAACATCAAGTTGGGGTGGGGAGGAGTGTACAGCAGCAGTTAAATTCATCGTAATGCCCAGTTCAAAGAGTACAAAATGCTAAATCCAGAGGGATGAGGATGAGGCGAGGGCTGGGGAGAAGAGCGGTCTCTGGGGGCCCAGGGGGCTTCACTTTTCTCAGTGCCTGCAGCCAGGTGAGCCTAATGGAGGGAAGATGGTGCAGAGGGGAAAGGACGATGAGAGATGCCGCCAGAGATGCAGAAAAGGACGCTGTGGCAGGAACCAAGGTAAGTTTGTTATGGTTTGGGGTGGGGAGTGCCCAGAGGTCACGTGGGGGCAGGGGAGGAGGGGCAGGGGCACTGACGTGACACAGGAGCCTGTTTCAAGTGCCATCTTAAAAGTTCCAAATGGGTATTTGGTGGAGATGATGAAACGTTTCTAAGGAAGGTAACAAGCTGGAGAAAGAGCACATCAACCAGAAGCCGAAGAGCCTGCCACCCCCCTTGGAAGAACTGGCCCCACGGATGACAGGAGGTGGTGAGGGGCTGAGCAGGGCAAACCTAAAGGATGATGAGCATCCTGCAGCGTCGCTCACAGCAGGACCCGTGTTCCAGGTGACCCAGCCCGCCCTGCTGCAGCATGGAGGATGGGATCTGTAGCTTAAAGGGCAACTGTGGCTCAAAGCAGGAATGGATGCAGCTGAGGCACAACCAGTACAGATGGAAACCTGGATGAAGAAAAGACATAGTAAGGAGCTAAAACACATATGAGGGCTTCTTGAATTGTCAGATGTAAGAAACAAGAAAGCAGAATGAACTTACCATGACAGGCTGGTCTCTGGACTGTTATTTGGCAAAGCCTGGCTCCTGGCATCAGTGAGGCCATATAGGAAAGGGGTCCATTTAGTTCCTTCACAACCATTAGCGCCTGGAGAACCTTCTCTGCTGAGCCTACCAAAAAAGGCAGCTCTCTGAGTTTTCATCCCCTTAGTTAGTTAATGTTAATTACTCAGCTGTGTTCAACTCTTTGTGACCCCATGAACTGTGGCCTGACAAGCTCCTCTGTCCATGGAATTCTCCAGGCAACAATACTGGAGTGGCTAGCCATTCCTTTTTTCCAGGGGATCTTCTCGACCCAGGGATCAACCCCAGGTCTCCTGCGTGGTAGGCAGATTGTTTACTATCTGAGCCACTAGGGAAGCCCCAAACCCTACAACACCCAGTATTCCCCAGGTGGTCTCCTATCCAAGTACTAACCAGGCCCAACCCTAACTTAGCTTCCAGACCAGAGGCGATGCAATGCATTCAGGATATTATGGCCGTAGACTGGCTTCATTCTCTGCAGGGCACTTATCGCTATGAAGTAATACAGTTGTAATAGGGCTGGGGCAGGTGGAGCTGCAGTGCCAAACAGCCACTGGTCAGCATTGCAGTGGGCACCAACCCCTCCCCTTGTGTATAAAAGGAGCCCCAATTGGGTCTGAGAAAAGATGGATTGAGTGGCTAGTCTGCCATCTTCTTGGTCTGCTAGCTTTCCAATTAAAATCATTGTACCTTGTTCCAGCACTTTCTCTCCCAATTTATTGGCCTGCTGTGCAGTGAGCAGAATGAGCTTGGGCTCTGTAACATGTCCTGCTCTTCTCGTCTGTGCAATGACAAGTCCTACACTGTTTTCATGATTATAGCTTCATGACATTGAAGTCAAAGCATAAGATGCCTCCAGCCAGTTCTCATTTCTGAGGATTCCTTTGACTATTTCCACACGAATATTAAGAGGATTTGCTCTATTTCTGTGAAAAATACCATTGAAAGTTAGGCAAAGAATGCATTCACAGTGGACATTGCTTTGCAAAGAATGGACATTTTAACAATGCTAATTCTTCCATTCCATGAGAATGGGATATCTTGTGTGTGTGTGTGTGTGTGTGTGAGTGTGAGTGTGTGTGTGTCACTAAATTTTATTTTATTTTTTTAGGCACTTTATTTTTTTTTACTATTAATATGATTGTTTATTTTATTTTTTATTTTATTTTTTAAATTTATTTTTTTTTACTTTACAATAGTGTATTTATTGGTTTCTTCTTCATTTTCTTCATCAACATCTGAAAGTGTTCAGTGTGCAGGTCTTAGAAGCCCTTGATTAAATTTATTACTTGGTATTTTGTTCTTTTTGATGCAGTTGTCAATTGGATTGTTTTCTTTCTCTTTCTGATAGTTCATTTTTTGTGTTTAGAAGTACAGTTGATTTGTATGTATTGATTTTGTACCATTACTGAATTCATGTATTAGTTCCAGTGGTGTTTTAATGGAATTATGTAGAAAATTATAACCCAAAAATCGCACTGTTTCTATCACATCCAGGCCATTTACAACATGGAAGACAAAGTGGCTCCTACTAGCATTTTCCCACAGTGCCCATCAGTTCCATGTGAACTCATACAGGGGCGATCGGGTTCATGAGTTTGTATGAAGTGGATCTCAGTAACAAGGCTTGCCCTCTATTAGGAAGTGTAATGTTTTCTGATTTTCTGGTGTGGTATTGATAAGGTGTTCTGGAAAGTTTTTGACTTTGCCATAATTCCAAATCTATAGAAACCTGCGGTAGCAGAACAAAGTCTTGTGTATCTACACGCTCAGATTCCCAGCCTTCCTTACTTGAGTGCATTTGCCACTTCACACAAGATTCTCCAGTGCATTTTACCCAAGACGGGGAAAGTGTTCTTCCAGGGAACCAGCATGTAGCATCCAAATGAGGAAATTACATGGTTTCCATGTTACAATCCAACCCAAGGCCCATTTCAACTTTCACCAGCTGCCCCAACTTTAGGAAAATGTCTTTCCCCATTCTGACCCAGGTTTCTTTTCCTAGAACCATGATTGATACTTTTCCTCATTTTCACAACCTTGATGGATGCAAAGTGCATAAGATAAATATGACCTGAGTCATAAGATAAATATGGCCTTTTCTGTATTATAACATATATCAGGACTTTATGTATTTTGTGTGTTTGTGTAGGTGTGTGTGATTAATTGTACAGATTATTTACCATTTAAGACATTTTAAGTACACTGTTCTGTGGCATTAACCACACTCACATTGTTGTACAAATATCTTCTCCATCCATGTTCAGAACTTTTCTGTTTTCACCAAACTGTGTGCCCATTAAAGACAAATGTACCTCAGCCCCTGGCCATCACATTCTATGTTCTGCCTTTGAACTTGACTCCTGTATGTACCTCATATAAGTGGAATCATGTCATTTTGTTCTGCTTGTGACAGTTACTTCATTTATAATGGCTTCAAGGTTTCTGTTCACAATAGCACGTGTCAGAATCCCTTCTTTTTTCGGCTGAATTCCATTCCTTTGTGTGTATACCACCACGTTTATTTGGTCCCCTCATCCACGATGGACAGTTGGGTCACTTGCGCCTTTTGCTGCTGTGATGAATACTGCTCCTAGGATGGGTGTCCTCGTAGGTGTCCAGCCCCTGTTTTCAGTCTTTGGGGTGTATACCCTGATGTGGATGTGGTGGATCACAGGTAAATTCTACAGTGAAGTTTTGAGGAACTGGCACACTGTTTTCCACATCAGTTCAGTTCAGTCGCTCAGTCGTGTCCGACTCTTTGCGACCCCATGAATCGCAGCACGCCAGGCCTCCCTGTCCATCACCAACTCCCAGAGTCCACCCAGACTCACGTCCATCGAGTCAGTGATGCCATCCAGCCATCTCATCCTCTGTCGTCCCCTTCTCCTCCTGCCCTCAATCCCTCCCAGCATCAGAGTCTTTTCCAATGAGTCAACTCTTTCCACATAGCTTGCACCATTTCACTTGACTTCTTTTATGGAAAAATCATAGTGGTTTATGGATCCACTCCAATTGGTTTATCTATTTACCCACTGGTGAGCATTTGCACCATTTCTCCCTTTTGGGTCTTATGAAGAGTGTTGCTATCAGCATATGTGAACACCTGTTTTCACTTCTTTGGGGTACATATCCAAGAGTAGAGTTGTTGAGCTGTATGGTAATTTTACATTCATATCATAGACATATGTTGAATCCTTTTCCATGTGCACAAGTAATGTTCAAAGGTTCCAACTTCTCTGCATTGTTGCCAACATTTGTTTTCTGTTTTTTAAAAAAATATTTATTTGTTTGGCTTCATCGGGTCTTAGTTGGGGCAGGCAGGTCTTCCTGGGTCCTGAGGAATCTTTACATTGTGCACTGTTGTGCACAGAGTCTCTAGTTGTGTTATGCAGACTCTAGAGCAAGCAGGCTCAGCAGTTGTGGGGCACAGACTTAGTTGCTGAGAGGCACGTGGGATCTTCCCAGACCAGGGATGGAACCCGTGTCTCCTGCATCGGCAGGTGGCTTCTTTATCAGTGAGCCCCCAGGTTTTATTCAAGAGTTTATACAGTCATGTCTTGGTGCCCTTGGGGAATGGGTTCCAGAATACCCTAATTTTGGTATATTCAAGTCTCCTATATAAAATGGAATGGTATTTGCAAATAACCTGGGCAAATATCCTCTTGTATACCTTAAATAAAATCTAGATTACTTATAATAACTAATACATATAATCACTGTATAAATGTTATAAATGCAATGTGAATGCTATGTAAATAGTTGCTGGTATGTGGCAAATTCAATGTTTTCCTTTTGAAACCCTTTGGAAATTTTTTTTCTAATGGTTTTCATCTGGAGTTTTGTCAGGAAGCATTTAACAGGAGGCTTCCTGTGTGCTGTTTTGGATCTGTCATGAATCCTCTGTTCCTTATTAATTCCTGAATATTCAGGAATCAAGAGGAGTTGGCAATCCACTCCAGGGGCTGAAGAATGCATGCATTTCCTCATTAGTTTTTCCATATGGTGATAAGTAACTATTTATGACCCTCTTCCTTTTTATGAACCTTATGGTAAAGTGATTATTTACAACCCTCTCTCTTTGATATGGATTACCTTATGTTTCCTTGATGATTAATTAATTATTAATTAATTCCTTGTAAGTCTGGACTTTTGATTTTCATCTTTGCTGAAAATAGCTACCTTTTAAGACACTATATATACACACACTATGTTGACTAAAACACCTTTGCTCAGAGCTTGGGTCCCCACGTGTGTGTGTGTGTGTCTCTCTCTCTGTCTCTCTCTCTCTCTCCCTCTCCCTCTCCCTCTCTCTCTCCATCCCCTCGAGAAGGCACCCGGTGCCTGTGTGAAGCAGCACAAGCTCTGTGCCAAGAGCTTTATTGGTTTCTGCATAAACCAAGGAATATCAACCTCTTTCTCTCTCTCTTTTAATTTCTTATCATCGACTCTGGACCACAAGGTTCCGGTCCATTAAAGGACCTCTACAGAGTTTGATTCCATGGACATGGAACCCATAGATACAAGGGGCTGACTGCAATTTTACTTTTTACATTTAAGCCTTTTATATATTTTGAGATACTTTTTAGTATGTGGCATGAGCTAAGGGTCCAATTTCATTCTGCTGCATGTGGATAGCCAATTGCCTAGCAACACCATTTGTTGAAAACACCATTTCCCCCCAATTTAGTTCTGTGGACTGTTGTGTAAAATGAGCTCATTATGAATGGATGGTGTATTTCTGGGATCTCAAGTCAATACCATTCATGTATGTATGTGTATAATATATTCATATGTGTGTGTGTGTGTGAGTGTGTGTGTGTGTATACACACACAAGGGCTTCCCTGGTGGCTCAGATGGTAAAGATGGCTCAGATGCTAAAGAATCCACCTGCAATGCAGGAGACCTGGGTTTGATCCCTGGATTGGGAAGATCCCCTGGAGGAGGGCATGGCAACCCACTCCAGTATTCATCCTTGGAGAATCCCCATGGACAGAGGGGCCTGGAAGCCTACAGTCCATAGCGTCACAAAGAGTCAGACACAACTGAAGCAACTTAGCATGCATGCACACATACACACAGGAAATCGTGTGTGTATACACACACACACACACACACACACACACACACACAGAATTTCATGTATATATACGCACACACAGGACTTCCCTGGTGGCTCACGGTAAAGCATCTGCTTACAATGCAGGAGACCCAGGTTCGATCCCTGGGTCAGGAAGATCCTCTGGAAAAGGAAATGGCACCCCACTCCAGTACTCTTGCCTAGAAAATACCATGGACAGAGGAGCCTGGTAGGCTACAGTCCATGGGGTCACAAAGAGTCGGACATGACTGAGCGACTTCACTTTCACTTTCACTTTATGCACACACATGAATTAATGTATATACACACACACACAGGAATTCTTGTGTGTGTGTGTGTGTGTGTATATATATATATAAAACACACATGAATTCATGTATATATATTTGTACATATATACATGAATTCATGATATATACACACAAATTCACATATATATATTTATACACACATGAATTCATGTATATGTGCATGTGTATACACATACACACAAATTTCCATGTGTATATATATATGTATTTATACATACATGAATTCACGTATATGTGCACGTGTGTATACATACACACACGAATGGTATATGTGTGTGCATCCTGTGTGTGTGGTACATTAAAAGTCAAAGTTCATGATCTAGGCAACCAAACCCATGATCATGTAGGTTTTATTCTGTATTATTTATAGTTTATTTATAATTATTCTGTATTGTTTATAGTTTACTATTTTAAATTTTTTTTGTGGTCAGTGTTGAATGACTTTTGGTGTAAGCTGTCAGATTTGTGTCTAATTTCATTTCATTGTGTATGTTTTCTAATTGTTCCGTAACTATTTTTCCTAGAGGTCCCAGGGTATTTGCCTCCATCCTTTTGGATTTCCAACACGCAGTGGATTTAGTAGGACCACCAGCAGGCATCTGGGCCTCCCCTGAGCTAGGAATGGCTACGGCCTGCATTTCCCAGTTGGCCGTCAGAGGGCAACAGTCCCACCTCTCTTAACAGTGCAGGGCCTCCAGATTCTGCCCCCAGACTCGGCCCTGCGCACAGCCTACAGGACATGGGCCTACTCAGGACCTACCCGGGGATTCGCTTCAGGACAACACAGGGCTGTGTCCACACTGAGAGGAGCTCAGTTCCCTCAGGAGCTCAGTTTCGACAGGAGGCCATGGGAAAAAAAGGTGAAGAAACAGTGAGGAGAAGCTTTCTGTGCCTGGCTGGCTGTCTGGAGCGGCACTATCTTCAGAGAACCCAGCAGAGGACGGGCTTGGTGTAGAAAACTGTGGGTTTGGATTAGTTTTGTGTGCAGTGCAGACAGTGTCCTTTGGCTTGTGATGTTCTTTCTGTTTACCAGGCAGTTTATTGAGGGGACCTTCCTTTCGCAGGTGTATGTCTTTGGCAGACTTGTCATCAGTTAACTGACCACGTATTAGCAGGTTTTTTTCCTTCGTTCTCCCTGCTAATGTTCTGGCTAGTTTCCTCTTTCTGTGCCATTTCTACATGGTTTGGTTACCATTGCTGCATAAGATGGTTCGAAGTGGGAGTGGGTTTCCTCCAGCTGCTGTTGTCCTTTCTCAGGACCCCCTTGGCTGTTCAGGGTCCTTTGTGGTTCCATGCAACTGTCAGGATTGTTCGTTCAGTTTTTGTAAAAAAATATCATTGGAAGTATGGTTGGAATTGCATTGAATGTGTGTGCTGTTTGTGTTAGAATGGACATTTTAGCACTAATCAGTCTTTCCATCCATGAGCACAGGATCTCTTTCCTTCATTTGAGTCTTCAAATTCTTCACCAATATCTTAATAACTTCAGTGCTCAAGTCTTTCATGTCTTTGGATACCTTTATTCCTAGGTATTTTGTTCTTTTGATGTTATTTTAAATGGGACTGTTTTCTTAGTTTCTCTCTCTGATGGTTCATTATTTGTGTACAGGAACACAGCTGAGATGTATGTATTCATTTTGGGTCCTGCAGCTTTACTGAATTCATATATTCTAAGAGATTTTTGGTGGATTGATGTCGAAAGCTAGAACTAGAAATCCCACTGTTTCTACCACATCCAGGTCATCCACAACACCCAAGACATAGTGACTCCTAACAGAATCTTCCCACAGTGTCCCTTACAATCACGTGAAATCCTACAAGAGCGAATTGTATCATCACTCGGGGTGAGTAGGATCTGGGTAGGACTTGGCCTCTCTAGCCATGTTTGATATTGTCTTGACTTTTCTGTCCTATTGACATGGTTGTTTTGAGAAGTAATTTATTTTTCAGTCATTTCCAACTTACAGAAAATGTTCAATAGCAAGACTCAAAGTATTCATATTTGCCCCTTCATACAAAATACTCCAGTGTGTTTGACCCTAAACAAGGATACTCTCCCAGGAACCCAGCACATATCCCCGAAATGAGGATTATGAAACTATCTTCTAACCATCTGATCCATAGGTCCACTTCAACTTTCACCAGCTGTCCCAACTCTATGGTAGTAACTTCTTTCATTCTGATTTGGTTTTCTTTCTTTTTTCTGGACACTTGATTGAGACTTTCTCTCATATTCAAATCCTGGATGGATTTAAAGCATCAGATGTGCATGTGATCTGGGTGGCTTCTTTCACTTAGGGTGTTGTCCGTGTTCACCCACGCTATAGCCTGTATCAATCCTACACTTTTTTCATTGTTATTAAAAACACATAACAACAGGTACCTCACAGTCAACATGACATAAGGAAGGATAAGACGGGATGAGAAGCGCAAGCAGTGACCACCTCTCAGGCTTTTAGGAGAAAGGTATAGAAATGTCTCCACACTGGCTAGGCGGAGCCCATAGGAGGCAAATGAATGGAAAAGCAAGCTGTGAGGTCTAATCTCTCCACTGCCAGCCCCATATCCCCAGGTTCCAACCTGCCAGCCCTTCTGTGCACAACCAGACACCAAAAGGAAGAGACATAGACTCTTGACTAGGAAGCCAGACCCCATGCTGGGGTCCCACAGCATGGTCACATGATCGTTATGGACTCCATGCTCATGTCCCCGGTCCTCACAGAAACATCCACAGGTCACTACACGGGGCTTTCTGGGGCACTTGTGAATACTAGAAACTGCAGTGGTAAAAGAAGGGGAGAAGGCACAGATGGCAGGATGGATATGGGATGGTCTACAAATTACCAAAGACCTGAGGTCCTTGATACTAGGAGTTTAAAAAAGGTTTCTTAATATGTAAATGGGGAAAGGAGGCCCATTTAATAAATGGTGCTCAGACAATTTGGCATCCAATTGGAAAACAAAACTGGATTCCCTACCTCAAAAAATACCACCAAAGCAATTACAGGCACATTACGAACCTACATTTGGAAGGGAAAACTTTACAACTTTAAGGACAATTTTAATGAGGGTGTATTTTTTAAATTGAAGTAAAGTTGATTTACAAGGCTGTTTTAGTTTCAGGGGTATAGCAAAGTGATTCAGTTATTCAGTGATTTGTGTCTGAGATGCTCCTCAGACAAAATTCACTCCCTTTGGGAGGCCACTGGGCAATGCCCAGTACTCAACCAACAGTCCTGGAAACCCATAGCAGCAGGTGGTGATGCTCAGTGGGTGTTTGTTGACTCAATAAATGACTGTAATCACACACTAAAAGCAAGCCTTGAGGCTGGGAGGGGATCCCCAATCTTGTCTCCAAACAGGAGGTCTTGATCCTAATTGGTGTGAGTGGGTGAAATGGGGCTTGGGAAGGGAAGAGATCCGTCACAAAGCATTTTGTAAATAGGGGAAACTGGGTATGTGAGGAGGATGTAAGCAGGTACATCCCAGAAACACATCACAGCAGATCCTTCCGTTGTCCCCTCACCCCTGCTCTTGGGGCATCACACTGTCTCCTTCCCTGAAACATGCTGAACAGCTCACAGGTTTCCCAGAGGTGATGGTCACATGACCTCCACCTGACCAATCAGCATGTTCCATCCTCCCTGGACACCTGATTGACTCGGGGCTGGACAAGTGACTAATCAGGGCATATACTGGAATCCTGGGGAATGGAGGTTTATTGCCGTTAGGAACACGAGATAGCTAAGGTCAGCCTGTGGCAGTTGGAGGGAAGTGAGGTCAGCCTGTGGCAGTTGGAGGGAAGTGACATCAGCTTGTGGCAGTTGGTGGCCTTGTTCCATAAAGGCAGAGCTACTTGGGTGAGGATGACATCAGTAAGCAGAGCTGAGAGGTGGGGAAAGACAATTCCTGCTGACGTCCCTGAGACCCAAGTACAGTCCAGCCAGAAGCTGTGCTCATGGACTTAGTTATAATCATTCTCTCCTGTTTGTTTGTTAGCTTGTTTGAGCCCCTTTGGGTTTGATGTCCAGCTGGCTAAGTGGAGACCCTGGAACTGCCACGGTGTGGGTTTCATCTGGCTTCAGGGAAGAAATTCCACATAACATTTCAAGACTTATTTTAGTCTGTAGATCTAAATAGACTCAATCTGCTGGGGCCAGCTATTAACCCTAGGATTCCCCTAATTAGTCCTCACAGGGTTAGTCCTGTTAAGGTAGCAGCTCCTGTCCCTGATTAGAGGACAAGACATTGGTTCAGAGAAGGGAGGTAGCCAGGCTACAGTGAGGAAGTGTGCAGCCAACAGAACCCCCAGATCCTGCTCCTTGAACTCTGGGAAGCCACATCATGGAGCTTGTCCATGTGAAGGCGCTAAGGCACCCAGGCCCACGCAGGCTACCCTGGGGGCCTAAGGATTGGAAACTGCCATGTGGCTGCTCTGAAACTCAAAAAAAGCAATTCATACTGAAGGAAGGAGGGGACCTTACTTCACCAGACCCCATCCCACCCTCTGCTGCTGCTGCTGCTGATGCTGCTGCTGCTAAGTTGCTTCAGTCGTGTCCAACTCTGTGCGACCCCAGAGATGGCAGCCCACCAGGCTCCCCCGTCCCTGGGATTCTCCAGGCAAGAATACTGGAGTGGGTTGCCATTTCCTTCTCCAATGCATGAAAGTGAAAAGTGAAAGTGAAGTCGCTCAGTCGTGTCGGACTCTTAGCTACCCCATGGACTGCAGCCTACCAGGCTCCTCTGTCCATAGGATTTTCCAGGCAAGAGTACTGGAGTGGGGTGCCATTACCATCTCTGACCCCACCTTCTAACTCCCTCCAAACCTGTACCCTTTTCTCCTTTGCTTGTCAATTACATGGTCATGCTCATGTGACCACATGGACAGTTCCTGGCTCACTGGCTCCCATCTGGAGCTGCTAAAGGGGGATACTCCCCCCATCATACCTGGGGACTTCTTCTTTGGGGCCTTAGGCACTGTATTCCCCTCTTGCACATAAGGCCGTTTCCAGAATATACAGGGAACCTCACTCAGTTTGAACAGGATGCATCCAACACTGCCCTTTCCACGTCTCCCTTGAAACTCAGTTCCGGTCCTCCTTTCTCTACATTGCAGCCTCCCGTGGTGCCACAGGACAGACCCAGCTGACAAACGATAGCACAGGAAGGCAGGTAAGAGGTGAGATCTGACAGTTGGGAAGCTTTGCTTACAAGGGACCTTGCTTTTCATGCTATAGAGGTAGTGAAGCCACCAGGGTCTGGAAGAAGTGCTTGGGCCAAACTGAATCCACAAGACTTTTGACAGCTCAGCCTTCCAGCCATGGTAGGGATGGGCCAAGGTCCCTGAGGTTCTGAAGGCCCATAGTGCGCAGGTTCAGGGTGCACAGAGAAAAGGCAGAGGCCTACCTGGAGGTGTTCACAGACCACTTATAGACAAGAAACCAGGCCAAAAGGACACCATAGTGCCTGAGCTGCTTTCATGGGTGAAGGGTGTGGGTGCAGAAGCAGAGACCCAAGACTGCTGGGAACTCCTTAAGGACAGTTTTCAACTAGGATTTGAGGCTGTATCACTTATTTATGTCTTTGGCTGAAATGATAGAAATCCATAATTATAGTGCCTTCAGCTACATCAGTTCAGTGGCTCAGTTGTTTCCGACTCTTTGCAACCCTATGGTTGCATGCCAGGCTTTCCTGTCCATCAGCAACTCCCAGAGCTTGCTAAAACTCATGTCCATCTAATTGATGATGCCATCCAACCATCTCATCCTCTGTCATCCCCTTCTCCTCCTGCCTTCAATCTTTCCCAGCATTAAGAGTCTTTTCCAATGAGTCAGTTCTTTGCATCAGGTGACCGAAGTAGTGGAGCTTTACCATCAGTCCTTCCAATGAATATTCGGGACTGATTTCCTTTAGGATGGACTGATTGGATCTCCTTGCAGTCCAAGGGACTCTCAAGAGTCTTCTCCAACCCCACAGTTCAAAAGCATCAATTCTTCACTCAGCTTTATTTATAGTTTTACTACAACTCTCACATCCATACATGACAACCAGAAAAACCATAGCTTTGACTAGATGGACCTTTGTTGCCAAAGTAACCTCTCTGCTTTTTTTTTAATATAAATTTATTTATTTTAATTGGAGGCTAATTACTTTACAATATTGTATTGGTTTTGCCATACATCAACATGAATCCGCCACAGGTGTACATGTGTTCCCCATCCTGAACCTCCCTCCCACCTCCCTCCCCATACCATCTCTCTGGGTCTGCTTTTTAATATGCTGTCTAGGTTGGTCATAGCTTTTCTTCCAAGGAGCAAGCGTCTTTTAATTTCATGGCTTCTGTCACCATCAGAAGTGATTTTGAAGCCCAAGAAAATAGTCTGTCCCTGTTTGCATTGTTTCCCCATCTATTTGCCATGAAGTGATGGGACCAGATGCCATGATCTTAGTTTTCTGAATGTTGAGTTTTAAGCCAGCTTTTTCACTCTCCTCTTTCACTTTCATCAAGAGGCTCTTTAGTTCTTCTTTGCTTTCTGCCATAATTGTTGTGTCATCTGCATATCTGAGGTTATTCGTATTTCTTCCAACGATTTTGATTCCAGCTTGTGCTTCATCCAGCCCACCATATCACAGGATGTACTCTGCATATAAGCTAAATAAGCAGGGTGACAATATACATCCTTGATGTTCTCCTTTCCCAATTTGGAACCAGTCCATTGTTCCACATCCCATTCTAACTGTTTCTTCTTGACCTGCATACAGATTTCTGAGGAGGCAGGTAAGATGGTCTGGTATTTCCACCAGTTGAAGAATTTTTCACAGCTTGTTGTGATCCATACAGTCAAAGGCTTTGGCTTAGACAATAAAGCAGGATTAGATGTTTTTTCTGGAAATCTCTTGCTTTTTCTATGATCCAACAGATTTTGGCAATTTGATCTCTGGTTCCTCTGCCTTTTCTAAATATACCTTGAACATCTGGAAGTTTATGGTTCATATACTACTGAAGCCTGGCTTGGATAATTTTGAGCATTACTTTGCTAGCATGTGAGATGAGTGCAGTTGTACAATAGTTTTGACATTTTTTGGCATTTCCTTTCACTGGGATTGGAGTGAAAACTGACCTTTTCCAATTCTGTGGAGTTTTCCAAATATGCTGGCATATTGACTGCAGAACTTTCTTTTTTATTATTATTATTATTGTTTTAATTTTATTTTATTTTTAAACTTTACAATATTGTATTGGTTTTGCCATACATCAACATGAATCCACCACAGGCATATACGTGTTCCCCATCCTGAACCCTCCTCCCTCCTCCCTCCCCATACCATCCCTCAGAGTCGTCCCAGTGCACCAACCCCAAGTATCCAGTATCGTGCATCAAACCTGGACTGGCGACTCATTTCATATATGATATTATACATATTTCAGTGCCATTCTCCCAAATCATCTCACCCTCTCCCTCTCCCACAGAGTCCAAAAGACTGTTCTATACATCATTGTCTCTTTTGCTGTCTCGTATACAGAGTTATTGTTACCATCTTTCTAAATTCCATATATATGCGTTAGTATACTGTATTGGTGTTTTTCTTTCTGGCTTACTTCACTCTGTATAATAGGCTCCAGTTTCATCCACCTCATTAGAACTGATTCAAATGTATTCTTTTTAATGGCTGAGTAATACTCCATTGTGTATATGTACCACAACTTTCTTATCCATTCATCTGCTGATGGACATCTAGGTTGCTTCCATGTGCAGGCTATTATAAACAGTGCTGCGATGAACATTGGGGTACACATGTCTCTTTCAAGTCTGGTTTCCTCAGTGTGTATGCCCAGCGGTGGGATTGCTGGATCATAAGGCGGTTCTATTTCCAGTTTTTTAAGGAATCTCCACACTGTTCTCCATAGTGGCTGTACTAGTTTGCATTCCCACCAACAGTGTAAGAGGGTTCCCTTTTCTCCACATCCTCTCCAGCATTTATTGTTTGTAGACTTTTGGATCGCAGCCATTCTGACTGGTGTGAAATGGTACCTCATAGTGGTTTTGATTTGCATTTCTCTGATCATGAGTGATGTTGAGCATCTTTTCATGTGTTTGTTAGCCATCTGTATGTCTTCTTTGGAGAAATGTCTATTTAGTTCTTTGGCCCATTTTTTGATTGGGTCATTTATTTTTCTGGAATTGAGCTGTAGGAGTTGCTTGTATATTTTTGAGATTAGTTGTTTGTCAATTGTTTCATTTGCTACTATTTTCTCCCATTCTGAAGGCTGTCTTTCCACCTTGCTCATAGTTTCCTTTGTTGTGCAGAAGCTTTTACGTTTGATTAGGTCCCATTTGTTTATTTTTGCTTTTATTTCCAATATTCTGGGAGGTGGGTCATAGAGGATCCTGCTGTGATGTATGTCGGAGAGTGTTTTGCCTATATTCTCCTCTAGGAGTTATATAGTTTCTGGTCTTACGTTTAGACCTTTAATCCATTTTGAATTTATTTTTGTGTATGGTGTTAGAAAGTGGTCTAGTTTCATTCTTTTAGAATTGCTTGACCAGTTTTCCCAGCACCACTTGTTAAAGAGATTGTCTTTAATCCATTGTATATTCTTGCCTCCTTTGTCAAAGATAAGGTATCCATATGTGCGTGGATTTATCTTTGGGCTTTCTATTTTGTTCCATTGATCTATATTTCTGTCTTTGTGCCAGTACCATACTGTCTTGATGACTGTAGCTTTGTAGTAGAGCCTGAAGTCAGGCAGGTTGATTCCTCCAGTTCCATTCTTCTTTCTCAAGATAGCATTGGCTATTCGAGGTTTTTTGTATTTCCATACAAATTGTGAAATTATTTGTTCTAGCTCTGTGAAGAATACCATTGGTAGCTTGATAGGGATTGCGTTGAATCTATAGATTGCTTTGGGTAGTATACTCATTTTCACTATATTGATTCTTCCAATCCATGAACATGGTATATTTCTCCATCTGTTAGTGTCCTCTTTGATTTCTTTCACCAGTGTTTTATAGTTTTCTATATAAAGGTCTTTAGTTTCTTTAGGTAGATATATTCCTAAGTATTTTATTCTTTTCGTTGCAATGGTGAATGGAATTGTTTCCTTAATTTCTCTTTCTGTTTTCTCATTATTAGTGTATAGGAATGATTTTATATCCTGCAACTTTACTATAATCATTGATTAGTTCTAGTAATTTCCTGGTAGAGTCTTTAGGGTTTTCTATGTAGAGGATCATGTCATCTGCAAACAGTGAGAGTTTTACTTCTTTTCCAATTTGGATTCCTTTTATTTCTTTTTCTGCTCTGATTGCTGTGGCCAAAACT
Organism: Bubalus kerabau; assembly: GCF_029407905.1. Taxonomy (NCBI): domain Eukaryota; kingdom Metazoa; phylum Chordata; class Mammalia; order Artiodactyla; family Bovidae; genus Bubalus; species Bubalus kerabau. The sequence goes on along the minus strand of NC_073624.1, from coordinate 126,237,467 downwards.
TCCAAAACTATGTTGAATAGTAATGGTGAAAGTGGGCACCCTTGTCTTGTTCCTGATTTTAGAGGAAATGCTTTCAATTTTTCACCATTGAGGATAATGTTTGCTGTGGGTTGGTCATATATAGCTTTTATTATGTTGAGGTATGTTCCTTCTATTCCTGCTTTCTGGAGAGTTTTTATCATAAATGGATGTTGAATTTTGTCAAAGGCTTTCTCTGCATCTATTGAGATAATCATATGGTTTTTATTTTTCAATTTGTTAATGTGGTGTATTACATTGATTGACTTGCAGATATTGAAGAATCCTTGCATCCCTGGGATAAGCCCACTTGGTCATGGTGTATGATCTTTTTAACGTGTTGTTGGATTCTGATTGCTAGAATTTTGTTAAGGATTTTGCATCTATGTTCATCAGTGATATTGGTCTGTAGTTTTCTTTTTTTGTGGCATCTTTGTCAGGCTTTGGTATTAGGGTGATGGTGGCCTCATAGAATGAGTTTGGAAGTTTACCTTCCTCTGCAATTTTCTGGAAGAGTTTGAGTAGGACAGGTGTTAGCTCTTCTCTAAATTTTTGGTAGAATTCAGCTGTGAAGCCGTCTGGACCTGGGCTTTTGTTTGCTGGAAGATTTTTGATTACAGTTTCAATTTCCATGCTTGTGATGGGTCTGTTAAGATTTTCTATTTCTTCCTGGTTCAGTTTTGGAAAGTTGTACTTTTCTAAGAATTTGTCCATTTCTTCCACGTTGTCCATTTTATTGGTGTATAATTGCTGATAGTAGTCTCTTATGATCCTTTGTATTTCTGTGTTGTCTGTTGTGATCTCTCCATTTTCATTTCTAATTTTATTGATTTGATTTTTCTACCTTTGTTTCTTGATGAGTCTGGCTAATGGTTTGTCAATTTTATTTATCCTTTCAAAGAACCAGCTTTTGGCTTTGTTGATTTTTGCTATGGTCTCTTTTGTTTCTTTTGCATTTATTTCTGCCCTAATTTTTAAGATTTCTTTCTTCTACTAACCCTGGGGTTCTTCATTTCTTCCTTTTCTAGTTGCTTTAGGTGTAGAGTTAGGTTATTTATTTGACTTTTTTCTTGTTTCTTGAGGTATGCCTGTATTGCTATGAACTTTCCCTTTGGACTGCTTTTACAGTGTCCCACAGGTTTTGGGTTGTTATGTTTTCATTTTCATTCATTTCTATGCAAATTTTGATTTCTTCTATGATATGTTGGTTATTCAGCAGCGTGTTGTTCAGCCTCCATATGTTGGAATTTTTAATAGTTTTTCTCCTGTAATTGAGATCTAATCTTACTGCATTGTGGTCAGAAAAGATGCTTGGAATGATTTCAATTTTTTTGAATTTACGAAGGCTAGATTTATGGCCCAGGATGTGATCTATCCTGGAGAAGATTCCATGTGCACTTGAGAAAAAGGTGAAATTCATTGTTTTGGGATGAAATGTCCTATAGATATCAACTAGGTCTAAATGATCTATTGTATCGTTTAAAGTTTGTGTTTCCTTGTTAATTTTCTGTTTAGTTGATCTATCCATAGGTGTGAGTGTAGTATTAAAGTCTCCCACTATTATTGTGTTATTGTTAAATTCTCCTTTCATACTTGTTAGCATTTGCCTTACATATTGCAGTGCTCCCATGTTGGGTGCATATATATTTATAATTGTTATATCTTCTTCTTGGATTGATCCTTTGATCATTATGTAGTGACCGTCTTTGTCTCTTCACAGCCTTTGTTTTAAAGTCTATTTTGTCTGATATGAGTATTGCTACTCCTGCTTTCTTTTGGTCCCTATTTGCATGGAAAATCTTTTTCCAGCCCTTCACTTTCAGTCTGTATGTGTCCCCTGTTTTGAGGTGGGTCTCTTGTAGACAGCATATGCAGGGGTCTTGTTTTTGTATCCATTCAGCCAGACTTTGTCTTTTGGTTGGGGCATTCAACCCATTTAAGTTTAAGGTAATTATTGATAAGTATGATCCTGTTGCCATTTACTTTATTGTTTTGGGTTCGAATTTATACACCCTTTTTGTGTTTCCTGTCTAGAGAATATCCTTTAGTATTTGTTGGAGAGCTGGTTTGGTGGTGCTGAATTCTCTCAGCTTTTGCTTGTCTGTAAAGCTTTTGATTTCTCCTTCATATTTGAATGAGATCCTTGCTGGGTACAATAATCTGGGTTGTAGGTTATTTTCTTTCATTGCTTTAAGTATGTCTTGCCATTCCCTCCTGGCTTGGAGAGTTTCTGTTGAAAGATCAGCTGTTATCCTTATGGGAATTCCCTTGTGTGTTATTTGTTGTTTTTCCCTTGCTGCTTTTAATATTTGTTCTTTGTGTTTGATCTTTGTTAATTTGATTAATATGTGTCTTGGGGTGTTTCGCCTTGGGTTTATCCTGTTTGGGACTCTCTGGGTTTCTTGGACTTGAGTGATTATTTCTTTCCCCATTTTAGGGAAGTTTTCAACTATTATCTCCTCAAGTATTTTCTCATGGTCTTTCTTTTTGTCTTCTTCCTCTGGGACCCCTATGATTCGAATGTTGTAGCATTTAATATTGTCCTGGAGGTCTCTGAGATTGTCCTCATTTCTTTTAATTCGTTTTTCTTTTATCCTCTCTGATTCATTTATTTCTACCATTCTATCATCTAATTCACTAATCCTATCTTCTGCCTCTGTTATTCTACTATTTGTTGCCTCCAGAGTGTTTTTTATTTCATTTATTGCATTCTTCATTATATATTGACTCTTGTTTATTTCTTCTAGGTCCTTGTTAAACCTTTCTTGCATCTTCTCAATCCTTGTCTCCAGGCTGTTAATCTGTGATTCCATTTTGATTTCAAGATTTTGGATCAATTTCACTATCATTATTTGGAATTCTTTATCAGGTAGATTCCCTATCTCTTCCTCTTTTGTTTGGTTTGGTGGGCATTTATCCTGTTCCTTTACCTGCTGGGTATTCCCCTGTCTCTTCATCTTGTTTAAATTGCTGAGTTTGGGGTGTCCTTTCTGTATTCTGGCAGTTTGTGGAGTTCTCTTTATTGTGGCGTTTCGTCACTGTGTGTGGGTTTGTACAGGTGGCTTGTCAAGGTTTCTTGGTTAGGGAAGCTTGTGTCGGTGTTCTGGTGGGTGGAGCTGTATTTCTTCTCTCTCCTTTCAAAGACATGGGTTGCTTTAATGGGTGCCTGATGTCCTCTGCTGGCATTCAGAAGTTGTTTTGTGGAATTTACTTGGCATTTAAATGTTCTTTTGATGCATTTGTGGGGGAGAAATTGTTATCCCCATCCTACTCCTCCGCCATCTTAGCTCCTCCTGACTGCAGCACTTTCGCAGATCACCTTTTAGGATTTGAAATAGCTCATCTGAAATTGCATCACCTCCACTACCTTTGTTTGTAGTGATGCTTCCTAAGATCCACTTTACTTCACATTCCATGATGCCTGCCTCTAGGTGAGTTATCACACCATCATGGTTTTTTGGGTCATGAAGATCTTTTTTGTATAGTTCTCCTGTGTATTCTTGCCACCTCTTCTAATATCTTCCGCTTCTATTCAGTTCAGTTCAGTCGCTCAGTCGTGTCCGACTCTTTGCAACCCCATGAATCACAGCACGCCAGGCCTCCCTGTCCATCACCAACTCCCAGAGTTCACCCAGACTCACATCCATCGAGTCGGTGATGCCATCCAGCCATCTCATCCTCTGTCGTCCCCTTCTCCTCCTGCCCCCAGTCCCTCCCAGCATTAGAGTTTTTTCCAATGAGTCAACTCTTCGCATGAGGTGACCAAAGTACTGGAGTTTCAGCTTTAGCATCATTCCTTCCAAAGAAATCCCAAGGCTGATCTCCTTCAGAATGGACTGGTTGGATGTCCTTGCAGTCCAAGGGACTCTCAAGAGTCTTCTTCAACACCACAGTTCAAAAGCATCAATTCTTCGGTGCTCAGCCTTCTTCACAGTCCAACTCTCACATGCATACATGACCACAGGAAAAACCATAGCCTTGACTAGACGAACCTTTGTTGGCAAAGTAATGTCTCTGCTTTTGAATATGCTATCTAGATTAGTCATAACTTTCCTTCCAAGGAGTAAGCGTCTTTTAATTTCATGGCTGCAGTCACCATCTGCAGTGATTTTGGAGCCCCCAAAATAAAGTCTGACACTGTTTCCACTGTTTCCGCATCTATTTCCCATGAAGTGATGGGACTGGATGCTATGATCTTCATTTTCTGAATGTTGAGCTTTAAGCCAACTTTTTACTCTCCACTTTCACTTTCATCAAGAGGCTTTTGAGTTCCTCTTCACTTTCTGCCATAAGGGTGGTGTCATCTGCATATCTGAGATTATTGATATTTCTCCCAGCAATCTTGATTCCAGTTTGTGCTTCTTCCACTCCAGCGTTTCTCATGATGTACTCTGCATATAAGTTAAATAAGCAGGGTGACAATATACAGCCTTGACATACTCCTTTTCCTGTTTGGAACCAGTCTGTTGTTCCACGTCCAGTTCTAACTATTGCTTCCTGACCTGCATACAGATTTCTCAAGAGGCAGGTCAGGTGGTCTGGTATTCCCATCTCTTTCAGAATTTTCCACAGTTTATTGTGATCCACACAGTCAAAGGCTTTGGCATAGTCAATAAAGCAGAAAGCTTTGTTTGTAGTGATGCTTTCTAAGGCCCACTTGACTTCACATTCCAGGATGTCTGGCTCTAGGTCAGTGATCACACCATCGTGATTATCTGAGTCGTGAAGATCTTTTTTGTACAGTTGTTCTATGTATTCTTGCCATCTCGTCTTAATATGTTCTGCTTCTGTTAGGTCCATACAATTTCTGTCCTTTATTGTGCCTATCTTTACATGAGCATGAAATGGTCCCTTGGTATCTCTTAATTTTCTTGAAGAGCTCTCTAGTCTTTCCCATTCTATTATTTTCCTCTATTTCTTTGCATTGATCACTGAGGAAGGCTTTCTCATCTCTCCTTGCTATTCTTTGTAACTCTGCATTCAGATGGATATATCTTTCCTTTTCTCCTTTGCTTTTGGCTTCTTTTATTTTCTCAGCTATTTGTAAGGCCTTCTGAGACAGCCATTTTGCCTTTTTACATTTTTGGGGGGATGGTCTTGATCACTGCCTCCGGTACAGTGTCACAAACCTCTGTCCATAGTTCTTCAGGCAGTCTGTCTACCAGACCTATTCCCTTGAATCTATTTGCCACTTCTACTGTATAATCATAAGGGATTTGATTTAGGTCATACCTGAATGATCTCTTTGTGACCCCAGGGACGGTAGCCCACCAGGATCATGGCTCTACAGGCAAGAATATTGGACTGGGTTGCCATTCCCCTCTCCAGGGGATCTTCCTGACCCAGGAATCAAACTCAGGTCTCCTGCATTGTAGGCAGATTCTGTTGTTTTCCCTACTTTCTTCAAATTAAGTCTGAATTTGGCAATAAGGAGTTCATTATCTGAGCCACAGTCAGCTCCCTGTCTTGTTTTTGCTGACTGTGTCAGCTCAGTTCAGTTCAGTCGCTCAGTTGTGTCCGACTCTTTGTGACCCCATGAATTGCAGCACACCAGGCCCACCTGTCCATCACCAACTCCTGGAGTTCACTCAGACTCACGTCCATCGAGTTGGTGATGCCATCCAGCCATCTCATCCTCTGTTGTCCCCTTCTCCTCCTGCTCCCAATGCCTCCCAGCATCAGAGTATTTTCCAATGAGTCAACTCTTTCTTTGCATGAGGTGGCCAAACTATTGGTTTCAGCCTTAGCATCATTCCTTCCAAAGAACATCCAGGACTGATTTCCTTTAAAATGGACTGGTTAGATCTCCTTGCAAAGGGACTCTCAAGAGTCTTCTCCAAAACTACAGTTCAAAAGCATCATTCTTTGGTGCTCAGCTTTCTTCACAATCCAACTCTCACATCCATACATGACCACTGGAAAAACCATAGCCTTGACTAGACGGACCTTTGTTGACAAGGTAATGTCTCTGCTTTTGAATATGCTATCTAGGTTGGTCATAACTTTCCTTCCAAGGAGTAAGCGTCTTTTAATTTCATGGCTGCAATCACCATCTGCAGTGATTTTGGAGTCCAGAAAAATAAAGTCTGACACTCTTTCCACTCTCTTCCCATCTATTTCCCATGAAATGATGGGACCAATGCCATGATCTTAGTTTTCTGAATGTTGAGCTTTAAGCCAACTTTTTCACTCTCCACTTTCACTTTCATCAAGAGGCTTTTGAGTTCCTCTTCACTTTCTGCCATAAGGGTGGTGTCATCTGCATATCTGAGGTTATTGATATTTCTCCCAGCAATCTTGATTCCAGCTTGTGCTTCTTCCAGCCCTGCATTTCTCACGATGTACTCTGCATATAAGTTAAATAAGCAGGGTGACAATATACAGCCTTGATGCACTCCTTTTCCTATTTGGAACCAGTCTGTTGTTCCATGTCCAGTTCTAGCTCTTGCTTCCTGACCTGCATATAGGTTTCTCAAGAGACAGGTCAGGTGGTCTGATATTCACATCTCTTTCAAAATTTTCCACAGTTGATTGTGATCCACACAGTCAAAGGCTTTGGCATAGTCAATAAAGCAGAAATAGATGTTTTTCTGGAACTCTCTTGCTTTTTCGATGATCCAGCAGATGTTGCCAATTTGATCTCTGATTTCTCTGCCTTTTCTAAATCCAGCTTGAACATCAGGAAGTTCACAGTTCATGTATTACTGAAGCCTGGCTTGGAGAATTTTGAGCATTGCTTTACTAGTATGTGAGATGAGTGCAATTGTGCGGTAGTTTGAACATTCTTTGGCATTGCCTTTCTTTGGGATTGGAATGAGAACTGACCTTTTCCAGTCCTGTGGCCACTGCTGAGTTTTCCAAATTTGCTGGCATATTGAGTGCAGCACTTTCACAGCATCATATTTCAGGATTTGAAATAGCTCAACTGGAAATCCATCACCTCCACTAGCTTTCTAAGGCGCACTTGACCTCACATTCCAGGATGTCTGGCTCTGGCTCTAGGTGAGTGATCACACCATCGTGATTATTTGGGTCGTGAAGATCTTTTTATACAGTTCTTCTGTGTATTCTTGCCACCTCTTCTTAATATCTTCTGCTCCTGTTAGGTCCATACCATTTCTGTCCTTTATCGAGCCCATCTTTGCATGAAATGTTCCTTTGGTATCTCTGATTTTCTTGAAGAGATCTCTAGTCTTTCCCATTCCGTTGTTTTGCTCTATTTCTTTGCATTGATTGAGGAGGAAGGCTTTCTTATCTCTCCTTGCTATTCTTTGGAACTCTGCATTCAGATGGTTATATCTTTCCTTTTCTCCTTTGCTTTTCGCTTCTCTTCTTTTCACAGCTATTTGTAAGGCCTCCCCAGACAGCCATTTTGCTTTTTTGCATTTCTTTGCCATGGGGATGGTCTTGATCCCTGTCTCCTGTACAATATCACAAACCTCAGTCCATAGTTAATCAGGCACTTTATCTACCAGATCTAGTCCCTTAAATCTATTTCTCACTTCCACTGTATAATCATGAGGGATTTGATTTAGGTCATACCTGAATGGCCCAGTCGTTTTCTCCGCTTTCTTCAATTTCAGTCTGAATTTGGCAATAAGGAGTTCATGATCTGAGCCACAGTCAGCTCCTGGTCCTGTTTTTGCTGACTGTATAGAGCTTCTCCATCTTTGGCTGCAAAGAATATAATCAATCTGATTTCAGTATTAACCATCTGGTGATGTCCATGTGTAGAGTCTTCTCTTGTGTTGTTGGAAGAGGGTGTTTGCTATGACCAGTGCGTTCTCTTGACAAAACTCTAGTAGCCTTTGCCCTGCTTCATTCCGTATTCCAAGGCCAAATTTGCCTGTTACTCCAGGTGTTTCTTGACTTTCTACTTTTGCATTCCAGTCCTCTATAATGAAAAGGACGTCTTTTTTGGGTGTTAGTTCTAAAAGGTCTTGTAGGTCTTCATAGAACCATTCAACTTCAGCTTCGTCAGTGTTACTGGTTGGGGCATAGACTTGGATTACTGTGATATTGAATGGTTTGCCTTGGAAACAAACAGAGATCATTCTGTCATTTTTTGAGATTGCATCCAAGTACTGCATTTTGGACTGTTATTGACCATGATGGCCATACTCCATTTTTTCTAAGGGATTCCTGCCCACAGTAGTAGATATAATGGTCACTGGAGTTAAATTCACCCATTCCAGTCCACTTTAGTTTCTCAATCTTTGGGTGCAAAGAATCTAATCAATCTGCGTTTGGTGTTAGCCATCTGCTGACGTCCCTGTGTCTTCTCTTGTGTTGTTGGAAGAGGGTGTTTGCTATGACCAGTGCATTTTCTTTGCAAAACTTTGTTAGACTTTGCCCTGCTTCATTTTATACTCCAGACTTGGCTCTGGAGCTAGGCCTCCTCAGGACCCACCCAGGCTTTGGCTTTGGGACAGGACTGGGCTGCATCCACATGGAGAGGAATTCAGTTCCCTCAGGAACTCAGTTTAGTCAGGAGACCATGGGAAAAAGAGGTGAAGAAACAGTGGCGAGAAGCTCCCTGTGCCTGGCTGGCTGTCCGGAGGGGCACTGTGTTCAGAGGACCCAGCACAGGAAGGGCTTGATGTGGAAACCTGTTGGTTTTGATTAGTCACTCGAGGTGAGCAGGATCTGGATGGGTCCTGGCCTCTCTAGCCGTGTTTGATGTCGTCTTGACTTTTCTGTGCTTCTGTTCACATGGTTGTTTTGAGAAGTAATTGATTTTTCAGTCATTTCAAACGTACAGAAAATTTTCAATAGCAAGACTCAAAGTACTCACATTTGCCCCTTCATACAAAATACTCCAGTGTGTTTTACCTCAAACAAGGACACTCTCCAAGGAACCCAGCATATATCCCCCAAATGAGCATCATGCGATGATTATAGTAATCCAACCACAGGCCCACTTCAGCTTTCACCAGCTGCCCCAACTCTATTGAATTCCATTCTTTTTTCATTCGGATTTAGTTTTCTTTCTTTTCTTTTTTTTTTTCCTGGAACCATGATTGAGACTTACCCTCAATTCAAATCCCTGTTGGATTTAAAGCATCAGATGAGCATGTGACCTGGGCAGCCTTTCCTGGTGGCTTCTTTCACTGAGGACGTTGTCAGCTGTCACTGTCTATCCATGTTGCAGCATGTATCAGTCCTACATTCTTTTAATTGTGATTAAAACATATAATATAACAACAGGTACCTTACTGTCAGCATGACACAAGGAAGGATAAGGCAGGGGATGAAAGCACAAGAAGCGGGCACTTCTCCGTCCTAAGGATAAGGCAGGGGATGAAAGCACAAGAAGCGGGCACTTCTCCGTCCTTCAGGAGAAAGGCGTCACAAGTGTCTCCACACCAGGCAGGCAGAGCCCATAGGAGCACAGAAGGCAAACACTTTCAAACTGTGGTGCTAGAGAAGACTCTTGAGAGTCCCTTGGAGAGCAAGGAGATCAAACCAGTCACTCTTACAGGGAATCAACCTTGAATATTAATTGGAAGGGCTGATACTGAAGCTGAAGCTCCAATACTGTGGCCACCGGATGCAAAGACCTGACTCACTGGAAAGATTCATGCTGGGAAAAATTGAGGGCAAGAGGAGAAGGGGGTGACAGAGGATGAGATGGTTGGATGGCTTCACTGACAAAAAGGGCATGAGTTTGAGGACACTCAGGGAGATAATGAAGGACACAGAAGCCTGGCATGATGCAGTTCATGCAGACATGACTTAGCAACTGAACAATAGGAGGCAAATGAATGGAAAAGCAGCTTGTGGAGTCTAGTCTCTCCACTCCCAGCCCCAGAGCCGCAGGTCCCAATCTACCAGCCCTAATGTGCATATCAGGACACCAAGAAGAAGACACACAGACCCCGCCTTAGAAAGCCAGACCCCCTGTTGGGATCACACAGCATGGTCACATGGTTATTAAGGACTCAGCCCCTCCTCCATGCTCACGTCCCCTGTCCTCACAAAGACATGCACAGGTCACTACATGGGGCTTTCTGGGGCACTTGTGAACAGTAGAAACTGCAATGGTAAAAGGAGAGGAGAAAACACAGATGGGAGCATGACCGTGGGGCTCTACAAATTACCAAAGACCTGAGGTCCTTAATACTTAGGATTTTGAAAAAGGTTTCTTAATATGTAAATGGAGAAAGGAGGCCCATTAAGTAGTGTTGGGACACTTTGGCATCCAACTGGAAAACAAAGCTGGATACCTATGTCAGGAAACACCACCAAAAGCAATTAGACACATTAAGAACTTATATTTGAAAGGGAAAACTTACAACTCTAAGGACAATTTTTCACGAGGGAATATCTTTTTTTCTTAACAGAAGTATAGTTGACTTACTAAGTTGTGTTAGTCACACAAGCATAGCAAAGTGACTCAGTGATTCAGTGATACAGTATATGAGGTGATTCCTCAAAGAAAATTCATTCCCTTTGGGAGGCCCCTGGGCAACAACCACTACTCAGAACAACTGACAGTCCTGAAACCCAGAGCAGCACATCGTGGTGCTCAGGGGGTGTTTGCTGACTGAATAAAGGACTGTAATCAGACACTGAAAGCAAGCCTTGAGGCTGGGAGGAGATCCCCAATCCTGTCTTCAAACAGGAGGTCTCTCCTTTTTGGTATGGGTGAGTGAAATAGGGTTTGGAAAGGGAAACGATGTGTTACAAATTATCTGGTAAACCAAGGACATGTGGGAAGAGGATGTGAGCAGGCACATCCCAGGAAACTGAGCACAGAGGATGCAGCAGCTGCACCCTAACTCCTGCTTGTGGACATCACACTGTCTCTAACTCTGGAAGCAGGGTGAACAGGGCACAGGTTTCCTGGAGAGGATGGTCATATGACCTCAACCTGGCCTATTAGCATGTTTCACTCCTCCCTGGCCATTGTGATTGGCTCTGAGCTGGGCAAATGACCAATCAGGACTCAGGGCAGACCTCCTGCTGGAATCCTGGGGAAGAGGAGCTTTATTTCTGTTTGGAGCAGGGCAAAGGTCAGCCTGTGGCAGTTGGTGGGGCTATGAGGTCAGCCTGTGGCAGTTGGTGGGGACGTGAGTTCAGCCTGTGGTAGTTGGAGGGGATGGGAGGTAGCCTGCAGCAGTTGGTGGCCATCTTGCTCCCATAAAGGCGGAGACCCCTGCAGGAGGACGGCAGCAGCATGCAGAGCTGAGAAGTTGGGGAGAGAGAATTTCCGCTCAGGTCCTTGAGATCCAGGTACAGTCCTGCCAGAAACTGTCTGCCTGTGGACCTCTTAGTTATTTAAGTCATTTTCTCCTGCTTGTTGACTTGCTTATTTACGCCACTATGGGTTTTCTATAACTGCTTTCAAAAAAACTGTGACTGTTCCTTTCAGCTGGCTAAGTGGAGTCCCGAGAACTGCAACAGTGTGGGTTTTGTCTAGTTTCAGGGGAGAAATTCCAGATAACATTGCAAGACTTGAGTTTAATCTGGAGATCTGAATGAACTCAAGCAGTATTTGTTGGGGCCAGCTATTAACTCTAGGATTCCCCTAATTAGTTCTCACAGGGTTAGTCCTGTTAAGGTAGCAACACCTGTCCCCAGTTAGAGGACAAGATGGAGGTTCAGAGAAGGGAGGTAGCCAGACTACAGCAAGGAGGTGTGCAGCCAACAGAACCCCTGCTCCTTGAACTCTGGAAGCCACATGGTTGGGGCTTGTCCATGTGAAGGCGCTAAGGCACCCAGCCCCACACTGGCTGCTGTGGGGGGCCTAAGGATTGGAAACTGCCATGTGGCTGCTTTGTGACTCACAAAAGCAACTCATGCTGAAGGTAGCGGGAACTTACTTCACCACCACCACCCACTCCTGACTCCCAGCTCTGTACCCCTTACTCTTGCTTTGCATGACAATTACAGAATCATGTTCATGTGACCACATAGGCAGTCTCTGGTTCACTGGCTCTCATCTGGAGCTGTTACAGGGGAGGCCAAGAGCTTTTGCCACTCCCCCCACCAGGGGACTTCTTCTTTGGGGCCTTCGGGGCTGTATTCCCCTCTTGCACTCCAGAGGACTTTTCCAGAATATACAGGGAACTTCACTCAGTTTAACAGGATGCATCCATCACTGTCCTTTTCATGCCTCCCTTGAAACTCGGCTCTGGTCCTCCTTTCTCCACTATGTAGCCTCTTGTGGTGCCACAGGAGAGACCAAACTGACAATGAATTGACAGCACAGGAAGGTCATTGAGAGGTGAGATCTGACAGCTGGGAGGCTCAGCTTACAAGGGACCTCTCTCTTCATGCTATAGAGGCTGTAGAAGCCCCCAGGGTCTGGAAGCAGTGCTTGGGCCAAACTGAATCCACAGGCCTTTTGACAGCTCAGGTTTCCAGCCGCAGGTTGGGGTGAGGTCTCTGAGGTTCTGACGGCCCACTATGTGTAGGCTCAGGGTGCACAAAGAAGAGAGGGCAGAGCCCCCCGGAAGGCGCTCACAGACCACATATAGACAAGTCAGCTGGGCCGCAAGTCATAGATCCTGAGCTGCTTTCGTGGGTGAAGGGTGTGGGGCAGAGGCAGAGACCCAAGTCTGCTCGGGGAACTGCTTAAGGACAGAGAAATTTGAACCAAGATTTGAAGGCTGTATCAGTTAGTTACACCTTTGGCTGAGGTGAGTGGGGACAGTGTGGGGGAGAAATGGAGAGACCAGATCATGCAGGAACTGTAGCCCCTGTGGGGGTGTTTGCACTGTGTGCAAGGAGGCACAGCTGGTGAGGATCAGGGGTTTGGGCCCCGACACTGTGCAGAAGTTAAGCCGGTGAGCCCTGAGGAGGGTCTCCCTGTAGATGCACAGGCAGGGAAGGCTGCTCTGCGGAGGTGATATTTCAGCTGAGCCTTGTGTGGACCACTTCTACCTTCTGTCAACTTGATGCTTTGCTTTTGCAAGACGCCCCCTGTTCTGAGGCACTTCAACCTGGCCCACCATCCCCGCCTGTCAGTCCCCCTCCCCACACAGAGGAGTCCTTCCAGGGCCCACTGATTTGCATCCTATGGCTTGTAGGAGCTTAGTTACCAGACCAGAGATCGAACCCAGGCCCCTGGCAGAGAAAATGCCCAGTCCTAACCCCTGCACACAAAGGGATTCTCCCAAGGCCCACTATTCAAATACAATCCAGCCTCCTCTTTAACTGGACTCATACTCCAAGCCACTGTCTACCTGCCCTGCTCCCCAGCATCAGGTTCCAGGACAATCAGGGTCCCCTCACCCCAGAGCCCATGAAGTTGCTCAGCCCGGCCAGTCCTCAGCCTGCTCAACCTGCCTGCCATTCCCTTCTCAGCAACATGATGAAGGTTCCCTCCATCCACAGGTCTGGCTCGTCCACCTCCTGCTCTCCCCATGCTCCCTGCGTGGTGAAGCCCCTCTTCCAGGACTGTGAGGAGAAACTTTCATTTCAATGGCGGTTGTTTCCTGATTGGTTAGCCTTACTGACCCTCAAAAGTTTCCTCTAAATATTCTATTTTAAACCAGCCTACAAGACACTTTGCAGACAGAGTAAACAAATGAAGAACAAGTGAACTACACACTGTTTTACAAAATCATCAAGTGGTAATACCTTAATATGTACTGGAATTCCTTTTCCCATAAAACCACAGGCTCCATCGGGGGGAGGGCATATAAAAATCACGTAGTCAGGACCAGACTTCTGTGAGGTCCTAACTACCCAACTCCCCACACTGAGGGCTCGGGCCCAGGCTTGACCGAGTCCCAGTCTCTGACTTAAAACTGAGTGGAATTTGCTGGTTTTTCCAATTAAGCCTTTACAGTTGTCAGCTTAGCAGGAAAGTTCTCGGTTCCAACTCATCTGTCCGGCAATAATCAATCTGCACCACACGTGAGATAGACTTTTCCCCGAGTTATTTGGTTAGAATCCACAGATGGTAACAGGGAAAATGTCACTGTTTCAAAACAAGCTGCATCTCTGGGAGAGAGTGGGGGTGGTGCCCCTGGAATGTATCGCTCCTGAATCTTTTAGTCATTAGATTTCCAGAGAAGCCCCCAGAGGGGATAGTGGGCTGGAGCTGAGCTGGGCTGTCCCCCATGGATGTGAGGGGGGAAACATCAGACAGCTGTGGTCCTAGGAGCAGCCTGACCCTGGGAGCTACAGGTAAGGTCCCCTCCAAGCTTGCTGTCCAGCTTAGGATAAGGCTCAGCATCTGTAACTCGGGGCTCATGGCTGAGGGGCAAAGGGAAGCTGGCCCCCCTCACACTGGGTCTGGAGGCGGACAGTCCAGGGCTAGTCTGGAGCCTCCTGTCCCTGATGCCCTTCAATCCAGAGGAGTTGCTTTGTCCATGGGGCAGAATGAGCTCCAACCTCAGAGCTGACGTTTCCAGGTCAGAACAAAGGGAGAAGCAGAAAGGGCCTGCTTCTCTCTCCCAGGACACATTCTAGAGTTTGTGCAAATCACTCCCATCCCCTCTGGAGGGAGAGGTTGGTCACACAAGCAGCCTCGATGAAGAGGAGGTGGGAAATCTGTAGTCCTGGGTGGCCAGTGACCAGATAAAGGAGGGTTTCCGGTGACCTGGGAGTGGACAAGGTACTGGGAGCCCTTGGATGCCTCAGCCCACCGCCTCTAATGCTGTCTCCATCACCCGACCCATCTCTACCCTGAGCTCACATTTTATGAGATTGTCCCTTAGGTCCACTGCATTAAGGAATTAATAATTCAGGAAACATTTGAAGATCATGGGAAAGTGGGTGCTTCTTGTGAGATTTGCTGCAAATTGCTGGTGGGGCTCCATCACCGACACTGAGGCTTTCTCCCCACCCTCTTCCTGCAGAGCCCACTGGGCACCGGCAGCCCGAGACATCTCGTCCAGTGGAAGGTGACTGTGTCCCGCCCTGCTCATGGGTGCCCTGCTCTTTAATACAAAACCCACACCCTCCCTGTGGGACCGTGATGGACAAATAAAGTGATGAGCAGCCGTGGCTCAGCCAGCCCCAGCCCACACCTCACAGAAGAGGAGACAGTCTGTGAGCACAACGTTCCGTCATCAGAGTCAACTACTTTCCAGCCCTGAGGTGGGGATGTTTCAGTTTGGAGACACAGAGCACAGAGCACCGGTGTGGATGGTCCTGGAAGCAAGGGGGCCAGCCCAGCCTCCTCTCCCCAGCCTGGCTCCTGACCTCTGCCCTGTGTGTGCCTGACACTCCAGCTTCCTCCTGCCGGATGGCCTGCTCTCCAGTCCCTGTGGTCACACCCACACATCAGGACAACTCCCCCACCATGTGGAAGGGGAGATCCTGACTTCTGCATGAGAGTCAGGAAACTCAGCTGCACCGGTACCTGACCACACCACCCACAGGCTCTCATGGGACTTTACCCTATTTATGCTTCCCTGGTGGCTCAGACCGTAAAGCGTCTGCCTGCAATGCGGGAGCCCTGGGTTTGATCCCTGGGTCAGGAAGATCCCGTGGAGAAGGAAATGGCAATCCAATGGAAAATTCCGTGGATGGAGGAGCCTGATAGGCTACAGTCCATGGGGTTACAAAGAGTTGGACACGACTGAGCAACTTCACTTTCGCTTTCACTTTATCCCATTTATGGGCATCTCAGTCATGATTAACACAGGCCCCAGGGACCAAAGTTCCCCTCAGCCCTTCTGAAGATGTTAGGCAATGTCAGTGCAGGGAGGTCATACACACTTTCTGCATCTTGGCCCTGCAGCGCAGCAACTGTTGCTGTTGGGAGTCATTGTCCTAATTCTCTCAGTTGTCTTTGCGTTTAGTTCTGATTTACTTCTAGTACCACACGACTGCATGCTTCTTAGACTGGAAAATACACAGCCTCAATTCTGTGCAGCGAGGATGCAAAACGGAGTGTGATCCACCTTTCTGGAGCATCAAGTTTATCAAGAGGAATTGGAAGAACCAAAGAGTTGACAAGAACTCTCCACCTCCCCCTCTCACACGCAGGACAGAAGAGTGGGGTAGGGAGACACGCCCAGGAGAGGCAGTCCAGTCTCTGGAGTTTCAGGTGAGAGCTCAGGGGTGGGCCTGCAGCCAGGTGGGCCCTCTTCTGGTCGCCCAGGCCGCTGCAGACCGTCCTCTGAGCTGGCCAGGGTTTTGGATACGATGCTTCTGAAAGCCGTGAAGGTGTGGGATACCCTCCTGATTTGAATCTTGTCAGAGGATTCGACCCCTCGATCACTGCCAGGAACTGCATCCTGACATTTCTTCTTGGATCATCCATGGACTTTACCTGGGCTCAGTTTGTTACGCTGCCTCTTGCTGGGCAGACTATTATAAATCTGCATATTTTCAGGCGAACCCTGCTCTTTCTGGCTGTGGCCAGAGGAAAGTGTCTGGGGACACACTCTCAGGCTGCCCAGCATGGGAGGAGCTCCTGGTGTTGGACACACCCAGGGGCAGCTGCTTCGCTCTGGAACTTCAGTCCTGCTGCTGGTGCTGCTGATGGAGGGAAGGCCTCAGGGCCACACGGGGCGCTGAGCTGGGGATGGTGGGCCTCTGATCCAGGCTGGTGGATCTCCTGGGTGGAGACCAGCAGGCTCCCTAATCTTCTGCCCTGACTTCTTGTCCTCATGCAGTTGTACGTTCTCTCCCTGCTTGAGCCACGTGGTATGAGTGTGGACACCTCAGGCCTTGGAGAAGGCTCAAGCTATGGCTGCTGAGGTCCGTGGAAGGGGAGAGCCTCGCAGTGATGGAGCAGCCCTCCACCTTGTGTTCCCCTGAGCTCACAGTGCAATGCCTGCTGCCTGTTCCCTGAGTCACGGATCAGGTCCCACCTCGACACCAGAGTCCTCACCACTGTCACCCCCGGGTCCGTGTCACAGGGTGGTGCACAGAATGGCCTGAGTGGCTCCTTCTGGCCCAGGTTCACCCATGGAGGCCTCATCAGTCACTTAAGGTGCTTTTGTCACTGGGGTTGAGGACCATATTTTTTAGCAAATTCCTTCTCTGATGACAGACCAGGGGAACGGGGTGTTGCCCTATGAGGATTCACAGCCACAGCTCTGAGAAGTCATGTCCCGCAAAGGGCAGGGTCCTGGTCACCATGGAGTAGAGAACTACTCCCAGACTCCACACATGCACCGCAGGGCAGCCGGAGCCCTGGCCCAGGAGGAATTCTCAGGCAGCGTAAGTGCAGCTGCCATAGGAAGTGTTGAGCTTCCCCCTCTCATCACACTCGTTGCTGAGGCCAAAGTCTGTAATTTTCACGTACTACTTGGTGTCA
Source organism: Bubalus kerabau (assembly GCF_029407905.1). NCBI lineage: Eukaryota > Metazoa > Chordata > Mammalia > Artiodactyla > Bovidae > Bubalus > Bubalus kerabau. Next base: position 126,220,222 of record NC_073624.1, on the reverse strand, counting down.
AAGAGGAGGTTCCCTGGCTTCAGGTCCCAGCACAGGACGTGCCTCTGGTGGCCGTGCTGCAGGGCAGAGACCAGCTGCTGGAACGGCCCTGGGGTGTCAGCTTCTGCCATGTCCCATGGTCCTCCAAATGGCTGCACGTGTCCCCCTCACTGAGGCCCTCCATCCAGGAACAAGGTGGTCTCTGTGTCAATCACCTCCAGTAGTTTGACGATATTTTCATGGTTTAGAGCCTTCATACTATTCACTTCCCGGAAGAGTCCTGGAGGCTGGAGGAGCTCTGCTGACTCTTCCTAATGACCTTTATGGCCAACTCTGTCCCAGCCAGAACGTACTGGGCTCACTTTGGCAAATCAACCTTTACCGATAATGTAAAGAATCGCAGTTCTCAGTAGAAGCCTTGTCCCGTGAGACGGCTGTGAGGCCCAGCGTCATGGTGATCTGCTGACGACACTGAGTGCCAGCACTAACTAGCAACGCTAACTGTGCCAACTATGCTCCTGCAGCACCGAGTCCTCCAGGTTGGAGTGAAGGGCTCTGGATAGCAGCTCAAAATGTTATGAAGAGATAAAGATCTCTGGTAAAAGTAGATAGACAAGCAATTACAAAAGTTACTATTGTAAGTGTGGTTTGTAGCTCCACTATTTTATTTTCTCTCTGATAGATGAGATTAATAAAAAGAATTAAGCACCATTTTTAGTGTGGTTATGAGTTACTACTGTTGTTCAGTCACTAAACCATGTCCAGTTCTCTGTGACCTCATGGACTGTGCACATCGGGCTCCTCTTGTCCTCCATTCCTCCCTGAATTTGCTCAAATTCATGTCCATTGAGTCGGTGATGCTATCTAACTATGTCATACTCTGATGCCACCTCCTTTGATTATTTCAATCTTCCAGCATCAAGGTCTTTCCAGTAAATCAGCTCTTCACATCAGGTGGCCAAAGTATTGGAGCTTCCGTTTCAGCATCAGTCCTTCTAATGAAGATTCAGGGTTGATTTACTTTAGGATGGACTGGTTTGATCTCCCTGCAGTCCAAAGGACTCTCAAGAGTCTTCTCCAACAATACGAATGGAAAGCATCAATTCTTCACTCAGCCTTCTTTATGGTCCAACTCACATCTATACATGACTACTGGAAAACCATAGCTTTGACTATAGGGACCTGTGTCCACAAAGTGACACCGCTGCTTTCTAATACATTGTCTAGGTTTGTCATCACTTCCCTTCCAAGGAGCAAGTGTTTTTTTAATTTTATGGCTGCAGTCACAATCCACAGTGATTTGGAGCCCCAAGGTGATAAAATTTGTCACTGCTTCCAGTTTTTGCCCTTCTATTTGCCACAAAGGGATGGGACTGGATGCCATGATCTTGGTTTTGTTAATGTTGAGTTTCAAGTCAGTTTTTTCACCCTCCTCATTCACCCTCATCAAGAGGATCTTAGTTCCTCTTTTTTTTCTGCCTTTAGAGTGGTATCATCTGCATATCAGTGGTTGTTGATATTTCTCCTGGAAATCTTGATTCCAGCTTGTGATTTCTCCAGCTTGGCATTTCACATGATACACTCCCCATATAAGTTAAATAAGCAGGGTGATACATACAGCCTTGACATACTCATTTCCCAATTTTGAATCAGTCCATTGTTCCATGTATGGTTCTGTTCCTTCTTGACCTATGTAAGGTTTCCCAGGAGTCAAGTAAGATGGTCTAGTATTTCCATCTGTTTTAGAATGTTCCACAGTTTGTTGTGATCCACACAGTCAAAGGCTTTCCTCAATGAAGTAAATGCTTTTCTGGAATTCCTTTGCTTTCTCCATGATTCAATGAATGTTTCAAATTTGACCTCTGTTTCCACTGTCTCTTTGAAACACAGCTTGTACACCTAGAAATTCTTGATTCCCATATTGCTGATGATTAGCCAGAAGGATTTTGAGCATAATCTTGTTTGTAAGTGAAATGAGCAAAAGCATACAGTAGTTTGAACATTCTTTAACCCTGTCTTTCTTTGGGATTGGAATGGAAACTGATCTTTTCCAGTCCTGTGGCCACTGCTGAGTTGTCCAAATTTGCTGACATATTGAGAGCACTTAAACAGCATCATCTTTTAGGATTTGAAATAGCTGGAATTCTGTCATGGCCACTAGATTTTTTCATAATAATGCTTCTTCCTAAGGCCCACTTGACTTCACACTCCAGGATATCTGGTCTAGGTGAGTGATCACACTATCCTGATTATTTGGGTCCTTCAGATCTTGTTTGTATAGTTCTTCTGTGTATTCTTGCCACCTCTTCTTAATATCTTCTACTTCTGACAGGTCCTTATCACTTCTGTCCTGTACCGTTCCCATCTTTGTGTGAAATGTTCCCTTGATATCTCCAGTTTTCTTGAAGAGATCTCTCCCATTCTGTTGTTTTCCTCTTTCTTTGCATTGTTCATTGAAGAAGCCTTTCTTTTATTGCCTCGCTGTTTTCTGGAACTTTGCATTCAGTTGTGTGTATCTTTCCCTTTCTTCTTTTCCTTTCACTTCTCTTCTTTCCTTAGCTATTTGTAAAGCCTTCTCAGACAACCACATTGCCTTCTTGCATTTCTTTTTTGGGGGATGGTTTTGGTCACCACCTCCTGTACATTGTTATGAACCTCTGTCCATAATTCTTTAGGCACTCTGTCTACCAGATCTAACCCCTTGAATATATTTGTCACTCCACTGTATAATCATAAGGGATTTGACTTAGGTCATAACAAATGGCCTAGTGGTTTTCTCTACTTTCTTTAATTTAAGCCTGAATTTTGCCAATAAGGAGCTGATGATCTGCATCATAGTTGGCTCCAGGTCTTGTTTCTGCTGACTGTATAGAGCTTCTCCATATTTAGCTACAAAGAACATATATTAATTTCGATATTCATTATCTGGTGATGTCCATGTGTACAATTGTCTCTTGGGTTGTTGGAAAAGGGTGTTTGCTATGACCAGTGTGTTCTCTTAACAAAACTGTTTTTGCCCTGCTTTATTTTGTGTTCCAAGGCTAATCTTGCCTATTATTCTGGGTATCTCCTGACTTCCTAATTTTGTTTTAGAGTCCCCTATGATGAAAAGGACGTCTTTTTTGGTGTTAGTTCTAGAAAGTGTTGTAGGTCTTCAAGAACCAGTCCACTTCAGCTTCTTTGGCATTAATGGTTGGGGCAAAGACTTGGATTACCAACACGTTGAATGGTTTGCCTTAGAAACAGACCGAGATCATTCTATCATTTTTGAGATTGCACCCAAGTACTGCAATTTGGACTCTCTTGTGGACTGTGGGGGCTACTCCATTTCTTCCAAGGGATTCTTGCCCGCAGTAGTAAATATAATGGTTATTTAAATTAAACCCACCCATTCCTGTCCATTTTGGTTCAATGATTCCCAAGATGTTGATGTTTAATCTTGACATCTCCTGCTTTACCACATCCAATTTACCTTGATTCATGAACCTAACATTCCAGCTTCCTGTGCAATATTGTTCTTTACAGCACTGGACTTTACTCTCATCACCAGACACATCCACAACTAAGCGTTGGCCCAGCTGCTTCATTCTTTCTGGAGCTATTAGTAATTGCCCTCCACTCTTCCCCAGTAGCATACTGGGCACCTTCTGACCTGGAAGGGTCATCTTTGGTGTCATATCTTTTGCCTTTTCATACTGTTCATGGGTTTCTCTAGGCAAGAATACTGGAGTGGCTTGTCATTTCCTCCTACACTGGACCACATTTTTTCAGAATTGTTCACTATGCCCATCCATCTTGGGTGACTCATGGCATGGCTCAGATCTTCACTGAATTATGCAAGCCCTTTGCCACAACAAGGCTGTGATCCATGAATGGGTTTTGGATACACAACACAAAAGGTATAATCAGTAACTAAAAGGAGTTCGAGTCAGAGCTGTTGGAGCAGAGGTTTTTTATGTTCTTGACCTTAAATTGGCATTACAGTGTTATATCTTTAGGATGTTACTTATAATCTAATTATAACCCAAAGAAAATAATTATAGAATATGCACAAAAGGGAATGAGAAGGGAATTAAAATGTTGCACTACCAAAAATGCAGAAGAAGGTGGTCATGCAGGAAATCAGAGACAAAAAAATCATTAAGCCATACAGAAAACAAAGAACAAAATGACAGAGGTAACTCCTTCTATATGAGTAATTACATTACATGTAAACAGATTAAACTCTCCAGTCCAAAGACTGGCAGAATGATGCATATGATGGAACTATTTGCTATCTATAAGAGATTAACTTTAGATCCAAAGACAGAAAAAAGTTGAACATGAAAGGACAGAAAAAGATAGTCCATGCAAACAGTAACCAAAAGAGATCAGTTGTGGCTGTACTAATATCAGACAAAATAGACTAAATGAGAAAAGGTTACAAGAGAAAAGAATATTATATGTTAATAGGAAATTCAACAATATAGCAATAAGATAAAATCACATTTTCACACCTAATGACACCATCAAAGCACATGAAAGAAAAACGAACAGAACTGAGGGGAGATGTAGACCATTCACACAACACTTGGAACTTCCAGTAGCCCACTCTCACTGATGGGTAATCAGGCAAGATGAGTGCAAAGGCAGAAAATTTCAGCAGCACAATCAGTTAGGTCTAACGACAAACACACCAGCAGAACACATGTTCTCCCCAAGGGCATTAGGGCCTCCTCCAGGACAGACAATTGGTTAGGCTACAATTTATCTCAGTGATTTGATAAGACAGATCTCATACAAAATATCTTCTGTAACTACAATGCAATAAAGTTAGAAATCAGCAAGAGAAGAAAAAGTGGAAAATTCACATATTTGTGAAAATTAAACACACTTTAGCCAATGTAGCAAAGAATAAAGCATAGGGGAAATTAAAAAATACTTAGAGATGAAGGAAAGTGAAGCACTACCTTATGAGAAACAAAAAAGCAGTGCTAAGGGGAAATTTACAGCTTTAAAAACAAAAATCTCAAACCAGTAACTCCATGTAATTTTGGTAACTAGAAAAAGATGAACAAACTACTGAACCCAAAGCTGGCAGAAGGAAGGTAGTAATGAAGATTAGTGCCAGAGACAAAATAGAAAAGCAAAGAAAATAAAGAAAAAAGACAAAGTTGACTCTTTGGATAAATTAACAAAGTTGACAAGCTATTAGCTGGACTGACTTTAAAAAAAGGGAAGACAAATTACTGAAATGAGAAATGAACATGTAGGAATAAAAAGGATTATAGAGAGTACTGTAAATGATTGTTCTCTAACAAATGGGGTAACTAGATAAAATGGACAAATTGCTAGAACTACAAATCCTCCCAAGACTGAGTCACAAAGAAATAGAGACTCACAGCTAGTAAGGTGATTGGATCACTAATCAAAACCCCTCCACAGAAAAACCTCTGGACCCAACTGATGGCTTCACTGGTGAATCCTACCAGACCTTTGATAAGAACTAACACCAATCCTCCTCAAAATTACCCCAAAAATTCAGGAGAAAAACAAACAAACAAAAACCACTTTCTAACTCCTTTAAGGTATGAAGAGGCAAAAAGATAAGACACTAAAAGATGAACTCCCCAGGTCTGTAGGTGCCCAATATGCTACTGGAGATCAGTGGAGAAATAACTCCACAAAGAATGAAGACACGGAGCCAAAGCAAAAACAACACCCAGTTGTGGATGTGACTGGTGATGGAAGTAAAGTCCGATGCTGTAAAGAGCAATATTGCATCAGAACCTGAAACGTTAGGTCCGTGAATTAAGGCAAATTGGAAGTAGTCAAACAGGACATGGCAAGAGTGAACATTGACATTTTAGGAATCAGCAGAACTAAAATGGTCTGGAATGGGTGAATTTAACTCAGATGACCATTATATCTACTACTGTGGGCAAGAGTCCCTTAGAAGAAATGGAGTCAACAAAAGAGTCTGAACTGCGGTACTTGGATGCAATCTCAAAAATGACAGAATGATCTCTGTTTGTTTCCAAGGCAAATGACTCAATATCACAGTAATCCAAGACTATGCCCCAACCAGTAATGCTGAAGAAGCTGAAGTTGAACAGTTCTAAGAAGACCTACAAGACCTTCTAGAACTAACACCCCAAAAAGATTCCTTTTCATTATAGGGGACTGAAATGCAAAAGTAGGAAGTCAAGAAATACCTGGAGTATTTCTGGCCTTGCAGTACAGAATGAAGCAGGGCAAGGGCTAATAGAGTTTTGCCAAGAGAACGCACTGGTCATAGCAAACACCCTCTTCCAACAACACAAGAGAAGACTCTACACAAGGACATCACTAGATGGTCAATACCGAAATCAGATTGATTATATTCTTTGCAGCCAAAGATGGAGAAGCTCTATCAGTCAGCGAAAACAAGACTGGGAGCCGACTGTGGCTCAGATCATGAACTCCTTGTTGCCAAATTCAGACGTAAATTGAAGAAAGTAGGGAAAACCACTAGACCATTCAGGTATGACCTAAGTCAAATCCCTTATGATTATACAGTGGAACTGAGAAATAGATTCAAGGGATTAGATCTGATAGAGTGCCTGAAGAACTATGGACAGAGGTTAATGGCATCATACAGGAGGCAGGGATCAAGACCATCCCGAAGAAAAGGAAATGCAAAAAGGCAAAATGGTTGTCTGATGAGGCCTTACAAATAGCTGAGAAAAGAAGAGAAGCAAAAGGCAAAGGAGAAAAGAAAGATATACCCATTTGAGTGCAGAGTTCCAAAGAATAGCAAGGACCTTCCTCAGTGATCAATGCAAAGAAATAGAGGAAAACAATAGAATGGGAAAGATTAGAGATCTCTTCAAGAAAATTAGAGGGCGGTCCTAAGATGGCAGAGGAATAGGATGGGGATACCACTTTATCCCCCACAAATTCATCAAAAGACCATTTGAATGCTGAGTAAATTCCACAAAACAACTTCTGAATGCCGGCAGAGGACATCAGGCACCCAGAAGAGCAGCCCGTTGTCTTCGAAAGGAGGTAGGAAAACAAATAAAAGATAAAAAGAGAGACAAAAGAGGTAGGGACGGAGATCCATCCCGGGAAAGGAGTCTTAAAAAAGAGAGAAGTTTCCAAACACCAGGAAACACACTCACTGCCGAGTCTGTGGCAAGCCTTGGAACCTCAGAGGGCAACATAACCAGGAAGGAAAATAAATAATTAAAGCCCACAGATTATGTGCCCAACGGTAACTCCCAGTGGAGAAGCAGCGCAGACGCCAGCATCCACCACTAGCAAGTGGGGGCTGGGCAGGGAGGCACAGGCAGCATTGCTTAGGGTAAGGACCAGGCCTGAATGCCCTGAGGGCAATCTGAGGGAACTAACTTGAGATAGCAAACCAGACTGTGGGAATAGCTACTCCGCAAAAAGCCCTAACCTAAAACACCGCCAGGGCCGCTCACAGAACAACGGACTGAGCAGAGCTAGCCGGCTGCGGACCAGCCCATCCCCTGCTGGAGACAGGCAGGTGAAGGCAGCCAGAGCCGGAAGGGGGCAGTCGCAGCCCCAGAGAGGCATCATCTACCAAACTGCAAGCAGGCTTCATTGCTAACTAAAACTTATTGGGATTCTGGATGGTCGACATCCGTCTGAGAAGGTGCTCTGGTTGTACACCCAGAAAACCGAGCAGCAGGGACGTGGGAGGCGATAAGTCTCAGTGACCGCGCTTGCCAAACACCTGGTTGTCTGAGCTGCTCGGACCTAGGAAGGGTACAAACGCAGGCCCAACCGAGTCTGCGCCTTTGTGGAGTACCCGAGTACCTGAACCTCAGTGGCTTACACCTGGGAAGTGCATACAACCCAGGGCCAGCCTCAGATAGTTCCCGGCAGAGCAACCTAGAGCCTAAGCAGTGTAGACAGGGAAAGCACACACGCCATTAGCGGGGGCAAACCCAGTGTGGCCGAGACACTGGGAGCACTTCCCACGGATGCCAGTGTTATTTGTTTGCAGTGTTCCTCCCTCCCCACAGCATGACCGAACAAGGGAGCCTAAAAAAGTGTCCACCACCGCCCCCTTGTGTCAGGACGGAAATTAGACACTGAAGAGACCAGCAAACAGAAGAAGCTAAAACAGAGGGAACGGCCTTGAAAGTGACAGGTGCAATAGATTAAAACCCTGTAGTTAGCACCGACTACATAGGAAGGGGGCCCATAGATCTTGAGAAGTATAGCTGCATCAAGGAACTATCAGAAAATGAACTGACCCCACATTGTCCACAACAACACCAGAGAAAGTCCTAGAAATATTTGTACTATAATCATCTTTCTCTTCTCTTCTCCATGTAACTCTGGGAACCTCTCTGGGTGTCCCTCACTGTGGAGAAACTTTTCATCTTTAACCTAGATGTTTTATCAACGGTGCTGTATAGATGGAGAAGTTTTGAGGCTACTGTAAAAATAAGACTGAAAACCAGAAGCAGGAGGCTTAAGTCCAAATCCTGAGAACACCAGAGAACTCCTGACTCCAGGGAACATTAATCGACAGGAGCTCATCAAACGCCTCCATACCTACACTGAAACCAAGCACAAACCAAGGGCCAACAAGTTCCAGAGCAAGACATGCCACACAAATTCTCCAGCAACAGAGGAACATAGCCCTGAGCTTCAATATACAGGTTGCCCAAAGTCACTCCAAACCCATTGACATCTCATAACTCATTACTGGACACTTCATTGCACTCCAGAGAGAAGAAATTCATCTCCACCCACCAGAACACAAACACGTTTCCCTAACCAGGAAACCCTGACAAGCCACCTGTCCAACCCCAGCCAAAGCGAAGAAACTCCACAATAAAGAGAACTCCACAAACCGCCAGAATATGGAAAGGCCACCCCAAACACAGCAATATAAACAAGATGAAGAGACAGAGAAATACCCAGCAGGTAAAGGAACAGGATAAATGCCCACCAAACCAAACAAAAGAGGAAGAGATAAGGAATATACCTGATAAACAATTCCAAATAATGACAGTGAAAATGATCCAAAACCTTGCAAACAAAATGGACTTACAGATAAATAGCCTGGAGACAAGGATTGAGAAGATGCAAGAAAGGTTTAACAAGGACCTAGAAGAAATAAAATGAGTCACTATTAACACCATACACAAAAATAAACTCTAAATGGATTAAAGATCTAAATGTAAGACCAGAAACTATAAAACTCCTAGAGAAGAACATAGGCAAAACACTCTCTGACATAAATCACAGCAGGATCCTCTATGACCCATCTCCAAGAATATTGGAAATAAAAGCAAAAGTAAACAAATGGGACCTAATTAAAATTAAAAGCTTCTGCACAACAAAGGAAACTATAAGCAAGATGAAAAGACAGCCTTCAGAATGGGAGAAAATAATAGCAAATGAAGCAACTGACAAACAACTAATCTCAAAAATATACAAGCAACTCCTGCAGCTCAATTCTAGAAAAATAAACGACCCAATCAAAAAATGGGTCATTTTTTTGGAGAAAAGACATTTCTCCAAAGAAGACATATAGATGGCTAACAAACACATGAAAAGATGTTCAACATCACTCATTATCAGAGAAATGCAAATTAAAACCACAATGAGGTACCATTTCATGCCAGTCAGAATAGCTGCGATCCAAATGTCTATAAGCAATAAATGCCGGAGAGGATGTGGAGAAAAGGGAACCCTCTTACACTGTTGGTGGGAATGCAAACTAGTACAGCCACTATGGAGAACAGTGTGGAGATTCCTTAAAAAACTGGAAATAGAACTGCCATACGACCCAGCAATCCCACTGCTGGGCATACACACCAAGGAAACCAGAATTGAAAGAGATATGTGTACCCCAATGTTCATCGCAGCACTGTTTATAATAGCCAGGACATGGACGCAACCTAGATGTCCATCAGCAGATGAATGGATAAGAAAGCAGAGGTACATATACACAATGGAGTAGTACTCAGCCATTAAAAAGAATACATTTGAATCAGTTCTAATGGGGTGGATGAAACTGGAGCCTATTATACAGAATGAAGTAAGCCAGAAAGCAAAACACTAATACAGTATACTAATGCATATATATGGAATTTAGAAAGATGGTAATGATAACCCTGTATGTGAGACAGCAAAAGAGACACAGATGTATAGAGCAGTCTTTTGGACTCTGTGGGAGAGAGCGAGGGTGGGATGCTTTGGGAGAATGGCATTGAAACATGTAAAATATCATATAAGAAACAAATAGCCAGTCCAGGTTCGATGCAGGATACAGGATGCTTGGGGATGGTGCACTGGGATGACTCAGAGGGATGGTATAGGAGGGAGGTGGGAGGGGGGTTCAGGATTTGGAACACATGTACACCCGTGGCAGATTCATGTTGATGTATGGCAAAACCAATACAATATTGTAAAGTAATTAGCCTCTAATTAAAATAAATAAATTAAAAAAAGAAGTTAAATAAGCAAGGTGACAATATACACCCTTGATGTAGTCCTTTCCCAATTTTGAACCAGTCCATTGTTCCATATCCAGTTCTAACTGTTGTTTCTTGTCCTGCTACAGGTTTCTCAGGAGGCAATTAAAGTGGTCTCGTATTTCCATCTCTTTTAAGAATTTTCCAGTTTGTTTTAATCCACACAGTCAAAGGCTGTAGCATAGTCATTGAAGCAGATGTTTTTCTGTAATTCCCTTGCTTTCTCTATGATTCAACAGATGTTGGCCATTTGATCTCTGGTTTCTCTGCCTTTTCTAAATCCAACTTGTACATCTGGCAGTTCTCCGTTCATGTACTGCTGAAGCCTAGCTTGAAGGATTTTGAGCATTACTTTGCTAGCATGTGAAATGAGTGGAATTGTGTGGTAGTTTGAACATTCTTTGGCATTGCCCTTCTTTGGGATGGAATGACTATGTTGACATATAAATAAATGTATTGATTTCTAGGCAGTGACATGAGCTCACGGCAGCAAAGTCATTTCTCCCCCAGCCCTTTGTAAACAACTAATTAGATAGACACACAGGAACTAAAGTACTTAGCACCCTAGGCCAAGGGACTCAGAGGGCTATCCAAATATAAATCCAAAAATAAATAAACAAGACCTTGTAAGGGCTGTGGATTCAAGGAGTCAGAGAGCCTTCCCCCAATACGTCAGGAGAGTTCTGACCTGGGCAAGTACAGGCAAGAGATTTTGTGCAAGCCCCGCCTGTCTGAAGACAGAGTCCAGCAATGGAGAGAACCACTGCCACGGACAGACAGATGGAGAACTACACCAGAACTACCCCCTTCCCTGGATACTGCCTGGGGAGACAGCAACTGCAACCCCTCCTGAGAGGAGGTGGAAAGTGGTAACCACCCAGCTACCCAGTTTAGGGATTATGGTGGGAGAAACTTGTTTCTCTCCAACAGCACCTTGGTTTCTGGGGGGAGGATGGAAAGAAAGCAGATAGAAATATTAGAACATTATATGAGCAGGTTACTGCTGTCTTCTTCAGAAGTCAGCATGGGATCTGCCCACTAGGCTTGGAGTACCACACATAAGAATCTCCACCTGGCCTAAAGACATCCTCAAAGCCCCAGTGCTAACCCCACACCTCCCCCCATCCTGCTGTCAGCTCCTGTGTGCACCCCCAGTGCCACTGTGAGAGAGGCATCCAGGGCACAGGGAGCTTGCTCAGAAAACAGACCGCAAACGGTGGGCAAAAGCGAAATCACAAACTTGACTTATAGCGCCACCTTCTGGAGTACAAAATAAATGCTTCTAGTAGCCCTGGTCCATTGTGGCTCAGACAGTAAAGAACCCGCCTGCAATGCGGGAGTGGAGAAGGCAATGGCAACCCACTCCAGTACTCTTGCCTGGAAAATCCCATGGACGGGGGAGCCTGGTAGGCTGCAGTCCATGGGGGTCGCTAAAAGTCGGACACAACTGAGCGACTTCACTTTCACTTTTCACTTTCATGCATTGGAGAAGGAAATGGCAACCCACTCCAGTGCTCTTGCCTGGAGAATCCCAGGGAGGGGGAGCCTGTTGGGCTGCCGTCTATGGGGTAGCACAGAGTCGGACACGACTGAAGTGACTTAGCAGAAGCAGCAGCAATGCGGGATACCTGGGTTCAATCCCTGGGTTGAGAAAATCCTCTGGAAAAGCAAATGGCAACCCACTCCAGTATTCTTGCCTGGAGAATCCCCATGGACACAGGAGCCTGCGGTTGCAAAGAGTCAGACACGATTGAGCGACTAAGCACAGCCCAACACAGTTTGTAAGAACCAAAGTAAACATAAATCCTTAACCAAGAAAGGTGTCTGCTACTTCAAATGTGAATGCACAGTTCGATATGTGCAAGCACTATGAAAACTCAGGGAAATATGTTATCACAAACAGAAAATTCTCCAGCAACTGAACAGAAACACATGGAATATTGTGATCTGACTGATAAAGCATTCAAAATAGCTATTATGAAGAAATTCAACAAGCTACAAGAAAACTCAAGAAGGCAATTTAATAAACGCAGAAATAAAAATGTAAGGATGTCCTTAACAAAGACTTTGAAATTATTTTTAAAAATCTGGACTGAAGGACTCCATGAATGAATGAGATGAAGAATGCAATGGAGAGCATCTGCAGCAAGGCAGACCAGGGGGAGGAATGGTCTCCTGGAGGATAGGGCTATAGAAAGAATACACTTAGAAGAATGGAAGACTTAATAATAGTGAAGAAAGCCTAAGAGAGCCATTGGTTTCCATCAGAAAGGCAAATATCCAAATTACTGGGATTCCAAAGGAGGGGAGGAAAAAAGGGGACAGATTGTTTGTTTAAAGAAACAGTAGCTGAGGGACTTCCTTGGTGGTCCAGTTTCATCGCCATGGGCCTGGGTTTGTTGCCTAATGGGGGAACTAAGATCTCACAAGCCAAGTGGTACAACCGAAAAAAGAAAGAAATACAGCTGAGAACTTTACAAACCTGGGGAAAACATAGACATGCAGGTCTACAAAACTACTAAAACATTCCACCATTCCAGTGCAAAAACAGACCATCCCTGTGTCTGGAAGATTCCCTGGAGGAGGGTATGGCAACCCACTCCAGTATTCTTACCTGGAGAATCCCATGGACAGAGGAACCTGGCAGGCTGCAACCCATGGAGTCGCGAAGAGACACAACTGAAGTGACTTCACACACACAGGCACGTGGGTTTTTCTAGTTGCAGCCAGCAGGTGGCGCACAGGCTAAACTAAAATACTAGGTTAGTTTCAGGTAAACAACAAAGTGATTCAGTGATAAATACAGAAAGTTACATATTCTTTTCCAGATTTTTTACGTTATAGGTTATTATAAGATCTTGAATATAGTTCCCTGTGCTATACAGTGAATTCTTGTTTATCTATTTCAAATAAAGTGGCATCTATTAATCTCATATTCCTAATTTACCCTTTCCCCTTCCCCTTTGGTAACCGTAAATTTGTTTTCTATGTCTGTGAGTCTATTTCTGTTTTGTAAATAAGTTCATTTGTATTATTTTTTAGATTCCACATACACATGATGTGATATTTGTCTTTCTGTATGACTTCATTTGATACAATACTTTCTAGGTTTATTCATGTTGCTGCAAATGGCAATATTTCATGTTATTTTTATGGCTGAATAATAGTCCATTGTATATATGTACCACATCCTCTTTATTCATTCATCTGTTGGTGGACATTTTGATGCTGCTATGAACATTGGGGTGACTTTATCTTTTCAAATCAGAGCTTTCTCTGGATATATATAGACTTTTTGACGATGGTTATTCTAGCCAGTGTGAGGTGGTACTTCATTGTAGTTTTGATTTGCATTTCTCTAATAATTCACAATGGTGAGCATCTTCTCATGTGCCAGATGGCCATCTGTATGTCTTCTTTAGAGAAATATCTATTTAGGTCTTCTGTCCACTTTTTGATTGGGCTGTTTATTTTATTGACATTGAGTTATATGTGCTGTGTGTATATTTTGAAAATTAACCCCTGTTGGCCTCATTATTTGCAAACATTTTCTCCCAGGCCATATATTTCTTTTCATTTCCTTTCCTGTACAAAATCTTTTAAGTTTCATTAGATCTCATTTCTTTATTTTTGCTTTTATTTCCATTGCCTTGGGAGACTGACCTAAGAAAACATGACTACAATTTATGTCAGAGAATGTTTTGCCTATGTTATCTTCTGAATTTTATGATGTCACATCTTATATTTAAGTCTTTCAGCCATTTTGAGTTTATTTTTGTATGTGGTATGAGGCTGTGTTCTAACTTCATTGATTTACATGCGCCTGTCCAACTTTTCCAACACCACTTGCTGAAGAAACTGTCTTTTCTCCAGTGTATATTGTTGCCTCCTTAGCAGAAGATTCATTGATTGTAGGTGTGTAGGTTTATTTGTATTCTCGTCCATTGATCTACATGTCTGTTTCTGTGCCAGTACCATGCTATTCTGATTACTACAGCTTTGTAGTCAAATCCAAAGTCTGGGAACCTTATGCCTCCAGCTTCGTTCTTTCTCCTCAAGATTACTTTGGCAATTTGGGGTTTAAATGGGCTGTTTTATCTATTAGATATTTTATATAATTCACGAAGTAACCACAAAGCAAAAACCTAGAGTAGACCCACAAAGGGGAAAGGAAGGGGAACCAGAGCATACCACCATGGAAATCAGCCCATTTATGAATCAGGCTGAGAAAGACAGGAAAAGAAATAATGGAAATACAAAACATGAAAACAAATTGGCATTAGTAAATCCTACATATCAATAATTACTCTAAATTTAAGTGGATTGATTTCACCATTAAAAGGCACAGAGTGGCTGAATGAATGTTTAAAATAACACCAGACTATAAGAGAGATCCATTTCAGATTTAAGGACAAATATACAGTCAAAGTGAAGTGATGGAAAATTATATTCCATATAATTGGAAAGAAGTGGGAATAACTATACTTACATCTGACAAAATACTTTAAGCCAAAAATTGTAACAAGAGACAAAAGAGGCTGTTATAAAATGACAAAGTGATCAATGCATCCAAAAGATATAACAATAACAAATAACACACCCATTATCTACATATGTTAAGCACCTGAAACATGTATATATAATATCATATATGAAACAAGTGGCCAGTCCAGGTTCAATGCACAATACTGGATGCTTGGGGCTGGTGCACTGGGACGACCCAAAGGGATGGTACAGGGAGGGAGGAGGGAAGAGGGTTCAGAACAGGGAACACGTGTATAGCTGTGGCGGATTCATGTTGATATTTGGCAAAACCAATACAATATTGTAAAGTTAAAAAATAAAATTAAATTAAATTTTTAAAAATAAAAATAAACAAATAAATACTAATAGATATGAAGAAAGAGAATAGGATGGAAAAGGTGAAAACCATGACAGATTTTATTTTCTTGGGTTTCAAAATCACTGCAGACAGTGGCTGCAGCCACGAATTTAAAAGACGCTTGCTCCTTGGAAGGAAAGCTGTAAGAAACCTAGACAGCATATTAAAAAGCAGAGACATCACTTTGCTGACAAAGGTCCATATTGTCAAAGCTATGGTTTTTCCAGTAGTCATGTATGGATGTGAGAGTTGGACCATAAAAAAGGCTGAGCACTGAAGAATTAATACTTTTGAATTGTGTTGCTGGAAAAGACTCTTGAGAGTCCCTTGGACAGCAAGGAGGTCAAACTAGTCCGTCCTAAAGGAAATCAACCCTGAATATTCATTGGAAGGACTGATGCTGAAGTGCCAATACTTTGACCACCTGATGCAAAGAGCCGACTCATTGGAAAAGACCCCGATGGTAGGAAAGATTAAGAGCAGGAGGAGAAGGGGGCGACAGATGAGACAGCTGGAGAGCAACACTGACTCAACGGACACGCGTTTGAGCAAACTCCAGGAGATAGTGAAGGACAGCGAGGCCTGGCGTGCTGCGGCCCATGGGGTCACCAAGAATAGGACATGACCTAGTGACTAAACAACAGCATGAAAGGATGCCGGGGTCCAGCCCCGGTTGAATCCAGGGATTCCCTTGGGAGGACGGTGTCGGCGATTAAAAGAATAGATAAAGAGATAATGAAAGAATTTTGCAGTTAAGAAAATAGAGGAGATAAAAGAAGCTGATATCCCTTGGTTTACACAGAAAGCCAATAAAGCCCCAGCATGGGACTTGCTCTGTTCACGTAAGCTGCAGGCACCCTCTCGAATCGTGGAAGGTGCCCCACCTTAGGCACCTTCTCGAGTGGGTCTTAGAAGCCCAGGCAGGAAAGTGAACACAGAGGGCCCCTGTACTCCAGGGAAATCAGCCTGAAAAGGAAAAGGAAAGAGAAAGAACGACACGGGGAGACCAAGCCTGATGAGCAAGGCCCGCACTTTATTTTCCAAAATAGTTTTTATACCTTAAGTTGTGCATAGAGGATAATGGGGGAAGGGGTAGAGTCATGTAAGGTCAGCAGTCCTTGATCTTTATCGAAGCCACGCTTTCTTTCTGCAAACGTATCATATGCAAAAGCTTTAGGTGATACACATCATCTTCTGGCCAGGAGGCCTGTTAACATTTTATGACCCTTTCTTCAGAAAACTTATTTTTCTCTAAAGGTGATTATTCTAAAGTCAGGTGCCACCCTCTGGAAACATTAGATAAAGTTGCATTTCTATAGGGCAAAAGGGTGGTGGGCTATAACAAGAAAAGAATTAACTCAAGGGTCCAAGGTTACAAACATTAAAGCTACTACTTACATTTCTATACACCAACTATATTAATCAATACACTCCCAGGGACACAGTAGGTAAGGGATATGGAAACTTGGCAGCAAGCATTAGCTCAACAAAGAAATCCTCTACTAGTTCTATTCTAACAATTTTAACTCTCTGAGAAGCTCTGCATTGTTAGCATATCTTAAGCTTCCTGTGCCTCTCGTGGTTCTGAGGCTGTGAATCTGAACAAACCTGTCAGGCAAGCTAGAAAGTCATCAGAGGGGTTTGAATTGAAACACTCCTATTATGCCCAGGAGAATTATTAACTAGAGTTTTAAGTTGATTTTCTTACAGAGAAAGGTGGTCGGGGATAGCCCCCCATTAATGTCAGAAGAGATGGTGAAAGTCGTAAAATAGTAAAACAGACAGATTCTAGTTTTGGGGTAGATGCTCAGGCAGGTCCGGAGAGGGGAGGGGGGGGGGGATGGCCCTTGAGCTCTGACTCACCTTGCCCCTCAGAGCTCTCTCTCCCACATGACCTTGTCATGGGTGGGGATTCCTGTGCTGGCTCCTGGCAAAAGGAGACATGAAGAACAATACACTAATAGTAGGGTATTTCAATATCCCACTTTCAACAATTGATAGAACACCCAGACGGAAAATCAGCAAGAAATGATGAATGTAAAATATACATTAGACCAAAGGAATGTACCAGACATCTATAGAACACTCCATCCAACAGCAGCAGAACACAACATTCTTCTCAAATGTACACTTCACATTTTTGAGGGTTGATCATCTAATAGGACAAAGAACAACTCTTAGCAAATTTAGGGAGATTGAAATCTTAATAGGTATCCTTTCCAACCACAGTGATTTAAGCTAGAAGTCAACCACAGGAAAAAAGCTAGAAAATCCACAAATATAAGGAAACAAACAAAACATTCATGAAAAACCAATGGGCCAAAGAAGAATTTTTAAAAGTCTCAAATGAAAACAGAAACACAACTTACCAAAATCCTTAGCAGTCCACAGAGGGGGGTTTACAGAGTTAAATTCTCCGTCCATGGGATTTTCCAGGCAAGAGTACTGGAGTGGGGTGCCATTGCCTTCTCTGAGATTAGCATTAGAAAAGTCTAAAATACACAATCTAACTTTAAACCTCAACAACAACAAAAAGCAGAGGAAATTAAACCTAAAGTTAGCAGAAGGAAAGAAATACTGAGAATAGAGAGTAGAAAACAATAGACTGGATCAACAAAACTAAGAGATGGTATTTGTATAAAATAAAATTGTGGGGATTTCCCTGGTGGTCCAGGGGTTAAGAATGCGCCTTCTAATGCAGGGGATGTGGGCTCCATCCCTGGTCAGGGACTAAAATCCCACGTTTTGCTCAGCAACTAAGCCTATGTACCCAACTACTGAACCGGCATGCTCTAGAGCCTGTGAACCACAACTAGAGAGAAGACGAGCACCACAGTGAAGATCCCACAGGCTGCAACAAAGACCCTGCATAGTCATCAAATATTTTTTAAATAAATAAAAATGAGAAAACTTTTTCTAGATTAACTAAGAAGAAAGAGAAAAGAAAGTTAGAAATGAAAGAGACTTTAAAGTATTAACACAGAAATACATAAAATCATGAAAAACTACTATGAAAAACTTTATGCCAACAAAAAAAAATGACCTAAAAGAAACAGTTAATTATGTAGAATTATACAACCTACCAAAACTGAACCAGGGGGGAAAAAAAACAAATAACAGACAAATAACAAGGAAGGTGATTGAATCAGTAATCTAAAGCTTCCCATCACAGAAAACCTCAGGACCAGATGGCTTCACTGGTACATTCTACCAAACATTTAAGGAAGACTTAACACCAATCCTTCTTAAAGTCTTCCAAAATTTGAAGAGGTAGAAACATGTCCAAACTTTTTATATGAGGCAATCATTGCCCTGATCTGGACAGATAAAGACACTACAAGAAAACAAAACTACAGACCAATAGCCCCGATAAACATAGATACAAAAACTCGCAACAAAATATTAGTAAATCAAATTCAAGAACACCTTAAAAGGATTATACTACCATGACCAGGTGGGGTTTTCCCCTGGGAGGCAAGAAGGGTTCAACATATGCAAATAAAATGTGATACTCCACATTAATAGAATGAAAGATAAAAATAATATGATCATTTCAAGAGATGCAGTAAAAGCATTAACGAAATATAACCCTGCTTCATGATTTAAAAAAAAAAAAAAAACCTCAGTAGACTGAGGTTAGAAAGAACACACCTCAACGTATTAAGGACATATACAACAAACCCAGAGCTAACATTATACTCAATGCAGAAAACATGAAAGCTTCCCCCCTAATATCAGGAACAAGATAAGAGTGCTAACTCTCATTACTCTTATTCAGTGGAATTCTGGAAGTGCCAACTGCAGCAATTAGGCAAAACAAAGAAATAAAAGACATCTAAATTAGAAAACAAGAAGTTGTTGCATAACACAGGTAGCTCAGCCAGATGCTCTGTGACAAACTAGAGGGGTGGAATGGGGGAGGCGAGGGAGGGAGCTTCCAGAGGGAGGGGATATACATTTACTTATGGCTGAATCAGCGTTGTTGTACAGCAGAAACTGATACAACATTGTAAAGCAATTATCTTTTGATTAAAAACAAAATTTTGAAAAAAAAAATGTAAATGTTTTCTATTTACTGATTATGATGTTATATATTGAAAATTCCAAACTCAACTAGAAATCTGTTGGATATAATCAAAGAATTCAGAAAATCTGCAGGATATAAAAATCAATGGACAGAAATCAGTTGTTTTTCTATAAATGAACAATGAAACATGTGAAAAAGAATTAAAGAAAACTCACAGAAAGATTCACAATAGCATCATACACCATAGAATAGCTAGGAATAAATCTAACTACAAAAATGAAAGATCCGTACAGGAAAAACTGCAAGACTCTCTGGAAAGAAATCAAAGAAGACACAAATAAATGGAAAGAAGACACCCTGTGTTCATTGTTGGAAGAGTTAATTTTGTTAAATGTCAGATAACTCCTCATCAAAATCCCAATGGCATTTTTATAGAAATAGAAAAAATAATCCTAAAATTTGGATGAAATGACTAAAGATCCCAAATGACCAAAGCAATCATGAGAAAGAAAAGCAAAACCATAAGTATCATAGTTTCTAATTTTAAACTCTACTACAAAACTATAGCAATTAAATCAGTATAATACTGGCATAAAAATAGACCCATAATTAAACCCCTGCATATACAGTCAGCTAAAATCTAACAATGGAGGCAGGAACATCCAATAGGAAAAGAAGACAATCTCTTCAAAATTGGTGTTCGAAAAATTGAAGAACCACATGCAGAAAAGTGAAAATGGACTCCTATTTTACACAATTCAGAAAATTAATTCAAAATGGATCAAACAATTAAACATAAGATCTGAAACCATAAAACTCCTAGAAGGAAGCAATGAGAAGACACTCCTCAATATTGGTCTTGTCATTGATATTTTAGATATGACATCAAAACCACAAACAACAACAACAAAATCAACAAATGGAATGACATCAAACAAAAGCTTCTGCACAGTAAAAGAATCAATGAAATGAAAAGACAGCCTACAGGATGGGAGGAAAATGATTTACAGATTTACAAAATTTTCCTCCCATAAAATAGCAATGACAAGACCAATATTGAGGAGTGTCTTCTCATTGCTTCCTTCTAGGAGTTTTATGGTTTCAGATCTTATGTTTAATTGTTTGATCCATTTTGAATAGGGGTTAATATCTAAAACAGAAAAAGAACTCATAAAACAACCTAATTTAAAAATGAGTAGAGGAACTGAACAGACATTTTTCCAAAGAAAGCATGTAAATTGTCTACAGTGATATGAAAAAGTGCTCAACCTCATCACTAATCTGGAGAATGGAATGGCTATCCATTCCAGTATTCGTGCCTGGAGAATTTCATTGACAGAGGAACCTGGCAGACTACAGACCATGGAGTCACAAAGAGTCAGACATGACCGAGCAACTATCACTAATCATAAGGGAAAGGCAAATTGAAACCATTATGAGGTCTCACCTCACACCTGTTAGGATGTTGATCCTCAAGAAGATAAAAATAACAAACATTGGAGAGAATACAGAGAAAAGGGGACT
Source organism: Bubalus kerabau (assembly GCF_029407905.1). Classification (NCBI taxonomy): domain Eukaryota; kingdom Metazoa; phylum Chordata; class Mammalia; order Artiodactyla; family Bovidae; genus Bubalus; species Bubalus kerabau. Next base: position 126,199,326 of record NC_073624.1, on the reverse strand, counting down.
TTTCTTTGTGAACTGCTTGTGGGATTGTAAGCTGGTGCAGCCACTATGGAGCACAGTATGGAAGCTCCCCGAAAATTAAAAGTAGAACTACCACATGATCCACCAGTCCTGCTTCTAGGTATAAACTCACAGAAAATGAAGACTAGATACTGAAGAGACACCTGTATTCCCATGGGGACAGTAGCATTATTAACAACAGCCATGATATGGAAATAACATAAATGCCTACCAACAAATAAATTGATAAAGAAAATGTGGGGGACTTCCCTGGTGGCGCAATGGATAGGAATCCACCTGCCAATGCAGGGGATATTAAAAGAGGAAAAAGTCAGTCCCACCCTGATCCCCTTTTCCACAAGTCTCCCCAGTCCTACGATAAGGAAAGTCACTCCACAGAAGCAAGGCATGAACTACTAAATGGGGCCCAGGGTTAGTTATATGTAAGAAAATAACTGTTTCCAAAAAGCAGTGCATTTTCCTGAGAAAAGCTTTTCACTCATCATTAGAGGAAATAGCTTCTGTCAAATTCTAGTCAAAGACAGTGTGTGTCCAATGGGCAATGCCTTCCCAAACTGGCACATGGGGACCCAGGGAGTGTGGGAGTGAAGGATGGGGAGAGGAGCCCCCAGGCCAGCATGTTCCCAGGTGTCTCCCCGGCCCAGGGCCAGGCTTCCCACCCACAAGACTCCATCATATCCCACGTGTTCATCCAGCTCCTTTGGCTGTAATAGTTTGCATAGGAGTGAATAAGGCCTAGTCTAGATTCTGAATATGTTTCAGTGGCCCCTCTGGTCCCCAAAGTCAAACAGGTTATGCTGAAAAAACCTGAGCAGCCTTAACTCCCTCAAAGGGGAGCTTCCATGCAGCTTTTTGTGTGGGTTGCCGAGTTATTGTCTCCCCTGCATTAAACTAAGAAAGCTTTCTCAGTAATTTTTAGGTCTTTTCCCCCCACAGAAATCTCTTAATACTCATTCCTTGAATATCTTACAAGCCCATTTCCCCAGTCATGTAAATTCCTCAACTCAGCCTTTTAAAAGTCTTTTATATCAGATTTTAATTTGACATGGAAAATTGTTTAAGATAGTTATTAACTGGCAGAGATAACTGGGAAAAATAATCAACACCATTATTCAAGAGAATTTATAGCAATAACTTCTAATTTCTAATATTTCTAACTTCAACTGATATCGCCTAAATTTAGTTCCCTATTACATCAGTTCCTCTCAGCTGGCATACATTTTTACAGAATATAAAAGAAATATACTGAAACAAAAATGCCTCCTGATTCCCTGCTTCAGCTGGTGGTTTACAGTGGTCTGAAGGAGCAACAATAGAGCATCTGGAAGTTTTTCAATCCCCAATGATGGGTATCCCCAGGATGGTGATTTATCTTCAAATTCCAAATCAGCTACGAGATATGAGAGCAGAGGCACTCTGCTAGGAACCTGAGGACAGTGGGCAATTGGTGACTCTGACCTGTCCTCGAGATTAAAATGGAAGAGGAGAATGAAGATGTGAGCAGAGAAGCTCTGAACCAAAACACACCCTGTGTGCTGCTTGAGTGATGCGCGCTCTGGGAGATCAGGAAGTAGAGAGGTGGCTCCTGGCCAAGGGAATCTTGCAGGAGATGACAATCCACAAGGGGCCTGATGGGCTGGGACTGAGGTGGAAAGGCACAGACAGGAAAGCTAAGTCAACACCAGGAAATGCAAAGAGAACACTTTGCTCGGAGTGGAAAATTTATGTCAGAGTACAGAGTGACCATGGTGTTTAAATAACAGTTGTCCAGACAACAAGGTCTGACGGTATAGCACAGGGAAATACAGTCAACATCCTGGGATAAACGATAACAGAAAAGAATATAAAAAAGAATATATGTATAACTGAGTCACTTTGCTGTACAGCAAAAAATTAACACAACACTGTAATTCCACTATACTTCAATTAAAAAAAAAAAAAAAGACTAGTAAAAACAAAATAGTCGGCCCACCTCAGTATCAATGAGCTCACCAAGTACCCAAATCTTGGTTTCTAATGCCATTCTCCAATCAAAGGAACCAAGGCTCCTGTTGGTTCCAGAACTGAGACGTGTGTTAGGGAAATTCAATGAATAGTCTCGTTTAGGCTTCAGAGACAAGGCAGAGCAGGCCTCTGATCTGGCTTCTAACCTGCCTGGACTCTGCCCTAACTGGGAGTGACTGGGAGTCACTGCCTGCTGTGAGTGCAAAACTCGGGGCACCTTAAATAAGATGGGGAGAAATCTTGAGATTGTTGAGACCTGGAGGAGGCCTAGCCGACCAAGACCCAGGCTTAACTGTATTCCAAGTTATACAAGAAAAAGCAAACAGCATTAACATGAAACCAGAGCTGCAATTTGGGCACAGATTGGTGATATCCGCTTGCGACCATCCTGGGATTATAAGTGGGAACCCAGAACTCCAATCTTTGAAGTCTCACCCATGGAACGGATGTGCTGCCTGGGACCCTTTCCCAGCCGGGACTCCAGATGCGCTGTGACACGGGACTTCCCAGAGCTGTTTAAGTCTGGATGTTGGTCAAAACCCAATTTGGTGATGCATTCTCTGAATTTTCTCTTTTCTTTTAATGTTAGTATGTTGAAAGTAAGCTAGATAATTCTCTAGTAAATATCTGTATTGTGTAGTTGTATATAATGAGTGGCTTATTTTGTTAACAAATCCTTTGAAGCTGAGACAAAAGTGAAAACTTTCAGCAAAACAGCAGGAAATACACAAGATGGACCCATTGCATCTCATCTTGTCAGAATGTAAAGAAGGGTGAAAACAAAACATGTACATTTTAATTTAAAAATACTTCACTGCTAAAAGATGCTAACCATCATCTGACAAGAGTTGCCACAAACCTTCAATATGTAAAAAAAAAAGAAAAGAAAAGAAAAAGAAAACAACTCAGTATCTGCAAAGCACAATCACTGAAAAACAATAAAACAAGATATACCCATATTTTATGTCCTGTTCCTTTCAGTACTCAAATTTTTAAGTAAATATGTACAGCTGAATATCCCTTGATTTGCTTATCCTGCTGCTATGCTGGAGCCAAAGAACTGTCCCTTGCAGCATAAGGAATTTAGAGACATCCGTGACTAACAGATTACCTGGAAGCAGAAGTGCTCCCAGATATTTCCATTTTCTAGATAGAAAAGTTCAACAGACCAGAATGGGAAAGTGAAGGCACACAGCCCTAACTGCCGCCTCTGACGAGCTTTCCACCCAAAGCAGAGCTGCTACACTCGCTGTGACTCAGACGCTGCTGCGCGTGCGCCCTGCAGCCGCCGCCTCAGTGGCGCCAGCCTGCTCCTGAGCGCCTGCGTCACCACCGGCGCCTCCGAGGAACTGGCCAGTCGGCCTGACAGGATCAGCTTAGAGCATTAGAAAATAAAGAGCAAAACAAAACCCTTAAACCATTAACATCTTAAGGCTGATTTTTTTTTCTCTCTTTTCTTTTTCTTTCTTTCTTTCTTTTTTTTTTTTTTTGAGACCTCACCACTTAAATGGGTTGCTGACAACGGCCTACTAGATACTTGCTTGGGAACTGAGGCGACTCATGTCTCAGCAGACTAAATGGCTCAACTTCCAAATTTCCGAAAAAGGCCCTCGGTGTGTCTTTCGGGTGGTATTTCGCGAAGCCCCCGTCCACACTCCTCTCCTGCTCTTTAGTTGTGCTTTTGAACAGGGCCACTGTGATGACCTTCTCCCCAAACGGGCGCACTTAGGGTGGAGGAAGAGGAGGTCAGCGAGCAAAAGACAGTTTCTTAGATATCAAACCAGTTACCATAAACAGTTTAGAAAAGAAAAGCATAGTTTTCTGGGCCTGGATTGGGCACACAGACTGGAGAATGAACAAAGCTGCAAAGACAGGTGGTAGTAGGAAGGTCAAAATCTGATATGGGACAAAACCGAGATGCGCAGGGCAGGCTGCAGGCTGCAAATCTCAGCCTTTACACCCCTCTAAGTCCCTTTCTAAAGGAGATCAGTCCTGGGTGTTCTTTGGAAGGAATGATGCTAAAGCTGAAACTCCAGTACTTTGGCCACCTCATGCGAAAAGTTGACACATTGGAAAAGACTCTGATGCTGGGAGGGATTGGGGGCAGGAGGAGAAGGGGACGACAGAGGATGAGATGGCTGGATGGCATCACTGACTTGATGGACGTGAGTCTGAGTGAACTCCGGGAGCTGGTGACGGACAGGGAGGCCTGGCGTGCTGCGATTCATGGGGTCGCAAAGAGTCGGACACGACTGAACGACTGAACTGAACTGAACTGAAGCCCCTTCTTCTCCTCCCGGCGCCTCGTTTCACAGGGGAGGATGGGGAGTGACAGGTAGGACGGGACTCCGCAGGCACCCCAGCCTCCAACTGTGATCTGGCACCCACAGCCCCGCCCGTTTTTGTGCACAGGAGGGCCAGGAACCGCTCCCAGCCCTGCACATTCTGGAAATGGCAATCAAGCAGCCCCACAAGACGGGGAGCTGACTGTGGCTCAGATCATGAACTCCTTATTGCAAAATTCAGACTTAAATGGAAGAGAGTAGGGAAGACCACTAGGCCATTCAGGTGCGATTTAAATAAAATCTCTTGTGATTATACAGTGGAAGTGACAAATAGATTCAAGGGATTAGATATGATAGAGTGCCTGAAGAACTATGGATGGAAGTCCATAACATTTGTATAGGAGGCAGTGAAAAAACCACCACCAAGAAAAAGAAATGCAAAAAGAAAAAATGGCTGCCTGAGGAGGCCTTACAAATAGTTGAGAAAAGAAGAGAAGCAAAAGCAAAGGAGAAAAGAAAAGAGATACCCATCTCAATGCAGAGTTGCAAAGAAGAGCAAGGAGAGATAAGAAAGACTTCCTCGGTGATAAATGAAAAGAAATAGAGGAAAACAATAGAATGGGAAAGACTAGAAATCTCTTCAAGAAAATTAGAGACGCAAAGGGAATTTTTATGCAAAGATGGGCACAATAAAAGACAGAAATGGTATGTACATAACAGAAGCAGAAGATATTAAGAAGAGATGGCAATAATACACAGAAGAACTATACAAAAAAGGTCTTAATGACCCAGATAACCATGATGGTGTGATCACTCATCTAGAGACAGACATCCTGGAGTGTGAAGTCAAGTGAGCCTTAGGACGCATTACTAGTGGAGGTGATGGAATTCTAGCCAAGCTATTTCAAATCCTAAAAGATGATGCTGTGAAAGTGCTGCAGTCAGTATATCAGCAAATTTGGAAAACTCAGCAGTGGCCACAGAACTGGAAAATGTCAGTTTTCAGTCTAATCCCAAAGAAGAGCAATGTCAAAGAATGTTCAGTCTACTGCACAATTGCACTCATTTCACATGCTAGTAAGGTAATGCTCAAAATCCTTCAAGCTAGGCTTCAACAATATGTGAACTGAGAACTTCCAGATGTACAAGCTGGATTTAGAAAAGGCAGAGGAATCGGAGATCAAATTGCCAACAACATCTGTTGGATCATAGAAAAGAAAGGAAATTGAAAGGTTGTTGGTGAACCATGAAAGACACTGGGATTCTTGGCCTCTGGAGGAGAAGAATTCAATCTGGGGCAAGTGACGAGGCTTGATCACTCAGAGCTTTTGTGTAATAAAGTTTTATTAAAGTAAAAGAGATAGAGAAAGTTTCTGACATAGACATCAGAATGGGGCAGAAAGAGTGCCCCCCTGCTAGTCTTTAGCCGGATGTTACATAGCTACTAGCTATAGAGAGGAGATCTCTCAAAATTCAGAGTGGCACCAGATCCCTCACCCACAACATGTATTTTGAGATAATATTGGCACCAGATGAGTCATCCCGGGCCATAAAATGGTTGACATGAATCTTGAAGAAAGGCAGGTTTCCAAGTAAATATAGAGTTTCATTAGATTAGGAGAACGATGTATGAGTAAAACATACTGGTTTGTCAAGTCAGTTCTGAGTCTTAGGCAGAACTGACTTGAAGACAGAGTCTAGAGTAAATACATATTTCATTACCATAGCTTAAGACAAACATTTCCATAAGAAAAATGCATTGATTAGCACAAGGTTTGAGAAAAGTTAAGTTCAGGTGGAGCCAGGTGTCGTCATGGCAACACAGAATTTTAAAAGAAACCTCTTTTTAAACTTGTATAGAGAAGGGGAAAAAATCTAATGCTTGTCTGTTTCCTCCTGTCGCTTAAGAGAGAGAGAAAAAAATGTCTGACACTTGCAGCCTATTTCCCCCATTTGGAGATCCCCTGCCTTCCTGCCTGTTAGCTTCTCATTGCAGAAATACATCTACTTCTGCTTCATGGACTGCGATAAAACCTTTGACTGTGTGGATCGCAACAAATTATGGCAAATTCTTAAAGCGATGGTAATATCAGACCACCTTACCTGCCTCTTGAGAAACCTGTATGCAGGACAAGAAGCAACAGTTAGAAATGGATGTGGAACAATAGACTGGTTCAAAATTTGGAAAGGTCTACATCAAGGCTGTATATTGTCACTCTGCTTATTTAATCTATATGCAGAGTACATCATGTGAAATGCCAGGCTGGATGAAGCTCAAACTGGAATCATGATGGGCTGGGAGAAATATCATTAACCTCAGATATGCAGATGACATCACCCTTATAGTAGAAAACGAAGAAGAACTAGAGAGCCTCTTGATGAAGATGAAAGAGGAGAGTGAAAAAGCTGGCAAATTAAGCAACTGACAAACAACTAATCTCAAAAATATACAAGTAACTCCTGCAGCTCAATTCCAGAAAAATAAACCACCCAATCAAAAAATGGGCTAAAGAACTAAATAGACATTTCTCCAAAGAAGACATACAGATGGCTAACAAACACATGAAAAGATGCTCAACATCACTCATTATCAGAGAAATGCAAATCAAAACCACAATGAGGTACCATTTCACGCCAGTCAGAATGGCTGCTACCCAAAAGTCTACAAGCAATAAATGCTGGAGAGGATGTGGAGAAAAGGGAACCCTCTTACACTGTTGGTGGGAATGCAAACTAGTACAACCACTATGGAGAACAGTGTGGAGATTCCTTAAAAAACTGGAAATAGAACTGCCATACGACCCAGCAATCCCACTGTTGGGCATACACACCGAGGAAACCAGACTTGAAAGAGACACGTGTACCCCAATGTTCATCACAGCACTGTTTATAATAGCCAGGACATGGACGCAACCTAGATGTCCATCAGCAGACAAATGGATAAGAAAGCTGTGGTACATATACACAATGGAGTGTTATTCAGCCATTAAAAAGAATACATTTGAATCAGTTCTAATGAGGTGGATGAAACTGGAGCCTATTATACAGAGTGAAGTAAACCAGAAAGAAAAACACCAATACAGTATACTAACGCATATATATGGAATTTAGAAAGATGGTAACGATAACCCTATATGTGAGACAGCAAAAGAGACACAGATGTATAGAGCAGTCTTTTGGACTCTGTGGGAGAGGGCGAGGGTGGGATGATTTGGGAGAATGACATTGAAACATGTATAATATCATATAAGAAACAAATCACCAGTCCAGGTTCAATGCAGGATACAGGATGCTTGGGGCTGGTGCACTGGGATGACCCAGAGGGATGGTATGGGGAGGGAGGTGGGAGGGGGGTTCAGGATGGGGAACATGTGTACACCCGTGGCAGATTCATGTTGATGTATGGCAAAACCAATACAATATTGTAAAGTAATTAGCCTCCAATTAAAATAAATAAATTTAAATTTTAAAAAAAGCAGTAAAGAAGAAACTCAACATTCAAAAAATGAAGATAATGGCATCCAGTCCCCTCTGCTAAGTCGCTTCAGTCGTGTCCGACTCTGTACGACCCCAGAGATGGCAGCCCACCAGGCTCCCCCATCCCTGGGATTCTCCAGGCAAGAACACTAAGTGGGTTGCCATTTCCTTCTCCAGTGCTTGAAAGTGAAAAGTGAAAGTGAAGTCGCTCAGTCGTGTTCGACTCTTAGTGACCCCATGGACTGCAGCCTACCAGGCTCCTCTGTCCATGGGATTTTCCAGGCAAGAGTACTGGAGTGGGGTGCCATTGCCTTCTCCGCCAGTCCCCTCACTTCGTGGCAAATAGATAGGGAAACAATGGAAACAGTGATAGACTTTATTTTCTTGGGCTCCAAAATCACTTCAGACGGTGACTGCAGCCATGAAATTAAAAGACGCTGGTTCCTTGGAAGAAAAGCAATGACAAAGATAGACAGCGTATTAAAAAACAGAGACATTACCAACAAAGGTCCATATAGTTAAACCTATGGTTTTTCCAGTAGTCATGTATGGATGTGAGAGTTGGGACCATAAAGAAGGCTGAGTGCCAAAGAACTGATGCTTTTGAACTGTGGTGCTGGAGAAGACCCTCCAGAGTCCCTTGGACAGCAAGGAGATCAAACCAATCAATCCTAAAGGAAATCAATCCTGAATATTCATTGGAAGGACCGATGCTGAAGCTGAAGCTCCAATACTTTGACCACCTAATGGGAAGTACCGACTCATTGAAAAAGACCCTGATGCATGGAAAGATTGAGGGACAACAGAGAATGAGACGGTTTGACAGCAACTCTGATGCAACGGACGTGAGTTTGAGCAAACTCCAGGAGATAGCGAAGGACAGGGAAGCCTGGTGTGCCGCATCCTATGGGGTCACAGAGATGGACAGGACTGAGCGACTAAACAACCTCCTCAAGGCACCTGCTACAGCTGGCTAAGACGCCACAGCTCCTAGAATGCGCTGCGACAGCCCCGCCTCCTGCCCTGCCCCCTCTGTGAGCGCGGAAGGCTGGGCACCACCCCCACGACCTACCCTGTGCAACCGGGAATTGTAGTCCTACAGCCCTGCAAGCCACCGGTGCAGCAGCTGAGACCACAGCTCCCAGAATGCGCAGCGAGGGCCCCCACCCCCACCCCGCCTTCCCTCCGCGTGGGCGGAGGGAGGTCCTGCCAGGCAAAGAAGAGTGCTCTTCTTCCCCAGCATCTCCTGCCTGCGGAGACAAAGCGAGGCGGCGAGCCCAGGGTGGTTGGAGTGACCCTGCAGACAGGTACGTCTCCACGAGATGCTGGTGGTGAGACTGGATTTCTCGCTGAACAGCAAGCGGCTTGCACTTCCGGCAGCCAGCACAGCACAGCCTGGGGTTCCTGGAGCTTGGCTAGCTCAGCTGCCGCTCTGCCTACTCCTCTGGCCGCACCTTCTCCTTTCGTCCCCGCTCTGCCGCCAAGTGCAGTGAGGCTGGCGTAGGGAGCCTCCGTAGTTACTCAGATCTTTACGGAGAACTCGTTGAAGCCCCACGCTGGGTGTCTGAAACAGTAGATCCAGTTTAAAACAGAATTATAGTACCTGGTACTTAGGGACCTGGAATTGCCTTTTGAAGGCCACCTTTTTCTCTCTCCCTCTGGACTGCCGTAGATCTTCCCTCTGGACCCGGCTGGCTGGGCATCTAAAGCTGAAAGTGAAAGTATTAGTCGCTCTCAGTCGTGTCCTTTGTGACCCCATGGACTGTAGCCCGCCGTGCTCCTCTGTCCATGGAATTCTCCAGGCAATACTGGAGTGGGTAGCCAGTGCCTTCTCCAGGAGAATCTTCCAAACGCAGGGCTGGAACCCGGATCTACCTCATTGCAGACAGGTTCTTGACCGTCTGAGCCACAAAGGAAGCCTGCCAAAGCAGTCTTAATTGACAAAAAAGGTATTAGATCAGGAACTCTAGAGAGAAAGTCTAAGAGAGAGAATAAAGGGCCAGAATGTTTTGTTTTATTTTTTTTTAAAGCACTTAAAACTGGAAACATAACTGACCTGTATGTAGAAACCCAAAAGATTGTGGTAACAAAATGAATTATTAAAAAACCTGAGCTAACAGTCTTGCTAATAAATAAATGCATATCCTGTAAACAAAAGGATATACTTAGTAAAAAGGACACGAATTTTACACATTACATTTCCAAGTCATAATGCAATAAAGTTAGAAATAAGAGAAGTAGCGAATTTAATGATCAACTCTTCAAAAATTTTTCAGTATTTTTTTAAATAAATTAACTTTGAGTCAGGGTGCAAGTCCAAAACACAGAGTCCCTATAAATGTCTGTGCTTGCAAATATATCCTAATCAGATATATGCAGTGAAGGTGAAACGAGAAAGTTCTCTGACTGGGAAGCTCCCTGAATGCCCAGGTCCTGTGGGTTGAAGCTCTTATGAGTGGGAGCAGCAGGGAAGGAGGGCAGTGCTTGGAAATGGAGCTGATGCAGAAGCGGGTAGCAGAGGCCTCCCCCCTCCTCAGCCTGGCCTTGCCTTCACGGTCCTCCCCATCACACAGCCATGCTGCCAGCACAAGTGCGCTGGTGTTGGCGGACAAGGTCACAACTACCTGCAATAGCATGGGGTGGAAACTGGCAGCAGCAGCTGCAGCAGGGGAAGTTAACAGCCAGGAAGAATATATGACCTACCCTGTGCAAGGACTTGTGATCCCAGAAGTTCTGGTGAGGACTAGGCCAGACTGCTTTGTCCCTCCTTTTCTCCACCGTTCTTCCTGTGACTGGTATGGAAATCCACAAACACATTAACAGTGCCCCTCTGTGGGCTGTGTCAATATATGGACGTACATAGATGGAGGAGTATTTTTTTAATTTATTTATTTAGTTGGGGCATGTGGGATCTAGTTTCCTGATCAGGGATCCAACTCAGGCCCCCAACATTGGGAGCTACGAATCTTAGCCACTCGACCTGGCATCCAGCTTGGAATGGGTGTGCATGTTAATTGGTTGTGCATGCTAATTGGCTACTGTTGCATGATAAACTACCCCAAAACCTAGTTAGCTCATGGTTGAACTCATGGTCAGCACAGTGAGCTTAGCTCAGCCGAGCCATTCGTTCATTTCACCTGGACACCAAGGTGAGTGTATGGTCTGCTGCTGGTTGACTAGGGTGCTCTACTTCTGGGGTTGAGCTGGGTGCCACCTGGGCACCTGGCTGTCATCCAGCAAGCTCATATGGGCTTGTTTTCATGGAGAGCAGGGATCCAGAGAAAAAGCAAAACATTCAAGATCTTTCCAGCCTAGGCCCAAAGCTGTTAGGGTCATACCTACTGCATTTTTCTGGCCAAAGCACATGAGACCAGCCTCAACCCAAAGTTGAAAGGACAGATTTCTGTCTCTCCATCTTTTGTTTCACTTTTTACAGAACCAGCTGTAAAATCACATTGCAAAGGGCATGGATATAGGTAGAAAACACACAATCACTGTTTTTACAATCAGTATCATCATCCCTAAATGAACAAGTTTTATATAAAGGTGCCAAGAGAAGTATTAATAAATTGTTGAAAAGCCCACAGAGCTATTAAACAGCTGGGATACACTCCGTGTCACATCCACCTGATTCCACAGCAGTCATTGCCAGTAGACCACTCTTCTCCTGCAACTACCCCAGGGTCCTGAGAAGGCGGCTGCTGCAACTGAATGAAGAGTCCTCTGATTCTTCCCATCTAGTACTGTTCAGCATCAAAATAATGCCCTAAGTCCAATGCAGAAGAATTTGAATAATTTAAGGAAAGCTCTGAGTTTAAGAAATCAAGTCCAAAGGTATTTTTCCTTTCTAATCATAGAAGACATTTTAAAATATTAATACCTAAAATGCACTCCACGTATGTGAAAATTCTTTTCATCACATTTTGATATTTCTAGCCTATGTAAATCACAAACGAACTATGATCTACCTGTCAGTTACAGAATATATTTTTCAAATTAAGAGATCTTCAGAAAATGCATTCCACCTGCTACATTTCATGAAATCAGCTGAGTAATGGTAAGGGTTTTCTCCTTTCCTTTCTGCAAACCAATTTTCCAGGACAAAAAAAAGACATGATCCAGTGAAGACTCACAGCTGACTTGTGGCAGTAACTATGCCAAAGCTTAAGAGGAGCCTAGCAGCCGTGGCTATACAAAAGGCCTAATTACAGATCAGCCCTGCAACCCCCATTCCACCTCCAACAAGGCTGCTAAAAGGCTTCCCCAGTCCCCACAACCAGAGATATTACAGTATTGCCAGCAGGCAGGGGGCGGATGCAAACACCTCTGTGCTCTCCCACCTCTCTAGATCCATCCATGCCGGGTCACAATATAGAACCCTGCTTTGGGGAAGCTGTCTCCTAAGGTGTCTGGTTACATGGGCCAGGGCCCTCGGTCTTATGTGCTCTCTAACAAACTAAGGGTACTCCAGCCAGAATCATGACAGCCCATCATGTCCTGCAATAGCAGGAGCCAACAGAAGAGTCACTTAAGGTCATCCGCCTCACCCCTATGCCCTACCAAGGCACCCGGCCCCTAAGCCAACCAACAAGCAAAGGATCTGGCCCCAAGTCGGCAGCAGGCCCTTTACTCAAGCACTTGAAAGTTCACTAAGGAGAGCAGGCCAGCAACTTAAGGAGCAGCTCCAGGAAGCCACAGCCAGTGCAAGACAGCCAACCACAGCACGTGTGAGAGGCCGGGGCCAGAGGAGGTGTTGGGGGACTGTGTGATTTCCTCGGTTCTGTCGTCACAACAAAACTTTGAAGCGACAGACCAGCGTTACAGCCCTTGGACTGATCAGTGTTACAGCTCCGTGTTAAAGCTGAGTATTATTTAGAAAACAAAGGAAAATACATCCTTGAGGCATGAGGGCATGCTGACCCAAAAGACGCGAAGAGGCAAGAGAGAGAGACCCCTGGCCCTCTGACTCCTCTTTTTATATGTTTTTCTCCTCCCCCTGGGCCTGCCCTATGTGAATTGGGCTAGCCTTGAATGCTGTTTGTTCTACCTGAGGTTCTCACTCTGGTCCTGGCCCTTCCTTTGTTCTGTTTTCATGGGCTTTTCCCTTCCTTGTCTTTTAGCCACCACCATTCTGTACTCTTTTTTCCTTATTCTAACTACCTAACATCCCCCCTTCAAGAGATGGGAGGCCCAATTCTTTGGGAATAGGGGCATCGAGGTCTTTCTGGCTACTTGCTGCTGAAATGGGATGGTGAGGGGCGTTGGGCCTCCCCCTCTTGCCAGTCTCAGGCCTCAGAGTCCTTATAGCGGTGTCCATCTAAGGGTGAGTGATATTTTCTTGGTCGGTTATAGTTTTATATATCTTTGTTGAACTGGCAATGGATGTTGTAGCTTGTTGACCTGGGCAGAGACACAGTGGGTTAGACAATTGATAATACACGGAGCAATCATAAGCAGCATCAATATGGTGATAACAGAGACTAGTAGAGGCATCAGCCAACTCCAGATTCCCATCACCAGGAAGATCCCCCAAAGAGAGATTGTAGCCACCCAGAGAACTCTCCAGCTCGTTCTTTGAGATCCTGTGGGGTCTGAATGTTTTTCTTGAGGACTGTGAGACTTTCTTTAACTTAGCTAGAGCTATTTACCCAGAAACAACACTTATCATTCAGATGGCTCAAGTCCCTCCTTGTTCAGGGTTAAGAAGATCTATCTCCTGTCTGTTTTGGAGTACAACCCCTGCCAAGCTGTGTTGGCTCTTTAGAGCTGTCCTGAGAAATCTTATCCCCAGAAACTTAATTTTGGGGTTTTTGTTAGAATGGTGGCACTCATTTGTAGTTCTGAATAGGTATCTGAGATCTCCCAGGGGCTCACAGGTGTATTGAGTGTCCTCTTCTGTTTTCTTCCATGGCTTGACTCAGTTCAGTTCAGTCACTCAGTCGTGTCTGACTCTTTGTGACCCCATGAATCACAGCATGCCAGGCCTCCCTGTCCATCACCAATTCCTGGAGTTTACTCAAACTCACGTCCATCGAGTCAGTGATGCCATCCAGCCATCTCATCCTCTGTTGTCCCCTTTTCCTCCTGCCCCCAATCCCTCCCAGCATCAGGGTCTTTTCCAATGAGTCAACACTTAGCATGAGGTGGCCAAAGTACTGGAGTTTCAGCTTTAGCATCAGTCTTTCCAATGAACACCCAGGACCGATCTCCTTTAGGATGGACTGGTTGGATCTCCTTGCAGTCCAAGGGACTCTCAAGAGTCTTCTCCAACACCACAGTTCAAAAGCATCAATTCTTCGGCGCTCAGCCTTCTTCACAGTCCAACTCTCACATCCATACATGACCACTGGAAAAACCATAGACTTGACTAGACAGACCTTTGTTGGCAAAGTAATGTCTCTGCTTTTGAATATGCTATCTAGGTTGATCATAACTTTCCTTCCAAGGGGTAAGCGACTTTTAATGTCATGGCTGCAATCACCGTCTGCAGTGATTTTGGACCCCAGAAAAATAAAGTCTGACACTGTTTCCCCATCTGTTTCCCATGAAAGGATGGGACCAGATGCCATGATCTTCGTTTTCTGAATGTTGAGCTTTAAGCCAACTTTTTCACTCTCCTCTTTCACTTTCATCAAGAGGCTTTTTAGTTCCTCTTCACTTTCTACTATAAGGGTGGTGTCATCTGCATATCTGAGGTTAATGTTATTTCTCCCGGCAATCTTGATTCCAGATTGTGCTTCTTCCAGCCCAGCATTTCTCATGATGTACTCTGCATATAAGTTAAATAAGCAGGGTGACAATATACAGCCTTGACGTACTCCTTTTCCTATTTGGAACCAGTCTGTTGTTCCATGTCCAGTTCTAACTGTTGCTTCCTGACCTGCATATAGGTTTCTCAAGAGGCAGGTCAGGTGTTCTGGTATTCCCATCTCTTTCAGAATTTTCCACAGTTGATTGTGATCCACACAGTCAAAGGCTTTGGCATAGTCAATAAAGCAGAAATAGATGTTTTTCTGGAACTCTCTTCCTTTTTCCATGATCCAGCGGATGTTGGCAATTTGATCTCTGGTTCCTCTGCCTTTTCTAAAACCAGCTTGAACATCTGGAAGTTCACAGTTCATGTATTGCTGAAGCCTGGCTTGGAGAATTTTGAGCATTACTTTACTAGCGAGTGAGATGAATGCAATTGTGCGGTAGTTTGAGCATTCTTTGGCATTGCCTTTCTTTGGGATTGGAATGAAAACTGACATTTTCCAGTCCTGTGGCCACTGCTGAGTTTCCCAAATTTGCTGGCATATTGAGTGTAGCACTTCCACAGCATCATCTTTCAGGATTTGAAATAGCTCAACCAGAATTCCATCACCTCCACTAGCTTTGTTCGTAATGATGCTTTCTAAGGCCCACTTGACTTCACATTCCAGGATGTCTGGCTGTAGGTGAGTGATCACACCATTGTAATTGTCTTGGTCATGAAGATCTTTTTTGTACAGTTCTTCTGTGTATTCTTGCCACTTCTTCTTAATATCTTCTGCTTCTGTTAGGTCCATACCATTTCTGTCCTTTATCGAGCCCATCTTTGCATGAAATGTTCCCTTGGTATCTCTAATTTTCTTGAAGAGATCTCTAGTCTTTCCCATTCTATTGTTTTCCTCTATTTCTTTGCATTGATCGC
This sequence comes from Bubalus kerabau, assembly GCF_029407905.1. Classification (NCBI taxonomy): domain Eukaryota; kingdom Metazoa; phylum Chordata; class Mammalia; order Artiodactyla; family Bovidae; genus Bubalus; species Bubalus kerabau. The sequence continues at coordinate 126,183,870 of NC_073624.1, read as the reverse complement.
TGAGGAAGGCTTTCTTATCTCTTCTTGCTATTCTTTGGAACTCTGCATTCAGATGCTTATATCTTTCCATTTCTCCTTTGCTTTTGGCTTCTCTTCTTTTCACAGCTATTTGTAAGGCATCCCCAGACAGCCATTTTGTTTTTTTGCATTTCTTTTCCATGGGATGGTCTTGATCCCTGTCTCCTGTACAGTGTCATGAACCTCATTCCATAGTTCATCAGGCACTCTATCAGATCTAGTCCCTTAAATCTATTTCTCACTTCCACTGTATAATCATAAGGGATTTGATTTAGGTCATACCTGAATGGTTTAGTGGTTTTCCCACGTCCAAGGTAAGAGAAACCCAAGTAAGATGGCAGGTGTTGAGAGAGGGCATCAGAGGGCAGACACACTGAAACCATAATCACAGAAAACTAGTCATGGTCGACATAATTCAGTCAATACAGAACACTTCTATCACAAGGATCCTTCAAGTAGCCTTTTACAGCCCTATCTCCTTTGCACCCACCCCACCTCTTCTTTAATACCAGGCAATTAGTGATCTGTTCTACATGTTTATAATCTTTGCATTTCAAGAATATTACATACAGTTCCGGCAGGGAGCACGGTGAGAAGCGAATGGCTGCCTTCAACCCGGGGGCCCTCCAGGTCCTCTGGCCTCCGGTGGGCAGGTGAACTGGGGGCCTCGGACGGCACCTCCTGCAGGCGGGCGAACCGGGGGCCCCTGGGCCGGGATCTCTGGTGGGTAGGTGAACTGGGGGTGCACTCACTCCGACAGCTTGGGCTGTGTCTTGCGGGCCCTCAGAGCTCACACCACCGCCATCCACTGGAAGCCACAGCAAACCTCACCCTCACCCTCACCTCTGCAGCTGAAGGGCAGCGGCCGCTCAGAGCCCGCATCTTGCTGACCAACCACCAGGTTTCTTGGCCCAAGACTGCAGGGCTTAGGCCAAGCCTCCGCCAGGCCCTCGCGGGTGGGCGTGGACGCCTTGGACCCGCTCGGATCCGGTACCTGCGGTGACCACTCACGCGTGGAGACTGACGAAGACCTTAATGGCTCGGAAGGTGAGCGGAGCCGCAGTGGGCAAAGGATAGAAATTAGCGGTTAGGCAGTTGGTGGTGGTTCTACCAAGACCTTGACATCGAAAGATATTAATAGAAACGGTGGAATAACTTACCGCATGCAGCCAATAGGAACTGCCCATCGCCCTTTGGGAAGACTGTCCATTTATAGAAAGCCTATGTCTATAATATGAAAAAGCTGCTCTCAACTTTTCACTCAACCTTGCAAAAGGAAACTCTCGCTATATCTAGGCCTTCTAGATAGGAAGAGGTTGCTGAAGTATGATAAAGTCAAGTTAGAAAATCAAAAATCTTGTAAATGCCCATTTGTTTTTTTTTAAAACCATAGAAAAGACATATCTTCTGGAAATAATTTTTTCTAAATGGAGTTGTTTGACCACCATAAAATAGTAAAAAAGTTATAGAGTAAAAGTCACACAGACTTGATGCAACAGAGATTGTCCTAGATACATCAACCAAGGTAGAAATCCCAAAGGAAAAGACTGACAGATTTAATTACATCAAAATAGAAACACACATAGCATTTTCTATCTCACCTATAGATAAAGGAATAAGTATGTGAATATCCAGGCTTCCCAGGTGGCACTAGTGGTAAAGAATCTGCCTGCCAATGCAGGAGATGTAGGAGAGGCAGGTTCTATCCCTGGCTCAGGAACATCCCCAGAGAAGGAAATGGCTACTCACTCCAATAGTCTTGCCTGGGAAATCCCATGGACAGAGCCTGGAAGGCTATAGTCCATGTGGTTGCCAAGAGTCAGACACGACTTAGTGACTAAACAATACCACCCAATGTTAATATCCACATGAAAATGCAGTAGTAAAAGCACAAACATATGGGCTGGAAGAAAACCCACCAAAGTGCCTCTAAGGATGGAGAGAACAGGACAAGGAGTGAAGGGTGTTAGGGAAAACAAAAGGAATACCAACGGAACATTTTATTCTCCTCCCACCCCTCCCATAAAAAAATCTGACACAAACATGACAAAACATTCAATTTGATGAAGTCAGGTGGTGATCAAGTCAGAATGGATTTTAGTTTTTTCTGAATTTCTATGGATTTTGAAATTTCTTTTTAAACATTTGGGGATAAGACGCAATAATTAGAGAAGGATGTAAGCCTTACCACATTTAATACAAGTAAGTATGTCCATGCCTAGGAAGGGAATCAGAGGTTCATTAAAATGTTAGCAGCCGCTACCTCTAGGTGGAAGGATACTGAGCTATTTTACTTCTTTTGTATTTGTGTCTCTGCATTTTGTAAAGTTCTTTTGTAAAGCCAACACTTTAATATTTTAATTGAAAACAAGCAAGCAAACAAACAAAACCACATCCAGTTGACATACAGAAAAGCTAGAATCAGACAGGACCTCATAGGTGAGTTCTACCTTAGAGGCCGGGAGAGTTTATGCAGGAAACCCTGACATCTAATAAACTGAAGCAAGGGACTCCACTAGATATTACGCAGATTTCCTTAAGCCTTTAGGCCAAGTTACCTCATCCAACCAAAAAAAAAAAAAAACCGAAAAACAAATAACAAATTAAATTAAGAGTGGGATCTGTAGAAAGGACCTTCAAATATGAAATGAAGAAATAATGACTCCTAGCAAGGAGGAGGTTTTCCAATAATTTTTACCCACGTCTCACCCATCAGTGGGTTTCTGGCTTCTTACCAAGTCATCTATTTATAGCACAATAAGCAGCTCTACTCTGAGAAGGCAGTGGCACCCCACTCCAGTACTCTTGCCTGGAAAATCCCATGGACGGAGGAGCCTGGTAGGCTGCAGTCCATAGGGTCGCTAAGAGTCGGACACGACTGAGCAACTTCACTTTCACTTTTCACTTTCATGCATTGGAGAAGGAAATGGCAATCCACTCCAGTGTTATTGCTTGGAGAATCCCAGGGACAGTGGAGCCTGGTGGGCTGCCGTCTATGGAGTCGCACAGAGTCAGACACAACTGAAGCGACTTAGCAGCAGCAGAAGCAGCAGCAAGCAGCTCTACTAGAGGCAATATTTCAGCAAGAGTCAAGTGAAAAGAAAATATAGATATCTGGCAACTGACCAAGTCTGTCATCGGGAATAAGGGCTAATTAAACCCATATCATTTACTGTTCTAATTAGACCATTGTTCAGTTCAATTTTCTATGCCAAATGTCACCAAACAGAACTGTGTCCTGTCTATAACATAATATAAAATAAAGTTTTAATTCATAAAAATACAATAAGCAGTTTAATACATTCATCTGGGCTTTCAGGTTGGTGAGTTCAAATCATTTTAGGTAAACGTTTAAAATATACACAGCTGAAATTGATTTTTCATTTTGTCATGATATACTGATATGTCAAATGTGAAAAGCTGAAAAACATCATCATATATTTTTTTAAATGAAAGTTGAGAGTTCATTGCAATATTGTTTTAATTTGTTTTTATTCTCACTCTTCCATCTATTCAGTTTATAGTTAGAGTCAGGTTTCTTTCCATAACTTCTCCACCTTTACTTACCAAAGATAAGCATTTTGATTCTAAAATAACTGAAATAGGCAAGTTGTATAGGCAGGTCTTTGATTTATCTGATTGAATCAGTAAGATTTTTTTTTCCCCATAAGAAAACAGAGAGAAAATGACATCTCAAGAGAGGTCCTCAAGTTTTTCTCCTCTCCCTGGCCATGAAGATGGTTAGATTTTGCTTTGAAATGGCACTGCTGTTTCCTACCAGCCAATCTTCCTGCCATCTCATCAATCTTCTTTTTCCAAAGAGTATTTGAAATGATATTCCCAATTTCCACCTGCTTTTCATCTCTTCCATGTGGTGCCAACAGTATGATGGTAATAACACAAACATTTAGAAAAACAGAACCTCTCTTGGACCTGAACAAACTGTCACAGAGTCTTTTCTGAGCATTTATATTTGTGTGTTTTCTTCCTCATAGTGATAGAGAACCTGCTTCCCTGAAACTTTTAGCCTTCTAGAGCAGCGGACGGTGAGTCTCCATCCTCTACTACAAAAGAACTCTTCTTGAGATTTCTCAAACTAGCTGGTACCTTCAAGAATGCAGACAAGGTCAAATGCTGAAAAGTGTTGAGAGGCAGTTATGCCCAGCACTGAGGAAGTCACTGGTATATTTGTGAACAGTTTCATCGTCATGATGAAACAAACAAAAATGAGAGCAGGCAGTCGGGGGGCAAGGAGGCAACTAAAGGAGAAGGGAGGGTAGTGCAGCCTTGACAGCTGGGTTTTCTTTCTGTTTTTGTAATCCAAGTGGCTGACTTAAGCTTTGCTTGCCAAGGCACGTACTTCAAAGATGGCTGTCTTCAATAAACACACTGCCATCTATGCAACTAGATAAAAATGCTGGGCTCCACCTCCCCCTGCTCCATCCCGGAATGAGGCACCTATTGCAAGCAAGTAATTTCTTGTGTTAATTATTTTTTTTTAAAATGGAGGTTTATGTGGTGAAACTGTTGAAAAGTCCTGGACTTGGGGATGAATTCAAAAGCCAAAGTGAAAGAAACAAATCTAATATGGAGTTATATTTTATTATTGTACAATTGCTCAGTCCTGTCTGACTCTTTGCGACCCCATGGACTGCAGCACGCCAGCCTTTCCTGTCCATCACCAAGTCCCAGAGCTTACTCAAACTCATGTCCATCGAGTCAGTGATGCCATCCAACCATCTCCTTCTCTGTCATCCCCTTCTCCTCCTGCCCTCAATCTTTCCCAGCATCAAGGTCTTTTCTAATGAGTCAGCTCTTCACATCAGGTGGCCATTATTGGTGCTTCAACTTCAGCATCAGACCTTCCAGTGAACACTCAGGATTGATTTCTGTGACAGTTTCACACTGAATAATTCTCACACACAGGATAATGGAGACAGACAGTGCAGGGAGAGTTGCAAAAGAGCAACTCCCGAGGAAACACTATATGTATGTGTGTTACTCACTCAGTCGTGTTGGACTCTTTGTGACCCTACGGACTGTAGCCCACCAGGCTCCTCTGTCCATGGGATTCTCCAGGCAAGAATACTGGAGTGGGTTGCCATTCCCTTCTCCAGGGGATCTTCTTGACCCAGGGATCGAACCCAGGTCTCCTTCATTGCAGACAGATTCTTTACCACCTGAGCCAGCAGGGAAGCCCAAAATCCATGAAAGTGAAAGTCACTCAGTTGTTTCTGACTCTTTGCAACCCCATGACTATAAAGTCCATGGAATTCTCCAAGCCAGAAACCTGGAGTGGATAGCCTTTCCCTTCTCCAGGGGATCTTCCCAACCCAGGGATCAAACCCAGGTCTCCCGCATTGCGGGTGGATTCTTTACCTGCTGAACCACAAATGCTGAGTGCGTATTTATTGGTAACTTACAGTCTTTAACGAAGAGCACTAAAGCAAGACAGAGATCAGAACTCTGGGATTAAGGATCCTCCTGGAAGTCTGGAGGTCATCACATGAGAGTTGTAAAGAAAGGTCTTTGAGGATAAGAGAGTTTGTTCTGCATGCAGAACAGTATCTAGCTAATGCTGACACGTCAGCCAGAACCTCTAACTTAAGGGCAGGGGAAAGAGCAAGCAAGGAAGAGAGAATGAGTAAGATTAAATTCCAGGAGACATTCCTGAGAAAGCAGCAAAACAGCACAAAAAAAAAGCAGCAAAAATCCCCTAGATTTCCTTTAAGATTGACTGGTTTGATCTTGCAGTCCAAGGGTCTCTGAAGAGTCTTCTCCAACACCACAGTTCAAAAGCATCAATTCTCTGGCACTCAGCCTTCTTTATGGTCCAATTCTCACATCCATACACGACTATGGGAAAAACCATAGCTTTGACTACACTGACCTTTGTTGGCAAAGCAATGTCTCTGCTTTTTAATATGCTGTCTAGGTTTGTCATAGCTTTTTTTCCAAGGAGTTAGATTTATTCTTCCCTATTACATGAACATGGACAAGTTTCTTACCCTCTCTAAGTTACTTTCTTGATGTGTGTGTGTGCTAAGTCACTTTAGTCATGGCCAGCTCTGTGTGACTCTCTGGACTGTAGCCCACAAAGCCCTTCTGTCCATGAGACTTTTCAGGCAAGAAAACTGGAGTGGGTTGCTATTTCCTCGTCCAGGTGATCTTTCTGACCCGGATCAAACCTGGATTTCTTAGGTCTCCTGCATTGGCAGGCAGGTTCTCTACCACTAGCACCACCTGGGAAGCTCACTTTCCTGATAGTTACTTTTTTTTTTTTTTTTTTGGCTGCATCTCATGGCTTGTGGGATCTAGTTCCCTGACCAGGGATCAAACCTGCACCCCTTACACTGAAAGCATAGGGTCTTAAACACTGGACCACTAGGGAAGTTCCCTGTAGATAGTTACTTTAAAATGGTTGGGGGGGCGGGGGGGCGGGGGGGGAGAATGTATAGATAAAAATCAAGCAAATGTGACAAAACGTTAGCAATTGGTGGAGATCTAGGTTGTAAGCGTACAGTACTTACATGCTTTGTATTGTTCTATCAATATTTCTGTAGGTTTGACCTTTTTCAAAAGAGAAAAATAACACTGGGAATATGGTAGTGGTAAAGAATGGTAAATAGTGGTAAAATAAAGCTAGTGGTAAAGGACCCGCCTGCCAATGCAGGAGACTTAAAGAGACACAGGTTCAATCCCTGAGTTGGGAAGATCCCCTGGAGGTGGGCATGGCAACACACTCCAGTATATTTGCCTGGAGAATCCCATGGACAGAGGGGCCTTGTGGGCTATAGTCCATAGGGTCGCAAAGAGTCGCAGGCAACTGAAGTGACTTAGCACACACACAAGGGAGGGGCATGGTTGATTCTTGCAAATGTCTTGGTGTAGGAGTCCTTTGTTCCCACAGCTGTCCAGGTAGATCAGGTCAGGGTATTCCTATAGATCTCCAACAGGACAAATGTTATTCTCTGCTCTGCAACTTTTTCTCTCTATACAAAATGAAAAGTGTTATACCCTTAAAGGTCAGAGCCTTTGGGCTCTGAGAATGGGCTATCCTGTGTATTTCAGGCTATGGCAACATTCTTAATGCATGCAATAGAACACAAAGGCTAAACTAAAAGAAACAGATTTAATATGGAGTGAGATTTATTCTTCCCTATTACATGGACACGGACAAGATTCTTACTGTCTCTAAGTTTCTTTCTTGATAGTTAAAAGTAAAAAAGAAGAAGCTATGCCTTGCACCTTCCTTAATTATTTTGTGAACACTAGTCATGGTAACAGATATAAAGTGCTTTGCAAACAGCAGAGCCCTTCCTGGGCACAAAGGGTCACCCGTGTGATTATTTGGGCGTCACCAAGTGGTCCTATATCACCTGGCCAAGCCTCTTGCCTTTGGCTGCCTCAACTCCAGCCAATCTCTGCTGCCACAGCCACCTTAACATGCATATGCGTGAGTGGCTTCCTGGCTTCTCCTCTGCTCAGAGCATCACTGCAGACACACAGACCTGCTCCTGAGAACTAGAGGGCAGAGCAACTCGCACAGCAGACTCCTCCCTGCCTGCTTCTCAGCACCCTGTCTACCCATCCTGATCCCTGGCAGCCAGCCAGCTCCCATGAAACCACCAAAGGCATCCTAGCATTCTAGAAGCATCCGGAGAAACACCAACCAGCACAACTTCTTTCAGGAGTCCCTGATGCTCAGGTGAGCCATCCTGCCCATCCACCGAGCAGTGAAGGCAGATGTGTGAGCAGGGAAAGCCTGGGTCCCCCTTGCTTGCATCTCACCAGAGGACCAAGTCCCCATCCTGCTGGGTTCTCCTTCAGAATAAGCTCAGAAACTCCTTTTTCCAGGTCCTTATCCATCAAGAGAGGCAACCTCAGCCATGTGCAAAGAGGGTGGTATCTCTATCTGCTTCTGATCGGCATCCAAAAATCTTACACCCCAACCTGCCTTTATTGCTGGCCAAACCCACAGACGTCCTTTATCTGTTTTTTTTTTTTTCTCTTTACTCCATCAGCAATATCAAGAGAGAGCAGACGATACATCTGTCGTAAATATGAGGTTTTTGTTGGAATATAGACTGGTTAGAAGTGGGGGAGTGTTACTTGAATTTGTTAAACATTTACAAAGGTATATTAAAACCTCCATAAATTTAGAGAAAATGGAGAAAATTCTCCTTGGAGTAAGTAAAACAATCTAAATTAGAAAAAACAAAGGAATTATTTCCCTTTACCTTTAAGTGCTTCCTTGAACAAAATAGCCATAGCACAATACTCCTGATAAGTTGTATTAGGGTGCGTGTGTCCTTTGGAATTAAGCTCAGGTGCTCGGTGTTGACCTAGATGGGTGGATGGGAGGTGGGAGGGAGGAAGGTCCAAGGGGGAGGTGATATAGGTATACTTGGAACTAATTCACTTCATTGTACAGCAGAAACTGTTACTGAGTCTGGGCTGACTCAGTTCACCACAGGACAGGCCAATGAATCCGAGAGAGGAAGCACTGAGGCAAGGAACAGATTTTAGCTGGGGAGCCAGCTGACGGAGAAGACGGCAGGCTAGTGCCTCAAAATAAGTTTCTTGTCAGGGCCTGGTTGCCAGGTTCTTTCACACATCAGAGATGGGGGGTGGGGGAGGTGAGGAAACCAAGTAAAAAGACTATTCAATCCTCGCAATTGTCCCCTGGAATGGGAAGCCTCAGGCAAGGGGATGTGTTTCACTAGCTTGCAGTCCTTCACAGGTGGGAGGGCAGCTCAGGTTATCTCCCTGAGGCAGGCCATTATGTATGTTTAATAACAATAAAAGGTTAAAGTCACAGAAACAGATCCAACATAAATTCAAAATTAACCCTTCCTGGTTACAAAACTAACACAACATTGTAAAGCAATTATATATAATATGTAACATTACAGAAAAAAAATTTTCATTAGAATTAGTGTATTCCTTTTCACTGGGAATAAATATTGCTACATGTTGGAAAGTTGTTCTCCTTAGTGGTAGTTCAGTCGCTCAGTCGTGTCCAACTCTTTGCGACCCAATGAATCACAGCACACCAGGCCTCCCTGTCCATCACCAACTCCCGGAGTTTACTCAGACTCACGTCCATCGAGTCAGTGATGCCATCCAGCCATCTCATCCTCTGTCGTCCCCTTCTCCTCCTGCCCCCAATCCCTCCCAGCATCAGAGTCTTTTCCAATGAGTCAACTCTTCGCATGAAGTGGCCAAAGTACTGGAGTTTCAGCTTTAGCATCATTCCCTCCAAAGAATTCCCAGGGCTGATCTTCAGAATGGACTGGCTGGATCTCCTTGCAGTCCAAAGGACTCTCAAGAGTCTTCTCCAACACCACAGTTCAAAAGCATCAATTCTTCGGCACTCAGCCTTCTTCACAGTCCAACTCTCACATCCATACATGACCACTGGAAAAACCATAGCCTTGACTAGACGAACCTTTGTTGGCAAAGTAATGTCTCTGCTTTTGAATATGCTATCTAGGTTGGTCATAACTTTCCTTCCAAGGAGTAAGCGTCTTTTAATTTCCTGGCTGCAGTCACCATCTGCAGTGATTTTGGAGCCCAGAAAAATAAAGTCTGACACTGTTTCCACTGTTTCCCCATCTATTTCCTGTGAAGTGATGGGACCGGATGCCATGATCTTCGTTTTCTGAATGTTGAGCTTTAAGCCAACTTTTTCACTCTCCTCTTTCACTTTCATCAAGAGGCTTTTGAGTTCCTCTTCACTTTCTGCCATAAGGGTGGTGTCATCTGCATATCTGAGGTTATTGATATTTCTCCCGGCAATCTTGATTCCAGCTTGTGTTTCTTCTAGTCCAGCGTTTCTCATGATGTACTCTGCATATAAGTTAAATAAGCAGGGTGATAATATACAGCCTTGACGTACTCCTTTTCCTATTTGGAACCAGTCTGTTGTTCCATGTCCAGTTCTAGCTGTTGCTTCCTGACCTGCATACAGGTTTCTCAAGAGGCAGGTCAGGTGGTCTGGTATTCCCATCTCTTTCAGAATTTTCCACAGTTGATTGTGATCCACATAGTCAAAGGCTTTGGCATAGTCAATAAAGCAGAAATAGATGTTTTTCTGAAACTCTCTTGCTTTTTCCATGATCCAGCGGATGTTGGCAATTTGATCTCTGGTTCCTCTGCCTTTTCTAAAACCAGCTTGAACATCTGGAAGTTCACAGTTCATGTATTGCTGAAACCTGGCTTAGAGAATTTTGAGCATTACTTTACTAGTGTGTGAGATGAGTGCAGTTGTGCAGTAGTTTGAGCATTCTTTGGCATTGTCTTTCTTTGGGATTGGAATGAAAACTGACCTTTTCCAGTCCTGTGGCCACTGCTGAGTTTTCCAAATTTGCTGGCATATTGAGTGCAGCACTTTCACAGCATCATCTTTCAGGATTTGAAATAGCTCAACTGGATTCCATCACCTCCACTAGCTTTCTAAGGCCCACTTGACTTCACATTCCAGGATGTCTGGCTCTAGGTGAGTGATCACACCATCATGATTATCTGGGTCGTGAAGATCTTTTTTGTACAGTTCTTCTGTGTATTCTTCTTCTTAATATCTCCTTAATATCTTCTGCTTCTGTTAGGTCCATACGATTTCTGTCCTTTATCAAGCCCATCTTTGCATGAAATGTTCCCTTGGTATCTCTAATTTTCTTGAAGAGATCTCTAGTCTTTCCCATTCTATTGTTTTCCTCTATTTCTTTGCATTGATCACTGAGGAAGGCTTTCTTATCTCTTCTTGCTATTCTTTGGAACTCTGCATTCAGATGCTTGTATCTTTCCTCTTCTCCTTTGCTTTTGGCTTCTCTTCTTTTCACAGCTATTTGTAAGGCATCCCCAGACAGCCATTTTGCTTTTTTGCATTTCTTTTCCAGGGGGATGGTCTTGATCCCTGTCTCCTGTACAATGTCATGGACCTCATTCCATAGTTCATCAGGCACTCTATCTATCAGATCTAGTCCCTTAAATCTATTTCTCACTTCCACTGTATAATCATAAGGGATTTGATTTAGGTCATATCTGAATGGTTTAGTGGTTTCCCCTACTTTCTTCAATTTAAGTCTGAATTTGGCAATAAGGAGTTCATGATCTGAGCCACAGTCAGCTCCTGGTCTCGTTTTTATTGACTGTATAGAGCTTCTCCATCTTTGGCTGCAAAGAATATAATCAATCTGATTTCGGTGTTGACCATCTGGTGATGTCCATGTGTAGAGTCTTCTCTTGTGTTGTTGGAAGAGGGTGTTTGCTATGACCAGTGCATTTTCTTGGCAAAACTCTATTAGTCTTTGCCCTGCTTCATTCCGTATTCCAAGGCCAAATTTGCGTGTTACTCCAGGTGTTTCTTGACTTCCTACTTTTGCTTTCCTGTCTCCTATAATGAAAAGGACATCTTTTTTGGGTGTTAGTTCTAAAAGGTCTTGTAGGTCTTCATAGAACCTAGAACAAATCTTCCAGAATGTATGGCAAGCACAGAGAAAAAGAGAGAGCCAGGCATTCAGGGAGAGAAAGATTTACTATGGGAAGGAAGAAAGTGACTGGCTTTAGAGAGAAACCAGTGCTCTCCCTTTACAGCCAAACCTTCTTATACCCTATCAATGGGCTATTGTGCCCCGAAGGGAGGGGGTCTTAGTTTATCTTTAGCCCAAAGCTGGGGTCTTGTGTCACATAGTCGGAGGGAGTTTCACAGTCAGGTGGTCACATAGTCTTGAGAAACTGGCACCAGCAGGGAAAAATGGGGCATTGCCTCAAGGAAAAACTGGATACCACCAGAGCAGTGTGGCCACTGTGACTTCATCTCTTGTTTGTCAGGTCACCACAATGGGCCATTTTTAAATAATACACTACAAGCCCCTTGTGGACCCTAACACAGAACATACATGTTCCAGAAAGTTCTCATGTCAAACATTCGCTGCCGACCCTGGACCATAGGGCAGAAATTGAGGGCACTGAGGTAATGGCCTCAACAGAGCTAGTTGGTTATTGCAAGGGCATATGTGAGTGCTAAGTGCTCAGTCCAGTCCTGTCAGACTCTTTTCGACCCCATGGACTATAACCCACCAGGCTCCTCTGTCCGTGGAATTTTCCAGGCAAGACTACTGGAGTGGGTTGCCATGGTCTCCTCCAGGGAATCTTCCCGACCCAGGGATCGAACCCACATCTCTCGTGTTTCGTGCATTGGCAGGTGTGTTCTTTACCACTAGTGCCACCTGGGAAGCCCCATAGAAGTGATATCATATGGTATTGGCCTTTCTCTGTCTCACTGACTTCACTTAGTATGATCATCTCTGGGTCCATCCACGTTGCTGCAAGTGGCATTAAAGTAAAGTAAAAAAGTCACTCAGTCGTGTCCGACTCTTTGCAACCCCATGAACTATACGTTCTGTGGAATTCTCCAGGCCAGAATACTGGAGTGGGCAGCCTTGCCCTTCGCCAAGGGATCTTCCCAACCCAGGGATCGAACCCAGATCTCCCATGTTGCAGGCGGATTTTTTTCTGAGCCACAAGAGAAGCAAGTGGCATTAGTTCATTCTTTTTATGGCAGAGAAACATTCTGTTGTGTGTATGTACCACATCTTCTCCACCCATCCTCCGTTCATGGACATTTAGGTTGCATCCGTGTTCTGGCTATTGTAACTAGTGCTGCATCGAACACTGGGGTGCGTGTATCTTTTCAAAATAGAGTTTTCTGTGACTTCTGAATGACACTAAGGAAAACAAAACAACCTAATTGGTCACCTTTGGAGAATGATTATTTTGAACTTTGGTAAATAACAGAAAAGACTGAACCAATACAGCCTCCATTTCCCACCACCAGTCTGCTGAAGCAGGAGGACAGGGGACAGTGTTCTCCTCCGCTGTAGGGACAGTCCTCAAAATCTCAGTCAAGGGAAATTCTCTCCGACAAATAATCGATTCAGTGTCTTCAGTAAGTAAATTCCAAGGGTAAGTAGAGAAGTAGAAGCCGATGAATTGAATGTGATGTACTCAGTGTTGATGGCTGGGTGCTCAGTGGAAAACAGTTAAGGAGAGGTGAGGCCGTGATGACCACACAATCCAGATGGTCAGGGTACATATGGTGGGGTCTGGGTCTCTGAAAAGCACTGGAGAGGCCTCAGGGGAGGTCGGCTCAGTCTATCTTCTTACCTGACTGGGATTGCCAGGGTGTTTCATATTCGTGTATCAGGGCTTCCCAGGTGGTGCTAATGGTAAAGAACCTGCCTGCCAGTGCAGGAGACGTGAGACATGAGTTCAGTCGCTGGGTTGGGAAGATCCTCTGGAGAAGGGAATGGTAACCCACTCCATTCCCTGAACAGAGGAGCCTGGTGGTCTATGGTTCATGTGGTCACAAAAGAGTCAGACACAACTGAAGTGACATGGCATATTTGGCTAAATTATTTGCTTTATGCTGTTGTTGTTTTGCTTGAGGGTTATTTTGACAATTAAAAAAAATTAAAAGAAGTTCAGGAAGTCTTGAGGGTGAGCAGCCAGCCTGGTCCTAGGGGTGTAAACTTCTCCCCTTCCTGCGACAATAGTCACTGTCTCTCATATTTTCTTAGAACTTTTATTGTAAATTTACCCGTAAATATACTTGTGTATTTGGTTCTGTGCTTTGTAAAGGGTATATTGGAGGTTTTTTTGGGTATGTGTGATTTTTATTCTGTTTTCTTTCCTGTAAGGAACTGTGTTAGGTCAGGTCCTCAGAGAAGCAGACCTAAGGCAGGATTAAATATGTGTGGACCTTGTTGAGGGAGCAGCCTGCAAGGGAACTGGGGAGGGAGAGGGTCAGATGGGAGGGAGAGGGTGGGAGGAGGCGTCAGGTACAGCCCAAGGAAGGCAGAGGCTGAGATGGTTGGATGGCATCACCGACTCAATGAACACGAGTCTGAGCAAACTCTGGGAGATAGAGAAGGACAGGGAAGCCTGGCATGCTGTAGTCCATAGGGTTGCAAAGAGTTGGACATGACAGAGCAGCTGAACAATAACAATAAGGAAGGCAGAGCTGCCTGGAGGTGCCCACGCAGGGCCTGTGGGCATATAGCAATATGGATGGACCTAGAGATTATCATACTAAGTGAAGTAAGTCAGACAGAATTCGACAAATACCATATGATATCATGTATATGTGAAATCTTTAATGTGATATAAATGAACCTATCTACCATACAGAAATGGACTCATCAGACACAGAGAACACAGTTGTGGTTGCCGAGGAGGGTGGGGGGGAAGGATTGCGAGTTTGGGGTTAGCAGATGTAAACTATGATATCTAGGATGGATAAACAACAAGGTCCTTCAGAATAGCCCAGGGAACTATATTCAATCTTCTGTGATAAACTGTAATGGAAAAGAATATGAAAAAATATATGTAGACCTTAAATCACTTTACTGTGCAGCAAAAGGTAATACAATATTGTAAATCAAGTATATTTCAATTATATATATAAGCAGAGACCTTCAACTTGTTTGCCTAACAGCTCCCACCATAGGGGCGGTGAACACTCTCCTGGCCCCTCACCTCCAGGCCTTTTCTGAGGACCTGGACATTGGATTAAAAAAAAAAGTTTTAAAGGGTCCTGGGTAAAGCCCTAGAGGGTGAAGAAAGGCCCAGAGCATATCCTTAGGGAAATACCAAGACACTATTTATTACACAAAAATAAGACACAGTTCATGTATTTAATAGGGGAGGAGTCAGATGATGTTTATTGGGACAGGAAACATTATGTAGCCATTAAATAATACTTAATAGTGGGTTTCTACTGCATTCTCTTTCTTCATGTTTCACTTAAAGTGCTCCCCAGGACTTCCCTGGCAGCCCAGTGGTTAAGACTCTGTGCTGTCAATGCAGGGGGCACGAGTTCAATCCCTGGTAGGGGAAATAAGATCCCATATGCCACGTGGTGTGGCCAAAAGATTTTTAAAAACTTTCTCCACTCCTTGTATATAGCAGGGGAAAAAAGCATTCACGGGAGTGAGGCCAGCATGGGTTGCTCTCCTGTTCAACCCACTTCAAGCCCAGCAGTCAGGACCATCATTTCCAATTTCCCAGGATGGGAAGGCCATCCATTCATTAAATATCGGGCTCAGGGCCTGACAGTGAATGGAAGACTGAATTGAAACAAGGACCTCCTGTCTTCATCTTTAATAGGAGACTCTATCTCTTACACCACAAGCGTGCTATAGGTTAATTCTGCAGACCAACAATGTGACTTCTGTCCTGGGTGACCAACCTGGGTCCTTCCATTTGCATCCACAGACAAGAGAATGGTTTGCACCACCAAGTGCTGGAAAAGCCAACACAGCACTATCTTTAATGGGGAAAACTTTTCTTTTAATTTTGGCTGCACGAGGTCTTTGTTGCCTCACGTGGGCTTTCTCTAGATGTAGGGCACGGGCTTAGTTACCCCTCAGCATGTGAGAGCTTATTAATAGTTCCCTGGCCAGGAATCAAACCCGAGTCTCCTGCATTGGAAGGTTGGTTCTTTTTTATATATAATTTCATTTAGTTATTTATAGCTGTCTTCAGTGATGCTCGGATTTTCTCTAGTTGTAGTGAGCAGGGGCTGCTCTCTAGTACAGTGTGTGGGCTTCTTCTTGCAAGTGCTTCTCTTGTTTCAGAGCACAGGCTCTAGGACATGCGAGCTTCAGTGGTTGCAGTTCCCGGGCTTAGTTGCTCCACAGCATGTGAGATCTTCCCAGATCAGGGATCGAACCCGTGTCTCCTGCATTGTGCAGGTGGATTCTTTACACTGAGCCACCAGGGAAGTCCGTAGTGGGGAAAACTTGGAAAAAAAAAAAAAAATAATAGGATCATTCACAGAGGCCAGCCAAGCTCTATTAGAGCCTGCTGCTAAGTCACTTCAGTTGTGTCCGACTCTGTGCGACCCCATGGACTGCAGTGTACCAGGCTTCTCCATCCATGGGATTTTCCAGGCAAGAGTACTGGAGTGGGGTGCCATTGCCTTCTCCATATTGGAGCCTGAGCCCCCCCAAAACAAATCAGTAATAACCAATCTTGTCTTTAACATTTTACTATCTTGTTCATCGTGGATTTTTTTTTGGCATTAATTTTTATTTTTTTAAGTCTTGCATTAAAATTGTGTCTATTTTCATTCCTGAGTTTTTTGGCACCCTGTTCAATCTTGCACCTGAGGCAAGGGCCAAGCCTACCTCACCCTGGGCCAGCCCTGTCTTTAAAAAGTAAGGACATTTTCCTTAATATATGATATTTGTTTTTTCTTTCTGACTTACTTCACTCTGTGTGTGTGTGCTCAGTTGGTTCAGTTGTGTCTGATTCTGTGACCCTGTGGACTGCAGCATGCCAGGCTCCTCTGTCCATGGGATTTGCAGGCAAGAATACTGGAGTAGGTTGCTATGCCTTCCTCCAGGGATCTTCCTGACCCAGGGATCGAACCCACATCTTTTATGTCTCCTGCATTGAGAGGTGGGTTCTTTACCACTAGCACCACCTGGGAAGCCTGTATGACAGTCCCATGCTCTGTGGTGACCTAAATGGGAAGGAAATCTGAAAAAGAGGGATATATGTATACGTGTAGCTGATTCACTTTGCTGTACAGCAGATAGTAACAACATTGTAAAGCAACTAGACTCCAATAAAAAATAATTTTAAAAAAGTAAAGGCATTTTCATTACAATTGGGAATAAGTCAGGGATGCCCCAGTACCTCCGTCACGTAAATGAAAGGGCCGTGCAGCCAGACAGAGTGCTGAAAAAAGAATCAAATGATCAACTAAAAGTATTGAAATTTCCAAATGGGCTTTTCAGGCTTCCCTGGTGGCCCTGCAGTAAAGAATCATGCCTGCTAATGCAGGAGACATGTGTTCGATCCCTGATCCAGGAAGATCCCACATGCCGTGGGGCAACTAAGCCTTTGTTCTTCAGCTATTGAGCCTGTGCTCTAGAGCCCAGAAGCCAAAACTAATGAGCCCACGTGCCTCAATTACTAAAGCCCATGCTCCCCAACAAGGGAAGCCGCTGCAGTGAGAAGCCCATGCACCACATGAGAGAGCAGCCCCTACTCGTCCTGATTAGAGAAAAGCTCGAGCAGTAAGACGCCGCACAGCCAAAAATAAACAAACAAAAAGGCTTTTACAAGATCAGTAGAGATTTTTTTTTTTTTGGTACCAACGACAGGTATATAAGATAGAGAAACTCTATTCCTCGTGGCTACAAAAGCTAAACGTCTTAGAATGAGCTTCCTGTGTCTACAGCTATGAAGAAACCCACAGTGCTGTTGACATTCAAGGCTCAAATAAACAGGGAGATATATCTTAAGTGAAAAGACCTGATGTCGTGTGTATAAAATTCCCTCACTGTTGGACAGCAGGACACAAGATGATTTTTCAGCCGACTTGCTGCCGTGGCTTGGCCACCTGGATTTCTTTGTTGAGGCAAGAGAAGGAAGGAGCCTCTATTTTTTTAACTGTGGATAGAAGTGGGCTGTCCTTGGCCACATCTGTTTGTTCCAGGGGACAATGTGCATGCCACCTGGGGGGCAGGAAATGTGTTCACTTCCCCAGCCTGTGAGCGGTGCCCCCACCCCAGCTGCCAGGAATGCAAACTCCCATGAGAGGGACTGGACATCTCCCCTTGAAGCGGGCATGTCCGGCCACCATCTGTAACCTTGATTTGTTGTTTTTTTACACAAATGCATTTATTTAATATAAATACATATTTTCATAAGTGAGTATAATCTTTTATAACCTGTGCATTTTACTTAACATAGTGTATCTTCCATGAAATGGTTGTAATAATATCATTTTTAATGACTGCAATACTCATCACTATATTATCATAATGTGCAAATTGCATATTATTGAACATTTAAGTAATACGTGATTTGTACATTAACAAATAAATTTTCTTTATTTCAAACAATGTAATGGTGAAATGGACATCCTTTTTAGGCTATACCTTTGTATACATGGGCTTCTCTGGTGCTGAGCTGGTAAAGCATCTGCCTGCAATGTGGGAGACCTGGGTTTGATCCCTGCGTTGGGAACATCCCCTGGAGAAGGGAACGGCTACCCACTCCAGTATTTTGGCCTGGAGAATTCCATGGACTGTATAGTCCATGGGGTCGCAGAGTCGGACATGACTGAGTGACTTTCACTTTCACTTTGTACATATACACCATTGTTTATCTAGTGTACATTCCCAGATTTGGAATTGCCAGGCCAGTCTTTTGAAAGGCTTTTGATTCTCAGTTGCAAATTAGTTTCCAGAAAGGTTATGCTTTTTAAAAATTAAAATTATTGCCACTTTTATTTTTCTCCTGTCATCTTTTTATTGGACTGTGATTGCTTTATGATGTTGTGTTAGTTTCTGCTGTACAGCAAAGTGAACACGGGAAGTCTGCTGTAAAATGATGCTTGGTGCTCTTGGTGCTTTCTCCGTGGTCACCCATGTTCTAGGAAACACTGGACACCTTGCCTCTCCTTGGGAGCAGGTCTCTGAAATGGGCCCATCAGTTTCAGGTTTGGGGATGGGGTGACACAGAAGGATGCTCAGACCCTGCAGGGTCCATCTCAGTGACAGTTTTCTTGCTGTGGGACCGTATTTGGTGTGTGGGCTGCTCTGGGTAAGCACTGTGGATCTGCCGGAGTCTGGTGATGCTACGGAGACATGGCCACACGTGACCCATTCAGGTTCCCTAGAGGACAGGAACGAGATTTCCAATGACCTCCCTTCCCCCACTGTCTTCCCAGGGGGCTGAAAGAGAAATCCTGTGAGTCAACGTGTCTGTTGAGAATTGCCCAGGGACTCTGTATGTTTTGTGGGATAAAATGTAGGGTTCTGGATGGTGGGGTTCAGGACTTCCCCAGTTTGGGCCCATGGGATCTTTGCAGTGCCCTGCAGTATCATGAACTGTACCCCTGAAATGGCAGCCACATCCCTTGCACCCTCATGGGTGCCCCCTTCTCCTGGTGGCCATCCTCCCTCTGGTATTCCCCCCCACTCTGTCCTGAGGCCCCACCCCATCAAGCCTGTGAGGCTGGGGCTCATGTCCAGTATCTCTGTGTGGCATTCAGCCTGGAAGGTTCCTGGCAAATCCGGTCAGTGGTTTTGTTTGGAGTGAGAAGGAAGCAGAAGTTTGTGTGTGCTGGGAGTTGGAGGCAAGCGGTGGGAAGACTGGAGATGGGCTTCCGGGGCAGCAGATTAGATTTGGAAGGGGTAGGGCACCTCTTCTTTGGCTTCATAATATCTTTGGAAAGAAAGCTTCTCTTTTTCTTTTTGAGAACAAATAACCTGATTTTATGACCTGTTGTCTCAGTCACCTGGGCTCCTTAACCCAGGAACCATCTTCACAAAGTCATGAGTGTGATGGTCAGCAGGCACATGAAAAGACTCTCAGCATCATTTCTTATGCTGCTGCTGCTGCTAAGTCGCTTCAGTCGTGTCCGACTCTGAGACCCTGTAGATGGCAGCCCACGAGGCTCCCCCGTCCCTGGGGTTCTCCAGGCAAGAACACTGGAGTGGGTTGCCATTTCCTTCTCCAATGCATAAAAGTAAAAGTGATGATGCTCAGTCGTGTCCGACTCATTTCTTATGAGGGATATGCAAATCAGAATTACAGTGGGGTACCATCTCATACTAGCCAGAGACGCCATTGTTAGACAGTCCACAAATCATAAATGCTGGAGAGGGTGTGGTAAAAAGGGAACCTTCCTACACTGATGTTGGGAATGTCAGTGGGTGCCGCCACTATGGAGAACAGTATGGAGGTTCCTTAAAATACTACAGATAGAGCTACTATATGCTATATGATCCAGCAACCCCATTCCTATCCAAAAAAAGATACATGCACCTCAGTGTTCAGTGAAGCATTATTTACAATAGCCAAAACATAAAAACAACCTCAGTGTCTATCCAAAGATGAATGAACAAAGATGATGTGGTACATATATACTATGGAATAGTACTCTGCCATAAAAAATGAAAGAATGCCATTTGCAACAATGGGTGGACCTAGAGATGATCATATTAAGTGAAGTAAATAAATTAAAAACAAATATCATATAGTATCATCATATCTAAAAAAGATATAAATGAACTTATTTACAAAACAGAAACAGATTCATAGACATAGAAAATAAACCATGGTTACCAAAGAGAAAGGCTGGGGAGAGGAACAAATAGGGAGTTTGGTATTAACAGATACACACCACTATATATAAATTAGACAGTCAGCAAAGACCTGCAGTACAGCACAGGGAACTATATTCAAAAAGGATCTGAAAAGGAATATGTGTGTGTGTATATATATATACAGACAGACACTTAGATATATATAACTGAAGCACTTTGCTGTACACCAGAAACTAACACAGCATTGTAAGTTAACTATATGCTAATCAAATCAGAGAGTTCATGAATGAGCAGGGAGTTGGGGTGGCACCCCATTCCAGTACTCTTGCCTGGAAAATCCCATGGATGGAGGAACCTGGTGGGCTGCAGTCCATGGGGTCGCTAAGAGTCGGGCACGATTGAGCGACTTCACTTTCACTTTTCACTGTCATGTACTGGAGAAGGAAATGGCAACCCACTCCAGTGTTCTTGCCTGGAGAATCCCAGGGGCGGGGGAGCCTGGTGGGCTGCCGTCTCTGGGGTCGCACAGAGTCAGACACGACTGAAGCGACTTAGCAGTAGCAGCAGCAGGTGTCCTGGGAAGTCCCCAGGGTCCCCTTTTCCTCCTCCAGCCCTGGTGCCCTCCTGTCTCCTTGGCAGAGCATGTGCTGGTCCTGACACCACAGTCAGCTGAGGAGGGGTATCCTGCCATTTGAATAGACACGAGTTACTTCTGGGTGGGCTCCTCGGGTTGGCTGTTTGGGGATGGGTTCTGACTCTCCTGTCCCCCTTCTTGACTGCAGTGGCTGCCTCCTGGTGACGACGGCAGTGTGAGCTCCGCCATGGCCCACCTGAAGCGTCAGAGTGCTGCGAGCAGCCTACTGGACCACAGGGCAAGAGAGGGCCTGGATCCCGAGAGCGAGGACGGGCAGCTGGCCCTGGAGCAGTACGTGCCCAGCAGCCTGGAGCTGGCAGCCCTGTGGTCCGAGAGCCTGCGTCTGCTGAGCAGGGTGGCCCCGACCAGAGCCCTGACAGGGACTCCAGCTCTGACTACGTGAACAACACCTTGGAGGAGAAGGACTACGACTTGGGGCTGCCTGAAGAGGAGGAGGGCGTCACCTACTACATCTGCTACTGCCCCGAGGACGACAACTACCTGCAGGGCACGGACTGCGAGGGGCAGGGCTACCTGGCCTATGATGCGCATCACCTGGAGATGGACGAGTGCCAGGAGGCAGTGGAGGAGTGGACGGAACCGGGGCCTGGCGACTCCCCCAAGGCCTGCCCACCCGCCGAGGCCAGCTGCGGCCCCAGCAGACAGGAGTGCAGGACCAAAAACAAGGGCAGGCCCAAGTCTCTGAACCTCCCTCCCAAGGCCAAGCACCCTGCTGATGCCCAGAGGAGCTTCAAGACCAAGACCAGGACCTCTGAGAAGAGGCCCAAGTGGCCCCAAGAGGAGGTAGGATTCTGGCTGGCCATGGGGAAGCAGATTGAGGGGCTGAGAGCAAAGGCATCTGTGGAACCCCCAAGTCAGAACTTGAGTGAGTTCCCCATGTGTTCAGTTATGCATGGAAGTCCCGGCCACTCCTGTTCACCCATCAGATGCCGTAGAAAATGTTGAGGAAATCTTGTTGAGGCTGATTGGCAGCCAGGGCTCCCAGCAGACACCCAGCCCCCCAGTAGAGACTGGGTCCTTCACCCGCTTGCTCTGGATGTGCTCGTGTGGGGGTGGTCCCTGAGACTGTCGCCCCTCCCCGGGTGGTTTCAGTCAGTCATAGGAATCTGGTACCACTGGCAAGTGTGGACAGCTGCAGCCAGTGGTTGGGGCAGCCCAGCGGCGAGGGGCAGCGCCCCGAGTGCATTACACAGGGGTGGTTGAATCTAGTGACACTTCTCTGAAAGACCCGGGGCCTTGGTATGATTGGCAGTTCACTGTAAATAACCATTTTGCAAATTATTTGAAAGTTCGACAGTCTTGGAGAAGAAATGCATGCTAATGAGGCTAGTAGATTTAAGAGTAACTGTAGCAAAGTAAGTGTGCATTCTAATAAACACTTTTGAAAAGTTGCCTTTCAAAAAGAAAAACTTACATGTATATAGAAAGAAGATGCATGTGAAGGAACTTCCATTTGACTAATTCTATGGAAAGTGAGAATGAACTGCTTTCATTTATTTTTTTAATTGGAGTATACAAATAGCTGTGAAAAGAAGGGAAGTAAAAAGCAAAGGAGAAAAGGAAAGATATAAACATCTGAATGCAGAGGTCCAAAGAATAGCAAGAAGAGACGAGAAAGCCTTCTTCAGCAATCAATGCAAAGAAATAGAGGAAAACAACAGAATGGGAAAGACTAGGGATCTCTTCAAGAAAATCAGAGATACCAAAGGAACATTTCATGCAAAGATGAGCTTGATAAAGGACAGAATTGGTATGGACCTAACAGAAGCAGAAGATATTAAGAAGAGATGGCAAGAATACACAGAAGAACTGTACAGAAAAGATCTTCACAACCTAGATAATCACGATGGCGTGATCACTGACCTAGAGCCAGACATCCTGGAATGTGAAATCAAGTGGGCCTTAGAAAGCATCACTACGAACAAAGCTAGTGGAGGTGATGGAATTCCAGTTGAGCTATTCCAAATCCTGAAAGATGATGCTGTGAAAGTGCTGCACTCAATATGCCAGCAAATTTGGAAAACTCAGCTGTGGCCACAGGACTGGAAAAGGTCAGTTTTCATTCCAATCCCAAAGAAAGGCAATGCCAAAGAATGCTCAAACTACCGCACAATTGCACTCATCTCACGCGCGAGTAAAGTAATGCTCAATATTCTCCAAGCCAGGCTTCAGCAATATGTGAACCGTGAACTTCCAGATGTTCAAGCTGGT
Organism: Bubalus kerabau; assembly: GCF_029407905.1. NCBI lineage: Eukaryota > Metazoa > Chordata > Mammalia > Artiodactyla > Bovidae > Bubalus > Bubalus kerabau. Next base: position 126,160,854 of record NC_073624.1, on the reverse strand, counting down.
TTTAGAAAAGGCAGAGGAACCAGAGATCAAATTGCCAACATCCGCTGGATCATGGAAAAAGGAAGAGAGTTCCAGAAAAACATCTATTTCTGCTTTATTGACTATGCCAAAGCCTTTGACTGTGTGGATCACAATCAACTGTGGAAAATTCTGAAAGAGATGGGAATACCAGACCACCTGATCTGCCTCTTGAGAAATATGCAGGTCAGGAAGCAACAGTTAGAACTGGACATGGAACAACAGACTGGTTCCAAATAGGAAAAGGAGTTCATCAAGGCTGTATATTGTCACCCTGTTTATTTAACTTATATGCAGAGTACATCATGAGAAACGCTGGACTGGAAGAAACACAAACTGGAATCAAGATTGCCGGGAGAAATAACATTAACCTCAGATATGCAGATGACACCACCCTTATGGCAGAAAGTGAAGAGGAATTCAAAAGCCTCTTGATGAAAGTGAAAGTGGAGAGTAAAAAGTTGGCTTAAAGCTCAGCATTCAGAAAACGAAGATCATAGCATCTGGTCCCATCACTTCATGGGAAATAGATGGGGAAACAGTGGAAACAGTGTCAGACTTTATTTTTCTGGGCTCCAAAATCACTGCAGATGGTGACTGCAGCCATGAGATTAAAAGACGCTTACTCCTTGGAAGGAAAGTTATGACCAACCTAGATAGCATATTCAAAAGCAGAGACATTACTTTGCCAACAAAGGTTCATCTAGTCAAGGCTATGGTTTTTCCTGTGGTCATGTATGCATGTGAGAGTTGGACTGTGAAGAAGGCTGAGCACTGAAGAATTGATGCTTTTGAACTGTGGTGTTGGAGAAGACTCTTGAGAGTCCCTTGGACTGCAAGGAGATCCAACCAGTCCATTCTGAAGGAGATCAGCCCTGGGATTTCTTTGGAAGGACTGATGCTAAAGCTGAAACTCCAGTACTTTGGTCACCTCATGCGAAGAGTTGACTCATTGGAAAAGACTCTGATGCTGGGAGGGATTGCGGGCAGGAGGAGAAGGGGACGACAGAGGATGAGATGGCTGGATGGCATCATTGACTCAATGGACGTGAGTTTGAAGTCAACTCCGGGAGTTGGTGATGGACAGGAGGCCTGGCGTGCTGCAATTCATGGGGTTGCAAAGAGTCAGACACAACTGAGCGACTGATCTGATCTGATCTGATCTGATAGTTTCTTTACAATGTTGTGTTAATTTCTGCATTTCCCTCTTCCTTTGTTACTGTAAGGCCATCTCTAGACCTTATGTAATTTAATCCATAAATTGTTCAGTTGTATGGGTGTGTTTATTGCATTTTTTACATATTTATACAAAATCATAATGGCTCCTAAGACAAAATTAATGGCAATCCTTTAATATCATGAAATATCTAGTAGATATTCAAATTTGCTATTCTGTAGTTTTTATAGGGTCTTTCTTTGATTGAAAATCCCAATAATAGGTACATATTGCCTTTGCTTGTTATATCTCCTTTGAACCTTTTTGTTGTCATTTAGTTGGGTGTGGGGAGGGGGTGGTGTAAGCAGGGGTCTTTTTTTTCATGATATTATTTATCTGGGAAACTCAAAATATCTCACAAATTATACTCATGGATTCCATATGACCTCAAGAAAATTAATCACTCTGTGCATCAGACTCTACATCTTTAAAATGAGAATAATTAGACATCAATCCAATTAGCAATCATTTATTGTATCCCCATAAGATTAATGACATTATTTAAATATTTTTTAAAATAAAGTTTTAAAGGCATTTTACTGTTATACAGAGCATACAAGTAAGCGTATTGAAGATGGGCTTGAGATCAGGTACACTATGAACAACATGAAGTGATACACAAAGATTTGGTTGGGCCAGCTCAAGCCATCTGTAGTCATGTACAGATGTGAGAACTGGACCATAAGGAAGGCTGGGCACCGAAGGTTGATCACTGTGCTTTCAAAGTGTGGTGCTGGAGAAGACTCTTGAGAGTTCCTTAGACAGCAAGGAGATGAAACCTATCAATCCTAAAAGAAATCAACCCTGAATATTCATTGGAAGGACTGAGACTGAAGCTGAAGCTCCAATACTTTGTCCACCTGATGCAAAGAGCTGACCCATTGGAAAAGACCCTGATGCTAGGAAAGATTGAAAGCAGGAGGAGAAGGGGGAGACAGAGGATGAGATGGTTGGATGGCATCACTGACTCAATGGACATGAGTTTGAGCAAACTCCAGGAGATGGTGATGGACAGGGAGGCCTGGCGTGCTGCAGTCCATGGGGTCGAAAAGAGTCCGACACAAATGAGTGACTGAACAAGCTCACATTATATTTTGTCATCAGCATTTGGGAAAATGTTTGCTTTAAATGCAGTTTTTTTTTCTTATTTTAATTGGAATGTAATTGTTTTACAATGCTGTGTTAATCTCTGCTGTACAACAATGCGAATCAGCTGTATGCATATGTATATCCCCTCCGTCTTGAGCCTCACTCTCACCCTCCACACCCATCTCACCCCTCTAGATCATCACAGAGCACCGAGCTGAGCTCTTTTTATACAGCAGCTTTTTATTTATTTATAAAATAAATAAAATATATTTATTTTACACATAGTAGTGTATATATGTCAATGCTACTCTCTCAATTTGTCCCACCCTCCCCTCCCCCAGCTGTGTCCACAAGCCGATTCTCTACATCTGTGCCTCTGTTCCTGCCTTGCAAAGCTCTTAAAATATTCTTTGTATCATTGATGTTACTAGGTTTCTCTATTATGTGTATTGGTATTGGTTTATCTTTATCCTGCTTCATTCTCAAGTGCACTTTTAATTTGAGAACTCATCTCTCTCTTCAATTATGTAGAATTATCAGATATCACTTCAAATGTTTCTACTCTTACTCCAGCTGGTCTCTTTTTTTTTAGCTCAGGTTTGTTAGAATATATGAAGCTGTCTTCCATATCTCTTTGTTTCACTCTAGAATATTTATATCTGTCTCTGCCTGTCCCTGCTATGTGCATGTGGCCTCAGATGCCAGTGGAGTGGTGTCCACAAACTTGCATCAAACTCTTGTTCAACAGGCAACACCAGGGACGCATAGTTTATCACCAACCATTGAGAAGAGCTCACTTCCCTTCTTATAGTCCAAATGTTTATTACTATGGGAAGGATTAGATCACCTTTTTATTTCTATGAAATAATTATTTAGGATACTATGTAATAGATTAAAAGTTGTTGACCTCTATGTACTGACATGGAAAAATTGCTAAGACATCTTAAATAAAAAAGCAAATACAAGTAATGCATACAGTTGACATCATATGCACCTATCCACACACACAATGTATGTGTATGTATATATATATACATATGTGGAGGAGGGCATGGCAACCTGCGGGGAGCTGCCGGTGAGAACGGGGTCCTTTATCTAAAGGACACAGCTCTGGGAGCTGCCTCAGTCCTTGAGGGTTTGCTTGCAAACATAGCTCTCTGTCCCGCCACCCTAGAGATTAGGCGATTATTGACTGCAGACACCTGGAGTTCTGGACAAACTTCTCACGCACAAGGAAATGTTATCTGGTGTAAGAAATAATAACAGGGTGCCATTCCCATGCTCTCAAGATTTCTTGTGACTTTTAGTAAGATGTATAGGTCAGCCAAGAAGAATGTTAACTGTCTTGTCTTTCTCACGCTCTCCTGTATAAATATAAGATGCTGAATAAAGTCGTGGTCAGACTGCGTCCCTTCGTGGAGACGTGTCTGATCCTCTCGACCCCATCTTTGTTGTAGTATTCTTTTGCTGTAGTTTTCTTTCTCAGCCACACCATGCACGTTCTTGGGACCTGATCGACTTTGCCGGCTGGCTCCGGCAGCAACCCACTCAAGTACTCTTGCCTGGATAACCCCATGCACTGAGGAGCCTGGCAGGCTACAGCCCATAGCATCGCAAAGAATCGGACACGAGTGAAGTGACTTAGCATATGTATGTATATATATATATATATATATATATATATATATGCATATATAAACTTTAATTGATATGCCTATTAGTCAGACTGCAAAGCTTAGAGCCAGCCATCACTGGAGAATTGATGTTTTCAAATTGTGGTGCTGGAGAAGACTCTTGAGAGTCCGTTGGACTGAAAGGAGATCAAACCAGTCTATCTTAAAGGAAATCAACCCTGAATATTCATTGGAAGGACTGATGCTAAAGCTAAAGTTCCAATACTTTGGCCACCTGATGTCAAGAGCTGACTCGCTGAAAAAGACCCTGATGTTGGGAAAGATTGAAGGCAGGAGGAGAATGGACAACAAAAGATGAGATGGTTGGATGGCATCATTGACTCAATGGACATGAATTTGAGTAAACCCTGGGAGACAGTGAAGGACAGGGAAGTCTGGCATGTTGCAGTCCATGGGGTCACAAAGAGTTGGACACGACTGAGTGCCTAAGCACAGAACAGCACAAACCCACCCTCATTCTCAGTAACTCCTGGAAATGCTCACAGTTCCCTAGTCGGGGAACTAAGATCCCACATGCCACACTGCATGGCCAAAATAAAAGTAATAACCAGACAGTTTGGCAGATGGGAGGTTTGGAGATCAGGGAAGCACTCGTATTTGTTGAGTACCTTCTATAAATGGTGCTAAGAGCTGCTTATCTGTTATCTCATTTTGCTCTCTTGGCCATTTATATGGCAGGCCTCATCTCCCTCTTATAAATAAGGAACCCAAGGCGCTTAGGAAAAATAATTTGTGAGGAATCATCAATAGTGTTGTCACAAGAACATACTATGAAGTGGGGAAGACATCATTTAGGCCCTAAGGAAAAATGTTTACTAATGGAGAAAATTCTTAAGCATGTGCTTCCTCACCTAGGAAAATTTAGCAACCTCCTTTTTGGTCTCTAGAAGTATTAAGCTTATTTTTGTAATGGTTAAAGAATGGTTCTGCCCAAAGGCAGAGGAGTTAGACATGAGTCTGCAAAGTTTCTTCTAAGTCTTACGAAACTATAATTTGGTGTTTTTATGAGTTCAGATGTGTTCTTGTTTATTTCCTTTTCTTAGGGTGGATAATATAAATGCAGCCGTGATGGATTTGAAAGAAAAGATTTGTATTCTAAGTGAAGAGGCCAAAATAGGAGCACATAGAAAACCAATGAACTTTTTCCATCCTAGTAACTGTGGTGGAGGCCTTGTGGAATTGGAGCAAGCCTGATGAATAATTCACAAGAAACTGATTGCCCTGAAAAAGTCTTATTGCAGTGTGCTTTGACACTGAGTCCTTCACTGCTTCTGTCACTGAGAAGTCAGAACTAAATTATGGAAAGGGATTTTTTTTTTAATTATGTGTGTATATATACATATATATACACAAAATATTTGCTGATTACTTTGGATTTTTTCCTGATTTGGAGAAAACTTCACTGAATACTTATGGAATATTATTAACAAATTATTCCTGTTCTGAAATGGGGTGATTGGGTACAGTGTCTCTGCTGTGTGGAAGGGGGTGCAGGTGGAGCATAGAGGACACCTGACAGCTGCATGGCCACATATCTGGGACAAGGGTTTCCTAAGGATGCTATGGAGAGTTTTTTTAGAGCAAACTATTTAAGGATAAGGAGTCTTTACCTCTGAATTTTTGTTCTTCTGCAGCAACACATGTTCACAATTTCCTTATTTTGGGGGCTAGTGCTGGATTATGAACAAGAAGTTTTGTGGCAAACTTGGTGCCTAATCTAGTGGGTGCATAGATAAGTAATTTTTTTTAAGTCAGTAGCCATAGAAAATTGGAAATATCAAAGAAACATCTTATTCAAAGGTGGGCACAATAAAGGACAGACAGAATGACCTAATAGAAGCAGAAGAGATCAAGAAGAGATGGAAAGAATACACTGAAGAACTATACAAAAAAGATCTTGATGATCTGGATAACCACAATGGTGTAGGCTCTCACTCAGAGTCAGGCATCCTGGAGTGTGAAGTCAAGTGGGCCTTAGGAAACAATGCTGCCAATAAATCTAGTGGAGGGAATGGAATTCCAAAAGAGTTATTTAAAATCCTAAACGATGATGCTATTAAAGGGCTGTGCTCAATATATCAGCAAATTTGGAAAACCTAGCAGAGGCCACAGGACTGGCAAAGGTCAATCCTCATCCCAATCCCCAAGAAGAGCATTACTAAGGAATTTTCAAACCACTGGGCAATTGCACTCATCTCCTATGCTAGTAAGGTTATGCTCAAAGTCCTCCAAGCTAGGCTTCAGCAGTACGTGAACCAAGAACCTCCAGATATTCAAGCTGGGTTTAGAAAAGGCAGGGGAACCAGAAATGAAATTACCAACATTTGCTGGATCATAGAGAAAGCAAGGGAATTCCAGAAAAATATCTACTTCTGTTTCACTGACTATGCTAGAGCCTTTGACTGTGTGGATCATAACAAACTGTGGAAAATTCTTAAAGAGATGAGAATAACAGACCGCCTTACCTGTCTCCTGAGAAACCTGTATGCGGGTCAAGAAGCAACAATTAGAACACTGTATGGAAAAGCTGATTGGTTCAGGATTGAGAATGGGGTACCACACAGCTATCTGCTGTCACCCTATTTATTTAACATATATGCTGAGCACATTGTGAAAAATCCCAGGGTGGATGAGTTACAAGCTGGAATCAAGACTGCTGGGAGAAATATAAACAACCTGAGATATGCAGATGATATCACTCTAAAGTCAGAAAGCAAAGAGGAACTAAAGAGCCTCTTAATGAGGGTGAAGGAGAAAAGTGGAAAAGCCAGCTTAAAACTTAATATTAAAAAAAAAAAAAACAACACTAAGATCACAGTGATTGTAGCCAAGAAATGAAAAGATGCTTGCTTCTTGAAAGAAAAACTATGACAAACCTAACTCATATTAAAAAGCAGATATATTACTTTGCCAACAAAGGTTCATATACTCTAAGCTATGGTTTTTTCTGTAGTCATATATGGATATGCTATTTGGATCATAATGAAGGCTGAGCGCAGAAAAATTGATGCTTTCAAACTGTGGTCGTGGAGAAGACTCTTGAGAGTCCCTTAGACTGCAAACAGAAAAAACCAGTCAGTACTAAGTAAATCAACACAGAATATTCACTGGAAAGACAGAAGGTGAAGCACCACCTCCAGCCTCAACACCACCCCAGGCACAGACCCACCCCCAGATACATCCTCTCAGGCAACCACTCAGACTCCCTCAGGAGCAAGCGAACAACGAACACACACAAAAACACACACACAGACAAACAGACACACAGGACAAAAACACAGACCGCCTCCTAGACAGATCAAAAGGCTGAAACCACAAGTAAGGGAGACGGAGAAAGAGGGAGAGAGAGACAGACAGCAAGAGGACCACACAGACTTCCAAAGCCCCGGCCGCCACACCCTGCCCCCTCCATTCTGGGTTCCCCCCGGCCCCCAGTCGACCAGACCCCCACCGTCGCCCACCGACACACTCACACACACGCTCTCACGCGCTCAGCCTCTGGCCTGGGGGCGGGGGCTGGGTCTCGCCTTAGGTGGCCAAGCCGAAGGGGACCTTTGAGACCTCGGATGCGAGGAAGTCTTGGGGTCCCCACGGGTGATTGCCAGCCCCAGGGCACTGCGCCCAGCCGGGGCCCGACGGCCCAAGGCTGACGCCCCCTCCCTTAGGGAAGCTGCTTCTTCCTCACGGCCTCTCTCTGAGGTGTGCCACGGTCTGTGCCAGTGTGTCGATCTCGGAGCGGATGCCATCCCCTGTCCCCTGTCCTTCTCCCGTTCTCCGGCTCTCTGTCAGTCGCTCTGTGTCTCCCTCTCTCTGTCTCTCCTTCCCCGTGTGTGCCTGCGCGCTCGTGTCTGTCTGTCTGTCTGTCTGCATCTGCCTCGCGCCGTCTTGGGAGTGTGTCTCTGAACCTTCATCTCTTTCTGTCTCTGTCTCTCCTGACCCCCGGCCTCCCACGGGTGCTATGGCTGTGGCCCTGGCTGCCGCGCTTGCGCCGGCCGGCTGTCTCACGTGGCGTGGGTGCCTGCGAGTGTCTGTGTGTCTGTCCGTGTGCCTGCATGTCGCTCGTCCGCTCCCTCAGGAAGGTGCTGTGCTTGGAGGGCGGCGTGGGGGCAAGGGGGGCCTCGGTAGGGCGAAGGGGCGGGGCTGACGAGCTCTGGTTCACCGCGCTGGTGGCTCCCGGGGGCTTTGGGCACCGGGCAGGTGCCGGGCAGGATGGGCGCTCGGGGCCAAGGCTGGGCTGCGCACAGGCCCGCAGGAGGCTCAGAGGACCGCGGGCCCCAGCGGGCCCCCGGGGCCACGCGGCCCTGAGCAGCGAAGCCCTTGGTGGGGGGGAGGTGGCGGAGGGGGGCGGCGGCCTCCGAGCGGGGGCGGGCCTGGAGGGTCCCAGGGTGGGAGAGCGCCCAGACCTCCGCGCCCCTCACCCCACCGCGCCCCTCACCCCAGCCCAGCCCAGCCCAGCCCAGCCCACGCCCGACCCGCCGCAGGCATGCCGGGCCGGCTGCTGCGGGTCCAGGGTCCCGGGTCCCGGAAGCCCTGTGGTCCCCCGGGCCGGGCCGGGCCGGGCGGGTGCTGGCCGGGGGTGGCGGTGTGCGGGGCGCGGAGCGGCGTCGGCCGGCCACACGGCCGCGGGGAGTCCGGTCGCGGGTCGTGCAGCTCAAGTGCAGCGCGCGCTCCGTGGAGAGCTGCGGCCGGCTGGCCCGAGCGGCAGGTCAGAGGGAAAGGCAGGCGCAGCGCAGGGCTCTTAGGGCGCCCGGCGGCAGCCGCCCCCGTCTACGGCCATACCACCCTGAACGCGCCCGATCTCGTCTGATCTCGGAAGCTAAGCAGGGTCGGGCCTGGTTAGTACTTGGATGGGAGACCGCCTGGGAATACCGGGTGCTGTAGGCTTTTTTTTTTTTTGGCCTCCCCTCTCCTTTAGCGCCCGCCCCCCACCCCCGCAAGCCCCACCTGCCGCTGGCCCCTCGCACCCCACCGCGCTCAGAGCGGTCGCCTGCCTTCCAGCCCCTCGCGGGGTGGGTGGCCGGGGCCCCGACTCCCGCTGCAGACCTGGGTTGCCTCCGCGCGGCCCGCGAGCCCCTCCGCATTCGGCTTCCAGGAAACCAGAGGACCGGCGAGGGCGAGGGGGCGGGGGGTGGGTGGGGGGCGGTGGAGGGGGTGCTCTCTGTCTGGGGCTCCCTTGGCAGGCCTCAGGCACTTCCGGGCGGGGCCCAGGCCCTAGCCCCGGCCCCAGCCCCACCACCAGAGGCATCCTCGCAGGCAGCCTCTGGGTCTCCTGCAGGCGTGCGCACAACACACTCACACAACCACAACACTCACTCACACACACACACACACACACACACACACACACACCCGCCCCCGAGAAAGGTCAAGAGGCGGAGACCACAGGTAAGGGAGACGGAGAAAGAGGGAGAGAGAGACAGACAGCAAGAGGACCACACAGACTTCCAAAGCCCCGGCCGCCACACCCTGCCCCCTCCATTCTGGGTTCCCCCCGGCCCCCAGTCGACCAGACCCCCACCGTCGCCCACCGACACACTCACACACACACTCTCACGCGCTCACCCTCTGGCCTGGGGGCGGGGGCTAGGTCTCGCCTTAGGTGGCCAAGCCGAAGGGGACCTTTGAGACCTCGGATGCGAGGAAGTCTTGGGGTCCCCACGGGTGATTGCCAGCCCCAGGGCACTGCGCCCAGCCGGGGCCCGACGGCCCACGGCTGACGCCCCCTCCCTTAGGGAAGCTGCTTCTTCCGCAGGGCCTCTCTCTGAGGTGTGCCACGGTCTGTGCCAGTGTGTCGATCTCGGAGCGGATGCCATCCCCTGTCCCCTGTCCTTCTCCCGTTCTCCGGCTCTCTGTCAGTCGCTCTGTGTCTCCCTCTCTCTGTCTCTCCCTCCCCGTGTGTGCCTGCGCGCTCGTGTCTGTCTGTCTGTCTGTCTGCATCTGCCTCGCGCCGTCTTGGGAGTGTGTCTCTGAACCTTCATCTCTTTCTGTCTCTGTCTCTCCTGACCCCCGGCCTCCCACGGGTGCTATGGCTGTGGCCCTGGCTGCCGCGCTTGCGCCGGCCGGCTGTCTCACGTGGCGTGGGTGCCTGCGAGTGTCTGTGTGTCTGTCCGTGTGCCTGCATGTCGCTCGTCCGCTCCCTCAGGAAGGTGCTGTGCTTGGAGGGCGGCGTGGGGGCAAGGGGGGCCTCGGTAGGGCGAAGGGGCGGGGCTGACGAGCTCTGGTTCACCGCGCTGGTGGCTCCCGGGGGCTTTGGGCACCGGGCAGGTGCCGGGCAGGATGGGCGCTCGGGGCCAAGGCTGGGCTGCGCACAGGCCCGCAGGAGGCTCAGAGGACCGCGGGCCCCAGCGGGCCCCCGGGGCCACGCGGCCCTGAGCAGCGAAGCCCTTGGTGGGGGGGAGGTGGCGGAGGGGGGCGGCGGCCTCCGAGCGGGGGCGGGCCTGGAGGGTCCCAGGGTGGGAGAGCGCCCAGACCTCCGCGCCCCTCACCCCACCGCGCCCCTCACCCCAGCCCAGCCCAGCCCAGCCCAGCCCACGCCCGACCCGCCGCAGGCATGCCGGGCCGGCTGCTGCGGGTCCAGGGTCCCGGGTCCCGGAAGCCCTGTGGTCCCCCGGGCCGGGCCGGGCCGGGCGGGTGCTGGCCGGGGGTGGCGGTGTGCGGGGCGCGGAGCGGCGTCGGCCGGCCACACGGCCGCGGGGAGTCCGGTCGCGGGTCGTGCAGCTCAAGTGCAGCGCGCGCTCCGTGGAGAGCTGCGGCCGGCTGGCCCGAGCGGCAGGTCAGAGGGAAAGGCAGGCGCAGCGCAGGGCTCTTAGGGCGCCCGGCGGCAGCCGCCCCCGTCTACGGCCATACCACCCTGAACGCGCCCGATCTCGTCTGATCTCGGAAGCTAAGCAGGGTCGGGCCTGGTTAGTACTTGGATGGGAGACCGCCTGGGAATACCGGGTGCTGTAGGCTTTTTTTTTTTTTGGCCTCCCCTCTCCTTTAGCGCCCGCCCCCCACCCCCGCAAGCCCCACCTGCCGCTGGCCCCTCGCACCCCACCGCGCTCAGAGCGGTCGCCTGCCTTCCAGCCCCTCGCGGGGTGGGTGGCCGGGGCCCCGACTCCCGCTGCAGACCTGGGTTGCCTCCGCGCGGCCCGCGAGCCCCTCCGCATTCGGCTTCCAGGAAACCAGAGGACCGGCGAGGGCGAGGGGGCGGGGGGTGGGTGGGGGGCGGTGGAGGGGGTGCTCTCTGTCTGGGGCTCCCTTGGCAGGCCTCAGGCACTTCCGGGCGGGGCCCAGGCCCTAGCCCCGGCCCCAGCCCCACCACCAGAGGCATCCTCGCAGGCAGCCTCTGGGTCTCCTGCAGGCGTGCGCACAACACACTCACACAACCACAACACTCACTCACACACACACACACACACACACACACACACACACACACACACACCCGCCCCCGAGAAAGGTCAAGAGGCGGAGACCACAGGTAAGGGAGACGGAGAAAGAGGGAGAGAGAGACAGACAGCAAGAGGACCACACAGACTTCCAAAGCCCCGGCCGCCACACCCTGCCCCCTCCATTCTGGGTTCCCCCCGGCCCCCAGTCGACCAGACCCCCACCGTCGCCCACCGACACACTCACACACACACTCTCACGCGCTCACCCTCTGGCCTGGGGGCGGGGCTGGGTCTCGCCTTAGGTGGCCAAGCCGAAGGGGACCTTTGAGACCTCGGATGCGAGGAAGTCTTGGGGTCCCCACGGGTGATTGCCAGCCCCAGGGCACTGCGCCCAGCCGGGGCCCGACGGCCCACGGCTGACGCCCCCTCCCTTAGGGAAGCTGCTTCTTCCGCAGGGCCTCTCTCTGAGGTGTGCCACGGTCTGTGCCAGTGTGTCGATCTCGGAGCGGATGCCATCCCCTGTCCCCTGTCCTTCTCCCGTTCTCCGGCTCTCTGTCAGTCGCTCTGTGTCTCCCTCTCTCTGTCTCTCCCTCCCCGTGTGTGCCTGCGCGCTCGTGTCTGTCTGTCTGTCTGTCTGTCTGTCTGCATCTGCCTCGCGCCGTCTTGGGAGTGTGTCTCTGAACCTTCATCTCTTTCTGTCTCTGTCTCTCCTGACCCCCGGCCTCCCACGGGTGCTATGGCTGTGGCCCTGGCTGCCGCGCTTGCGCCGGCCGGCTGTCTCACGTGGCGTGGGTGCCTGCGAGTGTCTGTGTGTCTGTCCGTGTGCCTGCATGTCGCTCGTCCGCTCCCTCAGGAAGGTGCTGTGCTTGGAGGGCGGCGTGGGGGCAAGGGGGGCCTCGGTAGGGCGAAGGGGCGGGGCTGACGAGCTCTGGTTCACCGCGCTGGTGGCTCCCGGGGGCTTTGGGCACCGGGCAGGTGCCGGGCAGGATGGGCGCTCGGGGCCAAGGCTGGGCTGCGCACAGGCCCGCAGGAGGCTCAGAGGACCGCGGGCCCCAGCGGGCCCCCGGGGCCACGCGGCCCTGAGCAGCGAAGCCCTTGGTGGGGGGGAGGTGGCGGAGGGGGGCGGCGGCCTCCGAGCGGGGGCGGGCCTGGAGGGTCCCAGGGTGGGAGAGCGCCCAGACCTCCGCGCCCCTCACCCCACCGCGCCCCTCACCCCAGCCCAGCCCAGCCCAGCCCAGCCCACGCCCGACCCGCCGCAGGCATGCCGGGCCGGCTGCTGCGGGTCCAGGGTCCCGGGTCCCGGAAGCCCTGTGGTCCCCCGGGCCGGGCCGGGCCGGGCGGGTGCTGGCCGGGGGTGGCGGTGTGCGGGGCGCGGAGCGGCGTCGGCCGGCCACACGGCCGCGGGGAGTCCGGTCGCGGGTCGTGCAGCTCAAGTGCAGCGCGCGCTCCGTGGAGAGCTGCGGCCGGCTGGCCCGAGCGGCAGGTCAGAGGGAAAGGCAGGCGCAGCGCAGGGCTCTTAGGGCGCCCGGCGGCAGCCGCCCCCGTCTACGGCCATACCACCCTGAACGCGCCCGATCTCGTCTGATCTCGGAAGCTAAGCAGGGTCGGGCCTGGTTAGTACTTGGATGGGAGACCGCCTGGGAATACCGGGTGCTGTAGGCTTTTTTTTTTTTTGGCCTCCCCTCTCCTTTAGCGCCCGCCCCCCACCCCCGCAAGCCCCACCTGCCGCTGGCCCCTCGCACCCCACCGCGCTCAGAGCGGTCGCCTGCCTTCCAGCCCCTCGCGGGGTGGGTGGCCGGGGCCCCGACTCCCGCTGCAGACCTGGGTTGCCTCCGCGCGGCCCGCGAGCCCCTCCGCATTCGGCTTCCAGGAAACCAGAGGACCGGCGAGGGCGAGGGGGCGGGGGGTGGGTGGGGGGCGGTGGAGGGGGTGCTCTCTGTCTGGGGCTCCCTTGGCAGGCCTCAGGCACTTCCGGGCGGGGCCCAGGCCCTAGCCCCGGCCCCAGCCCCACCACCAGAGGCATCCTCGCAGGCAGCCTCTGGGTCTCCTGCAGGCGTGCGCACAACACACTCACACAACCACAACACTCACTCACACACACACACACACACACACACACACACACACCCGCCCCCGAGAAAGGTCAAGAGGCGGAGACCACAGGTAAGGGAGACGGAGAAAGAGGGAGAGAGAGACAGACAGCAAGAGGACCACACAGACTTCCAAAGCCCCGGCCGCCACACCCTGCCCCCTCCATTCTGGGTTCCCCCCGGCCCCCAGTCGACCAGACCCCCACCGTCGCCCACCGACACACTCACACACACACTCTCACGCGCTCACCCTCTGGCCTGGGGGCGGGGGCTGGGTCTCGCCTTAGGTGGCCAAGCCGAAGGGGACCTTTGAGACCTCGGATGCGAGGAAGTCTTGGGGTCCCCACGGGTGATTGCCAGCCCCAGGGCACTGCGCCCAGCCGGGGCCCGACGGCCCACGGCTGACGCCCCCTCCCTTAGGGAAGCTGCTTCTTCCGCAGGGCCTCTCTCTGAGGTGTGCCACGGTCTGTGCCAGTGTGTCGATCTCGGAGCGGATGCCATCCCCTGTCCCCTGTCCTTCTCCCGTTCTCCGGCTCTCTGTCAGTCGCTCTGTGTCTCCCTCTCTCTGTCTCTCCCTCCCCGTGTGTGCCTGCGCGCTCGTGTCTGTCTGTCTGTCTGTCTGTCTGTCTGCATCTGCCTCGCGCCGTCTTGGGAGTGTGTCTCTGAACCTTCATCTCTTTCTGTCTCTGTCTCTCCTGACCCCCGGCCTCCCACGGGTGCTATGGCTGTGGCCCTGGCTGCCGCGCTTGCGCCGGCCGGCTGTCTCACGTGGCGTGGGTGCCTGCGAGTGTCTGTGTGTCTGTCCGTGTGCCTGCATGTCGCTCGTCCGCTCCCTCAGGAAGGTGCTGTGCTTGGAGGGCGGCGTGGGGGCAAGGGGGGCCTCGGTAGGGCGAAGGGGCGGGGCTGACGAGCTCTGGTTCACCGCGCTGGTGGCTCCCGGGGGCTTTGGGCACCGGGCAGGTGCCGGGCAGGATGGGCGCTCGGGGCCAAGGCTGGGCTGCGCACAGGCCCGCAGGAGGCTCAGAGGACCGCGGGCCCCAGCGGGCCCCCGGGGCCACGCGGCCCTGAGCAGCGAAGCCCTTGGTGGGGGGGAGGTGGCGGAGGGGCGCGGCGGCCTCCGAGCGGGGGCGGGCCTGGAGGGTCCCAGGGTGGGAGAGCGCCCAGACCTCCGCGCCCCTCACCCCACCGCGCCCCTCACCCCAGCCCAGCCCAGCCCAGCCCAGCCCACGCCCGACCCGCCGCAGGCATGCCGGGCCGGCTGCTGCGGGTCCAGGGTCCCGGGTCCCGGAAGCCCTGTGGTCCCCCGGGCCGGGCCGGGCCGGGCGGGTGCTGGCCGGGGGTGGCGGTGTGCGGGGCGCGGAGCGGCGTCGGCCGGCCACACGGCCGCGGGGAGTCCGGTCGCGGGTCGTGCAGCTCAAGTGCAGCGCGCGCTCCGTGGAGAGCTGCGGCCGGCTGGCCCGAGCGGCAGGTCAGAGGGAAAGGCAGGCGCAGCGCAGGGCTCTTAGGGCGCCCGGCGGCAGCCGCCCCCGTCTACGGCCATACCACCCTGAACGCGCCCGATCTCGTCTGATCTCGGAAGCTAAGCAGGGTCGGGCCTGGTTAGTACTTGGATGGGAGACCGCCTGGGAATACCGGGTGCTGTAGGCTTTTTTTTTTTTTGGCCTCCCCTCTCCTTTAGCGCCCGCCCCCCACCCCCGCAAGCCCCACCTGCCGCTGGCCCCTCGCACCCCACCGCGCTCAGAGCGGTCGCCTGCCTTCCAGCCCCTCGCGGGGTGGGTGGCCGGGGCCCCGACTCCCGCTGCAGACCTGGGTTGCCTCCGCGCGGCCCGCGAGCCCCTCCGCATTCGGCTTCCAGGAAACCAGAGGACCGGCGAGGGCGAGGGGGCGGGGGGTGGGTGGGGGGCGGTGGAGGGGGTGCTCTCTGTCTGGGGCTCCCTTGGCAGGCCTCAGGCACTTCCGGGCGGGGCCCAGGCCCTAGCCCCGGCCCCAGCCCCACCACCAGAGGCATCCTCGCAGGCAGCCTCTGGGTCTCCTGCAGGCGTGCGCACAACACACTCACACAACCACAACACTCACTCACACACACACACACACACACACACACACACCCGCCCCCGAGAAAGGTCAAGAGGCGGAGACCACAGGTAAGGGAGACGGAGAAAGAGGGAGAGAGAGACAGACAGCAAGAGGACCACACAGACTTCCAAAGCCCCGGCCGCCACACCCTGCCCCCTCCATTCTGGGTTCCCCCCGGCCCCCAGTCGACCAGACCCCCACCGTCGCCCACCGACACACTCACACACACACTCTCACGCGCTCACCCTCTGGCCTGGGGGCGGGGGCTGGGTCTCGCCTTAGGTGGCCAAGCCGAAGGGGACCTTTGAGACCTCGGATGCGAGGAAGTCTTGGGGTCCCCACGGGTGATTGCCAGCCCCAGGGCACTGCGCCCAGCCGGGGCCCGACGGCCCAAGGCTGACGCCCCCTCCCTTAGGGAAGCTGCTTCTTCCGCAGGGCCTCTCTCTGAGGTGTGCCACGGTCTGTGCCAGTGTGTCGATCTCGGAGCGGATGCCATCCCCTGTCCCCTGTCCTTCTCCCGTTCTCCGGCTCTCTGTCAGTCGCTCTGTGTCTCCCTCTCTCTGTCTCTCCCTCCCCGTGTGTGCCTGCGCGCTCGTGTCTGTCTGTCTGTCTGTCTGTCTGTCTGTCTGCATCTGCCTCGCGCCGTCTTGGGAGTGTGTCTCTGAACCTTCATCTCTTTCTGTCTCTGTCTCTCCTGACCCCCGGCCTCCCACGGGTGCTATGGCTGTGGCCCTGGCTGCCGCGCTTGCGCCGGCCGGCTGTCTCACGTGGCGTGGGTGCCTGCGAGTGTCTGTGTGTCTGTCCGTGTGCCTGCATGTCGCTCGTCCGCTCCCTCAGGAAGGTGCTGTGCTTGGAGGGCGGCGTGGGGGCAAGGGGGGCCTCGGTAGGGCGAAGGGGCGGGGCTGACGAGCTCTGGTTCACCGCGCTGGTGGCTCCCGGGGGCTTTGGGCACCGGGCAGGTGCCGGGCAGGATGGGCGCTCGGGGCCAAGGCTGGGCTGCGCACAGGCCCGCAGGAGGCTCAGAGGACCGCGGGCCCCAGCGGGCCCCCGGGGCCACGCGGCCCTGAGCAGCGAAGCCCTTGGTGGGGGGGAGGTGGCGGAGGGGCGCGGCGGCCTCCGAGCGGGGGCGGGCCTGGAGGGTCCCAGGGTGGGAGAGCGCCCAGACCTCCGCGCCCCTCACCCCACCGCGCCCCTCACCCCAGCCCAGCCCAGCCCAGCCCAGCCCACGCCCGACCCGCCGCAGGCATGCCGGGCCGGCTGCTGCGGGTCCAGGGTCCCGGGTCCCGGAAGCCCTGTGGTCCCCCGGGCCGGGCCGGGCCGGGCGGGTGCTGGCCGGGGGTGGTGGTGTGCGGGGCGCGGAGCGGCGTCGGCCGGCCACACGGCCGCGGGGAGTCCGGTCGCGGGTCGTGCAGCTCAAGTGCAGCGCGCGCTCCGTGGAGAGCTGCGGCCGGCTGGCCCGAGCGGCAGGTCAGAGGGAAAGGCAGGCGCAGCGCAGGGCTCTTAGGGCGCCCGGCGGCAGCCGCCCCCGTCTACGGCCATACCACCCTGAACGCGCCCGATCTCGTCTGATCTCGGAAGCTAAGCAGGGTCGGGCCTGGTTAGTACTTGGATGGGAGACCGCCTGGGAATACCGGGTGCTGTAGGCTTTTTTTTTTTTTGGCCTCCCCTCTCCTTTAGCGCCCGCCCCCCACCCCCGCAAGCCCCACCTGCCGCTGGCCCCTCGCACCCCACCGCGCTCAGAGCGGTCGCCTGCCTTCCAGCCCCTCGCGGGGTGGGTGGCCGGGGCCCCGACTCCCGCTGCAGACCTGGGTTGCCTCCGCGCGGCCCGCGAGCCCCTCCGCATTCGGCTTCCAGGAAACCAGAGGACCGGCGAGGGCGAGGGGGCGGGGGGTGGGTGGGGGGCGGTGGAGGGGGTGCTCTCTGTCTGGGGCTCCCTTGGCAGGCCTCAGGCACTTCCGGGCGGGGCCCAGGCCCTAGCCCCGGCCCCAGCCCCACCACCAGAGGCATCCTCGCAGGCAGCCTCTGGGTCTCCTGCAGGCGTGCGCACAACACACTCACACAACCACAACACTCACTCACACACACACACACACACACACACACACACCCGCCCCCGAGAAAGGTCAAGAGGCGGAGACCACAGGTAAGGGAGACGGAGAAAGAGGGAGAGAGAGACAGACAGCAAGAGGACCACACAGACTTCCAAAGCCCCGGCCGCCACACCCTGCCCCCTCCATTCTGGGTTCCCCCCGGCCCCCAGTCGACCAGACCCCCACCGTCGCCCACCGACACACTCACACACACACTCTCACGCGCTCACCCTCTGGCCTGGGGGCGGGGGCTGGGTCTCGCCTTAGGTGGCCAAGCCGAAGGGGACCTTTGAGACCTCGGATGCGAGGAAGTCTTGGGGTCCCCACGGGTGATTGCCAGCCCCAGGGCACTGCGCCCAGCCGGGGCCCGACGGCCCACGGCTGACGCCCCCTCCCTTAGGGAAGCTGCTTCTTCCGCAGGGCCTCTCTCTGAGGTGTGCCACGGTCTGTGCCAGTGTGTCGATCTCGGAGCGGATGCCATCCCCTGTCCCCTGTCCTTCTCCCGTTCTCCGGCTCTCTGTCAGTCGCTCTGTGTCTCCCTCTCTCTGTCTCTCCCTCCCCGTGTGTGCCTGCGCGCTCGTGTCTGTCTGTCTGTCTGTCTGTCTGTCTGCATCTGCCTCGCGCCGTCTTGGGAGTGTGTCTCTGAACCTTCATCTCTTTCTGTCTCTGTCTCTCCTGACCCCCGGCCTCCCACGGGTGCTATGGCTGTGGCCCTGGCTGCCGCGCTTGCGCCGGCCGGCTGTCTCACGTGGCGTGGGTGCCTGCGAGTGTCTGTGTGTCTGTCCGTGTGCCTGCATGTCGCTCGTCCGCTCCCTCAGGAAGGTGCTGTGCTTGGAGGGCGGCGTGGGGGCAAGGGGGGCCTCGGTAGGGCGAAGGGGCGGGGCTGACGAGCTCTGGTTCACCGCGCTGGTGGCTCCCGGGGGCTTTGGGCACCGGGCAGGTGCCGGGCAGGATGGGCGCTCGGGGCCAAGGCTGGGCTGCGCACAGGCCCGCAGGAGGCTCAGAGGACCGCGGGCCCCAGCGGGCCCCCGGGGCCACGCGGCCCTGAGCAGCGAAGCCCTTGGTGGGGGGGAGGTGGCGGAGGGGCGCGGCGGCCTCCGAGCGGGGGCGGGCCTGGAGGGTCCCAGGGTGGGAGAGCGCCCAGACCTCCGCGCCCCTCACCCCACCGCGCCCCTCACCCCAGCCCAGCCCAGCCCAGCCCAGCCCACGCCCGACCCGCCGCAGGCATGCCGGGCCGGCTGCTGCGGGTCCAGGGTCCCGGGTCCCGGAAGCCCTGTGGTCCCCCGGGCCGGGCCGGGCCGGGCGGGTGCTGGCCGGGGGTGGCGGTGTGCGGGGCGCGGAGCGGCGTCGGCCGGCCACACGGCCGCGGGGAGTCCGGTCGCGGGTCGTGCAGCTCAAGTGCAGCGCGCGCTCCGTGGAGAGCTGCGGCCGGCTGGCCCGAGCGGCAGGTCAGAGGGAAAGGCAGGCGCAGCGCAGGGCTCTTAGGGCGCCCGGCGGCAGCCGCCCCCGTCTACGGCCATACCACCCTGAACGCGCCCGATCTCGTCTGATCTCGGAAGCTAAGCAGGGTCGGGCCTGGTTAGTACTTGGATGGGAGACCGCCTGGGAATACCGGGTGCTGTAGGCTTTTTTTTTTTTTGGCCTCCCCTCTCCTTTAGCGCCCGCCCCCCACCCCCGCAAGCCCCACCTGCCGCTGGCCCCTCGCACCCCACCGCGCTCAGAGCGGTCGCCTGCCTTCCAGCCCCTCGCGGGGTGGGTGGCCGGGGCCCCGACTCCCGCTGCAGACCTGGGTTGCCTCCGCGCGGCCCGCGAGCCCCTCCGCATTCGGCTTCCAGGAAACCAGAGGACCGGCGAGGGCGAGGGGGCGGGGGGTGGGTGGGGGGCGGTGGAGGGGGTGCTCTCTGTCTGGGGCTCCCTTGGCAGGCCTCAGGCACTTCCGGGCGGGGCCCAGGCCCTAGCCCCGGCCCCAGCCCCACCACCAGAGGCATCCTCGCAGGCAGCCTCTGGGTCTCCTGCAGGCGTGCGCACAACACACTCACACAACCACAACACTCACTCACACACACACACACACACACACACACACACCCGCCCCCGAGAAAGGTCAAGAGGCGGAGACCACAGGTAAGGGAGACGGAGAAAGAGGGAGAGAGAGACAGACAGCAAGAGGACCACACAGACTTCCAAAGCCCCGGCCGCCACACCCTGCCCCCTCCATTCTGGGTTCCCCCCGGCCCCCAGTCGACCAGACCCCCACCGTCGCCCACCGACACACTCACACACACACTCTCACGCGCTCACCCTCTGGCCTGGGGGCGGGGGCTGGGTCTCGCCTTAGGTGGCCAAGCCGAAGGGGACCTTTGAGACCTCGGATGCGAGGAAGTCTTGGGGTCCCCACGGGTGATTGCCAGCCCCAGGGCACTGCGCCCAGCCGGGGCCCGACGGCCCACGGCTGACGCCCCCTCCCTTAGGGAAGCTGCTTCTTCCGCAGGGCCTCTCTCTGAGGTGTGCCACGGTCTGTGCCAGTGTGTCGATCTCGGAGCGGATGCCATCCCCTGTCCCCTGTCCTTCTCCCGTTCTCCGGCTCTCTGTCAGTCGCTCTGTGTCTCCCTCTCTCTGTCTCTCCCTCCCCGTGTGTGCCTGCGCGCTCGTGTCTGTCTGTCTGTCTGTCTGTCTGTCTGCATCTGCCTCGCGCCGTCTTGGGAGTGTGTCTCTGAACCTTCATCTCTTTCTGTCTCTGTCTCTCCTGACCCCCGGCCTCCCACGGGTGCTATGGCTGTGGCCCTGGCTGCCGCGCTTGCGCCGGCCGGCTGTCTCACGTGGCGTGGGTGCCTGCGAGTGTCTGTGTGTCTGTCCGTGTGCCTGCATGTCGCTCGTCCGCTCCCTCAGGAAGGTGCTGTGCTTGGAGGGCGGCGTGGGGGCAAGGGGGGCCTCGGTAGGGCGAAGGGGCGGGGCTGACGAGCTCTGGTTCACCGCGCTGGTGGCTCCCGGGGGCTTTGGGCACCGGGCAGGTGCCGGGCAGGATGGGCGCTCGGGGCCAAGGCTGGGCTGCGCACAGGCCCGCAGGAGGCTCAGAGGACCGCGGGCCCCAGCGGGCCCCCGGGGCCACGCGGCCCTGAGCAGCGAAGCCCTTGGTGGGGGGGAGGTGGCGGAGGGGCGCGGCGGCCTCCGAGCGGGGGCGGGCCTGGAGGGTCCCAGGGTGGGAGAGCGCCCAGACCTCCGCGCCCCTCACCCCACCGCGCCCCTCACCCCAGCCCAGCCCAGCCCAGCCCAGCCCACGCCCGACCCGCCGCAGGCATGCCGGGCCGGCTGCTGCGGGTCCAGGGTCCCGGGTCCCGGAAGCCCTGTGGTCCCCCGGGCCGGGCCGGGCCGGGCGGGTGCTGGCCGGGGGTGGCGGTGTGCGGGGCGCGGAGCGGCGTCGGCCGGCCACACGGCCGCGGGGAGTCCGGTCGCGGGTCGTGCAGCTCAAGTGCAGCGCGCGCTCCGTGGAGAGCTGCGGCCGGCTGGCCCGAGCGGCAGGTCAGAGGGAAAGGCAGGCGCAGCGCAGGGCTCTTAGGGCGCCCGGCGGCAGCCGCCCCCGTCTACGGCCATACCACCCTGAACGCGCCCGATCTCGTCTGATCTCGGAAGCTAAGCAGGGTCGGGCCTGGTTAGTACTTGGATGGGAGACCGCCTGGGAATACCGGGTGCTGTAGGCTTTTTTTTTTTTTGGCCTCCCCTCTCCTTTAGCGCCCGCCCCCCACCCCCGCAAGCCCCACCTGCCGCTGGCCCCTCGCACCCCACCGCGCTCAGAGCGGTCGCCTGCCTTCCAGCCCCTCGCGGGGTGGGTGGCCGGGGCCCCGACTCCCGCTGCAGACCTGGGTTGCCTCCGCGCGGCCCGCGAGCCCCTCCGCATTCGGCTTCCAGGAAACCAGAGGACCGGCGAGGGCGAGGGGGCGGGGGGTGGGTGGGGGGCGGTGGAGGGGGTGCTCTCTGTCTGGGGCTCCCTTGGCAGGCCTCAGGCACTTCCGGGCGGGGCCCAGGCCCTAGCCCCGGCCCCAGCCCCACCACCAGAGGCATCCTCGCAGGCAGCCTCTGGGTCTCCTGCAGGCGTGCGCACAACACACTCACACAACCACAACACTCACTCACACACACACACACACACACACACACACACCCGCCCCCGAGAAAGGTCAAGAGGCGGAGACCACAGGTAAGGGAGACGGAGAAAGAGGGAGAGAGAGACAGACAGCAAGAGGACCACACAGACTTCCAAAGCCCCGGCCGCCACACCCTGCCCCCTCCATTCTGGGTTCCCCCCGGCCCCCAGTCGACCAGACCCCCACCGTCGCCCACCGACACACTCACACACACACTCTCACGCGCTCACCCTCTGGCCTGGGGGCGGGGGCTGGGTCTCGCCTTAGGTGGCCAAGCCGAAGGGGACCTTTGAGACCTCGGATGCGAGGAAGTCTTGGGGTCCCCACGGGTGATTGCCAGCCCCAGGGCACTGCGCCCAGCCGGGGCCCGACGGCCCACGGCTGACGCCCCCTCCCTTAGGGAAGCTGCTTCTTCCGCAGGGCCTCTCTCTGAGGTGTGCCACGGTCTGTGCCAGTGTGTCGATCTCGGAGCGGATGCCATCCCCTGTCCCCTGTCCTTCTCCCGTTCTCCGGCTCTCTGTCAGTCGCTCTGTGTCTCCCTCTCTCTGTCTCTCCCTCCCCGTGTGTGCCTGCGCGCTCGTGTCTGTCTGTCTGTCTGTCTGTCTGTCTGCATCTGCCTCGCGCCGTCTTGGGAGTGTGTCTCTGAACCTTCATCTCTTTCTGTCTCTGTCTCTCCTGACCCCCGGCCTCCCACGGGTGCTATGGCTGTGGCCCTGGCTGCCGCGCTTGCGCCGGCCGGCTGTCTCACGTGGCGTGGGTGCCTGCGAGTGTCTGTGTGTCTGTCCGTGTGCCTGCATGTCGCTCGTCCGCTCCCTCAGGAAGGTGCTGTGCTTGGAGGGCGGCGTGGGGGCAAGGGGGGCCTCGGTAGGGCGAAGGGGCGGGGCTGACGAGCTCTGGTTCACCGCGCTGGTGGCTCCCGGGGGCTTTGGGCACCGGGCAGGTGCCGGGCAGGATGGGCGCTCGGGGCCAAGGCTGGGCTGCGCACAGGCCCGCAGGAGGCTCAGAGGACCGCGGGCCCCAGCGGGCCCCCGGGGCCACGCGGCCCTGAGCAGCGAAGCCCTTGGTGGGGGGGAGGTGGCGGAGGGGCGCGGCGGCCTCCGAGCGGGGGCGGGCCTGGAGGGTCCCAGGGTGGGAGAGCGCCCAGACCTCCGCGCCCCTCACCCCACCGCGCCCCTCACCCCAGCCCAGCCCAGCCCAGCCCAGCCCACGCCCGACCCGCCGCAGGCATGCCGGGCCGGCTGCTGCGGGTCCAGGGTCCCGGGTCCCGGAAGCCCTGTGGTCCCCCGGGCCGGGCCGGGCCGGGCGGGTGCTGGCCGGGGGTGGCGGTGTGCGGGGCGCGGAGCGGCGTCGGCCGGCCACACGGCCGCGGGGAGTCCGGTCGCGGGTCGTGCAGCTCAAGTGCAGCGCGCGCTCCGTGGAGAGCTGCGGCCGGCTGGCCCGAGCGGCAGGTCAGAGGGAAAGGCAGGCGCAGCGCAGGGCTCTTAGGGCGCCCGGCGGCAGCCGCCCCCGTCTACGGCCATACCACCCTGAACGCGCCCGATCTCGTCTGATCTCGGAAGCTAAGCAGGGTCGGGCCTGGTTAGTACTTGGATGGGAGACCGCCTGGGAATACCGGGTGCTGTAGGCTTTTTTTTTTTTTGGCCTCCCCTCTCCTTTAGCGCCCGCCCCCCACCCCCGCAAGCCCCACCTGCCGCTGGCCCCTCGCACCCCACCGCGCTCAGAGCGGTCGCCTGCCTTCCAGCCCCTCGCGGGGTGGGTGGCCGGGGCCCCGACTCCCGCTGCAGACCTGGGTTGCCTCCGCGCGGCCCGCGAGCCCCTCCGCATTCGGCTTCCAGGAAACCAGAGGACCGGCGAGGGCGAGGGGGCGGGGGGTGGGTGGGGGGCGGTGGAGGGGGTGCTCTCTGTCTGGGGCTCCCTTGGCAGGCCTCAGGCACTTCCGGGGGGGCCCAGGCCCTAGCCCCGGCCCCAGCCCCACCACCAGAGGCATCCTCGCAGGCAGCCTCTGGGTCTCCTGCAGGCGTGCGCACAACACACTCACACAACCACAACACTCACTCACACACACACACACACACACACACACACACCCGCCCCCGAGAAAGGTCAAGAGGCGGAGACCACAGGTAAGGGAGACGGAGAAAGAGGGAGAGAGAGACAGACAGCAAGAGGACCACACAGACTTCCAAAGCCCCGGCCGCCACACCCTGCCCCCTCCATTCTGGGTTCCCCCCGGCCCCCAGTCGACCAGACCCCCACCGTCGCCCACCGACACACTCACACACACACTCTCACGCGCTCACCCTCTGGCCTGGGGGCGGGGGCTGGGTCTCGCCTTAGGTGGCCAAGCCGAAGGGGACCTTTGAGACCTCGGATGCGAGGAAGTCTTGGGGTCCCCACGGGTGATTGCCAGCCCCAGGGCACTGCGCCCAGCCGGGGCCCGACGGCCCACGGCTGACGCCCCCTCCCTTAGGGAAGCTGCTTCTTCCGCAGGGCCTCTCTCTGAGGTGTGCCACGGTCTGTGCCAGTGTGTCGATCTCGGAGCGGATGCCATCCCCTGTCCCCTGTCCTTCTCCCGTTCTCCGGCTCTCTGTCAGTCGCTCTGTGTCTCCCTCTCTCTGTCTCTCCCTCCCCGTGTGTGCCTGCGCGCTCGTGTCTGTCTGTCTGTCTGTCTGTCTGTCTGCATCTGCCTCGCGCCGTCTTGGGAGTGTGTCTCTGAACCTTCATCTCTTTCTGTCTCTGTCTCTCCTGACCCCCGGCCTCCCACGGGTGCTATGGCTGTGGCCCTGGCTGCCGCGCTTGCGCCGGCCGGCTGTCTCACGTGGCGTGGGTGCCTGCGAGTGTCTGTGTGTCTGTCCGTGTGCCTGCATGTCGCTCGTCCGCTCCCTCAGGAAGGTGCTGTGCTTGGAGGGCGGCGTGGGGGCAAGGGGGGCCTCGGTAGGGCGAAGGGGCGGGGCTGACGAGCTCTGGTTCACCGCGCTGGTGGCTCCCGGGGGCTTTGGGCACCGGGCAGGTGCCGGGCAGGATGGGCGCTCGGGGCCAAGGCTGGGCTGCGCACAGGCCCGCAGGAGGCTCAGAGGACCGCGGGCCCCAGCGGGCCCCCGGGGCCACGCGGCCCTGAGCAGCGAAGCCCTTGGTGGGGGGGAGGTGGCGGAGGGGGGCGGCGGCCTCCGAGCGGGGGCGGGCCTGGAGGGTCCCAGGGTGGGAGAGCGCCCAGACCTCCGCGCCCCTCACCCCACCGCGCCCCTCACCCCAGCCCAGCCCAGCCCAGCCCAGCCCACGCCCGACCCGCCGCAGGCATGCCGGGCCGGCTGCTGCGGGTCCAGGGTCCCGGGTCCCGGAAGCCCTGTGGTCCCCCGGGCCGGGCCGGGCCGGGCGGGTGCTGGCCGGGGCGGGGGGGTCTCTGTGCGGGGCGCGGAGCGGCGTCGGCCGGCCACACGGCCGCGGGCAGTCCGGTCGCGGGTCGTGCAGCTCAAGTGCAGCGCGCGCTCCGTGGAGAGCTGCGGCCGGCTGGCCCGAGCGGCAGGTCAGAGGGAAAGGCAGGCGCAGCGCAGGGCTCTTAGGGCGCCCGGCGGCAGCCGCCCCCGTCTACGGCCATACCACCCTGAACGCGCCCGATCTCGTCTGATCTCGGAAGCTAAGCAGGGTCGGGCCTGGTTAGTACTTGGATGGGAGACCGCCTGGGAATACCGGGTGCTGTAGGCTTTTTTTTTTTTTGGCCTCCCCTCTCCTTTAGCGCCCGCCCCCCACCCCCGCAAGCCCCACCTGCCGCTGGCCCCTCGCACCCCACCGCGCTCAGAGCGGTCGCCTGCCTTCCAGCCCCTCGCGGGGTGGGTGGCCGGGGCCCCGACTCCCGCTGCAGACCTGGGTTGCCTCCGCGCGGCCCGCGAGCCCCTCCGCATTCGGCTTCCAGGAAACCAGAGGACCGGCGAGGGCGAGGGGGCGGGGGGTGGGTGGGGGGCGGTGGAGGGGGTGCTCTCTGTCTGGGGCTCCCTTGGCAGGCCTCAGGCACTTCCGGGCGGGGCCCAGGCCCTAGCCCCGGCCCCAGCCCCACCACCAGAGGCATCCTCGCAGGCAGCCTCTGGGTCTCCTGCAGGCGTGCGCACAACACACTCACACAACCACAACACTCACTCACACACACACACACACACACACACACACACCCGCCCCCGAGAAAGGTCAAGAGGCGGAGACCACAGGTAAGGGAGACGGAGAAAGAGGGAGAGAGAGACAGACAGCAAGAGGACCACACAGACTTCCAAAGCCCCGGCCGCCACACCCTGCCCCCTCCATTCTGGGTTCCCCCCGGCCCCCAGTCGACCAGACCCCCACCGTCGCCCACCGACACACTCACACACACACTCTCACGCGCTCACCCTCTGGCCTGGGGGCGGGGCTGGGTCTCGCCTTAGGTGGCCAAGCCGAAGGGGACCTTTGAGACCTCGGATGCGAGGAAGTCTTGGGGTCCCCACGGGTGATTGCCAGCCCCAGGGCACTGCGCCCAGCCGGGGCCCGACGGCCCACGGCTGACGCCCCCTCCCTTAGGGAAGCTGCTTCTTCCGCAGGGCCTCTCTCTGAGGTGTGCCACGGTCTGTGCCAGTGTGTCGATCTCGGAGCGGATGCCATCCCCTGTCCCCTGTCCTTCTCCCGTTCTCCGGCTCTCTGTCAGTCGCTCTGTGTCTCCCTCTCTCTGTCTCTCCCTCCCCGTGTGTGCCTGCGCGCTCGTGTCTGTCTGTCTGTCTGTCTGTCTGTCTGCATCTGCCTCGCGCCGTCTTGGGAGTGTGTCTCTGAACCTTCATCTCTTTCTGTCTCTGTCTCTCCTGACCCCCGGCCTCCCACGGGTGCTATGGCTGTGGCCCTGGCTGCCGCGCTTGCGCCGGCCGGCTGTCTCACGTGGCGTGGGTGCCTGCGAGTGTCTGTGTGTCTGTCCGTGTGCCTGCATGTCGCTCGTCCGCTCCCTCAGGAAGGTGCTGTGCTTGGAGGGCGGCGTGGGGGCAAGGGGGGCCTCGGTAGGGCGAAGGGGCGGGGCTGACGAGCTCTGGTTCACCGCGCTGGTGGCTCCCGGGGGCTTTGGGCACCGGGCAGGTGCCGGGCAGGATGGGCGCTCGGGGCCAAGGCTGGGCTGCGCACAGGCCCGCAGGAGGCTCAGAGGACCGCGGGCCCCAGCGGGCCCCCGGGGCCACGCGGCCCTGAGCAGCGAAGCCCTTGGTGGGGGGGAGGTGGCGGAGGGGGGCGGCGGCCTCCGAGCGGGGGCGGGCCTGGAGGGTCCCAGGGTGGGAGAGCGCCCAGACCTCCGCGCCCCTCACCCCACCGCGCCCCTCACCCCAGCCCAGCCCAGCCCAGCCCAGCCCACGCCCGACCCGCCGCAGGCATGCCGGGCCGGCTGCTGCGGGTCCAGGGTCCCGGGTCCCGGAAGCCCTGTGGTCCCCCGGGCCGGGCCGGGCCGGGCGGGTGCTGGCCGGGGGTGGCGGTGTGCGGGGCGCGGAGCGGCGTCGGCCGGCCACACGGCCGCGGGGAGTCCGGTCGCGGGTCGTGCAGCTCAAGTGCAGCGCGCGCTCCGTGGAGAGCTGCGGCCGGCTGGCCCGAGCGGCAGGTCAGAGGGAAAGGCAGGCGCAGCGCAGGGCTCTTAGGGCGCCCGGCGGCAGCCGCCCCCGTCTACGGCCATACCACCCTGAACGCGCCCGATCTCGTCTGATCTCGGAAGCTAAGCAGGGTCGGGCCTGGTTAGTACTTGGATGGGAGACCGCCTGGGAATACCGGGTGCTGTAGGCTTTTTTTTTTTTTGGCCTCCCCTCTCCTTTAGCGCCCGCCCCCCACCCCCGCAAGCCCCACCTGCCGCTGGCCCCTCGCACCCCACCGCGCTCAGAGCGGTCGCCTGCCTTCCAGCCCCTCGCGGGGTGGGTGGCCGGGGCCCCGACTCCCGCTGCAGACCTGGGTTGCCTCCGCGCGGCCCGCGAGCCCCTCCGCATTCGGCTTCCAGGAAACCAGAGGACCGGCGAGGGCGAGGGGGCGGGGGGTGGGTGGGGGGCGGTGGAGGGGGTGCTCTCTGTCTGGGGCTCCCTTGGCAGGCCTCAGGCACTTCCGGGCGGGGCCCAGGCCCTAGCCCCGGCCCCAGCCCCACCACCAGAGGCATCCTCGCAGGCAGCCTCTGGGTCTCCTGCAGGCGTGCGCACAACACACTCACACAACCACAACACTCACTCACACACACACACACACACACACACACACACACCCGCCCCCGAGAAAGGTCAAGAGGCGGAGACCACAGGTAAGGGAGACGGAGAAAGAGGGAGAGAGAGACAGACAGCAAGAGGACCACACAGACTTCCAAAGCCCCGGCCGCCACACCCTGCCCCCTCCATTCTGGGTTCCCCCCGGCCCCCAGTCGACCAGACCCCCACCGTCGCCCACCGACACACTCACACACACACTCTCACGCGCTCACCCTCTGGCCTGGGGGCGGGGCTGGGTCTCGCCTTAGGTGGCCAAGCCGAAGGGGACCTTTGAGACCTCGGATGCGAGGAAGTCTTGGGGTCCCCACGGGTGATTGCCAGCCCCAGGGCACTGCGCCCAGCCGGGGCCCGACGGCCCACGGCTGACGCCCCCTCCCTTAGGGAAGCTGCTTCTTCCGCACGGCCTCTCTCTGAGGTGTGCCACGGTCTGTGCCAGTGTGTCGATCTCGGAGCGGATGCCATCCCCTGTCCCCTGTCCTTCTCCCGTTCTCCGGCTCTCTGTCAGTCGCTCTGTGTCTCCCTCTCTCTGTCTCTCCCTCCCCGTGTGTGCCTGCGCGCTCGTGTCTGTCTGTCTGTCTGTCTGTCTGTCTGCATCTGCCTCGCGCCGCCTTGGGAGTGTGTCTCTGAACCTTCATCTCTTTCTGTCTCTGTCTCTCCTGACCCCCGGCCTCCCACGGGTGCTATGGCTGTGGCCCTGGCTGCCGCGCTTGCGCCGGCCGGCTGTCTCACGTGGCGTGGGTGCCTGCGAGTGTCTGTGTGTCTGTCCGTGTGCCTGCATGTCGCTCGTCCGCTCCCTCAGGAAGGTGCTGTGCTTGGAGGGCGGCGTGGGGGCAAGGGGGGCCTCGGTAGGGCGAAGGGGCGGGGCTGACGAGCTCTGGTTCACCGCGCTGGTGGCTCCCGGGGGCTTTGGGCACCGGGCAGGTGCCGGGCAGGATGGGCGCTCGGGGCCAAGGCTGGGCTGCGCACAGGCCCGCAGGAGGCTCAGAGGACCGCGGGCCCCAGCGGGCCCCCGGGGCCACGCGGCCCTGAGCAGCGAAGCCCTTGGTGGGGGGGAGGTGGCGGAGGGGGGCGGCGGCCTCCGAGCGGGGGCGGGCCTGGAGGGTCCCAGGGTGGGAGAGCGCCCAGACCTCCGCGCCCCTCACCCCACCGCGCCCCTCACCCCAGCCCAGCCCAGCCCAGCCCAGCCCACGCCCGACCCGCCGCAGGCATGCCGGGCCGGCTGCTGCGGGTCCAGGGTCCCGGGTCCCGGAAGCCCTGTGGTCCCCCGGGCCGGGCCGGGCCGGGCGGGTGCTGGCCGGGGGTGGCGGTGTGCGGGGCGCGGAGCGGCGTCGGCCGGCCACACGGCCGCGGGCAGTCCGGTCGCGGGTCGTGCAGCTCAAGTGCAGCGCGCGCTCCGTGGAGAGCTGCGGCCGGCTGGCCCGAGCGGCAGGTCAGAGGGAAAGGCAGGCGCAGCGCAGGGCTCTTAGGGCGCCCGGCGGCAGCCGCCCCCGTCTACGGCCATACCACCCTGAACGCGCCCGATCTCGTCTGATCTCGGAAGCTAAGCAGGGTCGGGCCTGGTTAGTACTTGGATGGGAGACCGCCTGGGAATACCGGGTGCTGTAGGCTTTTTTTTTTTTTGGCCTCCCCTCTCCTTTAGCGCCCGCCCCCCACCCCCGCAAGCCCCACCTGCCGCTGGCCCCTCGCACCCCACCGCGCTCAGAGCGGTCGCCTGCCTTCCAGCCCCTCGCGGGGTGGGTGGCCGGGGCCCCGACTCCCGCTGCAGACCTGGGTTGCCTCCGCGCGGCCCGCGAGCCCCTCCGCATTCGGCTTCCAGGAAACCAGAGGACCGGCGAGGGCGAGGGGGCGGGGGGTGGGTGGGGGGCGGTGGAGGGGGTGCTCTCTGTCTGGGGCTCCCTTGGCAGGCCTCAGGCACTTCCGGGCGGGGCCCAGGCCCTAGCCCCGGCCCCAGCCCCACCACCAGAGGCATCCTCGCAGGCAGCCTCTGGGTCTCCTGCAGGCGTGCGCACAACACACTCACACAACCACAACACTCACTCACACACACACACAACACTCACACACACACACACACACACACACACACACCCGCCCCCGAGAAAGGTCAAGAGGCGGAGACCACAGGTAAGGGAGACGGAGAAAGAGGGAGAGAGAGACAGACAGCAAGAGGACCACACAGACTTCCAAAGCCCCGGCCGCCACACCCTGCCCCCTCCATTCTGGGTTCCCCCCGGCCCCCAGTCGACCAGACCCCCACCGTCGCCCACCGACACACTCACACACACACTCTCACGCGCTCACCCTCTGGCCTGGGGGCGGGGGCTGGGTCTCGCCTTAGGTGGCCAAGCCGAAGGGGACCTTTGAGACCTCGGATGCGAGGAAGTCTTGGGGTCCCCACGGGTGATTGCCAGCCCCAGGGCACTGCGCCCAGCCGGGGCCCGACGGCCCACGGCTGACGCCCCCTCCCTTAGGGAAGCTGCTTCTTCCGCACGGCCTCTCTCTGAGGTGTGCCACGGTCTGTGCCAGTGTGTCGATCTCGGAGCGGATGCCATCCCCTGTCCCCTGTCCTTCTCCCGTTCTCCGGCTCTCTGTCAGTCGCTCTGTGTCTCCCTCTCTCTGTCTCTCCCTCCCCGTGTGTGCCTGCGCGCTCGTGTCTGTCTGTCTGTCTGTCTGTCTGTCTGCATCTGCCTCGCGCCGCCTTGGGAGTGTGTCTCTGAACCTTCATCTCTTTCTGTCTCTGTCTCTCCTGACCCCCGGCCTCCCACGGGTGCTATGGCTGTGGCCCTGGCTGCCGCGCTTGCGCCGGCCGGCTGTCTCACGTGGCGTGGGTGCCTGCGAGTGTCTGTGTGTCTGTCCGTGTGCCTGCATGTCGCTCGTCCGCTCCCTCAGGAAGGTGCTGTGCTTGGAGGGCGGCGTGGGGGCAAGGGGGGCCTCGGTAGGGCGAAGGGGCGGGGCTGACGAGCTCTGGTTCACCGCGCTGGTGGCTCCCGGGGGCTTTGGGCACCGGGCAGGTGCCGGGCAGGATGGGCGCTCGGGGCCAAGGCTGGGCTGCGCACAGGCCCGCAGGAGGCTCAGAGGACCGCGGGCCCCAGCGGGCCCCCGGGGCCACGCGGCCCTGAGCAGCGAAGCCCTTGGTGGGGGGGAGGTGGCGGAGGGGGGCGGCGGCCTCCGAGCGGGGGCGGGCCTGGAGGGTCCCAGGGTGGGAGAGCGCCCAGACCTCCGCGCCCCTCACCCCACCGCGCCCCTCACCCCAGCCCAGCCCAGCCCAGCCCAGCCCAGCCCACGCCCGACCCGCCGCAGGCATGCCGGGCCGGCTGCTGCGGGTCCAGGGTCCCGGGTCCCGGAAGCCCTGTGGTCCCCCGGGCCGGGCCGGGCCGGGCGGGTGCTGGCCGGGGGTGGCGGTGTGCGGGGCGCGGAGCGGCGTCGGCCGGCCACACGGCCGCGGGGAGTCCGGTCGCGGGTCGTGCAGCTCAAGTGCAGCGCGCGCTCCGTGGAGAGCTGCGGCCGGCTGGCCCGAGCGGCAGGTCAGAGGGAAAGGCAGGCGCAGCGCAGGGCTCTTAGGGCGCCCGGCGGCAGCCGCCCCCGTCTACGGCCATACCACCCTGAACGCGCCCGATCTCGTCTGATCTCGGAAGCTAAGCAGGGTCGGGCCTGGTTAGTACTTGGATGGGAGACCGCCTGGGAATACCGGGTGCTGTAGGCTTTTTTTTTTTTTGGCCTCCCCTCTCCTTTAGCGCCCGCCCCCCACCCCCGCAAGCCCCACCTGCCGCTGGCCCCTCGCACCCCACCGCGCTCAGAGCGGTCGCCTGCCTTCCAGCCCCTCGCGGGGTGGGTGGCCGGGGCCCCGACTCCCGCTGCAGACCTGGGTTGCCTCCGCGCGGCCCGCGAGCCCCTCCGCATTCGGCTTCCAGGAAACCAGAGGACCGGCGAGGGCGAGGGGGCGGGGGGTGGGTGGGGGGCGGTGGAGGGGGTGCTCTCTGTCTGGGGCTCCCTTGGCAGGCCTCAGGCACTTCCGGGCGGGGCCCAGGCCCTAGCCCCGGCCCCAGCCCCACCACCAGAGGCATCCTCGCAGGCAGCCTCTGCGTCTCCTGCAGGCGTGCGCACAACACACTCACACAACCACAACACTCACTCACACACACACACACACACACACACACACACCCGCCCCCGAGAAAGGTCAAGAGGCGGAGACCACAGGTAAGGGAGACGGAGAAAGAGGGAGAGAGAGACAGACAGCAAGAGGACCACACAGACTTCCAAAGCCCCGGCCGCCACACCCTGCCCCCTCCATTCTGGGTTCCCCCCGGCCCCCAGTCGACCAGACCCCCACCGTCGCCCACCGACACACTCACACACACACTCTCACGCGCTCACCCTCTGGCCTGGGGGCGGGGCTGGGTCTCGCCTTAGGTGGCCAAGCCGAAGGGGACCTTTGAGACCTCGGATGCGAGGAAGTCTTGGGGTCCCCACGGGTGATTGCCAGCCCCAGGGCACTGCGCCCAGCCGGGGCCCGACGGCCCACGGCTGACGCCCCCTCCCTTAGGGAAGCTGCTTCTTCCGCAGGGCCTCTCTCTGAGGTGTGCCACGGTCTGTGCCAGTGTGTCGATCTCGGAGCGGATGCCATCCCCTGTCCCCTGTCCTTCTCCCGTTCTCCGGCTCTCTGTCAGTCGCTCTGTGTCTCCCTCTCTCTGTCTCTCCCTCCCCGTGTGTGCCTGCGCGCTCGTGTCTGTCTGTCTGTCTGTCTGTCTGTCTGCATCTGCCTCGCGCCGTCTTGGGAGTGTGTCTCTGAACCTTCATCTCTTTCTGTCTCTGTCTCTCCTGACCCCCGGCCTCCCACGGGTGCTATGGCTGTGGCCCTGGCTGCCGCGCTTGCGCCGGCCGGCTGTCTCACGTGGCGTGGGTGCCTGCGAGTGTCTGTGTGTCTGTCCGTGTGCCTGCATGTCGCTCGTCCGCTCCCTCAGGAAGGTGCTGTGCTTGGAGGGCGGCGTGGGGGCAAGGGGGGCCTCGGTAGGGCGAAGGGGCGGGGCTGACGAGCTCTGGTTCACCGCGCTGGTGGCTCCCGGGGGCTTTGGGCACCGGGCAGGTGCCGGGCAGGATGGGCGCTCGGGGCCAAGGCTGGGCTGCGCACAGGCCCGCAGGAGGCTCAGAGGACCGCGGGCCCCAGCGGGCCCCCGGGGCCACGCGGCCCTGAGCAGCGAAGCCCTTGGTGGGGGGGAGGTGGCGGAGGGGCGCGGCGGCCTCCGAGCGGGGGCGGGCCTGGAGGGTCCCAGGGTGGGAGAGCGCCCAGACCTCCGCGCCCCTCACCCCACCGCGCCCCTCACCCCAGCCCAGCCCAGCCCAGCCCAGCCCACGCCCGACCCGCCGCAGGCATGCCGGGCCGGCTGCTGCGGGTCCAGGGTCCCGGGTCCCGGAAGCCCTGTGGTCCCCCGGGCCGGGCCGGGCCGGGCGGGTGCTGGCCGGGGGTGGCGGTGTGCGGGGCGCGGAGCGGCGTCGGCCGGCCACACGGCCGCGGGGAGTCCGGTCGCGGGTCGTGCAGCTCAAGTGCAGCGCGCGCTCCGTGGAGAGCTGCGGCCGGCTGGCCCGAGCGGCAGGTCAGAGGGAAAGGCAGGCGCAGCGCAGGGCTCTTAGGGCGCCCGGCGGCAGCCGCCCCCGTCTACGGCCATACCACCCTGAACGCGCCCGATCTCGTCTGATCTCGGAAGCTAAGCAGGGTCGGGCCTGGTTAGTACTTGGATGGGAGACCGCCTGGGAATACCGGGTGCTGTAGGCTTTTTTTTTTTTTGGCCTCCCCTCTCCTTTAGCGCCCGCCCCCCACCCCCGCAAGCCCCACCTGCCGCTGGCCCCTCGCACCCCACCGCGCTCAGAGCGGTCGCCTGCCTTCCAGCCCCTCGCGGGGTGGGTGGCCGGGGCCCCGACTCCCGCTGCAGACCTGGGTTGCCTCCGCGCGGCCCGCGAGCCCCTCCGCATTCGGCTTCCAGGAAACCAGAGGACCGGCGAGGGCGAGGGGGCGGGGGGTGGGTGGGGGGCGGTGGAGGGGGTGCTCTCTGTCTGGGGCTCCCTTGGCAGGCCTCAGGCACTTCCGGGCGGGGCCCAGGCCCTAGCCCCGGCCCCAGCCCCACCACCAGAGGCATCCTCGCAGGCAGCCTCTGGGTCTCCTGCAGGCGTGCGCACAACACACTCACACAACCACAACACTCACTCACACACACACACACACACACACACACACACACACCCGCCCCCGAGAAAGGTCAAGAGGCGGAGACCACAGGTAAGGGAGACGGAGAAAGAGGGAGAGAGAGACAGACAGCAAGAGGACCACACAGACTTCCAAAGCCCCGGCCGCCACACCCTGCCCCCTCCATTCTGGGTTCCCCCCGGCCCCCAGTCGACCAGACCCCCACCGTCGCCCACCGACACACTCACACACACACTCTCACGCGCTCACCCTCTGGCCTGGGGGCGGGGCTGGGTCTCGCCTTAGGTGGCCAAGCCGAAGGGGACCTTTGAGACCTCGGATGCGAGGAAGTCTTGGGGTCCCCACGGGTGATTGCCAGCCCCAGGGCACTGCGCCCAGCCGGGGCCCGACGGCCCACGGCTGACGCCCCCTCCCTTAGGGAAGCTGCTTCTTCCGCAGGGCCTCTCTCTGAGGTGTGCCACGGTCTGTGCCAGTGTGTCGATCTCGGAGCGGATGCCATCCCCTGTCCCCTGTCCTTCTCCCGTTCTCCGGCTCTCTGTCAGTCGCTCTGTGTCTCCCTCTCTCTGTCTCTCCCTCCCCGTGTGTGCCTGCGCGCTCGTGTCTGTCTGTCTGTCTGTCTGTCTGTCTGCATCTGCCTCGCGCCGTCTTGGGAGTGTGTCTCTGAACCTTCATCTCTTTCTGTCTCTGTCTCTCCTGACCCCCGGCCTCCCACGGGTGCTATGGCTGTGGCCCTGGCTGCCGCGCTTGCGCCGGCCGGCTGTCTCACGTGGCGTGGGTGCCTGCGAGTGTCTGTGTGTCTGTCCGTGTGCCTGCATGTCGCTCGTCCGCTCCCTCAGGAAGGTGCTGTGCTTGGAGGGCGGCGTGGGGGCAAGGGGGGCCTCGGTAGGGCGAAGGGGCGGGGCTGACGAGCTCTGGTTCACCGCGCTGGTGGCTCCCGGGGGCTTTGGGCACCGGGCAGGTGCCGGGCAGGATGGGCGCTCGGGGCCAAGGCTGGGCTGCGCACAGGCCCGCAGGAGGCTCAGAGGACCGCGGGCCCCAGCGGGCCCCCGGGGCCACGCGGCCCTGAGCAGCGAAGCCCTTGGTGGGGGGGAGGTGGCGGAGGGGCGCGGCGGCCTCCGAGCGGGGGCGGGCCTGGAGGGTCCCAGGGTGGGAGAGCGCCCAGACCTCCGCGCCCCTCACCCCACCGCGCCCCTCACCCCAGCCCAGCCCAGCCCAGCCCAGCCCACGCCCGACCCGCCGCAGGCATGCCGGGCCGGCTGCTGCGGGTCCAGGGTCCCGGGTCCCGGAAGCCCTGTGGTCCCCCGGGCCGGGCCGGGCCGGGCGGGTGCTGGCCGGGGGTGGCGGTGTGCGGGGCGCGGAGCGGCGTCGGCCGGCCACACGGCCGCGGGGAGTCCGGTCGCGGGTCGTGCAGCTCAAGTGCAGCGCGCGCTCCGTGGAGAGCTGCGGCCGGCTGGCCCGAGCGGCAGGTCAGAGGGAAAGGCAGGCGCAGCGCAGGGCTCTTAGGGCGCCCGGCGGCAGCCGCCCCCGTCTACGGCCATACCACCCTGAACGCGCCCGATCTCGTCTGATCTCGGAAGCTAAGCAGGGTCGGGCCTGGTTAGTACTTGGATGGGAGACCGCCTGGGAATACCGGGTGCTGTAGGCTTTTTTTTTTTTTGGCCTCCCCTCTCCTTTAGCGCCCGCCCCCCACCCCCGCAAGCCCCACCTGCCGCTGGCCCCTCGCACCCCACCGCGCTCAGAGCGGTCGCCTGCCTTCCAGCCCCTCGCGGGGTGGGTGGCCGGGGCCCCGACTCCCGCTGCAGACCTGGGTTGCCTCCGCGCGGCCCGCGAGCCCCTCCGCATTCGGCTTCCAGGAAACCAGAGGACCGGCGAGGGCGAGGGGGCGGGGGGTGGGTGGGGGGTGGTGGAGGGGGTGCTCTCTGTCTGGGGCTCCCTTGGCAGGCCTCAGGCACTTCCGGGCGGGGCCCAGGCCCTAGCCCCGGCCCCAGCCCCACCACCAGAGGCATCCTCGCAGGCAGCCTCTGGGTCTCCTGCAGGCGTGCGCACAACACACTCACACAACCACAACACTCACTCACACACACACACACACACACACACACACACACCCGCCCCCGAGAAAGGTCAAGAGGCGGAGACCACAGGTAAGGGAGACGGAGAAAGAGGGAGAGAGAGACAGACAGCAAGAGGACCACACAGACTTCCAAAGCCCCGGCCGCCACA